>NC_133335.1:107840278-109065523 GCF_042186555.1 Aquarana catesbeiana
TTTTTCTTTCTCGTACATCACGGGACACAGAGCCTCAGTAATTACTGATGGGTTATAGGGTATCATTAGGCGATTGGACACTGGTCACACCCTAGACAGGAAGTTCAACCCCCTATATAACCCCTCCCCTTCCTGGGGATACCTCAGTTTTTTCGCCAGTGTCTTAGGTGTTGGTCATGAATAAGATGTGCTGTGCTGAGCTCCAAAGGAATATCCTATCCTGGGGCAAGCCATGCAGCCGGATCCATTCAAAGTGTCTTTTCCAGGCCGAATTGGATGGTACCCGGGCCTCGTGTCCGAAGAAACGAGGTTTTACCTGTAACGCTTCTCTTTTTAGAGCGCTGGACCCCGTGATCCAGTATTTGTTTTTTTCAGCCATATCCCTGGGGGGTGCTTTACGGGGCCAGAACTGTGGATCCCCCTATTCATTAGGGGGCCCCAGTCTCTGAAGGTTTTTTTCTCTAAACGGAGCCCAAAGTGAGAGGTGAAGATTGGGTCTGTTGCAACAGTACCCTGCAGGATAAGGTAAGGGAGACTCCTTAAGAATTTTTCCAGTTCTTATAAGGTTTCTCCTTTAAGTAAATGTATGCTATGTCTATAGTCGCCACTGGGGGCTGCCAAGAGCACATACCTTTTCATGCTTGATCTGTCTTGTCTTGGTGTCCACGCTGTACGTTCCTTCAAGCCATGCTCCAGGTAGGATGTGGGTAGGGAGGTTTTTTTCCTACAGGGATTCTCCCCCCACGGCTTAGGTAAAGGCACAGGGAAGCGATAGTATGCCAGGCCGCCGCCATTACAGCGGCTTTCCATCCACCGGCCCTCCTCTCTCCTCCACCCCGGCCCCCCCCTCCATGCTATCTGAGGATCTAGAGCCTCGGCTCCCGTTGGAAACAGTTTTTTTTTTAAAAGGACGAGGGGGTGGCGGGGGGGGGGGTGGTTGGAGTGTTAACGCAACGTCGGCGTGGTGAAACGCTCACATTGCAGGCTGCATACAGGCTATAAGGTGCACTCTTTTCAGATGCACACGGCCTATGGAGCGACACAGAGCAGACGGGCACATGTGAGGTGGGAGACACAGGCATTCCCAGGCAAACATTTGCTTGAGCACCAGACTGAGACTTGTCAGTGCATTCTGGTAGTGTCTCTGCTTTTTGTGTTTTGCACTAGGGGCAAAAGAGGTACATATACCCCGAAAAATAGTGGCTCTAAGGGACTTCCTCAGGCTCTGAGGACCCCCCCCTTCTGCAGCACCTTCCCCCCTGAAGGACCGGGGGAAGCTGGCCAGGGTGAACCGTCGGGGTCAGGGGCTGCAGCTGCTTCTGGCACTTCAGCCCCTGTATATATTACACTGGAGGGTCTTTCCTCAACCATTAATGGATTAGAGAAAAGATTGGTGGCCTTAATCGCTCTTCACTCTGTGAAAGAAAACGCACTAGGTCCCCCTCTGCCACCCAGGACCCTCAAACAGAGGAACTCTGGGGGAAAAAGGAGAGGAATCCCTCTGAGGATCGGGATGAGATTTATGACTCCTCTTCTGAGGAATCAAGTGGAGAAGGGCCCTCTTCAGCTTCTCGGGATGAGAAGGTGTTAGTGCAAATTTTGGCTGGATTGGTCCGCTCCACATTCAGGTTGCCCGTATCTGAGTCCGTTAAAGAAACCCTCTTTTGGTTTGGGTTCACTGAAGCCTCCTCAAACTATGCATGCTTTTCTGTTTATGGTTACTAAAAAAGTTTATTTATTCTGAGTGGGATCACCCAGATAAACATATTTTTTTTTTCCGCCTAAAAAAGTTGCAACACTTTATCCTATGGAGGAAAAATTTACTAAGATGGGGGTATACCGGCAGATGACGCCACCATTCCTCCGTATATAAGTCTCGCTTGTCTTGTCAACAACGCTCAGATAAATAGGGATCCAACTGATAAGAAATTGGAATTCCTGTTGAAAAGTGTTTTCTTCTTGGCAGGTTCAGTGGCAGAAGGTCCTAATAGCTCAACCTGCAGTGGCAGCAATCAGTCTGTCAATACTTGAGAGACCATGTTAAACAGGTCCTCAAAGTTTTACCTGAACAGCAAGCCCGGGGGTTTGCCAATCTACCAGCGGCTTTGTGTTTGCTGTTGACGCAATTAGAGATTCTATCATCCAAACCTTTCGCCTTGCGCTTGGGTTGGTACATATGCATAGAATCTTATGGTTGAAAATTTCAGCCGAGTCACCATGTAAGAAGCTTCTGGTTGGGTTTCCCATTCATGGTGCAAGGCTGTTCGGAGAGGATTTGGTATACGTCCCTCTTTTAAACAGGCTCTGTCCCCAGTGCCAGGAGCATCAGCCTCCAGGCAGTCGCGACGGCCTCCTCCGTCAGGCTCAAGAAATAAATCTCGACCCAGGGACAAAAGAGGTCCTGTGGGAGGAAGCCTACTAGACAAGACGCTAAAGCCTCTTTATGAAGGAGTGCCCCCGCTCGCTCGGGTGGGAGGAAGACTGCTACAGTTCTCAAGGCTCTGGTAGGAGGATTTCCAGGACAGATGGGTGATGTCCACATTAACTCTAGGTTACAAACTAGAGTTCCGAGAATTCCCCTCTCCTCGTTTCCTCAGATCAAATGTTCACAGAGACCCAGAGAAAAAGAAGTCTCTCTTCTAGCATTGAAGCGACTATTGTCGCAAAAAGTTATCGTGGTTGTTCCCACGCAAGAGCAGGTATTGGGGTTTTATTCAAACCTTTTCACGGTTCCAAAACCAAATGGAGATGTCAGACCCATTTTAGATTTTAACCGGTTCAATACAGGGCATTTTCACCCCCTTCCTTCCCAGGCCAATTTTTAGTTTTCAGAGCTGTCGCACTTTAAACGACAATTGCGCGGTCGTGCGACGTACCCAAAAAAAAAATTGACGTCCTTTTTTCCCCACAAATAGAGCTTTCTTTTGGTGGTATTTGATCACCTCTGCGGTTTTTATTTTTTGCGCTATAGACAAAAGAAGAGCGACAATTTTGAAAAAAACACTATTTTTTACTTTTTTGCTATAATAAATATCCAAATTTAAAAAAAAAAAAAAAAATTTTTCCTCAGTTTCAGCCGATACGTATTCTTCTACATATTTTTGGTAAAAAAAATCGCAATAAGCGTATATTGATTGGTTTGCGCAAAAGTTGTAGCGTCTACAAAATACGGGATAGATTTATGGCATTTAAAAAAAAAAAAAAAAAAGTATTGTTTTTAGCGGCGATCGCGATTTTTTTTTTTTTTTTTTTTTTTTTTTTCGTGACTGCGACATTATGGCGGACACATCGGACACTTTTGACATATTTTTGGGACCATTCACATTTATACAGCGATCAATGCTATAAAATTTCATTGATTACTGTGTAAATGTGACAGGCAGTGAAGGGGTTAACACTAGGGGGACACAAGGGGTTAAAGCAGAGTTCCACTGGATTCTGGATTTTTTTTTTTTTGCAAACATTAACACAATCAAACATTGACACTTGCAAACTCACTGTTTTTGAGATTGATCTTGCCCGATGTCTGCTTTCACTGTAAAGATCAACTTTATATAAAATCTGTACGGCCGTTTTCATCTTGCTTGTGGGCATGTGAAGCCCACAAGCATTTACTTCCTTGCTCCCTTGATGCTGAGCTACCAGCATTCTTTGCTCTGCATTCTTTGGCTCCACAATGACTCCTGGGAACAATGACACAAGCTCCCAGGAGCCAGT
The DNA here is from genome assembly GCF_042186555.1 of Aquarana catesbeiana. Lineage (NCBI taxonomy): Eukaryota > Metazoa > Chordata > Amphibia > Anura > Ranidae > Aquarana > Aquarana catesbeiana. The sequence continues at coordinate 107,843,996 of NC_133335.1, forward strand.
GCGGCTGAAAGGAAATTATGAAATTGCCGCACAATACCCGCCCATATCTGCAGAATAGACAGACTGGAAGCAGAGAGGAACATCTGAAAAACACAGGTACTGTTGAAAAAAAAAAAGTCTGTTTTTATGTTATAAAATAGGGTGGAGTTCCGCTTTAAATATGTTTCCTAAGGGAGTGTTTCTAACTGTAGGGGGCGGGCACATACAAGGGGAGGAGACTGATCAGTGTTCCGCTGTACTAGGAACACAGATTGCTCTCCTCACAACTGACAGGACGTGGATCTGTGTGTTTACACACACAGATCCACGGTCCGGCCCGGTTAACGGGCAATCGCGGGTGCCCGGCGGACATCGTGGCCGCCGGGCACACGCACCGGGTCCCGAGCAACGCGGCGGGCGTGCGTGCCCCCTAGACGCCGGGAATCCCAGGCCGTCATATGACGTCCACCCAGGATGGGAGATCCCATCTGTGGACGTCATATTACTATGTCTGGGTAGGGAAGTGGTTAAGGATCTAAACCGATTCCTAAGGATACGATCCTTTCGCATGGAATCGATCTGATCGGTAGTCTCCATCCTACAAGAAGGAGAATTTCTGGCGTCAATAGATATCAAGGACGCATACCTGCATGTACCTATTTTCCCTGCTCATCAAAATAGAAAAACGCCACTTTCAGTTTATAGTCTGCCTTTCAGGCTAGCTACTGCCCCTCGGGTGTTTACAAAAATCTTGGCACCTCCGCTGGCCATATTAAGGGCCCAAGATATAACTGTAATAGCATACCTAGACGACCTGCTCTTGATAGACCGCTCAGTAGCCCGCTTGGACCAAAACTTGGTCACCACAGTCAACTACCTGGAATACCTAGGTTGGCTCCTCAACTCAGAAAAGTCTTCTTTGAAACCAGTAAGAAGACTAGAGTATTTCGGTCTGGTCATAGATACAGCCCAGAAGAGGGTATTTTAACCCAGGCAAAGATCAGTACCATAAAATAACTGATTCAGGTAGTCAGGGCAAAGAAAGATCCTCCTATTCGCCTTTGTATGAGGCTACTGGGGAAGATGGTGGCTTCATTCGAAGCAGTTCCCTATGCTCAGTTTCATTCGAGACTGCTGCAAAACAGTATCCTGTCTGCCTGGAACAAGGAGGTTCAGGCATTGGATTTCCCAATGCGTCTGTCTCCTACAGTGCGTCAGAGCCTCAGTTGGTTGGTACCCGAAAATCTGCAAAAGGGAAAACCCTTTTTTCCAGTTGCCTGGACAGTGATAACAACAAATGCCAGTCTTTCGGGTTGGGGAGCAGTTCTGGAAAAGTCGACTGTCCAAGGGAAATGGTCCAAGACAGAGAGGACCTTACCCATCAACATTCTAGAGATCCGTGCAAGGTATCTAGCCCTAAAGGCCTGGACACTCAGGTTACAGGGTTGCCCTGTCAGGATCCAGTCCGACAATACCACAGCAGTGCCTTATATCAATCACCAGGGAGGCACCAGGAGTCGTGCAGCCCAAGGAGAAGTAAACCAGATCTTAATCTGGGCAGAAGCATGTGCCGTGCATATCGGCAATCTTCATTCCGGGAGTAGAGAACTGGCAGGCGGACTACTTGAGTCGCCGGCAATTATTCCCAGGGGAATGGTCTCTTCACCCCGACGTCTTCTTGGCCATATGCCAAAGATGGGGGGGGGGGGGGGGGTCCGCATGTAGACCTCTTTGCATCCAGGTTCAACAACAAGATTGATAACTTTGTGTCAAGAACAAGGGATCCTCTTGTATGCGGGACAGATGCGTTGGTGACTCCATGGCATCAATTCTCCCTGATTTATACATTTCCTCTTATTCTGCTACTGCCACGACTTCTTCGCAGAATCAGGCAGGAAAGGAAGTTGGTACTTCTGGTGGCCCAGCATGGCCCAGAAGAGCTTAGTATGCAGAAATAGTAAAAATGGCAGTAGGTCCCCCGTGGACCCTACCGTCACGTCCAGACCTGCTATCCCAAGGTCCAGTGTTCCATCCTGCCTTACAAATGCTAAATTTGAGGGTATGGCTATTGAAACCCACGTTCTGAAGAGTCGTGGGGTTTCAGGTCCTGTGATTTGTACCTTAATGCAAGAAAGCCAGCTTCCAGAATGATTTATCATAAGTCTGGAAAGCTTAGATCTCCTGGTGTGTATCCAGGGCTTGGCATCCCAGAAAATATGTCATAAGTAGAATTCTTGACTTTCTAATGGGATTAGAAATGAAGCTGGCCTTGAGTACCATCAAGGGCCAGGTCTCGGCCTTGTCAGTATTATTTCAATGGCCACTTGCTTTGCATTCTTTAGTCTGAAGCTTTATACAGGGGGTAACGCGTCTTAATCCTCCGGTTAGGGCGCCCCTAAACTCCTGGGACTTGAATTTGGTTCTGTCAGTTTTACAAAAACAGCCTTTTGAACCAATACTTCAAATTCCCTTGGTCTTGTTGACAAGAAAGTTAATTTTTTCTGGTAGCCATTTCTTCTACTAGAAGAGTATCAGAATTAGCAGCTCTTTTCTGTAAAGAGGCTTATTTAATCATACACAAGGATAGAGTGGTATTGCGCCCTCATCCTATCTTTCTACCGAAAGTGGTTTCAGATTTTCATCTAAACCAAGATATTGTTCTACCTTTTTTCCAGATCCCTGTTCTATGGAGGAAAGGTCACTATATTCTTTGGATGTAGTAAGAGCAGTCAAGGCATATCTGGAACCAACTGCTCAAATTCGCAAAACGGATGTTTTGTTCGTACTGCCAGAAGGTCCCAATAGAGGACAGGCAGCGACAAAGTCTACCATTTCAAGATGGATTCGACAAATGATTATTTTAGCTTACGGTTTGAAACAGAAAATTCCACCTTTTCAAATCAAGGCACACTCCACAAGGGCTATTAGTACTTCTTGGGCGGTGCATCACCGGGCCTCTATGGCTCAAATCTGCAAGGCCGCAACCTGGTCTTCAGTCCATACATTCTCCAGATTTTATCAGGTGGATGTGGGAAGGCATGAGGATATCGCCTTTGGGCGTAGTGTGCTGCAGGAAGCGGTACGAGGTCCTCAGGTCTGATTACACCCTACTTTGTGTGGTCTCCTCCCCTTAAATAGCATTGCTCTGGGACATCCCATCAGTAATTACTGAGTCTCTGTGTCCCGTGATGTACGAGAAAGAAAATAGGATTTTTATAACAGCTTACCTTTAAAATACATCACGGGACACACAGGTCCCGCCCCTCTTCTAATACACTTATGTTGCTTTGCTACAAAACTGAGGTATCCCCAGGAAGGGGAGGGGTTATATAGGGGGTTGAACTTCCTGTCTAGGGTGTGACCAGTGTCCAATCACCTAATGATACCCTATAACCCATCAGTAATTACTAAGGCTCTGTGTCTCGTGATGTACCTCAAAAGAAAAGGATTTTACAGGTAAGCTGTTATAAAAATCCTATTTTTAAAGTCCCAACAAGCATTGGTGTTCAAATATGGAATCCTGGATCTATGTTCCACTGCAGGTGCTGCCCACCACCTAGGGAATAGTATTGGAGGCTTACCAGACAGCCTGCGACCGCCCTTATTCAGTGGTGTCAAAACAGGCTCAGTAGAGATATGCAGACCTCAGAATGTGTCCCGCAGGGAGCTCTGTGGACGTTCCTCCAGCCTCCTTACAGGAAGGCCAGCCAGCGACACCAAGGTACTATCCAAAGGAAGCTATCCCGGGAGCGTTCCTCATATAGCAGTCAAGGTTTTTGTCTCCAGCGGAATCCAGCAAGGGTTATCCATAAGTACCAAAAAGGAAAAAAGACTCCAATAGTGTAGGGAGACTAGGTTGGTTTATTTAAAAAATATAGTACAAAACAAATATAAAATTCCTGGCAGGGAAGACAGAAAAAGACTCCACCGCCATTTTAAAATGAAATTGCGTATGCGCGATGGGTGCTTACGTTGTGACCCGGTTTCATCACAACTGACGTCATCAGGGGTACGCAACCGCACATGTGCCTTATAAAGCTCAACGGTGCGCCTAGGGACCCCACAATTGGCTAAAGAGAAGCTAAGCTGAAAAGCTAATTGGTCAACAAAATACTTCATGGTTATCACATGGAGCAGGGGCCTGTTTATATACATAGTGCGTTTCCTTACTAGCGCAAACAAGGCAATGTGCTTATAGAGCTACAGCGATATCAATAGGAACGATGCCGTCTAGTGGCCAGTCAAAAAAATACACTAAATACACAGCATTTAAAATAAGTATTAACCAGAAAGAAAATTCTTTAGATAGTATAATAGTTGGCATATAAAACCTTGCAATAGATATAAACAGGAAAAAGGTTAGTAACCAAAACCCCTTACTCCCAAAGGGGAGATTATGAAAGTACTGTGCATATGCTGCACACGTACCTAAATGTAGTAAGTATAAGCACAAACAATCCTTAAAAAAAAAAAAAATATATATATATATATATATAATATGTGCAAGGAAAAAATCATGGAATGGCTAAGACAAATTATAGTAGAACCATTCCCCAGAGAAATGTATTTATTAGAATGAACAATATATGCCTTAACTGAGGGGGACATCAACTGTTATTAATAAAACAGTTACAATGGGGAACATATTTTTCTATGCCTATAAAAATGGTGCCCTTAGGGTCCCTATTGTGCACAAGATCATAGTGTCTGGAGACACTGCTTGTCAAAGCCTTGTCTTATATTGGTGATATGCTCACCCAACCTGACATGCAACTTCCTAATGGTTCATCCCACATATTCCAACCCGCATGGGCACCTAAGGAGGTACACAACACATTTTGTGATACATATGATAAGGGACTTGATGGAATATGTGACACCTGTACCACTTGATGTAAACTCAGTCAATCTCCTCTCCTGTAACACATTTATCCTGCAGACACCGCACCTCCTGCAGGGAAAAAAAACCAAAAAAAAAAAGTTAAGCGTGTGGGCGGGTCTGGGACATTAGGTGCCAGTATATGTCTGAAGTTAGTGACTCCCCTAAATAGGACTCGAGGTTTATCGGACAGCAAAGGTCCAAGGATCCAGTCATTTTTAATGACCGGCCAATGTTTTTTAATAATTCTTTTGATCGCCCAATGCTGACTGGAATAGGTTGTGAGGAAGGCTAATCCAAAGTCCTCTGTTTTTGACCTGTGGGGGTTTATCATCCAGTAGGACCCTACGATTCTTATTACCCACCTCCTGTGATCAAGGATTCCAGAGTTGCATTATCATAACCTTTACTTAAAAATCTAGATTTCAAAGCTGAAGTCTCCCTATAGAACTCATTCAGGTCGGAACAATACCGCCTTAGGCGTAGAAATTGGCCCTTAGGGACAGCGGATAGCCAAGAACGGTGGTGACAGGAATCTAGTGGAATAAAGCTATTCCTGTCGGTTGTTTTAAAAAAGGTGGAAGTGGTAATCACTCCATCAACAACTGTGATGACTAAATCCAAAAAATGAATTTGAATCGGGCTGGCTTCATATGTGAGCACTATCCCCCTATCATCATCATTATTATTAAGAAGAGATAGGAAGGTGGCCACAGATTCAGAGTCGCCGTCCCATATGAACAGGACGTCATCTATAAATCTCAACATGACAAGCTGGCGTGGTTTATCACGCAGAACCACATCTTCCTCCCTTTTGGCCATGAAGAGATTGGCCATGCTCTGAGCGAATTTAGCTCCCATGGCCACTCCCTTTATTTGTAAGTAATGTGCACCATTATGCCAGAAATTGTGTTCCATCGAGAAGTCCAGTAGCTCCATCACGAAATTACATTGTGTGGTGGGGATACTGGAGTCTCGATAGAGAAAATGTTGCACTGCTTCATGCCCTAACCTGTGGGATATTGACATATAGAGTGATGCGACTTCGACCGTCACTAGCATGTAAGTAGCCTTCCACTCAATTCCGCTCAATGTATTAAGAACATGTTTAGTGTCCTTCAGAAAAGAGGGGGTGCCCATCACCAGTGGTTGTAGGAAAAAATCAATGTATTTACCTACACGTGAAGTAATGGAGTCTATACCACTGATGATGGGCCTACCCGGAGGGTTAATCAAATTTTTCTGTATTGTTGGCAAAATATACATGACCGGTAATCTGGGGGCTAGAGGGACCAGGTGTTCCTTCTCTTTTTTTATTTAGAATCCTCATATTAAATCCCTTGTCAATCAGATCATTCAGTTCCCTTTTGTAACCGAGTGTTGGATCAGACGGCAAAAGGGAATAGGTGTCGGTGTCGGAAAGGATCCTTGACATTTAATTATTATACGAATCTTTATCCAAAATGACGATAGCACCGCCCTTGTCAGCAGGGCGTATGATAATGTCATTTCTATTGCATAAGGTCTCTATTCCAACTCTGATGTCATGTTGAGGTTGCACCGATCTCATTCTTAGATTCGCCAAATCATTTAACACCAAATCTCGAAAGATGGTGATGTTGGGTGCTAAGTTGCCTGGAGGATTAAAGAGCGAGGCATTAGATAACCCAGAGTAGACGACCACGGATGCCTCCCTGGTTAGTTGTCTGGAGGGATTACTTTAAAATATACCTTTTAATGTTAAGTTTGTCTATTTTTGCACATCTATAATCGTCTGAAATCTATTAAGATTCTGAGGTGGGAAAAACTTCAAACCTTTGTTAAGAGTAGAGAGTTCTTCCTTTGAAAGTTCTTTAGTGCTTAAGTTTATAATGCCATCAACATCTAGATTCTCCTCCTTTTTGGGGTGAAGTTTCCTCCCCCCTCTGCACCCTCTCTTGCGTCGCCATTTCACTTGTTTCGTCCCCTGCTGACCAGCTGAAAATCCCAACTATAACGGTTTTCTCCTATGTGCTGACTTTTGGGGGGGACAAGAGGCATTACAGAAACACCAGCTGCAAAAACTATATATTAAAAATAAACATAGTATAAAAAAAGAGATTTGCACTAGGTGCATATACAATATGTGAAAAAGTGTTAATATAAATAAATATCAACTAAAAACCGTGAAAGGAATCCTGCTACTGAACACTATAACCCCGATATGAGGGCACAGAAAGTTGATATAGAAAGAACAGTGCAGCGCTGGATGAATATATCAATACAAAAATTGGTAACGATGAGTGACAACCAATAAAATTATATCAACCAGTATACGGTTAATCAGCCGTGGTAGATTATATAAAAGTGAAAAACAATAAATATAAAAAGGTGAAGGTAAAATTTTTTTTTTTAAAGTCCCAACAAGTATTGGTGTTCAAATATGGAATCCTGGATCTATGTTCCACCGCAGGTGCTGCCCACCACCTAGTGAATGGTATTGGAGGCTTTAAAAAATCCTTCAAAACATTTTTTTTCCTTCACCTTTTTATATTTATTGTTTTTCACTTTTGTATAATCTACCACGGCTGATTAACCGTATACTGGTTGATATAATTTTATTGGTTGTTTCTCATTGTTATTACCAATTTTTGTATTGATATATTGATTCAACACATTTCTCATTTGGGATATATATCCAGCGCTGCACTGTTCTTTCTATATCTACTTTCTGTGCCCTCATATCGGTAGTGTTCAGCAGCAGGATTCCTTTCACGGTTTTTAGTTGATATTTATTCATATTAACACTTTTTCACGTATTGTATATGCACCTAGCACAAATCTCATTTTTGTTTTTTTTTTATATTTTAGTAAATCAAAGGAAATCTTATCCCCCCCCAATAGCTGTCAGAACGAGGGTTCAGGGGAGAGTGTGGGCCGGTGCATATGTAAGAATATTACTCTAAATATGGGTGGAACATGTTTACAGAAGGTGAACTTATCATTTTAAGAGAAAAAAAGCAAAAGAAAAATGCGTGACCGTGAAAGCTTATGGAACTCTTCACACTGATCAGTTGTGGGTCTGCTGCATTAGTAAAGTCCTGCTTGCTGTATGTTTGGTGCGGTAAAAAAAAAAAAAAAAAAAAAAGCACCTCCCCATTGAAATGAATGGAAACCACATCAAAAATGTGGCAAAGAAAGCAGTTGCATTTCCGGTACTTTTTTTGGAGTCGCATGTCCTTCTTCCCTTTTTTTTTTTTTTTTTTTTTTTTCTCCCCAGGTGCAAAATGCCTTGGAAAGGCACCAGAACCCAAAAACGCTTTTGCATTTTACCGCACGTTTGTAGTGGAGCAGTGTGAAAGTAGCCTTAAAGCAGTGCTCCAGCCCCCCCCCATGGAAAAATTAAGTCAGCAGCTACACATACTATTAGTTGCTGACTTTTAATCTTGGGACACTTACCTGTCCTGGAATTCAGCGATGTCAGCACCCCAGCCGATGTTTCCATCGGCTTTCGAGTGCTGCCACCACCAAAGCCTGTAAGTGAAACTGAAAGTTTGAGGGGGGTCAAACTTCTGACGTACGAACGCTCCCAACCCCCCCTCACCAAAGGTGCCAAATGTGGCTCCGGAGGTAGGGAGGAGGAGACAGATAAGCGGAGCTTTCACTTTTGGGTGGAACTTTGCGTTAAGAGCACAAATAAAAAATAAAATTAGTCCACCCTTTAGCTAGGATTACATTGGTGGCAATCTTTACCATCCATTTTCAGAGGATGGTAAAATTAGAGCCTTTCAGACATTCAGGGGGTGATGCTTCCACCGCCTGAGCGCATGTTTGAATGGGGATTATGGATTGAACTACCGCGCTCCAACCGCAAGCCAGACATGTGGCTCACAGTTCTAGTATGGTTCCTTTGACTTCAACAGGTGAGTTTAACAGGAGATTCCACCTGTCGAACTCAACATGCCATGTTAAATTTGCCTACAGCCTATGTATGATCTCCTCTGGATACGGCTGCTGTTAAAAATCACGGGGGGCCCCATACAGCTTAAGTGACTAACGACATAGATTTATCAGTCCCTTTCTCTGCACCCTCAGCTGCACAGATTAATGAATAGGAAGCGCTCTGAGGCTTCATGCTCATTCACAAACTGAAGTATAGTAAATAGTTTACTATGCTTCAGAGATGACTGGACACAGGAGTGATTGGTACCGATCACTCACTGTGTTCATTCAGGAAAGGAAGGGGCCACAAAATGTGTGTCTCTCTCTCTCCCTCTCCCCCACTTTTAGTAAGTCTATTTACATTTTTTTTTTTCATGTAGGGTAAGTGTAACTCTATCCGAATGTATACATTGTTGGCTTGTTCACACCTTTTTAATGATGCGTACATTTTAGCACTATTTTATTACCATTTGGCTTGTAGAGTACAGAAACTCATGACAAGCAGCAATAAGTCATTTTTAAATGTTACTGCCACATTATACATCATACTTGCACTTCTTTACAGTCTCTTGATCATAACTAGCAAAAGTTTCCCATTTGTTTAACGCTGTGACATCCTAGTGGTATAAATTACTTCTGTCTAGTCATATATGACAATGCATTGATTATCAATATAAAGTACATAATATAGATAGTCTTTTAATCATCCTGTGACACCTTTTTGTTGGGATACCTTTTTATAAGAATTTTCTCCTTTTAGGGTCTAGCTTCTCTGCTGAACCCAAGCCGTTTGATAGTTCCAATCCTGCTTCATCCAGTAAGGACCAAGAAAAGATTCTCTCTTCCAAAATCAGTGGGAGCCAAGTATAACACTACTGAGGAAATGGCAAAGAAAGCAAAGGCTGCTGGAATTATTGTTCCAGAAGAAATCATGGAACGTCCGATTAATGTTTCCTGCACAGGTAGTGAAATCCTTGATATATTGAGGAGATGTATATTCTAATATATTAACTCATTAATGACAAACTACGATAGTTCTTTGCAGAGCACAGAAGCGATTCATGTATGTTGCTGCCTGTAAAAGTTCAACTCGCTTTTTTTCAACACTTTTACTACTACAAACTGCTCAGTGCTGTACAGGCCTAATGTTCATTGGCCACCCCCTCCACGTCAAAGTAGTGCACAGCTGTATGCAAGGTCCTTATCCGTTGTTGACAGTGCTGGGTTGGCTTACTTTGGCTACAGATTGTATTGGGTTGATGTTCCTGGTTTTAGTAACAGAAAATTGTGAATTGGACAGGTATTAGAAGTTGCATGGCTGGTCTTGTTGCTATTAAATATGGTACCATTTGGGTACAAGATGAACTCCAGGCATTTCCTTAAAGCCCAGCCCCGGAGGCTGCATCATCTTAGCTTGCCTTGTTTCTAGCACATTGCTAAGATTCAACCCCACTAGCATGCGCTGGGTCTCTCCTCTAGAAATAGCTCTAAGCTTATCAATGCTGCGATGAAGGAGATGGTGAATCACACATGTGACAGTTTGAGAGCTTACTCCTGTGATTATGGGGGTGAGCAGTACCGGCTGGGAGTGCCTTAGCAATGTCTTAGGAAACTATGGTAAGGGTGCTATGAGTGAAGCACAAGATGGGTATAGCCGTCACTTTTTATGAGCGCCTGTCACAGGCGCAGCACCAGAAGATCACCGATGCAGGGGGTGACATGGGACACACTTCATTGCTGGGGGTCCTGATGCTGATTAATTTATTTTCCCCTAAACTTCAGCATTGAGTTGTGATCATCCAGTGCTTGGTCTTTCTCTGTTACTTCATTGTGGGGTCCTTCTGGGTGTCCTTTGTCACTGTCTGCATGACATGGGCACTTCCCATTGGCTGTTCAACAGAGTGGGTTAATCTACGGTGCTGGATTAGCACACTTTGCAGGAGAAAACTGCATCAGTGAAGGACCTAGATGAGGGAGGGGGGCACAGGACAGGAAGGGTTAGAGGGGGGATGATGGGGAGGAGAGTTTTTGCCCAGAGTTGGGGTTTAAATAGTGGTACTAAAAAAATCTATCTACTTTTATAAACCTGGGCATAGCTAATTCTGGCTATATATGCAGTATTCTGAATTCTTGGAACTGTCCTGAGTAATTTGGCATTGGTCACAAATGTTCCCCAGTACTAAAGCTGAACTGACAGATCTATTAAAAAAAAAAAAAAAAAAAGTTCTATGTAAAGTACAATTAATGATTTTCTAATAGAGGTCCAAATGGCCATGGGAGGTCTGCGGAGTGGGAAGGCTCCGGGGGCAGACGGGTTGCCCTCTGAGTTCTATTCTAGCTTTGCGGAGCTCCTGGCTCCCAAATTAGACATTATTCTCCAACATTGATTCTCTTGAGGCCTTGTCAGACTCAATGAACGAGGCTGTCATAGTTCTAGTCTAGGGCTGCAACTAACTATTATTTTCATAATTGATTAGTTTGCCGATTATTGTTTCGATTAATCGGTTAATAACCTTAGAAAAAAGCGTGGTGTATAATTTAGTTAATATGTAAAGTTTTTAAAAAAAAAAAGGCAATTTATTCTTAAATATCTCTATGCAGTGGTAAATATAAATAACCAACTATATGGTTGGGGAGCAAAATATCGAATCCACTCTGAGAATAACAGACAGAAGAGATATACTGTACATACTATTAGAGGAGATATACTGACTATATTGATCCGTGTGGCCAGCATAAGGCTCGGTACACACCTATGCAGTTTGCTTTTGATCTGTTTCTGCAGTGCTTTTTGCTGTGCGTTTTGATTTTTGCGCACGTGATTTTGCTGCGATTTGCGGTTTTGCATTTTTTTTTTTGGCCAATTTGTTGTTGGGCAGATTAAAAAACACAAATTGCTGTAAAAACGCATTACATGCTTTTCTGCAGCTTCTCCAATGAAGTATATTGAACCAAAAAAGCTGTTTTGCGTTAAAAGTCCTTGACCCTTTCCAAATACGCAGCGGCTAAAAAAGCATAGATGTGAACGTGTCCCGTAGGAAACCATGTAAATGAACTATAGTGTGTTTCTGCAAAAAACACATAGATGTGAACCAGGTCTAAGACGTTTAGTAACATAGGGTTAAAAAAAACTAAAATTAGGCCTTTATAGTACAAAAAAAAGCAGATAATCACTACTGTAAGGGGTTAATTTTTTTTTTTTTTTTTCTGTAGAACTGTGAAAGTAATATTTACATTAGCAATTATTTGCTCTTTTTGTACTATAAAGGACTCATTTTATTTTTTTTTAACCCCATTATGTTACTAGCCGATTAATGAAAAAATAGTAATCGATTAATTGTCAACTAATCAATTATGAAATTAATCGATTAGTTGTTTCAGCCCTATTCTAGTCCCTAAGCCGGGTAAGGATCCTCTAGACTGCTCGTCATATAGGCCTATCTCCCTCTTAAACGTGGATGCAAAGATTTTTGCAAAAATCCTTGCTAATAGGCTTTCTCAAGTGATAGAGGATGTGGTGGATATTGATCAGACAGGGTTCATGCCTGGGAAGGGGACTGACATCAATATTAGAAGGCTTTCTTATCACATCGATAACACATGATAATCAAGGCACCAGGGTAATCGCCTCAATAGATGCTGAAAAGGCATTCGACTCTGTTGAATGGACCTATCTGTGGGAGGTCTTGCGTCGATTTGGCTTCGGTCCAAAATTTATACATGGTATCCAGCTCCTATATCGGGCGCCGAGGGCACGGGTTCGCACTAACAACCATTCGCCCTTTTCCGTGGCACGAGACAGGGTTGCCCGCTCTCCCCCGGCCTCTTTGTCTTGGTCCTGGAGCCCCTGGCCATTTTGGTCAGGAGTGCTCCAGATGTGCTGGGCTTGCAGCTGGGTAAGCTGGAAGAGCGGCTGTCCCTGTACGCGGACGACGCATTACTTTACCTTAACGATGCGGGCCCCTCGCTCTTGGCTGCCCTACGTATTTTTGACACGTTTGGAGGGTACTCGGGTATAAGGATTAACTGGGCCAAGTCAATCCTTTTCCCCCTAGATGAAGGAGCCATCCTTGGGGCGGCCTCCGCTGGGTTGAGGAATTTCGTTATTTGGGGGTCCAGGTGACAATGCATCACTCAGACTTCTTGGGGAAAAATCTGATGCCTGTCTTGTCGACTCTTAGATCCAAGTGCTCAACATGGTAAAATTTTCCACTAAATTTAATAGGCTGCATTTAACCTACTAAAAATGATCATACTACCCAAATTTAATTATTTATTCAGAAACTGCCCAATATGGATTCCAGTCAGCTTCTTCAAAGAGATAAACAAATGCATAGGTTCCTTTATATGGAATGGGGCGATACAGCGGTTGGCCAGATCCACGCTCTGGCTACCTGCCCATCTGGGCGGGTTAGCCCTACCCAATTTTCAAGTTTATTACTGGGCGGCAGTGTTAGTGACAGTCCAGTGGTGGTACCAAGGGGCCAGATCCAATGCGGCGGTATGCCTGGAGGCAAACTGCTTGGGCTCCCTCGCTGGGCTCCGCAGCTTCCCATACAGGGGTCCCGGGGCATATGAGACGACACCGGGACCAACTAGGGTGACGTGGCGGGTGTGGACCACTGCTCGGCGGCGTTTTTTTGCGGCCGGATCAGTGGTCTCCAGCACAGCCTTTGTCGGGTAACCCCACCCTGTCACTACTTCGTTCCATTCCAGATCCACAGTTGTGGGCCAGGTTTGGCATCACGACACTGGACCACATCATGCCCCAGGGTACCCTACTGCAGTTTGCGGATCTGAAGGTTAAATATAATTTACCAACCTGGATGGCATTCAGATACAGCTTAAACATGCCACTAGTGCCCAATTCCCCCGCCCGATCACACTCAAAGCTGATCCTATAGAGGAACTATTGGCTCCAGGAGATCTAACCAAGCCTCTTTCTACTCTGTATAGTGCGTTATTGGGCAATGAGTCCTCCAAAATAGAACATTTATGGGAAACATGGCACAGCGACATACCCTCGCTAGACAGGGAGGGATGGGAGGGCTGCCTGGAGTATGGCCTCAAATTAGTTATCTCCTCTATAGATAAGCTAATACAGGTAAAATGTTTGCATAGGATATACTATACGCCCCAAAGACTTCACAGGATGTGCCCAGACAAAGACCCCGAGTGTCCCAGATGTAAAACACACATATAGGAACCTTCTTCCACATGTTCTCGGACTGTCCTGTCATTTCCACTTACTGGACGAAGGTCTTTAGGGAAGTTAACTCCAGACTGCAACTGGCACTCCCAATGTCACCTGAGTTAGCATTACTGGGAGTTCACGATGACGAGCAAAGACCACACCATTTAAAACTACTAATTGCATACCTATTCTTTTATGCCAAAAAAGAAATCCTCCTCAAATGGATCCTACCAGACCCCCCCCCCCCCCCTCTATCTCCTCCTGGAAGGCATTGATCAAAGCTGTACTACCCATGTATAGGATTACATATTTGAACAGAGGCTGTAAGTGGAAATATGAAAAAGTTTAGGCCCTATGGACCTCCTAACTAGCGTACGGGTGAGGACCTCACATCCTAAGATAGGTAACTGTAAAAGGTATACTGCTGGACATATACGCGGATTGTATTAACCTAGTCTACATGCTACCCTGTATGCGAGCTGTTGCTGCATGTTGTACTTGTTCACTGTATTTTCTGGACCTGTATGTACACAAATGTATTCCATGTGATATGTACTGTACCTATGGATATGCTTTTTTTTTTTTATTCAACCTATATGACAACAATAAAGCACCTTTGTTAAAAAAATGATTTTCTAATGAACTAGCATAAATACCTGAAACTGTTTGACTACTGACATGTACTCTTCCACAGCAGCAATGCTGTGTTTCTCTTTCACTGTCCAGTCACAGACTGCATGCCCGCTTAATGCTATTCTATTTATTTCTAGCTGGGATTTTTGACCCATATGTACCCCCAGAAGGTGATGCCCGCCTGTCAACACTTTCCAAGGAGGGTTTGAAACAGAGAACGCAACAGCTAAAGCAGACAGCAGCCTCTCATTTGGCGTATGTTCTTCCCTTCAGTGATTTGTGTTTGTTTTTTGTTTTTTTGTTTTGTTTTTTTTTTAAATTTTCTCCATCGTATGGTCTTGTATGTATACACAAATGTCTCATTAAGCATTCTCTATTTCCAAAATCCTCTTATAGGACAGCTATTTGAGAGATGATTGGCTCTGCCTTCAGGAAACACAAATCAGAAAGCAATTAAGCCCCTCCCACACTTTTGTCCTCAGTTTCATTTGTTTCCGGATGTCCAGAGCACACAAGTTTCACAAGAACTAAAGAACAATGCTGGCCCCCCAAACAGAACAAGTGATGGCGGGGGAAAGGGAATGCCTCTCTTTTTGGAGAAGTGGAAAGATTAACAGACAGCCGTTCGGCTCGTAATATTATAAGAGGACTACAGTTGAGTTTGCAGGTCCCCCACCCCTAGGTTTTTCATTACAAATCTGCCGTGAGACCTGAGCACTAAATACCTTGTTACACATCTGAAGGAAGAGCATATAATTTTGCCGATCCTATAGAACCAGCTGTTTTCAAGTGTTCTATCCCCATGGATTTCTAATTCTGAAACCTGGTAAGAACAAAATGATTAGAAACCTAAAGAGGCTAAACAAGTTTGTTCTTTACTAGTGGTTCTGGATGGAAAGTATTTATTCTGTATGGAAACTTCTCTTTCAGGGGCCTCTGTATTATCGCTGCCCAGGATGCTTACCCTTCTGTTTACAAAATTTGCTATTCAGATCAAGGAGGGCTTGCAGCATTGGCAGTTCAGGGCTCTTCTCTTCGATCCCTCAACTGCTCCTCATATCTTTACAAAGATTCTGTCAGAACTCCTGACTTTTTTTTTTTTTTTTTTTTCATCCACAGAAGATTATTCCTAATGTAGATGATTTTCTTATCTCCAAGGATATGGATAAATTGACCTCCAGACCTTCAGAGGGCTCTTCACACCTTCCAGTTAGGCTGGAGAATGAATTGTGACAAGTCAGATTTGATACCATTCTAGTTTGTAATATGGGCAGAATAGACACAATACAGACTGCAGAAATGCTGGGAGTAATTTGGGCTCTGATACATTTATAGAAGGCTCCAGAGTTTTCTGCTGAGGTGGCTGGAACTGTAAGCTAGATGTGACAGGACGCAGGACAGGAGAAATCTCTGGCAGGTTCGGACTTGGGTGCAGTCTTCTCCATGCAAGATAAATATGGATGCTAGTTCATAGATGTGTGGCTCATTCAGACAGCCTGCAAGTGCAAGGAGTCTGGGAGTCAGATTTGATGGTGCGATCCTCAATTACAGAGAGCTTATAGCTGTAGAAAAGGTTTTGCTTGCTTTCAAAGAAACTGTTGCAGATAAAGACGTTTGATTTTTCCAGACAATGGTATGGCATACACCAACAGGAAGAGAACATGGTCTGTCACCCTTCTTTCTTTGTCTTAGCACTGGGAACAGACCCCGTTTCTTACCATTGGGGGTTCAGACTGAGGTATGCGTTTTCCCCCATTTGCTTGCTGTCCTTGGTGGTCAGGAAAATCATTTGGGACAGGGTACAGGTAATTTTGATAGCTCCATGGTGGCCGAAAAGAAGTTGGTTATTTAAGACTCGCGTTTCTGTCAAAATTTTTTTTTTTTTCTCTACCAGTCCAACCAGATCTTCTATATCTGGGTCTGGTATTGCACCCACGCCCTCAAATCTTCTTCCACTTGATGGCCTGAAAGAGTGATAAATACCTTCTCCTTAGTTAGAAGGTGATTATTCAGAAACTAGACCTGCAGAGGACTGCTTAGTTAAGAGATTCCTAGTAACCATGGAGTGTTGCATGCCTAGAATGGTTAGGACTATGACTCCTTGGGATCTGTCTATAGTACTGCATGCCTACACCAAGGAACAACTTGAACACATTGGCGACTGTGGCCCTAAGCATCTTATGCTAAAAGTCGTTCCTGCTGGCAATTACCTCAGCTAAGAGGATTGGCGTATGCCAATTTACCCTGTAAAGAGCCATGCTTGATTATTTTTGCAAGATGGTGTGTCGTCCCCCCCCCCCCCCCTTTTTAAAGGCAGAGGTCAACAAACTAAACTAGGATCAGGACACTTCAGATGCAGCTGAGTGAAATAATCATAAATAAACCCAATCGGTTGTTACAAGAGGTCGCTGACTTTTATGATACTCTTGTATGTGCAGAGAACAATGCAAGGAAATCAATTAATAAAAAGGCTTGCAACCAAATATGTGCATTAGACCTTCAAGACCTGCTGTCAACCAGAGCTTGTTTCCTGATGCCTTCAAATTTTTAAAATGGATTGAAACAAGAGTCGGGGAAAGAGGAAAAAGAAAAACTAAGGAATGGAGAAGAGAGGGAATACGCTTGGGGGGGGAGGTCTGAGAGCAGCAGATGCCTAATCAAGACCTATTATAGAGGGCCAGCCACCTGAAATGAAATTGACTGACCAAGTCTTTTTTTTTTTTTTTTTCTCCTGACTGAACCAAATTTTTACAGACAATTCAAAAAGTTAGCCAAAGTGTTTTTAGCTCTGCTTGGTAAGTTAAAGGGGAGCGATACCTATACAAGGGGCGGTATGTGTGTGTATATGTGTGTGTGTATGGATAGTAGAGATATAGAGATAGAGAATATATATATATAATATATATATATATATATATATATATATATTTTTTACATTTTGTTAGTATCTCACAAAAGTGAGTACACCCCTCACATTTTTGTAAATATTTTGTTCTATCTTTTCATGTAACACTGAAGAAATGACACTTTGCTACATTTGCTGATTGTACAGCTTGTATAACAGTGTAAATTTGCTGTCCCCTCAAAATAACTCAACACACAGCCATTAATGTTTAAACCGCTTGCAACAAAAGTGAGTACACCCCTAAGTGAAAATGTCCAAATTGGGCCCAAAGTGTCAATATTTTGTGTGGCCACCATTATTTTCCAGCACTGCCTTAACCCTCTTGGGCATGAAGTTCACCAGAGCTTCACAGGTGACCACTGGAGTCCTCTTCCACTCCTTCATGATGACGTAACGGAGCTGGTGGATGTTAGAGACCTTGCACTCCTCCACCTTCCGTTTGAGGATGCCCCACAGATGCTTAATAGGGTTTAGGTCTGGAGACATGCTTGGCAGTCCATTACCTTTACCCACAGCTTCTTTAGCAAGGCAGTGGTCGTCTTGGAGGTGTTTTGGGGTCATTATCATGTTGGAATAATGCCCTGAGGAACAGTCTCTGAAGGGAGGGGATCATTCTCTGCTTCAGTATGTCACAGTACATGTTGGCATTCATGGTTCCTTCAATGAACTGTAGCTCCCCAATGCCGGCAGCACTCATGCAGCCCCAGACCATGACACTTCCACCACCATGCTTGACTGTAGGCAAGACACACTTGTCTTTGTATTCCTCACCTGATTGCCGCCACACACGCTTCACACCATCTGAACCAAATAAGTTTATCTTGTTCTCATCAGACCACAGGACATGGTTCCAGTCATCCATGTCCTTAGTCTGCTTGTCTTCAGCAAACTGTTTGCAGGCTTTCTTGTGTATCATCTTTTAGAAGAGGCTTCCTTCTGGGACGACAGCCATGCAGACCAATTTGATGTAGTGTGCGGCGTATGATCTGAGCACTGACAGGCTGATCCCCACACCTTCAACCTCTGCAGCAATGCTGGCAGCACTCACAATTCCCAAAGACAACCTCTGGATATGATGCTGAGCATGTGCACTAAATTTCTTTGGTGACCATGGCGAGGCCTGTTCTGAGTGGAACCTATCCCATTAAAATGCTGTATGTTCTTGGCCACTGTGCTGAAGCTCAGTTTCAGGGTTTGGCAATCTTCTTATAGCCTAGGCCATCTTTATGCAGAGCAACAATTCTTTTTTTCAGATCCTCAGAGTTCTTTGCCATGAGGTGCCATGTTGAACTCCCTGTGGACCAGTATGAGAGAGTGAGAGCGATTAACACCAAATTTAACACATCTGCTCCCCATTCACACCTGAGACCTTGTAACAGTAACATGATATCGGGGAGGGAAAATGGCTAATCAGGCCCAATTTGTACATTTTCACTTAGGGGTGTACTCACTTTTGTTGCCAGCGGTTTAGACATTAATGGCTGCGTGTTGAGTTATTTTGAGGGGACAGCAAATTTACACTGTTATACAAGCTGTACACTCACTACTTTACATTGTAGCAAACTGTCATTTCTTCAGTGTTGTAACATGAAAAGATACAATAAAATATTTACAAAAATGTGAGGGGTGTACTCACTTTTGTGAGATACTGTGTATATGTGTGTGTGTGTGTGTGTATATATACAGTATCTCACAAAAGTGAGTACAGCCTTCACATTTTTGTAAATATTTTATTATATCTTTTCATGTGAGAACACTGAAGAAATGACAGTTTGCTACAATGTAAAGTAGTGAGTGTACAGCTTGTATAACAGTGTAAATTTGCTGTCCCCTCAAAATATCTCAACACACAGCCATTAATGTCTAAACCGCTGGCAAAAAAGTGAGTACATCCCTAAGTGAAAATGTCCAAATTGGGCCCAATTAGCCATTGTATGTGTGCCCTGAGGGAATCTGTTGGAATTGAGGTTCCATCCACAATGGTGTTAAACGTGAAGGTAATAGGGCGTGAGGCGGTCTTTATAAGTTTTATAGTATGGTATTGATAGGCCATCAGCTCCAGGGGCTTTACCCGATTTGGTTGATAAGACAGTCATGTGAAATTCCTCTTCTGAAATAAGAACTACAAGGGTTTTGCTGACCTCCACAGGCAGCGTTGACAGTAGTAGGAACAAGGCCTGAAGAAATGAGTCTGTGGAGGATTGCCTCTTCCCAAAGTCAAGGATTGTGGGGACAGATAATATAATTTATAACCAGATTGAATTTCCCTAGCTATTTATCTGGATGTGATATGTTTATTCTGGAGGAGGAGGAAATAAGAGGTATATATGTCCTAAGTTGTGGACCCCTGTTTATCTGAAAACTCACAGAAGGCTCTCTATATATCTTCACAAGTTTCAGCTTAAGATCGTAGAACAGTAACCAATTCACCCCTGTAAGGCCAAGGAGTTCATGGCGCATAGAGGAAGCAAGTGACTTTGTGTGGGGACTTTGCATATTATGTTGTGTATATACCGTGATTCTGTACTTGCCAAAAATGCTGCAGAAATCTCCCTCCACTGAGTTTGGCTGCAACCATTTTAACTGTGGGCAGCTGAAGCTGCTGCCTGTTCACTTCCTGGATGTACAGAGGCACACCTCCAGCTCTGCAGCTCTCATTGGCCCTCTTATGACTCTTCCCCCCCCTCCCTGGCAAACTCTCACGAGAGTGAGAGCTGTGCATTATTTCATAAGCCTAGGCTTTTTACCAGCCAAATAGGAAGTGGGCTGTATAAGGTATTTACTGGCAGGAAAAAAAATGTTTTACTATCAAGTTAAAACAACAAGGGCAGAAGATTTAATAGATGGAAAGTTAAAAAAAAGTGACAGAAGATCCGCTTTAAGCTGGACCCTCCTGCAGTTCCCGAGACTATTCTGTTTTCTTTATGTTAAAAGATGTCTTAAATTAAAAGGGTATCTTGAATTTACAAAAGGTATAAGAAGACGCAGCCACTTTCTAGTTCTGTTCAGTGGTCAAAGCAAAGGGCTTAAAGGCCTTTTCCAGGATAGGGCCCACCCTTTCTATCTGATCGCTGGTTTAAAGAAATGTCCTATAAAATCCTTTTATATCAGCTTGTTTTGATTTTTGTCAGTTTTATTCTTGTGGCAAATGTAGGGTTTATAGGACCTCTAAAGTTAATATGAGGAGGAAGAAGGAATTTGCGTCTTCTGTCACTGATAAAAAATATAACGCACATGATTTTATAACTTGCACCACAGAGGGAGTGGTGTATAGGCTGTAGTTCCTGTGCTGGGCCGCACTTCTAGGCAGATTCAGGTATGCCTTATGCCACGTACACCCGACCGGACTTTCCGGCAGAAAAGGTCCAATGGAGTTCCAACAGACTTCCGACTGAACGGACTTGCCCACACATGAACAGTTCAAAGTCCGTTCGTTTTGAACGTGATGACGTACGACGGGACTAGAAAAGGAGGTTCAATAGCCAGTAGCCAATAGCTGCCCTTGCGACGTATTTGGTCCGTCGGACCAGCATACAGACGAACGGTTTTCCCGATAGAAATTGATTCCATTGGACAGATTTGAAACATGTTCTATTTCTAGGTCCATCGGAATTTTTGAAGAAAAAAGTCCAATGAAGCCCCCACACGATCGTAATATCCAGAATGATTCCGTCTGACCTTTTCTGCCGGAAAGGCCGGTCGTGTGTACGCGGCATTAGGGAACATTTTGGGATAAAATCTTAGGAACAAAGAACACGGAGGAGAGATGGGTTTGCTTTAAGAGCATATTAAATAAGGGCATTAGCCAGTGCATCCCATTGGGAAATAAATTTAAAAGAGAGAACAAAATTGCTGGATGGCTTAACTCCAATGTAAAAATGCATATAAAAGCAAAGGAGAAGGCCTTCAAAAAATACAAGGGTGAGGGATCATCATCAGCATTCAGACTTTATGAAGAATGCAACAAGAAATGTAAGGGTGCAATTAGGGCGGCTAAGATAGAACACAAAGACATATAGCGGAGGAGAGCAAAAAAAATCCTAAGAAATTCTTTAAACATAAACCGTAAAAAAGGGAGGACAGACCATATTGGCCCTATAAAGAATGAGGAAGGATATCTGGTTACAAAGGACGGGGAGATGGCGAAGGTATTGAATTTATTCTTCTCCTCAGTCTTTACAAAGGAATCGGGGGGCCTCAGTAACCAAAACTGCAGTGTTTATCCTCATGACACATCACAGGAAGCACCCTCATGGCTAACAGAGGACAGAATTAGAAATAGACTTGAGAAACGTAACATTAAAGTGTAAGTAGACCCTCCTATCGTTTTCGGCCAAGGAAGCTACTATCTTTGCCTCTGTTTAATCTACAACTGCCATGATGCTGCACATGTGATCAGTTATGACACCAGCCTTTGGATGGTTTGAAAGTTTGGTTGAGAGAGCAACAAATGGGAGTGCTACATTTCCGGCATGTGCCGGAAATTAAACTGTTTTATGGATGGGTTTACTTCCTCTTTAACCGGGACCAGATGGCTTGCACCCAAGGGTACTTGGGGAATTCAGTCACGTAATTGCCAGAGCATTGTTCCTAATTTTTTCTGAGAGTCTACTGACTGGAATGGTACCAGCTGATTGGAGAACAGCACCGATAATTACAAAAGAACCAAAATACATCCCTAGGAATTACAGACCAGTTAGCCTAACATCAATAGTATGCAAGCTCTTGGAGGGGATGATAAGGGACTTTATACAGGATTTTAGTAATATAAACGGTATCATTAGCAGTAATCAGCATGGATTCATGAAGAATCGTTCTTGCCAAACCAATCTATTAACCTTCTATGAGGAGGTGAGCTGCCACCTAGATAAAGGAAGGCCCGTAGATGTGGTGTATCTAGATTTTGCAAAAGCATTTGACACAGTTCCCCATAAACGTTTACTGTACAAAGTAAGGTCCATTGGCGTGGACCATAGGGTGAGTACATGGATTGAAAACTGGCTACAAGGGCGAGTTCAGAGGGTGGTGATAAATGGGGAGTACTCGGAATGGTCAGAGGTGGGTAGTGGGGTACCCCAGGGTTCAGTGTGGGGACCAATCCTATTTAATTTGTTTATAAACGACCTGGAGAATGGGGGTAAACAGTTCAATCTCTTAATTTGTGGACAAAGCTAAGCGGGGCAATAACTTCTCTGCAGGATGTGGAAACCTTGCAAGAAGATCTTGACAAATTAATGGGCTGGGCAACTACATGGCAAATTAGGTTTAATGTAGAAAAATGTAAAATAATGCATTTGGGTGGCAAAAATATGAATGCAATTTACTCGCTAGGGGGAGAACCTCTGGGGGAATCAAGGATGGAAAAGGACCTGGGGGTTCTTTGGATTGCTGATTTCTGGACTGCTGAGCGGGGAGAGACCGGTACATGCAGATTATGCACAGATGCTATCTTAATTTTAGCCTTTTGAGTGTTTTTAATTGTATTTCTTAATAAATACAGTGAGCATTATTAGTCCCCCCCCCCCTTTTTATTTATTTATTTATTTTAAATATATTATACATGTTATGCCACATTTGAACTGCATATGAAAGCAAATAAGAAGGATCCGAGTGAGTGATTTTGGGCATTTTGGCGTTAAAGCGCTGTGCGACCTTATTTATTATAGGAGTCAGAAGTGGGGGTGAGCATATTGGGATTATCACACGGTGGAGTGCACTTTTCTTCATTTGGTGTTATACGGATTAAGATTATTTGAGTGGTCATAGCTTCTTCTCACTAGTGGTCTGTGTCATGATGAAATGTTGGACTTTGATTTTCTAATTTGTGGGACGTTGGTATGCATTAAAAGTGTAGTCAATTTATGGGTGAGGTGAAATCACTGTGTTTAGCTACCTTATTATGTTTGTGTATGTAAGAACTCCAGTTTGATTTTCAGGTTTGCTTTTTACATTAGTGATTGCTCTTTCTTTTATAATAACTTCCTGTGAAAATGAATCAATATAAAACAGTCATATGAAGTGAATAAAGTTCCATTGTATGTATCTGTGACTTGACCAAATCTTCAGTGAATAATTCCAGATGAGGCAGTTCAGGCCACCTGCACACAGCGGTGCTGGAAGAGCAGTGACACGTCTCCAGGACACGGTACCTAATCCTATTGTGGACCACCATTCTACCATTACACCGGGATGTGATATCTCTCTGCTTCAGAATAACAACCTAATGCAGCATACACACGGTCGGACTTTTCGACCAGACTGGTCCGATGGACAATCTGATTGTGTGTGGGCTTCATCAGACCTTCAGCGGGCTTTTCCAGTCGCAAATCTGACAGACTTTAGATTTGGAACATGCTTCAAATCTTTACGTCGTAACTCCGCCGGACCCAGAAATCCGTTTGTCTGTATGCTAGTCCGACGGACAAAAACCGATGCTAGGGCAGCTATTGGCTACTAGCTGTCAACTTCCTTATTTTAGTCCGGTGTACGTCATCACGTATGAATCCGTCGGACTTTTGTGTGATCGTTTGTAGGCAAGTCCGTTCGTTAGAAAGTCCATCGAAGCAGCCAAAAGTCCGTCGAAAGTCTGTCGGACAGGCCATCAGACTTTTGTTGCTGAAAAGTCCAACCGTGTGTACACGGCATTAGGCTTATTACCATTGACTATCTGGTGAGTGCATAAATTGTTGGAGGTGCACGTATGTGATGAATTGTTTTCAGACACATCGGTTGTTTGTCATGGTGTATTTTTTTCACTTTCTGGTAAGCTTTTAGACTTATCAAGTTTATTGCTGGAATTTAGTCACTGAAGATTAGGTCAAGTCACGGATTCATATAATGGGACTTTATTCACAATTAATCGATTAGTTGGCCGAATATTGTTGATTCATCGGATAATAACCTTAAAGTGTGGTGTATAATTTAGTTAATATGTAAAGTATAAAAACAAAGGCAATTTGTTAAAAAATCTACAGTCAGGTCCATAAATATTGGGACATCGACACAATTCTGATCTTTTTGGCTCTATATACCACCACAATGGATTTGAAATGAAACAATGTGCTTTAACTGCAGACTTTCAGCTTTAATTTGAGAGTATTTACATCCAAATCAGGTGAACGGTGTAGGAATTACAAAAGTTTGTATATGTGCCTCCCACTTTTTAAGGGACCTAAAGTAATGGGACAGATTAACAATCATCCATCAAACTTTCACTTTTTATTACTTGGTTGCAAATCCTTTGCAGTCAGTTACGGCCTGAAGTCTGGAATGCATAGACATCACCAGACGCTGGGTTTCATCCCTGGTGATGCTCTGCCAGGCCTCTACTGCAACTATCTTTAGTTCCTGCTTGTTCTTGGGGCAGTTTTGTCTTCAGCAAGTGAAATGCATGCTCAATCGGATTCAGGTCAGGTGATTAACTTGCCCATTGCATAACATTCCACTTCTTTCCCTTTAAAAAATTCTTTGGTTGCTTTTGCAGTATGCTTTGGGTCATTGTCCATCTGCACTGTGAAGCGCCGTCCAATGAGTTCTGAAGCATTTTTCTGAATATGAGCAGATAATATTGCCCGAAACGCTTCAGAATTCATCCTGCTGATTTTGTCACAGTCACATCACATCAGTCACAGTCACATCATCAATAAATACAAGAGAACCAGTTCCATTGGCAGCCATACATGCCTACGCCATGACACTACCACCACCATGCTTCACTGATGAGGTGGTATGCTTTGGATCATGAGCAGTTCCTTTCCTTCTCCATACTCCTTTTTTTTTTTTTTTTTTTTTTAATTTCTTTTTATTGAGTTTTGCAATAGAGTAGTGTACAACTGGGTGCGTCAACGTGACACCTTCCCAGTGAAACTTGGCCTCGCAGGGCCTTATAACTAAACCCTACCAGATACAGTCTAAGCCTACCCCATACCCCCTTCCCCTTCACCCCCCCCCCTCCCAGAAACTTGTCACAGCTCAGGGACAATTCTTTAGCAAGATAGTGGTTTAGTCTTATACTTCACATTTGTACATTTGCGGTATCACAGTAGCTTCCGCCTACTAATCTGTTTCCTTTGATTCAGTTTTCCAACCCCTCGTGTACGTATAGTACTCTGAGTCTTCATATTTATCATTTGAGTTTCATACCATTCAATTGTATACACCATGGAATAAATCTCTATCCCACCGTAGTGTTAGATTCCCACCATACCTTCCATATTTTGTCGAATTTTTTCTCACAACCCCTTGCTCTATATGTTGTCTTGTAAAACGGAAGCATATTGTTAACTAACTGTTTCCAAAACCTACCCTCTGGAGCATTCTTGTTCTTCCACTTAAGGAGGATCGCTTTTTTCCCATAGAATAAGAGAATGGTTATCAGTGTTCTTAGGGCCCTGGTTGGAACCAGGTCCTCTACTAGCCCTAACAAGCAAACCCTCATTGTCACTGGGATGGGAACTGAGATCAGGTCTGAGATGCACTGCGTGATTTCCTTCCAATATATTTGAATAAGTGGGCATGACCAAAATATGTGTTCCACATTGGCTGGAGAGAAAGAACATCTCCAGCACTTTGCTGTATCTCCACCATACATTTTTGCAAGTCTAGCCGGGGTATAATAGCTTCTATGTAGAAACTTAAATTGAATTAGTCTATCTCTTGCTGCCACTAAGTAATTAAAAGGTTGTGTCCATAGATCATCCCAGTCCTCCCCCTGTAGCTCCGGAACCTTGGGCTCCCAGTTCTACATTTGAGAACCGCCTTAGGGGTAGTTTTAAAAAATTCCTTGTATGTTACTGAGAGAACTTTAGGCAGTTCCTCGTCTGTTAACAGAGATTCTAGAGCCGAAGGAAGGGACTCCACCCTCAACTCCCCAAATTGTTTTTGGAATGCGTGCCTAATTTGAAAGAAACGAAAGAGGTATGAGTTTGGTAAATCATGTCTGGTCTTGAGCTGTGAAAAAGTCAGAAGTTCACCAAAAGATGTGATGTCCTTTTAGTGTTTTAATACCCTTTACTGCCCATATCATTGGGTCCGGGAGACTATAAAACTGCGGAAGTAAAGGATTCATCCATAATGGTGAGGACGGGGAGAAACCTAGGTAGCTAGGAGATGCTAATTTTACTGCCAATCCCCAGGCTTTAATTGTGGCTATCATTGTCTCTGTGAGATGTAAGTCTGTTTTAATACCCCTAAATAGGGCCAGTCGTAGGCTTTCATATGAACCGAGATGAGCCGCCTCCAAAACCGTAGCTGCGTCCCCATCGTCTGACAGTAGCCATCTGCGGGCAAAAACCATTTGTCCCGCCAGATAGTACTTATGCCAGTCTGGTAACGCTAGTCCTCCCTGTGCACTAGGCTCCTGTAGAACTTTGAGGCCCACCCGGGGAAGCTTAGGTGTCCACAAAAATGAGACTATCAGACTATCTATGCGCTTGAAGTAAGCCTTTGGTATCCAAACCGGGGCGTGTCTGAGAAAATACAGGATTACCGGTAAAATTTTTCATTTTTATAAGGCATAGTCTGCCTATCAGGGAAAGGGGTATCTTCTCCATACTCTTCTCTTCCCATCACTCTGGTACAAGCTGATCTTGGTCTCATCTGTTGATGTTCCAGAACTGTGAAGGCTTCTTTAGATTTTGTTTGCCAAACTCTAATCTGGCCTTCCTGTTTTTGAGGCTCATCAATGGTTTACATCTTGTGGTGAACCCTCTATATTCACTCTGGTGAAGTCTTCTCTTGATTGTTGACTTTGACACACATACACCTACCTCCTGGAGAGTGTTCTTGATCTGGCCAACTGTTGTGAAGGGTGTTTTCTTCACCAGGGAAAGAATTCTTCGGTCATCTACCAAAGCTGTTTTCCGTGGTCTTCAATGTCTTTTGGTGTTGCTGAGCTCACCAGTGCATTCGTGTGTTTTTTTTTTTTTTGTTTTTTGTTTTTTGTTTTTTGTTTTTGTTTTTTTTCCTCCAGGAGTCCCAGATACTTTATTGGTATTATCACATGTAACAGGAAGGCAAGACATCCAACGAGTTTCAGGGGCCAAAATCCCCCTTCATCAAGGCCTGGATACTGTAGCAAAAAGCTGTCTATTGGACTCAAAACAAAAACTGCTGGAAAAGAACTACCAACAGGAGAAAAAAAAACGACATGCGACCGTGCCTACATCTATGACTAAGGCCGAGTGATGGGGAGATCCTTATCCCTCAGCTGTAGATGCAGACACAATCACATATCAATCCTCCTCTCCTGTTAGAGGTTTATTTCCAGCAGCTTTTGTTTTTTTAAAATATAAATTTTATTTATTTTAGAAATGCCTAACATGGGTTTAGGCAATACAGTAGTACATACATATGTTAGAAACATCAGGGGAGGGAGGGGGAAGAGGGGAAAAAAAAAAAAAACGCCACACATTTACTTCATCACATGGATGCGTCAGGTGGCAAATATTTCGTGACTACTTATTGAGAGGCCGAAGCCCTCTGGAACAGAAATCCTCTAATAGGATGCAGCAGGTACATAAAAGCCTCAGTTATCCTCTACCTCCCACCTCCATTCCTCGCTCACCCCCATCCACCCAGGCCAAACCGGATTGCCCGAGGCTAGAGGGCTTCCAGAGGAGACAGAGGAACCAATAAGGGATAAGAAGGGGGGTGTCAGAGGGAAAAGGGAAGAAAGAAGGGGGGGGGATGTGGTACATGGATGAAAGGGTAATAAAAGGGTTCTGGTTGATTCAGGGCAGCCCTGGCTTCTGCGTTCGCTGGAACATTGGCCTCATCAAGAGGTTCCAAGGGAGGTACCTTCCGAAGAAAAAATAAACTGGTGCCAAAGTGCCCACAGCTTATTATATTTTTCCTGTTGGTGTCTCGCAGAGAGCACCAGATCTTCCATTTTACTAATTTCCTCTACTCTCCGGATCCAAGACGCCACCGATGGTGGGGTTTGGCTTTTCCATTGGAGTGGGATACAGGATCTAGCAGCATTCACCATGTGGTGTATAACAGACTTTTTGTATCTTTTTGTGGACATTGTGTTTACGTGTAGGAGGAAGAAGGCTGGGTCGTCTGGGATATTGTATTCCGTGAACTTCTGGATAATTGTCCTGACCGTAGACCAGTAATAGGATAGCTTCGAACAAGACCAATATATATGCAACAGTGTGCCCCTTTCTGTCTGACATCTCCAGCAAAGTGGTGAGGCGTTCGGGTAATAAGTATGCAAGGCTTGAGGAGTTAAATACCACCTTGTTAGGAGCTTATAATTGGTTTCTTGTACTTTCGTACAGAGAGGATTTTAGGGCAAACGTTAGAATACGTTGAGTCTAGTTCGAATTAAATGTACAATTCTAATCCCTCTCCCACTTTTTCAGGAAGGTCAGGTGTGTGTTATCTGACCGGGCAATAAGGAGGTTATACATTGTGGACAGCATTCTCAGGAGTGCCCCGTTTTCAGAGCAGTAGTTTTCAAAACTAGTTAAGGGTCTGGTAAACTCTCGCGGATTAGGTATAGACGTAAAGAAATGTCTTACCTGAACGGCAGACCAGAAAAGTAGTTTAAAGGGGCCCGTATTATTACTTAGTGTCTCTATGGAGGGCCAAGAGTCGTTTATTAGGAAGTGTTGTGCTTGCGTGCAATTTATGTTAATGCGTTCTTAACTTGGGGGGTCTAGTCCTGGAGGGAATTGAGGGTTTCCTATAATGGGGAATAACGGAGAATTAGGTGTGGATAGTGACTGCGCGAAACAGGTTTGTGACCCCACCCGAAGCGTCGTTCCTATCAGTGGGTGTCTCTTAACTTCTGTTGTAAGGTGTTCATAGCACCAGACTGCTCCTTGCAAAGGTACCTGTGCTTGGGCTTGTTCCAGGTGCGTCCACAGTTTTAGATCTTGATGACGGCACCAGTCTATAATTCTACCTAGATGCACAGCTTGGTAGTATTTCTTCACATCCGGGACAGCTAAACCCCCATTAATCTTAGGGAAGGAAAGTAGGGTTCGGGATAGTCTCGATTTACTATTTGCCCAGATGAATCTATTAAACTGACTGTGTACTTGTTTGAAGAATGATGTGGGGATCGTAATTGGAAGTGCCTGTAATAAGTAGAGGAATTTAGGTAAAATGCACATCTTAATAAGGTTATATAGGGGTAGTATATATTTGGGCGATCCATCTAATCAGCGTTTCTCCTAGCCCTATATGTCGAAGGACTGTGAACATATATTCCAAATGAACCCTGTCAAACGCTTTTTCTGCATCTGTATTTAGGAAGATTGAGGGTGTATGGGTCTGGTTGGCTACATGTATTAGATTCAGCACTTTAGTTGTACTGTCTCTAGATTTCCTTGTGGAGATAAAGCCCACTTGGTCCAAGTGGACCAAGGATTGTAGATGGCGGGCTAGTCGGGTCGCAAAAATTTTGGTAAAAAGCATAAGATCTGTGTTTAACAGTGAAATCGGCCTGTAGCTGCTGCAAATTAAAGGATCCTTGCCAGCCTTGGGAATGACCGTGATATGTGCCCGCATGGTATCACTCGAGAAGTTTGCCGTCTTTCCTACTTCATTAAAGAAAGTTATCATGTGGGGGCTGAGGGATGATAGTAATGTTTTATAATATTGAAGGGTAAGGCCATCAGGCTCAGGAGCTTTCCCTGGCTTAGTCGAGTTAAGTGCTAATTCTAGTTCTTCCGGCGTTATCGGGGTCTCTAACTCAGCTACACTTTCTTAAGATAATGTAGGGATCTGGCTAGAAGATAAATAGGCTTTCATCAGGGGTTGTGCTCCCGATGAGGCCGGTAGATTGTACAAGGTTTAATAATATTCCCTAAATGTGTTGGCTATATGGTGTGGTAGGCTGACCTTCGTATCCGTCTCCATTTTAATATGTGGGATGTAGGTTTGCATCTTAATGTCTTTGACCGCTCTAGCGAGAATACGCCCGCACTTGTCACCTGATTCATAGGCTATGAGCTGACATTTCTGCAGTGCTGCTTTAGCTCTATATCCTAGGAGGTCGTTGATTTGGCTGCGAAGGGAGGAAAGGTCAGCCTCCACCAGGGGGTCAGGGGAGATGTGTGTTGTGACTCGGTAATATGAAGTTTGGCAAGAAGTGAGTCTAGTTGTTTTCCGGTTTCTTTTTTTATACGTGCGCCATGTTTTATAAAGACACCCCTGATAACCACCTTGTGTACCTCCCACACTGCTCTTGGGGAGCAGTCTGCTGTTGTGTCAGTCTGGAAATAAAATTTCAGTTCTCTGTTCAGTTCCTCTAGAATTTCAGGTTTCTGTAAGAGGCTTTCGTTTAAACGCCAAAAGCGTGTCCTGTGGGAGGGGTCACTGGTTTTGGGAGCATGATCAGACCATGTCCTCTGGCCTATAGTGGAGTCTTTGACAGCATGGAGCTGGCCGTGGGGTATAAGGAAATAGTCTATCCTTGTATATAATTTATGGGTAGGGGAATAGAACATGTAATCTCTTTCACTGGGGTGCTGAAGACGCCACACGTCAATCAGTTGTGTTTCGTGTAAAGTTTTGCCGATTCGCTTACGGGCCCTTATTGGTATGGAGGATGATCCCGAGGAGGTGTCCACATTAGGTGTTAAAGGAACGTTACAATCACTCCCCAGAATTAGCTGGCCTTCCTGAAAATCAGCCAGTTTAGAGAGTGCGTTGCATAAAAATATCCTGGCCGTCATTCGGGGCATATATGGTCGCTATTGTCAATTGTACATCTCCAATAA
Source organism: Aquarana catesbeiana (assembly GCF_042186555.1). Taxonomy (NCBI): domain Eukaryota; kingdom Metazoa; phylum Chordata; class Amphibia; order Anura; family Ranidae; genus Aquarana; species Aquarana catesbeiana. The sequence continues at coordinate 107,875,240 of NC_133335.1, forward strand.
GACCCTTAATAAACACAAATCGTCCCTCAGTATCTATCTTGGAATCACGATGGGTCCAGTGTATTTTGTTGGATAGGAGAATGGAGGTCCCTCTAGATTTAGTTTTATTGGTAGAATGAAATGCTAGGGGGAAGAATCTGTTTTTGAGGACCGGCAAACGGTCCTCTTTAAAATGAGTTTCTTGAATTAGGGCTATGTCAACCCAAGCTCGTTTTAAATCATCCATCAACATACGTCATTTTTCCGGGATGTTGAGGCCCTTCGCATTAATGGAATATATTTTCAGGCTGTCCATCCTCAACCAGAAGAAGAAAAAAAAAAGGGGGGGGTGGGAAGAGGGGAAGAGGGGAAGAGGGGGGAGGGGGGGGTTAACTGGTCTGGGGAAGGATTTAGCTGTACAGGAGTTACAGAAGGCCTCTACTAAGAGATCGCCCAATCCAAATATTGTAATAGGAGGAGTGCAGCTAAATCTGGGGTGGGAATCAAATAAGTAAGATTCAAGTCAGGGGGGAAAGGGTTAGCTACTAATGGCAAGCAGTATGCTTGCATGTGCATGTCTCAACCTACAACAGTCGAGGGACGTGTTGGCCTATGTGGGGGAGTGACTGGAGTGTGCTGCGGAGGGATGCTCCCGACCTATCCCGCCCACTCTACGCCTTAGGAGCAGAAAACATGGGATCCATCTCCTCTGCATGCTCACCTCGCCCCCCCCCCCATCCCACAAAGTCGGGCATGGGGGAGAGAGGAAGGAGGAGGTGCCAGTCTCGCGTTCAGGCTCTCCACGTGCATCTCTGCCTTTAAATACACATAGCCCCATCCAGGTATCTACAATCTGGATAACAGCATGTATAATAGTATATTATAATAAATTATAGTGGGCCAATTAGGGTCTTTGCAGGCTGAAATCCTGTAAGTTGATTAAAGCCAGCAGGAATTCCAATGAGCCAAACGGGCTAGTGTTTTTAACAGGAACCTGCCGGGTATAAATTCTTATATTCTTTAACACCCTAGTTCGGTCCCGTAATCAAATTACATAGTATAGGGCTATGTGTGCAACTCATTGCAGAATGAAGTTAGTCACAGGTCAGATATTGAACTTTCCTGACATACTGCAACCCATATTACCAAACGTAGAGTGGTATTCTGCATAGTAACGACCCTCTGTATATAATCAAGCACATATAATATATAACCTTAGGTGTTAAAACAAATTACGGGTAAACTCAACTGTATTACAAAAAGAACAATGAACAAATCTAAATCATATAGCTGGTATCTAGGTGCAGGGTGAACCGAGTAGGGAGGGGGAAGATGGGAAGGCTTCTCGTCCCTCTCCCTCCCTCAGGCCCCAACACTGTCGCCCCAAAGATTTTTGATCTTCCTGAACAATTGCCATGTGTGTACAGCCATTTCGGTTATATGGCTCGTCCAAAGTTGTCCCTTCAGTGGCAGCTTACACAAGTCCAGGGGGTGGGGAGTGGCATTCCGTCACCAGTTAAAAGTTGCTCACCGAGGACTGTGTTTTCCAAGGGAGGGGTAGAGGGGGATCGTTTTTCCCCGTGTCCCAAGATTGCATGGTGGGTATCATATGCGGTAAAGCCGCAGCGGTGGGATACCTAAAAAGAAGTCGACTCAGGGCAGATATGTAAGGAGCCAGAGAGGGAGATTCAACGGGACAAGGGTAAGCATAGACGATGGAAGTCTAATGTCGGACAGAGAGAGAGACTCACTCACAACTCACGTGTTCCTTCTGGAGAAGGCGCGCTTGATCTGCGGCGCTGCCTCTGCGGTCTCGGCTGGATGTTCCCCTGCGAGGGCTGTGGGCCAGAACGTCCTCCCGACTGCGGAAGGAACATCCACCAGCTCTGCATTCTGATGGGGGCCGTGTCCAGGAATGTGAATAGAGCCGGTAGGTCTCTCAGAGAGCGGAGGTGAAACGATCGCTGGTCCCTCTTGAAGATTACCGAAAGCGGATATCCCCAGCGATAGGTGGCTCCCTGCCGGCGGGCCGTCTCTAACACCGGGCGGAGCATGGCTCTCCTCTGTAAGGTAGTGCGGGAGACATCAGGCAAGATTTTAATGCTCGCTCCGTCAAAGTCTGTCTCCCGCTTCCCAGGCCGTGCGGGCGATCGATTCTTTATGGGAGTAATGGTGGAGGTGACAGATAACGTCCCTTGGTTTATTGGGGTCTTGCGATCTCGGTCCTAACGCTCGGTGGATGTGATCGTACTCCAGGTTTTGTGGGAGCAGGTCTCCTGGGAGTCTGCGAAAGATGGCAGTGGCGGCTAGATCTGCTGGTCCCGTTGCCTCCGGGAGGCCGCGCAGATGGAGATTATTACGTCTGCTTCTGTCTTCCATTTCTTCCTGGTGCAGCTGTAACATTGTCGCGGCGTCAGTATGGGCATCTTGTATATGCTCCAATGCAGAGACTCTTTTTCCAGGTCAGTTACTGAGGTCTCTCCTGCAGTCAGCCTAGCAGTCACGGAGTTCAGCTCTCCCCTCACCTCCTGTATGTCTTTGCGGTGTTGTGCCTCCAGACAGCCGATGAGACTCTCTATATGCGTCTTGGTTGGGAGGGCTTTTAGAAGCGCCCACATCTCTGCATTACCTCCGGTACCTACGGAGCACAGTAGAGGGGTCTCCGATCCCGATTGTAAAGCGGGAGGGATATCTGAGTATGAGTCAGATTCCAGCGAAGCAGCAGGAGATGCAGGCCGGCTCCTCTGAGCCACGCTCCTCTCTCCACGTGGGTCCGCCATCTTAGGAGCAGAAGGGGTGAGCTGGGGTTGTGTTGAAATGTGTTCAATAGACCCTCCAGAGTCTCTCGGTCTCGCTTGTTTAGTTCTCCCCTTTATTCTCCTTTTCTTAGAGTACATGCCTCGTTCAGATGATGGATTTTAGATCATAATAGGCTTGGTTAGGCAGGGGAAGGCAGGGAGCTCGAGGTAAAAGCGTCCTCACCCAACCATGTCCAGGCCAGACCCACGCCCCCCCCCCCCCCCCGTTCTTTCTTTTTAAGGATGTTCCAAACAGTTGATTTGGCCACACCTAATGTTTTTGCTATCTCGCTGATGCGTTTGTTTTGTTTTTTTCAGCCTAATGATGGCTTGCTTCACTGATAGTGACAGCTCTTTGGATCTCATATTGAGAGTTGACAGCAACAGATTCCAAATGCAAATGGCACACTTGAAATTAACTCTGGACCTTTTATCTGCTCCTTGTAAATTGGATAATGAGGAAATAAAACACACCTGGCCATGGAACAGCTGAGCAGCCAATTGTCCCATTACTTTTGTTCCCTTAAAAAGCGGGAGGCACATATACAAACTGTTGTAATTCCTACCCCTTTAACCTAATTTGGATGTAAATACCCTCAAATTAAATCTGAAAGTCTGCATTTAAAGCACATCTTGTTTCATTTCAAATCCATTGTGGTGGTGTATAGAGCCAAAAAGATTAGAATTGTGTCGCTGTCCCAATATTTATGGACCTGACTGTATATGCAGTGGTAAATATAAATAACCAACTATATGGTTAGGGAGCAAAATTTCTAATCCACTCTGAGAATAATAGACAAGAGATAAACTGTATATACCATTAGAGGTTGAATCTGGTAAATATCATCAGACTCTGATCAAATTTTTTTTATTTAAAGAAAATAAAAATGAAAGATTGCTTTGCCAGTTTTCAGACAGAACTGTAATAAATATATATAATATGCTGGCCATACAAAAACAATGTCTTCCTACAAAATGTCATTTTAAGAACGTTCGTTTGATTTTCATTGCTCCTCACACATTCACAAGTTCTCAGGCACTTACTGACATGTATGGATGGTGTACTGAGCTGTATGTGTGCTGCACTGTATTTCCTGATATGTAAACAAATAATGAATTCTGTATGCGGGCAGATTAATCAGGTGGTCAACTATTTTCATAATAGATTATGAAAAATCGAATAGTTGTTTCGGCTCTAATCTTGTGTTTTTTTTTTTTTTTGTTTTTTTTTTATGATGTTTGGAAGGTTGTATGTTCACCTTTATGTGCTAGCTGCTAAACAAGTGCACAGCGCTCACTTTTTTCCTTTTTTGACAACTGATGACTTTTTTTATTGTTTCCGGTTTGTGCCTCCATGTTGCTTCTCTTTTTAAAGGATGAGTTCATCCCAGCTACAGCATCCCAGAACAGGGACAGTGAACATGGGGAGGCAGGTAGCTCAGGCTTTCTCAGGCTGCCCTGGAAAGGGAGTCTTGAATTTTTATTTTAGGGGACCCCCTCTCTCCACAGGAGTCTGGTCGGCAGCATGCCTGTAGATTCAGGTACACTGGCAGTGTGTGATTTTGACTTGGGTGAGTCTTTCAGGGGACAGTGCGGACTTATGGTGTCCTGATGCTTGGTGCTCAGCTCAATAGCGTAGTGGTCTGCGTACCTACCTTTTGAAAGCAGAGTGAAGGAAGTGGTTTAGCAGCCATGTTGTTGGTAGCAAATACTGACCTGGTGGTTGGGGCTACAAGCTCAATGCACTGTTCCAGGATAGGCATCCGATCCACAGACCGGGATCCTCACTGCTCGACCTTTCAGGGCTACAGAGAAGATGGTGGAAGCCATTTTGTCCTGTGCTGGTAAGTCACCAGGGAGGAGACTATGAGCAGGGAAGCAGGTCTTGGCCCTAAGGTAAGAAGCAAATGGGGGTTCCTCTTTTCTTGCTCCCTGGTGAAGGGGCACCAGGGGTTTTGAGATGATTCTCTGTACTATCCACAGACCGGCAGGGCTGGTCTGGGGAGTCTGGCTGTGTCCCTTTTTATTTTTATTTTTTTCCCCTACTAGTGGTGGGGCTATATTTGGGTCTCCCTAGGTGGATGGGTGCTGGTCATAGGGTGTTCGTCTGCACCTTTTCTCTCTTTGTAAATAGCTCATTCTGCCCTGTGTCCTCCCTCTAGGACAGAGGATGGGAGCAACAGGGGAACCACCTAAGGGACAGATGCACAGCCTGCAAGTTATCTACTGCCTGAATACAAGCTCCAGTGCTGCAACACTCTTTGAAATGGAGTCCAGATTAAGGGATTCCTAAAGAGCATTGGAAAAAAAAATTACATTTTTTTTTTTTTTTTCTTTTTCTTTTTTTCATGAAGGCTCCTTCGCCGGAGAAGAAGCAGCTATCTTCGTGGGCGCTGAGGTTCTACTCACATTTGGCATCCTCTGTTGCTGGCTGAAATCCTGATGTTTGCTGATTAATATGGATGGATCATGGCCGCTGGCTTCCCCAAATCTTTTAAAGGGAGTACTGCATGGCTGGAGCAGAGGCATACAGAGTCCCTGACTACCTCCGGATGGGGGGAGGGGTGCACGTCTGCAGAGGCAGGTGAGCTGTTAAGCAAGGACAGCATGCAGCCTACTATGCTGCAGCTCCCCCTGAATGCACAGCTATAGTGTGGTTTTGTGAGTATTCCCTGGTGCCATCAACTGACACCAGGGAGGGAGCGAGATCAGGGAAGCAGTAGGTAGACCTCAAACTTTCTAGGAGTATTACAGCAGACTTCATCTAATTTTGCAAAGCTACACCATGTTCTCTGGTTCCACTATGACACCTGTTTTTAACCTTTGGTAGATTGCCACATGGTGGTTACCCTTAGGAGGATGTCCTCTTTGGGTACTGGTTTCTGTGGGTGTTTGCATACCTCCTACAAACACATGGTGAATGTGCTTTGTGGTCATTTGGAGGCAGAGGCCCTAACTCCTACAATCTGCAGAGCTGGGGCTGGCAATCTCGGAGTTCAGCAGAAGCTGCAACCCGTTAACTCCTTCCTACTCCATGTTTACCATCAATTACACTCTTTGCTTTCAGAAATTAAACCACAGCTGGTGGGGTCTGCTGTGGTTTAATCAGGACTTTTTTTACTGGGATTTGGGCAATAGCCCATCCCTAGGCTGAACTAGAATCATAAATTATTGACCCTGCAACATTCAATTGACAAGCTCCTGCGCGTAACCTCCATGCAAGGATTGCATGGGCAAACCCGTGTTTAATGATTGCTCATTAATACCTGCAGGTGTTGCACACTTAAGGCTGCATTCACACTTGATTGTTTTCAGCTCATAAAACACCAGAAAAAACACCTGAAAAATGCCCAACAAGCAAAATCCTATTAATTTCAATGGCACCTGTTCACATCTGAGCATTTTATCACCTGAAGCAAAACGCCTTAGGCTGGGTTCACATTGGTCCGACAAACGCTCCGACATTGGGAGCTCATGTCGCATGACGTGTGAAATTTAATGTTTCCCTATGGGAGCCGTCCTAACTGGTCCGACACAAGTCGTTCCGACTTTAGAAATGCTCCCTGTACTACTTTGGTCCGACTTTGATCCTACTTCAGCCTATTGACTATCATTGAAGTCGGATCAAAGTCGGATTGCCGTCTCGCATGATCCGACTTCGGCACGCGACTTGTGCTCAGATGATCTTGAGGGGGAACTCCGCGCCAAATTTTAGATAAAAATCCGGCATGGGTTCCCCCTCCAAGAGCATACCAGGCCCTTGGGTCTGGTATGGAACTTGAGGGGAACCCCCTACGCCGAAAAAGCGGCGTGGGGGTCCCCCCAATCCATACCAGACCCTTATCCGAGCATGCAGCCCGGCCGGACAGGAATGGGGGTGGGGACGAGCGAGCGCCCCCCCCCCTCCTGAACCGTACCAGGCCGCATGCCCTCAACATGGGGGGTGGTGCCTTGGGGGAGGGGGGCGCGCTGCGGCCCCCCCACCCCAAAGCACCTTGTCCCCATGTCGATGAGGACAAGGGCCTCTTCCCGACAACCCTGGCCGTTGGTTGTCGGGGTCTGCGGGCGGGGGGCTTATCGGAATCCGGGAGCCCCCTTTAATAAGGGAGCCCCCAGATCCCGGCCCCCCACCCTATGTGAATGAGTATGGGGTACAGCGTACCCCTACCCATTCACCTAGGAAAAAAGTGTCAATTTAAAAAAAAACACTACACAGATTTTTAAAGCATTTTATTAGACAGCTCCGGGGGTCTTCTTCCGACTTCGGGGGTCTCTCCGGTTCTTCTCCACGCTCTCCGGATCTTCTGCCGGGCTCCTCCGCTCTCTTCTGCTCTTTTGCCGCTCTTTTGCTAAAGCGGAGGAGCCCGGTCTTCTGCCTTCTGCCTTCTGCCTTCTGCCTTCTGCCTTCTGCCCTCTTCTCCTGATGTTGACACGACGCTCTCTGGGGCTAGAATGCTCTCTGTGCGCTCTGCTCTGACTTATATAGGCGGTGACCCCGCCCCCTTATGCCGTCACAGTCCCTGGGCATGCTGGGACTGTGACGTTTTAGGGGGCGTGGTCATCACCCGATGACCACGCCCCCTAAAACGTCACAGTCCCAGCATGCCCAGGGACTGTGACGGCATAAGGGGGCGGGGTCACCGCCTATATAAGTCAGAGCAGAGCGCACAGAGAGCATTCTAGCCCCAGAGAGCGTCGTGTCAACATCAGGAGAAGCAGAAGGCAGAAGGCAGAAGGCAGAAGACCGGGCTCCTCCGCTTTAGCAAAAGAGCGGCAAAAGAGCAGAAGAGAGCGGAGGAGCCCGGCAGAAGATCCGGAGAGCGTGGAGAAGAACCGGAGAGACCCCCGAAGTCGGAAGAAGACCCCCGGAGCTGTCTAATAAAATGCTTTAAAAATCTGTGTAGTGTTTTTTTTTTTAAATTGACACTTTTTTCCTAGGTGAATGGGTAGGGGTACGCTGTACCCCATACTCATTCACATAGGGTGGGGGGCCGGGATCTGGGGGCTCCCTTATTAAAGGGGGCTCCCGGATTCCGATAAGCCCCCCGCCCGCAGACCCTGACAACCAACGGCCAGGGTTGTCGGGAAGAGGCCCTTGTCCTCATCGACATGGGGACAAGGTGCTTTGGGGTGGGGGGGCCGCAGCGCGCCCCCCTCCCCCAAGGCACCACCCCCCATGTTGAGGGCATGCGGCCTGGTACGGTTCAGGAGGGGGGGGGGCGCTCGCTCGTCCCCACCCCCATTCCTGTCCGGCCGGGCTGCGTGCTCGGATAAGGGTCTGGTATGGATTGGGGGCGACCCCCCCACGCCGTTTTTTCGGCGTAGGGGGTTCCCTTCAAGGTCCATACCAGACCCAAGGGCCTGGTATGCCTCTGGAGGGGGAACCCATGCCGGTTTTTTATTTAAAATTTGGCGCGGAGTTCCCCCCTAAAGATTCATACCAAACACAGTGCCGGCATTGGCGGGGATCCAAGTCGGATCCTCGTTCATTGAAAGTCGGACACATGCCGGCTTCATGTCGCAGGGCAAAGTCGGATCCAAAGTAGGACGGCTGTCGTGTCGCACCAGTGTGAACCCAGCCTTAAGCTCAAAAAAGAACATGAGCTTCTTTTGGGCAGATTACAGGTGTTTTTCTGCTTTTTATATTGGTGAACTGTACAAAATCGTGGCAAAAATCGCAGTAAAAACACGCAACTCTGAAACGCTCAGGTGTGAATGCAGCCTCAGGGCTTATCCAAAGGTGTGGAAAGCTTTCATTTATCATTAGATTTGGACATGTTATAAAGCTGGGAGGCTTTGTCTGTCTCCTACCTTAGTGTGAGCTATATAAAGTTAAGTTTACAGCATTCTCTGTTAACGGACATTGTTTAAATAATGTAGTTTAAGGAGACCCACTTTTACTTCTATTCCAAAAAAAATATGTCTAGAAGCTGATACTGTACCTATTATTATAGGGGAACAGTATCTGCTATGCACTCCAGTTTGTGTGCCTAGACTTTTCTATCACCTGGAGCTTCCTGGGTTCCACCACTTAATAGATGTATAATAGATTGGTAGCCAGAGAATAGGCTATATCTATGATGTGATTATACAAATGGTTGGTTTTGTGGCATTGGCATTAAATTGCATATGAATTGCTGTGAGGGGTATTAGACAAGTACACTATGTCTCCATCCTCTCACTTCTCCAAGTATGTTATAAATGTGTATTTAAATACACAACACTGGAGCTTATGCTTGGGTTATATTCTTTTGGTACCATTTGTGGTTCATGCCTCATATGTGATCTGATGTATGGACTCTGAGGCTGCGTTTCCTCTGTTGCGACTTCCTCTGAGTGCAGCTTTGATCCAACACTCTGGATCGGGATTGCATCAGAGGTCGCATCGGGGTAGTGCTGTGACTGAGTCACATGGATTGGAACGGGTGCCATTGAAATCAATGTGCTGTGACTTGTCATGCGACTTTGTGTCCAGGGTCGCATGGAGTGTCGCTCTAGTAGAAATTTAACTAATCGCACTAATGACCTGCTTGAATTTTAGCCCTCATTTGTACATGTAGAACAAAATAAAACAAAAACAAGGTGAGCCAGACTCAGTGCAGTATTAAGATATTCATTTAATAGGACATTACAAGCCAAATGGCCACTCACAGCAAGAAAGTAGTCTCAAGCACATAAAGGGTCCGGGGGTTGAGATCACTCTGTGGTCCGAGCCGCTCTCCGTGTAGTAAATGGCTGGCTTGGTCACAATATTGTGGGTGGTATGCTGCTGGAAGATGTAATGGCGATGAGGCCTCTGTAGATGTCCGGGAGGCTTCTCTATAGAAAAACGGCAACCAGGAAACCGTAAGTGCGTGTTCGCGTGTTACGCAAGCTACGAGGACCGGAAGTGACGTTTTTGGGCAGCCAATCAGATATAGCGTTTCAGTTTCCATTGCTTCTTCAGATCTAGTTAGCTAACTAGAAAATCTGTATATAAATACGGATGTGGTCTGTCTTTTATGATGTGGATCATGTGTTTCCTGTGCTCGGTGGTAGGAGCCTATCTCTCTGTAAGTCATCCTGGAAAGTGAGTTAACGGATAACTCATATTTTTCAATTCACACAACTCTGTGTTTGAGTGATGTAGCCGGGCGGGCAGAGCCCCCCACAGTCAAGTTCTCTGCAGATTCTGGCAGAGAGCGGGGGGGGGGGGGGTCCCCTCCGCCTGTGACATTGGGAGGTGCGGGGGCCGGTGGACTTGTAACATGTTACACCCTGAAGAATATGTGTGTAACATGTTACAAAAGGTGAACTTATCCTTTAACCGCTTCAGGCCTGGAATGATTTACCCCCTTAATGACCAGGCCATTTTTTGTGATACGGCACTGCATCACTTTAACTGGCAATTGCGCGGTCATGCAACGGTGTACCCAAACACATTTTTCCCTAGAAATGGCTTTTTTTTGGTGGTATTTGATCACCTCTGCTGCTGACCATTTTGGAAAAAAAAACAATATTTTACTTTCTGCTATAATACATATCCCCCCCAAAAAATATAAATGAACAAATGTATCAGTTTAGGCCAATATGTAATCTGCTACATATTTTTGGTAAAAAAAAATCGCAATAAGCATATGTTGATTGGTTTGCACAAAAGTTATAGCGTCTACAAAATGGGGAAAAATTTAGGGACTTTTTTAAATTTTTTTTTTTTTTTGTTTTTACTAGTAATGGGGATCAGCGTTTTTTAGAAAAAAAAATTGTGGGACTGTGACATTACGGCGGACAAATCTGACCCTAAGTGACACTTTTTGGTGACCAGTGACACCAGTACAGTGATCAGTGCTATAAAAATGCACTGCTCACTGTATAAATGGCACAGGCAAGGAAGGGTTTAACACTAGGGGGCGATCAAGGGTTTTCTAACTGTCAGGGGGATGAACTGACTGGCAGTAGAGAGAGATCGCTGTTCCTGATCACTAGGAACAGCTGATCTTTCTCTTTTTCTCTCTCTCTCCCCGCGGGATCCGCAGGCGAGCTCCCGCGGCACATGACTGCAGTACCACAAACACAAATCGCAAACATGATCAACTTCTCTAGCTCAGTGGGTATATCTCGGGATGCTATCTCAACCCTGATGGTATCCGAGAGACCATGAGAAAAAGCAGCCACGAGGGCCTCATTGTTCCAAGCAACTTCTGCTGCAAGAGTATGGAATTCAATGGCGTAATCGGCAACTGTTCTCGTACTCTGATGGACATGAGGCAATTGGCAGCAGAAGCGGAGCGTGCAGGATCGTCAAATACCTTTTTTAAAAGAAGCCACAAACTCAGGGTAACTCAAGGCAACAGGTTTTTGCGTCTCCCATAGAGGATTTGCCAAGGCTCTCTCAGAACAGATATCATGAAACCTACTTTGCTTCTGTCCGTGGGAAACGCCTGGGGCAGCATCTCAAAGTATATCTCAACCTGGTTGAGAAACCCTCTGCATTGGACTGGATCACCCTCAAATCGCTGGGGAAGCGTAGCGGAACCAGAAATACCTCTTATAGAGGTAATACTCGAGGCAGGTGCCTGCACAGAGACTGGAGCAGCAGCAGGGACAGCCTGCAACACAGGTTGTACTGGAGCAGCCACAGTGGGAGGTTCCAGGTGAGCCATGCGTGTGAGTTTGTAACGCCATGGCAAACTGATCCATGCTGTGATCCTGCTCATCCAATCTGGAAAAAACATTACCAACAAGTGGATTGACTCATCTTCTGAATTCATGGCCTTCGCCTACTGTCAAACCATGAATCAGACCGAGACAGAAGTACAGTTAAATCGCACTTGTTTAATAATAAAAGTGTATATATAACAAACCTAGTCAAAACATAACCAAAGTTCGGAAACCAGAATGAATAGTCAGACAAGCCAGAAAGTCAGGAAGCCAGAGATCGATGTAGTGGAACAGCAAGCAGGATCGGGAGCCAGAAGGAATGTCAGCCAAACAAGTCTTTAACAGGAACGCAGAAGATAGTTTCTGTGATATTGACCAAGGCAAAGGCAGAAATCATCTGGACTGGGATGGCTTAAGTAGGCAGGACTGACGAGCAGGATATCAACAGGTGAGTCACTGTGGAGAGATAGGAGCTGGCAATTAGCCGAAAGCTGAGCGGCCGGCTCAGAGGAAGGAAGGGCTGAGCCCAGCCCTGACACAGTTACTGGGGATACTTACCTGATCTTCTGTTTAACTGCACCACAGTGCCAGCTTCTGTTTGCTTATCTTGAGCTGTCACTTAATCTCCCTTCTGCACTACAGATTCCTCCAGACTTCCCTATATTAACCTCAGTGCACTTCCTGTGGTTGTTCGTGGGTACTCCAGCAAAAACAAGCAGCTGCTGATTACAGAAAACATATTTTCCTTGATTCCTAGGATATAACTACAAATATTGGGCTGTTCAGTTGTGAATGCACTCTGGCTGGCAAATGTTTGTTCTCAGAAATTAGCCTTGTACGTACATGCATGTTTGCAATGGATGAGCATGCACATTTGTCCCTATGAAATGGGAAGGGGGGTGCATTATTCCGGTATTTGTCTCAAGGCAGAACAGCAATCTGCCAGTAAAATTACTTGGGCCAAAACGACTGAATGAGTCACATGTTCTGCTGTGTCTATGAACCTTAAAGTGGCATTTTACCCTTAACTTTATAAAAATAATGTTCTTTAGCAAAAAACATGCATTCGACATTAGTAATTGTGCTACGAAAATGAGTGTGTGATGTAAATTGCCCCCAGCATTGTTCTTGCTTCTTCTTGCTTGATGCTGCCATTTTGCTGAAGCCCAGAGCCCCTCAGCAGCAGTAAACCTAGGCTGTCAGCAAATCGGCCTATACAAATTCAACACAGTGCTTAAAAATATAGAGCAACTAAGCATGTGCAGAACAGGGCAAGACCGTGTATTAATGGATTTTGAACTGTAGAGGCACTTATTTTTTTTTACATAGCTAAAGCCTCAACATTTTTTACCTTTTTTAATGCATTCCCTGAATTAAGGTGAAAAATATATCTTTGTTTGTATTGCCTCTTCAACCCCCTTCAGTCCTGTTTTTGATTCAGTACTGTGCACATCTGCAGTGGCTCTTTCCTCTCTCTGCTCACAGAGGCAGCAGCAGGAGCTATTGGCTGTCAGTCAAATCCTGTGAGCGGATTCCTATGGTGTCACACTGAAAAGAGGACACTGGAGTGCTGACAGGAGACCCCAGAAGAGGAGTGACCAGGGTTTTTAAGCATTTTATACTTGAGACTTTTTAAACTTCATATATCGAAAACTGAGGCACCGATGTCTTTCTCCTGTTGTCTACCCTTCAACTTCTACTAACCAACTATTTATTCTGCTGGTCCCAAAAATCTATCAATATTTAGATACTGCTATTCAGGTTTGTGTCTCTGACATTTACTCGCTGAACTTTGAACCCTTACTAGTACGCATTCGTAGAGACTTGGAGTCATGGCAGTCTAATCACATGGTTTGGTAGGATAATTACTTTAAAAATAGATGTTTTACCTAAACTCTTATACTTTCAAACTCTTCCTCCCTCTCTCAATTTTAGCTTGTATTCCTGAATGGTTGGCCTTTCCATACTCTAAAGCCGCATCTACTCTTGAGAAAGTTTATGGCTCCCTTTTGATCTCCGAGCATTACTCTGAATGCAGCCACTCTTTTTTTCTCATTGCTACCTGGTGTCTCTCCACTCACTGTCTCTACGCTGTGAATTTGGTATAAATGCAGACTCTCCCACTCCTTGTCCATTGACCCTAGTCCCCTCTCCCCTATATTTGATCACCTGTATTTTCAAGGAGGGCTTCATTTCCAATCAGTAGGGCATCTCCACCGCTCAACTTGGCCCCAAGCAAGATGCCTCCTCTCCACAGTCCTTCCCCATCAACTCACACCCCCCCTTCTAGAGTGGACTGGCTATCCTTTCCTTTTCTCAATTATTTTATTGAGAATTACACAGTACATGTGATTAGTACAGATTTTTGAAAGAAAACAAGATAAACAGTTGTAAGTAGAAAGGCTTCTCGGTGATCAATTAAGACAAATGTTGTTTGTTGTTTTCCATTAAGTTATGCAAAACAGTCGATATTCTACTAGGTATATCTTCAGTCTGTCACAAATAACTAAAAGAGTTGAGTTAGAACTAAAAATATTATAATATATCTTAAAACATGGGACTGATGAGGACAAAGTAACCTATTGGTTCATTTAACCAGGGCCAAGATCCGGCTATGTGGCTTGGCTTGTCCTGGAGATAGGGTCAATAGTCCCAACTGTTTCAAGTGTACCCATCGTAGGTTTATTGTTAAATTATGGGTGGGTGACCTTTACCGATTTGGGTTCTTATGTATTGGAGGATCGATAGGTCATAGGATCGATAGGTCTCAATCTTTTGCTGGCTGGAATTCGGCTAGCAAAAGTCCGATGGAGCATACACACTGTCGCATTTTCCGACCAAAAGCTCTCATCGGTCTTTTGCTGGCCGAATTTACGATCGTGTGTACGTGGCATAAGTCTGACGATAGTGAAATATTTAGGGCTTTAGATGTATGAGGATTTAGATTTATTCCTCTTTCAATAACGAGCAGAATCCTGAATAGGATACATATGCCTTCAGGTTTTGATACAGAGAAGAGATCCATTTTAGGAAATGCGCTCTGATTCCCCATCGGCATAGGATAGAGTTAAGATAAGGCCAAGATAATGAATCGAATGCCTTCTGTATGTCAATGGAGGGGAAGCAGGCTGGGATTCGACAGGTTCGTGCCATGTGGGCTAAGAGGGTAGCACAACGAATATTGTCACCTGTTTGTCTGGAAGGAATAAACCCAGTCTGATCTTTGTGAATCAGGGTTCCTATAATAGGGTTAAGTCGGTTAGAGAGAATCTTGGCTAGTATTTTAATATCTAGGTTGAGTATAGAAATTGGTCAGTAATTGGACCAGGATGTGTTGTCAGAGTTTGGTTTAGGGATCATGGAAAATGGATGCTAAATGGGATTCTGTGCGAAAAGGAATGTCCTACAAGGAGAGAATTAAAGGCTTCAACCATAAGGGGGGATAGCAAGGTGTCAAAGTTTTTATAGTAGGTAGCTGAAAAAGCCATCAGGGCCTGGGCATTTGTGTGGTTTCAATGTTTTTATTGCGGTTTGGACTTCTAAATCTGTGATGGGTTTGCCTAGGGTTTCTTGTTAAGCCATCGAGAGGGAGGGGAGTTGAATAAAGGATAATAGGGTATCGAAGTGTGTTTGGTCGAATTTTATGTGTATCTCGATATAAGTCAGTGAGTTTTCTGTGGAACTCGTTTAGGATTTTTTGTGGGTTACTAGAGTAGGTATCTTTAGTTATTTGAAGCCGGATTGGTTTCGGGATGTAGTCAGTCCTACGTAGTGTTAAGGCTAAGAATGTGGTCGGCTTGTTTGCTTTCATGTAGAAAGTATGTTTAGATTTGTGGAGAATCTTTTGTGCTGAGTCTGTCAGGAAGAGGTCAAGTTCTAATTTTTGCATTATCATAGGCTAGTTTATTCGACGGAGAGGGCATGTTTTGAAAATTCTCAGATGCTTTGTAGAAAGCTTCATCTAATTGCTTATGAAGATGTTTTAGTTTACGTTGGTAGGATGCTTGGCTGATGCAAACCCCTCTGATGGTTTAAGAGCTTCCCATAGCGTCGGGGTTTGTATCCGTTGATGTATTTGTTTTATATAATCCTGAATAGCTTTTTCTATGTCTTGTCGATACGTTGGATTGGCTAGTAGACTGTCCTTTTATATACCAGGTTCGGAGGTTAAGTCTTGGGATTTAGTCATGACTGCATTGTGGTCTGACCAAGCACATGGGATAAATAACGAGTTTAGTATAAGTGGTGAGGTACTGATGTTTACAAATAGGTGGTCTATACAGGAGAATTGCTTGTGGGGATGGGAATAATGTGTGTATATTGTCATCTTTTAGGCTTTTGTTCCCGCCATGAGTCAAGAAGCGAGTGTTGGTTAAGAAGCTGTTGGTAAAAATATTATTGGTGAACGTTTACTTACCCCTACCTTTTCAAGTACAATTGTTATATGATCTATTGGTGACTCTGGCTCCACACATGAATTTACCTATGTTAATTATGGGTGACTTTAATGCCATCTTGCATCCAACATTGGATTTGTCTAATGCAAATAGGCCAGCTTCGGTGGAACTGTGTTCCTGGGCATCTGTAGCAGGGTTAACTGAAATGTGGAGGTGGAAGCATCCGGAAGCAGCGTCATATTCCCATCTGTCTTCCACGCACAAATCTTCTGCCAGAATAGATTTAGCGTTTGGGAATGTGTCCATCCTGAACAATCTATATGAAGCAGAGTACCTGGCTGGTGGGCCCTCTTATCATAACCCACTGTTGGTTACTCTGGCCTTCCCCTCCGGGGGACGGAAGAGGGGTTGGAGATTGGCTCTGGGTTGGTTGCAGGAAGAACAGGTTAATACTCAGATTCAAGCTGCAATGGATACGTTCTGGGCAACCAATGTAAACACAGCTGACCCATCTATAGTCTGGGATACTTTTAAAGCAGTGTCGAGAGGTGAATTCATATCAGCCATAAAAGCAGCCAAGAAGGAACATAATGAGGAATGTGAAATTCTTTTGGCCAAGGAGCCAGAGTGTGCAAAAATTCAGGCAGACTCTCCCTCGGAGGCTAATTACGCATCCTTATTGGGTTGTAGAAGGTCAGTGGAACTACACTTCACAGACCTAGCTCATACGGAGGCGAGGAAACGGGCAGAGTGTTTTTTCGCAGAGGGTGACAAATGGCAAGCTGTTGGCCAATCTGGCAGCTGACCAAAGGATACCGGTTAACATCCCAGTAATTTAAAAATAGTCTAGGGGCCCTAGTTTCAGATCCAGTGGGAATTCTGGGTGAATTTGTAAACTTCTACAAATCCCTATACTCTCCTATCCCCCCTATGATTTGGCAGAGTTGGAAGAGCTACTACAGAGTCTTTCACTGCCAAAACTGACGGACGCAGAAGTTGCTCAGCTAGATGAAAATATCTCTGTGTTAGAAATTGAGGCAGCTATACTTGCCTTCCCTCCTCGGAACGCTCCAGGTCCAGGCGGCTTCCCCTCCGATTTTTATAAGCACTATATGTCACAACTGGCTCACATATTAAACTTACTATATGCACTCTGTTGGGAACATGGAGCATCGCCAGCCTCAATGATGGAAGCATATATGGTGCTTCTTCTGAAGCCTGGCAAGGACCCTCAGGTATGCTCCTCATATCATCCTATAGCGTTGCTTAACATGGATCTCAAGATTTTAGCTAAAGTGCTGGCTACAAGATTGGCCAAGGTTATTCCGACCCTGGTGGATATTGATCAAACAGGTTTTATGCCTGGCATGTCAACAGATACAAATATAAGGAGATTGTTCACACATTTACAGATGGATAATAGAGTTTCCGGCCACAGTTATTTTCTCCATCGACATTAAAAAAGCCTTTGACTCTGTAGACTGGCAATATATGCATGCAGTGTTGAGGGCAATGGGGTTCCGTCCTGGTTTTTGTCGTTGGGTCACACTGCTTTATGGTGCGCCAAAGACGGCAGTTAGGCTTGGTACCCTGGTCTCTGAGTTTTTCCAAATAGGAAGAGGCACCAGACAAGGGTGTCCGCTTTCCCCTTTTCTCTTTGCCTTAATGATGGAACCTATGGCCAGGGCACTTAGGCAGTCTGAGAATGTGGGAGCAATTCAGGTGGGGACTATAAAAGAATGCATTGCATTATATGCTGATGACATGCTCTTGTTTCTCAAGGATCCTGGACCGTCTCTCAGGGCTGCCCTATCGATTTTTAGACAAATTTCCTACCTTCTCGAGTCTGAGGGCAAACTGGAGCAAGTCATCAATTCTATCACTGGGCACGGCAGCTAAGGAACTACTAGATGATACATTACCACTTCAATGGGTCTCCTCAATAACTTATCTTGGGGTTAAAATAACAGCCAATATTCATGACTATATGTCCCTAAACCTCCTGCCATTAGTAAATAGACTTAAGCAAAAGACAACAGCATAGAAGAATTTACCCCTCTCACTATTAGGTAGAGTAAGCCTTATTAAAATGAAATTCCTCTCGGTAATTTTGTATTTTCTACGTCATTCCCCATTGTGGATTTCAAAATCCTTTTTTAAATCCCTAAATAGCATAATAGGGTCCTTCCTATGGTCACCACAGTCGCCACGTATAAGCATCAAAATATTACAAGAGCCATGGGGTCAGGGAGGACTAGCATTAACTGACTGGCAGAAATATTATCTGGCTGGTCAGATGGTGTTCGCCAGAAGATGGCTGACAGCGGATGTTGGTGATTCCGCTACGGTTGTAGAGGCAGCTCATCTGGGGTCATACGAATGTTTAAAGATGGCCCTATATAGGGGCCCGAAATCTTGTTTGCCCCTGATGGACTCGTTGATGAAGGCAACGATTAAGACATGGGAAACTACTACCACCTTGATGTCCCCTAGCTACACGGGAGTTACTCCTTCGGCCCCAATATGGATGAATCCGAAACTCCCACATTTTTTTTCTCCCTTCCTGATCCCATGATCTGGGCATGCAAGGGTGTTAAGGTATTGAATGACATTACTAGAGAGGGGGAGCTTTGTACATTTGATCAGATAAAGGCCAGACATAATCTACCGAACTGCTTTTTCTTCTGCTATTTACAGTTGCGCCATGCTTTTCAGGAGCAGTTTAATGGCCAGAGGATTGAATATTTACCATCAACACTAGAAAACCTCTTAACAGAAGAGGAATTGGTCAAGCCTCTGTCATCAGTGTACAAATTAGAGGTCGACCGATATGGGTTTTTCTCTGGCCGATGCTGATATTTAGAAATCGTGGTGGCCGATGGCCGATATAAGATGCCGATATTTTTTTTTTTTTTTTTTTTTTCTTTTTTTTTCCCTTCATCTCATAAAATCTAACAGTTAGACCCCTTTCACACTGGGGCGTTTTTCAGGCGCTTTTGGGCTAAAAATAGCGCCTGTAAAGTGCCTGCAAAACGGCTCCCCTGCAGTCTGTGTGAAAGCTCGAGTGCTTTCACACTGAGGCGATGCGCTGGCAGGATGTTTAAAAAAAGTCCTGCAAGCGGCATCTTTGGAGCGGTGTATACTGCTCCTCCACCACTCCTGCCCATTGAAATGAATGCGCACCGCTGCCGAAGGGCCTGCAAAGCGTTTCGGCAACAACGATTCAGGGGCGCATTTAACCCCTTCCTCAGCCGCTAGCTGGGTTATAAGCGCCCCGCTAGCAGCCGAATAGCGCCGCAAAAATGACGGTAAAGCGCCGCTAAAACTAACAGCGTTTTACCGTCAACGCATGCCCGCTCCAGTGTGAAAGCAGCCTTAAGTAATACAGAACATTTTTTACATTTAAACATTTATTAAACAAAACAAAACTCCAGTCAATTCACTTGTATGTAGAATTTAGATTTAAAAAAAAAATAACGATGTCTTAAATATTAAATACACAAAAACAGGTAATCAAAACTTTTGGACGAAAAAAATGGGCTAACTTTACTGCTTTTTTTTTTTTTTTTTTTTATTTCATTAGTGTATTTTTTTTTAAAAAATTGCGTTTTAAAGACCGCTGCGCAAATACCGTGTGACATAAAATATTGCAACAACCGCTATTTTATTCCCTAGGGTCTCTGCTAAAAAAAATATATATAATGTTTGGGGGTTCTAAGTGATTTTCTAGCAGAAAGTACAGGATTTTTACTTGTAAGCAACAAGTGTCAGAAAAGATTTAGTCTTTAAATGGTTAAACTGAGAACTTCTACATATGGAGTTCAGCTCATTGATAAAACAACCTGAAAAGATACAATGTATCTTCTTATCAGACTTGGCAGGCTGCCCAGGGAGGAGAGAATCCTCTCCACAGATAACTACAGGAAACTTGCATTGACTTCTATTACAGAAGTCATTTGCAAGTCCCACTGAAGTTATCGGCTTTTTTTATCAGCACAATCTGCCGATTGCCGATTAAGTAAAAAAAGCCAAATATCGGCCGATATATCGGCCGGCCGATATATCGGTCGACCTCTAGTACAAATCTCTCTTTAAAAAAACGCCTTTGGGAATCGTCAAATGTAGAGAACGGTGGGAGAAAGAAATTACTGACATTCAGGAGAGGACTGGGATGATATGTGGGACCATCCTTTTAAATATCTAGTCTCAGCAAGAGACCATCTAATCCATTTTAAGTTCCTTCTCCGCATATATTTTACACCCGCTAGGTTGTCACGCATATATCCAACAGCTAACAACCGGTGTTGGAGATGCTCTCACGCCCCAGCTGATGCAGAGCATATCTTCTGGAGTTGCACAGAAATTCAAATATTCTGGTCCGGTATTACAGAATGTCCGGCGGAGATACTCAGCACCCCAGTTCCAATGACACCTAGAGTCTGCTTAATTGGGTTGGTGGAGGAGGTAGTTCCATCTCGAGCTCACCGCACTTTATTAAATATTGGGTTATTCTATGGTAGAAAAGCTATACTATTAAATTGGAAAAAAACTGTTGCTCCCACATTGTCTTACTGGAAAAAACTGGTTAACTCAGTCATTCATTTATATAAAGCAACCTATAGATCTAGAGGTTGGGAAAAGAAGTTCAATAAGGTATGGCAGGCCTGGCTGGATTCTACGGCTACAGTGGGATAATCAAGAGAACAAATGTCTACTTAGGTGGTTAATAGAGTTGGGAAATTTACTATTCTGACAATCCTGATTAATAGTCAAAGTCTCTGTTGATAAATTAAGTGTGTTCCTTTGCCATAAGATATTAGATATCAGAGGGATATAATCATAAGGATATGAATTCAATCATAAGGTGCATAGTGTTATTATTATTTTCTGTGAATTTTTTGTATGGTGACTGGTCAGGATGGTGGGTGGGGGGAGGGAAGGATGAGAGTTAAGTTGCTGTTTTAGGCCCTGCGTGGCCGACTCCGGCAAGGCATGTTACCTTCCGGGGCATATGTATGTTTGTGTTTGAAAATCAATAAAAAGAATTAAAAAAAAAAAAAAAGAAGCTGTTGGTAGGCGAGGCGATGAACCGTTAAAGGAGTCAGATTTATCTAAAATTGGGTATGTACTTGATTCGAGTCCCCACTCATCATGAGGGTACCCTGTTTAATTGATTCCACTACAGAGAACAAGTGGGAGAGGAATGATGGTGGATTTTTATTGGGGGCGTAGTATGAAACCATGGTCATTTCACTGAGACCAGTAAGTGGTGGATAATGTCCTTCTGGATCCTTGATCTTCGTATGGAGGGTAAAAGGTGTAGTGTGGTGGAATGCAATCAAGACCCCTCTTTGTTTAGTGGAGGCCGAAGCCTTATAAACCTGGGGGTATTGGCAGCTTAAAAATTTTAGGGGAGGACTGTGAGGAGAAGTGTGCGTTTTCTTGTAAGCAAACCACATGTGCTGAAAGCGAGGAGGAGGAGTGGAAAGCCTTTGTTCGTTTTGGAGTTGAGGCCCTGTACATTGAGTGTTCGTATATTTAAAGACATTATAGTGTAGATGGGATCAGGGGATACTGTGGCTAGTTGTTGGCTTTTGTGATTGTACTCTGGAGAAGAGGGGGATGGGGAGGCTAGGAGAAAGGGAGGGAAGAGGACTGCGGGTGGTATCAGGTGTGGACTGGGCAGAGTAAATAGTTCCTGATAATAGAGAGGAGAGAGAGAGAGAAGGTTTTGTTGAAGAAAAGGGAGGGTGGCTCCTATGTGGAGCTAATATCCAGGGGGTGGTGAAATGTCACCAACTAGTGGGTACAGTTGGTCCAAAGAATGTCCAGTCAGCAATGCCTGTCACTTGAGGATCAAATGGTAGGTGCAGCAAGCTGTCCCTGGGACAACGACAGCCACTATAAAAGCTATACGTCTTAAAATCTATAGAACTAAATGAGCCACTAGTAAAACAGTTAAAAAAAAACTGATAAGGTGTGATAAAAAGTGAAAAACAAGGTGTTGTTGAGTTAGGGTAGTGAAACTGACATCCTGCAGATGAGCTGGTGGTGTAAGGTAGGCGGAGGTGATTATAGTTAAAGGAGAAAGGTCACCTAGCTTGCTGAGAGGGAAGAACAGTCCAGGTCTTAATTCAAATTTTGGGATGAGTTAGCGGGTGTGCATTTCTGTGGATCCTTTTCCCTGTGCACATCGAATAGGGGAATCAGTACCCCACTCGAAAAGGCCCAAGGGAAGGTAGTGGGGTATTCTAAACCTATTGGGTTAGAGAGATTGACACATTTTAAATACTATGTTTGTGGTGACCTTACGATGGAGAACCCATCGTGAGACAGAGTATAAGGTCTGTCCCAGGGGGCTGCATCTCTCAGGTCTTGTGTGTGTCGTGACAAAAAAAAAAAAGTATAAGTCCTTAACTACTTCAGCCCCGGACCATTTGGCAGCTCAATGACCGGAGGACTTTTTACAATTTGGCACTGTGCTGCTTTAACTGGTAATTGCGCAGTCATGTAATGTTGTACCCAAACGAAATCTGCATTCTTTTGCTCACACAAATAGAGATTTCTTTTGATGGTATTTGATTGCGTCTGCGATTTTTATTTTTTGCGATATAAACGGAAAAAGATCAAAAATTTTGAAAAAAATTATTTCTACTTTTTGTTATAAGAAAAATCCAATAAACTAAATTTTAGTCATACATTTAGGCCAAAATGTATTCAGCCACACATGTCTTTGGTAAAAAAAATGTCAAGCGTATATTTATTGGTTTGTGCAAAAGTTATAGTGTCTACAAACTAAGGTACATTTTCTGGAATTTACACAGCTTTTAGTTTATGACTCATTTCTTGAGGTGCTAAAATGGCAGGGCAGTACAAACCCCCCCAAATGACCCCATTTTGGAAAGCAGACACCCTAAGGAAATTGCTAAGAGGCATGTTGAGCCCATTGAATATTTTATTTTTTGTCCCAAGTGATTGAATAATGACAAAAAAAAAAAAATTTTTTTTTGCACAAAGTTGTCACTAAATGATATATTGCTCACACATGCCATAGGCATATGTGGAATTACACCCCAAAATAAATTTTGCTGCTTCTCCTGATTACGAGGATACCACATGTGTGGGACTTTTTGGGAGCCTAGCTGCGTACGGGGCCCCGAAAACCAAGCACCGCCTTCAGGATTTCTAAGGGCGTAAATTTTTGATTTCACTCCTCACTACGTATCACAATTTTGAAGGCCATAAAATGCCAAGATGGCACAAAACCCCCCAAATGACCCCATTTTGGAAAGTAGACACCCCAAGCTATTTGCTGGGAGGCATGTTGAGTCCATGGAATATTTTATATTTTGCCACAAGTTGCAGGAAAATGACAAACCTTTTTTTTTTTTTTTTTTTTTTTTTTGCACAAAGTTGTCACTAAATGATATATTGCTCAAACATTGGGTATATGTGGAATTACACCCCAAAATACATTCTTCTGCTTCTCCTGAGAACGGGGATACCACATGTGTTGGACTTTTTGGGAGCCTAGCTGCATACTGGGCCCCGAAAACCAATTGCCGCCTTCAGGATTTCTAAGGGCGTAAATTTTTGATTTCACTCCTCACTACCTATCACAGTTTTGAAGGCCATAAAATGCCAAGATGGCACAACCCCCCCCCCCCCCCCAAAATTACCCCATTTTGTAAAGTAGACACCCCAAGCTATTTGCTGAGAGGCATGTTGAGTATTTTGCAGCTCTCATTTGTTTTTGAAAATGAAGAAAGAAAAAATGTATTTATTTTTTTTATTTTTTCAATTTTCAAAAATTTGACAAAAAGCGAGATCTGTAAAATACTCACCATACCTCTCAGCAAATAGCTTGGGGTGTCTACTTTCCAAAATGGGGTTATTTGAGGGGGGTTGTGCCATCTGGGCATTCCATGGCCTCCGGAACTGTGATAGGCAGTGAGGAGTGAAATCTAAAATTTACACCCTTAGAAAGCCTGAAGGCGGTGCTTGGATTTCGGGGTCCCGTACACGGCTAGGCTCCCAAAAAGTCCCACACGTGGTATCCCCGTAATCAGGAGAAGCAACAGAATGTATTTTGGGGTGTAATTTCACATATGCCCATGGCATGTTTGAGCAATATATCATTTAGTGACAACAAAAATTTGTCTTTTTTTCCCGCAACTTGTGTCAAAATATAAAATATTCCATGGACTTGACATGCCTCTCAGCAAATAGCTTGGGGTGTCTACTTTCCAAAATGGGCTCATTTGGGGGGGGGGGGGGGTTGAACTGTCCTGGCATTTTATACACAACATTTAAAAGCTTATGTCACACATCACCCACTCTTCTAACCACTTGAAGACAAAGCCCTTTCTGACACTTTTTGTTTACATGAAAAAATACATTTTTTTTTTTTTTTTTTTTTTTGCAAGAAAATTACTTTGAACCCCCAAACATTATATATTTTTTTAAAGCAAAGGCCCTACAGATTAAAATGGTGGGTGTTTAATTTTTTTTTTTTCACACAGTATTTGCGCAGTGAATTTTTAAACGCTTTTTTTTTTTTTTTTTTTTTTTTTTCTTTTTTTTTTTTGGAAAAAAACACTTTTTTTACTTTTAATGCACTAAAACACACTATATTGCCCAAATGTTTGATGGAATAAAAAAAATTATCTTAGGCCGAGTACATGGCTACCAAACACGACATGCTTTAAAATTGCGCACAAACATGCAGCGGCGACAAACTACATACATTTTTAAAAGCCTTTAGAATACCTCACTTCCTCCACCCACTTCTAATGATGGGAATACATGCACAATTTTGTTTTTAACTGTGGTGGTGAAATCACCTCCTACAGCGCTGGAGTCACGGCTTTATGTGTCGTGGCAGCAAACGCTTTTGCTGTCAAGATAAATAAATCCGCGCTGCAGCTGAATGACGTACCTGAAAACAAAAAAAAAGGTTAACTATAAAACACAATAAAACATTGCAGAATAGAATACAGTAAAAAAGAGCAGAACAATAGAGAGAGAGAGAACAATAAAACGACAGCTAGTTTTTTTTCTTTTTTATTTCATTTTTTTTTTTTTTTTTTTTTTTTTACACTTTTACTTGTAACGGTTCAGTTCCAGGTTCGGGTCTCTCAAAATGCGATGGCATCTTGGGAGACCCTGTGAAAGTGTGTCCTAGTCTGTGCAGTGCTGTACCCTACGCTAATAATCAACTAGTGTATAGTAGGGTTCAAAAATTCACCAATGCAAAGACCAGGATTGTCGGACAGGAGGGACAGAAATAGCCGGTGTCACGCCTATATCTGCGCTTTCTACAGACACAACGTTTTCTTTGGGGGGGCTCGTTGGGTAGGGGTACTCGGGAGGACATACGGAAAATGCCTCACATGCAGCCGGCTTACTGCATTTGGATGGGGAAGGTGAGGTGGAGCACCGTCTGGAAACAGAAGGGCTCTGAGAGCTCTTCCTGGAATTTAAGGAAGGATTCAGTCCATCCTGAAGCTCTGTATAGCACATGAGAGTTCAGCAAAGCCAATTGAAATAAGTATACAGACACTTTCTTGTACCAGCATCTGGCCTTACGGGCAATTAGGTGTGGCGCCAACAACTGGTCGTTAAGGTCCACCCCTCCCATATTGAGGTTATATTCGTGGACACAGAGGGGTTTCTCCACAACACCAGTCACCGTAGGAATTTGGACCGTCGTGTCTGCATGAAGGGAGGAAAGAACAAAACCATTCTTATTATCCCTCCACTTCACAGCAAGCAAGTTATTACACTTCAAGCAGGCTCTCTCCCCCAGCCTAAGATGGGAATCTACAAGCTGCTGGGGAAAGCCCTGCTGATTAGATCGCATGGTGCCACATGCTCCAATCTGATCAAACAAGTGACTAAAAAGTGGCACGCTTGTGTAATAATTGTCCACATACAAATGGTACCCCTTTCCGAATAAGTGACACCAAGTCCCACACAATCTTGCCAGCGCTCCCTATGTAGTCAGGGCAGTTTGTCGGCTCTACATGACTATCTCTTCCCTCGTAAACCATAAAACTACATGTATAGCCTGTGGCCCTGTCACAGAGCTTATACATCTTGACCCCGTATCTGGCACGTTTGCTGGGAAGATACTGTTTGAATGACAAGCAGCCAGAAAACTTAATTAGGGACTCATCAACGCAGACAACTTGATGGGGAGAAAAACAAGTCTGCAAAATGTTGGTTGAAGTGGTTTGCGAAGGGCCTAATTTTGTAGAGCCAATCGTATCCAGGGTCTCCACAAGGACAGAGGACAGAGTTCATTGTTAGTGAAGTGCATGAACCGCAAAATTTGCTCTTATCGTGCCCTGACCATGGAAGCAAAGAACACGGGCATATGGTGAATTGGGTCAGTGGACCAATATGACCGCAACTCACTTTTTTTTTTTTTTTTTTTAGTTATGCCCATGTCGAGGGATAGGCCCAGAAAGGTCTTAACTTCGGAAACCGTAATTGGTTTCCAATCTCTGGCAAGAGAGGACTGCATACAAATTGCTTTGGTCCACAATAGATCTATAAAGATCTTCGGTGAAAAACAGCGAATAAAAATCAAGTGATGTAAAATCAACTTTTTCCACCTGAATGCCGGGTTGGCCAGTGAATGGGGGAAGTACGGGTGCTGCAGAAGTGGTGGGCTCCCAATTAGGATTGGCGAATTCTGCAGGAAGGACACTATGGGCAAGACGGGCTTGTCTTTGTCTTCCTGGTGGCAGCGGGACACTACTTGTGCTTTCCACCTTGCCAGCTTGAACTGCACTTATGGGACTCGCCACGCCACCACGTGTTATTGCAATGCTGGTTTGACTACGACCATGGTGTACTAGGTCGCTGGTGCTTGCCAGTTCACCAGAAGGAATGGCGGCGCTCCATACGAGAGCCCTGCGGTTCTTGCACCTCAACAGCAGAAGATGATCAGGGTCTGGTACGCCTGACCTTGGCAGGGACCACAACTCCGTCGTCAGAGCTATCTGTCATGGAGCCGCTGTCGTCTACAGGATCGTATTCTGAGCCTGAATCTGACAGATGAGTGACTTCCTCTTTACTATCTGTCATGCTCAGAAACGTGTAGGCCTCTTCGCTACTGTACCTTCAATTTTGCCATTTTGGGCTCTAAATTTACTGGTACAGTAGTGAGACTCACAGGTAAAAAATCTCCTAGGCCGTCAGCAACTGTATAAAACGCTACCAAAAAACTGTTCGCAATCGCAGGGATCAGGCCTGACTCTGCGAATGCTGCAGTTATGTGTGTTTAGTGTTTTGTGACAGTGATCAATCGATACTGCTCTTGGGTGGGCTGTGCTGGCGGAGGGGCAAAATGCAGGTGCTAGCAGGTATCTGGGCTGATCCTGCTAACACTGCATTTTTGGGAACCCTAAACTGCTGGGGACACTAGTATAGATCAGATCAGATATTGATCCGTTCAGATACTATACCACTAAGGGAGGTGTATGCTGCTTGGTTGTTAGCAGTACTGGCACTAATCTGACGCTGCCTGACACTAAAACCTAACTGATATCACCCACCAGGCGATCAGGGGGTTAAACCTTTATTGGGTAATAAACGGCGGGTATAAAAAACAAACTAACCAGCGTCACCCATAACACTTATACGGTGATCACTGGTGAAAGGTTTAACTAGGGGGCAATCAGGGGGTTAAAAGCTTTATTAGTTAGTATATGGGGGCACCTGACGCTATAAAAAAGCTGACGATGAACCTAAATACTTACCTGGCTAACTAGCATCACCTGTGACACTAATACGGCGATCGGAAAAAAGATCGCTTAGTGACACTGGCGACAAGTGAAGAAGAGGTTAACTGGGGGGTGATCAAGGGGTTAAACCTTTACTGGGGGGGTTAGGGGGGTACCCTAGACCTAAAGGGGCCTACCACTAACTGCCCTAAATGCCGGTTCACACAGGAGCGACTTGTCAGGCGACTACGCCTCCCGTTCTGTACAATGGAACCGTTCTAATAGGATCGACGCAAGTCGCTCCGACTTAGAAAAAGGTTCCTGTACTTCTTTTGGGGCGACTTGAGGCGACTTGCATAGACTTCTATACAGAAGTCGTTTTGCAAGTCGCCGTGGATGTCGTGTGCAGGTCGCCTCGGTGAGGCGACCTGCAAGTCGTGCCGCCCCTGGGTGAACCGGGGCTCACACTTATAACAGTCACAAATGACACCAATGCAGTAATCAGTAAAAAAAACCAAACTGCTATTGGAGTCACTGTGACAGGGGGTGATCAGGGGTGATTTGTGTGCCTATGTGTTCTACTGTTAGTGTAGTGTTGGTGCAGACTTGGATGTCTTCTCTCCTCGGGCGCCGGAACGAAAAGGCTGCACGAGGCGAGACGACATCACTTCCTCTGCTTCTGTTTACATTACAGAAGCAGAGGAAGCTACTCATTCGCCAGGAGCGATCGCGAGGGGGTGGCCATGAATTGGTGGCCTCCCCCTCAGCACGGATTGCTCCTGCAACGATTCCGACCGCCGCAGGCACCGGAGGGGGGGGGGGCCCGATTGGAGGCAGAGACGTACAGGTACGCCCATATGCCTGTCAGTGCCATTCTGTCGACGTACATCGGCATGCGGAGGTCGGTAACTGGTTAAGGTATATCATCATCCATAGGAGATACTTCAGTCCATTTTGGTCTTCTGGAGCTGGTGGTGGTGAGGCAAAGCGGCTCCTTTTGTGGGTGCTGCAGTGGGCTTGATGTTCAGGATTGTCTTTTTGGTTCTTGGGGGAGCTTGATGTTGCTCGGTGTTTTGAACCTTCAGCAGCATTTTCTGCCATTGACAGGTGGAGATTGCGGTTAAGGAGATCATTAACGAATTTGCAGGTATAAGAGTACCTTTTGTAAGAAAAAGGGATGGCGAAGGGGAAACACCAATGAGGAAATGTGGTGGTGTTGGAGGATCTGTAGGTGTGGTTTCATTGCTTTTCGCTTGATGAGGGTTTGTTGTGAGAGGTCTTGAAAAATTTGATAGTGGTGTCCCTGGAAGATCAATGAATCCTTATTGCGGGCCGCTTCCATTAATTGCTCCTTGGTGCAGAAATAGTGTAGTTTAATAACGATGTCGCTGTGGGGCGGGGGGGGGGCCATCTTCTTTTCGGGGAGCCAATGTTTTGTGGATCCTGTTCATCTCTAGGCGTTCTATGGGAATCGATGGGGAGAGTTCCTGGAAGGAGTTCCTGGTTATGGTAGATTGGAGATCCTCTATAGCAGTGATGGCGAACCTTGGCACCCCAGATGTTTTGGAACTACATTTCCCATGATGCTCAACTACGCTGCAGAGTGCATGAGCATCATTGGAGATGTAGTTCCACAACATCTGGGGTGCCAAGGTTCGCCATCACTGCTCTATAGCCTCAGGTATGCCACGGACACGAAGATGAGATCTACTGGCTCTATTCTCAAAATCTTCAAGGTGGGTATAGAGGGAAGAGTTTTCCTCCCTAAGTGCTTCCATATCGTTGTTGTGGTTAGTGGTGATGCCATCCAGCTCATCCATCCTCTGTTCTAGAACAGACGTGCGGCGGTCCACCTCACGAATTTCCTGCGTGAGCTTCTCAGTGATAGTCTGAGGTGTTTTGACGTGCCTTTTGTAAAACCTGTTCAAATTGACTAAGGAGGTCAGAGCCGGGAGGGGTATTCTGTAGGGTAATAGGAGTCATCCCAAAATCGAAGTCTAGCTCATTGCGCTAAGAGCAAGGTGAATTCTAGGTCTGTTTCTGCATATGTGGCAGTGTAGAGCGGGAAGATGGCGCTGACGCCATTTTAGATGCGGCTCTCGTCAGTGCTTTTTGGCACTTTACTGGCTTCAGCTTAGATTTTCTCCCACTGTACATGGTACAGTTTGTGCCCAGGAGTTCCAGGCGGGTCACCGTGGGGATGCAGTATGCGCGTGTGACTTGGCGTTTCGAGGTCAGCTTCGCGAATGCGCCCCCGGCTATCCTTTCATCAATTCACCACTTTCTGTAAGATATTGCAACTTGCGGAATCTACTAACCGCCCTCTCACAGAATTCAAGCAGCTGTGCTCACTCTCAGAACAACCCAGACACATGCTTTCTTCAATCTACCGATTACTTCATTCACGACCTCTCCTCCTCCCTTTATGGCAGTTGTGGAATTGAGATTTGGGCCGAAAGGTTGATCCTGCAGACTGGGACAAAGCTTTCATCTTCATTTAAAAATCTACTACTTCCTGTTACTCCCAAGGGAAAATTACAAAATACTTAATAGATGGTACAGAGACCCAGTTTTAGTCTCCACCATATTTTTCCTCAGGTCTCAGATGATTGTTGGAGATGTGGTCGTGCTAAAGGCTCCTATCTCCATATTTTATGGGAATGTTATAAGATCCCACCTTTTTATGGCTGATGATTTTTGATCTATACAATGACATCTGTGGTGAGTCATTATCTCACTCCCCTACCATTGCCCTCCTGTCCATCCTGCCCGGCATCGTACACAAACAAATATCCTGTCTCCTCGGTTTTTACTTATCTGCAGGTAGGCAGCTTATCCCGTCTCTTTGGAGATTCACACAACTGCCCTCCCTCTTAAATTGGGTACATATAGTAAGCTATATCATGAGAATGGAAAAGCTCCTAGCCCAAGAAAATGATTCTTTGGGAAAAGTGTTCTCACTGTGGACAATATGGGTTATATATTCTTCTTCTTCTATCTCTTTCAAAATCGGACTAAGCAACTCCCCATCATAACTCTGTGTTACATCAGTCTTCCCTTGCAACCCTGAGCCATTTTCCTCCTTTTCCAACAATTGTGACAGCTCTGGTCCTGTCCTGACCTGTATCTTATCCTTTCCTACCCTTCCTTTCCTTCTACTTTTCCCTCTACTCTGCTCGGTTTCTTCCCTGCATGGTTCACATTTTCTTATGTCCATACCAGGGACAACTGTTCTTGCTTCTTTCTTCTTATTATTTTTTGATCTCCTTTATAAAGAGAGCCCCTTAAGCATTTCTTAAGATGTCATATCATACAGTTTTTACAAGTTACACCATATTTTAGTTGGTTATGTTATTATTTTCATTCTCTGCTTTGAATGATGCAGAATTGTATATATGAACCGATCTCCCTTGTAACTTTGTTACATGCTTGTTTTTGTTGTACTGTGAACCTTTCTTCTGTTACTCTTATAAATCATCATAAAAATATATTCAACCTTAAACTTGAAATTTGTGAATGCTGCATAAGCAGACACTCTGTCTCTTGACCAGTGTGCACTGTATTTGACATTGTGTGTTTTGCTGTCAAAATAAATGACATCTGTTGGCTTGCAAATGACCTTCTGCCTTAGTAGGCTGGATGATATGTTCTACCAAAGTGGGGATTTAGGGGATTTAAGTAATGTAGTTGATCCTGTTTTGAACCTAAGGGAGGGAAAGAGGTGACTTCACCTACATTTGGACAGTGTGTTCTGCCAATGCCAAAAAATTCTGGTTCCTGCCCTGCACTTGGCCCTAATTTGAGTTTTTCATCTTTGAGGAAGCTTACAAACCTCTATATTCCCTGATCCAACCACAAAAGACAGGGTTATGTAAGTGCTCTGTGATGATTCTAAACACTTTATGTTGGTAGAATGTTATTGTATGTGGGGTTGTTTTTTTTTTTTTTTTTTTTTTACTCCGATGCAGATATCATTATATCCATTAATGATGCAGATATCATTATATCCATTAATCCATTATATCCATCTTAATGCAAGCTGACAAAAGCACAGATGTGTAAACAAATTCAATGGCCCTATGCTGGCAGTCATGATGTACTGTTTATTTCTTTGACTATTCTATGCTTTATTTGCAGGATTCGGAAAGTAAAAGATTATGATGAGGATTTCAGTACCAAGACCTTTCCAGAGAAAGCTCAGGAAATCTTCATTGCTGCGCACAATCACCTGACTCTGTAAGAAGTTGTTTTCTTTAGTATTAATGCATTTTGATGTTTGTGTGCTCTGTTCCTATTTTTTTAGCATAATTTGACCTCAGAACGATTCGGTATGCGAACATTGTTTTGATTGAAAATTGAGAGCTCCAGCGCTGTAGATTTCAGCATTTGTGGAGCCTCTAGAGCAGTGATAGCGAACCTTGGCACCCCAGATGTTTTGGAACTATATTTCCCATGATGCTCAACTACACTGCAGCGTGCATGAGCATTATGGGAAATGTTGTTCCAAAACATCTGGGGTGACCAAGTTCACCATCACTGCTCTAGAGGCTGTGTACAGAAGTGACCTAGCCAATCAAAGTGTCCAAGGGGTGGGGGTAAGAGGGCTAAACTGTATATTTTCAGCAGTCTCTGCTCGAGTTAATCCCAAAGGTGTTCTATCTGGTTGAGGTCAGGACCTTACTTTGTGCACTGGTCCAAACCATTTGGAGGGGAGATTATTATACCTTTTGGGATGAATTGGAGTGGAGACTGCGAGCCAGCCGTCTCGCAGAACATCAGTGCCTGACCTCACAAATGCTCGCCTGGAAGAATGGTCAAACATTCCCATAGACACACTCCTAAACTTTGTGGACAGCCTCCCCAGAAGAGGTTGAAGCTGTTTATAGCTGCAAAGGGTGGATCAATTCAATATTGAACTCTACAGACTAAGGCGCCATTAAAGTTCATGTAAAGGCAGACATCCCAATACTTTTGACAATTAAGTGTAAATTCCAGTAGATACCTGATATTAACATATATTATAACAGGTTTATGAATGGTTTGTAGATTTCGTTTTTGGCAGTTTGAGTCTGCTTGTCTTCTTCTAGGCTAAGACTAATCTGTATTGTGGAATTACATACCATACAGGCATTTTATAATTCCCTGTTATATAGCCTGGGGTAAGGCATATCTGGGTAATGGATTTTAGAGCATCCAAATAGTTATTAACCACTTGACGACCGCCTCACGCTGATGTACGTCAGCAGAATGGCACGGGCAGGCAAAATCACGTACCTGGTACGCGATTGCCTTCCCGCGGGTGGGGGGTCCGGTCGGACCTCCCCCCGGTGCCTGAGGCGGTCGCCGTTGGTCTGGCAGCGATCAGTGATGAGGGGGAGGCCATCCGATCGTGGGCCCCCCCCCCCCCCCCCCCCTCGCGATCACTCCCAGCCAATGAGAATCCTCCCCTGCCTGTGTAGTACACACAGGCAGAGGATGTGATGTCATTTCTCCTCGGCTCGGCAGTTTCCGTTCCGGCGCCGAGGAGAGAAGACTGTAGAGAAGTACACACACACACACACACACACACACAGTAGAACATGCCAGGCACACTTTACACCCCCGATCCCCCCCCCCCCCCCGTCACACTGACAAAAAGCAGTTTTTTTTTTTTTCTGATTACTGCATGGTGTCAGTTTGTGACAGTTACTGTATTAGGGCGGTTAGTATTAGCCCCCTTTAGGTCTAGGGTACCCCCCTAACACCCCCTAATAAAGTTTTAACCCCTTGATCACCCCCCGTCACCAGTATCACTAAGGGATCATTTTTCTGATCGCTGTATTAGTGTCGCTGGTGACGCTAGTTAGGGACGTAAATATTTAGGTTCGCCGTCAGCGTTTTATAGCGACAGGGACCCCCATATACTACCTAATAAATGTTTTAACCCCTTGATTGCCCCCTAGTTAAAGCTTTCACCACTGATCACCGTATAACCGTTACGGGTGACGCTGGTTAGTTCGTTTATTTTTTATAGTGTCAGGGCACCCGCCGTTTATTACCTAATAAAGGTTTAGCCCCCTGATCGCCCGGCGGTGATATGCGTCGCCCCAGGCAGCGTCAGATTAGCGCCAGTACCGCTAACACCCACGCACGCAGCATACGCCTCCCTTAGTGGTATAGTATCTGAACGCATCAATATCTGATCCGATTAGATCTGTACTAGCGTCCCCAGCAGTTTAGGCTTCCCAAAAACGCAGCGTTAGCGGGATCAGCCCAGATACCTGCTAGCACCTGCGTTTTGCTCCTCCGCCCGGCCCAGCCTAGCCCACCCAAGTGCAGTATCGATCGATCACTGTCACTTACAAAACACTAAACGCATAACTGCAGCGTTCGCAGAGTCAGGCCTGATCCCTGCGATCGCTAAGTTTTTTTGGTAGCATTTTGGTGAACTGGCAAGCACCAGCGGCCTAGTACACCCCGGTCGTAGTCAAACCAGCACTGCAGTAACACTTGGTGACGTGGCGAGTCCCATAAGTGCAGTTCAAGCTGGTGAGGTGGTAAGCACAAGTAGTGTCCCGCTGCCACCAAGAAGACAAACACAGGCCCGTGGTGCCCATAGTGCCCTTCCTGCTGCATTTGCCAATCCTAATTGGGAACCCACCACTTCTGCAGCGCCGTACTTCCCCAATTCACATCCCCA
The DNA here is from genome assembly GCF_042186555.1 of Aquarana catesbeiana. Lineage (NCBI taxonomy): Eukaryota > Metazoa > Chordata > Amphibia > Anura > Ranidae > Aquarana > Aquarana catesbeiana. The sequence continues at coordinate 107,909,465 of NC_133335.1, forward strand.
ACCAAATGCAGTCGGCTGCATGAGAGGCATTTTCTTTATGTCCTCCCGAGTACCCCTACCCAAGAACCCCCCAAAAACGATGTTGTGTCTGCAGCAAGCACAGATATAGGCGTGACACCCGCTATTATTGTCCCTCCTGTCCTGAGAATCCTGGTCTTTGCATTGGTGAATGTTTTGAACGCTACCATACACTAGTTGAGTATTAGCGTAGGGTACAGCATTGCACAGACTAGGCACACTTTCACAGGGTCTCCCAAGATGCCATCGCATTTTGAGAGACCCGAACCTGGAACCGGTTACCGTTATAAAAGTTAGTTACAAAAACAGTGTAAAAAAAAAACACAAAAAAAAATATAAAATAAAAAAAAATAGTTGTCGTTTTATTGTTCTTTCTCTCGCTCTCTATTCTCTCTCTATTGTTCTGCTCTTTTTTACTGTATTCTATTCTACAATGTTTTATTGTTATTATGTTTTATCATGTTTGCTTTTCAGGTATGCAATTTTTTTATACTTTACTGTTTACTGTGCTTTATTGTTGTTAACCATTTTTTTGTCTTCAGGTACGCCATTCACGACTTTGAGTGGTTATACCAGATGCCTGCAGGTTTAGGTATCCCCCCCCCCACCGTATTCCGTGTTTTTTTTCTGGCTCTCCTGTCTCAACAGGGAACCTGAGAATGCAGCCGTGATTCAGCCAGCTGACCATAGAGCTGATCAGAGACCAGAGTGGCTCCAAACATCTCTATGGCCTAAGAAACCGGAAGCTACGAGCATTTTATGACTTAGATTTCGCCGGATGTAAACCGCGCCATTGGGAAAGCATTTTATCACACCGATCTTGGTGTGGTCAGATGCTTTGAGGGCAGAAGAGAGATCTAGGGTCTAATAGACCCCAATTTTTTCAAAAAAGAGTACCTGTCACTACCTATTGCTATCATAGGTGATATTTACAATCCCTGAGATAACAATAAAAATGATAAAAAAAAAATGAAAGCACCCCTGTTCCCCCCTGTTCTCGCGCTAAGTCGGTCTGGCGTCAAATGTAAACAGCAATTGCACCGTGCATGTGAGGTATCACCGCGAAGGTCAGATCGAGGGCAGTAAGTTTAGCAGTAGACCTCCTCTGTAAATCTAAAGTGGTAACCTGTAAAGGCTTTTAAAGGCTTTTAAAAATGTATTTATTTTGTTGCCACTGCACGTTTGTGCGCAGTTTTTAAAGCATGTCACGTTTGGTATCCATGTACTTGGCCTAAGATCATCTTTTTTAATTCATCAAACATTTGGGCAATATAGTGTGTTTTAGTGCATTAAAATATAAAAAAGTGTGTTTTTTTTCCCCCAAAAAATGCGTTTGAAAAATCGCTGCTCAAATACTGTGTGAAAAAAAAAAAAAAAACGAAACACCCACCATTTTAATCTGTAGGGCATTTGCTTTAAAAAAATATATAATGTTTGGGGGTTCAAAGTAATTTTCTTGCAAAAAAAAATAATTTTTTCATGTAAACAAAGTGTCAGAAAGGGCTTTGTCTTCAAGTGGTTAGAAGAGTGGGTGATGTGTGACATAAGCTTCTAAATGTTGTGCATAAAATGCCAGGACAGTTCAAACCCCCCCAAATGACCCCATTTTGGAAAGTAGACACCCCAAGCTATTTGCTGAGAGGCATGTCGAGTCCATGGCATATTTTATATTGTGACACAAGTTGCAGGAAAGAGACAATTTTTTTTTTTTTTTTTGCACAAAGTTGTCACTAAATGATATATTGCTCAAACATGCCATGGGAATATGTGAAATTACACCCCAAAATGCATTCTGTTGCTTCTCCTGAGTACGGGGATACCACATGTGTGAGACTTTTTGGGAACCTAGCTGCGTACGGGACCCCAAAAACCAAGCACCGCCTTCAGGCTTTCTAAGTGCGTAAATTTTTGATTTCACTCTTCACTGCCTATCACAGTTTCGGAGGCCATGGAATGCCCAGGTGGCACAAAACCCCCCCAAATGACCCCATTTTGGAAAGTAGACACTCCAAGCTATTTGCTGAGAGGTATAGTGAGTAGTGCAGACCCCACTTTTTGTCACAAAGTTTTGAAAATTGAAAAAAAACATTTTTTTTTTCTTGTCTTTCTTCATTTTCAAAAACAAATGAGAGCTGCAAAATACTCACCATGCCTCTCAGCAAATAGCTTGGGGTGTCTACTTTCCAAAATGGGATCATTTGGGGGGGGTTTTGTGCCATCTGGGCATTCCATGGCCTCTGAAACTGTGATAGGCAGTGAAGAGTGAAATCAAAAATTGACACCCTTAGAAATCCTGAAGGCGGTGATTGGTTTTCGGGGCCCCGTACGCGGCTAGGCTCCCAAAAAGTCCCACAAATGTGGTATCCCCATACTCAGGAGAAGCAGCTAAACTTATTTTTGGGTGCAATTCCACATATGCCCATTGCCTGTGTGAGCAATATATCATTTAGTGACAACTTTGTGCAAAAAAAAAAAAAAAAATTGTCAATTTCCCGCAACTTGTGTCAAAATATAAAATATTCCATGGACTCAACATGCCTTAAAGCAAATAGCTTGGGGTGTCTACTTTCCAAAATGGGGTCATTTGGGGGGGGGGTTTGTGCCATCTGGGCATTTTATGGCCTTCAAAACTGTGATAGGTAGTGAGGAGTAAAATCAAAAATTTACGCCCTTAGAAATCCTGAAGGCGGTGATTGGTTTTCGGGGCCCCGTACGCGGCTAGGCTCCCAAAAAGTCCCACACATGTGGTATCCCCGTACTCAGGAGAAGCAGTTGAATATATTTTGGGGTGCAATTCCACATATGCCCATGGCCTGTGTGAGCAATATATCATTTAGTGACAACTTTTTGTAATTTTTTTTTTGTCATTATTCAATCACAAAAAAAATTAATATTCAATGGGCTCAACATGTCTTTCAGCAATTTCCTTGGGGTGTCTACTTCCCAAAATGGGGTCATTTGGGGGGGGGGGGTTTGTACCGCCCTGCCATTTTAGCACCTCAAGAAATGACATAGGCAGTCATAAACTAAAAGCTGTGTAAATTCCAGAAAATGTACCCTAGTTTGTAGACGCTATAACTTTTGCGCAAACCAATAAATATACGCTTATTGACATTTTTTTTACTAAAGACATGTGGTGAATACATTTTGGCCTAAATGTATGACTAAAATTGAGTTTATTGGATTTTTCTTTTTATAACAAAAAGTAGAAAATATCATTTTTTTTTCAAAATTTTCGGTCTTTTTCCGTTTATAGCGCAAAAAAATAAAAACGGCAGAGGTGATCAAATACCATCAAAAGAAAGCTCTATTTGTGGGAAGAAAAGGACGCAAATTTCGTTTGGGTACAGCATTGCATGACCGCGCAATTAGCAGTTAAAGCGACGCAGTGCCAAATTGGAAAAAGTCCTCTAGTCCTTAGGCAGCATAATGGTCCGGGGCTGAAGTGGTTAATGACTAGCTCATTGACGGTTGTGTAAATTCTGGCAGCAGTGAAGATCAACAAAACCCATTCTGACTATCTTCCTCTGTCAAAAAGAACCTGGCAGGGCTGTGCACTTTCCCCTTTAATTTTCACTGACTTTTGAACAGTTTCTGTGTAAGGAGAGATTGGACCTATCAATTACAGGCCTCCACCCCTTGCACATGGAGCACAAGATCAGTGTATGCTGACAAACTTTTGTTCTGCCTTACTTAGCTGGAGACCACTCGTTCAGGAAGAGTGGTGAATGTGAGGTGTATACCAAAATCTTCACCACTAGAGGATTGTTGCATGGAGAAGATTTTGGTATACACCTCACATTCACCACTCTTCCTGAACGATTGATATTTAAACCCAGCCGCCATCTGCACGACCTAATTGTTTGTCATCACCATTGAAGCATTCAAGCTGCTTTTGTTGCTGCACTAAGTCACCTTTATTGAACTTTATTATTGTCTTTTTAAGTTTGAGCACCCTCTGCTGGTGCTGGACACTGAACTGCACAATACACAATTATTAAGATCACTTTGGACATTCATTGTAATATTGTATGATTTGTCTTTTTTTTTTTTTTTTGCTTTCTTGGTATTTAGTTATTAGCTTTCCATTTATTTATATATATATTTATATATTTATATATATATATATATATATATATATATATATATATATATATATATATATATATATATATATATATATATATATATATATATATCGCGGTTGATTGGACTATAATAATTTCCGGTTATTAACTTACAGAACATTTTATTGACACTAAATATCATAGCGGCAATCTTTACCTTAGTGTAAAAATATTTTGTTTTTATTTTTTATTCTTTTATTGTAACTTCACTCTGGTTTGACTTTTTTAACTCTAGCTGATATATATATATATATATATATATATATATATATATATATATATATATATATATATATATATATATATATATATATAGTTTTTTTGGTGGGCTCCCCCCCCTTATTTATTATTTTGTATGCACATACTGCTTGCACGTTCACATAGTGCTAAATTCCTCATTGCGGTCTAGATCACCTCCGTATGCCCCAGGGGAGGAAAGAGGTGAGCCCCCTTCCCTAGGATATCCAGGACACCTATAGATTATTGCAGGATTAGCGCAGCACCATCCCCATTTGTCAGCTCTCATGATTGGCTGGCAAACATTCAAGGGTATACCCTTTATCGCAAAGATAGAGAGGGTAAAAAAGGGGAGGGGTATGCCTATATATCAAGAATAATGTACAAGTGAATGTGAGAGATGACATCACTAAGGGAGCTAGGGAGGAGGTGGAATCCTTATGGGTAGAGCTCCAAAGGGATGAAGCTAAGGGGAAAATAATACTGGGAGTATGCTATAAGCTCCCTAACCTGAGGGAGGAAGGGGAGGCAGATCTACTATCACAATTTGGATTAGCAGCAAAGATGGGAAGTGTTATCATAATGGGGGATTTTAATTATCCAGACATAGACTGGGCAGAGGGAACCGCACATCCTCTAAGGTTCGCCAGTTCCTAAATGTCTTGCAGGCCAATTTTATGGGTCAGATGGTAGACGCACCAACTAGAAATAATGCGTTACTGGATTTACTGATTACCATTAATACAGACCTGATCAAGGATGTGGAAATACGGGGCAATTTATAGTAGGTAACAGCGATCACAGGTCAGTTGGCTTCAGTATAAATCACACAAATAGGAAACATAAGGGGAATACAAAGACACAGAATTTCAAAAGAGCCAACTTCCCTAAACTACAAACCTTGCTAGAAGGCATAAATTGGGATAAAATCTTAGGAACAAAGAACACGGAGGAGAGATGGGTTTGATTTAAGAGCATATTAAATAAGGGCATTAGCCAATGCATCCCATTGAGTAATGAATTTAAAAGAGCGAACAAAAGTCCTGGATGGCTTAACTCCAATGTAAAAATGCATAAAAAAGCAAAGAAGAAGGCCTTCAAAAAATACAGGGTTGAGGGATCATCATCCGCATTCAGACTTTATAAAGAATGCAACAAGAAATGTAAGGGTGCAATAAGAACGGCTAAGACAGAACATGAAAGACACATAGCGGAGGAGAGCAAAAAAAAATCCCAAGAAATTCTTTATGTAAACAGTAAAAAAAGGGAGGACAGACCATATTGGCCCCATAAAGAATAAGGCTCGATTCACACCTATGCATGTTGCTTTTGAGCGTTTTTGGAGGTTTTTTTTTCATGCTTGCCACGTTTTTGAGCCGCGTTTTTGCCGCGTTTTTGCCGCGATTTGCGTTTTGCGTTTTTTTTTTTTTTTTTCATTTTTTTTTTTACAGTCTTAAAAAAAAATTACAAAAAAAAAAAAAACGGCAAAAACGCATCAAAAACGCTGCAAAAACGCAGCACTTGCGTTTTTGATGCTTGTCCATTGAAAACCATTACATGCAAAACGCTGCTTTTTGCATGAAAAAAAGTCCCCGACCCTTTCCAAAAACGCTGAGATACAAAAAAGCATTGATGTGAACATGTTCCATAGGAACCCATGTTAAAAAATTCCCGTGCATTTCTGCAAAATGCAAAATGCATCAAAAAACGCGCTAGTGTGAATGGGGCCTTAGGAAGGACATCTGGTTACAAAGGATGGGGAGATGGCGATGGTATTGAATTTATTCTTCTCAGTCTTCACAAGGGAATCGGGGGGGCTTCAGTAACCAAAACTGCAGTGTTTATCCTCATGACACATCACAGGAAGCACCTCCATGGTTAACAAGACAGAATTAAAATTAGACTTGGGAAACTTAACATTAATAAATCACCGGGACCAGATGGCTTGCACCCGAGGGTACTTACGGAACTCGGTCAAGTAATTGCCAGACCGTTGTTCCTAATTTCTACTGACTCGAATGGTACCAGCTGATCGGAGAAAAGCCAACGTAGCACCAGTATTTAAAAGGGGCCCAAAATACATCCCTGGGAATTACAGACCAGTTAGCCTAACATCAATAGTATGTAAACTCTTGGAGGGGATGATAAGGGACTATATACAAGATTTTAGTAATGAGAATGGTATCATTAGCAGTAATCAGCATGGATTCATGAAGAATCGTTCTTGCCAAACCAATCTATTAACCTTCTATGAGGTGGTGAGTTGCCATCTAGATAAAGGAAGGCCCATAGACGTGGTGTATCTGGATTTTGCAAAAGCATTTGACACAGTTCCCCATAAATCTTTACTGTACAGAATAAGGTCCGTTGGCATGGACCATAGGGTGAGCACATGAAAATTGAAAGATTGAAAACTGGCTACAAGAGTTCAGAGGGTGGTGATAAATGGGTAGTACTCGGAATGGTCAGGGGTGGGTAGTGGGGTCCCCCAGGGTTCTGTGCTGGGACCAGTCTTGTTTAATTTGTTCATAAACGACCTGGAGGATTGGGTAAACAGTTCAATCTCTCTATTTGTGGATGATACTAAGCTAAGCAGGGCAATAACTTCTCCGCAGGATGTGGAAACCTTGCAAAAAGATCTGAACAAATTAATGGGTTGGGCAACTATATGGCAAATGAGGTTCAATGTAGAAAAATGTAAAATAATGCATTTGGGTGGCAAAAATATGAATGCAATCTATACACAGGGGGGAGAACCTTTGGGGGAATCTAGGATGGAAAAAGACCTGGGGGTCCTAGTAGATGATAGGCTCAGCAATTACATGCAATGCCAAGGTGCTGTATTGCAAAGCAAACAGAATATTGGCATGCATTAAAAAGGGGATTCATTCCAGAGATAAATTGATAATTCTCCTGCTCTACAAGACTCTGGTCTGGCTGCACCTAGAGTATGCTGTCCAGTTCTGGGCATCAGTCCTCAGGAAGGTTGTACTGGAAATGGAGCGAGTACAAAGAAGGGCAACAAAGCTAATAAAGGGTCTGGAGGATATTAATTATGAGGAAAGGTTGTGAGCACTGAACTTATTCTCTCTGGAGAAGAGACACTTGAGAGGGGATATGATTTCAATATACAAATACCATACTGGTGACCCCACAATAGGGATAAAACTCTTTTGCAGAAGGGAGTCTAACAAGACTTGTGGGCCACTCATTAAAATTAGAAGAAAAGAGGTTTAACCTTAAACTACGTGGAGGGCTCTTTACTGTAAGAGCGGCAAGGATGTGGAATTCCCTTCCACAGGCAGTGGTCTCAGCGGGGGGGGGGGGGCATCGATAGTTTCAAGAAACTGTTAGATAAGCACCTGAATGACCGCAACATACAGGGATATACAATGTAATACTGACATATAATCACACACATAGGTTGGACTTGATGGACTTGTCTTTTTTCAACCTCCCCTACTATGTAACCTCTCTACCCACCTTGCTTAACTTGTTTTCACAGTATGGGGCACTTTCAGATTTATCAAATCTGTGGCCTCGAATATGACACTCACCCAGTAAAGTGGTAAAATGACCCGCTTACAGTAATCTTATCTGTTTCATTGGACTTTGTCTGCTATGATGTTACTTTGAATCCATCTACACAATATGAGGCCAATTTCAGCCCTTTGCTAACTAAAATTAGTTTGACATTTCAAAAAGGGCTCAACCCTCACCTGGTTCAGACGCTATAATGCTTCCAAAAGGACACTGTTGCTCCGGGTTCTATATCTAATTCAAGCGTTACCCATGCACATTCCTGAAACTTTATTTGTCTCTCTGTGCACCATGTTACTTAAGTTTATCTAGTTAAAGTAGCCCCGGACAAGACTGGCTCTCTTTACCCTTCCTAAATCGGTAGTGTTTGACTGGTATCCAAGAGAGTGCCAATAAAGACACTGGGGAGGAGTGTTGGCCTACCTGATCTGGCACTATACTACAAAGCCTTACATCTGTCCAGGGTCGTGATGTGGTGCACCTCACCATAATTTAAATTGTGGGCCTGGATTGAACAACACTCCTCCCCAGTGTCTTTACTGGCACTCTCTTGGATACCAGTCAAACACTACCGATCTAAGAAAAAGTCACCCTACCATTGGAGCTACTATAGCAGATATGCAGCAAACTTTTTTTTAAATTTTTTTATACCCTTATCCCTCCCCACTAACTCCAGCAAAAAACAATCGTGTATTCTTACCAGGCACTGAAAATGAACCGATCCAATGTCTGGTAGAGACGGGCCAGACGAGTTGCATGCACTACGCAACCTGACAGGGAGGGCTCATGGTCAGCCTGTCATTTGCTACATTTTCCGCAAACAATCCCAGACTCTGGCCCTCATGTTCGACCACTGACTCCCTTCAAAACATTTATGTAGTTTAAAAATGAATTCGCACCCCATCTTCTTTCCATTCTATACATGATATGGAACACGCCTAAGGGAGATTTTGTGCCTCCTTACATATAAAAATGGTTAGCCGAATTCCCTCACCAAAGAACAAATAGCATGATTATCCAACTGGCATACAAATCTTCAATCCCAAACCATTTTTATGAACGGGGATACAAACAGTCTGGGTGGTACAGGGTCCTAGTGCTACTAAATGCTATCCTCAAGTCTCCAAGTTGTGTTGGCGATGTCACGATGAGCCAGGCACAACTCTCCATCTTTTTTGCCAATGCCCACTGTTGTGTCAGTTTTGCATAGGAGTCAAGAATCCAGTCTTTCAATTGACCCCTGTGGACCTGGGTACAGACCCCCTGGTCTATTCGTTTAAACCTCAATTCAATGCCTTTACATCGCTACAAACACTCACTGATCATTTACTGAAGACTGCTTTGCCTGCCTTCCCGATTTATGCATACAAACGTCAGCACCAACCTTGAGTGATTGGTTTTCTAGGCTGAATGATATTGGATCCATGGAAAGCCTAACAGGTATGCCTTATAATAGGGAAGATACATTAGGGGATACTTGGCTGTCTTCTGTTACTATGTTCTGTTACTTGGTTGCTACTTCTGTTATGAACTTTTTTTGCTGGTCTTTCTTGAGGGAGAAGATGGCGTGGAGGAATGTTTTTTCTTCTCTGCCCTATCCACCCCCTTGGATTACTTCCATTCACCCCGCATCCCCCGCGCCCCCCCCCCCCCCATTTTTGTATTATATTTTTCCACCTCCCCAATCTTGACACAGCTGTTCTGTGTTTTCATTTATCTTCGGGGCCTTGACTCTCCGGGCCTGTTTTTATTTTTTTCTTTGTTCCCGCCTTCTGAGGGAACGAGATCATATTTGTAATGTTAAAACCTATACATAAAGTGTGCAATTTAATTACATTGATCCACAATTTCAGCCTCCAGACTGATTGTACCACGAGTCCTACTAATTATTCACATGGGCCTAATGTAATCTAAATTGAGGGGTACCGGAATGTAGTGTATTTCTGTTTAAAATCCCCTTCCCGCCGACCGTACGCACATCTGCGTACTCGGCTTTCGGGGGTTATACCGGGATGATGCCCGCAGCTGCAGGCATCATCCCGGTACCGTTGTTTCGAGCGGGCGATCGGCTACCCGTATATAACAACCGATGCGGCTAAAAGCCGCTCGGCTGTTATACCGGAGGAGCGGGAGGGGAGATCCCACCCCTCCCGCCGCTCTTACCGGGCCTCCCGTGTGATCGGGAGGCCCGGTGTCCAATCGTCTGCCTCCGGCGGCTGTGGGCGGGCTGGAACGAAGCCGTGGGCGGCTTCGTTCCAGCCTTCTCAATGTAAACGCGGAAGCGACGTCATGATGTCACTTCCCGTTTACTCGGCTGCCAATGGCGCCGAATTAAAAAAAAATACACAGTATTCAGAATCGCCGTTTCCGGCGATCTGAATACTTTGAAGTGTAAAGGAGGGATGGGGGGTCTTTTAGACCCCCCATTCCTCCATAAAGAGTACCTGTCACCACCTATTACTTTCACAAGTAATGTTTACATTTTTTTTTTAAACACAATTTTTAAGTATAAAAATAAATAAAATAAATATTAAAAAAAAAAAAAATTTTAAAGCGCCCCGTCCCCACGAGCACGCGCAGCGAAGAAAACGCATACGGAAGTCGCGCATGCATATGTAAACTGTTCAAATAACACATGTGAGGTATCGCCACGATCGTCAGAGCGAGAGCAATAATTCTAGCACTAGACCTCCTCTGTAACTCTAACCTGGTAACCGTAAAAAAAAATTTAAAGCGTTGCCTATGGAAATTCATAGCTACCATAGTTTGTCGCCATTCCAAGAGTGCGTGCAATTATAAAGCCTGACATGTTTGGTATCTATTTACTCAGCGTAACATCATCTTTCACATTATACAAAAAAATTGAGGTAACTTTACTGTTTGGATTTTTTAAAATTCGTGGAAGTGTCCCTTTTCCAAAAATTTGCGTTTAAAACACCGCTGCACAAATACCGTGTGATATAAAATATTGCAACAATCTCCATTTTATTCTCTAGATTCTCTGCTAAAAAATATATATATATATAATGTTTGGGGGTTCTAAGTAATTTTCTAGCAAAAAATATGGATTTTAAATTGTAAACACCAAATTTCAAAAATAGGCTTAGTCATGAAAGGGTTAAAGGGGTTGTAAAGTTATTTTTTTTTTTTTTTTTTAAAAATAACAAACATGTTATACTTACCTTCACTGTGCAGCTCGTTCTGCACAGAGTGGCCCCGAACCTTGTCTTCTGGGGTCCCTCGGCGGCTGTTTCAGCTCCTCCCCGCAAGCATTTACCACCTTCATGCGAGCTCCCTCACACGGAGGTGAGTGCTTGCGGGCGCGCTCCCGTGATACAGCCGGCGGCTATAGCCGCTTGCTGTATCACTCGGCCCCGCCCCCCGGCGCGCTGCGTCATCGGATGTGATTGACAGCAGCGCGAGCCAATGGCTGCGCTGCTTTCAATCCATCCACTGCAGCCAATCACCGACCAGGCTGAGCTGCAATGAAGCTGACGAGGACGAGGAGCGAAGATTCGAGGCGTCAGGTAAGTAAAACGGGGCCTGGGGGCGGCGGTACTGTCAAAAGTTTTTTCACCTTAATGCATAGAATGCATTAAGGTGAAAAAATTTTTACCTTTACAACCCCTTTAAAGGTAACTTATGTTCCTATGGTTTCTGTTGTTCTGTCCTGGGAAGGACACTGGGTGTGATTCACAAGCATACAGTGCTTTTCATACCCTTTGAAATTTTCCACATTTTGTCATGTTACAGCCAAAACGTTAATGTGTTTTATTGGGATTTTATGTGATAGAGAAACACAAAGTGCCACATATTATTGAAGTGAAAGGGAAAATGATAAATGGTATTCAAATTTTTTTTTTTTTACAAATGTGAAAAGTGTGGCGTGCATTTGTATTCACCCCCCCGAGTCAATACTTTGTAGAACCACCTTTTGCTGCAGTTACATCTACAAGTCTTTTTGGGTATGTCTCTACCAGCTTTGCACATCTAGAGTTAAATTTTTGCCCATTCTTCTTTGCAAAATAGCTCAGGCTCTGTCAGATGTCAGCTCTGGTCAGGTGCTCTTACACGACTTGTACTGTTGTGCTGGAACAGCCTTTGTAATTGCACAATGTTTAAATTTAAGTAGAACTGTGGACTGGCTATGAGCAATCGAACAGTTACATATTCTTAACAAGCAGTAAATAACGTTAACCACTTCAGTCCCGGAAGGTTCACCCCCCCTCCCCCCTTCATGGCCAGGCTATTTTCTCTTTCGTTCATCGACAGACACAGCGCTTCCTTAATCTTGACCATTGGGTTATATCGCCTCCTGCAGGAGTAGGACTAGGCAGAACAAACAAACATCTGGCTTTGCCCATGGGCTGTCCTCAGTCAGTATTTAACCCCCTCACTGCTCTAGGTATTCAGTTTTTTTTCTGTCTAGTCAGAAATAAGGACCTAGCTCCTTGCTGGGATCTTTTGGTCCTAGCAAATTTTACTTTTTGTCTTTTTTTTTTTTTTTTTTTCTTCCATGCATTTTTCTCCTGGGAGATCTGCAATCAAATGCCGGGCTGGGCGACAGTCTGGATAATGTAGATCCAGTGGTCTCTCCAGTCCAGCCAGCAAGCGCGTGCAGACCGTAGCTACGCACTAGGTTGGCCTCAACGGACGGAGGCTGGCCCGCGAGTTAAACGTCTCGCAGGGTCGCATACGAACGGGTTCTTGGCCGACAGCCCCCACTTTGGTAGTGAGGAGTTCTGTCTGGAGGGTCACCTGCACCATGGATTGGTAAGTACAGTTTCCCCCTTACCCCCTTTGTGCGGTTTGGGGTGAACGTGGGTACCCTCCAGGGATGGTCGGACCTGCCTGCAAGATCCCTCCTCCCATCCAAAAGTCCCCTGGTTAAACTGGGCTTCCCCCTCCCCCCACGGATTGGTGGGAGTCCCAGGGCAGGCAACAGAGACCCCTGGGGGTCTCCCCTGCCATTTCCCTTCTGGGTAGTGTGTGTCCTGCCCTGGCAGTATGGGGGGGGTTTCCAGTGCAGTGGGTGCAGGGAAGACCCCTAGGTGCATGCCCTGCAGTGTGAGGTAGTGTGCAGTTTGGGGGTCCCAGTGCAGAGGGCACAGCGGTGTCCCCCTAAATGTTCACCCTGCCTGGTGGTACAGTACCTTTTTGGAAGAGGGTCCCCTTGCAGGGGTGCAGCAATGTGCAAGGCACAGGGAGGATCCTGGCAGCACGCTTCAGCATGTCGAGAGGCCAGCAGCCATTTTTTGGGTGGTCTGATGACATCACGGCTCTTGGTCTAGCTGGTCTCCAGCTGGCGTCCATGTTTGTGTAGCCGATGAGGCCACAGGGGCCATTTTCTGTTGGTCTGGCTGGTCTCCAGCTGGTGGCCATGTTTGTGTAGCCGATGATGTCACGGTGGCCATTCTTCCTCCACTATGCTTCTCTTCCTGTCCCAGGATATATGACATGAACACTGACATTGGTGTTGCTTGGTCCTAATTACGGCGCTCCGTTTGGTGGGGTGAGTCTTTGGGGGTCCTTGTGTATCTCCCTCTCTGCTGATAGGTACCCTGGCCATTGGGGTGTCCTTTAGTGGTGCCAAAATTCCTTTGTACTACAGGGTCTTCTTCCTTATGGAGCCTCAGGGTCACATCTCACCCACTGATCCCCTCATGGAGGTGGCAGGTCCCTTGGAACCTCAGCTTCCCATGGTTGCACTGACGGTGGTCCTTGAGTCATTAGTATTCTGGATGCAAGTAGCGTGTGGGCAAAGGCCCTGGAGGAAGCGCCCCCCCCCCCTTCCCCTGCTCAGTCTGTCTCATCTGATTCTGAGCCTGATGCCGCCGGGAGGCGTGGCCCGTCCAGGGGGGTTTAATATCTCGCCCCCCGACCTCTCCGATAGTGAGAATGAGTCCTCTGCGGTCTCAGCAGCAAGTGAAAAAGCGCTGGTGGACGCACTTGATACTGCGGCGCGGGAGGCTCTAAAGATGGGGGATGCGGCTGACAAGGGCTACAGATGTGGCCTTTGGTACGCAAAAGTCACCTCGCACACTAACGGTGTTTCCTTATCTGCCTTATTTTGATAGGTTTACCTATCCTATAAGGAATGGGAACAACCAAAATCACCCTTTGTGGTCCCCAAACGTTTCTCAATACGCTACCCCTTTGACGAACCACTTTTAAAAAAGTGGAGTTCCCCCACCAGTGGTGGACCCTCCTGTTTCCAAGTTGAATAAAGCAACCATAATCCCAGTAGAGTAATCCCCGTCCTTTAAGGACCTGGCTGACAGGAAAGCGGAGGCTGTGGTACGCAGCATGTTTACTATGGCTGGATCGGCATTGCGTCCAGTCTTGGCCTTGGTCCTGGTACCACAGACCTTAACTGTATGGGCCCAGCTTTTGCGCCAGGGTATGGGTAGTGAGCAGGTTCCCCCTGCTTATGTTGATTTAGCGGACCAGTTGGTCCATGGGCTACAGTATATTTGTGATGCAGCCTTGGATGCAGCTCCTGTGCTATCCAAGCTTTCTGTTTCAGCGGTGGTGATTAGATGTGTGCTGTGGCTTAAGAATTGGTCAGCAGACCAAGCTTTTGAAAAACAAAAAAAAAAGCTCATTGATTTGCCCTTTCAAGGCGACTGCCTGTTTGGGGCTACCCTGGATGACATCATTAAGGGTGTCACGGGGAAAGAGTACGTTCCTGCCTTCCTTTTCAGCCCATAAGAAATTCTTCCGGGCTCCCAGGACGGCAGATAAAGGAAACAGATCTCTCAAGTCTTCCCCGGTAAGTTCCAAGCAATCTTGGTTTGGTAAGCCTAGAGCAGGCTTCTCTGGATCCACTGACAAGACTCCTTCCTCATGAAGGTCTGCCCTCACCCATTGCTGGGGTGGGGGGACATCTTCGCTGGTTTCCAAATTAATGGACCTCCTCCTTCATGATCGTCAAGGGGGTTCACGAACTGAACCTTTTGACGGTACCGAAGAAGGGGGACAGAATTTGTCCACTTCGGGGGCCCTGTGTCTCTTTGTGAGGGTATAATTCCTGTAAAGGTTCGGGTTATGTGCAAACTACCCAAGGTCCCCTCTAGCCCTGTCCAGGATATTGGGCTACCTGGGTCTGACTCTGGAGTGAATGCTGACCAGGTTAGTAGTTTTTTTTTCTCAAACGTCAGCCCCTTCAGCAGGTTCAGTTCAACGGGAAGTAACTGAGGCTCGTGGCAGTTCCTCTGGTAGATGCCGCAGTCGTCCTAGTGTCACTGCGGGGCCAACGCCTACCTCTTCTGCGGTGCTTGCGAAGGACCAAGGGCAAAAGTCTTCCGGTGGCCGTAAACGTCCCTTGGAAGCAACCTCTAAAAGAGGACCAGTTGTACCGAGGGCTGAGCTTCCATACTGCTTTACAGTAACTGGTTTTAATGGCCTAGCCATTGAAAGCCAGGTACTGAGAGAGAGGTCTGTCGGGCTCCGTGATCCCTACTATGGTGTAGGCGAGGAAGTCGACTTCTAGTAAGATATACCATCGTACGTGGAAAGCGTACATTTCTTGGTGTGAGTCGATTGGCGTTCATAGGTGCTCAAAGTTGGCTTTGAGCACCTTTAGGGGCCAGGTGTCTGCCTTAGCATTCTTCTTTCAGCGACCCCTAGCCACTCACTCTTTAGTTCGTACCTTCATTCAAGGAGTCCGGCATGTGGCTCCGCCTGTACGGTCTTTTGCCTCCATGGTATTTAAACTTGGTGCTATTGGTTCTCCAGAAGCCTCCATTCGAGAATATTCGGGAGATTCCCTTACCTACGTTGTCCCAGAAGGTGGCATTCCTGGTGGATATTACCTCGGCCCGCAGGGTTTCAAAGTTGGCATTATCCTGTCTTAGTCCCTATTTAGTACTCCATAGGGTTAAAGTGGTGCTTGTTCCCTGTCTGTCATTTTTGCCCAAGGTTATCTCTGACTTCCATTTGAATGAGGACATTGTGTTGCTGTCCTTGTGTCCCAAGCCAGCTCATCCCAAGGAATTTGCTTTGCATACCTTGGATGTGGTTTGTGCGATTCGGGTGTATCTGGAATCCACTGAGTCCTTCCGGAGGTCAGACAACCTTTTTTTTGGTTACACAAGGACCAAGGAAAGGGCTGGCCGCTTCTTCAGCTACCATCTCCAGATGGATCAGACACTGTTACTCAGGCCTATTCTATAAAGGGTCGGGTTCCTCCTTTCTCTGTCACGGCTCATTCTACTCGGGCGCTTAGTACTTCTTGGGCCTTCTGTCATCAAGCATCAATATCACAGGTTTGCAAGGCGGCCACTTGGTCATCAGTGCATACATTCACTAAATTCTATAAAGTAGATATTTTGGCATCTGCAGATGCTTCTTTTGGCCGCAAGGTTTTGCAGGCTGCTGTTTGGGTGGGGGGTCCCCTCATAAGGGGTGTTTTTTCTTTAAATATTTTTTTTTTCAGATGGGGTTCCTGTGACCCCGGTTAAGGCTCTTGTGTCCTGGTTGAGGCTCTTGTGGTTTAGCCTTGGGTTATTTCCTTCCTTTTTTTTTTTGCGCTGCTTTTGGACGTCCCAGTGGTCAAGATTAAGGAGGCGCTGTGTCCGTCGATGAACGAAAGAGAAAATGGGATTTTTGTACTCACCGTAAAATCCATTTCTCTGTGTTCATTGACGGACACAGCGCCCACCCTTCTATGGAGTTTTTGATACTTCTAATACTGCTTTCTCCTAAACTGAATACCTAAAGCAAGGAGGGGGTTATATACTGACTGAGGACAGCCCATGGGCGTAGACAGGTGTTTTTTTTTGTTCTGCCTAATCCTATTCCTACAGAGGCGATATAACCCACTGGTCAAGATTAAGGAGGCACTATGTCCGTCGAACTCAGAGAAATGGATTTTACGGTAAGTAAAAATCCAATTTTTTGCGATACGGCACTGTTACTTTAACTGACAATTACGCAGTCGTGCGATGCTGTACACAAAATCCCCCCCCCCCCCCAAAAAAAATTGAGATTTATTTTGGTGGTATTTGCTCACCCCTGCGGTTTTTATTTTTATTTTTTGCGCTATTAACAAAAAGACAATTTTAAAAAAAAAAAAAAAAAAACTATTTTTTACTTTCTGCTATACAGCTTATCCAAAAAATGTAAAAAATCTAATTTCTTTTATCAGCTTAGGCCAATATGTGTTCTGCTACATATTTTTGGTAAAAAAAAAATCCCAATAAGCGTATATTGATTGGTTTGAGCAAAAGTTATAGCATCTACAAACTAGGGGATGTTTTTATGGAATTTTTTTTACTAGTAATGGCGGTAATCAGGGTGTGGGGGTTTTTTTTGTTTAGCAGGACTGCGACTGCGAAAAGTGTCAGACACATTGGGCACTTTTTGGGGACCAGTGACTCTAATAGTGATCAGTGCTAAATAATATGCGCTGTAACTGTACTGACACGGGCAGGGAAGGGGTTAACAGGGGTGATCAAAGGGTTAAGTGTGTTCCTAGGGGGTGCATTCTAACTGGGGGGGGGGGGGGGAGAATGTTGTGACTGGAGGAACACAGAGATCCCTGTTTTTTCTTAGCAGAAACACAAAATCTCCTCCATCGTCCTCCCTCACAGAACGACGGTCTGCCTTGTTTAACCGCTTCCCGCCCGCCGTACGCCAAATGACATCCTCGGCTTTGAGCGGGGATATCTGAGTGATGCCTGTAGCTACAGACATCATCCAGATATCGTGTTTTTTAGAGCCGGCGAATCTGCGCACCATAAGAACGATCATAGTGGCTGTTCCGCCGCTTGATCGTTCTTACAGGAGGCGAGAGGGGACGCCCCCCTCCTGCCACCCTCCGGTGCTTGTACTGACCCAACGCTACGATCGGTGAGTCGGTCACAGGATCTGCCAGCCCCGGATGTTTAGCATAGAGATTTCCGGCGGACCAGATGGTTGCCGGAGTCTCTATGATCGTTCGGAGGCCGGGCACGATGTTATGACATCACGCCCGGCCTCTGTATTAAAAAAAAACGGCGCCGCTTCGGCTGGGAAGCGGTGATCCTTTTTTTTTTTTTTTTTTTATTTCATGCTTCTAAGCCTAGAGGTGAGATGTGGGGTCTTATTGACCCCACATCTCACTGTAAAGAGCACCTGTCATGCTTATCCTCACCAAAATTGTGGACTGCCGGTGAACATAGAGTTCCCAGGATCCACGGGGGATCCACGGGCACGCTTCTGCACTGTGCGGCGGTGGCGCGCCCGACAAATGGCGGCGACAAATTTAAAGGGACGTACAGGTACGCCCATTTGCCTGCCTGTGCCATTCTACCGACGTACATCTGTGTGCGGCAGTCGGCAAGTGGTTAAAGCTTATCTATGGTCAAAAAGTAAAATCATCATGATATTCATTTCCACATTGTGATTTAATGGTTTTGGTCTACTCATGCTAATCTGAATGATCTTAAAGTTTTGTGAACTTAAAAAATAGTCATATTTACTTCCTTGAATTCTGTGACGTGTTAACTATGCCTTGCCTGCCTTCTGAACTACTGAGGTGCTGAGAAGGAGTTTCAGAAGGCACAGTCAGTATAGGAATCCCAGCAGAGGAGAAGTTGCATGCAGGGAATCCAGGAAGCTGCGGAAAGAGAGATGGCCAGCAGACAGACAACACTCTCTCTCAATATAAAAGGAGATTTTTCAATAAGCTTAAATTGGATTGGCAATAATAACTACAGTTTTTATTGCTATTACAATTATTAAGGTATTCTACAGCTGTGGCTGTAGAATACTTTAAAGGCCAAGTCCAGGCTCTGTATCTCCCACCACTCCCCTCTTTAACCCCCCCCCCCCCCCAAAAAAAAACCCTAGATATCTTTTCTACGTGACTTGACTCCACCCTATGATGTCACTGGTCCTCTTTATCGCCTTGTTTTGTGTGGTGTTGGGCAGATCCTAAATGATGTGTAATGCATCATAGCTTTTTTTCACTACTCCTAGAGGCTGAATTTTCCTGTCCACACTGAAAGTGGACTTTAGGCTCCAAATGGCAAAATGCATGTTCAGATGCCATTTATTTTCGATGGCACCTAAAATGCCATGCAATTTTGTTCTGATTTATTGGGGGGGGTCAAACCACAATGCACAAAGCTTGTTGGCCAAAAAGCTTCTGCTTGTGCGATAATTGCGGCAAAACTGCACCACGTTTTAGGTGCCATGGAAAATGAATGCCACCTGAACATGCGTTTTGCGATTGCAGTGCGGTTTGAGATCGCAGGCAGAATCGCAGCGATTCTGCCTGAGATCCCAAAATGCTAAATGTGAGTGGAGCCTAGAAGTCAAGCTCCCGGTTTACCTTCACTTTAAATAGTTTGTTTAGGCAAGCTGCCCACAATTTGCTTTACTAATTGATGCAGCTACTGTCAGCGCTATATAAACGTTATATAGCATCAGCTATATACACGATACAGTGCTGTGTTTTGGCAGCAGTATGGGGATTTTTTGTGGTGTTGGAACAAAATTGAGTTGGGCTGAGTGCTGCAGCCTTGTATTTTGGCTTCCTCTGAATAACTGGAGAGGTGGGCAAATTACATGATCCCCACTTCTTGCCAATCAGTGGAAGCCTAGTATTCATTGATAAAAAAAAAAAAAGACTTTCCGTAAAAAACAAAACCAAAAAAAAAAAACAATCTTTTGTCCTGATACTGCTGCTGGTACACAGCATTGTACTGTTTGTGGTTGATGCTGCATGCAGTTTATGTAGTGCTGACAGTGGCCCTAAAGTTTACTTACTGCTGGTTAGGAATACGTAATTGCTTGGATGCAATTTTACTTTCTTGTCCCCAATACTTTCTATCCTGGATATGACAGAATAGAGGATAAATAGTGTAAGGTTTTAAGAGATTTTGGTTAGTTTATGGTGTAATAACCGTTTAAAAGAAAAAAAAACTCAAATTTGTGATAAACTTTTTTTCTTTTTTTTTTTCCTCTACCATTCTAGGTTTGATCGTCACAAGTTACATTCTCTGGTTACAGAGCGTTGCTACCCTGTAAGTAAACTTAAAGTGGAACTTTTTTCCCAACCTATTTACTGCTGTATATCCTGATGTGGGACAGTATTAAGATGTAAACAAGTTTGTGTGTAATCTTACAACTTGACCACCAGAAGGTTTTACCCCCTTCTAAATCAGACCATTTTTTGCTATGCAGCACTGTGCTACTTTAACTGGCAATTGCACGGTCATGCAACACTGTACCAAAATTACATTTTGTATCATTTTGTTTTTCACAGAAATAGAGCTTTCCTTTGGTGGTGTTTTTTTTTTTTTTTTCCAAAATCTTTTTATTGGTTTTTAAAAAGAGAAACAAAAACAGATAAAGAGAACAAACAGTTAAACATACATTGGTCTAATATGATGTCTATGTGATCCTTGCAAAAATCACGCTGTCACCTTATTCATAATTTCAAGAATATATTATGACATCAGTCATAGCGGTACAGTTTACTGGGTCATGGTGGTGCTATGTGCAGTTGTACATGGTAAAATAGCATATTGTAGATTATTGTGTACACCTGGCACCCGCTTGGGAGCTACTTTGTGATTGGGGTCTACTGAGAGGCCTCTGAAGCGGTGGAGGGATCTGCCAGCCACTTAGACCAGACTTTGCTATATTTGTTGGGGCAGCCTCTGTTGTCATATGTGTCTTTATACAGAGGTAAGCTATTGTTAATTAATTGTTTCCACAGGGAGAGAGGAGGTGGGGTTGGTTTGCGCCAACTAAGGGCTATAGCTTTACGGGCATAGAACAGGAGCAATCCCACCAGTGTGCGTCCCACCACCGTAGGAATTAGTTGTTCTACCAGGCCTAGTATGCAGATTGACATTGATGGTTGTAGTGGCACAGAGGTGATTTGTGTGATAAAGTCCAATATCACCCTCCAGTATCCGACAATTGCCGGACAGGTCCAGAAGATGTGGGTGAAGTCCCCAGGAGTCCCACCACATCTCCAACACCCGGGAGGGGAGTCGGGGTTCATTTTGTGTAGTCTGTGAGGGGTAAAATATGCCCGATGGACTATCTTGAATTGGATCAGGCGATCTCTCAGAGACCAGGGAGCTAAATGGGAAATCCCATATGTCATCCCAGTCATCGTTGTCAAAATTGGGGATGTCATGGGACCATTTAGATCTTAGCTTTTCCATAGTCGGGAGGGAGGTGACAGTCAGGTGTGAATATAATTGAGAAGTGGGTTTTTTCGCACAATCTGATCTAAGAAGGTCCTCCAGTGAAGATTGGACTAGTTGAGGAGGGGAGTTGGAGAATTGGTGACTGAAGGCATGGGAGAGTTGAAGGAATCGGAAAAAATAGGACTGGGGTATATTAAAATCGGAGTTTAGTTTGGAGAGCGGGACTAGGGATTGATTGGAGATAATCTGTGCCACCGTTTTAATGTTAAATTTGGTCCAGGCATGAGGCTCAGGAAGTTTATAGATGTGCTCCAGGGTTGGGTTTATCCAAAGGGGAGCATTGGGTGAGATTGCCTGTTGAGGGTATTTTTCTAATTTGAGACCTGCCCCCCATGCACGCAGTGTAGTGCGCATGGAGGGTGTCAGTGGATAAGGGGCTCGAGGGCCTCGAAAAAGCAAAAATTTGAGTGCCTCTAGGGATCCCAACACTGCTGTCTCGACCATGGTAGCTGGGTTGGAGGTGTCCGGATTGAGCCACCAAGCAG
Organism: Aquarana catesbeiana; assembly: GCF_042186555.1. Taxonomy (NCBI): domain Eukaryota; kingdom Metazoa; phylum Chordata; class Amphibia; order Anura; family Ranidae; genus Aquarana; species Aquarana catesbeiana. The sequence goes on from NC_133335.1 coordinate 107,931,083, forward strand.
CTGTTACTAGCTGGGCGGCCAGATAGTACTTGTATAGATCCGGACACGCCAAGCCACCTTGGGAGTTCGGGCGTATCAGCGTTGACCAGCTGTATCTGGGGGATTGGGACCCCCATAGGAAAGAGGCGAGGAGGCGATGTAGTTGTTTGAAAAAGGATTTAGGAATCCACTGTGGAGAGTGGCGGAATAAGTATGTAAATTTGGGGAGTATTTTCATTTTAAACAAATTAATGCGTCCCAACAGTGAAAGAGGCAACGATTCCCACGCCTTCAGCCGTTGCCGAGTCTCCTGAACCACCGGGGACAAGTTGAGGGGTAAGAACTCAGAAGCCTGCCTGGAGACCACCACCCCTAAGTATTTAAAATTCTCGACCCATTGTAGAGGGATGTCCGTGGGAGCTGTGTCACGGGCTGCAAGATCCACGGGGAATAGGAGAGATTTTGTCCAGTTAACCCTGAGGCCCGTGACAGAGGAGAAGGAGTTGAGGACCTGCAGGGCTCCCTCGAGTGATGGACCCGCATCATTAAGGAAGAGTAGGAGGTCATCCGCATACAGGGCGACCCTCTCCTCCAGCCAGCCAACCCGCAGTCCCCTAATGTGAGGAGAGGTGCGAAGGGCCTCGGCAAGTGGCTCCATCGCGATGGCAAATAAGGCCGGAGAGAGAGGGCAGCCCTGCCGCGTGCCCCTGGATAGATGGAAGGACTGTGACAGGCCCCCTCCCAGCTTAATAGCCGAGGTGGGGTCACGGTAGAGGACCTTCATCCATTCAATGAAGATCAGGGGGAACCCCATCCTGCGGAGGACCTCCCAGAGAAAAGGCCACTCGACCGTGTCGAAGGCCTTCTCAATGTCCAGGGAGGCCACCACTCTAGATCCTTCATTGAGATGTTGTGCGTGTATGTTGGTGAACAGACGCCTCAAGTTAACGTCTGTCGCTCTATTGGCCATGAAACCAGTCTGGTCAGTCTCAATGATAGATGGTAGTAGGGGCTGTAGTCTCGTGGTTAGTAATTTGGTGAGAATCTTGAAGTCTGTATTAAGTAGGGCGATTGGTCTGTAGGAGGCACAGGATGTGGGGTCTTTAGACACTTTATGAATGAGAATGACATGGGCATGGCCCATGGAAGCTGGGAGGGCACCATCAGTCAAACATTGGGAATAGAGCTGGGCCAATTTGGGGGCCAATAGGTCCCCATGAGTTTTGTAGAACTCAATGGGTAGTCCATCTGGGCCCGGAGACTTTCCCGCGGGAAAGGACCTAATCGCTTTCAGTACCTCCTCCGGGGTAATCGGCCTCACTAGGGATTCTCTCTCCCCATCAGACAACCAGCCAAGTGCCAAGGGGTCCAGCCAAGGTGCGAGGTCCTGCGACTGGAAGTCCGATGGTAGCACTGAAGTATAGAGAGAGCTGTAGTACTGACGGAAGGCTTCAAGTATGTCTGGCAGGGAAGAGGCCGACCCTCCCGAAGGGGACACCACACTAGAGATCACCGTCAGCGGTCTGTCATGTTGTGCAAGCATCGCCAGAAGGCGACCGTTACGGTCTCCTTGTTCAAAGAACCGTTGTTTGTTGTGGTAAAGGTCAAGTCTGGTAACTTCGGTGAGGTGGAGGTGTAGCTCACGTTTCGCTGCATTGAGGGAGTCAAAGTGTGCGTCAGTGGGGTCAGCTGCATAGATGTCTGATTGGGATTGCGCAGTGGTCTGTAGGGCAGTAGTGGTAGCCGCTTGTTCTCTCCGGATCCCAGCAATAGAAGAAATGTATTGCCCTCTGGTAAAAGCCTTAAAGGCATCCCAGGTCACCGCTGTGGAGGAGGATCCCGTATTAAGATCCCAGTATTCCACTAAGCGTGGTGGAATGGTGTCTGCCAGGTCAGCATGAGAGATCCAATGGGTCCCCAGGCGCCAAAGGGAGGAGGAACGGGAGGACGGGGAACGAACGGTAAGGAGTAGGGGGCAGTGATCTGAGAGTCCGCTGGGCAAATATGAGGCATCAAGTACATCTGTCAGCATAGTCGGGTTGGCAAAGGCGAGATCGATGCGGGAGGAAGTTTTATGTGTATTGGAGAAACAGGAGTATGCTCTGGTCATGGGATGTTTCCATCTCCACACCTCAGATACACCTAGTGCCTCTGCCCATGAGAGCAAGTCAGTAGAGAATTGTTTGGGGGGGGGGTAGGTCTGTCCAGGTCCGGGGCCAGAATGGCGTTGAAATCACCCATTAATAACAGTCTAGCAGGGCAGTATGGAGTGATTTTCTCTAGAATGGTGTATAAGGTGGAGGAGGAAAAAGGAGGGGGAATGTATACACCTACTACAATATACCGGACACCCCAGACAGTGAACACTATTAGTACATATTTACCCTGGGGGTCAGTGTGAACATGTTCCATCACACATGGGAAGGATTTACTAATTAGGATTGTGACCCCTCTGGCATATGTGGAATAGGAAGCATGGAAGGCTCTCTGGATCCATGGCTTTTTCAGCGCCAGTAGTTTGCTGCCCATAAGGTGCGTTTCCTGTAAAATTACTATATGCGGGGAGTGCAATTTGAGGTACTTGAAGAGTACCGCTCTCTTAAATTTAGAATTGAGCCCCCGGACATTCCAGGACAGCGCACTGAAGGTGGGGGCGTCACGTCCTGTCATTGTGCGGAGGTCTGGCGGGGGAAGAAAGGAGGAGTGAAGCAGGTGCACGTGCACAGCTCAGGAGCAGCAAGGACCCAGGGAGCCTGTACCAGGTGGAATCATGACCTATGGAAGACCAAATAGACAAACGAACATGAATAGATATAACACTGATAAACAATACCCGTGATGACACTGAGGTGTCAAACCTGCCCTCATCTGATGACATCCCCAGAAAATTTGGGGAGTGATCAGATCTGGCCTATACCCAAAACTCAAAAACAGTAAACCCTTAAACTTTAATTAGCAACAGTTCAGTGTTGTGTTCCAACACTTGTGGAAGCTCTTAGGTAGGGGAAGCAGGTTCCGGACAGTAGCACAGTCAAAAAAAAAAAAAAAAAGAGAAAAGAGGAAAAACAAAATTGGTGGTTGCCGTTGGAGCTCCGCAGACAGGAGCGGATGGTAGTCTATGTAACAAAGGGCATTGAACAACCAATTGGGGTAATGGTGAATTAGAGCAGTGAGAAAAGACCTAGGGATGGATGGTGCATAATATTGTGAGTTAACATGGGACAGGAGGTAGTCCTGTTCAGGGGGATTGTGATAGCTGCTCCCAGTATGTTGTAATCAACTATGGTAGTATGTTGTCAGCGGGTATCTAGCCATGCAGCAGCAGCCTCCGGGGTGTCGAAGAAACGCGTGTTGTCACCATCAGTGATAAGCAGCCTGCTGGGATACAATAGACCAAAGCGTACACCCCTTTCTCGGAGCCGACGTCTTACATCCGTAAAGGACTTGCGGCGTTGCTGTACTTCCTGAGAGAAGTCCGGGAAAAAGAGCAGTTTGGTATTTTCGTATTTAATTTCAGGCATGGCGCGCGCTGCTGCCAGAATGCGATCCCGGTCGCGGTAATTTAATAGCCGCAGCAGGAAGGGGCGAGGAGGGGCCCCTGGTCTTGGAGGGAGCGGTGGGACCCTGTGGGCTCTTTCCACCACGAAGGTGGGAGGCATATCACCCAGGCTGAACAGAGTGGACAGTAGTTGTTCAGTAAACTCAGCTGGTCTGGGACCCTCAGCTCTCTCAGGTAATCCAAGTATGTGGATGTTATTCCGCCTGAGGCGGTTCTCAGTGTCTACAGCACGCTCCTGGAGCGCCTTCACTTGGAGCTGCAGGGCCCTCACCTCCCCAGAATCTGCCCGGACTGTATCCTCCACCGTGGAGACTCTGTCCTCCACCTCTGCGATACGGGACCGAAATTTGTCCATATCCTAACGGATGAGACCGACATCTATGGTCAGGAAGTCGATTTTGGTTGTCAGAGTTTCCTTGCATGCTGTAATGGCCGCCAGGATTTCCGCCCCCGTGGGGGCCACCGCCGCCCCTGGCTCCGCCTGCGAATTCGCCGCCATAGTGGCAGCGGGCCGCCTCGTAGAGGATTTGGTCACCGGTGGGGGGGTACGAGAGGCCTTCGGACCAGATTTTGTGTAGCGGGTCCTAGGGTGACCCATCCGAGGTCCGCCCCGCGATGAAGGAGGTTCCTAGGGGGATGACTATGCCGCCGCTCGTCCCGTGGATCGGGGCACCTGAGTGCGGAGGATGTATGTGGCCTCGTAGGCCGCAAGATGGCAGCGGGTCACTGCTGTGTGGAGTCAGTCGCGGGCTGTGTATCAACACCACCGGCCAACCGGGATCCGCAATTTGGGCTGGGATTGATGCAGGGGGTGCCCAGGAAACTATAGGGCTGATCTGGAGTCTCACCGGAATGTTCACTGCTGAGGATGGCTGTAGATTGAGTCAGGATGTGTAGAGCTCCACAGCAGCACGTCTGGCTTGTCTCACACGCCCCGCGCTGTTTTGCTGGGGCACAGATGATGGCACAGGGATGGCAGTGCTATAATGCTGGGGCACAGATGATGGCACAGGTATAGCAGCGTTGTATTGCTGGGGCACTGATGATGACAAAGGGATGGCAGTGCTGTATTGCTGGGGCACAGAGAAATCAATGCTGTATTGCTGGGGCACAGATGATGGCACAGGGAAGACAGTACAGTATTGCTGGGGCACAGATGATGGCACAGGGAAGACAGTACAGTATTGCTGGGGCACTTTAGTACCTGAGTGTGGAGGATGTGTCTGTTGTAGTAGGCCATAAGATGGCGGCGGATCTCTGAGGTATAATGTTGGTCACGGCCCGATGGAGACACAATCGGCCACAGTTTACGCTGGGTCTGGTGAGGATGCTGTCCGGTGATTGTTAGGGAGAGTTTGGAGGCTCTCCAGGTTGTATTTCATGCAGGATGGCGATGGATTTGATCAGCAGGCCGCAGGCGCCCGGAATCAGCCTGTATGGATTCTCAGGTGGCCGTTCAGGCCCCCCACACAGTCCAGCTGTCTCCCAGGGACAACCTCCAGCTATGTATGCTATTCAGCTGCCTCTCACCCCGCGGATCGCGGCACTCCAGCCCGGGGATGACGGAGGCTCCGTAGGCCTCAAGATGGCGGCAGGTCTCTGAGGTATAATGTCAGCCACGGCATGATGGAGACACAATCGGCCACAATTTCCGCTGGGGCTGGTGAGGTCTGGTAACTGTTAGGGAGCATTTGGAGGCTCTCCAGGTTGTATTACATGCAGGATGGCGACGGATTAGATCAGGATCGGCAGAGCTCCAGAGCAACACGTCTTTCTCCCACTACATCCGGACACGCCCCCCTCCTTTGGTGGTGTTTGATCATCATTGGGTTTTGAAATTTTAGTAAAAAAATAAAACCTGTGTTTGTTTTTTTTTTTTTTTTTTTTTTTTTTTTCTCTCATTTCTTTTATACAACATATCCAATGAAAAAATAAATAAATTGAATTTCTTCATAAATTGTGGTACCTTCTGCTACATGTCTTTGTTTAAAAAAAAATGCCAGTAGATGTACAGTATATAAATTGGTATGTGCTTAAGTTATAGTGTGTGTGTGTGTGTATGTGTGTGTATATATATAATATATATATATATATATATATATATATATATATATATATATACTGGAATGTATGCAGCTATACTGTAATGCCGGTGATCAGTGACTTCTAGTGGGATTGATAGGATGGCAGGCAATCTGGCACTAACAGACACTATATTGGAGGGTCACTGACACTGATGTCGCTATTGACACTAACGCAGTTATCGTTGATAATACTGTACTAATGACACTGGCTGGGAAGGGGTTTACATCTAGGGGCAATGAAGGGGTTAACTGTGTGCCTAACAATGTGTGCTGCTTTTACTCTGGCTGTTTTTTTTTTTTTTTCTTTTTTGTTTTTTCTCTCTGCTTTTCAAGGAGAAGAAACAACCAGAACACTGTTCCTATGCACACAGACTTCTCTGTGTTTGTCAACACAGAACTGTGTGTATGATGGCCGATCAGCTGACTTCAGCCAAAATTATTGGCTTTAATCAGCTGCCAAACTTGTGCTGTGTCCAACTTACAGCACGTGGTGGTGCTTGCAAGGGCTGACATACAGGTATGTTATTGTGCCCGCAGATAGCACCCACACGCAGTATATTTACTAAGTGGTCAGCAGGTGGTTTGTGTATCTGAACCCAAGAACTAAAATTTTAATATATTGCAGCATACCAGTCCTCCTTGTGGTGGTTGTATTGAGTGTGTTTTTTTTTTTTTTTTTTCCCTTCTACCTTTTCCTTCAGTATCACCTGGTGATCCTGCCATTTACACATGTCTTGTTCTAGCATGACAATGGTCTCACTGCATTTTAGCTATGGAATAGCAATGTACTCACCCTAGGACAGGAAGTCCTTAGGACTATAGAACACCTCCCCCTTTTCCTTAATATATTAGACAGGGATGATTTTCAGTGCAGCATTGTGAGGTAATTACAAGAAGTGAATAGCTCACTATATTTCTAATGTGATTTTTTTTTTTTTTTTTTGCGCTTATCGAACATATATAACAAAACCGTTTCAATGGTATATTTAGCAAAACAAAATGGAAAGAGAATTTAACTTTGGGAAAATTACATACTCACTCCTAAAGTGTCTCCAAACCCTAAAACAAAAATGTGGTATTGCAACTTGCCAATCCTTAGATGGGCTGGTGCATTTGTTTTCATGTTTTTTTTTTTCTTCTTTATTTTCACCCGTTGACTAGATTAAAGCTCCAGCTACTCCAGTATAATTTCTTAGATGTCTCTTGTAAAAGGCAGTACAACATTTATATATTCAATATCATAAGTTATACATGGACATAAAATCGTAGAATCATGGCAACGGTGGTGTTATCTAACCGTCACAACGGATTATGTTAATGTTGTGTAATGCAAACATTCTAAACATAAGGGGTTTAAAGAAAAAGCGGTGTTACAGAAGTGTGAGGATTAGACTCCAAGATTCAGGGAAAGGGAAGACAGGTCAATGTGTAGTAGGGCAGTGGGAAATGAAGTGTTGTGGCAACAGAGGATTCTCAGCTTTAATTGGCGATATCTGCAGTTATCATTCATCATAGTTCAGTAAGGCGGCGATCAAAGTCCCTTAGTAAAAAGCAAGTGACCCATCAGTGTCCACTGTATCTGAGATTTAACCTCAGACAGGAATGGCTTTTCTGATAGCAAGCCTTTGCAATTGTCTGCTTCATGGCTGTCAGGACGTTGGTCTTGAGTGTAAATTGGTGTTTGGAAATCCCAGTGGGTCTCCAATTTAGAAGCACTTCATAAGGATTCATATGGAGCGTCTTGTGCAAAAGAGTGCCCAAGATTCTGTATGCATTTGACCATAATCTGTGGGCAGTAGGACATGTCCTCTACAGCTCATACAGTACACAGGACTTGATTTTGTGACCATGAGTTCTATGCCACTACCTTCAGGTGATTGCACACTGGTATAATCTTTGCTAGGACCACCCTGATCACTCTGTGAGGCTCCAGTTTTTGCTAGTATCCTTAACCATTTGCCGACTGTGTCACACAGATGTACTGCGGCACAATGGCTCTCCTGGGCGAAATCCCATACAGTTACATCCTACACTTTTTTGGCCACCAGAGGGCGCACCAGAGGGTGAACACAAATCCCTGTGCTGTCACAGGGATCCTAAGTAGGAAAAACGATATGGCTCCTCTCCTAGTCACTCCCATCCCCACACAGTTAGAACATGCTGAGGGAACACACATTTAACCCCGTCAGTGACATTTACACAGTAATCAGTGCATTTTTATAGCACTGATCGCTGTATAAATGCCAATGGACCCATAAAAGTGTCAAAAGTCTCCAATCTGTCTGTCGCAGTACCGCTAAAAATCGCAGATCACCACTTTTGCGCAAACCAATCAATATACGCTTATTGCGGGGTATTTTTTTTTAACCAAACATATGCAGAGGATTATATACTGGCCTAAACTGATGAAGAAATTTTGTTTTTTAAAAAAACTTTTGGGGATATTTATTATAGCAAAAAGTAAAAAATACAGTTTTTTTCAAAATTGTCACTTTTTTGTTTATAGCTCAAAAAATAAAAACTGAAAGAGGTTTGTGGGGGAAAAAGACACAAATTTAGTTTGGGTACAGCGTCGAATGACCGCGCAATTGTCATATAAAGCGACGCAGTGCCAATTTGTAAAAAGTGCTGTGGTCAGGAAGGGGGTAAAACCTTCCGGGGCTGAAGAGGTTTTAAAGTGATTGTAAAGTCGGAAGGTTTTTTTATCTTGATGCCTTTTATGCATTTAGATAAAAAGCCTTCTGTGTGCAGCAGCCCCCCTAATACTTACCTGAGCCCCATCCCATCTCTTTCCAGCGATGTCCAGGAGTGTCTCGGCCGTCCAAGACTCACCCTCCTGATTGACTTGGACAGCAGCGGCGCCATTGACTCCCGCTGCTGTCAATCAAAGTCGGTTGGCCATTCAGAAGATAGAGGGGGAGGGGCAGGGCCACAGGTCAGTGTCTGAATCGACACAGGAAGCTGTGACTTGGCCCAAGTGCCCCCATAGCGAGCTGCTTGCTGTGGGGGCACTCAACAGGAGGGGAGGGGGGGTGCTAGGAGCACAAAAGAGGGACCCGAGAAGAGAAGGATCTGGGCTGCTCTGTGCAAAACCACTGCACAGAGCCGGTAAATAAGAACATAGTTTTTCTTTTCCTATAAAAAAAAAAAAAAAAAAAAAAGACTATACACTCGCTTTAGGGAAAAATTAAAACTCGTCTCTTTTCTTACTCCCCTTCTGCTGCATACCCGACATCTATTTTAGTGTCTTCGGCCTGCTTCTGTTGGTGGAATGCTCTCAGGGAAATGGCGCTCATGAAGTCTGCTCACAGAATCTGCAAATGTTTTGTGGGGGATTCTTGCTGGTAGATGAGGGACGTGACAATTTCATCTATAAATTTGAGGAAGGTGGTAGGTGACATACGCAATGTAAATGGCTAACTGAATAAGATAATTTGCAGATTTTTTTATACCAGAAATGGGACTACATTTTGAAAAGTAAAAATGCCAGATCCCAGATAATGTTTCCACTTGTGTCGATGTAGGTTGGGCACTGGAGCTGGGAATCTTTGCCTTTGTACATGTGGGAAGCATACAAATATCCAGTGGCTTTCACAAAGCTTGTAGAGTTTTACTCCATATCTGACCCTTTTGCTTGAAATGTATTGCTTGATTCCCATCTGGCCAGTGAAGTGGACAAGGGACTCATCCACCCACATGTTATGGTCAGGGACATAAAGATCAGCAAATCTCTGGGGGAAAAAAATTAAGAAGGTGGTGAATTTTGTTTAATTTGTCATAGTTGGGTTGATCTTGGGGAAGGCACTGGGTATTGTCACTGAAATGAAGGAAGTGCATGAGCATCCCATAGCGTGACCTGGGCATTACAGCAGTATAAATGGACATGCGATGGATTGGGTGGGTGGACCAGTAAGCATGTCCATTTTTTTTTTGGCTCCATGTTAATGGTGATGCCCAAAAATAACTTTAACTCCTCCGATGTAAGACATCTCTATTCAAATGGATGGGCATAGGATGAACTGGGGTTGTTAGCAGTATATTGGGCAAAAAGATCCAAAAAAATGGTCCACAATAAAGAGAGGTAAACGGTCGGGTAAAAATAAATAATAGAAAAAAAATTCTGTGTTGGCCTGCACACCTGGCTGTGCGGTGAAAAGGGGAATGCTTGCTGATCCCGAGTTGGAAGGCCACCATAATGGGTTCTGGGGCTGTGTGACAGGTACTCTGCTGATGGGCGACAGGGCCTGATGGGCACTGATGGGGGACAGGTGCACTGATGGGCGACAACACACACTGTGTGTGTGTGTGTTGTGCAGTACGCGATAGTCTTCAGATTAACTCACGCTTCCCGACTCTCTTCTCACACAGGATCTGAGAGTGAAGAGAAAAAGCCAGTAACGAGTTACCAGTCTTTGTTTACATATATAATTTGTGATTTGGCTGTGATTAGACACGGGCGATCACGTGGTGAAGAGCCGCTGTCATTGGCTCTTTAAACCAATCTGTGATCCGGGGGACATAGCTCCCACCAATCGCCGCACTACATGCCCCCGAGGACGTACATGCATGGCAAGAAAAGGAGGACGTCGTATGAGGTCCTCCCAGAACAAGAGCAGTCCTACCTGACCGTCATTCTACAATACAGCTGGTGGTAACTAGTTATGCTGCCATGATTTGAGGTTGGAAGAAAAATCATTTAACCTTAGATTACAGAAAAGGGTTCTTGGCTGTTAGAACAAAAATGTGGAATTCTCTCCCCCAGGAGATGGTTCTAGATGAGTGTTGACCGCTTCAAAAACCTTAAGATGTCTTCTTCAGTAAGCAGAATATACAGGGCTATGGAAATTGTTAGAATATAATAGTTTCACACACTGTATTTTCAACCTTTTCAGCTCAAACTATGTAAATACTGCTGTGCAAAATGTAAGCACATTGTTTCCCCGGAAGCCCAGGTTCCGAATTCGGGGAAGCAGCTGTCAGCACTGAGAAGACCCTCCATAGAAAAGGAGAGTCTGGAACGTACCCGACAGGGGCCAGCACAGAGGCGGTTGGAGACAGAGGTGCAGGCACTTGAAACGAGTAGATAGGTGACAGTCAGGAAGGATAGAGGGGGGAAGTGCCAGGGAGGCTGATCTTGGGCTGGAGCAATAAGTACGCTCCATTGAGTGACACTGGTGAAACCAGTCAGGGACCAGCACTGCTGGAGCTGAGGGACTCTCCTAGCTGCCAGGGGAAGACCTCCTCCAGTGAGAGTGGGTGGGGGGCAAGCGAAGGGAAAAGATAGACGGTTTCTGGTGGTAGGGGACTCAATTCTTTGCAACCTCGGAATACCCAATAAGAAGACAGTATGCGACCGGTCTAAACTATGTGGCATGTTCACCAATGCCAGGAGCCTGGCGGACAAGATGGGTGAACTAGAGATACTGTTGAACAAGGAGGATTTAGATTTTGTGGGAATTTCAGAGACCTGGTTCAACATCTCTCATAATTGGCTGGCAACCATTTAAGGGTATTCCCTTTATCGCAGGGATAGAGAGGGTAAAAAGGGGGAGGGGTATGCCTATATATATCAAGAATATTGTACAAGTGTATGTGAGAGATGACATCTATAAGGGAGCCAGGGAGGAGGTGTAATCCTTATGGGTAGAGCTCCAAAGGGATGAAGTTAAGGGCAAAATAGTACTGGGAGAATTTCAGAGACCTGGTTCAACAGCTCTCTTGATTGGCTGGAAACCATTCAAGGGTATTCCCTTTATCGCAGGGATAGAGAGGGTAAAGAAGGGGGAGGGGTGTGCCTATATATCAAGAATAATGTACAAGTGAATGTGAGAGATGACATCAAAAAGGGAGCTAGGGAGGAGGTGGAATCATTATGAGTAGAGCTCCAAAGGGATGAAGCCAAGAGGAAAATAATACTGGGAGTATGCTATAGGCCCCCTAACCTGAGGGAGGAGGGTCAGACGGACCTCCTATCACAGTTTGGATAAGCAGCAAGGATGGGGGATTTTAATTATCCAGACATACTGGGTGGAGGGAACCACACATTCGTCTAAAGCTCGCCAGTTCCTAAATGCCTTGCAGGACAGTTTCATGGTTCAGATGGTAGCTGCACAAACTAGAAATGAATTGTTACTGGATCTACTGATTACCAACAATGCAGACCTGATCACAGATATGGAAATACGGGGCAATTTAGAAAACAGTGATCACAGGTCAATTGGCTTCAGTATAAATCACCCACATGGGAAACATAAGGGGAATACAAAGACACTGAATTTCAAAAGAGTCAACTTCCCTAAACCTTGCTATAAGGCATGAATTAGGATAAAATCTTAGGAACAAAGAACACAGAGGAGAGATGGGTTTGAATAAGGGCATTAGCCAATGCACCCCATCGGGTAATAAATTTAAAAGAGCGAACAAAAGTCCTGGATGGCTTAACACCAATGTAAAAATGCATATAAAAGCAAAGGAAAGGAGGCATGGTCTGGACATGGCTTCAGGAGGACGCACGTAGCTAGAGCTCCTGTCCTACACCCGCCTGTCTCGGCTAAAACAGCCCAGTTACATACGGCATGCCCTCGGTAAGGAAGCGGAAGACGAAGGGTGGCAGCAAAGCAGCTAAGAACACGAAGGTAAGGGGCAGTATTGACAGTTACTTCCCGGGCTCCCAGGCGGCCTCCCTGGATCCTAAGATGGCAGAGCCACGCGACTTACCAGGGGTCTCAGACTCCTATGCCCACCCGACCTCACCTGCTGTTTCTTCTGTGTCGAATGCATATTCCGACACTCCACCAGACCTCCGCACAACCCCACATGCCAGTCAGTGAACCCCTGCACCCTCCAAATGGACACTGAGCTCCGAGCCCTGTTGCAGGCCCTGCTGACCAAAACAGACATAGAAGCAATTATTGGTCACATAGAGAAGAAACACCGGGAGGAGATACAGGGGGTCAAGAAGGACATCCAGTCCCTCAACGCCAGGTTCACAGCAGGAGAATCATCGATTGCGACCCTAACCCAAAGCCTAGGAAGCCCAACAAGACGCACATGTTGAGGCCGTGGTGGCCCTGCAGTTCCACATCAAAGACATGGAGAACCGGAGCAGACGGAATAATCTCCGCATCCGAGGTCTCCCTGAAGCGACTGGCCAGAAGGACCTTGCTAAGTCTGCGTCTGCAATTTTCCAGATGGTCGCGGAGACCAACCTCCCAAACCAAGTGGAATTTGATAGGATTCAGAGCTCTGGGTCCCCGCTCTACTGAGCCCTCCAGACCCAGAGATGTGGTGTGCAGGCTGCACAGATACGCGATCAAAGAAACCGTACGGAGGAAAGCCTGGAACTATGGAGACCTAGAGTTTGACGGGGCCCCAGTTAAAATCCTCCCTGACCTTTCCAGGGCCACCCTACAACACTGCGCCATGCTCCGCCCGGATATAGCCCGCAGAGCAAACATTACCTACAGATGGGGATACACCCTATCAGCCATCTTTCGCAGGGAACAATGCTCCTTCACCCTGCGTACACCGGAGCAATTACCTGAGCTCTTCCGGTTCATGGACGCGAGCCCTTTCCCAGTCCAAAATTGGCTGATGTTGCTTCCTCTGTTGTTTTTGCTTGCGTCTATCTAGCAAGGTTACTTTGTGGTATAAGCAAGGAAGCTGAGATTTCTGCAGTGTGTAAATGCGCTTTTACTATACAAAGATGCTGTACATACAAAACTATTACAATATTAGGAATACAATACAAGACTGACAGATATCTATAACAAGCAAAATGCCTAGCAAATGACCAGCCTATCTTCTATAACGGTACAAATACACTTAAAAGTTACTTATCTTCTGTTACTGTATGTTCGTGATCTCCATTGGCAACGATTCTCCTGGACACCAGGCACCGTTCTTGTATCATGATTGGCTTCTGATTTTCAAAGCATGATGATGTGTGTGTCTCCCAGTCTCTACTCATCCCTTTTTATTTGTACAAGTTTGTTACCAAAAGTTAATGGTTCCAAACTTTTTTCCATAACAACCGACTAACAGTCATTTTTTCAGTTTGAGAGCTGAAAGAATCTCAAACAAGTTATTTACTGTAGCTGTAGAAACAATGGACTGTTGAAAACTGTCAATTGAATACAACAATGGTATCTATATAAACTATTGTCTACTCAAGCCAAGACAGTAATCTATGAGCAACCACTATTGTGTAATGTTATGTCTGATTAAGTAAAAAAAAAAAAAATCATATTGTAACAAACGCAACACATCGGCCCACGGGCCGCGCAGGTTCAGCGACATCCTGGCGGTCATCCCAGCCTTGGCAGCAGAGAGCGCAGAGAAGATCCCGGGCGCCCTCGACAGAGGGTCCATGTGAGGCCTGATCACCAGAGGATACATTCCTGAGACGCTTCCCCCTTACCTCAATCCTTTCGTTACCTGTTGCCTCCCAGATTACACACTGGAATCAGTAACTTCCAGGCTCTCCAGGCACCCCACAGTTCGTTACAGCCCCTACCAGCAAGTGACTATGGAAATCTCATCGAGCACCTACACTGCTCCTAGACCAGGTAACTGTAACTACCTATATTTTTTTTTCTTTTTTGTTGTGGTTGTTGCCGTTCCCAGTCCAACTGAACCACACAGCTGTTGCTCATTCTGACACGGCCGCCCCTGCAAAGAACCCTTGCCAATGTCTCCAACGAATGATGCATCCCCACAAGATTCGGATTTACCCACTCCTACAGTGATGGGTCTCATTTATGAAACACGTTGCACCCACCGTCTACGCATACTGAGACCCCCTGCTGTCCCCTGCCTAGGTTTTCCTGTACACTGACTTAGGGGTGCTCATACTGCTACTCCTGCCTAATTTCTCCAGATATGATGTTACAAGAGTAACATAATTTTTTTTTCTGACAACTAGCGTTAACCACTTCAATATAAGGCACTTATACACCTTCCTGCCCAGACCAATTTTCAGCTTTCAGTGCTGTCGCATTTTGAATGACAAATGCATGGTCATGCTACACTGTATCCAAACTAAATTTTTATCATTTTGTTCCCACAAATAGAGCTTTCTTTTGGTGGTATTTGATCACCTCTGGGATTTTTATTCTCTGCTAAACAAACAAAAAAAAAACACAAAAAGTTTGAAGAAAGTTTTTTTTTTTTTTTTTTATTTCAGTTACAAAACTTTGTAAATAAGTAAGTTTTCTCCGTCCCTGATGGGCACTGATAAGGTGGTACTGATGGGCACTGATAGGCGGCATGGATGGGCACTGATAGGTGGCACTGATGTACTGTAATATATGATACTGATGGATGCCAATCAGTGCCAAACAATGCCTGCCAATCAGTGTTGCCCATTGTGGGCACTGGCATCCATTGTGGGCACTGATTATCATCCCTGGTGGTCTAGGGTGGCATACCTGGTGGTCTGGTGTGGGCATCCTCGGGGGGGCTGTGCTGGTAATCGATCAGCACAGACCCCCCCGTCAGAGGAACAGCGGATCGGCTCTTCTCTACTCGGGTCTGACAGACGCGAGTGAGGGAAAAGCCGATCACTGGCTCTTCCTGTTTACATCGTGATCAGCTGTGATTGGATACGGCTGATCATGTGGTAAAGAGTCTCCATTAGAGACTCTTTACCTAGATCGGAGCCAATTGACCTGTGATTACCTAGTCTGACACACTGCAGCAACGATCGCCGCAATGTGCGCCCCCGGGGGAGTGCAGCGGCCTAATATCCTGAAGACGTCATATGACGTCCGGTCAGGTTATTGAAACCACTTTGCCGCTTTAATTTTTGCTATATGGAGGGCGGCAAGTGGTTAATGGCAGTGGTCTTACATATGCTGCAGTTAGTCCTTGAGGCGGGAATATGGAGTGGGGACAGGAGGATGCGAGGGTGGTGGCTAGTATACAAGAAAAAGAACCGCTGCTCCAGGTGTATAAAGATGAGGCTGATTGGAGTATCTTGCAGAGTGCTAGCCCCAGCCCCCCTCCGTGGGAAACTTGGAAAGAAAGAAAGAAATGGCTGCACATCCAGAACTTCCAATTGCCTTTTATTTTGTGTCACAAAGGACACAAAACTGTGGTCACGTAGATGCGTTTCACACATACTGTACATCTTGTGCTTAATCATTACAATGACTGAGACAACTGATAGATCTTAAATAAACTGCCCCAATAGCTACAGGTGTTCCGGGGGCGGTGATAATCAGTGATGAGAACACAGCTCGATCAACCACCAAACCTCAGCCACAAAATGCATGCAGCTAGAGACTTGGGTAAAAGCTCAAACTGAAGGTCCATGTGCCCATGCACACCAAAGAATCCTGCATACACATAGGAACATGGACCAACAGTCGTATGTAAACATTTATAGATAATACTATAAACCAAGAAAAACATTTGAAAAAGGAAAAAAAATATATACATACATAAAACGTGAAAAACGATCGACTTAATGAAAAACAATGATCTACACACATGCACGTATATTACAATAAACCAATCATCCCATATAAACGTGTATGCATGTGCAGGCGCACATATCCATGTGCCCTCACACATGTACACAAGGGACATGCATATAAAATCATTTGCTAATCCATACTGGACCAATGAAAAATCCACAACGAAATGCATGTGTATCCACATATATAAGCATGCATATATACATCAAAGGAAGCTGCCTCCATTATAGGATCCATAAAAATGCACCATGTCCCAGAATAAATGCAGACACTGTGCAACACCCGACTATTGGATCCATACATATGTGACATACATTTACCAAGTTAAATCCACATACAATGCATCTACAACACTTGCAATAGTTGCAATAGGAAATGGTGAGGACTACTCTAAGATGCAAAAAAAAAAAAAAAATGGTAATAATATTGATGGTGTGTGGTGGCTAGCAGGGGATGTACTTCTGGGTTTTCTTCCCTCCGGGGGGCATGCAATCCCAAAGACAGAAGGGGGGGACTGGCTGGGACCCCACCGGGGACACGGGGGGGACACAAATGGCAGTGGTCATGATGCGATATCCTGGGGGAAGGGGACCCTTCACTCAATATCCCATGAGTTGTCTGTGCCATACCCTTCCCGCCCCCTGGGTCCACACGCGACTTCGCTGCATGAAAAGTTATACCTAACTTACCTGGAACTAGAGAAGCTCCCCATATTCAGGGAGCAGGTCAGGAAACTACACTGAGCCAGCTGAGGTGACTCCCCTATACTGAGGTCAGGGTGGGGATATGTTTATTTTGTTATGCGGTAAGTTTTTTTTTTTTTTTTTCTTCTCATTATTCAGCTTTGTCAATGCATATATGTATATTACACACTGTTTAATGTTGCCTAATGCCGGGATAGGTGGGTTGGAAGGAGGCCACTCCTATTCAGCTTCTGTCTCCCCCACCTAGGTTAGTGCACTTCCCCAGCGTTAGTTTGTGCTGCAGTGGACTGCTGGCAATACTTTGCAATAGCTTCAAGGGCCGAATGCTGGTTTGTGGGACCCTCTGAACCTATTTACTATTCTGGTCACTAGATTCCTTTCTTTCTCTTCCGCCTCTGAACACCTCTATACATCTGCTCTGCTTGAGCCGGTTTCGTTTCTGAAACCCCATCTCCTGCTCCCTATCTTTTATGTCCCTACCTCTCCCCAGGTTGCTTCCCTACCCTAGGATGGACATGATTAAGATTATCTTGCTCAATGCCAAGGGCCTAAACATCCCCGAAAAGAGACGCATGCTCTTGCAAGATCTGACACGCACGCATGCAGATGTGGCATTTATACAAGAAACACACTTCAGTGACGATAACCTTCCTATCTTAAAAAAATAAGTTCTACCCAATTACCTACCATTCTACTAATTCTCAGGCCAAATCTAAAGGCGTATCCATACTACTATCCGACAGTCTTCCCTGGACTTTCCAAGACAACCCGGCGGACCCAGAAGGACGCTTTGTTTGTCAAAGGGTTGCTGGGGGGAGTTAAAATGATATTTGCCACTATTTATGCCCCTAACAACCGCCAAGACCTTTTTCTCACCCGCACATTAGACCTGCTTATGGAATTCTCCGCGGGTCAATTGATCTTAGGTGGAGACTTCAATGTTCCGTTACTTCCCAACGTTGATACCGCCTCCGGCTCGTCTTCCGTTACTCCTGGAATACACAAACGTGTGGCACAATCCCTACACAAGGCCCAGCTCGTCGATATCTGGCGATTACAACACTCAGGGGAGAAAGACTACAGCTTTTACTCCTTCCCTCACAAAATCTACACACGCTTAGACTATTTCTTGATTCCACACGCACACCTGCAGGCGGTGCAAAGCTCGGTGATTGGTATCATCACATATTCGGACCACGCGCCGATCGAATTGTCGTACAAAATATCGGAACTCGCCTCTTCAAGATCCATATTCTGGAAATTGAATGAAAGTCTCTTACAGACTCCCGAGGTGGTAGAAGATATCCAAAGGGAACTGAGTCAATACTTTCAGATCAACAAACAGCCCGACTGTGATGTGGGATCCTATGGGAGGCCCACAAAGCAGTTATCAGAGGTGTTTTCGTTTAACATGGTTCGCGGCTCAAACGCAAATGTACGGAGAAGCTTTCATCCCTCCTCCAAGACATCCAAAAACTAGAGGCCCAACATAAACATGCCCCTACTCTGACACTGGAACGGGACCTTTTTTCCCTCCACAAACAGGTCACAGACTTGTTAAGATATCAAGCCAAGGCAGCCATACAAAGGGGCTGAATACTCAGTTACGAGTCGGGAGATAAATGTGGAAAAATACTAGCCCGCTCAATTACGGAACAGTGGCTGGCCTCTTACATCCATCAAATTAATCCATTAAAGCACGGGCAAAAGGCGGTGCTACCTAAACAGATCGCTCAGGGCTTTAGAGACTTACTCTTAAAGACTCTTCCCTATACAACCTATCGTAACAATCCCCGACAGACGCAAATCAAACTACATTGGCTCCTCTCAACTACCTCAACTATCTCCTGAGATAAGAGAAGAGTTAGAAGCACTTCAAGACACTTTCAATATCTCAAAGACAGGTAAAGCCCCCGGGCCCAGACGGTTTCTCTCTTCTGTACTATAGGCAATTCCTCCCACTACTAAGTCTCCATTTGGTGGAACTGTTTAATAAAGTGGGTTCAGAAACACTCTTTCATAGAGATACCCTAAAAGCTCATGTCACAGTAATTTCTAAAGAGGGTAAAGACCCAATTTGCTGTGGTAGCTACAGACCTATCTCCTTCCTGAACTGTGACCTCAAACTATTTACAAAGATCATTGCCACCCATATCGCACAACATCTGCAGACGCTGATTCATCTCGATCAAGTGGGATTTATCCCTACAAGAGAAGCCCTTGACGACATCCTTAAAGTACTGAACCTTATCCACGCTGCACGGGTGACGCAAACCCCTTGCATCATACTACGAACAGATGCTGAAAGGGCGTTTGACCGAGTGAACTGGCGTTTCATGTTTGTGGTCTTACGCCATATAGGCCTGGGGGAGCATATGCTACACTGGATCACCAAGATATACTCCTACCCAACAGCCCAAATTAAAGCCAATGGGATCTTATCAGGCCCCTTCCCCATCACAAATGGGACGAGACAGGGCTGCCCACTGTCTCCACTACTTTTTACTCTTTCCCTGGAACCTTTCCTATGCACTATTCGGCTAAACCCGGACATTACTGGGGTTAGAATAGGGGATGGTCACCATAAAATCTCAGCTTATGCTGATCTACTTTTCTCCCTTGCTAACCAAGCTGTGTCGCTTCCCAACCTCATTCATGAATTTGAAAGATATGGCTGACTATTCAACTTATGGATTAACTTCAACAAATCAGAAGCTATGGCAATAAGCACTTCCCCAGAGATACTTCGAACTCTGTAGCAAAGCTACAAATTTAAATGGACAGATACGGCCCTGAAATATCTGGGAACATATATCCCCTCTGCTCTATCTTGGATATACGAACTAAACTTCCCTCCTCTTCTGGCCAAAACACGCGCCCTCCTAGAGTCTCGGAATCGGGGACTGAATTCCTGGTTTGGTAGATGCAATGTTTTAAAGATGTGCATCCTACCCAAGTACTTATACCTCTTTCAAACACTTCCGATAAAAATACCTGCTCAGTACTTTAAACAAACCCACTCTTTATCAAATTTTATATGGGCACACAAGAGACCACGGACTCCTCCACTCCGTCTGTCCTTGCCTAAACATTGTGGAGGTATAGCCCTCCCTGATGCCTTCAAATACTACCAAGCAGTATATCTAGGATGACTCATAGATTGGAATTATCACTCCCCCAGTAAACTCTGGATTCAAATTGAACAGGCCCAAACAAATCTTTTATTGACGGGAGCACCGTGGTGCTACGATCATCTTCCCTCTAATTTAAAAGAACACCCCTGATAGGCCCTACAGTAAAAATTTGCGCACAAGTAGTTGGAAACACATCTCTCTCGACCAGACTCTCCCCTGACGCCCATTCTCGGGAATCCGCAATTTCCCTCAGGCCTGAGAGACAGTCAATTCTCAACCCTGTGACAGAATAACGGTTTTAGAGCATCACACTTTGTACGGTCAGAAAACTGGCCTTCTATCTCAGGGTTAATGGAACCCTCAGGCTCCTTTTCGTCTGCCATTTTGGAATGCCCTACAGCTTCACCACTTCCTTCACTCTCTAAAGACCCCAGGAAGATATGGTAGGCATCTCCACATTTGAAGAGTACTGCTCAGACAACGGGTCTCTGACGCAAGTACTCTCGAAAATGTATGGTTTACTGATAGCCCCCCCTGAACAACTGCACCTACCATGGATAGAGAAATGGGAGAAAGAGGTGAACCATAAATTTACGATAAGTCAAAGACAAAATATGGAAAATGTAGTAAACCTGCGCAGTGGAAATGGGTACGGTGAAAAGTTTAAAAGACAAGTTTGGAACTGCTGCCTCCCAACATGCAGTCACCATATAAAATGGAGATAGCTAAATTAGGGTGTGGCGCTGTTCCTCTAAACCCTGTGATATTCTGTGAGTGTGCTATATTCAATACACTTGCTAAAACGTGAGGTGGGGGAGTCAAAATTATATTCAGTATGTGGCTATTTAAATCATGAATACCATAGTATTAATCCTATTTAAAATAACTTCACCCTTGCAGTATCAAAAAGAGGGAAATGAGGGGAGTGGGGTGGGGGGGGGGGAGTGAGGGGGGGAGAGAGGGGGAGAGGAAGGGGTGGTGGAATGCAAAGGTATTTGATCAACCACAATTGCAGATTCCTTCAGTTAAAATGCACACGTGCAACCAAGTGCAAAAATATATAGAAAAACTTTTTTCACAAACAGATGCAAAAATATATAAAAGTCCTTATTTTCACATAACAAATAATTTCGTGTGATATTCGTGCTCTTGAATCTTTAGTGGTTAAATCCCGTGCTCTAAATGTGCAGCCACTCACCAGCTAACTTCACCCCTGCTGGGGTATCGGGCAATTCCTGGCAGTCTCAGGCTCGTGGTGTATCATATAAAAAGAGAAGGGGTGCCCATAGTGTAAGATCGTTTTTAAAAGTTTATTTAAACAAGCAGAGCGGTACTCACAATTTAAAACCATGTAATAGGCAAAAAAAAAACAAAGTATTCGGTTAACCATCAGCTGTTCAGATGTTGTTTGAGAAGCACAGAATAGGCCATGCCCTACGCGTTTCGTCATTGGACGTCTACAGGAGCGTGACCCCTGCTGTGCCTATCGCCTTTATATAGTGTGCGGTGTCCCCTCATCACCTGCATAATTAGCATCCATTTTGCCTGTGATTCTGCGGACCGAAGACCGTCCGTGGCCATTTTGTCTGAGATAATGCAGACCGAAGCCTATTTCCCCCACAATATGTATGTCGATGTCATTAAGGCTGTCGGCGGCCATTTTCCCTGTGTTTCTAGTGACATATTGTATTCCTACGGACCGCGGCCATTTTGTCTAAGATAATGCAGACCGAAGCCTGTTTACCCACAGCATATTTTGCTTTCTGTAAATAGACCTAGGTGCGCTGGTGGCCATTTTGCCTGTGTTTCTACGGACATAGGGATATACAATGCTGTATGCCTAGTAGTCCATTGCTCAGGGTGACACCTTCCCTGTATTAACACTTCTCACTTCAGTGTCACCACCGTTTGGTGTCTAGGTTTTGTTGTTTTTTCATTTTAATTGGGTGCCTTCTAGTCAGAGATCCTGCACACCATACCCAGGTATTCTGCCCCTTAGTCTAAACAATTGAAACATAACATACAATTATGAGCGCTCATAGAAATCTTAAAACTTAAAAACTGTATGCATAAGGTATATGTGAACTTTTAAAAAATTTCTAGAAAGAAGATCAGCACTACACCAATACATGTATACAGATAAAATATTGGATATACGTATCCAAAATATATGCGAACTTTAAAAAATTCTAAAATGAAAAAATCAGCACTATACCAATACATGTATACAAATAAAATAAAATATTGGACATACGCATCCAAAATTATGAGAACATATAAAAAAAATGTATAAAATATGTAAAAATATATACATATATGGGAAAGGAGGAATTAAATGGAAAAAAACTGTATATGGTATAGGGACCAGGAATTATCAAAGAGTCTCCTTGCTGATTCATGGGACCCTGTATTGCCGACATATCCTAGATATTTGTAGTTACTTGTATTTGTGATTGTAATACCGTTATGTTTAACCACAACATTTCTTATGCTCTAGAGATCGTGATCATATGTATATGCGACTAATGTCTATGCTATATCGATCTCTATTTGTTCATGTATTCACTATTCACTTGGTGCTGATTAATCCGTTTGTGTTTTTTCAAAGGGAGATGTCAAAAGCCTATTTTCTTCTATGAATAAAGTGCAGCTCCCCTACATGGGGATATGTATCTATCTCTGTGTCTAAATGGGGGGTATATATGTCCAAATAATCAAGCCTGTATCTTCTTTTCCCTACCTGTCTCGAATGTATTTAGAGAGACCTTTTTAACTGTAAATATTTTGGTGGGATGAAGATTCATGTTCTCAGTATTATACATTCTAATGTGTCTAGATGTGTTGTCAGGGGTACTAAAAAAGCTGGAACTACCGAAATAAAAATCAACAAATTGAAAGTACATTTGTGGTGGTATATATTTAAGGTACTAATAAAAAGCCTGAACTGCCGAGATAAAAACCGACAAATTGGAAGTGCATTTGTGGTGGTATATATTTAAGGTTATTTTGCTATAGTGACATACTCAAGTTTGTTGTATCGGAGATGCTTTGTTGTTGAAAGGGAATAGAGAGATACCCTGAGATGATGAATATCTCATTCTTGCATATGTACTTATTGTTGCATATCATGTTAGAGTGCTACATTGGCCACGGTTATCGCTTTGGGTCAACTGTATTATTGAAATAGACCCCCTCGTTATCTCCTCCCTATCCTTCTGTGATTCCCTGATGGTACTGTCTTGCAATCTCAGAAGTTGGTTAGGAAGCAATTTAGGTCGAGGTCTATATTCATTCCCATAGGTTGGAGGGTGTCTAACTGAAATATCCACTTGGTTTCGTTTTGTGAAACTTTGATTTTTTTATTTTCACCCCTCCGGTGGCCCTTGATTTTGTCAATGGCTTAGAATGTCATACATGTTGGGTCTCTATTGAGATGAACTGAAGTGCCTAGAGACACTGTGTTTGTTGAACCCATTTTTGATATTTGTAATATGCTCCCTAATTCTAACATGTAACTGCCTGGTTGTTCTTCCCACATACTGTTTACGACATGGGCACTCTACATTAGTGACATGGGTGTTGTTGCAAGTGATGAGTTCTCTAATGGTAAATTCCCTTCCATTGGATGCCGACCTAAAGTTGGTTATCTTCCTGTTGGTTTTTTTACTGGTTTTACATGGTAGGCAATTACCACACTTGTAAAACCCTTTTAGGTTGTTCCCTATTTTTATCTGTCTTGGAGGGTCTAGTGCGTTATGTACCAACTTATTCCTAAGGGTTGGGGCCTTTTTGTAGACGAAGATAAGTTCTGAATTCTATATTACCGAAGAAACTTTGTCCGATTGTAAAATAGGCCAGTGTTTTTTTTATTATGGTTTCCACATTTCTGTATTGTCTGTTATACCCTGTTAGGAAGGCTATATCCATTTTTTTTGTTTGTTGCTAGCCTTTGTTGGTTTCTTGTTCCTTCTATAAGCATATTCCTGTCCATGTTTCCGACTTTCCATTTTAATACCAGTAAATCTTTCCTTTTATATCCTTTTTCCACGAACCTGTTGATCAGGATATCCGTCTGTTTTTCATATTCCTGCTTGTTGGTACAATTCCTGTATAGTCGCATGGATTGTCCCTTAGGGATATTCCCTATCCATTGTGGATGGTGGCAACTGCTGGTTGGAATATACCCATTCCTGTCCGTGGTCTTGAAGTATGTCCTTGTGTTCAAATAACCGTTGTTTTTATATATTTGCAAGTCGAGATAGTCAATACTTTCCTTATTCCACTTTCCCGAAAACGTGAGTCCGTAGACATTACCACTAATTTCATCAAAGAAATTCTGTAGTTCTTCGGTGCCGCCCCACACTATGACAATGTCATCTATATACCTCCGATATAGCTTAAGGTTTCTTCTTTCAATACTATAAATCTGTTCCTCCTCCCATTTATTAAGGAACAGATTTGCCACACTGGGGGCATATTTAGCCTCCATGGCTACTCCTTTAGTCTGGGAATAGAAGTCTCCCTTATGCCAAAAATAATTGTGGCTTATGGCCAATTCTAACCCTTCCAGTATGTATTTGATTTGTATTTCTTTCAAGCTCGTTGACGTATGTAGGGCCCATTCGACCCCCCCTTAGGCCATCTTCCTGTAAGATGTTCGTATACAGGGAGTTTATGTCTATAGTTACCAAGATATCGTTTTCATTTATCTTGAAATTATTTAATTCCCCAATCAGTTGTTTACTGTCCTTCAAATAGGACTTCCCCTGCCCTACCAGAGGTTGTAGGTAGCCATCTAGGTATGCTCCCAACCTAGAGAACAGTGAATCGATGCCACTGATTATGTGTCTCCCGGGGGGATTCTGTTGGTCTTTATGAATCTTGGGTACATAGTAGATAATTGGGGTTTTTGCTGTCTCCAGGGTTAGGTATTGGGCTTCTTTTTTTAGTTAGGATCCCTATTTTTTCTCCTTTCTTGACATAGGCTTTCAGTTTCTTTCCATACTCGGCTTTTGGGTTACCCTTCAATTTTTTATATGTGTTTGGTGTTTTCAACAACTTGTTCATCTCCAATAGGGATGAGCTTTGAGTTCCAGTCGAACTCATGTTCGACTCGAACATTAGCTGTTCGCAAGTTCGCCGAACAGCGAACAATTTGGGGTGTTCGCGGCAAATTCGAATGCTGCGGAACACCCTTTACAAGTCTATGGGAGAAATCAAAAGTGCTAATTTTAAAGGCTTATATGCAAGTTATTGTCATAAAAAGTGTTTAGGGACCCGGGTCCTGCCCCAGGGGACATGGATCAATGCAAAAAAAAGTTTTAAAAACGGCCGTTTTTTCAGGAGCAGTGATTTTAATAATGCTTAAAGTGAAACAATAAAAGTGTAATATCCATTTAAATTTCGTAGCTGGGGGGTGTCTATAGTATGCCTGTAAAGGGGCGCATGTTTCCCGTGTTTAGAACAGTCTGACAGCAAAATGACATTTCGAAGGAAAAAACCCATTTAAAACTACCCGCGGCTATTGCATTGCCGACAATACACATAGAAGTTCATTGATAAAAACGGCATGGGAATTCCCCACAGGGGAACCCCGAACCAAAATTTAAAAAAAATGACGTGGGAGTCCCCCTAAATTCCATACCAGGCCCTTCAGGTCTGGTATGGATATTAAGGGGAACCCCGGCCAAAATTAAAAAAAAAAAATGATGTGGGGTTCCCCCTAAATTCCATACCAGACCTGAAAGTATGGATTTTAAGGGGAACCCCGCGCCAAAAAAAACACGGCGTGGGGTCCCCCCAAAAATCCATACCAGACCCTTATCCGAGCACGCAACCTGGCAGGCCGCAGGAAAAGAGGGGGGGACGAGAGTGCGGCCCCCCCCTCCTGAACCGTACCAGGCCACATGCCCTCAACATTGGGAGGGTGCTTTGGGGTAGCCCCCCAAAACACCTTGTCCCCATGTTGATGAGGACAAGGGCCTCATCCCCACAACCCTGGCCGGTGGTTGTGGGGGGCTTATCGGAATCTGGAAGCCCCCTTTAACAAGGGGACCCCCAGATCCCGGCCCCCCCCCTGTGTGAAATGGTAAGGGGGTACTTACCCCTACCATTTCACTAAAAAACTGTCAAAAATGTTAAAAATGACAAGAGACAGTTTTTGACAATTCCTTTATTTAAATGCTTCTTCTTTCTTCTATCTTCCTTCATCTTCTGGTTCTTGGGTGCGGAGCGGCCCGAGGAGAAGGAGATAGAAGACGCCGCGGAGGAGATGCTGGACGGGAACGCCGGAGGAAGAACCAGAAGAGCCAGAAGAACCAGAAGAAGAAGATGAAGGAAGATAGAAGAAAGAAGAAGCATTTAAATAAAGGATTTGTCAAAAACTGTCTCTTGTCATTTTTTACATTTTTTACAGTTTTTTAGTGAAATGGTAGGGGTAAGTACCCCCTTACCATTTCACACGGGGGGGCGGAATCTGGGGGTCCCCTTGTTAAAGGGGGCTTCCAGATTCCGATAAGCCCCCCCGCCCGCAGACCCCCACAACCACCGGCCAGGGTTGTGGGGATGAGGCCCTTGTCCTCATCAACATGGGGACAAGGTGTTTTGGGGGGCTACCCCAAAGCACCCTCCCAATGTTGAGGGCATGTGGCCTGGTATGGTTCAGAAGGGGGGGGGCGCACTCTCGTCCCCCCCCTCTTTTCCTACGGCCTGCCAGGTTGCATGCTCGGATAAGGGTCTGGTATGGATTTTTGGGGGGACCCCACGCCGTTTTTTTTTTTTTTTTTTTTTTTTTTTGCGCGGGGTTCCCCTTAAAATCCATACCAGACCTGAAGGGCCTGGTATGGAATTTAGGGGGACTCCCACATCATTTTTTTTTTTTTTAATTTTGGTTCGGGGTTCCCCTGTGGGGAATTCCCATGCCGTTTTTATCAGTGAACTTCTATGTGTATTGTCGGCAATGCAATAGCCGCGAGTAGTTTTAAATGGGTTTTTTTCCTTCGAAATGTCATTTTGCTATCAGACTGTTCTAAACACGGGAAACATGCGCCCCTTTACAGGCATACTATAGACACCCCCCAGCTACGAAATTTAAAGGGATATTACACTTTTATTGTTTGACTTTAAGCATTATTAAAATCACTGCTCCTGAAAAAACGGCCGTTTTTAAAACTTTTTTTTGCATTGATCCATGTCCCCTGGGGCAGGACCCAGGTCCCCAAACACTTTTTATGACAATAACTTGCATATAAGCCTTTAAAATTAGCACTTTTGATTATTCAT
Source organism: Aquarana catesbeiana (assembly GCF_042186555.1). Classification (NCBI taxonomy): domain Eukaryota; kingdom Metazoa; phylum Chordata; class Amphibia; order Anura; family Ranidae; genus Aquarana; species Aquarana catesbeiana. The sequence goes on from NC_133335.1 coordinate 107,958,302, forward strand.
GTTCGTGTCCCATAGACTTTAACGGTGTTCGCGTGTTCGAACAAACTTTTTTCCTGTTCGCATGTTCTGGTGCGAACCGAACAGGGGGGTGTTCGGCTCATCCCTAATCTCCAATTCATAATCCTTTTTTATTTAATATGACCAGGCCTCCCCCTTTGTCGGCCGGCCGAATAACTATATTTTTCTTCCCCTCTATTTCCTTGATGGTGTTCCATATATTTGTTTTTATTTTCTTCGGCTTCAGTTTTCTTAGGTCCTGTTCCACCATCTTTTTGAAAACCACAAGGCTCTCGTTTTGTTGTACATTAGGGTTAAATGCGGAATTATTTCTTAATCCTGAGTGTTGATACATCGGGGGGTCTCTTTCTGTTTGGGTACTGTTATTTCCTTTCATTATAAAAAAATTTTTTATGTTCAATTTCCTTACAAATTTTTGGAGATCTATATATGCTTCAAAGGGGTCAAGATTTTTATCAGGAGCGTATTTCAATCCTAAGTCCAGCACTCTCATTTCTTCCTCATTAAAGGTGTTCCTTAATATTCTCTTCTTCTTTTGATTCCTCCTCTCTTCCCTCTTGCTCGTCTCCTCTTTCCCATCTCTGTGGTCTGTAAGTGTGATCTGTTCTTTCTTCCCATTGAGTTTCCTCCTGTGTTCTGTTCCCCGGTCCCATATATGTCCCTGGTGGCTCTTGGATTCCAGCTTCGTCGGGGGTCTCCGTTGCCTCGGTTCCTGATGGGGAACCTGAAGGGTTGCCATCCTCTTTGTATTCTTTGGGGACCGTGATTTCCCCTGTATGGGGACCGTCTGCCCCTGAAAGCTGGGGGCCTTCCCCTGTATTCCCTGGGAAAAAAACTTCATCTATGTTGTGGTTCTTCATAGGGGGTGTATTGGTGTTCATTTCTTAAAGGGGCATACCTATTCCTATATCTTGGTGTCCTCGCTGTGTTTGGGACGTTGTTGTATTCTACTCTCATCTCTTGGTTGTTGTCTATAGTACCTGCGTTCCGGGCTGTACCCCTCCCTTCTGGTTACTGGCGATGGTATTTCTTCAGGTCTTACTCGTGGCTTTGTGATTCCTGTCGGTCTTGCTTCTTGCCATGTTGTTGCTTCTTCTACTAATGAGCTTTCTCTAGACTCATCTATCATGGAAATTATGGTTGTCCTCTGTATAGTTTTCATCTACTTGCCACTTGTAAACTTGCTGGTTCTTGTAGTCCAGTACGTCTCTTTTGAACTTTTTTTTTTTTTTTTTTTTTCTGCTGTATTTCCTTATCATATTTCGTCATAGCTTCCTGTAGGCTCCTTATCTTTATATTCCCTTGATTCCAGGAAAGGTATTAGTTGGTCTCTTATTTGTAAGATTTCTGATTCTATGTTTTTTAGTTTGTGTCGCCTTCGCACCACTATTTTTCCTAGTAGTGCAGTTTCACTTTCATTAAAAAACCGGTACCAATCCTCCATCAGCCCCTTGTCATTAACCGCATCATTTGGTGAGATATCCCACCTAATACGTCTTGGAGTAATTTTCTCTGTAATATACATCTCTATTGTTGCTATATCCCACCAGACTCTTATTTGTTTCTCGATGCTGTGTTTAAGATGTTTGAAGAGGCTATCAATGTCTTGACGGTTGACTACTTGTTCCTGGTTGAAAACTTCTGTGAGATTAATATTCCTATTTAGATATTTAAAAATATCAATTGCTGCAGGTTTCTGTTTAGCTCTAAGAGCACAAACAGCAGAGAATGGAAAATGTAGTAGTAAACCCGCGCAGTGGAAATGGGTATGGTGAAAAGTTTAAAAGACAAGTTTGGAACTGCTGCCTCCCAACATGCAGTCGCCATATAAAATGGAGACAGCTAAATTAGATAGTTTTTAGGAGAAGGGTGTGGCGCTGTTCCTCTAAACCCTGTGATATCCTGTGAGTGTGCTATATTCAATACACTTACTAAAACGTGAGGTGGGGGAGTCAAAATTATATTCAGTATGTGGCTATTTAAATCATGAATACCATAGTGTTAATCCTATGTAAAATAACTTCACCCTTGCAGTATCAAAAAGAGGGAAATGAGGGGGGGTGGGGGGGGGAGAGGGAGGAAAAGTGAGGGGGGGGGGGGGGGAGAGGGGGAGAGGAAGGGGTGGTGGAATGCAAAGGTATTTGATCAACCACAATTGCAGATTCCTTCAGTTAAAATGCACATGTGCAACCAAGTGCAAAAATATATAGAAAAACTTTTTTCACAAACAGATGCAAAAATATATAAACGTCCTTATTTTCACATAACAAATAATTTCGTGTGATATTCGTGCTCTTGAATCTTTAGTGGTTAAATCCCGTGCTCTAAATGTGCAGCCACTCACCAGCTAACTTCACCCCTGCTGGGGTATCGGGCAGTCACAGTCTGTGCCACTGTGCAGCAATTCCTGGCAGTCTCAGGCTCGTGGTGTATCATATAAAAAGAGAAGGGGTGCCCATAGTGTAAGATCGTTTTTAAAAGTTTATTTAAACAAGCAGAGCGGTACTCACAATTTAAAACCATGTAATAGGCGAAAAAAAACAAAGTATTCGGTTAACCATCAGCTGTTCAGATGTTGTTTGAGAAGCACAGAATAGGCCATGCCCTACGCGTTTCGTCATTGGACGTCTACGGGGGTGTGACCCCTTCTGTGCCTCCCATCTTTATATAGTGTGCGGTGTCCCCTCATCACCTGCATAATTGGCATCCATTTTGCCTGTGAGTCTGCGGACCGAAGACTGTCCGCGGCCATTTTGGCTGAGATAATGCAGACCGAAGCCTATTTCCCCACAATATGTATGTCGATGTCATTAAGGCTGTCGGTGGCCATTTTCCCTGTGTTTCCCCTGATGTATTGTATTCCTACAGACCGCTGCAATTTTCTCTAAGAAAATGCAGACCGGAGCCTGTTTATCCAGGTGTCCCCTCATCACCTGCACAACCGGCATCCATTTTGCCTGTGATTCTGCGGACCGAATGCGGAATATGCTGTGGGTAAACAGGCTTCGGTCTGCATTCAATGATGAAACGCGTAGGGCGTGGCCTATTCTGTGCTTCTCAAACAACATCTGAACAGCTGATGGTTAACCGAATACTTTGTTTTTTTTCGCCTATTACATGGTTTTAAATTGTGAGTACCGCTCTGCTTGTTTAAATAAACTTTTAAAAACGATCTTACACTATGGGCACCCCTTCTCTTTTTATATGATACACCACGAGCCTGAGACTGCCAGGAATTGCTGCACAGTGGCACACACTGTGACTGCCTGATACCCCAGCAGGGGTGACGTTAGCTGGTGAGTGGCTGCACATTTAGAGCACGGGATTTAACCACTAAAGATTCAAGAGCACGAATATCACACAAAATTATTTGTTATGTGAAAATAAGGACTTTTATATATTTTTGCATCTGTTTGTGAAATAAGTTTTTCTATATATTTTTGCACTGGGTTGCACGTGTGCATTTTAACTGAAGAAATCTGCAATTGTGGTTGATCAAATACCTTTGCATTCCACCACCCCTTCCTCTCCCCCTCTCCCCCCCCCCTCACTTTTCCTCCCCACCACCCCACTCCACCCACCCCACCCACTCCCCTCATTTCCCTCTTTTTGATACTGCAAGGGTGAAGTTATTTTACATAGGATTAACACTATGGTATTCATGATTTAAATAGCCACATACTGAATATAATTTTGACTCCCCCACCTCACGTTTTAGTAAGTGTATTGAATATAATACACTCACAGGGTTTAGAGGAACAGCGCCACACCCTTCTCCTAAAAACTATCAAAGACAAAATATGATTAGGTTCTCATTGAAGTCATCCATCTGCACCAAAATCCAAGAAACCATTTACAAAATACTGACAAGATGGTACCACACCCCGCAGATGCTACATAAATTTTATCCCGAGGTGCCAGGAGGAGGGAGGTTCGATGCTACACATTTTTTGGTCTTCTCCGAAGATAACGACATACTGGCGGGAAGTACGAAACATTATGCAAAAATTCACTGACTATAAGATACCCGATGACCCGGCCTTATTCTTACTGCACATTTTGACTATTCCAGCTAAAAAATATAAGAAATCACTGCTATGACATTTGATAAATGCCGCTAAGGCATGTATCCCCCTTAAGTGGAAAAACGCTTCGCCACCAACAGTTGACTATTGGCTCCATAAAGTGGAAGAGATCAACAAATTGGAAGCTCTCACACTTTCAGCACAAAATAAGCATGATAAATACTTCGAATTGTGGAGATTACGGAATATATTTATCCTCTCTGTTGAAGGCCTAAACCTACTTAGGACATAATCATTGAGCAGATGTATCCAGCCTAGCTGCTCACAGACTGGGCTCCCTCATCCCTCCCAAGGTACCCCCCGTAACAAGATCATGTATGGACACACGAAAAGCTGTAGCTAGTGGCCATGTTTGAGAGCTTTAGGGCAGCCATGACAGCTTGGTTAACAGTTTAACATGGCAGTAGAACTCCCTCCCTCCTCCCCTTTTTTCCAGGAATTCATAGGTTTATACTTCAAAAGAGCTGTTATCTCAACATAGACAAAGCAGAACCAGGCTAGGTCTGTAAAAACAGCTAATGTTGGCCTGGCATGATGTCCAGGCCTATCGTAAAACTGTCACCCTCTCAATTCAGAGAACCGGCACATACCGGTCGTAAATACCTTAGTGCACATAAAGCTTAAACAGTGCAATAAGTATGAAATTTCAGCATGTTTCATAACTTCCAAAGTAATAATAGCACAGCCATAATATGGACATATTATTTAGTTTCCGCAGATGATTTGTAACCTTTCAAGTCTAGACGACTCTGTCAGGTCATATGGGAAACCCCTGGTACCCCTTATTCCTCCTAGGTAAACTGGGCTTTGAAGATCTGGCATGTGTGTATTTGTTTTGAAGCAAATGTCACGCTGAACAATAATATGGATATTCACAGTCTGTAAACAGTAGAGATGCAGAGATATTACCATGTCCCAGGTACACTCTGTGATACATATTTATGAGTGTAGACACCTCCCAGCAACCAACCCCTAAACAAGATGACCAGACGATTGGTCACTGGTCGCTGTCAACACCCGATCTGACAGAAAAGAGGGGATGCCAAGACAATGGTCAGTTCCCCTTTTACCATCCAAGCAGGAACATCTCCCAAGTTTGAGAACCGATTACCCAGCTCATCGATCGAACTCTGATCAACCCTCAGTTATTAATTGCAAGTATTCTTCCCCGATTCTACCTTATTTCTTGGGGGCTGTATATTGTCTTTATCTCTTTGAAACATCTTTTTCTGTAAATATTTTATTTGCATCAACTTTGACCTTTTCATTATTAAACCCTTATGTTAAAAAGTGTTAACCTTGTCTCTAAAGCTCCTAATGCTGTTTTAGAGTAAGGCCTCTGAACAGACTGGTCTGTGGTGGCAGTATGTGTGTTGCAGACGCTTATTCTGAAATTATAATTGGTATTGCTAAATTGATGGAAGTCCTGACCCTTCCTAAACAAACGTCAGTGGTGGCAGTTAAAGGGTTAATTGCGTAATTAGCCCAGTGACAATAGCTCTCAGGCTGCTGGCACATAGATTGTGGTCCCGCAAGCTGGAAAATCTTTGTGCTGGGCGCAGCTGAAAGTGGCATTGTTACGTAAATGACAGCATGGTGTGAGGTTGGCCGGTCCTTCGTTGTGAGTTAGCGAGGAGGGCAGGGATCTGACACCCATGTTCGTAGCATATCCCCCTCCCCCTTTTTCCATATGCTCATCTTTGAAATTGAGAAAATGGAAATTGAAATAGGCGGTCCAGAGAAGTCTTTACGAGGTTACCCTTTAGTTTGCCACACTACAGGCATTATGTTCACACAGATTTTATACTGGATACGATATGCATGATCTGACATCTCAATGTATCTGTTGTGTTGCGGACTACTAACTGTTAATGTGATAACCTGGAATCGCCTGTTGAGATTTAAATAAAATATTTGAAGAAAAAAAAGCAAAGGAGAAGGCCTTCAAAAAATACAAGGTTGAGGGATCATCATCAGCATTCAAACTTTATAAAGAATGCAACAAGAAATGTAAGGGTGCAATTAGGGCGTCTAATATAGAGCACAAAAGACACATAGTGGAGGAGAGCAAAAAAAATCCCAAGAAATTCTTTAAGTATGTAAACAGTAAAAAAGGGAGGGCAGACCATATTGGCCCCTTAAAAAATGAGGAAGGACATCTGGTTACAAAGGATGAGGAGATGGCAAGGGTATTGAATGTATTCTTCTCCTCAGTTTATCCTTCTGACACATCACAGGAAGCATCTCCATGGTTAACAGAGGACAGAATTAAAATTAGACTTGGGAAACTTAACATTAATAAATCACCGGGACCTGATGGCTTGCACCCAAGGATACTTAGGGAACTCAGTCAAGTAATTGCCAGACCATTGTTCCTAATTTTTACTGACAGTCTACTGACTGGAATGGTACCAACTGATAAAGGATGGCCCGTAGACGTGGTGTATCTGGATTTTTCAAAAGCATTTGACAGAGTTCCCCATAAACGTAATAAGGTCTGTTGGCATGGACCATAGGGTGGGTACATGGATTGAATGGATACATGGATTGAAAACTGGCTACAAGGGTGGCGAGTTCAGAGGGTGGTGATAAATGGGGAGTACTCGGAATAGTCAGTGGTGGGTAGTGGGGTCCCCCAGGGTTCTGTTTTGGGACCAATCCTATTTATTTTGTTCCACCTGGAGGATGGGGTAAACAGTTCAATCTCTGTATTTGTGGACGATACTAAGCTAAGCAGGGCAATAACTTCTCTGTAGGATGTGGAAACATGCAACTTGCAAAAAGATCCGTACAAATTAATGGGGTGGGGCAACTACATGGCAAATGAGGCTTAATGTGGAAAAATGTAAAATAATGCATTTGGTTGGCAAAAATATGAATGCAATCTATACACTGGGAGGAGAACCTCTGGGGGAATCTAGGATGGGAAAGGACCTGGGGGTCTTAGTAGATGACAGGCTCAGCACTGGCATGCAATACAAAACTGCTGCTAACAAACCAAACAGAATATTGGAATGCATTAAAAAGGGGATCAACTCTAGAGATAAAATAATTCTCCCACTCTAAAAGTCTCATGCTGGAGCAGTACTCTGTTCCAATCTCCACCTCTGTTGTTGGGGTTCACTCATCCAAGGATGAACTGTTTCAGCGTGGGCTCCCCCTTTTACACGGCATTGGTGAGGTCGGACCATTGTGTTCTGCCCTTCGCCAGTAGGCCATGTGTTATGCGTCGGTGTCATTGGAGGACAGGGCGTCGTCACATCTCCCTGGGGCAGAGCTGTGCGCTCTGAGAACAGATCGTTCTTCCTGATCACAAACACACATGCGATACACAGTATAAACAGTAATAAAGGGAGGACAGACCATATTGGCCCCATAAGGAATGAGGAAGGAAATCTGGTTACAAAGGATGGGGAGATGGCAAAGATATTTAAATTCTTCTCAGTCTTCACTAGGGAATCGGGGGGGCTTCAGTGACCAAAACTGCAGTGTTTGTCCTCATGACACATCACAGGAAGCACCCTCATGGCTAACAGAGGACAGAATTAGAAATGGACTTTGGAATCTTAACATGAATAAATCACCGGGACCAGATGGGTTGCACCCGAGGGTACTTGGGGAACTGAGTCAAGTAATTGCCAGACCATTGTTCCTAATTTTTACTGACAATCTACTGACTGGAATGGTACCAGCTGATGGAGAAAAGTCATTGTAGCACCAATATTTAAAAAAAGGCCAAAATAAATCCCTGGGAATTACAGACCAGTTAACCTAACATCAATATTATGCAAGCACTTGGAGAGGTTGATGAGGGAATATATACAAGATTTTAGTAATGAAAACGGTATCGTTAGCAGTAATCAGCATGCTGCCTACAAGGGCGAGTTCAGAGGGTGGTGATAAATGGGGAGTACTCAGAATGGTCAGGGGTGGGAAGTGGGGTGTGGGGTCCCCCAGGGATCTGTTCTGGGACCAATCCTGTTTAATTTGTTCATAAACGACCTGGAGGATGGGGTAAACTGCTCAATCTCTGTATTTGCGGATGACACTAAGCTAAGCAGGGCAATAACTTTTCCGCAGGATGTGGAAACCTTGCAAGAAGATCTGAACAAATTAATGGGGTGGGCAACTACATGGCAAATGAGGTTTGATGTAGAAAAATGTAAAATAATGCATTTGGGTGGCAAAAATATGAATGCAATCTACTCACTAGGGGGTGCACCTCTGGGGGAATCTAGGATGGAAAAGGACCTGGGGGTCCTAGTAGATAGGCTCAGTAATAGGATGCAATGCCAAGCTGTTGCTAACAAAGCAAACAGAATATTGACATGCATTAAAAAGGGGATTAACTCCAGGGATAAAAGCGATAATTCTCCCACTCTTCAAGATTTTGTTCCGGCCTCACCTGGAGTATGCTCTCCAGTTCTGGGCACCAGTCCTCAGGAAGGATGTACTGGAAATAAAGCGAGTACAAAGAAGGGCAACAAAGCTAATAAAGGCTCTGGTGGATATTGGTTATGAAGAAAGTTTGTGAGCACTGAACTTATTCTTTCTGGAGAAGAGACGCTTGACGAGTAAAGAACCATCTAAGAAACAAAAGAAAAATGTAGAAAAATTCCAGTGACCAGTATGAGAGAGTGAGCGATAACACCAAACTTAACACACCTGCTCCCCATTCACGCCTGAGACCTTGTAACATCGAGTCATATGCCACCGGGAAGGGAAAATGGCTAATTGGGCCCAATTTGGACATTTTCGCTTAAGGGTGTACTCACTTTTGTTGCCAGCGGTTTAGACATTAATGGCTGTGTGGCGAGTTGTTCTAAGGGGACAGCAAATTTATACTTTTATTTGTAGCAGTGTCATTTCTTCAGCATTGTCACATGAAAAGATATGATAAAATATTTACAAAAATGTGAGGGGTGTACTCACTCTTGAGATACTGTATGTTTGTGTATGTATAGAGTTGTGCTCATAAGTATACATACCCTGGCAGAATTGGATTCCTTTTTTTTTTTTTTTTTTTTTTTTTAGAGAATATGAATGACACAAAAACTTTTTTCACTCATGGTTAGTGTTTGGCTGAAGCCATTTATTATCAATCAACTGTGTTTACTCTTTAAATCATAACATAAACTGCCCAAATGACCCTGATCAAAAGTTTACATACCCTGGTGATTTGGGCCTGATAACATGCACACAAGTTGACACAAAGGGGTTTGAATGGCTATTAAAGGTAACCATCCTCACCTGTGGTCGGTTTGCTTGTAATTAGTGTGTGTGTATAAAAGGTCAATGAGTTTCTGGACTGCTGACAGACCCTTGCATCTTTCATCCAGTGCTGCACTGATGTTTCTGGATTCTGAGTCATGGGGAAAGCAAAAGAATTGTCAAAGGATCTGCGGGAAAATGTAGTTGAACGTATAAAACAGGAAAGGGATATAAAGAGCTATCCAAGGAACTGAGAATGCCAATTAGCAGTGTTCAAACTCAAGAAGTGGAAAATGAGGGGTTCTGTTTAAACCAAACCACGGTCAGGTAGACCAACGAAAATTTCAGTCACAACTGCCAGGAAAATTGTTTGGGATGCAAAGAAAAGTCTACAAATAACTTCAGGTGAAATACAGGAGACTCTGAAACCATGTAGTGTGGCTGTTTCAAGATGTACAATAAGGAGGCACTTGAAGAAAGATGGGCTGCACGGTTGAGTCGCCAGAAGAAAGCCATTACTACACAAATGACGCAAAGTATCCCTCTTACAATACGGCAAACAGCACAGAAACAAGCCTCCAACCTTCTGGCACAAAGTAATTTGGAGTGATGAGACCAAAATTGAGCTTTTTGGCCACAACCATAAACTCTTTATTTAGAGAGGAATCAACAAGGCCTACGATGAAAGGTACACCATTCCTACTGTGAGACACGGAGGTGGATTGCTGATGTTTTGGAGATGTGAGCTGCAAAGGCACAGGAAATTTGGTCAAAATTGATGGCAAGATAAATGTAGTATGTTTATCAAATACCGGAGGAACATTTGCATTCAGCAGCCAGGAAGCTGCGCATGGGACGATCTTGGACATTCCAACATGACAATGATCCAAACCACAAGGCCAATTTGACCTGTCATTGTCTACAGCAGAATAAAGTGACGGTTCTGAAGTGGCTATCTCAGCCTCCTGACCTCAGTATCATTGAGCCACTCTGGGGAGATCTCAAACGTGCAGTTCATGCAAGACAGCCCAAGAATTTACAGGAACTGGAGGCCTTTGCCAAGAGGAATGGGCAGCTTTACCATCTGAGAAGATAAAGAGCCTCATCCACAAATACAACAAAAGACTTCAAGCTGTCATTGATGTTAAGGGGGGCAATACACGTTATTGTCAGATGTTTATACTGAAATATTAACAGTATTATATTTATGGAAATATGCAAAAATCTATGGTTTAGGAGATTTTCACGTCTTTCCACTAGGGATGCACCGAATGGGTTTTTTTTTTTTTGTGCCGAAACCGATACTGAAAAAAAAATGTTCCTTGATCCCGAAAACCGATACCATATAAAAAAGTGTATGTATGTAGCTGCAGGTTAGATACATACTAGTCATACAGTAGACCACACTGTGTTCCGCCACTGGGTATGGGTGGAGACATCCTGGAAGTGGAACACAGACTAGTTTACAGCAGCGGTGCTCAGCCAATCACAGCAAGCAATGTAGACTAGTCTAGTCTGTGTTTATGGAAGTCACCGCCCATACCCAGAACACAGTGCGGTATAGTACTGTAGTATGTAGACAGCCACGGATACAGAACATACAGATTTGCACATGCAGCAGGCTGACAGCTTAGGGAGAGACATAGTTTAGCCCAACTGCAACAAACTATGGTACAGTAGTTAAAAAGCTGGAGTTCTCTCTTAAATTGAAGTGCAAAAAACTGTAGAAGAACTACAATTAACAACCAACAAATGGCACAACTAGACAATTGGAACATACTAGGTAGTCAATCATACTATGTTGTATGTTCCAATTGTCCAATAGCACAGTCCAATACAATTCATTTACTATGTTCAACATGGTAAATGAATTGGTCTATGCTACGGATTTTTAAATCTATTTCAGTAAAAGTGGCAGATTGCACTTTTAAGAACAAAAGCTGTTAAGCTTTCTCACAGGAGAGACGGTTTCTCTTCTCATCAAGAATATGAGATGCTAGACTGAATAGTCTTACTCTCTGTACTGGTGCCTGGGGCAGATAAATATCTGTGTGCAATCTGTGCAAGCAAGGGAAAACGTTCTTTGTTGATGCGCCAGTACTCAAGGGGATTGTCGCTTCTGGCAATAGACTGTTCAGCTAAATAAAGCTGTTGGGTAGTTGCACTTGTTGTGGCACCGCTATGGATTGGGGTGCATTTGTGTAAAATTTCTTCAAACATATCAGATATGGAGGGAGTGTGTTCCTCTTCACTTGTATATGATCTAACAAACTCACGTGCGTTAAGTAGTATGTTTTTCAATCGAAATTTGTCATCTATCCACTGCGCTGTCAGACTAAGCATGCTCGTTGGACTGACATCTGAACTCCAAATGTCGGTAGTCATGAGCTCATGAACGTGTTTTCTAACACTGCAAAACAATTCAGGTAGACAGGTATCTGCAAAGTAGCGTCTGCTTGGTAGTGAGTAACGCGGTTCAGTATGTTGCATGAGCCTACGGAATCCTACGTCCTCCACAACAGAGAATGGCTGGTCGTCTAATGCAATAAATTCCATAATTTTATCTGTAATGGCACGAGCTTTTGGACTGTCACTTGTACATTTTTTAACCTTTTTCAAAGACTGTTGCCACAGATGGTGTTAAGCCTGAGGCACTTTTTGAAAGTGGCGCTGTTTTCTTATCTGCATGCTGAACTGGATGACGTGTTTTCAGGTGGTGTTTTAAACCTGTTGTTGAAAAATGCCTTGGCACTGTACCCCCTCTTGAAATTTCTGCTGAGCAAAGACTACAGATTGCAAATTTAGGGTCTTTATCAGAAACTTTAAAATATTTCTACACTGCAGACATGGTTCACCTTTGCTGGTACTGCAGAATAATAGCATAGAATGATTTCTTATAGTGGGAGTGAAATCTGAGGGGGGAAAAAACGGACAAAATCAATTTAAGAGGCAGGAGGCGGAGCCTAGCGGAGCAGACATGCATTGTTAGAGCTCCACACCGCTGAGGAGAGAAGAGAAGGACAAAGCGGAGCCTGCAGGCTCAAAAGGTATCCATTTGAACCTTTTTGCCCCAGGGAACAAACTGTGAAAGTTTGGGCAGGAAATATGGTACTGGGAGGAAACCGTGGCAGAAATAAAAATCACCTCACAAAGAGCTCACAGGCACTCACTGCAGCTGAAGCAGCTCCAGTCACCTCACAAGATACAGCATCAGGGCGCTCTCACAGACAGAAAATGTCACAGCAAGACTCTCCATTTGAGTCAGATACAGAACAAATCCTCTCACAAACTTCTCCACAAGCCTCCCCAGTATCCCCAGTAATATTATTACAATTTGAAAAGATGCTTCATAAGGCTTTAAAACAAACCTCAGACCAAATAACAAAAAGCCTAACCAAAGAAATAAGAGAGCTGGGAAACCGCACCGCAGCCTTAGAAATAAAAATGGATGAAATTGAAATTACAACCCAAGAAAATATAACAGAATTGGAACAATTAAAAAAAGAGAATTTAATACTTCAAACTAAGCTCGAAGATTACGAAAATAGAGCCAGACGTTCAAACTTGCGCATAAGGGGAATACCTGAAACTGTGACAGACCTGCAATCTACTATTACTGCTCTATTACAAGAACTAAAGCCAGATATCCCTATTGAACGTTTAGAACTGGACAGAGTACACAGAGCCCTCACAGCCAAAAAGAAAGATGGACCCCCACGTGATATAATCACAAAATTTCATTATTACAGAACGAAAGAACAAATACTAATTGCTGCAAGAGAAAAAAAGGAACTTAATTTTCAAGGACACAATTATCACATTTTTGCTGACCTATCCCAACTTACTATTACTAAAAGACGATCCATGAAACCCCAACTAATGGAACTGCAACGCCACAACATTATGTATCAATGGGGCTTCCCCTTTTCAGTCAGATTTAAATACCAAGGTACAATTTACAGAAGCAGATCAGCAGATGAACTACAACAAGCCCTTTTAAAATTAAATCTGACAGAACCCACAAGCAGCAACACTCCCACACGCAGAAGAATGGCATCATCTTCACCTTCAGGCAGCACCCAGAAAATTTCAGAACAAAATGGGAATCATCATTCTCACAAAAGAGGCCGTTATGCCACATCATCCATGGACCAAGAAGATTCAATGGACTGACATCCTAATTCCTGATATCTCTTCATTTATTATACTAAGAGATGGTTCTCTATAAAAAAAACTATATTTATAACTGAATGTAACTGCATTCTGATAGTCACACACTGTGTGGGATCATGTTACATTCCAGTTATATTTCTTATTACTTCTGATTCATATAGCCTTAGAATATATAAATGAAATAAGGAAATTCTTGTTCAGTTATATATTATCAGGTAATAACAATAGATTTATTACTTTTTAGGACAAATATGTTCAATAATCCAGAAGTAATGGAAGCTTTTTCTTTCTTTTCTTAAAACAAATATATTATTACCTAACTAGTTCCTAGAATTATGTTTTTGTTTATTCTAATCTGAAGCAATACAACCTCAATTTTATGAGTTAACATATCTAAACAGTTACATATGAATAAAATATATAATTGTTTACTCTAAAAGGGTTAAAATCCCAAAATAATTCAAACTATCTTCATCAATACCAATGTTATTAACAGTACCTTTCTAACTGAATTATTTAGCCTAGGGCAAGACTAACCATATACAACCACCCTGGAATAAATAATTTCAACAAAAACTATATTCTGCACTCCAATTAATGAAACATCATTTTGATGTCTTTTGACATAGCACTTCTCTCCTGTAAGCGGAAGATCCGTGTACCCCCATTAGCCCTCCTCATTCTCCCAACCATATTATGTGGGAGTGTGACGAAGGCACTTATTCCCCTGAGAGAGATATTTATTCTCTTTCACGGGTAAATTGTGATTACTTGCAAAAAATAATTTATACAATGTATCATCTATTCTCATATGTTTTTTGTTTACTCTTTACTCCAGAATTCACTGGTTTCTTTTCTATCTATTCATCTCTTCAGTCCACACAGGTTGATCTGCGCAGTCAGCTCTGCATAACAAAAAGTAAGTCAAAACTATTTGATCTATTGCCATGGCACCACTGAATATACTTTCCCTGAATGTTCAGGGAATGAATGTCCCTCAAAAAAAGGACCAAAGCCTTCCGTACTTTCCATAACAAGAAGGCTCACATAATATGCCTCCAAGAAACACACTTCACCAAAGATTCTACTCCAAAATATATTTCTCCTTTTTATCAACAAATTTACACGGCTTCTGCCTGTACCAAGAAAAGGGGAACTCTAATTGCATTTCACCGATCCACACCATTCACCTTATCAGAAATTAAAGACCCAGAAGGTAGATACCTGATACTCATGGGTTATATAATGGATACAGCAATCACTGTGATTTCCTACTACGCTCCTAACAAACAACCTACACCATTCCTCTCACATATATTACAAGTGATTAATACACACAAAATAGGAACAGTGATAATGTGTGGGGATTCGAACCAGGTCCTCCTCCCATTTCTAGATAAATCACCTTTTACACCATCCAAAATAACCTCTAGATTACCTTTTTTCTCAACTTCTTTCCAAATACAATCTGGTAGATTCGTGGAGAGAAAGTAACCCAATGAAAAAGAAATTCACTTATTTCTCGCACCCTCATCAAACCTTCACCAGAATAGATCATATTTTTCTAACAATAGGAATGATACCAGAAATTATTGCATCAGATATAATTCCGATTCCGTGGTCTGACCATAATGCAGTATACACTACTATAGCCTCAGCCATACCAAAAGCGCATGACCCAACGTGGTACTTACCGGACATAATGCTCAAACACCCACTACATCAGATGGCCATTGAACAAGCTTTAAAGGAATACATATCAATTAATAATACAACAGACATCTCCCCAATAACACTGTGGGAAGCTCATAAGCCTGTCTTGCATGGTACAATACAAAGACAAATGGCACTATTTAAACGGGAACGCAAAAATCTAGCAAAAAAACTAGAACTCAATTTTAATGCAGCCTACATATCATTTCAAGATAATCCATCTCAGAGTACAAAATCTCATCTGGAAAAATCTAGATTGGAATACGATCTATTTCTCACTGAGTCAGTTGATAAATCCCTCAAACGCTCCAAACACAATTTCTACATGAATACAAACAAACCAGGTACATATTTGGCTCGGGCATTAAATTCAACTAACAAATCTTTCAAACCAATACGTTTGAAATTATCAAAAAATGTTTACACTTGTAATGCAGTTAAAATAGTCCATAAATTTCACTCACATCTCGCAACTTTATACAAGACAAACAATGAATTTAATCCTACAGAGGCTGAATCCTTCTTCTCAAAAATAACCTTACCTGAGTTATCTCAGAATCAAAAAAGCAGTTTGGATGAGCCTATAACTATAGATGAAGTTGCTAACGCCATAAAAGACCTAAAACTTAACAAAAGACCAGGCCCAGACGGCTACTCGGCTTTATACTATAAAACATTCTCAGAAATACTCTCTCCCATTCTCACTGAAACTTTTAACAAACTTCTAGATGGACATTCTTTTCGGCAAGAAACACTAATGGCAATTGTTTGTATGATCCCAAAACCCCTTTCTGATGATACTTCCTGTGTGAATTATCGGCCTATCTCACTGTTAAACCTTGATATTAAATTATTAGCAAAAATAATAGCAAAACGCCTCAATAGCATTATAGGAAAATTAATACATAGAGATCAAGTAGGCTTCATGCCAAATAGACAGGCAGGCGATAATATACGCAGGGCAGTGTTATTGGCACATATTGCTAAAAAACGGAAAATCTCTTTTATGTTTTCTATCTCTCGATATTAAGAGGGCATTTGACACAGTATCCTGGCAATATATGCAATATTCATTACAAAAATGGGGTTTTGGACCCCACTTTTTAACATGGATCAAAGCATTATATAATAAACCCAAAGCCTATATAAAATATGCTGGATACAAATCTGAAGCCTTTAATATCGAAAGAGGTACCCGACAGGGTTGCCCATTATCTCCCTTATTTGCCCTTATACTCGAACCCATGGCCCAATACATCAGAACAAACCAAACTATAACTGGCATTGAAGTAGGAGGTATTACACACAAATTATGTATATTTGCAGACGATATATTACTTTTTCTATCATCACCACAGGTCTCTGGTCCTAACTTAATACCAGCTCTTGATGGATTTGCAGCCCTATCCGGCCTTATGATTAATCCTAAGAAATGCCTAGTGCTTAATATTTCACTCACAAACATGGAATTGATCCCAGCTAGGGCTGCACTCCCATTCACATGGGCAGAAAAATCAATCCCATATCTTGGAATTCATTTAACAGCATCTCATTCTGACTTATTCTCAACCAATTATCCTCCTGTATTAAGACAGATCACAAATCTAATAAAACAATGGTCGCAACTTCCTTTATCCTGGATAGGGAAGATTAATGCAATCAAAATGACTATTCTACCCAAATTGCTTTATCTATTCAGAGTCCTCCCTATTCCAATTCCTCCCTATTTTTTGAGAATAGTACAAAAAAGAGCAACTTCGTTTATATGGGGCTCTTCTAAACCATGTATACCTATACACACACTACATCTTCCCAAAAATAAAGGAGGTCTGGGATACCCTAATTTTACTAACTACTACAGAGCAGCACATTTGGCCAGTCTGTCCAAATACCATGCAAAACAGGAAATCCCATTATGGGTATTTATATAGGCTTCAGAAAATGACCCTCTATTAATATCAAATTTATTATGGCTTGATCCTAAAGACCGCTTTAAAATTCATAATCCCATAACTAAACACTTCTTATCTCTCTGGGATAAACTAAAAACCAAATATCAGTTACAATCTCCACACAATCCTCTCCTTTCTTTTATCAGAAATCCGGCCTTTTATCCGGCATGGATCTACCCAAATTCTTTTAAAGCTTGGACAACATCAGGCATTCAGACACTAAATGATTTCATAGCATCTAAATCATTCCTTTCATTCCCATCGCTTAGAGAAAAATATGATCTACCAAACTCTGAGATATTTAGATATCTCCAAATCAAAAATTTCTATACACCATTCCTAAAGGGGGATACACCATTATCCCAATTATCCATTTTTGAATCAATCTGTACAAAAGATCCATTTGCTAAAGGTACAATTTCATCACTTTATAATCAATTATATGGAGTAGCAAATCTTAATAGACCCTCTTACGTTCAGAGGTGGGAGGAGGACCTGGGACGAACTTTAGAAGACACGGACTGGTCTAACATATGGCTCACATCTAAGTCATCTTCACCCAACATCTTAGCACTGGAGACAAATTATAAAGTCCTAACTCGCTGGTACCATGTACCCGCTAGAGTGGCAAAATATTCACCTAATACCTCAGCTCTTTGTTTTCGAGGATGCCCAGAAATAGGCACATATTTACACATATGGTGGACGTGCCCAGTAATCCAAACCTTCTGGAAGGAAGTCTTCGTGATTGCATCTAAAATATTTAAAAAAATAATACAACCAGATCCATATTTAACTTTACTTAATCTAAAACAGGAATAGTTAACACTCTCTCAATTCAAACTTATGATCCAACTAATAACGGCTGCAAAACAAACATTGGCCAAGGCATGGAAATCTCCTACATTGGTACTAGCAGGAACAATTCACAGAATGAATAATACAATGTCCCATGCTAAGATGGTAGCCATCGATCAAAATCAAATTCCAAAATTTGAAAAACTTTGGCATCCTTGGATAAAACAACAGTTCCTGTCAAACTTCAATGACTCTGTCCTGTTGCCATGGTAACAGATTAAATGACTTACAGAGACACCCATTCTAAGGCTTCAAAGAGAACTAAAAAGAATAATAAACTGACGAGCGGGACAACCTTGTGGACCATACCTCTACCTTTCATCCCTTTTTCTTCTTTCGCTTTCCTTTTCTCCACCTTGCGATTAAAGCTCATTATCAGAATTTATTTGACCTATATACACTCTACTTGTAAACAATATGTATAGTAACCTGTTTCCCCGAAAATAAGACCTAGTGTGATTGTCGGTGATGGCTGCAATATAAGCCCTACCCCCCAAATAAGCCCTAGTTAAAGTCCTTGTAGGTCTTATTTTCAGGGTAGGGATTATTTTCGGGGAAACAGGGTAGGGATTATTTGGGGGGTAGGGCTTATATTGCAGCCATCACTGACAATCACACTAGGTCTTATTTTCGGGGAAACAGGGTAGGTATAAATCATTTAAATACCTACAAAAGTAACTAAGGAAATGATATATATCTTTAATTTAGGTTTACGTGAACCCAATGTTTAATATTTGAAATTTCATGATATTTACCTATATAAACCCTACTGTAAAACAATAAGCTTACTTTATAGATCCTTGTAAACTTACTTTATGTATCTTTATAACATTGTATACTCAATAAACTTCTTTTGACAAGGAAAATCAATTTAAAAGCTAAACCCCAGAATGCAGCTTTAAAAAATAAAAACCTAACCAATCCTTTTTTATTTTTTTATTTTTTTTATGGTGCAGCTCTTGCCATGCAAGGTAGTTATGTCTGCACTGCAGTACATCTGACTTGTACCAAAAAGATAATTGAACTGATTAAATTTGATTTGAAATGGAATGGATCGCTTGCAGTTTGCAATTGCATGCTATTTTATTTTTTTGAGCTATTCTGTAGTATACTATAAACTTGTGCTTGTTGTTATTGAATTTGACACTTTGTCAGCGTAGTATACTAGTATTATAAGTTATACTAAATAACTATATTATATTTATTGCAAACTGTCATGTCATGTTTAAAAAATTCATGCGCTTGCTGTCATGTGTAGTATAACTATACTCAATGACAACAAGCGCATACATTTTATAGATACAGAATAGCTCAAAAAATAAATAGCATGCAATTGGAATCCATTTCATTCCATTTCAAATCAAATCATATTTAATCAGTTCAATTATATAAAATCTTTTTGCTACAAGGCAGATCTATTGCAGTGCAGACAGACATTTTAAATACTAGTATTGCATGGCAAGAGTGCTGGCTTTTTGTTTAACAAAGGCCAAGTAGTAAGTAATACATGTTGTTTTGACTGCTATAGACAGATCATCATTTCAGTTTCAGTACTATAATAAAATAATACTACTAGTTGGTTTGTTTCTGTCAGTTTAAATAAGGCAAAATGCTCACCGGCGAATAGTAGTAATGGTAGCCATGCAGGAGGGACAGTGCCCACTCTTGTACTTGAGTATGCTATGTGTAGCCCTCTATGAAGCCGTCTCTCGGGTCCCAGCAGCGTCTCTTGGGTCCCAGCAGCGTCTCTCAAGCACGAGAAGCGTTCCTGGGGAAGGTGCCAGCGTCTCAGCAGGGAACGTGCTTACGAGTGCGGCGTCTTAACTGCGAGGAACGTGCACGCCGCCCACCGCTACTGCGCATGCATGATTTTTGGCGCCATTATCGGCAAGAATTCTTTTGCCATTTTGCCGAAAAGGCCATTTTCGGCCGATATGTTTTGCCGGCCGAAATTTCGGTGCATCCTTACTTTCCACAAGTCAACCAAATAATTCAAATTTGTTTGTCCATGCTGTTAGGAATGTAGATTGTCTAGGGATATTTTTAGACCGTCGATACCTCTGCGTAAGGTGTACCTTACAATCCCCACAGGCCTGTGAGATTAGCCCATTGAGACAATGATAAAAAAACAATGACAGGGTCTCTCCGAGCAAAATCTAAAAGTTTATTCTGTCTCTGTCAATATAAAGGGGGTATTGTGAGAAACTACACCCCCCTGATTGTCATTATAAATTATCCAATCAAATACAAAGACATTTTATGAGAAAAACTAAACTCAACAAAAATAATCATACAGCGTAATTTCTGGGAAATCACTTGCTTTACAAGAAATTGGAAAGTACCATATGAGAAACAAATCTAGAAAGAAAGATAACAGGAACAATGAACAGTACGTGCACACAGCTGTTTGTGAAATGTAAAACGGGAAAAAGCACAAAATGGAAACTGATTATTGTAAAATAGATGCAGTTAATCTTAATCTAAATATCCCTTCAATCCCCTCTTGGATCATATAAAATGATCTCTACATTCTATCCAGTGTTCTAGTACTTCTTTGGGATTGTGGCATAGATTGCCTGATGTTTCTTCATGTGTGTCATGTAGGACAGAACCTTATCAGGAGATTGAAGGTGTGCAATTATGCAGGTACAACACTTAAAACAGAGGTAAAGAATCAGAACAAGGATAAATATAACAATGACAAGGACAATGTTTTTTAACCATGAAAATACACCTCCAAACCCAAATCCTGCATTGTCAAATGGGCTCCATGTTTTAGCAATGTCCCTAGCTTTCTGCTGGAGCTGGCCTACTTCTTTTTGGTGTTGTGCAATAATATAGTAGTCAGGCAACGTGGCACTTGTGTTAGAGAACCAAGTACAGCATTTGTAGTCCTCAGTCATTTCACATAAACCTGTGAGAGCTGCACTCATGCTTTCTATAGCTAACTTATGTAATTCTAGCTGTTTTCTAATTGCTCTAGTTTCTATGTTTAACATGGCAATGTCATTTGAATTCCTCTCCATTATCTCATCCAATATACTTGAATAATTGTTCAACCTTTTCATCATGTCTATACCCCATCCTGTCCAAGAAGTAAACCATGCCCAGGCCATATCTTGTTTATAGAACAATTCCCTTTTGTAACGGTGTTTGAGGGGGTATCTGGGGTGTATACTGGCCTCTAGGGGATGTCCCCTTTATCATCCCCTACCACTCTCATGACAGATACCAAGGGTGCAAGATAACACCATCCCTTAACATGGAGGGGCACCCAGGGATAACACACTTTCCCACAACATACATAGATACTTTGTCCTAATGCAAATGGCTTCTTAGCAACAATATCGTGAGTGTACTTGTCCTGTGTTGCGATTATAAATTGGTGGAATATATCACCTACATTATCAGAGAAGGAGGAAAAGTTATGCAAAGTACAGTTTAGCTTTGTGTCAGATACTTAAAACAGTGAGCAGGCAGGAGCAGAGCCTCTGGATTTGCACATGGAGAAGTTAAATATTGACCTGCTGCAAGTGGAGTGGTTAGTTTGTGTCTCATTCCCTAAATTAAAACGCCAATCAGGGGAATGACTTTTACCTGCTATTGGAAAGGTAACAGTGTTGTTTATGTACAGAGTGGATATGTTAGTTAAGAAGACAGGAGGAGTCTCGTTGAGGAAGGAGGAAATATTTAAAGGTACAGCCAAAAGGGGAATTCGGGCAGTGCTAGGATGTAATTTGCTACATATCCAACATTCTTCATACCCTTATTTTTGAGCATAAGCATACTTAAATTTTAGCAAAAGCATCTTATCAGTAAAACTAACTCCAATTTCTCTTTGTTCTAGCTTGTGTCACTGTAGTGTTCTCGTGTGTGTGTGTGTTCCCACAGATACTTTTAATTGCACCCAGTTCTTCAGGGTGGTATATACAGTTAGTGATGATCCAGGTGGGCAGGAACACTATCAGAGAGATCAGGAAGCAAAATGCCTTGCCAGAAGTCTGTGGTGAAATAAGCGAGGTCATAGTCTCTGGCCGGACCTGCTTTCCCAGGAACTCCTCCTTCATCTGCTTGGACTTCTGCTTGAGGGCCTCCTGTATCCAAGATCTTCTTCCTGCTCCTGGGGCTTTAGGCAACCTTTTTCACTCGGCTGGCATGGATCCAGGACTGGCAATTTTCCACTAGGATGGCTGTTCTGGTCACTGCAACCACTGTAGTAGGAGGTCCAAAGGGATACTCTTTCTTTTTATTTCTGTTCAGTTGTTGGACCACCTCGGTGTCTCCCACCTTGAAGTGGTGAGTAGCTTCCTGTGAAGAAAAAGGAGAGGTGTTTCGACTGTATCCAATGTTTCAACCAGTTTTCTTACATATTCTTCCTGTATTAAATCTAAATTTCCCTTTTCTATCATTAAAGGTGCTCTGGCCCTTGGGATGGGGAAAGGTCTACCCATCAAAACTTCAAAAGGTGTATACCCTGTTGTTTTGGAAGGGGTCATTCTTATTTCTGCCAGGATTTTTTGAGAGAGATCCTTTTTACAGTTGGCAAAGGTTCCTCGTGTAGCCTTTCTTATCTTGTCTTTTATTGTTCTGTTTATTCTTTCTACTATCCCTGAGCTCTGAGAGTGATAGAATGGAAATTTCACATTCCCTATCTTGAGAGTTTTTACCAGGTCTTGTCAGACCCTGGCCATGAAAGCTGGACCATTATCTGAGTTTATATGAAGTGGGCATCTCCATCAAGGAATGATTTCCTGAGTGAGGGTCCTCACTACTGTTTGTGCATCTTCTTTTGTAGTTACAAAAAGTTCAACCCATCTTGAGAATATGTCCACAATTACCAAAAGATATTTCTGTCTTTTGCCTAGTTTGGGCATGTGTGTGAATTCAATCTGCAAATGTGTAAAAGGAGATGTTGGATATATCAGGTGTTCATGTTTGGCCTTGATGGCCCTGATGATGTTTGGATTGTTCCTACAAAAGAAGATGCACAAACAGTAGTGAGGACCCTCACTCAGGAAATCATTCCTTGATGGAGATGCCCACTTCATATAAACTCATATAATGGTCCAGCATTTATGGCCAGGGTCTGACAGGACCTGGTAAAAACTCTCAAGATAGTGAATGTGAAATTTCTATTCTATGCATCTTGATACATAATCCTTTACCAGCAAAATGCATGCTGTGATATAAAAATCTCTACTCAGAAGATCAGCTGTGACTTGTATACCTGCGTGACCTATTCCGTGGTACTGTGAGATGAAGAGTGATGCACTTGCTGCTGGTAAACATGGTTTCCCCTCTTTGCAGAGAAGTCTAGTTTTTGGATCTTTCTGCACACCCTTTTTATCCCAATCCCTTAATGATGCATAATCCTGAAGATCTGCAAGTGATTGTTCAAATGGGGATAGGTCAGGTATCGGCATAGCCATTTGGTTATCTGCTGTCTGTGAGATAGCAGCTTGTTTAGCAGCAAGGTCAGCCAGAGCATTTCCCCTGGCTGTCTGTTGGCCTGTATGTGCTCTGCAGTGTACTATAGCCAGTGTTTTAGGTAGCTGGATAGCTTTTAGCAGTGACATTACCAAAGAAGAATGTGATATGTTCTTTCCATCTGCTGCCACGAAGCCATGCCTGCTCCATATCACACCAAAGTCATGTACCACGCCGTACCCATACTTCGAGTCAGTGTAACTGTTTACATCCTGACCTTCAAAGAGCTAGCATGCTCTAGTGAGTGCAATTAATTCATCAGCCTGTGCTGATTGATATGGGATAGGCTTGGCCTCAAGTATAACATCTGGAAGCTGCACAACTGCATACCCTGCATGGTATGTGTGATCATTTGGCCTAGAGCAAGAACCATCTACAAAAACATTCTATGTATCTGACCGTGCTGTGGAAGATAAATCAGACCTGGGTGATGTGTCTTGGTGAATGAGGTTTATGCAGTCATGTTGTGACACAACCTCATCCTTCTCTCCTTTTAATCCTAAAAGGTCGTTTAAGATTGGCGCTGGGCCTGCAGTGGGAGAAGCATATTTGATGTGCAATTCTGAATTGGACAGCAAGATCACCTCATAGCCGCTCAACCTCTGAGCAGACATGTGCTATGTATGTACATTTTTCAACAGGATTGACACATTGTGGGTGGTGTGAAGTGTGGTGTCGTGCCCCAGAGTGAAAGAAGTGGCCATCTCAACCAGCATCGCACATGATGCTAGAGCTCTGAGATGTGCAAGCATGCCTTGCACCTGTACTGGAACCACCTTTGAGGAAAAAGCTACAGGGCGCTGTCTCCCACCATGTTCCTGGGCCAGTACTCCCACCATGGTTCTACAATTTTCCCTGGCAAACAAGTGAAACATTTTGCCATATTCAGGGAGGCCGAGGCTTGGGCTGGTAACCATTGCACATTTCAACATGGAAAAAGCATTTTACATTTCATCAGACCATTTTACAATATCAGACATTTCAGAGAGGGTTGCTTGTCTCAGTATATTGTCATATAAAGAACAGTCAGGTATCCATTGGCGGCAGTAACCAATCATTCCAAAAAAGATGAGCATGTCTTAGTAAGTGGGCGGGGCAGACCCACTAGAGCAGCAGCTCTTTTATGACTGACTTTCTTAACTCCGAGACAGCACAAACCCTAGGTACTCAACCTCCTGTTTACACCATTGTAACTTTTTCTTAGACACTTTGTGACCACATACATGTAACCATTTCAATAAGGAGAGGCTATCAGCTCGGCAGTCCTCCTCTGAAGAACTACAAATCAAAAGATCATCAACATATTGCAACAGTACAGAACCATGAGGGGCAGTTCAAAGCCTGAGGGTGGCTTGGAGTACTATAGAATAGACCACAGGTGAGTCTATGTAACCCTGGGGCATTCTACACCAGGTAAACTGGCGATTGCGTTGGTCAATCGACACTGTAAAATTAAACAGTGGCCGTGTCTCCTTGTCTACAAGGACGGAGAAAAAAAAATTCCTTAAATCAATCACAGTAAAATACTCTGCATCGTATGGTATGGCGATAAATATTGATGGCACATCAGGCACTATTGAGGCAATCGGTACCACTAGGCTATTGATGGCCCTTAGGTCTTGTACAAACCTATAGTCACCATTTGCCTTCTTTACCGGGTTAATGGGAGTATTGTAGGGCGAGACAATTTCCCTTAGGATTCCTTTCCTGAAGAAATCCTTGACTATTTGGCTGTAAGCCATCCTCTCTGTCTCTAGCTATGGGGTATTGCCTGTGGCATACAGGTTGGGCCCCTGGTTTTAAGGTGGCTTTGTAAGGTGTACAAGGGATAAATCCCACATCCAGTGAATTTTCTGCCCAAACTGCCTCCTCTATTCCTCCCTCAATCACATCTTCTGTCAAGGAAATGGATGGAAAAAGGGTGAGGATGTTTATCCTATCAGATTCCACATATAACCCTCCTTTTTTTGTGACTTTCATTGTAATTCCCAGTTTTCCTAGTAAATCTCTGCCCAAGAGATTCACCGGACAGCCAGGTATTATTCTGAAACAGTGATCCCGTTCCAGTCTTGTCAATGATTGAAAGGGGTGGTGTTTTAAAAGAGACTGTGCATGTTATCCTGAACACGAAGTCCTGCCTCTTGTGTCCAAACTTCTAGAAATCTTTTCCAAAATTAACAGATTCTGCTGGCTTTTGTTTGCAAGCTGGTAGGGAAGATTTGTTGCTGCATGTCCTCATGTGATGAGGTCCTTATCTGGTTGTGGAATGTAAGGGGGAGGAGGCGGGGCACTTGGTATAGGCATAGAGAAGGTTGATTTAACCCTTAAATTTACCATCCCATGACTCTGCTAAACCCATCGTGGACAATGTTTGGGCTAGGATGCTATAGGGAGCCTCGGTCCAGCCGGGGATCTCCACAGCATGCATTTTTATTTTCATCTTTATTTTTCTTTCTAAACATTCTAGATTCTTGTAAATACTGAGTCTTTTTTTTTTTTCTTGGCAAAATGCCAGTAAGCACTCATGGCCAGTGGTTCCCCTGATCATAAGCAAGCTTTGCACGTTATTACTTTTCTTATTTTTATAACCAAACAATTTTTATTTATATTTCAAATTTTTTGGCAGAGTGCCAACAGGTTCAAACAGTACTTTCAATTGCGGTAGTACTAATGGCGCAAATGATTCCCCACTATCTATTACAGTCAGTGAGATATTATCACTTGAACCCTGCTGGCAAAAAGCCAAATATCCAAATTTTGCACCGGTCTTCCCCTGTGCAAGAAATGTCAGTAGCAAAAAGAATTATTCAAATAGCATGTTTTGATCAAAAGTTAGCCTCAGAGTATCCTGCCGACTACAATACGATACAGGTTATAGCTTATACTTTAGAGTCAAAGCATTCATATGTAAATCATTAAACATCAATACATCACTGGATATTGTAGCATCACTCTACGTTTCGATTGGGGGACTTACATCAGTCACAAAAAGGAGCCGGGAGTTCACCGCAAGACACGTCTGTCGCCTTTTCTTTAAGTCCCGTTATAATACAGTGCAGTGGAAGGCGTCGTCTTACCTTACAACGCTGACAAATTCCACACAGACAGTTTACAAATTATCTTAACTTATACGCTACAGGGAAGATAAGCAAAGAGTTTTGGTTTTGTCCGACACACCTTATCAGACTTTTTATAATTGCAGTACTGTATAAATCATAAAGCTCTCCCAGAGCTTATCTCACGGTTTACCCAAAACAATTGCTGCTTACTCAGAGCAGTCTTTGAAGCCCTCCCAGGGCTTATCTTGCTGTTAACTCAGAACAGCCTTCATTACTGCTTCTCAGAGCAGTTACTTATCGAGGTCTAAAAATTAATTACAGGTCCCTTTTAAAGGAATCGATCTCTAAATTAAAATCACGGCAAGAGAAAAATAGATATAACTCTAACTCACCGGACTTATTATGATCGATCGCGGACGAGCACTCAACTGTTAGGAATGTGGATTGTCTAGGGGTATTTTTAGACCCTCGATACCTCTGCATAAGGTGTACCTTACAATCCCTTGAGACAATGATGAAAAAAAAAATGACAAGGTCTCTCTGAGCAAAATCTAAAAGTTTATTCTGTCTCTGTGAATATAAAGGGGGTATTGTGAGAAAGTACAGCCCCCTGAACGTCATTACAAATTATCCAATCAAATACAAAGACAGGAAAAAAGCGCAAAATGGAAATTGATTATTGTAAAATAGATGCAGTTCTAAATATCCAAGCACATGCACTCAAATATCAAATATGTTGGTGATACAGATGCCGAGAACATTACCACAAGAAATATCAAGCATCAACATTTTGTGACAGCTTTGTAAATGGCTTTTTGTGGTTTTTACAGACTATGAAAACAAACTAGGTGTTGCTTCAACACGTGTGATTTCTTCTCAAACAAATAGACCTTCAAGCTTACACTTTAAAAATGCATGGACAAAATGTTATACTGTGCACAGAGCTTGATAATTTAATCAAGACTTAGTTACGGTAAAGATAATTCTCTAACAAAATTTTATGTTTAAACATATATATCATAACAAAACCATTGATACAGACTTTGGAATTAGCTTTTTAAGAGATATACAAAGATGTGTATTTCTCTTATAATTGGAATATAATTATGTCATGCTGCAGTTAGAAATAACACAATTACAATGCTATGTCACAAAGGTTAAATGGTTTAGCCATGTATATGCTAATTAATTCAATACCAAAAGATAAAATAGAAAATTAATACTTTACCGGAGATCTAAGAAACTTTTGTTTGAGAGCTATCAGCTAAGCATCCTCAAAGGATACCATTACTACATTTTTCCGTTATCTTTTCCTCCTGCTTTCTCCTTCCGTTTCAATCCCCCCTCCTGCCATGTGTATCACTCTATATTCCCCCAGGAGTGGGTGTGGAAATGCCTTTCACGTCATGAGTGACGTCAAACACATGTCATTTCCTGCCCAAAACTTATAGGGGCAATATCGAACCTTTATTCACAGTGGCCAATAGGGGGTGTGTTGTATCGCTTAACATACCAAATTTAATTTCCGCATAACCTTTTGAGTTTAACAGAAGAACATCAATTTGATAAGGATGTCTCTCTAATGGCATTTGTCAAACTTTCTAGACTTACTGGCTCTCCATATGATATGTGTTTGAGAAAATATACCCCACACAATTACCTAATTCTCACATATCTTCGGGAGTTAGGTAACACTGCACTAAAAACCTCATGTATTATTTCACGAGAATTCTTACACTCAAACTTCATACATTTTGTTTTTTCATAATATTACAAACATGCTATGTCTATATGAAAAAACAATGTACTAATATATTTTTATGAATATATCCATATAAAATACGAATATATTTTCGAAAAATATATAAACCAAAATAGGTAACATTGTTCAATTATGCATATAATTACTCCAATATAATAATAAGAATTATCGCTAATACAGTTACATGTTATGATTTGTAAGGTTGGTCTATAAGGCAACTTTTTGAATAAGCCCTATTTTTGTTTCTCAGTCCTGAGAAAGAAAAAAATATGTCTAAGTTCATGGTTCCCTTATCTTGTTTATTTGACTAAGACTTCTCAAGATTTATAACTTGGGAGAATATGCACACTGGGTCCTTTAACCACTTCACCCCCGGAAGATTTTACCCCCTTCCTGACCAGAGCATCTTTTGCGATTCGGCACTGCGTCGCTTTAGCTGACAATTGCGCAGTCATGTGACCTTGTACCCAAACAAAATTGACGTCCTTTTTTTCCCACAAATAGAGCTTTCTTTTGGTGGTATTTGATCACCTCTGCGGTTTTTATTTCTTGCGCTATAAACAAAAGAAGTGACAAGTTTGAAAAAAAAAACACTATTTTTTACTTTTTGCTATAAATATTCAAATTTGTTTTTTTTTTAAACAAAATTTTTCCTCAGTTTAGGCTGATACGTATTCTTCTACATATTTTTGGTAAAAAAAAAAAATCGCAATAAGCGTATATTGAATGGTTTGCGCAAAAGTTATAGCGTCTACAAAATAGGGGATAGATTTATAGCATTTTTTATTTATTTATTTTTTTACTAGTATTGGCGGCGATCTGCGATTTTTATCGTGACTGCGATATTGCGGTGGACATATCGGACACTTTTGACACATTTTTGGGACTATTCACATTTATACAGCAATCCATGCTATAAAAATGCATTGATTACTATATAAATGTGACTGGCAATGAAGGGGTTAACCAGGAGGGGGCGCTGTAGGGTTAATTATGTTCCTAGGGAGTGATTCTAACTGTAGGGGGAGGGGACCGATCAGTGTTCCTCTGTACAAGGAACACACCATCGGTCTCCTCTCCTCTGACAGGACGTGGATCTGTGTGTTTACATACACAGATCCACAGTCCTGCTCTGTTACCGAGCAATCGCGGGTGCCCGACGGACATTGCGGCCGCTGGACACGCGCATCGGGTCCCCAGTGACACGGCTGGCGCGCGCGCCCCCTAGGGGACCTGGAAGGCGATCACGTCATGTGACGTCCGCCCAGAACAATAGCTGTACCGTCCCGCTGTCATATGACGGTGGGCGGGCAGCAAGTGGTTAAGAACTGGGGTTTGTAAACTTTTGATCAGGGTCATTTGGGTAATTCCTGCTGTGATTATGATTTAAAAAGAGTAAACACAGTTGATGATAAATGGCTTCAGCCAAACACTAACCATGAGTGAAAAAGTTTTTGTGTTCATATTCTCTGAAAAATGGCCAAGAAATCATAAATTCTGCTGGGGTATGTAAACTTATGAGCACAACTGTAACTGTATAAAGAAAATTATATATATCATCTTCTCCGCTCCTCCCAAGACCTTCTGCTCTTTAGTTCCCTTGTTACCTCCTCCCATGCTCGCCTCCAGGACTTTTCCAGAGCCTCTCCCATCCTCTAGAACTCCCTGCCGCAATATGTCTGTTCAGCTCCCACCCTGTCCTCCTTTACACGATCCCTGAAAACTCACTTATTCAAGGAAGCCTACCCGGCCTCCACCTAAGAACTGTACTGTTTGTTTCTATTGTCGTCCGGCATCTCTACGATATAGTCAACTAAAACAGATTAGGGCTGTTGTGTAACTGCACCTATAAAAGCATCTATAAAAGTTTAAGAAGTCAGGTTTTTCATTGCTTGGCCTATTGTATATGTTCTTTGGACATCCTGACTGTTGCCAAAAATAAAGATTTTGTTTAACCACTTGCCACCCGCCATATAGCAGAATGACAGCGGCAAAATGGTTTCAGTATTCTGACAGGACATTATATGACGTGATCAGGATATTAAGCCGCTGTGCCCCCCGGGGGCACGCATCGTGGCAATCGTTGTTGCGGTGTGTCAGTCTGACACACCGTAACTCCGATCTAGGTAAAGAGTCTCTGACGGAGACTCTTTAACACGTGATCAGCCATGTCCAATCACGGCTGATCACGATGTAAA
The DNA here is from genome assembly GCF_042186555.1 of Aquarana catesbeiana. Classification (NCBI taxonomy): domain Eukaryota; kingdom Metazoa; phylum Chordata; class Amphibia; order Anura; family Ranidae; genus Aquarana; species Aquarana catesbeiana. The sequence goes on from NC_133335.1 coordinate 107,988,818, forward strand.
TAGGAAGAGCCGGTGATCGGCATTTCCACAATCGCGTCTGGCAGACGCGACTAGAGGAGAGCCAATCGGCTGCTCTCCTGACAGGGGGGGTCTGTGCTGATTGTTTATCAGCACAGCCCCCCCTTGGATCCCGCCCAGGACCACCAGGGATGCCTATCAGTGCCTCATATCAGTGCCCATTAGTGCCACGTATCAGTGCCCAGCAGTGCTGCCCATCAGTGCCACCCATAAGAACCCATCTTTGCAGCCTTTCAGTGCCCATCAGTGTCACCTATCAGTGCCTCCCAGTGCCACCCATGAATGCCCATCAGTGCTGCATGTCAGTGCCCGCTCATTGGTGCCACCTCATCGGTGCCGCCTTATCAGTGCCCATCAGTGAAAGAGAAAACTTACTTATTTACAAAATTTTATAACCGAAACAAAAAGCAAAACTTTTCCTTTTTTTTTATTTGTTTAGCAAAAAATAAAAACTGCAGAGGTGATCAAATACCACCAAATGAAAGCTCTATTTGTTGGAAAATGATAACATTTTAGTTTGGGTACAGTGATGGATGACCGCGCAATTGTCATTCAAACTTCGACAGCGCTGAAAGCTAAAAATTGGTCTGGGCAGGAAGGTGTATAAGTGCCCTGTATTGAAGTGGTTAAAAAAAAAAAAAGAAAAAAAAAAGTTTCAAGATTTCTGTTCTATTTACAGACCCAAAACCAAAGTGGGGCATCCGCCCATACTAGACTTAAAATCTGTAAACCGATTTCTTCATCCAGCAAAATTCCAAAAGCGTCTACTAGATCTGCTTCCCTCAGATGAGAGGAATTTCTTGAAATAGTAGACATACAGAATCTCCCATTTTCTCATTTTCCCATCCCACCAATGCTTTCTGCATTTGGCTGTGAATTTATAAAAATATGTAGAATACATATCGGCCTAAACTGAGGGAAAAAAAACTTTTTTTTTTATATATATATTTTTGGGGGATATTTATTATAGCAAAACGTAAAAAAAAATTGCGTTTTTTTTTTTTCAAAATTGTTGCTCTTTTTTTGTTTATAGCGCAAAAGATAAAAACCACAGAGGTGACCAAATACCACCAAAAGAAAGCTCTATTTGTGGGAACGTCGCACGACCGCGTAATTGTCAGTTAAAGCGACGCAGTGCCGAATTGCAAAAAGTGCTCTGGTCAGGAAGGGGGTAAAATCTTCCGGGGCTGAAGCGGTTAAGGAATAGGTTCCTAGTTTTCCCATCAAAGCCCATTCTACCAGGGCTGTTGATGTGTCCTGGTCTTGTCAGCATCAAGCATATTTATTCCAGATTTGCCAGGCCATTATCTGGCCCTCTGTTAACACAGAGGCTATCACATCGATCAGGTGATCGGGAACCAGGAGTCCTGGTTTCCTATCATTACTACAAGACCCAGGGCTATCTGTGAAAGCCCAGTCTGCTGGGAGCGCACTGTGCGGCCTTTTTCCCAGCACAAACACTGGTACACACATTTGTGTTACAGAAGAAAACCCATCCGCATATGAGTATAGGCAGGAAAGGATTTAACCCTTGTGTTTCTTGTGGGCCAATTGGCAGTTCTTTGTTATGATGTTGCAAACTCATTATTGTTGGGTACTTCCATTGGACTATGAATAAAAGTCCTGTAACGTACAATTATGATAACAAGTTTTTTTTTGCTGTCAGTTTTCTATCTTGGAGAAGCCCCCACCAGATCTTGATGATGAGTTCTAATTGCTTACCAAAAAACTGGAGCCTCACTGAGTGGGCGGTATTATGTGGGTACGCTCTGGGGGTGGCCTAGCAAAGGTTTTTGCCAGTGGTCAATCACCTGAGGGTAGGAGCATATAACCCATATTCTGTGAAGTCCTATGTACTATGCTTTACTCAATGAAGAATTTACAGGTAATTCAATATACCTTTTTAACTGTTTACACACTACTCTGTAGAAGAGGCGATGAAGACTACTTAGAACCATTGACAGATACTGAATGATCAGACGTTCAAACCATAGTAACTAAAGTTTCCATTTCTCTTATGCAAAAGCTTGCCCTTCTCTACATTCTGCATTGAAAATACTGAACCCCGCAAAAATTATACTTTTGGGGGCATAAGGAAACGCCAATAGATGGGATAGATGTGAAATGGAGCCAGGCACCATAATACATATGGTGCAGAATTGCCCCACACTATTTGTCTTGTAAGAAAATTTAAGACACCAAAATGTTTGGGATATTGCTTGCCCCACCAGCATTCCGATTATGGAAATAATTGGTAGAAAAAAACTGGCTTACCAATTATATAGGCGTTCACAAAGATGTATGAAACCGTGGGAGAGTTGGTTGAAGAGACCAGACCTAACACAACCTACCTGATACAGCAAAGGCTACAAAGATGCATATAATCCCATGTAACTGTTACATGCGGGGAAGGGAACCATGCATGCTCAAGCAGATGTGTACTAAAAAATTATTTGTTGATTTTTGAAATGACAAAAACCAACTTCTCCTTTTATAAAGTACAAGTTTTTATTGTGAAAAAAAACGAAACAATGCAGCATGTAATGTTAACCTATAAATTTTGTTACTTGACAGCTCCTTATCTTCCAGATTATTTTCTATTTCTCATCTTTTAGGAAATGGTGCGCGGCAATAGATATCGCACAATACACTGGTCATTTGTGGCGTCTCTTGAGCCTTCCAGAATCGTGCAGGTCCGATGCCCTGAAATGGTATCGAAGGGAAATCTTTACGGTCAAGTGACTGTTCGAATGCACAGCAAGCAGGTGATTGACAAACTTCCTTTGTGTAGGGTATCTGGTATATTTGTGATAGCGAAGAACTGTAGTGGGTGGAGGTTAAATCAAACGCATCAAAGATAAAATGCATATTCTTTGCCAGAGCTTAATTTATGGTAGAGGTAAGCAGCCAATTCTGGGCTTCAATAACATGCATGTAAAAAAAAAAAAAAAAATTGAAAAATAGACACAGAAACCTGCTTTGTACAGCTAAATGAGAGGAATCAGAACAAACAGAACAAAGATGCCCAGAGACAGACTAGCGCAATGGAATTGTGACTTTTAGCTTTATTGGGCAAAGCAGAAAAAAAATTCCAGTTCTAGATTTGCAGCTCTGATCACTGGAATTAGAGGCCTTTGCGAGGTTAATCTGATCACCAGTAGATGAAGATTACTTCTAAGGTGCAGGTCACTGATGTCTATGGCTGTCCATTAGGCACTCTGCTTCTTAAAGGGATAGTTCACCCTTTACCACAAAACTACCTATGCAGATAAGGGGCATCTGTAGAAAACAAACTGTACAGTTCTGACTAAAGTTGATCAAAGCCCTTGCTATAGGCCCATTTATATACGTTATGAAGCCTGACTGGAATACTCCCAGGATGTTTCTAAGTGAGGCCTAGTCATCTTCCACTATCACAGAGGTGAGTTCTCAAATGCTGAGCTCAGAGCTACTGCATCAGGGGAGAGTACTTAGCAACGTCCTGGGAGTATTCCACTCAGGTTTCATAAGGTATGTATATGGCCTGTGCCTATAGAAAGGGTAATATTTGTCTTTAGTCAGAGCTGCACAGTTTGTTTTAATCCTACAAACCTATCTTACCTGCATAGGCAGTTTTTTTGTAATGGTGAACTATCCTTTTAAGGCTTATTGAGAATCTTGCATGTGTTGTGCGGTATAGCTCCTTGGAGAGGTGTCTGTTAAAAACAATATGCGATTGACCTCTCTATAATTTGAGGGTCCATTTCCTCTGGTAAGGAGATTTGCCTTATCACAGTGGTGCAGTGTATCTGTCTATTACACTGAAGTTGGTGCGGCAATTTCCATCTTTCAGCAACTACATTGTATGCATGCTTTTATTATATTTTGCATTAATTAGCGCTGCATGTTATCTTAGCGTACAATATAATTTGGAATCAACGCATTTGTACTGACTGCTGATTTATTATTTTGTGTGTTCTAGCATGGATATTTTGCCTATATTTTAAAAATATGGAATTATTCTGTTCAAAAAATCTATTTAGTACTTAACATTCAGTAAAGGGAAAATCTATATGCAGTATATCACATAAATATATAAAAGAAGATAAACGGACCTTGGACAATGATGGGTAATGCAATAAGGGTTAATTGAGACTCTGGAGCATAAGATGGTGTTAGAACCTATTGTATTTCCACTTTTGCAGCCAAATTGGGATAAAACCTTCTTTATATTTGTTACATATCCCCATTCACCTAACATAACTTGAAAAAAAAAATAACACAATTTGCAACTTGCCTTTTTTAGATGCTCAGTTTTGGACCTTCCAGCCTTGGCAGCTGTTTTTGCCATAATTACCCCCTCAGATATCTTCATTATTAATTGTAACTAGATTTGAACACTTGTCTGCCCTAACAAATTGTTAAAGGTGTAGAGACTTCAATGCAGAGTATGTTTAATGAGAACAGACTTAGGACAGGCTCTATCTAAAAACCTTTCAATAAGCCATGACACCACCTCCTGAGGTAGAATTTTTTTTTTTTTTGGCAAGTTTGTTAATGGGAACACATAATAAACATATAGTGGGTTTTGTCAAATTTGACTGCAAAATGGAAATATGCTTTAAGGACTAGTTCACACTGAAACGCAACCATTCTTGTGAGGTCTGTTTTGACTACCCATTCATTTGAATGGGCTGCAAATTGCACCGAATCATGGAAAAAGTAGTGCAAGCACTGCAGTAGCATGCAATTTGGTGGCTTCAGGTACGACTGCATTTGCAATCTGCGTTTGTGGTGCCATTAACAATTCATTGGCACCTGGATGCAGATCACAAGGGCGTTCGCCTGTGGTTTGAAAAATGCACATGGAACACACCGTTCCTGCACTCTGTTTTGGTGTCAACCAGCCTTAAGAATGGCATGAGCTAATTCACAAGAAAGATGTCAGGGCTTTAGTGCTTTAGTACAGGTTGGGTCAGATAAATCAGGATAGAAGGCTGGGATATGAATTAAATGAAAGGTGCATGTGGTGAGACTAGATGTGAAAAGATGAGCAGGGAGGAATGTACGGTAAGGTATTCTGAGGCCAAGCTGGCCATACACGTATCAAATTTCTCTGTGGGTGGTCAGAGAGTAACTGCAGCTAGTCGTCGGTTTTTTGACAGGTCCTGGCTGTCAGAATGCAAGAGCCAGCAGAATAGCCATCCATCTGCGCTGTTTAGTGTAGATAGAGGAATCTGGTTATGTTTTTTTTGTTTGGCCCTCTATAGTATGAGTAGGCCCAAAGGCTGTTGGACTGTCATGTTTCAAGCAACCATCAAATTGTATGTATTTTTGTGTTTAAAGTATTCGGGGCCAAATAATTAGCTGCTCTCTTTAAAAAGCCTATAACATATTATAGTCAATAGAAAAAAAGTATCCGTTTTACTTCACTCATTCTTCTTTGCTTGCATTCTGCTGTTAACTGTGATTACAGACCCTAATAATCTATGATCGATTTGGCCGAGTTGAATGTGGAAAGGATAAGCCACGGGATGTGTTGGAGTATGTTGTTTTTGAACGTCACTTGGTAAACCCATATGGAGCATGGAGAATGCATGGAAAAATAGTTCCTGCCTGGGCACCACCTAAGGATCCCATTGTTAAGGTAAGTACAGGTAACGTAAAAAAGACTACCATGTAATGTTTAGTGTATGGTTCTTGAGCTAGTTCAATCTGGCAGTGCAATAACAGATTTCAGTTTACCATGACTGAGCTCTGGTTCACACCTATGCGATGTGGGAAACACAGGATTTGCTGCATTTCGCACATTGCATTGCAATCGCACGGCTGCGGGTGTCAGTGTTATCTTAACGACACACCGAAACATATCGCAAAACGCAGTGCGATTGCCAGAATCGCATTGCATGGGTGCGTACACCCATGCAATGCGATTCAGTTGCAGGGAAAAATGGTCCTGCGCCACTTTGATGTGATTTTGTTTAAGCCATACAAAATGTATGGCTGAAATTGCACCGCACAGACTTTGCATTTGCACAGGAAGTGGTGAACCCAGGCTCAGCCAAAAATAAAATCTAAATTTCTATATAGTTGCTGTTTATAAAGCACTGTGCATCTTTGTCCTTTTGATTGAGGCTCCAAACACATTAGACTAGCAAATATTTTACAATTCTTAAGACCATCCGCTTCAACAAGCATGTACAAAGCATTAATACGTTTTAATTTGGTTTGGAGGTTTATTCTTTAACCTCTTCCGGACCGTCCCAGGTACATTTACTGCAGTAGGGCGGCCTCTCTGCGTGAAATCACTTACTTGTGCATGATTCGAGCCCACCGACCCTGTGGTGATCGGCTTAGATTCAGAACCGATGCTTTATGGCCTGGGTCTGCTGATCGGTTTTGACGAATGGCAAAACGTCCTGTGCCTGTGTTTACATGATGATGCAATCTTTTCTCCTGGATTCCTTTTTGGTTCGAGCGTGAGAGCAGAGAGCATCTACTGTAAAAGCACTACACTGACACCAGAACACACAGGCACATTTAACCCCTTGATAGCCCCCCCCCCCCCCGTTAACTCTTTACCTCTGTCAGTGTCACTAGGTACAGTGTAAAGATTTTTTACTTATCACTGTATTGGTGTCACTGGTGAAGCTAGATAGCATTAGCGTCAGTCCCAGATAGGGTCAGGGTACCCGCCATATAGTCCTTAATAAAGTTTATTTAACCCCTTGATCTCCCCAGTTAACTCTTTTTACTGCCCTGTCCCAGTGTCATTAGTACAGTGTACAGATATTTTTTCTGATCACTGTATTAATGTTACGAGGGATGCCAGTTAGCGTTAGCACCAATCCCAGACAGCGTCAGATTGGCCGCCAAATATTCACGAATACATTTTAAGCCTTTAATTGCCAGTAACACTAACACTCACACACACTATACACCTCCGTTACTAGTATAGTCTGAACTGATCAATATCTTTGATCAGAACTATACTAGCGTCCCCAATAGTATAGTGCTCCCAAAAATGCAGCGTTAGCAGAATGACCCCCAGCACCTGCGATTAACCCCCCCAAACAAGTGCAGTGTCAGTAGATCACTGTCACTTCCGATACACAGCACACAAAACTGCCACATTGGCAGAGTCAGGCCTGATCTCTGCTAGCGCTAGCAGTTAAATATTTTTGTTTAAACGGTCCTCGACAACCAGGTCCTTTTTTACCTGGTAAGTTGCACTAGGTACCTTTTAAATTTATTGTCCAAAATGTCAAATGAAAGGTACACTAGTGAAGAGGCCTACAGGATAACTGAGCATGACAGATGAGATCGATGGGGAGACCTCACTGTCAGAATCGGGCTCTTTATTCTAACCTGTAGAGAGCAGCAGCACCCTGACAGATAGCTCTAATGACGAAGTAGAGTTTCCTGCTAAGGTCAGGTGTTAACCGACCCTGTTCCCAGGTTGCTAAGGGTGCTAAAATCGCATGATTCTCGTATGCAGCAGAGTGACCCGTACCAGTTCCGCTCTACCTTCTAGTGAGCCCCAGTGGCATTGTACATTCTGGCCGCAGACAAACCAGCACTGCAGTAACACTTGCTGGCATGGCGAGTCCTAGAAGTGCAATTCAAGCTGATGTGGTGACTAGCAAGTAGTGTCCCGCAACCACCAAGAATTCCAACACAGGCCCATAGTGCCCTTACTGATGCGCTTGCAAATCCCCCCCCCCCCATATTTACTAGCCAACCTGGAATTCAGGTGGAAACAGCAGATTTACCTCCCCTCGGTTTTGTTTGAGCTGTTTTTCGTGGAAGATCTGTATGATTGGCTCCACAAAATTTGGCCCCCCTGTGTAAACCACTTGGACCAAAAATTTGCAGCTTTGTATATGCCCCAACAAGCTGTCTGCATAGAAGCATCCCTGATTACGTTTTCTGGCCGCCTTGTTTTCAAACAGTTTCTCCCTAGCAAGCATGCCAGATTCAGGGTCAAAATGTATAAGCTCTGTGACAGGACAACAGGCTATACATGGAGTTTCCTAGTTTGAGGGAAAAGATAGCAGCATGGAGCCCCGTGACTGCCCAGACTACATAGGGAGCAGCGGCAGGATTGTTTGGGAATTGGTGTCATCCTTATTCGGAAAGGGGTACCACTTGTCTGAGGACATTTATTACACAAGCGTGCCACTTTTTAGACACCTTTTTGAATTTAGAATTGGCGCATGTGGCACCGTGAGGCAAAATAGCTTGTAAATTCCAGAATTAAATAGGGGGGGGAGAGAGCCTTCTTGAGAAGTAATGAATTGCTTGCAGTGAGGTGGAAGGACTAACAGAACATTTTTGTTCTGTCTTCCATTCACGCAGCTACGGAAGTCCAAACTACAACGGTGAATGGTGTTGTTGAGGAGGCCCTCTGTGTCCACGAGTACAACCTTAAAATGGGAGGGGTGGACTTCAATGACCAGAGGGGGCCATACTTAGTTACCCATAAGGCAAGATATATATTCCAAATGGCTTTGTTCAACACTTATGTACTGTACAAAATGTCAGGAAGACTTGGATCCTTCCTAAAATTCCAGGAATCGATCATCAACTGCCCTTTTGTATCCAGAAGGTGCTGTGGCCCAATTTCCCAAACCAGATGGAGTGAGCCAGCTGCATGAGAGGCATTTTCCAGATGTCCTCCCTTGGTATCCCTACCCAAAGAGCACCCCAAAAAAGATGTGACTGTAGAAAAGCGGATATTTTCGTGATGCCCGCTATTTTTGTCCCTCCTGTCCTGGCCAACCTGGTCTCTGCATCCAGGACTGTTTCCGTCGCTACCACACACTAATGGATTTTTAGTATACCCTAGGAGACCCTAACCTGGAACGTTTAAAGTTTTTAGTTACAAAAAATAAAACATAAAAAATGTAAAAAGCCAAAAATAGTTGTTTCTATTGAGTTATTCTGTTCTTACTGTTTTACTGTACTTTACACTGTACTGCTATATTGTAATGTTTTGTCACTGTGTTTTATTGTTAACCATTGTTTGCAGGTACGCCATTCAGCTGCAGCACTGATCTGTTCTGACAGCAACCGGGTTTGCTTTCAGCATAAGTAAATCAGTGACTAAATTGCTGTAGGAGTCGATTTCACCACAGCAATTAAAAAGAAAAAAAAAAAAAAAGATTGCCCGTATGTTTCGGCATATTTTTTTTTCATTTTTCTTGGCAGAGATTTCTTCATCCACATCGATGTGAATGGAGGAATCGGTTATGCCCTGTACACACGGGCAGACTTTTGGGCAACAAAGGTCCGACAGTCTTTCCGACAGACTTTTGACGGACTCCCGACGGACTTTCTAAAGAACGGACTTGCCTACACACGATCACACCAAAGTCCGACAGAGTCATACGTGATGACGTACGACCGGACTAAAATAAGGAAGTTGATAGCCAGTAGCCAATAGCTGCCCTAGGGTCGGTTTTCGTCCATCAGACTAGCATACAGACTAACAGATTTTTCGACCGGTCTCGAGTCTGTCGGACATATTTGAAACATGTTCCAAATCTAGAGTCCGTCAGACTTTCGACCGAAAAAGTCCGCTGCAGGTCCGATGGAGTCCACACATGGTCGGATTGTCCGTCGGACCAGTCCGGTCAAAGTCCGCTCGTGTGTACGCGGCATTAGGTTCCTTTTTTTTTTCGTTCAGCCCATCATTAGAAGTGGGTGGATGCAGGGCGGTATATTCTAATGTATCTAAATCTAATATCGATCGAATGAATGGAGGAATCTTTTTTTTTTTTTTTTTTTTTTCGTTCAGCCCACAGGCTGCATGAAAAAAAAGAACATTCCAAAATATACCCAACAAGGACCTGCAACGTAGAGGTACGTCACTGCATTTTGAGTGGGTCTACCTGGATGTTGCCTGCAGGTTTAGGCATCATCTTGGTAATGTTTTTTCAGCCAGCGGTCGGCTTTCATGTACAAGAAATCCTAGCGACTAATTAGTAGCTAGACTGCTTTTACAAGCAATGGGACGGGACGTCCCCCTCCCGCCGCCTTCCATGGTTTACTCGGGCTCTCCTGTCCGACCGGGAAGCCCGAGAATGTAGCCGGTGGTTCCTCTAGCTGACCATAGAGCTGATCGGAAACCAAAGCCGCTCCAATCATCTCTATGGCCTAAGAAATCGGAAGCTAAGAGCATTTCATCACCAAATATAAACAGTGCCATATTTAAATTGAGAACCGATCTTGGTGTGGTCAGATGCTTTAAGGGCAGAAGAGAGATCTAGAGTCTAAAAGACCCCACATTTTTCAAAAAAAAGAGTACCTATTACTACCTTTTTGCTGTCATAATAAGTGAAAAAAAAATAAAAATGAAAGGGACAGTTTAAAAATAAAATAAAAGGCAAATAATATATAATTAAAGCACCCCCTGTCCCCCGGTGCTCACACGCAAAGGCGAATGCCAGCGTCTCATGTTGTATGTAAACAGCAATTGCACTATGCATGTGAGGTATCACTGCGAACATCAGATTGAGTGCAGTAATTCTAGCAGTAGACCACCTCTAAATCTAAAGTGGTAACCTGTACATAGTTTGTTGCCGCTGCACGGGTGTGCGCAATTTTAAAGCATGTCTTGTTTGGTATCTATGTACTTGGCATGAGATCATCTTTTATATTTTACCAAATAAATTGGGCAATATATTGTGTTTTTGTCCATTAACCGCTTGCCGACCAGCCGCTGCAGTTTTACTGCGGCAGAATGGCACGGCTTGGTGAAACGGCGTTGCCTTACGTCGCTTCGCCTTTTGGCCACTAGGGGAATGCACCTGCAGCGTGTGCCCGGCGCCGATGCGAGTACCTGGTGGGCGCGATGACTGCCCAGCTCCTGCGATCGCTTGTGACAGAGCGAGAACCGGGATCTGTGTGATGTCAGATCCCGGTTCTTTCAGGGGAGAGGAGACAGATCGTGTGTTCATACTATGTATGAACACCGATATCTCTCTCTCCTCCTAGACAGTACCATCCCCCCACAGTTAGAAACACACATAGGGAACACAGTTAACCTCTTGATCGCCCCCTAGTGTTAACCCCTTCCCTGCCAGTGACATTTACACAGTAATCAGTGCATTTTTTAAAGCACTGATCGCTGTTCATAATTCCAGCTACCTTGACAAAGGCCCCTGTTTCAGTTGGAGAAAAAGAGCCCCAAAGCATGATGCTACCACCACCATGCTTCACTATGGGTATGGTGTTCTTTTGGTGATGTGCAGTGTTTTTTTGCCAAACATATCTTTTGGAATTATGGCCAAAAAGTTCAACATGATTTCATCAGACCATAACACATTTGGCCACATGCTTTTGGCAGACTTCAGATGTGTTTTTGCAAAATTTAGCCGGGCTTGGATGTTTTTCTTCGTAAGAAAAGGCTGCTATCTTGCCACTCTACCCCATAGCACAGACATATGAAGAATATGGGAGATTGTTGTCATATTTACCACAAAGCCAGTACTTGCCAGATATTTCTGCAGCTCCTTTAACCACTTGCCGACTGCCCACAGTCAATTCACAGCGGCAGAATGGCACTCCTGCGCAAATCGCCGTAACTGTACGGTGGGCGCTTTAAGGAGTAATGGGGATGCGCCGTGTCCCTAAGGAGCCGATGATAATGAGGGAGAATGTAGGTGTGGCGGTGTTCCGTTGATTGAAATGTTTTTATGATGGAAAAAACAGACAGATAAATTATCTTATAGTATTCACGTCTAGAATTACAAAAAAGGGGGAGTGTGTATTCCAGTGGTACCTTTCTTATAATAATAAAAAATCCTCTGTATAAAAACTGTATTTAGGGGTATAGCTAATGCAAAGTAAAATAGATAAAATAAATTGAATTCTGTCTAAATGTGTTATACCCTCTGGCAGTCGGTTGCCGATGCAATCTCAACAACCAAAAATGGTGATCCAGCTTACCCAACTTACTCCTCTATTTAATTGTCAAAATTAGGTTTGAGTGATTGGGGTGAAATGTCCAACCTGTGTTGCACCCCCTGGGTATCTTATCAGTAAAAAATGTATCTGCAAACTGAGACCTTTCCTATTCACCAACAATAAAATATAGATGTCAATATGATCAAATTGATTAATAATGCGTTCTACACAATCTGTGCGATTAACTTTAAACAGTCTTAATAAAAGTGCATATAAAAAGTGCTAAGTGCTTAAAAAGTGTCCAGTGATGACAAATAAGCTATTTAGCAAAGTGACAAGTGCTCTGAAATAAAAGCAATATTTGTTGCTTGCTGAAAGACAATATTGTAGAAAAAACTTTTTGTTTAGGTGCTTGCTAGTGATGGTGCTTCTACTGTGCATGCACTCACCAAATAGCCTCACCCCCACAGGGGTACTGCGTAGCCACAGTATCTACCAATGTGTAGCAATCCCTGATGGTCCTGGTCTGTGCTTTAAGTGTTGTTAGCAGCGTTTTGAATGTTCACCATGTAGAAGAGAAGGGATGCCCATAGTGTAAAACCGTTTATTAAAACTTTATTTTATTGATTAAAAAGTTGTACTCACATTTAAGATAAATTGTATAAGCATGAAAGTATGGGTGAATGATTGCCATCGGAAAGCTGTTTTCGTCTAGCCGGAGGTGACGTAAGACGGGGTCACGAACGTCTTGCAACACCTCCGGCTAGACGAAAACAGCTTTCTGACAGCAATCATTCACCCATACTTTCAATTAAATAGAGGCATAAGTTGGGTAAGCTGGACCACCCTTTTTGATTGTTGAGATCAAATTGGCAACCGGCTGCCAGAGGGTATAACACAACTTAATTTATTTTATCCATTTCACTTTCAATTGTTGCACAGATTGTGTAGAACGCATCATTAATCAATTTGAACATATTGACCTTTGTATCATATTGTTGCTGAATAGTAAAGGTCTCCGTTTGCATATATATTTTTTACTGATAAGACACCCAGGGGGTGCAACACAGTTTGGACACTTCACCCCAATCACTCAAACCTAATTTTGACAATTAAATATAGGAGTAAGTTGGGTAAGCTGGATCACCCTTTTTGGTTGTTGAGATTGCATCGGCAACCGACTGCCAGGGGGTATAACACATTTAGACAGAATTCAATTTATTTTATCTATTTTACTTTGCATTAGCTATACCCCCTAAATACGGTTTTTATACAGAGGATTCAGTATTATTATAAGAACGGTACCACTGGAATACACACTCCCCCTTTTTTGTAATTTTTAGACGTGAATACTAAAAGATAATTTATCTGTCTGTTTTTTTCCATCATAAAAACATTTAAATCAACGGAACAGCGCCACACCTACATTCTCCCTCATTATCATCTTGTTGCACTCCACGCAGGTTGAGGTGCGCTTGTAGAGGCAGCAGTTCCCTTTTTTATCTTTTTTGTTTTTTTCATTGCGCGGATTTACTCATATATCATTTTACCTAAGGAGCCGATGCTCGAGCGCCGGCGGCCGCGATGTCCGCCGGGCACCCGCGACTGCTCCTGACAGAGCAAGGATGGGGATTTGTGTGTGTAAACACACAAATCCATGTCCTGTCAGGGTAGAGGAAACTGTGTGTTCCTAGTATATAGGAACAACGATTGGTCTCCCCAAGTCAGTCCCTTCCCCCCACAGTTAGAACACACAGTGAGGGAACACATTTAACCCCTTGATCAGCCCTAGTGTTAACCTCTTCCCTGCCAGTGATATTTATACAGTAATCAGTGCATTTTTATAGCACCAATCGCAGTATAAATGCCAGTGGTCCCGAAAAGTGTCAAGTGTCCGATATGTCTGCTTTAAATCTATCCCCTATGTTGTAGACGCTATAACTTTTGTGCAAACCAATCAATATACGCTTATTGCAATTTTTTGTCTGTTTTTTTACCAAAAATATGTAGAACTATATATATATATATATATATATATATATATATATATATATATATATATATATATATATATATATATATATATATATATATATATATATATATATATATATATATATACATACATACATACATACAGCCTAAACTGATGAAGAAACTTGTTTTTTAAATTAGTGATATTTATTATAGCAAAAAGTTACAAAAATGTGTGTTTTTTTTTCGAAATTGTCACTCTTCTTTTGTTTATAGCGCAAAAAATAAAAATCGCAGAAAGCCATTTGTGGGAAAAAAGTACATACATTTTGTTTGGGTACAACGTCGCACGACCATGTAATTGTCAGTTTAAGCGACGCAGTGCTGTTTAAAAAAAAAATGGCTTGGTCAGGAAGAGGGTAAATTTTTCCGGGGCTGAAGTGGTTATTGTTGCTGTAGGCCTCTTGGCAGCCTCCCTGCCCAGTTTTCGTCTCGTCTTTTCATAAATTTTGGAGGGACATCCAGTTCTTGGTAATGTCACTGTTGTGCCATATTTTCTCCACTTGATGATGACTATCTTCACTCTGTTCCACGGTATATCTAATGCCTTGGAAATTCTTTTGTATCCTTCTCCTGACTGATACTTTTTAACAGTGAGTTCCCTCTGATGCTTTGGAAGCTCTCTGTGGACAATGGCTTTTGCTGTAGGATGCAACTAAGAAAATATCAGGAAAGACCTACTAGAACAGCTGAACTTTATTTGGGGTTAATCAGAGGCACTTTAAAACCTATGTTCTCACTGATGCGATTTGACATGTCAAATCGGCGCCTGTTGCCGGCAGTGGCACCGTCCGATTCCCAAGAGTAGTTTCTGTACTACTTTTGGTGACTGGGAGAGATTTGTATCGACATCTGTGCAGGAATCTGCACAGATGTCTCTAAAATCTCCCCTGAAGTCGGACTGACATGCGGGTATGAAATTGTGCGAGTTAAGCTGATGGCATCCCCAGTTCTAAGAGGGTGTGCACACTTTTGCAACCACACTATTTTCGTTTTTTATTTTGAACCCCACCCCCCCCCCAAAAAAAAAAAGATTTGTTTTCCAATTGAGTTGAAGAGTTTATAGGTCACATTAAAGGTGGAAAAAGTGCTGAAATTATTTATCTTTGTCTCATTTTTTTTTTACATCGCAGAAACCTGACATTTTAACAGGGGTGTGTAGACTTCATACATAATACATACGTGTGTGTGTCTGTATATCTAAAATTTAAGAGGGTCTGAATACTTTCCATCCCCACTGTAAAATATATATTCGAGTATAGGCCGACCCGAATATAAGCCGAGGCACCTAATTTTACCACAAAAAACTGGGAAAACGTACTGACTCGAGTATAAGCCTAGGGTGAGAACTGCAGCAGCTACTGTAAGTGGAAAAGAGGGTCAAAAGTGTCCATCTGCATGCCTCTACTGTGTCCATCTGCAGCCTCATGTACCTGATCTCGGGCGCTGTGACATGCAGTCAGTCTAGTCGGCGGCCGTCCTGTGTAACAAAGCTCCGCCTTGTCCTCGTCCGTGACGGAACACTAATTCAGTTTCCCAGCAGTGAGTCAGTGTTCTGCCTATCATGGAGGAGGAGGAGAATGCCAGGCTTTGTTACACTGGACGGCCGCCGACTAGACTGCATGTCACAGCGCCGGGAGATCAGGTGCATGAGGCTGCAGATGGGCACAGTGACTGGAGTATAAGCCAAGGGAACTTTTTCAGCACAAAAAAAGCTGAAAAACTCGGCTCATACTCGAGTATAAACGATGTGTGTGTGTGTGTGTGTGTGTGTGTGTATATATATATATATATATATATATATATATATATATATATATATATATATATATATATATATATATATATATATATATACATACACACACTTTTTAACCAGAGTATGTAATGCTTTCCGTCTATCTATTAAGTTCTTGTGGTAAAACCAAGGAAGCTTAGACTTCTGAAGTGTATCAATGCTTTACTAAACAGGGAAAAATCTGCACATACAAACTGTAGGATGCACAACACAACTTCTAGCTTACAAAATATGCCTACAAATATAAGCATGTACAATATGTACACATTAAGTAAACTAAACAGTTACTCAACTTAGGGGTCAAGGTGTCCTTCATAGTTCCTTGCTCAGAGTCCAACTCACAAAAGCGTCTCCTCGCATCCATGTCTCCCTCTTTGTCCTCCCAAACACGTTTCTTCTTCCACCTCTCCCCAAGCCCCTCCCACCCATTTCCTACATACACCAACTTCCTGCAAAGAACATCCTGTCTCAGTTATTTACATATCAATGGAGGGGGGAGGGCCTCTGTAAACATATGCTGCTACTAAACCTAACTATATTATTGCAATAAAGTCACTATACAAATGGCCATAGCAACACAGAGTATAGCCTCAAGTCAATTAAACTCCTGGGATATTGATCTGGTCAGTTAAGTGGCAGAGGGGGTTGTTAATCGGTTTCAGCTGCTTTGGTGTTAATGAAATTATCAGGTGCCCTAGATGAGCAACAATGAGACAACCTCCAAAACAGGAATGGTTTTAAAGATAGAGGCCACTGACGTTTGTTTTCCCTACTCATCATCTTTTCTGACTTTTTCACAAGTTTTGCATTTGGCTAGGGTCAGTGTCCTTACTGGTAGCATGAGGCGATACCTGGACCCTATAGAGGTTGCACAGGCAGTCCAACTCCACCAGGATAGCACATCAATAAGTGCCATTGCCAGTAGATTTGAGCGTGGCCTATTCTGACGCTTTTGCATCATCTCCCAGAGGATCACCAACTTAAATCTGACGCTCTCCTGTTTTGATGACATTTGGTTGCCTATTATAAACTGCTTAAATGTGAGTACCATTCTGTCATCTGCGTTCAATAAAGAGTGTTTTATGGTTTTACGCTATGGAATCTCCTCTTTCTTCTCTTATGCCTAAAACGTCACCATGACCCAGAAACAGCCTGTGGATTGCCGCACAGTGGCATACACTGTGACTGCGCATTACCCCTGCAGGGGTTAAAGAAGCTGGTGAGTGTCCGCATGATCACAAGACACGAGCACCTGGTCTCCAAGATTAATACAAATACCTGCCTTGTTTTACAAAGATGTCCTGTTTTTCACTTAAATTGCACTGAGCACTAGTCACGATTTAACCTATGTAATTATTCAGCAATGTTATGTTTGTCAATCACTATATGGGGTTTTTATGCGGATGGAATAGCTTTGGCTAAAGTCATTTTTTTATTTCATCCCCTCTTCCCCCTCCCCCAATTCAAAGGGGGCCAACCTAGCCGTTAAATTTGCTATATGCGATTTTGTTTATATTTTGTTTATAATTTACATGCGATTTTACATGTGGGATTTGGCCACACACACGATTTACAAAGTATTTTTAAACTAGGACAACGTTACACCTACACACTCCAAAGGGGGTCACTTTGCTGTTTTATGTTTGGTTTTATTTTCGTTGAATTTTTTATTTGCAATTTTGGTTTATACTTTATATGCGACTTTACATATGGGATTTGGCTACACACGATTTACCAAGTATTTCTATGAATTAGGACTGCGCCACACCCACACACTAACCCTTCACTTACCTTCTGTTTTTTCCACCTTGGTGGAAATCACATTTGTGGAGGCAGCAGTCCTTTATGCGATTTCTTCCATTGTTTCCATTTTTTTCCTTTTTCTCCACTAGGACAACGTTACACCTACACACTCCAAAGGGGGTCACTTTGCTGTTTTATGTTTGGTTTTATTTTCGTTGAATTTTTTATTTGCAATTTTGATTTATGCGACTTTACATATGGGATTTGGCTACACACAATTTTACCAAGTATTTCTATAAATTAGGACAGCGCCACACCCACACACTAACCCTTCACTTACCTTCTGTTTTTTCCACCTAGGTGGAAATCACATCTGTGGAGGCAGCAGTCCTTTATGCGATTTCTTCCATTGTTTCCATTTTTTTCCATTTTCTCCAATTTTTTAATTTTCTGTTCCGTTGCGCGGATACACCACTCATATTTCATTAGTAGATTTGATGCGTCTCCCAGAACAGTCTCAAGAGCATGGAGGAGATTCCAGGATACAGGCAGTTATTCTAGGAGAGCTGGACAGGGCCGTGGAAGGTCCTTAACCCATCAGCAGGACCAGTATCTGCTCCTTTGTGTGAGGAGGAACAAGATGAGTACTGCCAGAGCCCTACAAACTGACCTCCAGCAGGCCTCTGGTGTGAATGTCTCTGACCAAACAATCAGACTTCATGAGGGTGACCTGTGGACCCTTTGCTCAGTGCCCGGCACCGTGGAGCTCGGTTGGCATTAATTTGCCATTAAGCAGAATTGGCAGGTCCTTTTTCCACAGGTGAGAGCAAGTTCACCCTGAGCACATGTGACAGACGTGAAAGGGCCTGGAGAAGCCATGGAGAATGTTATCCTATATAATATCGTTCAGCATGACCAGTTTGGTGGCGGATCAGTGATGATGTGGGGAGGCACAGACCTCTACAGGCTAGACAATGGCATCCTGACTGCCACTAGATATTGGGATTAAATCCTTGGACCCATTGTCAGACCCTACGCTGGTGCAGTGGGTCCTGGTTTCCTCCTGGTGCATGACAATGCCCACCCTCATGTTGCAAGAGTATGCAGCCAGTTCCTGGAGGATGAAGGATTTGATACCATTGAATGGCCCCCCATGCTCGCCTGACCTAAATCTAATAGAACCCCTCTGGGACATTATGTTTCGGTCCATCCGATGCCACCAGGTTGCACATAAGTCTGTTCAGGATGTTCTGTTCATTGCTGCCCTGATCCAGATCTGGGATGAAATACCCCAGGACACCATCCGTCTCATTATGAGCATGCCCCGACGTTTCAGGCATGCATACAAGCACGTAGGGGGCCATACAAACTGAGTACTATTTTAATTTTCTGCAATGAAAGTTCAGCAAAATGGACTAGCTTGCTGCATCCTTTTTTCACGTTGTTTTTAGGGGTGTGTTTGAGTTCAGCACACTGTAGGTTAGTAATTTTCATTCCCATCAATGTGGCATCCTTTTGTTCCTAACACATTACACAGTCCATATCAGCATAGATATCCAGCATGATATTTTTCCCCATTGAGATCTCATGTGTTTTCAAAGTGCTCCTTTAATTTTTTTTTTTTTTTTTTTTTTGAGCAGTGTATAAACCTAAAACTGCATGAATGATGCCACCATGTGGTCAGAACCCCACATAGTTGCACTGTTTTTATATTGTGACAGTGTGTGCAGGATGAAGGTCCGCTGTCAGGGGGGGTGCAAGGGAAGTGCAGGCAGGTGCTGTACTATAACAACCTATATGCTACACCCTAAATATGGGTATAATATGTACAAAGGTGGACTTATCCTTTAAGGCAATTTTGGCTTTGGGAGCCCAAAGTTGTGTCTATATCAGTATCTCAGACCATTGCTGCCTGGACCAAGTGTATGGCCTGTAATTCCAGATCCATCCCTACATATGGTCAGAACTGCACATTTCCATCTTCCACTACTAATCGACTTCAGTATGTTCAAAATTCTGCAGCCAGTATCCTGACAAGGTCTGGTACAAGTGATCCTATTACCCCAATTCTGGAGTCCTTGCATGGTCTACCTGTCAGGTTTCGCATAGACTTTTAATATCCTATTGCTCACCTATAAGGCCCTTCATGGCTTGGTACCCCATTATCTCTCTGAACTTTTATCAACTTGCTCCCCCCTTGTAACCTCCACTCCTCAAATTTTGGTTTGCCATGTGTCTCCACTACTTACCTACATTCAATGGGAGACCAAGCCTTTTCCTGCTATACTCCAAAACTCTGGAATTCACTTCCTAAAAACAGCAGAGAGTCATCTTCTCTAAACTCAGTTAAATCGAATCTAAAAACGTTTTTCTTTAGACAAGCTTTCATCTAATTGTTCCTTTTTTTCTTTTTTTTTATCCTGTAAATTTCTTGTGTTTTCCTTGTAAAGCGCTTTGAGAAGCCACCTTTTAAAAGGCACTATATTAAATAAAGTTTATTATTATTTACGCATCATCAACGCTATCTGCATTTTGCATTTGGTAATCAGCAATGCCATTTTGTGATTCTTGCCTGACCTTAACCGTAAGATAGCCTTTCTGGAGGCTATTACCTCTGCCAGGAGAGTCTCTGTCCATGGAAGGAGCTTTTCTTAGTGTTGCACCAGTACCATACTGGTAGTGTTGCACCAGAAGTAGGCCCAAGGCCTCCTTCCCCCTGGAGCTAGTATCTGCCTTCCACTTTAATCCAGGATATTGTTCTTCCTTATGTCTAACTCTAAAACACCCTAGGGAAATTTATCTCCACTGTGTGAACATGGTGCACTGTGAGCGTTTACCTGTCGGCTATCACCACTTTTAGGAAAATGTATTCCCTCTTTGTTGTTTTGTTCATGATTCCCACAAGGGTCTTTCTGCCTTTCGCCCTACCGTTGCTAGATTGAGCAGACTAGTATCATTAAGACCTATAGTTCGAAGGATAGTGTTCCTTCCTGTTAAAGCACACTCTGCCAGATCTGTTTGTTCTTCTTGGGCTTTTCAGCATCAGGCTTCCTTTTCTCAGATTTGCCTCCTCTGATGTCGGTTTCAGGTGTAAGGTGCTACAAGCTGTTCTCAGTCTGTCAAGTTCTTTTTGA
Organism: Aquarana catesbeiana; assembly: GCF_042186555.1. Classification (NCBI taxonomy): domain Eukaryota; kingdom Metazoa; phylum Chordata; class Amphibia; order Anura; family Ranidae; genus Aquarana; species Aquarana catesbeiana. Next base: position 108,009,434 of record NC_133335.1, read on the forward strand.
CCTGTTTGTTACGTGGGCCTGTTGGCATTGTTTGCTTTGTTGACAACCCCTAAAGGCTCGTACACACGATAGGAAAATCTGATGGAAAAACTTGTACGACAAGCTGTCTGCCGATTTTCGGATCGTTTAGTACGGTGCTTTCGACAGCCGATTTCGCTTTTTCGTTAGATAAAAGCTGGATGTGCAGACTATAAATTTTTTGTCGGATGTGAAGTCAACGTCCAATTTTTGTTTCATTATGAATGGTTTTCGTATGAAAAAAATTGTAAAAGCAAGACTGCGCATGCTCAAACGAAACAATACATTCAAAACTATTCAACTTATTACGTCACTTCTGACGTATTCTGTCGTAAGAACGTTCGGTCGTCTGAAAATCTAAGCGTGTGTATGAGGCTTAAGAGTGCTTTTGGATGTCCCAGCCGTAATGATTTAGACTAGAGAAGCTTGTGTCGTGTACTGTACGATCAGGAAAATAGGGCTTTTGACTTGCCGATAAAATCTGTTTTGTACAGGAAACGGGACCCTCCATCCTGTTGTTCTTCTGATCTCCTTGCTTGCTACAAAGTTGAAGCCAAGCTGAGAGTGTACGGGGTTATATAAGAGCATGTCCTTGTAGCCTTCAGTTTGGGAAGCAAAGCCCCATATAATTAGTGTTCCCTACAGACTAAGCAGACATTGGTGTTTCTACACTGCTCTCTGCATTTCTTACTGTATAAGTACAGTGTAAAATGCAGGCATAGTGTGTGGTTTTTCCAGCAGTGCCTGAGATGGGGACCCTTATTCTGAGTGGCAGTTTTGTTTTGTCATTTTTGTGAACTACTGTACATGACTTCCTATACTGCCATTGCAGACAATATTTGAGGTCAGGCAATTCACCTATTGAAGTAGATTAGACTGGTGTTTTCAAGTGTAGATGACAGTGCATGTGCTTAGGTCTGAATGCTGACCAAATGGGTGATCCAATGGTTCTGGTCTGAGAGCTGATATTTTTATCATAGATACTGAAACTGTACCATGTTTGTGTAATGGGTCATAGACCGCTGAAATTTAGGCCATTCAGCCTACATGATAGCATGGATGGGGAGGAGTTTCCTATTGCCAGCTATTGTATTAAGGCACCCGCTGCTAAGGATGCAGTTACTGCTCAGTTGTTAATTTTTCATCCTTGGTTCCTATAGGGCCACCCATGGCTTGAATTTGGATATTGCCCATTTCAGCAGGAATCAGCCATCATTTCAAATCGTCTATGGGGACTTTAAAGTCCCCATAGACATATACAATGTATAGTATCACTTTTAAAGTGATACTAACATTGCATAGTTAGTACAGCAAACTCCTCCTTTATTTTTTATTCAGCCCCCTGAGTTGAATGGAAGAAAAAAAAGCTGTCAGTGTGTACCAGGCTTAAGTACCTTTTTCCTGCAGAGATGTGGTGTAGTCACATGATATTTCCCCGTTCTTTGGCATCTGCAGAGGAAGATCTCCTTTTTTGCGGAGGGTGGGTTTCTGTTACTATAGTATGAGTCTGTACAGCCCTGATTGGTGTTGTCAGTCGCATGACTTAAAAGTTTCAGAAGAGAAATTCAAATTAAATTATAAATATTAATCACTTTCATGCCGGGCCAGTTCTGACATTCCTCTTCTACATTTAAAAATCATAATTTTTTTGCTAGAAAATTACTCGGAACCCCAAACACTTAATCAGTTGTTTACTGCTTTTAAATCATAATGACAACCGAAACTACCCAAATGACCCTGATCAAGTTTACATTCCCCAGTTCTTAATACCATGTAATGCCCCCTTTAACATCAATGACCGCTTGTTGTATTTGTGAATTGAGGCTCTTTATCTTCTCAGATGGTAAACCCTGCCCATTCCTCTTAGCAAAAAGCCTCCAATTCCTGTAAATTCTTGGGCTGTCTTGCATGAACTGCACGTTTTTGAGATCTCCCCAGAGTGGCTCAATGATATTGAGGTCAGGAGACTGAGATAGCCACTCCAGAACCTTCACTTTATTCTGCTGTAGCCAATGACAGGTCGTCTTGGCCTTGTGTTTCGGATCGTTGTCATGTTGGAATGTCCAAGTACGTCCCATGCGCAGCTTCTTGGTTGATGAATGCAAATGTTCCTCCAGTATTGTTTGATTACATATTGCATTCACCTTGCCATCATTTTTGACCAAATTTCCTGTGCCTTTGTAGCTCACATTCCCAAAACATCAGCGATCCACCTACGTGTTTCACAGTAGGAATGGTGTACCTTTAATCATAGGCCCTTGTTGACTCCTCTCCAAATGAAGCGTTTATGGTTGTGGCCAAAAATATCAGTTTTGGTCTCATCACTCCAAATGACTTTGTGACAGAAGGTTTGAGGCTTGTCTCTGTGCTGTTTGGCATATTGTAAGCGGGATACTTTGTGGCATTTGCATCGTAATGGCTTTCTTCTGGCGCCTGAACCTTGCAACCCATCTTTCTTCAAGTGCCTCCTTATTGTGCATCTTGAAACGGCCACACCACATGTTTTCAGAGTCCTGTATTTCACCTGAAGTTTTTTGTGGGTTTTTCTTTGCATCCCGAACAATTGATTGGTGTTGTCAGTCGCATGACTAAAAAAAAAAAAAAAAAGTTTCCGAGGGGAAATTCAAATTACATTATACATATTAACCACTTCCATATATATATATATATATATATATATATATTATACACACACAAACTTGAAAAAGTATTCGTATCTCTTGAAATTTTCCACATTTTGTCATGTTACAACTAAAAATGTAAATGTATTTTGTATTATGTGATAGACTAACATAAAGTGGCACATAATTGTGAAGTGGAAAGCAAATAACTGGCTTTCAATTTTAAAAAAAAAATAAATATCTGTAAAGTGTGGCGTGCATTTGTACTCAGCCCCCTTTACTCTGATACCCCTAACTAAAATCTAGTGGAACCAGTTGCCTTTAGAAATCAATTAGTTATCTAATAGTCTAATTAGTAAATATAGCCCACCTGTGTGTAATTTACTCTGAGTATAAATACAGCTGTTCTGTGAAGCTGTGAGGTTTGTTAGGTAACCTTAGTGAACAAACAGCATCATGAAGGCCAAGGGATAAAGTTGTGAAGAAGTTTAAAGCAAAAATATCCCAAGCTTTGAACATCTCACGGAGCACTGTTCAATTCATCATCCGAAAATAGAGTCTGGCACAATTGCAAACCTACCAAGACATGGCCATCCACCTAAACTGACAGGCCGGGCAAGGGTAGCATTTATCAGAGAAGCAGCCAAAGAGGCCCATGGTAACTCTGGGGGAGCTGCAGAGATCCACAGCTCAGGTGGGAGAATCTGTCCACAGGTCAACTATTAGTCATGCACTCCACAAATCTGGCCTTTATGGAAGAGTGGCAAAAAGAAAGCCATAAGAAGTCCCATTTGCAGTTTGCGAGGAGCCATGTGGGGGAACACAGCACACGTGCTATGGTCAGATGAGACCAAAATTGAACTTTTGGCCTAAAAGCAAAACGCTATGTGTGGCAGAAAAATAAACACTGCACATCACCCTGAACACACCATCCCCACCATGAAACATGGTGTCAGCAACATCATGTTGTGGGGATGCTTTTCTTCAGCAGGGACAGGGAAGCTGGTGAGAGTTGATGGGAAGATGGATGGAGCCAAATACAGGGTAATCTTAGAAGAAAACCTGTTAAAGTCTGCAAAAGACTGAGGCAGAGGTTCACCTTCCAGCAGGACAATGACCCTAAACGTACAGGCAGAGCTACAATGGAATGGTTTAGATAAAGGTATATTCATGTGTTAGGATGGCCCAGTCAAAGACCTAAATCAAATTGGAAATCTGTGGCAAGACTTGCAAAGTGCTGTTCAGGTGCTCTCCACCCAATCTAACAGAGCTTGAGCTATTTTGTAAAGAAGAATGGGCAATAATTTCACTATCTATATGTGCAAAACTGGTAGAGGCATACCCAAAAAAACTTTCAGCTATAATTGCAGCGAAAAGGTGGTTCTACAAAGTATTGACTCAGGGGGGCTTAATACAAATGCACCCCACATTTTTCAGATTTTTTTTTGAAAATCATTTCTCATTTCCTTCCACTTCACAGTTCTGTGCCAATTTGTGTTGGTCTATCACATACAATTCCAATAAAATACATTTTTACGTATTTTGTTGTAACATGACAAATTAAGAGGTTTGAATACTTTTTTTCAAGGCAATGTGTGTGTGTGTATTAGGGATGACCCGAACACCCCCCGGTTAGGTTCGCACCAGAACCTGCGAACGGACCGAAAGTTTGCGCAAACTTTAGAACCCCATTAAAGTCTATGGGACTCGAACGTTCAAAATCAAAAGTGCTAATTTTAAAGGCTAATATGCAAAAAAAAGTGAAATATTCCTTTAAATATCGTACCTGGGGGGTGTCTATAGTATGCCTGTAAAGTGGCGTGTGGTTCCCTTGCTTAGAACAGTCCCTGCACTAAATGACATTTGTAAATGAATAAAAGTCATTTAAAACTGCTTGCGGCTTTATTGTAATGTCGGGTCCCGGCAATATGGATGGAAATCAGTGAGACAAACGGCATGGGTACCCCCCCCAGTCCATTACCAGGCCCTTTGGGTCTTGTATGGATATTAAGGGGAACCCCGCACCCAAATTAAAAAAAGGAAAGGCATAGGGCCCCCAGGCCCTATATACTCTGAACAGCAGTATACAGGTGGTGCAAACAAGACAGGGACTGTAGGTTTGTTGTTAACTAAAATCTGTTTGTAATTTTGAACTGGTACATTTTTAAAGTGTAGCTCCAGCCAAAAAAATCTATTTTAAGCTTTTTGGAAAACACAGGGAAGGGTTATCACCCCTGTAACATTTGTTTTGCTGTCTGTGCACCTCTTCAGAAGATTTCTCCTCACTTTCTGTCCCAATGACAAATTTTTTTTTTAAATTTGGGGGTTTTAGTGAAACAAGGATTGGTGATAAAGCATCAGTGTAGAGGAGACACGTTTTTCCCATATTAACTCTTACAGGAGGGAATTTCCCTTCCTAGGGGTAGATTTCATCTCACTTCCTGTTGTCTTCTTCTGTTTACAAGTAGGAGTCGTTTGTAAGTTGGATGTTTGAAAGTAGGGGCCTGCCCTATATACTCTGCAGAAATTGGGGCCTTAGGTGTTTGTGTTGCCACAACACTGTAAGCCCTCACAGTTACTCTTGGTGGGCGTAGGAACGGGCCTGCTGTGAAATATTATATCAAGAATTGTAATTAAATGCACCTGTTGAACAGGGGCAGAAAAATTGGGCCTTAGGCATTGGTGCCACAACACTGCAACCCCTCACAGATGCTATAGTTGGAGCGCAGGAATGAGCCCTGCTGCAAAGTATTGCATCAAAAATTGTAATTATACGCCCCTGTTACACGGGCTGAAAAATTGGGCCTTGGGCGCTGGTGCTGGTGCCACAACACTGCAACCCCTCACAGATACTCTAGTTGGAGCGCAGAGGCAGAAAAATTGAGCCTTAGCCACTGGTGGCGGTGCCCAGAACCAAAAATGTTGTTACAAACTATCAGCATGAAAATTGAGGAGGAAGAGGATTGTCACTCAACATAACAGGATAGTCAGTTAGCATCAGCATAGGCAGTCTTGAAGGTGCTTGGTAGCTGGTGATCCAAGACTGATTCATTTTTATGAAGGTCAGCTGATCGACCGATTCGGTGGATAGGCGCACCCTGTAATCGGTTACAAAGCCTCCAGCAGCACTGAATGTGCGTTCCGAAAGAATGCTGGATGCAGGACAGGCCAGTAGCTCAATTGCATACTGTGCAAGCGCTGGCCACTGATCCATCCTCAAGACCCAGTAACCCAGAGGATTTTCGGGGGGAAAGGTGTCCAAGTCTGATCTTGCCCCTAGGTATTCCTGCACCATGTGAATCAGACGCTGGCGATGGTTGCTGGAACCGATCATACCTTGGGGCTGCGGACTAAAAAATTGTCTGAACGCATCGGTCAGACGGCCACCTTCTCCACCGCTCCTTCTGTGACTGACCGAAGCCTCAGCAACACGTTGTCCATGAGGACCAGGAAATTGTAACCGCCCAGGCTCTGGAAACACATTGCACAAACCTTTCTGCAAGGCCTTTCCGAAGATGTTTCATCCTCTGCGATGGCAAGATAAGGTCCGCAACCTTACCCTTGTAACGTGGATCAAGGAGGGTTGCCACCAGTAATGATCCCTCCCCTTGATACCACGAATACGAGGATCCTTCCGCAGGCTTTGCAGGATCAGGGAGGCCATGCAGCGTAGGTTTGCTGAGGCATTCGGTCCAGAGTCCTCTGGGTCACTAAGGACGACATGATCCACAGCCACCTCCTCCCAGCCACGTACAAGTCCATGGGTTTCTTCAGACTGTAAATGAACCCTTGAAGGCTGATGCTGAGTGCCAGGCTCCACCTCCATACTGACACAATCCTCCTCCTCCTCATCTTCCTGTGTGATCGGCGGGCACGCAGGAACACTGTCTGGATAAAGGGGGCCTTGAGAGGTAAGGAAGTCCTCCTCTTCCTCCCTCTGTTCTGCCTCAAGTGCCCTGTCCATTAATCCACGCAGCGTGTGCTCCAACAGGTGGACAAGGGGGACAGTGTCACTGATGCATGCACTGTCACTGCTCACCATCCTCGTGGCCTCCTCAAATGGTGACAGGACAGTGCATGCATCCCTGATCATAGCCCACTGGCGTGGGGGGAAAAAAACAAGCTCTCCTGACCCTCCTACCTGCCCAAGAACCGCTGCACCACCAGGTTAAGGACGTGAGCCAAACGGGGCACATGGGTCAGTTGTCTCTGTCAGAGGGTGGAGAGGAGGTTGGTGCCATTGTCGCAAACCACCATTCCTGGCTTAAGCTTGCGTGGCGTCAAGGAGAAGGCGGTCTATATGAAGAGGAATGTTGTATTGATCATAGTGGACGGGAACAAAATATATATATATATATATATATATATATATATATATATATATATATATATATATATATATAATGTGTGTATATATATGTGTGTATATATATGTGTATATTAGGGCTGCACATCTTCACTGGTCATTCGATTCGCTTACGATTATCTGTTCAACGATTCGATTAGATTCCGCGATGCATCACAATTACCAACGAGCTCCCACTTCCGCTTGGGCCGCCTAGGTGGCCCTTCCACCCTGCAATCTTCTGGGACACATCACAGTTCCCAAAAGATTGCCCGGCTATGCAGGACAGCGCAGCGAGACATGCGCACCCGGCTGTGAAGCTGCAAGCTGTCACAGCCGGATGCCTACAGTAGTATTGCCAGCGCTGTGGACAGACGGGGGAGAGACTGGAACTCCGCTTTGAATTAAAAATAACCTCACTCCCTAAAAAGTGCAGTAATCTGGTGCACTACAAGGTATAGAGATTCACACACGGCTGCTGGGAGGTCAAAAGGGTAGAATCCACAGATGACAAACAGCCCTGTGAAGTTCCCTGTACTGTCTCTGTGCTGACCAGTGGCGGCTGGCGCTCAAAATTTTTTTGGGGGGCGCAAACAAACTGAAAAATACTGCACCTCCCCCATCAAACGCAGCCACCTGTGCCCGTCAAACGCAGCCACCTGTGCCCGTCAAACGCAGCCACCTGTGCCCGTCAAACGCAGCCACCTGTGCCCGTCAAACGCAGCCACCTGTGCCCGTCAAACGCAGCCACCTGTGCCCAAACTCAGCCACTTGTGCCCGCCAAACTCAGCCACCTGTGCCCGCCAAACTCAGCCACCTGTGCCCAAATGCAGCCACCTGTGCCCATTAAATGCAGCCATCACTGACCCCCCACAATTACTTTCTTTTAATAAATATATTACAATTGATGCTGTGCCCCCGCTGTATGTGCTTTTAAAAAACGATGTCACTTCATACCAAATTTCGCCGGTATACGATCATGTGACTCCCGGCCGTCCCGCCCCTCTCCGCTCTCCTCTTCCCGCTTCACTCACGTGTCTCCTGAGTCCTGACGTCAGTGGGGAATTCTCAGTCCCGCCCGCTGACTATAGTTATCGTATCAGAAGGGAGGCGGGCGGGACTGAAAAATCCCTGCTGTCGTCAGGAGACGGAAGCGGAAAGCGAAGAGGGGCGGGGCGGGCCGGGAGTCACATGATCGTATACCGGCGAAGTTCGGTATGAAGTGACATTGTTTTTTAAAAAGCACATACAGCGGGGGCGCAGCATCAATTGTAACACATTTTTTAAAATAAAGACATTTTAAAAACATGCTCGAGCGCTTTCCCGGGAGGGGCGGGGCTACTAATGACGTCACCGGACATTGATTTTCCGGTTTTTATGCATCGATGCCGCATCGGGGACACCCGAATCGCGATGCAATGATTAATTTCAGCACCCCTAATATATATATATATATATATATATATATATATATATATATATATATATATATATATATATATGTATAAAAGGAAAAGACACCGCGCTCAAAAGTGTAAATACTACTAAGCTGCAGTTCACATGTGCGATATCCACAAAAATATAAAGAAAAGAACTGCGCTATACCTTAAAAGGATATATGTGAATATATGTGACAAATGATATGAACTCTGTGCCTGAGTGCAATAGTGAAAAAACACACTGGTATAAAACTGAATGCATATAGTCACTACCACAAAAAATAAATTAAAAATAAAAATTACAAGTCCATAAATCAAATAAACCGATAGTCCACTAGGTAGTGGGAAGAAGCCCCTGATCGCCGTTCATAGGGATCGATGTGTGGAGGGAGAGAGTAGGAAAACACCCATCAAAGTGATCCACCACCACCTGAAATGCACGCTTACCAAATAGCAAGCTGAATGAGCTTGATTAAATGAACCGGAGGTCGGATGGACATGGATCTGCAGCGTCACTCTGTGTGTTGTACCAAACAGCAGGTGGACTGGCTGGAATGGAGACCTGGATACCCAGCTAGCATTAAGACGTCCCTCTAGCGGCGTGGCCGCGGGCGGATTTAGGAAAATACCAATCCCCGAATTACCACCATAGGAATGAAAGAGAGGTATCCATAGTGTGACTCTGTAAAAAGATTTATCAAAAACGTAAATAAAACACTTACAATTTAGTAGTGAACAGAGAGCAAAAATTGCCGGCCAGCTGGCGAGCGCCCGTCCTATTGTGAGGCGATGACGTCAGAGCGTCACCTTCCCGACGTCCGTTTCTTCTAGTAACTGACGTTGTCTAGGGAACAGGGAATACCACTTTCATTTAATTCATTTTATTTTTAATTTATTTTTTGTTGTAGTGACTCTCTCTCTCTCTCTATATATATATATATATATATATATATATATATATATATATATATATATATATATATATATATATATATATATATATATATATATATATATATAATTACACACACTGTGCAGAGGACACGGTACACTAACTGTAAATATTGCTGCTGCCTGTGGTATTAATAGGATCAGAACACCAGCAATTGTCTTCAGGTAGCTTTAGGTGCACACTGTGCAGAGGACACAGTACGCTAACTGTAAATACTGCAGCTGCCTGCCTGTGGTACTAATAGGATCAGAAGAACACCAGCAATTGTCTTCAGGTAGCTTTAGGTACACACTGTGCAAAGGACACAGTACACTAACTGTAAATACTGTAAAAACGCCTGCCTGTCAGTATATTAGGAAGAGAATAACAGGAACGGATCTAGCTAAACTGAATACAGTGTGTGTATATATATGTGTGTATGTATGTGTATATGTATGTGTGTGTGTGTGTATATATATATATATATATATATATATATATATATATATATATATATATATATATATATATATATATATATATATATGTATATATATGTATGTGTGTGTGTGTGTGTGTGTATATATATATATATATATATATATATACACATATACACACACAATACACTGTAAGTGCAGCTAACTGACTCGCCTGCCTACTCTATCTAACTTAAACCAAATGACACTTTCTCTCTGTCTATCTCTCTCCGCCGCAACACACTACACAAGGCCGCCACGCAGGGGGCCTTATATAGTGTGGGGAGTGTACTAAACCCCCTGAGCCATAATTGGCCAAAGCCACCCTGGCTTTGGCCAATTATGGCTCTCTGTACAGACGGTGCTGTGATTGGCCAAGCATGCAGGTCATAGTGCATGCTTGGCCAATCATCAGCCAGCAATGCACTGCGATGCCGCAGTGAATTATGGGCTGTGACGCGCCCCTCGAATTTGGCGCGAATGGCCCATAACATTCGCAATTCGAAGAACAATCGAACATGGGTTCGACTCGAACTCAAAGCTCATCCCTAATATGTGTGTGTATGTATGTGTATATATATGTGTGTGTATATGTGTGTGTGTGTGTGTGTGTGTGTGTGTGTGTGTGTGTATATATATATATATAATCTGGTCAATATCAAAAGTTCATCTCAATACTTTGTTATATATCCTTTGTTGGCAATGACAGAGGTCAAACGTTTTCTGTAAGTCTTCACGCTCTTGCTGGTATGTTGGCCCATTCCTCCATGCAGATCTCCTCTAGAGCAGCAATGTTTTGGGGCTGTTGCTGGGCAACATGGACTTTCAACTCCCTCCAAAGGTTTTCTATGGGGTTGAGATCTGGAGACTGGCTAGGCCACTCCAGGACCTTGAAATGCTTCTTACGAAGCCACTGCTTCGTTGCCCGGGCGGTGTGTTTGGGATCATTGTCATGCTGAAAGACCCAGCCACGTTTCATCTTCAATGCCCTTGCTGATGGGAGGACGTTTGCACTCAAAATCTCACGATACATGGGCCCATTCATTCTTTCATGTACACAGATTAGTCGTCCTGTTCCCTTTGCAGAGAAACAGCCCCAAAGCATGATGTTGCCACCCCCATGCTTCACAGTAGGTATGTTGTTCTTTGGTTGCAACTCAAGCATTCTTTCTCCTCCAAACACAAGTTGTGTTTCTACCAAACGGTTCTACTTTGGTTTCATCTGACCATATGAGATTCTCCCAAGCCTCTTCTGGATCATCCAAATGCTCTCTAGCAAACCTCAGATGGGCCCGGACATGTACTGGCTTAAGCAGGGGCACTGCAGGATCTGAGTCCCTGGCGGCGTAGTGTGTTACTGATGGTAGCCTTTGTTACGTTGGTCCCAGCTCTCTGCGGGTCATTCACTAGGTCCCCCTGTGTGGTTCTGGGATTTTTGCTCACCGTTCTTGTGATCATTTTGACCCCAAGGGGTGAGATCTTGCATGGAGCCCCAGATCGAGGGAGATTATCAGTGATCTTATTCTAATTATTGCTCCCACAGTTGATTTCTTCACACCAAGCTGCTTGCCTATTGCAGATTCAGTCTTCCCAGCCTGGTGCAGGTCTACAATTTTGTTTCTGGTGTCCTTCGACAGCTCTTTGGTCTTCACAATAGTGAAGTTTGGAGTGTGACTGTTTGGCTCGGTTCACACTGGGGCGACTTGTCAGGCGACCTAGTCGCCTGACAAGTCGCCTCCCGTTCTGTGCTATGGAACCGTTCTAATCGGAGCGACGCAAGTCGCTCCGACTTAGAAAAAGGTTCCTGTATTACTTTGGGGGCGACTTGGGGCGACTTGCATAGACTTCTATGCAGAAGTCGTCTCGCAAGTCGCCCCGGCAGTCGTTTGCAGGTCGCCTCGCTGAGGCGACCTGCAAGTCGTGCCGCCCATGTGTGAACCGAGCCTTAGAGGTTGTGGACAGGTGTCTTTTATACTGATAACAAGTTCAAACAGGTGCCATTAATACAGGTAATGAGTGGAGGACAGAGGAGCCTCTTAAAGAAGGTACAGGTTTGTGAGAGCTAGAAATCTTGCTTGTTTGTAGGTGACCGAATACTTATTTTCCACCATAATTTGCAAATAAATTCTTTCAAAAATCAGACAATGTGATTGTCTGGATTTGTTTCCACATTTTGTCTCTCATAGTTGAGGTATACCTATGATGACAATTACAGACCTCTCTAATCTTTTTATGTGGGAGAACTTGCACATTTGGTGGCTGACTAAATATACTTTTTTGCCCACTGTGTGTGTGTGTGTGTGTGTGTATGTGTATATATATATATATAATATATATATATATATATATATATACACAAATACAAAAGTGAGTACACACCTCACATTTTTGTAAATATTTTATTATATCTTTTCATGTGACAACACTGAAGAAATGACACTTTGCTACAATGTAAAATAGTGTGTACAGCTTGTATAACAGTATAAATTTGCTGTCCCCTCAAAATATCTCAACATACAGCCATTAATGTCTCCGCTGGCAACAAAAGTGAGTACACCCTTAAGTGAAAAAGTCCAGATTGGGCCCATAGTGTCAATATTTTGTGTGGCCACCATTATTTTCCAGCACTGCCTTAACCCTCTTAGGTATGGAGTTTACCAGAGCTTTACAGGTTGCCACTGGAGTCCTTTTCCACTCCTCCATGAGGACATCATGGAGCTGGTGGATGTTAGAGACCTTGCGCTCCTCCACCTTCTGTTTTGAGGATGCTCCACAGATTTTCAATAGGGTTTAGGTCTGGAGACATGCTTGGCCAGTCCATAACCTTTACCCTCAGCTTCTTTAGCAAGGCTGTGGTCGTCTTGGAGAGGTGTGTTTGGGATCGTTATCATGGTTGGAATACTTCCCTGCGGCCCAGTCTCCAAAGGGAGGGGAATCGTGCTCTGCTTCAGTATGTCACAGTACATGTTGGCATTCATGGTTCCCTCAATGAACTGTAGCTCCCCAGTGCCGGCAGCACTCATGCAGCCCCAGACCATGACACTCCCACCACAATGCTTGACTGTAAGCAAGCCACCATCTGAACCAAATTAAGTTTATTTTGGTCTTGTCAGACCACAGAACATGGTTCCAGTAATCCCTGTCCTTAGTCTCCTTGTCTTCAGCAAACTGCGGGCTTTCTTGTACATCGTGTTTAGAAGAGGCTTCCTTCTGGGATGACAGCCATGCAGACCAATTTGATGCGGTGCATATTTTGAGCACTGACAGGCTGACCCCCCACCCCTTCAATGTTTGCAGCAATGCTGGTAGCACTCATACGTCTATTTTCCAAAGACAACCTCTGGCTATGACGCTGAGCACGTGCACTCAACTTTTTTGGTCGGCCATGTCTAGGCCTGTTCTGAGTGGAACCTGTCCTGTTAAACTACTATATGGTCTTGGCCACAGTGCTGCAGCTCAGTTTCAGGGTCGTTCCAATCCTCTTATAGCCTAGGCCATCTTTATGTAGAGCAACAATTTTTTTTTTTTTCAGATCCTCAGTTCTTTGCCATGAGGTGCCATGTTGAACTTCCAGTGACCAGTATGAGGGAGTGAGAGCGATAACACCGAATTTAACACACCCGCTCCCCATTCACACCTGAGACCTTGTAACACTAATGAGTTACATGACATTGTGGAGGGAAAATGGCTTACTGGGCCCAATTTGGACATTTTCACTTAGGGGTGTACTCAATTTTGTTGTCAGCGGTTTAGACATTAAAGGGGTTGTAAACCTTCGTGTTTTTTCGCCTTAATGCATTCTATGCATTAAGGTGAAAAAACACCTGTCAGTGACCGCCCCCCCAGACCCCGCTGTTTTACTCACCTGAGCCCTCAAACTTGACCCGGCGGGGATGCGCTGGCTCCCTGTCCGGGGTTCTCGGCTCTTGATTGGATAGATTTGATAGCAACACAGCCATTGGCTCCCGCTTGTGTCAATCAAATCCAATGACGCGAGGGGTGGGGCCAAGTCCCGCATTCGGCCTCTATGGACGCCAAATGCTGGAGGGAAGCGCTTCACTGAGGGGGTTATCAGTCCTGGGGACCCCAGAAGAGCAGGTTCGGGGGCCACTCTGTGCAAAACGAGCTGCACAGTGGAGGTATGATATGTTTTCTCTTTCTCTTTACCTTTACAATCACTTTAATGGCGTTGTGTTGAGTTATTTGTAGAAGATTTTTTGCCAACTATCTGGATAACTGTTTTAGGTCCACATCCCTGATACGTACAGGAAAAAGAAAATTCCTCAAGAAGTGAGATTTTAATGGACCAGAAACAGTAATGTCGTAAAAGTACAACATTTAAGACCGGTAAATACAATATATGATCAAAGAAAAATTGATCAATCAAAACAAACACATGGTATAATAGACAGCATGGAGTCAAACCAGTGGAATAACCTAGAGATCAACTGTCAAGAATATAAAAGAAGAAATCCAATGCGCTTCAACATAAGAGGTGAAGTCTTCAGGGACAGTAGGTTATACAATTCCAGTTTTTTTGAAAAATCTATCTATAATTATAAAATACACATGATAATAAACATGCACAAAATTCAATGATGTCTTTACGATAATCATATGCAAAAACAATTCTACATAAAGTTAACCATACTGACCCCATGTGTTAATGAATCACCCAATGGGGATTATAGCTCAAAGAACAGAGGAGGATGGACCGCTGAAATTGCACTGGGCAGGCATGGAGGGAGAAAAATGCAAAAGAGTACTGTGCCAGACCGTGAGCTCCCAACAGGGGCCGGAGCGCCAGAAGACAGATGCATCTAATACTGTGACATCAAAGATATAGACGAGTTCAGGTATTTGGTCAGATATTTAATAAAGATATGTCTTAAAATTAATGAAAAGGAGAGCTGATTTAGGATAGTCCTCAGCATACCTATATTATGTAGAATGCGAGGAATCGCTAAGTAAAGTGGAAGGGAAGCTAGGACTGAATACACGTGGGCACTAACAACGCAGTAGTGGAATGGTTCATAATACATTGTCGAGCAGCATGGCAGAAATACAGCTATGTCTCCCAAGTGTGGCAGGGAAGTGAGCTAGGACTGACATTTTATGTTTGTCTCCAGTTAATCAAAGGGCGTGGCTGAGGTGGCATCACAGGACGGCACCCTGAGCTGATGGCACGGCATCACAAACAAGGAAGGCTTGTCTCCATCATCCCAGGAGCCCGGACACCTGGGAGTGACGTCATCCAGAGTGTCTGGCAGCCAGAACACGTCATGACTCACCGCAATACATCACCCGCCCACCGACACACGTTGGGTCCCATGGCAACCAGAAGGATTTCAGTTTTGATCCACTGGGAGATTCTCTTTAGGGGTCCCATATTACCTACATTTTTTGACTTTTGGCAATCTTTTGGTATATTGTCCTCCAAGGTCTGATTCAGATGAGTGACACCATTCTTTGATTGCGCATGCTTGTTTGATGAAGAGCTTTTCTGCCGTGATTTTTTTTTTTTTTTCTTTTCCCCCCCGCATGGCTGTTCTCTTCCATCCGACACATGTAGGCCGTGCTCACCACCCCCCTCTAGGGGCGGCGACGCCGGCTTCTACAGGGTCTGGCGTCACAGGAGATCCTGGTTGCCATGGGACCCAACGTGCGTTTGTGGGCGAGTGACACATTCGCAGCGTCATGTGTGCGGGCTGCCCGGCGCTTTGGGTGACCACTCCCCGGTGTCCGGGCTCCCAGGACGATGGAGACAGGCCTCCCTTGTTTCTACGGTGCAGTGTGCCATCGGCTTAGGGGACCAGCCATCGAGCATTTGATGACCATCCTGTGATTAACTGGGAACAAACATAAATTGTCAGTCCTAGCTCATTTCCCTGCCACACTTGGGAGACATACCTTGTCAAGCAGCATGGCAGAAATACAGCCATTATGAACCATTCCACTACTGCGTTGTTAGTGCCCACGTGTATTCAGTATATATTTTTTATACCGATGGGATGTAATCCCCATTTATGTAATACCAACGTCTGCTGTTATCTTCATAGATACGTTTGAACATACTATTTAATTGCAATAGACCTGCATCCAATCGATACATCAGGGCTTTCCTGTTTTCATGGGCGTTACATGGATGTGGATATAACTTTCTGACTACTTCAAATCATTATTGCCACTTGGACAAATGCTATTCCATCATCTCTTAGTGATTCCTCACATTCTATAGAATATAGGTATGCTCAGGACTATCCTAAATCAACTCTCCTTTTTATTAATTTTAACACACATGTCTTTATTAAATATCTGCCCAAATACCTGTACTCCATCTAGATCTTTGATGTCACAGTATTAGATGCATCGGTCTTCTGGCGCTCCGGCCCCTGTTGGGAGCTCACGGTCTGGCACGGGGGTCTTGTTTGGTGTTTTTCTCCCTCTGTGCCTGCCTGCCGCAATCTCGGTGGTCCATCCTCTTCTGTTCTTTGAGCTATGATCTCCATTGGATGATTCAATAACACATGGGGTCAGTATGGTTAACTTTATGTATAACGTTTTGTTTTTGCATATGATTATTGTATAGACATCATTGAATTTTGTTTCAGGTTTTTGTTCATGTTTATAATCATGTGTATTTTATAATTGATTTTTCAAAAAAAAATGGAATTGTATAACCTACTGTCCCTGGAGAAGACTATTTCACCTCTTATGTTGAAACGCGTTGGGTTTCTTCTGTCATATCCTTAACAGTTGATCTCTAGGTTATTCCATTGGTTTGAATCCATGCTGTCTGTTATACCATGTGTTTGTTTTTAGTGATTAATTTTTCTTCAATCATATATTGTATTTACCTGTCTTCATAAATTTTGTACTTTTGTGACATTACTGTTTCTGGTCCATTAAAATCCCACTTGAGGAATTTTTCTTTAGTTATTTTGAGGGGACAGCAAATTTACACTGTTATACAAGCTGTACACTCACTACTTTACAATGAAGCAAAGTGTCATTTCTTCAGTGTTGTCACATGAAAAGGTATAATAAAATATTTACAAAAATGTGAGGGGTGTACTTACTTTTGTGAGATACTGTATATATGTGTATGTATATATTTATATGTGTGTGTGTGTGTATGTATATATATATATATATATATATATATATATATATATATATATATATATATATATATATATATATATATATATCTATATATATCTATATATATATATCCCTCACATTTTTGTAAATATTTTATTATACCTTTTCATGTGACAACACTGAAGAAATGACACTTTGCTACATTGTAAAGTAGTGAGTGTACAGCTTGTATAACAGTGTCCCCTCAAAATAACTCAACACACAGCCAATATTGTCTAAACTACTGGCAACAAAAGTGAGTACACCCCTAAGTGAAAATGTCCAAATTGGGCCCAAAGTGTCAATATTTTGTGTGACCACCATTATTTTCCAGCACTGCCTTAACACTTTTGGGCATGGAGTTCACCAGAGCTTCACAGGTTGCCACTGGAGTCCTCTTCCACTCCTCCATGATGACATCACGAAGCTGGTGGATGTTCGAGACCTTGCGGTCCTCCATGTTCCCTTTGAGGATGCCCCACAGATGCTCAATAGGGTTTAGGTCTGCAGACATGCTTGGCCAGTCCATCACCTTTACCCTCAGCTTCTTTAGCAAGGCAGTGGTTGTCTTGGAGGTGTGTTTGGGGTCGTTATGTTGGAATACAGCCCTGCGGCCCAGTCTCAGAAGGAAGGGGATCATGCTCTGCTTCAGTATGTCACAGTACATGTTGGCATTCATGGTTCCCTCAATGAACTGTAGCTCCCCAGTGTCAGCAGCACTCATGCAGCCCCAGACCATGACACTCCCACCACCATGCTTGACTGTTGGCAAGAAACACTTGCCTTTGTACTCCTCACCTGGTTTCCCGCCACACATGTTTGACACCGTCTGAACCAAATAAGTTTATTTTGTTCTCATCAGACCACAGGACATGGTTCCTGTAATCATAGTTACATAGTAGGTGAGGTTGAAAAAAGACACAAGTCCATCAAGTCCAACCTATGTGTGTGATTATGTGTCAGTATTACATTCAGGTGATTATCTAATAGTTTCTTGAAGCTATCAATGCTCCCCGCTGAGACTACCGCCTGTGGAAGGGAATTCCACATCCTTGCCGCTCTTACAGTAAAGAACCCTCTACGTAGTTTAAGGTTAAACCTCTTTTCTTCTAATTGTAATGAGTGGCCACGAGTCTTATTAAACTCTCTTCTGCGAAAAAGTTTTATCCCTATTGTGGGGTCACCAGTACAGTATTTGTAAATTGAAATCATATCCCCTCTCAAGCGTCTCTCATCCAGAGAGAATAAGTTCAGTGCTCGCAACCTTTCCTCATAACTAAGATCCTCCACACCCTTTATTAGTTTTGTTGCCCTTCTTTGTACTCGCTCCATTTCCAGTACGTCCCTCCCTGAGGACTGGTGCCCAGAACTGGACAGCATACTCCAGGTGCAGCCGGACCAGAGTCTTGTAGAGCGGGAGAATTATCGTTTTATCTCTGGAGTTGATCCCCCTTTTAATGCATGCCAATATTCTGTTTGCTTTATTAGCAGCAGCTTGGCATTGCATGCCATTGCTGAGCCTATCATCTACTAGGACCCCCAGGTCCTTTTCCATCCTAGATTCCCCCAGAGGTTCTCCCCCCAGTGTATAGATTGCATTCATATTTTTGCCACCCAAATGCATTATTTTACATTTTTCTACATTGAACCTCATTTGCCATGTAGTCGCCCACCCCATTAATTTGTTCAGGTCTTTTTGCAAGATTTCCACATCCTGCGGAGAAGTTATTGCCCAGCTTAGCTTAGTATCGTCTGCAAATACAGA
Organism: Aquarana catesbeiana; assembly: GCF_042186555.1. NCBI lineage: Eukaryota > Metazoa > Chordata > Amphibia > Anura > Ranidae > Aquarana > Aquarana catesbeiana. The sequence goes on from NC_133335.1 coordinate 108,028,175, forward strand.
GATTGAACTGTTTATCCCATCCTCCAGGTCGTTTATGAACAAATTAAATAGGATTGGTCCCAGCACAGAACCCTGGGGAACCCCACTACCCACCCCTGACCATTCTGAGTACTCCCCATTTATCACCACCCTCTGAACACGCCCTTGTAGCCAGTTTTCAATCCATGTACTCACCCTATGGTCCATGCCAACGCACCTTATTTTGTACAGTAAACGTTTATGGGGAACGGTGTCAAATGCTTTTGCAAAATCCAGATACACCACGTCTACGGGCCTTCCTTTATCTAGATGGCAACTCACCTCCTCATAGAAGGTTAATAGATTGGTTTGGCAAGAACGATTCTTCATGAATCCATGCTGATTACTGCTAATGATATCATTCTTATTACTAAAATCTTGTATATAGTCCCTTATCATCCCATCCAAGAGTTTACATGCTATTGATGTTAGGCTAACTGGTCTGTAATTCCCAGGGATGTTTTTTGGGCCCTTTTTAAATATTGGTGCTACATTGGCTTTTCTCCAATCAGCTGGTACCATTCCAGTCAATAGACTGTCTGTAAAAATTAGGAACAACGGTCTGGCAATCACCTGACTGAGTTCCCCAAGTACCCTCGGATGCAAGCCATCTGGTCCCGGTGATTTATTAACGTTAAGTTTCTCAAGTCTAATTTTAATTCCGTCCTCTGTTAACCATGTAGGTGCTTCCTGTGTTGTGTCATGAGGATAAACACTGCAGTTTTGGTTACTGAAGTCCCCCGATTCACTCGTGAAGACTGAGGAGAAGAATAAATTCAATACCTTTGCCATCTCCCCATCCTTTGTAACCAGATGTCCTTCCTCATTCTTTATGGGGCCAATATGGTCTGTCCTCCCTTTTTTACTGTTTACATACTTAAAGAATTTCTTGGGATTTTTTTTTGCTCTCCTCCGCTATGTGTCTTTCATGTTCTATCTTAGCCGTCCTAATTGCACCCTTACATTTCTTATTGCATTCTTTATAAATTCTGAATGCTGAGGATGATCCCTCAACCTTGTATTTTTTTGAAGGCCTTCTCCTTTGCTTTTATATGCATTTTTACATTGGAGTTAAGCCATCCAGGATGTTTGTTCGCTCTTTTAAATTTATTACCCAATGGGATACATTGGCTAATGCCCTTATTTAATATGCTCTTAAAGCAAACCCATCTCTCCTCCGTATTCTTTGTTCCTAATATTTTATCCCAATTTATGCCTTTTAGCAAGGTTTGTAGTTTAGGGAAGTTGGCTCTTTTGAAATTCAGTGTCTTTGTGTTCCCTTCATGTTTCCTATTTGTGTGATTTATACTGAAACTAATTGACTTTTGTGTTCTTTGTGATCGCTGTTACCTAAATTGCCCCGTATTTCCACATCTGTGATCAGGTCTGTATTGGTAATCAGTAGATCTAGTAATGTTTTATTTCTAGTTGGTGCGTCTACCATCTGACCCATAAAATTTTCCTGCAAGACATTAACCACTTGCCGACCGGGCCATAGCCGAAAGACGGCAACAGCGCGGTCGGCTAGTTCTGGGTGGACGTCCATGGACGTCCTCCCAGAATACTGCTCTCACGCGCCCCCTGGGGCGCGCACCCGAGAACTTCCGTGACCGCCGGGTCCAGAGGACCCGGCGCATCACGGATCACGGTAAACGGCCGCTGATCGCGGCCGTTTACCATGTGATCGCTCCGTCAAATGACGGAGCGATCACATGTCAACAGACCGGCGTCATCTCATGACGCCGGTTCCTCCCGCCCCTCTCTGTACCGATCGGTACAGTGCGAGGGGAGAGGGGGAGGGATCGGATGGCAGCACCGCTGTGGGCTGGATGTGTAGTACCCACAGCGGTGCTCAGTGACAATTGTAGTCACATCCATCCATCCCTCAATGCTCAGCCAACCCTGCAATACTCTGCATAACACCCTGCAATACTCTGCATAACACCCTGCAATACTCTGCATAACACCCTGCAATACTCTGCATAACACCCTGCAATACTCTGCATAACACCCTGCAATACTCTGCATAACACCCTGCAATACTCTGCATAACACCCTGCAATACTCTGCATAACACCCTGCAATACTCTGCATAACACCCTGCAATACTCTGCATAACACCCTGCAATACTCTGCATAATACCCGGCACTACTCTGCATTATACCCGGCACTACTCTGCAATGTACCCGGGCACTACTCTGCAATGTACCCGGGCACTACTCTGCAATGTACCCGGGCACTACTCTGCAATATACGCGGGCACTACTCTGCAATATACGCGGGCACTACTCTGCAATATACGCGGGCACTACTCTGCAATATACGCGGGCACTACTCTGCAATATACGCGGGCACTACTCTGCAATATACGCGGGCACTACTCTGCAATATACGCGGGCACTACTCTGCAATATACGCGGGCACTACTCTGCAATATACGCGGGCACTACTCTGCAATATACGCGGGCACTACTCTGCAATATACGCGGGCACTACTCTGCAATATACCCCGCAATACTCTGCAATAGCCCGCAATACTCCGCAATTTTTAACCAGTTCCCGCCCACGGTCATATGACATCCCTGACTTTGAGCGGGTATATCTGAATGATGGGTGCAGCTACAGGCATCATTCAGATATCAGCTTTTTCAGCCAGCGATTTCCTACACCATAGGAATGATCATAGCTGCTGTTCCACTGCTTGATCATTCTTATGGGAGGCGAGAGGGGACGCCCCCCCCCCTTCCCGCCACCCTCCGGTGCTTCTACCGACTCACCGCTACGATCGAAGCCAAGATCGTTTTTTTTTTATTATTATTTCAGGCTTCCCAGCCTAGAGGTGAGATGTGGGGTCTTATTGACCCCATATCTCACTGTAAAGAGGACCTGTCATGCCATATTCCTATTACAAGGATGTTTACATTCCTTGTAATAGAAATAAAAGTGATCAAAAAATTTTTTGGGGGGGAAAAAGTGTCAAACTAAAATAAATAAAGTAAAATAAACAATAAAAAAAAAAAAAAAAAAAATTTAAAGCGCCCATGTCCGTGTGCTCGCATGCAGAAGCAAACACATACGTAAGTCCCGCCCACATATGAAAACGGTGTTCAAACCACACATGTGAGGTATCGCTGCGATCGGTAGAGCGAGAGCAATAATTTTGGCCCTAGACCTCCTCTGTAACTCAAAACATGTAACCAGGAAAAAATTTTAAAGCGTCACCTATGGAGATTTTTAAGTAGCGACGTTTGGCACCATTCCACGAGAGTGTGCAATTTTGAAGGGTGACATGTTGGGTATCTATTTACTCGGCGTAACTTCATCTTTCATATTATGCAAAAACATTGGGCTAACTTTACTGTTTTGTTTTTTTTTAAAGCACAAAACTGTTTCTTTCCCCAAAAAAAACGCGTTCGAAAAATTGCTGCACAAATACCGTGCGAGATAAAAAGTTGCAACAACCGCCATTGTATTCTCTAGGGTCTTTGCTAAAAAAAAATATATATAATGTTTTGGGGTTCTATGTAATTTTCTAGCAAATAAATTATGATTTTTACATGTAGGAGAGAAATGTCAGAATTGGCCTGGGCGCTCCAGAACGCCTGGAGGTGCTCCCCTGCATGTTGGGCCTCTGTATGTGGCCATGCTGTGTAAAAGTCTCACACATGTGGTATCGCCATACTCGGGAGTAATAGCAGAATGTGTTTTGGGGTGTAATTTGTGGTATGCATATGCTGTGTGTGAGAAATACCCTTCTAATATGACAATTTTGTGAAAAAAAAAAAAAAAGAAAAAAAAAATCTTGATTTTGCAAAGAATTGTGGGAAAAGATGACAATTTCAAAAAAACTCACCATGCATCTTTCTAAATACCTTGGAATGTCTTCTTTCCAAAAAGGGGTCATTTGAGGGGTATTTGTACTTTTCTGGCATGTTAGGGTCTCAAGAAATGAGATAGGCCGTCAGTAATTCAGGTGTGATCAATTTTCAGATATTGGCACCGTAGCTTTTGGACTCTCTAACATTCACAAAGACCAAATAATATACACCAAGTTGTACTTATTTTTACCAAAGATATGTAGCGGTATAAATTTTGGCCAAAATTTACGAAGAAAAATTACTAATTTGCTAAATTTTATAACAGAAACAAAGAAAAATTCATTTTTTTACCAAATTTTCAGTCTTTTTTCTTTTATAGCGCAAAAAATAAAAAACCCAACGGTGATTAAATACCACCAAAAGAAAGCTCTATTTGTGTGAAAAAAAGGATAAAAATTTCATATGGGTAAAGTGTTGTATGACTGAGTAATTGTCATTCAAAGTGTGAGAGCACCGAAAGCTGAAAATTGGTCTGGTTAGGAAGGGGGTTTAAGTGCCCAGTGGTCAAGTGGTTAAGGAACTGGCGAGCCTTAAATGAATGCGCGGTTCCCTCCGCCCAGTCTATGTCTGGATAATTAAAATCCCCCATTATGATAACACTTTCCATCCTTGCTGCTAATCCAATTTATGATAGAATATCCGTCTCCACTTCCTCCCTCAGGTTAGGGGGCCTATAGCATACTCCCAGTATTATTTTCCCCTTAGCTTCATCCCTTTGGAGCTCTACCCATAAAGATTCCACCTCCTCCCTAGCCCCCTCAGTGATGTCATCTCTCACATTCACTTGTACCTTATTCTTGATATATAGGCATACCCCTCCCCCTTTTTTACCCTCTCTATCTTTGCGGTATAGGGTATACCCTTGAATGTTTGCCAGCCAATCATGAGAGCTGTTGAACCAGGTCTCTGAAATTCCCACAAAATCCAAATCCTCCATGTCCTTAATCTGCTTGTCTTTAGCAAACTGTTTTCGGGCTTTCTTGTGTATTGTCTTTAGAAGAAGCTTCCTTCTGTGACGACAGCCATGCAGACCAATTTGATGCAGTGTGTGGCGTATGGTCTGAGCACTGACAGGCTGACCCCCCCACCCCTTCAACCTCTGCAGCAATGCTGGCAGCACTCATATGTCTATTTTCCAAAGACAACCTCTGGATATGATGCTGAGCACTTGCACTCAACTTCTTTGGTCAACCATGACAAGGCCTGTTCTGAGTGTAACTTGTCCTGTTAAAATGCTGTATGGTCTTTGCCACCGTGCTGCGGCTCAGTTTCAGGGTCTTGGCAATCTTCTTATAGCCTACATAAGGAAAAAAGAACACTCCGATTGCCTCATCCGTAGGTCATATAGCAATTACAAAAGAAAGAAAGGGGGTTCCTCAAAAGGAAACCCCAAGTTGGACTTTTAAGGCACAGCGTGTCCTTTTGTGTATTGTGTATATGTATATTTTTGTATTTCAATTAAAGTTTATATTTTTTGATATCCCCTTGGTTTGCTGTGCCTTCAAACTCCGACTTGGGGTTTCCTTTTGAGGAACCCCCCTTTCTTTCTTGCTTATAGCCTAGGCTTTATGTAGAGCAACAGATCCTCAGACAGTTCTTTGCCATGAGGTGCCATGTTGAACTTCGAGTGACCAGTATGAGAGTGAGAGCGATAACACCAAATTTAACGCACCTGCTCCCCATTCACACCTGAGACATTTTAACCCTAATGAGTCACATGACACCGGGGAGGGAAAATGGCTAATTGGGCCCATTTTCACTTAGGGGTTTACTCACTTTTGTTGCCAGCAGTTTAGACATTAATGGCTGTGTGTTGAGTTATTTTGAGGGAACAGCAAATTGACACTGTTATACAAGCTGGACACTCACTACTTTACATTGTAGCAAAGTGCCATTTCTTCAGTGTTGTCACATGAAAAGATATAATAAAATATTTACAAAAATGTGAGGGGTGTACTCACTTTTGTGAGATACTGTGTGTGTGTGTGTGTGTATGTATGTGTATATATGTGTGTGTGTGTGTGTGTGTATATGTATATATATATATATATATATATATATATATATATATATATATATATATATATATATATATATATATATATATGTGTGTGTGTGTGTATAGATATAGATAGATATATATGGATATATATAGATATATATAGATATAGATAGATATATATATATATATATATATATATATATATATATATATATATATATAGACACGATTTTGTTTTGGGGAAAAAAAAAAAAAAAATTTTTATGAGTTAAAACAAACCACTCAAGTTAGCTTAATATTTTTTGTATAATGTGAAAGATGATGTTACGCAAAGTAAATGGATACCTAGCATGTCACACTTTAAAATTGCGCACACTCGTGGAATGGCGGCAAACTTCAGTACTTAAACATCTCCATAGGTTATGCTTTAATTTTTTTTAAAGGTTATCAGTTTAGAGTTACAGAGGAGGTCTTGTGCTAGAATTATTGCTCTCACTCTAACATTCACAGCGATACCACATGTGTGGTATGAATGCAGGTGAGACCTACGTATGTGTTTTCGTGCAAGCACAAGGACACAGGCACTTTAAAAAAAAAAAAAATGGTTTACTCTTATTCCTATTACAAGGAATGTAAACATCCCTTGTAATAGGACTAGGGCATGACTGGTTCTCTTTTTAACCACTTGCTTATCAGCCACCGTATAAGGTGGGAGGTCGGCTCGTTCCCACAAATCGCCGTAGCTGTACGGCAGTCCCTTTAACAGCTACAGCAGCGTGGCTGGGGAGCCGTTGCGCAAACCCAGCGATGTCTCCACAGAGCCAGAATGGAGATCTGACAATGTAAACAAACAGATCCCCGTTCTGTTCCTTATGATTAGAAACAGCGAACTCGCTGTACTCCAAGTCAGTCCCCTCCCCTCAGAGTTAGAAACACCTCCCACATTTAACCCCTTGATCGCCCCCTAGTGTTATCCCTTCCCTGCCAGTGACATTCATACAGTAATCAGTGCATTTTTATAGCACTGATCGCTGTATAAATGTCAGTGGTCCTAAAAAAAAAGTGTCCGATCTGTCCGTCGCAATGTCCCGCTAGAAAATCGCTGATCACCAACATTACTAGTAAAAAAAAAAAATAATAATAAAAATGCCATAAATCTATTCCCTATTTTGTAGATGCTGTAACTTTTGCGCAAACCAATCAATATACGCGTATTGCAATATTTTTTGAAAAAAAAATGTAGAATACATATTGGCCTAAACTGATAAAGATTTTTTTTTCTTTTACTTTGGGATATTATAGCAAAAAGTAAAAAAATTTTTTTTTTTTTTTTTTTTGTTTTGTTTTATAGCGCAAAAAATAAAACCCATAGAGGTGATCATATACCACCAAAAGAAAGCTCTATTTGTGGGGAAAAAAAACTTGCACATGATGGCTTTTACTTTGCAGGGAATCGCCTGCTGAAAAAAAAAATATCTGAATGATGCCTGCAGCTGCTGATAGTGAGGGTAAAAACACCACACATTCCAAACCTTGTTATATTTTTGTGGGTGATCCCCTGTGCTCAAACACAAGTTTTTCATAAGGCAACAGCTGATTTACCAATTGCATCCATTTACAGACTGAAGGAGGTGAGGGTTGGATCCATTTAAGTGCTATAGTCTTGCGAGCTAGGAATATTGTTTCTTTTAACCTAATTCTAATGCATCTCGGCCACTGCTCCTCATCTATAATACCACATTTGATATATTTAATACTGATTTATATTAAGACTAAGATTTTGTGCATTTTAGTGAAAGTAATCAATCGGCATACTATGTCCCTCCCCCATAGCAATAGGAGGATATGGAGGAGGAATGTCATTTACCACTGTCTGTACACCCACATGTGTGACTCTATAGTCATGTGGTCTGCACAGATAAGAAAATGGAGAAAATTAGGAGCTTAGAAGGAAACAAACTACCGTAGGAGCATGCTCAGTAGATGACAACAGCTGACTTACACAATCTCAGGCTGCACTGGGGACAGGGAAGGTGGGAGGGACAGCTGAAGGCTGGAACAATTAGGTATATGTCACTATACATAACAAATGCTTTAGTGGCTTTGTCAATATGGACACTGTTATATACAGTAGCATGTAATGAGGGTTTTTTCTTAGTCTTGGTTTAATGACAGTTTAAGTATTGTATGCATTATACATGAATTTCAGCCAGCATTATTGATTAACTCGACTGATGTGGTTATTTGTTCTTTTGCAGACAGTGGTATTACCAGGAACTGAATTAAAACCGTGGCAGGAGCTGGAAGATTTAGATTTAGAGAAGAAAGAGCCTGCATCAGTACAGTGGTACAAATAACAAGTACTTTTCCAATTGTCTGACTTGGTGACACTTCATTATAAATCTTGGGACTTGTCCTTTGTTGCCATACCAAAATCAAATATACAAAATGATGAACAATCACATAAATGGCTAAGGAAGGCACGACAGAAGACCTTTCTGTAAAATACTTTAAATGTTATATGGTTAATACATGTGTTTTTTTGTTTGGTTTTTTTTGTTTTAATTGAATTTTTAAACATATTAAAAACATGCCACTTGCAAAGTGACAACTTAAAAAAGTTATACAACAGCATAAGTGGCCAGCATGACCCTGTAGTGCATAATGTTTCTAAGGCCATTGGAACATTTAATTAATAGCATATACACAGTGTTTTCAGTGAGCACTAATTTTGGTTAATTTGAACAACTACTTTCATTTGTTTGTTTCATTTCATTTTTTTAGTTTTTTTTACTTTTACAACCCTTACATGTGTACTGTACTATATATTCAAGTATTGTATTATATACACTGATCTGTAGGTTTTTCCTCTAATGGTCATTTGTATTTTACTACAACCATTAAGCCTCCTGAAATTATTTGCTGGAATAAAGTCTCTACTAGAGTGTGTGTGTGTGTGTGTGTGTGTGTATTTTCTTTCAGCTAGACCTGACTCATAAACATGCATTCTAAAGATAGATGCTAAAGCACAACCATTTTGCAATAGCACAGCTTACAAATGTAATGAGCAAATATAGATGTAGGTACCGTATTTATCGGCGTATAACTTGTTTTCCCCTTAAAATCATGGGTGCGTGTTATACGCCGATCCCCCCGCCGATTGTGAGCCTTTTGGCAGCTCTCGGCCATTCTCGGCTGCTCTCGGCCATTCTCGGCAGCTTTCGGCCATTCTCATCGGCTCTCGCAGTCCCGCGTGAGCCGCCGAAAGCCGAGTGCGTCCGAAAGCCGCAGAGAACGGCCGAGAGCCGCCGAGAATGGCCGAAAGCGGCCGAGAACGGCGGCGCCATTTTTAAACGGCATTGCAAACACAGTGCAAGGCAGATGGACACTGACAAGGCTGTAATGAGGGACACAGCTGCAATGAAGGACTACAGATGGACACTGACAAGGCTGCAATGGGGGACAAGGCTGCAATGAGGGACACTGACAAGGCTGCAATGATGGACAAGGCTACAGATGGACACTGATGAGGCTGCATTGATGGGCATTTAAATGTAAGTTTTTTTTCTTAAACTTCCCTCCCAAAAGTTTTTTTCCTTAAAAATCCCTCCTAAACTTGGGGTGCGTGTTATACGCCGGCGTGTGTTCTACGCAGATAAATACGGTATTTAATTACACTCTATTTGCAAATACATGATTTCCCCAAACGTCTCTCAGGACAGCACCCAAGAGATCATGGCTCCCCCTCCAACAGGAAACTCCTCATCATTCCAAGCTTTAACAGGAAGCCTCCACGCAGCTTCCTTCAGTTTTTTTTGTTTCCTCCAGCCAGAGGAACACCTCTGGTGGGATCCATGACCTCTCGGCTTACCTGGGAGACAAAAGGTTCTCACCTGTTAGTGGTTTTGTTTTTTGTTTTTTAGGAGGGCTCGGGGAGAGCCTGTACTGCCTGGGAGTGCTGCCCATTTTTTCCACCAGATGGGTTTTTGTGGTGGTCACCCGCTGGCCGCCTGCATCGCGGGACAGTGGCAGGGCAAAGCTGTGCAGCCGTCATTGTTCTGGTGGCTGAGGAGAGTCCTCGGCCACGTCCTGTGCAGTGTACAGGAAGAGGCAGCACTTCCGGGTCGGGCTCGCAGCGTCCTTTTTGGCTGCAAGGGGCAAGGGCAGGGTCACCTGGTGCTCTTAAACTTCCGCCAGTGCAGCGATTTTGAATCTCAGAACCGGCTTTCTTTTAGCCACACGAATGCAGTGCGCTCTGCAATGGAGAATGCAGCAGACAAGAGGGCAAGCCAAGTCACCAGCAAGGTAAGAGATTGTGTTCCTTCTTTACTGTGGGCTGTTTTCTCCTATGTGTGTTAACTCCCCTAATGCACTTGGGTGATTGTTTTTTACTTGTGCTGTATGACAGCATTTTAGTGTGGTCCTTTTTTGTTTTTATCTTCTGTTTGTCCAGGCCAAAAGCTCTGTTCAACCATTCAAGAGAAGGTGCCCTGTCTGCAAAGAAAAATTAAGCGAAGCTTGGACAAAATCTTTGTGCAGATTGTATTGCAGATTTAGTCAGGGAGGAGTCTCCATCCATTTGTGGCGATCTGGTTTCAACCATTAAGGATGAGCTCTGAGCCACCTTTCAAGCTTTCAGGTCAAACCTGAGAGAAGAGCCAGGTCCCTCAGGAGAGCCTAGGGCTCCGCAGCCATCTTCAGAATCCCAAGGGGTTTCTCTGATAGTCTGGTCTCCCAGGATACTTCCCAAGAACCTGCTTCCCCCGCTCCAGATGGAACAGATTTAGAAGAGGAGAAAAATGAAGCAGATGCTGCCTCTAAGTACAAGATGTCACTAGAAGAGGTAGGTGGACTCTTGAAAGTAATCCATAGATGGAGGAGGAAAAGGAGCTCTCCCTGCACGACCGCATGTATGCAGGTTTGGGAAACTCAAAAGGCTATACTTTGTTGGTCCATTCGATAATCACAGACATGATTAAAAAAAAGAATGTCTGGAACCAGAGAAGAAACCATTTTTTTCTCAGGCCCACAAGAGAAGATTCCCATTTGAGGAAAATCCTGACTCTATCCGGAACAAGGTTCCAAAACTGGATTCCGCTTTCTCGCAGGTCTTGAAGTCAACTGACTTTGCCTTTAAAGATATGGGCAGGCTAAAGGAGCTCATGGATAAAAAGATGGACCTACTTCTTAAAAGAGCCTGGCAATCTGTTATGAACAGTCTGAAGCCAGCAATGGCAACAATATGTGTTGCCAGGAATTTAGAGCACTGGATTAACCAGATGAAGGCCCATGTTACTGCGGATTCCCCGAAACAGGAGATTTTGGACTCCTTTACAACCTTATCTGCAGCAGTGTCATATATTGCAGCTGCACCGGCAGAGTCCATGCGCATGTTGGCTAGGTCCACAGTATTAACAAATTCTGCTAGGAGGGCCTTATGGCTAAAAACCTGGCCCAGGAACGCAGCATCAAAAAACAGGCTGTTTTCGCAATCCCTTTGCAGGGGATTTGCTGTTTGGTTCAGAACTAGAATCCATTCTTTGCCGAACGGCAGATAAAAAGAAATGGTTTCCGGCCAAGAAGAAGCAGGTGCAGACCCGTAAGCAGTGGCGCTGGGGCTAAAAATTTTTTGGGGGGCGCAAACAAGTTCTGAAAAAAAACCCATCAATCGCAGCCACTGTGCCCCATCAAATGCAGCCTCACTGTGCCCCATCAAATGCAGCCTCACTGTGCCCCATCAAATGCAAAATGCAGCCTCACTGTCCCACCAAATGCGGCCTCACTATCCCATCAAATGCAAAATGCAGCCTCACTGTGTCCCATCAAATGCAGCCTCACTGTGTCCCATCAAATGCAAAATGCAGCCTTACTGTCCCATCAAATGCAGCCTCACTGTGTCCCATCAAATGCAAAATGCAGCCTCACTGTCCCACCAAATGCAGCCTCACTGTCCCATCAAATGCAAAATGCAGCCTCACTGTGTCCCATCAAATGCAGCCTCACTGTGTCCCATCAATTGCAAAAAGCAGCCTCGCTGTGTCCCATCAAATGCAGCCTCGCTGTGTCCCATCAAATGCAGCCTCGCTGTGTCCCATCAAATGCAGCCTCGCTGTGTCCCATCAAATGCAGCCTCGCTGTGTCCCATCAAATGCAGCCTCGCTGTGTCCCATCAAATGCAGCCTCACTGTGCCCCATCAAATGCAAAATGCAGCCTCACTGTCCCACCAAATGCGGCCTCACTACCCCATCAAATGCAAAATGCAGCCTCACTGTGTCCCATCAAATGCAGCCTCACTGTGCCCCATCAAATGCAACCTCACTGTGCCCCATCAAATGCAGCCTCACTGTGCCCCATCAAATGCAGCCTCACTGTGCCCCATCAAATGCAAAATGCAGCCTCACTGTCCCACCAAATGCGGCCTCACTATCCCATCAAATGCAAAATGCAGCCTCACTGTGTCCCATCAAATGCAGCCTCACTGTGTCCCATCAAATGCAGCTTCACTGTGTCCCATCAAATGCAAAATGCAGCCTTACTGTCCCATCAAATGCAGCCTCACTGTGTCCCATCAAATGCAAAATGCAGCCTCACTGTCCTACCAAATGCAGCCTCACTGTCCCATCAAATGCAAAATGCAGCCTCACTGTCCCATCAAATGCAGCCTCACTGTGTCCCATCAAATGCAGCCTCACTGTGTCCCATCAAATGCAAAAAGCAGCCTCACTGTCCCATCAAATGCAGCCCCTGTGTCCCATCAAATGCAGCCTCGCTGTGTCCCATCAAATGCAGCCTCGCTGTGCCCCATCAAATGCAGCCTCGCTGTGCCCCATCAAATGCAGCCTCGCTGTGCCCCATCAAATGCAGCCTCGCTGTGTCCCATCAAATGCAAAATGCAGCCTCACTGTCCCATCGAATGCAGCCTTACTGTCCCATCAAATGCAGCCCTGTGTCCCATCAAATGCAGCCTCCCCCCTTCTCTGCGGGAGGCCCGGACCGGCACTTACCTTGCTGTGGTGTTCTCTCCTGCAGTGTCTCCTTCAGTGGGCACTGACAGCGGCGGTGGAGGAGTCCGCTCCTCATACTTCCGGTTTTCTTTCGCGGGCGCAATGGGAGACAGAAAACCGGAAGTGACATCTAACTTGGATGTCAAGCAAACCACCTGGCTGTAGTAATAGATACTACAGGCGCCGGACAGAAGCTACTCAGCACTTCGGAATGCGCCGCAAGGAGGGACAAAAGCCCACAAATGAAGCGCTGCATCTGCAATCTCGTGATTGCATGGACGTGGCGCTTCCCGTAGTGCACTGGCGTCCGGCGTCCGAACACAGTCCAGGGGTCTCAAACGGGCTGCCCTCCAGCTGTTGCAAAACTACAAGTCCCATGAGGCATTGCAAGGCTGACAGTTACAAGCATGACTCCCTCAGGCAGAGGCATGATGGGACTTGTAGTTCCGCAACAGCTGGAGGGCCACAAGTTTGAGACCCCTGCCCTAGAGAATAAAATGGCGGTCATTGCAACTTTTTATCTCACACGGTATTTGCGCAATAAGTTTAATGAATTAAAAAATAAGAGTACAGTTAGCCCAATTTTTTAGTATATTGTGAAAGATAATGTTATGCCGAGTAAATAGATGCCCAACATGTCATGCTTTAAAATTGCGAACGCTCATGGAATGGCGCCGAACTTCGGTACTTAAAGATCTCCATAGGTGACGCTTGAAATTTTTTTACAGTTTACCAGTTTAGATTTATAGAGGAGGTCTAGTACTAGAATTGTTGCTCTCGCTCTAACGCACGCGGCGATACCTCACGTGTGATTTGAACGGCGTTTACATATGTGGGCGGGACTAACGTGTGTGTTCGCTACCGGGGACGGGCGTTTTTTTAAATTTTTTTTTTCTATTATTTATTTTACTTTATTTTTTTTATTTTTTTTTTTTACACTTTTTTTACATTTAATTTTATTGATCACTTTTATTCCTATTACAAGGAATGTAAACATCCCTTGTAATAGGAATCTATCGTGATAGCTATCTGATGGTCATAGAGATGGCTGGTGACCAGGTGGTCACCGGAAATCTCTATGGTCGTCATCCAGCTGCGTCCGATTCTTTCTCCAGGCCCCCGATGGCATGGGAGAGCCCGGAGAAGCACCGGATGGTGGCAGGAGAGGGGGCGTCCCCTCCCGTCGCCTATAAGAATGTACAAGTGGCGGAACTGCCGCTATGATCATTCTTATCGTGCACAGAATCGCCGCCTACAAATGATATCTGAATGATGCCTGTAGCTGCAGGCATCATTCAGATATCGCCGCACAAAGTCAAGGACGTCATATGGCGGTGTGCGGTATTGAAGTGGTTAAAGGGCCAGTTTTTTTGGGTTTTATTTGTGACTGCCTGGAGGGGGGGCGGCGCCCACGTGCCCCCTATGGATGGGCCACCACTGCCCGTGAGCATTTTTTTCGGCCTCAGGACAGCTGGAAGGTAAAACGTAGGGAAAAAGGAAGCCATGGTCTTTCCAGAATCCCAAAAATAGGTGTGGAGTGCTCTTCAATCCTCCTGCGACTATGGAAAGTCACTGTGACTCCTTCCTCCTGGTCGGAGGAAGGCTCTAGGAGTTTCTTCCGCCATGGAGAGCATTACACCAAACCAATTTATTCTAAACATGCTCTCCCAGGGATATGTGATCGCTTTCATGGAAGAACCTCCAAAAAGATTCTTGGTGACAAACACCCCAAGAGATCCAGCCAAGGCTCTCTCCATGAAGTCCTCAATCCAGGAACTGAGATCCCAGAGAGTCATTGTTCCGGTCCCTACAAGAGTTCCTAAGGGGTTCTACTCGCACGTATTCCTCGTTCAGATACCCTCAGGAAAGTTCCATCTCATCCTAAATCTCAAGATGCTAAATCGATCGGTAGCGTACAGAAGATTTCGGATGGATTCCATTTTCTCAGTCAAAAACCTCCTGAACCAAGGGTGCTACATGGCATCAATAGACTTACAGGGTGCCTACCTCCACATACCTATCGCTGCCTAGGTCCCAAAAATATGAGGTTGGCACTGAAAGTAGGGAAAAAGGAGGTACACCTGCAGTTCAGAGCAATCCCATTTGGCCTGTCATTGTCCCCAAGAGTGTTCACAAAGGTAATGGCCAAAGCATTGGTACCTTATGTGTCTATAAGGAATCTCAGTGATTCCTTATCTAGACAACCTGTTTTTTTGCTCCAACCAGAGAAAATCTTCAGCAAAACTTGGTCAGAGTTCCTGCCCACCTAGAGCCCATAGGATGGATCTTAAACCTTAAGTCGAATCTGATTCCCTCGCAGGAGGTGTTATATTTGGGGTACTGGATCAACTCACTGGAGCAGAAGATCTTTCTTCCAGAAGAAAAGGAGAAGAAGCTAGGGGAAGTAGTGTCTCTGTTGCAGTCCAGTCAACTCATGTCAGCATTGGGAACCCTGACCTCTTCCATACCTGCAATTCAGTGGACAAGACTTTAACTTCAGACCCCTGCAAGGTTTCTTAAGTCTGGGATCACCTGCAAGATTCGCTAATGAGGGCCCCCACTATAGTGAAAAGAAGTCGTGGGTGGCAGAAGAACAAGACAAGGTTTTCATCAGGTCTGGGGTTGGGGGGCTCATATGAGCGCTCAATGGGCTCATGGCTCGTGGTCCACGAGAGAAGCAATAAGATCCTCGAATATGGAGGGAACTAAAAGCAATAGACATTGGTTTGCTGAAGTTTGCCAGAGAAGTGCGGGGACTTCATATACAGGTCCTGTCAGATTCCACAGCAGTGGCCTACATAGACAGGGGGGGCACCAGAAGCAGAGCTTTTCAATGCCTGGCAGGAAGTGTTCGAAGATGGGCAGAGCTCCATATTCTATCCTTGTCTGTGGTCCATCTCAAAGGGACTCGAAACAGGGTAGCGGACTTCCTCAGCAGAAACCAGGTATACGAGTCAGTGGCGATTGAACCCAGGAATTCTTCCATATGATCGTGAAGAAATGGAGGCAGCCAAAAGTGGATCTCTTCGTGACTCAGGAAAATGCACAGGTGTCTCTCTTCTTCTTCCTGAACAGAACCGAGCCATCCCTGGGGTTAGATGCTCTGGCGCACAGCTGGATTTTTCACCTGTTACGCCTTTCCCCCTTTTTGAGCTTACCCTGCAGGTCATATGGAAAATACAAAAGGAGGATATAACAGTAATCCTCATTACTCCCTTTTGGCCCAAGAGAGCTTGGTTTTGATCCCTTCTCGAGATGCAACTCGAACCGTATTAGCACCTTCCGTTGAGACAAGACCAGCTTGGTTTCTGAAGAGCAGCTCCTAAAAAAAGAAGGGGTTTTCAGATATATTAGTTGCTACCCTCCTATCTAGCAGAAAGAATGTTACCAGAGCAATGTATTCCAAAGTCTGGAAAGTTTTCAGCTCCTGTTGCACTGCATTCGGCAGATCCTTAAAAGCGATTTCTTCTATTTTGGTAAGTAACCTCAAAGTTCAAGTTGTTGCACTGGGGGTATTTTTTGGAAAAATCTATCTCGCCAGAACCCCTAGTGATCAGTTTCTTCAAGGCCCTCACCCGGTCCAGACTGGTAGTGAACAGAAGCTGTCCAAAGTGGGACTTATCGGTTGTTCTATAGGCCCTGACCAGGGAACCATTTGAACCTATTCATTTAGCCTCCCTGGGACTGATTACTTTGAAAACTGTTTTTGTTTTTTTGTTTTTGTTTTTTTAGTTGCTATAACAGCTTCAAGCCTTGTCAATCAGGGAGCCATTTTTTTTCTATCTTTTCAGACCGAATTGTTCTGAAGACGGATCCTAATTTTTTACCGAAGGTCACTACGGTCCAAAATCGAGCTCAGAAGATGATGCTTCCTACGTTTTTGCTCTAATCCATCGGAAAAGGAAGAAGAATTCCATACCTTGGATGTTAAGAGAGTAGTCTTAAATTACCTGGAAGCCACTAAGGACTTTAGGCGTTCAGATGCATTATTTGTTTCATATGCTGGTAGTAAAAAAGGAAGACAAGCTACCAGAGGAACCATTGCCAGATGGTTGAAAATGGCTATTACAGAGACCTATTCAGTTTCAAGCCAGGAGAGTCCAGTTGGTATTAAGGCCCATTTTACAAGAGCTTTGGTGGAGAATTGGGCAGAAAGAGCTGGTGCCACCCCCAAACAGATCTGTACATGGACGTGGACATGGATGAGTCTGACCATCTTTGCCCGTCATTATAGGTTAGACCTGATGGCTGGGGACCAGGCTTTCGGAAGGAAAGTCTTGCAGGCTGTTGTCCCACCCTAAATGGGTTAAGTCTAGTTTATCCTCTCCGGTGCTGTCCTGAAAGACGTTTTGAGGAAAATTCAAGTTAGACTTATCTGTAGCTTGTTTTCCAATCGACTTTCAGGACAGCAATAACCCACCTTTTTTTTGTTGCTGTAATACTATAACTGTCACTTATGTGTTGCAGCCAGGGCTGGAGGTTCTCTACAAACAACTAAAGGAAGCTGCGTGGAGGCCTCCTTGGAATGATGAGGTGTTTCCTGTTGGAGGAGGAGCCATGATCTCTCAGTTGCTGTCCTGAAAGACTATTGGAAAACAAGTTACCGGTAGGTCTAACTTGAATTTTTCAACACATTCCTCATATTGGCTAAGATTATTTACATGGAATAAAATGTGTCACAGAACATGAAGATACAAAAACTCTGCATATGATGAACATGGGCATAAAAAGAGGTTAACTTAAGTTAGGGTGACCAGCCGTTCCCAGTTACTGGGGCAGTTCCTGGATTGAAGGCTTTGTCCCCGCTTTGCAGGGCTGATTCTGGGCAAGTGCACCGCAAGCTGGAGAAGAGGGGGGCACCCAGAACCGGTCCTGCTGAGCTTATTAGGGCGTCCCTCGGATAGGGGGCCGCCACAGTATACAGAGCAGGGATCTCTGGCTTACCCAGCTGTCAAAGTCCCACTTCCTGGGCCGGCTCCTATAATGGACAGCACACTGGTGACATCTATCATTAGAGGCAATACTTTGTCTGAGGGCAGTGGCTTTGCCAGGTTAACAGGAGATCCCTGCTCTGTATAATCCTCTAATTGCTATGCACTGGTCAGACTGCATTGATGACCACAGGTAAGGCTGAGCTGATAGGCACAGAACAGGCTATGCTGATGGACAGTGTTGAGGCTGCGCTGATGGTGGTGAGTATAATACTCTTCAAATGTGCTTTAAAATGCATGTTTTTTTCCTTTTATGAACAAGAGAATAATGACGACATGTGGTTGGGCTGGTATGAAATGATTTCCAGAAATAAAGTATATACAGTATCTCACAAAAGTGAGCACACCCTTCACATTTTTGTAACTATTTTATTATATCTTTTCATGTGACAACAATGAAGAAATTACACTTTGCTACAATGTAAAGTAATGTGTACAGCTTAAAAATAAAGAACTGCGCTAGGTAAGTAAACAATGAAGAAATACAAAAATCATTAGTGAAAAACATGATGTGAGTCCTTCTGCTAAACACTATAACCCCGATATAAGGCAACAATAGTATAAATAAATCAGTGTAGCGCTGGACATGAATCTGAGTGAATGAACTGACAGTAGTGATAATAAAATTAACAACTAAAAATTATTGTAAACAATCAATATATCACCAGTGAATAAACTTTCGTCAAAAAATTATGTGCTCAAAAACTTATAAAAAGTCCAAGCAATAATGACAAAATATAAAAAATTAAAAACATGAAAAAAATAGTCCAAAATATGAAGTGCAAAAAAATCCTGTAGACCACTCAATAGTGCTGCCCACCACCGGAGAGAATGAAGGCTTACCGGAAAGCCTGCGACCGCCCTTACTCAGGGGGGTCTAAACGGGCATAGCAGATCAATGAAGAGATCCTATAGAGCCGCAACTGATGTCCCTCTGGTCACCTCCGATGTCAGCCTCCCAACAATAGCAAAAGACACTCTGGGGCAAATCCTTGATTCCGGGAAAAACTCCAATGGCCAGTGCTCCAGCAGGAATAAACCATAAAGAAAAGGGGACTCCAATAGTGTAGAGGACCAAAAAAAGTTTTATTTTAAAAAATCCTAATGCATCCAAAAGCACTGCATAGGTCGCATATGAGGTGCAAATAAGCAATAGCAATAAAAATCCGTCACTAGACAGCAAAATGACACTACCGCCGTTTAGTTTAAAAGCGCGCATGCGCAATGCAAGTTCACGTTGTGACCCTACGGCCGTTTCGTCACAACTGACATCATCAGGGGTACGTGATCACGCATGCGCATTAAGTAGCCAAGCCGCGCTGCAGGGAACAGCGCCATTGGCTGGTTGGGTCCGAGCTGAGTATCGTGGTTGGTTTATTGGCAAATCCCAATCTGGGGACATTATGGGAACAATCTAAGCACCAATAATAAACAGCTGGGACCCTTGCTGAATATATGTAAAAATAGAGACACACTAACCAACTCAGTGCCATCTAGTGGACATTTACAAAATCACATAAAAATACAAAAGAAAAAAAGGACAATCATTTAAAAATTGCTAGCGGGCTTGTGAACAATGGCATGGCCCCCCAGTACATGCCATAATGAATGCTATGCACATTAATAACCAAACAAAAATTAGAAAATCTAAAAAAATAATAAAATATATATAAAAAAAAAATTATTTATATATGAAAAGGGGAAAGTGTATTTTACCCCAAAATGTGTATTAATTAACACAAAATGACATCCCAATGGGGGTGGACATCATAAAGGGTATCCATCCCTCATAATAGAAAAAAGGGGGGGGGTTATCACAGGGACACCCTCATTCATATAATTTTTGATAAACTTATAATATTTAATGGAGGTCCTAAATAGGCATAATCTTAGACACCAAAAATGAAAAAGCAATAGATGGTGAAAAACCAGTTAGGGGAACAATTTCCTCACTGAGGAAAAGCAAAATACTGCCGATGGGACATCAACTGTTGATGTCCCATTCTATATTCAAACCATTGGGGGCATGAGAGCCTAATTTATAGATCCAATTGGTCTCGGACCTAGAAATAGTCCTCTTGCCATTGCTGCCACGCCAATGGGGGACATATTTCTCTATGCCAATGAAGGTAGTACCTGTCGGGTCCCGGCTATGAACAAGATCATAGTGTTTAGAAACACTATGCTTATCAAAGCCTTGCCTGATGGTGATGTGTTCACCCAACCTCACGTGCAGCATACTGGTAGTGCGTCCCACATATTCAAGCCCGCAAGGGCACCTTAGAAGGTATACTACACATTTGGTGGTACATGTGATGAGCGATTTAATGGGGTATGTTTGGCCCGTGTTAACTGAGGTGAATTCAGTCAATCTCCTATCATTCAATGTGTTAACCCTACATACTTTACACCTTCTACATGGGGAAAATCCTTTAAGATCCCCAAAAAAGCTCAAACGCACAGGAGGATCTGGAACATTAGGTGCCAGCATATGTCTAAAGCTGGTGGCTCCCCTAAACAAGACAGCTTGTATAACCATGTAAATTTTATGTCCCCTCAAAATAACTCCACACACAGCCATTAATGTCTAAACCGCTGGCAACAAAAGTGAGTACACCCCTAAGTGAAAATGTCCAAATTGGGTCCAAAGTGTCAAAATTGTGTGGCCACCATTATTTTCCAGCACTGCCTTTAACCCTATTGGGCATGGAGTTCTCCAGAGCTTCACAGGTTGCCACTGGAGTCCTCTTCCACTCCTCCATGACGACATCACGGAGCTGGTGGATGTTAGAGATCTTGCGCTCGGCCACTTTCCATTTGAGGATGCCACACAGATGTTCAATAGGGTTTAGGTAAGGAGACATGCTTGGCCAGTCCATCACCTTTACCCTCAGCTTGTTTAGCAAGGCAGTGGTTGTCTTGGAGGTGTGTTTAGGGTTGTTATGTTGGAATGCTGCCCTGCGGCCCAGTCTCCAAAGGGAGGGGATCATGCTCGGGTTCAGTATGTCACAGTACATGTTGGCATTCATGGTTCCCTCAATGAACTGTAGCTCCCAGGTGCTGGCAGCACTCATGCAGCCCCAGACCATGACACTCCCATCACCATGATTGACTGTAGGCAGGACACACTTGTCTTTGTACTCCTCACCTGGTTGCCACCACACAAGCTTGACACCATCTGAACCAAATACGTTTTTATCTTGGTCTCATCAGACCATAGGACATGGTTCTAGTAATACATGTCCTTAGTCTGCTTGTCTTCAAGAAACTGTTTGTGGGCTTCCTTGTGCATCATCTTTAGAAGTGGCTTCCTTCTGGGACGACAGCCACGCAGACCAATTTGATGCAGTCTGCGACCTATGGTATGAGCACTGACAGGCTGACTATCTCCCCCGACTCCTTCAACCTCTGCAGCAATGCTGGCAGCACTCATACGTCTATTTCTGAAAGACAAGCTTTGGATATGATGCTTACCATCGCAAGGCCTGTTCTGAGCGGAACTTGTCCTGTTAAACCACTGCTTGGTCTTAGCCACTGTGCTGCAGCTCAGGTTCGGGGTCTTGGCAATCTTTTTATAGGCTATGTCATCTTTATGTAGAGCAACAATTTTCTTTTTTTCAAATCCTCTGAGTTCTTTGCCATGAGGTGCCATGTTGAACTTCCAGTGACCAGTATGAGAGAGTGAGAGCGATAACGCCAAATTTAACACACCTGCTCCCCAGACCTTGTAACACTAACGAGTCACATGACACCAGGGAGGGAAAATGTCTAATTGGTCCCAATTTGGACATTTTCACTTGTTGCCAGCGGTTTAGACATTAATGGCTGTGTGTTGAGTTATTTTGAGGGGACCGCAAATTTACACTGTTTATACAAGCTGTATACTCACTACTTTACATTGTAGCAAAGTGCCATTTCTTCAGTGTTGTCACGTGAAAAGGTATATAAACACATACCACACTGCCAAAACATTTGAGGAAAATATGCTTATAAATTGTCTTACTATTTGCCAATAAAAAAAATGTCCCCAGATACTTTATCTTAAGTGAAAACTGAATGTAAAAAGTTATAGCCAGTTGAAGTTGTTGTTCAGGATTTATATAGTGCCGACAGTTTGCGCAGCGCTTTACAACATTAGGGCAGACAGTACGATTACAATACAATTCAATACAGGAGGATTAGAGCTTACAATCTAGGAGGGAGGGTCAAGTGATAGAAAAAGGGTAATAGCTCTGGGGGATGAGCTGATGAAGAAAATAGAAGTGCAGTTGTTAGGTGGAGGGAGTGTAGGCTTCTCTGAAGAGAAGTTTTCAGGGATCGCCTAAAAGTGGATAGATTTGGAGACAGTCTGATAGATTGGGGTAGGGCAATCCAGAGGATGGGAGAGGTTCAGGAGAAGTCCTGGAGGTGAATATGGGAGGAGGTGATGAGGGAGCTAGAGAGCAGGAGGTCTTGGGAGGAACGAAGTGGGTGACTAGGTTGGTATTTTGAGACTAGGCAATAATGTAGCTGGGGGCAGAGTTGTGGATGTCTTTGTAACTTATTACTATTTTGAATCTATCTTGTTGGGCGCGTGTCAGCCAATGAAGGGATTGACAGAGAGGGGTAGCAGTCACTGAGCGGTTTGTAAGGTGGAAGAGTCTGGCAGCAGCATTCATGGTGGACTGAAGGGGGGCATAGTCTATTTTAAAGGTAAGCCAATGAGGAGGGATTTGCAGTAGCTGAGAGATAACCAGGGAGTGAATCGGGAGCTTTGCGGTTTCATTGGTTAGAAAAGGACTTGGATTAGAGATGTTATGGAGGTTGAGCCGGCAAGCTTTGGAGAGTGATTAGATGTGGGGCCAAAAGGAGAGTTCAGAATCCAGGATAACAGCACCTTGACATGTGGGGATGGGTGGATGGTTGTGCCATTGCTCTTGACAGAGAAGTCAGGGGAAGAGGCACGTGGGGGAGGAAATATGAGCTCGGTTTTGGACAAGTTGAGTTTGAGGAAGTGGTGTTACAGATATGTCTGTTAGTAAGTTAGTGATGCGTGAGGAGACTGATGGAGTGAGTTGAGGGGTGGAGAGATAGATTTGTGTGTCATCAGCATAGAAATTATATTGAAATCTGTGGGAGGCAATTAACTGACCCAGAGGTGTAGATTGAGAATAGGAGAGGTCCAAGAACAGAACCTTGGGGGACCTCGACAGAGAAGAGGAGAGGAGGAAGTAGAATTGTAAGTGACACTGAAGGTGCGTTGGGATAGGTAGGATGAGAGCTACTGATGAGCACAGTCACGGAGACCGAGGGAGTAAAGGTTTTTTTTTTTTTTTTGAGGAGGGGGTGGTCAAATCTATCAAAGGCAGCTGAAAGGTTCAGAAGTAGGAGTATAGAGTCTGTTGGTTTTTGCGGTTAGTTTTGGTTTTTGTGAGTTTTAAAAGATCAGTTTCTGTGGAGTGTTGAAGGCGAAATCCAGATTGAAGGACATCAAGAAGGTTATTTTTAGTGAGGTGGTCTCTCAGTTGGTTGTAAACCAGACGTTCAAGGAGTTTAGAGGAAAAGGGGAGCAGTGAGATAGGGTGTAGATTGTTTAGATTGGTAGGGTCCTAGGAGGGCTTTTTAAATATTGTGACCAATGCATGTTTTAGAGCATTCGGGAAGATGCCAGAAGAGAGGGAGAGATTGAAGATGTGGGTTAGAGAGTGTAGGATAGAGTCAGAGGTCAGAGGGTGACCGTAGTATTTGAGAGGGAATAGGGGACAGGTGGTTAGGTGGGCATTAGAAAGGAGTTTTGCAACTTCGTTTATAGTGGCAGGTTTGAATAAGGGGAGTGTCGATTGTATCTGTTGACATGGGGTCTTAACTGGGGGGAGATATCTGTAGAGTGAAGATTTCATCACAAATTGTATCAATTTTGTTTTTGAAGTGATTAGCAATCTCCTGGGCAGTTAGTGGGTGGAGGTGGTGCAGGACGAAGTAAAGAGTTGAAATTAGAGAAGAGTTGATGGGGACTGGATGAAAAGGTGTTAATAAGAGTGGTAAAATAGGTCTGCTTGGCAGTGTGGAGGAAAGAATAGTATTGTTGGAGGGCAGATTTGTGTTGGTTGAAGTCTTTGAGAGACTTAGACTTGTGCCACAGACACTCAAGAGCATGACTAAGTTTGAGCATTCTGGTGTCATCTGTTTGCCAGGGTTGTAGGGGTCAAGGCCTGATTCTGTGTGTATTGAGGGGAGCGAGCTTGTCCAGGGTGGAGGACAGGGATGTATTGTAAAAGGAAGTGGCTTGGTTGGGGCAGGACAGGGGGGAGATTATGTCATAGAGGTGGTCAGTAGCAGAATAGAGGAGAGATGGGTTGAAGCAGCAAAGGTTTCTACGTGTGATGGTTAGGCGATTGGAGGGAAGGGTGGTGGAAGACAGGGAGAGAGAGAAACTAATAAGGTGGTGGTCAGAGAGAGGAAAAGGATTGCTGGAGTAGTTGCATGGAGTGCATAGGTAGGAGAATACAAGGTCAGGGGTGTTGTCATCGGAGTGAGTAGAAGCCTGTACCCAATGCTTCAGGTCAAATGAGGAGGCTAGACTAAGAAGTTTAGAAGTAGCAGGAGTGTTTGTATTAGCAGGGATGTTGAACTCACCGAGAAGAATTGTGGGATTTTCAGAAGAGAGAAAGTAGGGTAGCCAGGCAGACAACTCCAAGGAAAGTCGATAATGGTCCAGGGGGACGGTAGATCACAGCAATTCTTAGGGAAGTTGGAGAGAATAAACATATACAGTGACCTTCAAATGATGAGGGAAAGAGAGGGAGAGATAGTGAAGAACCTGGAAGGTGCTCTATGGGGATAGGAGAAATCCCACCCTACCTCCCTTGCATCCATTAGGCCTAGCGGAGTGAGTCCAAAGAAGGCCACCGTGGGAGAGGGAAGCAGGAGAAGGAGTATCGGATCCATGGAGCCAGGTTTTGATCACAGCAAGCAGATTAAAGGAATTGGTGACAAAGAGGTTATGAACAGTGGTGAGTTTGTTGCAGACAGAGCGGGCATTCCAGAGGGCACAAGAGAAGGGGAGGCTGGTTTTGGGAAGAGGAATTGAGACTAAATTGTGTAGATTGCGACTACTGTCAGAGGGTGTGGGGTGATGGGTGTGTTGGGTACAGTTAAATAAGGGAGGCCCAGGGTTTGGGGAAATACTGTATCTCCAGAGGTTAGGAGAAGCAGAAGAGTAAGGGAGGTAATATGAGAATATGATTTGTATGAGGGGACATGCTTCAGCATCCTGGGGGGTTTGTTAGCATATGGGCTTAGAGCTAGAAAAATTTGATGAGTGCAGTAGAGGGGAGAAGTGTGAGGGTGATATGTACAGATTGTGGGGTGGAGAAGAGGGATGAAGAAAAGAGAGCTTGAGGAGAGGCTGCAATTGTGAAAAGGAGAGGTAAAGCGTGCATGTTTCAGAGAGGAAGGTGAGATGATTTAGAAATTAGGTCACCTGCGGTCTGGTGTTTTGTAAAGTAGTCTGCTGTTGATGCTTTGTGCAAGTCACTGAAGTGCTAGAGCGGAAGTGCCACTTATTTAAAGAACCCCACTTCTTTGGAAGAACCCCCTGCATATATTCCCCCATAAAGAAGGCCTTATTTTATACTGTGTTATAGGCACGTACCGACTATTCCTGGTATCAAGTGATTATATTTCCACTGGTGAAAGATGTGGTAGGATTGATTTTTGATTACCTTTTAAAGGAATTTGGATACTAAAGTATCTGAGGCCTAGTAATGATATGCAAGTACAGATATGTAATCTTTAGGGCTCATTCACACAGCCAGTGTGGGTTGCTCGTCAAAAACCAGAGTGTCTGCAACAGGTATACAATCGTGTGTGAGCAGCCTGTACAAATGTGGCTGTGACTGTTGGCATATAACTGCTATTTAGTGTGGATACATGTGCCTAGGTACAGATGAGCAGCCCTGGATTGTTGGTGTATATGGTCCAAATTGGCTGTGTTGAATGAGCCCTAAATTTAGCTTAACCTCAGACCCTGGGTAACCCCTGTTTACCAATTAAAAAAAAAAAAAATCTAGAAATGGCACTCTGTGAATGAAAAGGGTCAAATTGCTTCCCTTCTGTGAAGGTATACATTTTACCCATATATGATGGTAATTGACCAGAGAGATCTTCTTTCCTAATCTTCACACCTTTTGAGTTAGTCCTATAGGGTTTGTATGTATATCCCTGCTGTGGACCTGAAAAAGTAGGTGAGGTATGTGGAGCAGCATAAGAGGTTCTCCCTTGTTGAGATGGAGCAGAAGGTGATTATTGTAGGCTGTGAGGCCAATATAGAGTCACTGCCAACGCAGTCACAAGCTCCTTTACGGGGCAGATTATAATTCTAGATTGAGAAACAGCACTCCTATGATATTCCTTTTTCACAATTACTGTGAAATCAGTGTCGCATAGCTCAGAATAGCCAATGTTTTGGGGGCCTTGCTGGTCCCTTCCTCAAGTTTATATAGTAATAATATGGAAGTACTTTAATCAAACAAATATACCATGGTGTATCCCATAGCAACTAAGTAACAACCCTGCTGTAATTTCATAATCCTGCCAAAAGTAATGCAAATTTCAAATAAACCAATGTAAATGTACCTCAGAAAATATGCATTAGAATCCATACATGCATCTGGATACCCTAATCATGGTCTGCTCTCTGTGATCCTGCCCGGCAAAGCAATTGGCATTACCATGCTATGGAAATTTGTAAAGTTCTCATTGTACCTAGGCAATAGAGATACCCAAAGAATCGGTAAATATATTGATTCCCTTATCAAGGATTTGGTTTTAGAATTACCGTCCTATGTTGGGGATACTAGAGATGTTCTGAATAAATTCCAGGATCGTTTCTTTCCAGGAGAGCTGATACTCGTGGGTATAGACGTGGAATCACTTTTCATGTCTATACCCCACGAATGGTGATTAATGGCGCTGTTCCATTTCCTAGACTCCAGATTTCCAGCCTTAGGTGCACAGAATGAGTTTTTATTAGATCTTTTGGTATTGGCACTGAAGAATAATTTTTCCAATTCAGAGGCTCACATTATCAACAAATAGGGGTACAGCCATGGGAGCACCATGGGCATGGTTGTGGCTTAGGTACATTGATGATGTACTGATGCTCTGGGAAAGCTCCAAAGAGGATCTATCCCTTTTCCTAGACGAGATAAACTGTAACGCTAGAAACATTAGGTTAACATATGTGGCAGATGCAAGAGAAATTTATTTCTTGGATCTGCTAATCCGTCTGGAAAATGGCAGCCTCATTACCCAGACCTTCAGGAAAAGCACGGCTGCAAATACTCTGCTTCGCGCAGGTAGCCACCATCAAAAAATCCCTAATCTGGTGTATCCCGGAAGGTCAATTCCAAAGAATTAGACTGCACAAACAAGTCAGACTATAGATGGGAGGCTGATGAAATGTACCAGAGGTTCAGGGAACGAGGATACTCTCATCGAAATTTGAGAAAAGCTAAGAGATTAGCAAGTGAAAAATGTAGAAGTGACCTAATCGAGCCCCGGGGTGCCCAACAGGAGATCCCTGAGAGACCTGTAAAGCCTCGTACACACGATCGGATTGTTGGCCAACAAAACCGTGGACTTTTATCCGAAGGGCCATTGGCCCAAACTTGTCTTGCATACACACGGCACACAATTGTTGGCCAACAATCACGAACATAGTGACGTACTACATGGTTTTTCAGCTCTTTAGCACCACCCTTTGGGCTCCTTCTGCTAATTTTGTGTTAGTAGAAGTTTGGTGAGTGGTGATTCGCACTTTTCATTTCATGCTCTTCATTTCTAAATGTCCGTTCGTCAACCAGGTTGCGGAATCGGAGAAGAGAACGTGTTATTTATTATTGGCCTTGGAGTTATTACTTTGACATTATTTTTTTGGTTGAATAATGATTTGATTTGGTATATTTTTGGATGCATAGAATGCACTTTTTGGTTAAGTTCTACTGGCAGATAGCAGGTCTAATCTTATTTGTTTTATTTTTTTAATGCACAATAAAACAATTGTGGAGAATAATACTTGGCTATGTGTTTGTCAGGGCTGGCTCAGCCCTTCCTTCTCTGAGCCGGCCGCTCAGCTGTCGGCTAATTGCCAGCTCTCATCTCTCTCCACAGTTAACCAGCTGTTTTGGATCTGCTCGTCAGTCCTGCCTACTTAAAGATCTCCAGCTCACTTAATTCCTGCCTTTGCCACATCACAAGAAACCATCTCCTGCGTTCTTGTTTAAAGACTGGCTTTGCTGACATCCCTTCTGGCTCCTTATCCTGCTTGTTGTTCCTCTACTTGGATCCCTGACTTCGGGTTACTGAACTCTGCTTGGCTGATTACCCGATCTGGTTACGGAACTCTGGCTTGGCTGACTACTCAATCCAGTTACTGGACTCTGGCTATGCTTTGACTACGCTTACTCTATTTACCTTTTTATTTTTATTAATAAACAAGTGTAATTTTACTGTACTTCTGAATTCAGAAGATACAGTAAATCCACTTGTTGGTAATTTTTTTTCCAGATTGGATGAGCAAGATCACCACATGGATCAGTTTGCCATGGCGTTACACACGCTTTTGAGTTGCACGGCTCACCTGGAATCCCCCACTCTGGCTGCTTCGGTACAACCTGAGTTGCAGGCCTTCCCTGCTGCTGCGCCAGTCTCTGTGCAGGCACCCGCCTTGAGTATTACCTCTATAAGAGGTATGTCTGGTTCCGCCCCGCTTCCCCAGTGATTTGGGGTTGATCCAGTTCAATGCAGAGGGTTTCTCAACCAAGTTGAAGTATACTTTGAGATGCTGCCCCAGGCGTTTCCCACGGACAGAAGCAAAGTAGGGTTTGTGATATCTTTGCTTTCTGAGAGAGCCTTGGCCTGGGCTAACCCTTTATGGGAGACGCAAAAAACCTGTTGTCTTGAGTTACCCTGAGTTTGTGGCCTCCTTTAAAAGGGTATTTGGCGTTCCCGCACGCTCCGCTTCTGCTGCCAAGTGCCTCATGTCCATCAAACCGAGTACGAGAACTGTTGCCGACTACGCCATTGAGTTCCGTACCCTGGCAGCAGAGGTTGCTTGGAACAATGAGGCCCTCGTGGCTGCTTTTTCCCATGGTCTCTCAGATTCCATCAAGGATGAGATAGCAGCCCGAGATATACCCACTGAGCTGGAGAGCTTGATCTCGTTTGCCATCCTCATTGACTCCAGACTCAGAGAAAGACTTTCTTTTAAGGAGCGCTTGCGGAAGCCTCCTGTACATTTGCCTCCAAGCTTTGCAGTCCCACCCATGCCTCCCTCACCTCCCATGCCTCCTGGTACCGAGTCGGTCAGTGAAGATGAACCCATGCACTCGGGCTGCACGCGTCTCTCTGCGAATGAGAGAGCCTTTAGGAGGAGGGAGAGATTGTGCCTTTATTGTGGCCAGGCAGGTCACTTTTTGAAGTCTTGTCCTACCCGTCCTGGGAACACCCGAACCTTGAGGTCCTGTCATGGACAGAACTTAGGTGGTGGTGTGTCGTCCCCAGTTATCCAGAAGGATAAGCCCCTGGTTTCGGTCACCCTTTCTTGGGCTGAATCGTCTATCGAGATACAGGCTCTAATTGACTGTGGGGCTACAGGCCTGTTCATTGATGCTGCCTTTGTATCAAAGCACTCGATTACACTTGTTAGAAGATTTTAATTTTATTATTAGTTTAAGTGATAAAAGTTTCTGAAAACATATATGAAACACATGAATGTTATATGTAATTAGTGATGGTTTCTGAAGATTACAGGACGGAGGACAGAGAGGAGTGGTTTTGCTGGGTAGACATTTCTATTTTGAGTTGCTATGTCAGGACAATGGGTGGAGTTATACAACTGTATCTATAGACTGAAGCCAATTATAAAAATAGGTGTTATTCTAGGATATGCTGACATAATAACATGTTCTGGAAGCATCGTGTGAACGAAGGATTCTTCAATTTCTACTAAGAAACTAATTCCTAAAAGTAAGTTGGAAATGCGGCCTTGGACAAAGTATAGAAACATATCTCCTTTACACCCTACCCTCTAGGCGAGAGGACACTGATATATATAACATATAACACAAAGACATTGCTATACATCCAGAAACGCCCCTGAGAATAAGAATAGTAGATTTTAGAATTATAGTATTTAAACTATTCTTCACCACTGCAGCTGCGTGACACTCCACTTGCCATTGAGGCTCTTGACGGGAGACCTCTACAGCCTGCCCATGTGACTCATGAGACGGTTCTGTTTGAGGGTTCTGCTTGGCTCCGTGCTGAGGTTCTCTCCTGGTCACCACAATGCAGTGAAACATGCTTCCAGCAGGTAGCCAAGGTCCTGTGTACCTCTTCACTCTCCTCCCTGCCAGAGGAGTACCGTGATTTTAGCGATGTCTTTGACAAAGGTCAAACTGGTAGTTTGCCTCCACACCGGCCGTATGATTGTGCAATTGACCTTCAACCTGGTGCCACTCCCCCTTGTAGCCAGGTTTACCCTTTGTCGGTCTTGGAGGATAAAGCCATGGAGGAGTATGTTGCATATGCACTTTCTCAGGGTTTCATCCGCAAATCCTCGTCTCCTGCTGGTGCTGGTTTCTACTTTGTGAAGAGGCGCGAGTGAACTGAGACCTTGTATTTATCATAGGGGTTATAGGGGTCTCAATCGTTTCACGATTAAGAATGCCTACCCGATCTCGTTGATTAGAGTTATTTGACTGCCTCAAGGGAGCAACGGTTTTCACTAAGCTTGATCTGAGAGGGGCTTACAATCTCGTGAGGATTAAGGAGGGCGACGAGTGGAAAACTACGTTTAATACCAGAACAGGCCATTATGAGTATCTCGTAGTGCCTTTTGGCCTTTGTAATGCCCCGGCAGTTTTCCGGGAATTTATTAACCATGTCCTCCGAGATTTGTTGCAGTTATGTGTGGTGGTTTATCTCCATGATATCCTCATATTTTCCAAGTCCCTGGAGAGCCACCACACAGATGTCTGTCGTGTGCTTCAGAAATTGAGAGAACAATCTCTACTGTAAACTGGAGAAGTGTGAGTTCCATCGGGAACAGGTTAAATTCCTGGACTGGTTCCACTGCTGGTTTTTCGATGGACCCAGAGAAACTTTCGGCAGTCCTACAGTGGCCTCGACGCATGTCTCAACATTCTACCTCTGAGTGCTATGCATCCTTGTGGCTATTTTTCCAAGAAATTGTCACCTGCCGAGTGCAATTACGAGATTGCAAACAGCTCTCTGTCACCAATCATTTTAGCCCTGAAAGAATGGAGACATCTCCTCGAAGGTATCACTGTGCCGATTCTCATTCATTTTTTTTTTTTTTAACAAAAAATGTTATTAGACAAATCAGCATTACAGTACAAAGCGCTATAGTGCATTCAGTGGTATACAAGTATGGATAGAAAAAATCACCGTCATCCAGCAGTCATCTGTTAGCTAATGTTCCAGCAGTGCCTGTGTCATAAGTACCAGTTAAATACGATCATTGTGGCATGTCAGCGTTCGTGAGACTATACATAGATTATGTAGATATCCAACATTCATAAGAGCTTGGGGGGAGGCGTAACAAAGAGGGGAGTGGCCAGGGGGGGCAAAGGATAAGGGGGGGTGTAGGAAGGGGGGGTATTACAGGTAGGTAGAAGGGAGATGTTCGCAATTGGTATGGTCCAAGTCATAATTAGCGGGAGGGAGAGTCAAAACTATCAGAGGCATCTATCCAGGAGGACCAGATTTTATCAAACTTCCCTGGACATTGTCTACTTTCGTAGGTTAGTTTAGGGGAGTACCAAGGTCACCAACTACCTCCATGAAGCTGGAGTGGGGGGGTCTTCAAGCTTCCATTTTCAATAAGATTTCACGTCTAGCATAATATAATGAGAAGGTAAGACACAATTTACGATACCTGTCCCCCTCTACGTCTTCCAAATGGCTTAGTAATAGAGTCTGTGGGTCAGCCCGTATATTCGATCCAGTCACCTCACTCAGTGTAGAAGCCACTGCTGTCCAGTAAGGTTGGATTTTGGGACAGGACCAGACCATATGCCAGAAGGTACCCGCCACTTGTTTGCAACTTTGACAGTTGGGGTCCCTTTGAGGGTAAATACGCACCAGCCTCTGTGGGGTGAAGTAGGCCCTGTGTAAGAACTTAAATTGTATAAACCTGTCCTTTGCGGCAATCATAGAGGGAATCTCTGAGGTCAGACACTCCTCCCACTCCTCCTCACCCAGGGATGGTACATCTGCCCTCCATTTCTCCCAGGATTTGGTTAATTTGGTATCATATTCTATTGTGAGATACAGATATAAGGTCGAGAAAGGGCTCCCCATTGCACTAGAGATCAAGAGACGTTCAATGGAGTCTGATTCCAGAGTCAAGGGGTCAGGGAATTGGGCCCCAAAGGCTTGCCTCAGCTGCCAGTATCTGAACTGAATAGAGGTCGGAAGAGCATATGTTCATCTCAATTCCTGGAAGGTCATAAGCCTACCCTCATGAACTATGTTTTAGGGTAGTGATTCCCTTTTTCGCCCACAGAGAAGGATTTGGGATGCTGTCAGCAGACTCTCCAGCCTCCGGAAGAAAGTCCTGGGGATTTGTGTGGGGGTATTACGGAAGAAATATAAATACTTGGGGATATAGATCATTTTTAGCAGATTGACTCTGCCCACCGGGGTCAATGGGAGTCAGCGCCATGCAGTGCATCTGGCTGCTAGTTGTGTCATGAGTGGCCGTAGATTGTTATCCATATAGTCCTGTGTTTTACTACTAATTTTAATCCCCAGGTATATGAAACTTTCTACCCATTTAAGCTGCAGGTGTGGCACTCGAGGGGTCAAGGAGTGGAGTGGGAAGAGGACCGATTTGTCCCAGTTAATACAAATCTCTGAATATCGACCGAATTGGTTAATCAATTCCAGTGCAGTTTGTAAGGATGACGACACGTCTGCTAGATAGAGTAGAGCGTCATCCGCATACAAAGACAGCTTTTCCTCAACTTGGCCCACCTGTATTCCCTTAATCCTACGATCCGCTCTCAGCAATATAGCCAGGGGCTCCATTGGGAGGGCAAACAAACCTGGAGAGAGGGGGCATCCTTGTCTTGTGCGCCCCAAGCTAGCTGAAATTTGCCTGAGAGGCAGCTGTTAGTATGGATTATAGATGAGGGACCATGGTATAACATGCGGAGCCAATTCGTGAAGCCCGGACCAAACCCGAATCGCGAGAGTACCTCCTATAGGTAACCCCACTCGACGGCGTCAAAAGCCTTCTTCCCGTTGAGTGAAGTCACCACCCCTGTCGTCCCTCCATCTGCTCTATGTGAGTAAGAAGGAATCTGATAATATCGGTGCCTCTTCACGGCATAAAACCCGTTTGGTCCCTGTGGACGAGGGCAGTGATGACCAAGTTTAGTTTAGTTGCCAGGATTTTGGCCAATATTTTCGTATCCACATTTAGTAGGGATATGGGCCGATATGAGAAACATAAGGTGGGGTCTTTTCCCGGCTTGGGGATCACGACTATTATTGCTTCACTCATGGTGTCAGGAAGTTTCTCAAGATGCGTTGACGCAGAGAAGAGAGTATGGAGTCTACCAGCAAGCTCTGCAGCGTATAGCTTGTAGAACTCCACTGGGATTCCGTCGGGCCCCGGCGTTTTCCCAGCCTGCATGGATTTAAGCGCCTGCAGAATCTCCAAGACCGTAATGCGGGTGTCTAGCTTGTGGCAGTATGTTACCGTAAGGGTCGGTATGTCAATGTCTGCCAAGTATGTCTTCAGGTCTTCCTTACTGTAGTCTGCCCTAGAGGTATAAAGGGATTTGTAGAATTCTACGAAGCAATGATTAATCTCGTCTGGGGTATAAGTCAACTGTCCTGAGGCTCCCCTGATATGTGAGATACTCATCCCCCCTGCCTGTTCTCTGGAGGGCCAGGCCAACAGTCTCCTCGATCTCTCCCCCCTGTTCAAAGATCCGCTGGGACTGTGCCAGCATTTTCTTCTGGGTAAGAGGTGCGGAGGCGGATAACCTCCTTAGTTTTCAGCTGCAATTGCAAGTAATGTTGGGGGTCTCGAGTACGAACAAAGAGTGCCTCTGTGCTAACGGCCTCCCTCTCAGCCCCAGTCAAATCCTCTGCGTTCCCTGCGTACTCTGGCAATGATGGTCTGGTAGTGTCCCCTCGTCGTGGCCTTAAAGGCATCCCATACAACCATGACCTCCGCCAAACCAGCATTAGCCGCCCAGTAGCCACTCAACTCAGTCCTGAACTGAGCATCTACAGCAGTGTCTGAAATCCAAAATCTAGATAACCTCCACAGTCTGTCCGCTGGGCCCACGGAGAGGTCTAGTGTCAGAAGCAAGGGTGCATGGTCTGAAATTCCCCTAGGCAATATTTGTATGTCCGTGACCCTAGGGAGGACTGGGTTCCCCGCAAACACCAAGTCTATGCGAGAGAACATTCTGTGGGAGGCCGACTGGCACGTGAATGCCCGAGATCGGGGATGTCTCCACCTCCAGACATCTGTCAGGCCGTAGGTGTCAGCCCATCCAGCCAGCCTAGGGCAATGGTGTCCCACAGATGTCAGTCTGTCCACGACCGGGTCAGGGACTAGATTTAAATCCCCCAGGATGACAGCATTGTCAGAAGCAAACTCGGCCATCTTGCTAGTGATTTGATTCAGCATCAGCAAGGAGGCCTGAAGAGGTAAATATAAACCCACAATGGTCCACGTCACCGAGTGGATCTTAGCAGTAATGATGACATACCTACCGTCTGGGTCCAGAGCCAGATCCAGGAGCCGGAAAGGGAAGGGATTTCGATACTAGGATACTGACACCCCTGGCAAAACTGGAATGTGTGGAGTGATAATGATAGCCCACCCAGAGTTTTTTTTAGGGCGAGGACCCTGCTCCCCGTAACATGCGTTTCTTGGAGCACACATATATGCGGGTTATAAGCTTTAAGGAATTGGAACACCAGGGATCGCTTGACAGGCGAGTTCAGCCCCCTGGTATTCCGTGAAAGGATGTTAAGCGTAGACATGGGCTCTGTGGACAATAGAGGGGTTAGGATCAGTGTGGATCTCTGCTCCTGAAGTGGACCACCGGACCCGAGGCAGACACATCTGAAAACAATGCAATGCTGAAATATCAAGTATTTTAGTACACAAATATAATACAACCGTACTAAGAACATTTGTAGAAACCCAGTAACTAAAATGAAAGAAAAAACTGACCCCATTAAGGGAACACTCCCTACCTCATCCAACCCCCTTAAACTGAGGAGAGCATTCATCCCAAACAATTTCAGCTCGCCAGCTGCAACAGGGGGTCCATGTAAGAGGCAAGCTCAGCCCCCCGGAAACTTCTTGGGGGGGGGGCAGGCAGTAGTCCAAGTAGCTTTTTAAGTGTGAGACAACTGCTGGCTCAGTGTAGTAAGCTGTTGGGGACAAGAGTTCAGGAGGAGAAAGAAAAACTGTGATGCGTCCCAGCAGTAAATTCGATCCGGTAGTGGATGAGCAACCAGAGCATGGGCCTTGATGCACCAGGAGGAGACAAAAACAAGCACAAAGAAGCAGCAAGTCACAACGTTCTCCTGACTATGTCTGTCAGGGGCACTAACTACACTACCCACAACAGGTGGGTTAACTTCTGCTGTCTGAACCGCACAAACAGGGCACAACAGGTGCAACAAAGGTGTGGACTTCTCATCCGTGGGTTAGTTTGTGGTCAACCCAGGCCTGGGCCTGAGTAAATCTCAGCAGAATAGAGGGTGCCATGTGGTGCGTACCATCTGCTCAATCAGTGAGCCGGTGGTAGTGAATCCAGCCAGGAAGATACCTCTCTGGGGGTCTTGAAGAAGCAGGTTGTCTCTCTGTCCTGGACTCTCAGACGGGCTGGAAAGAGGACACTGTAACGGATTTTGCGTGCTCTCAGTGCCGCTTTGACATGGTCGAAGGACTTCCTGAGCTTTTGGGTCTCCACCGAATAATCACGGAAAATCATCAGCTTGGCATTCTGATATCGAAGGTCCCCAACAATTCTAGAGGCACAGAGAATTTCGTCTGTCCCTAAAGTTGAGGAGACGGAGAATGAAGGTTTGCGGAGGGGTTCCAGGAGGCCCCGGTTTAGAGCCCTTTCCACCACGTATTGGGGTGACAGGCGAGCGTCAGGGAGGAGGTCATGCAGCATGCCTTCTACAAAGCCCGTGGGGTTGTTCCCCTCTACTCCCTCAGGTAGGCCAACAATGCGAAGGTTATTGCACCGGTTTCTATTTTCGGCATCTTCGGCTCTGTACTCCAGGGCCTTTACTTTAGTTTGAAGGGTGCGGAGTGCTGCTCTGTGTTCCACAACTGTATCTTCATTCTTGCTCACTCTGTGTTTGGTCTCAGCAACTCTGGACCTGAGTTTGTCTATGTCTTGGCGTATGAGACCCATCTGCACCGCCTCTATTTTTGCTGTTAATGTAGATTGGCAGGTGGCATTGGCCGCCATGACATCCGCCAGCCAGGGAGGTCGGGACTCGGCCGAGTCCATGGGGCCCGTCTGTGAGGCTCTGTGGGCACTTGGTGTTGCGAACCTCCACTTGAAGGTCGGTGGGCGTTTGGGGGAGATCCGGCAGTGATGGAAAAGTCAGTCTTTTACCCCCCTTGCTGAAGTTGGCACCTGAGCTGTGGCACCTCATTTAAATGTCCAGGGCCCACATTGCAAGCTATATGAACTGTGGATATCTTGGGGGATCTTAGCGGTGGGGCCAGGGGGTGTCCAGAAGTGTCTCTTAAAAGGATTAGGGTCCCCAGTTTTCCCCTCTTACCAGCAGTTCCTGGAGTGCAGCAGCAGTCTGCTCCGGATGACAAGGAGGAAGCCTGGATGTATGCTGGGGATGCTCCGGTATCCACTGTAATTCAGCCTCTCTCCGTCCTGCGGGCAGCGCAGAGCTTCTGCCTCACGAGCAGGGGTCACGGGGTGCCTCCGTCCCGGTCCGGGCCTCAGGGGACCTCTAGGAAAGGCTGCGGCCTTGTTACACGTGGAGGCCTGGATGTGCCTCAGGATGGGCCGGATCCACCGGAGGTCGGTCTCTCCTGCCACCGCCTGTGCCCCGTGTGTAGTGGAGTGCTCCGATCACGCAAGCAGGGAGAGCGGGGCATCTCCTCCCCGCTCCAGAGCCTCGGGGTGCGCCAGGAAAGGCTGCGGCCTAGCTGCTCGGAGGGTCGGGATGCGTCCGGGGGGAGCGCCGACAGCCGCCGGCTCGGGACTTCTCTCCCCTTCTAGTGCCTGGTGTGGTGTCCGCCACCCCTCCAATCTGGAAGAAATAACCAGATTATTTCTGCCCTGGATCCAGAGAAAAAGGCCTAGAAGGAGCGGAGCTCTCAGGAAAAGCAGCCGCACACAGTGCCATCTTAGCCACGCCCCCCCGTTCTCATTCTTGCTGACCATAAGAATCTCACATTCTTGTCTGAGGCTAAACGCCTCTCTCCCAGAAGGGCGCGATGGGCTCTTTTCTTGTGAAGTTTCAATTACATTGTCTCATTCTTACCCGGTACTAAGAATGTAAGGGCTGACGCCTTGTCACGACAATTTTCCTCCACTTCCAAGTTGGGGTCGGTTCCGGTTCATATGATTCTTCCTGATCTTATTCTGGCTACTGTTCGCACGAGTCTCACTTCTCCTTTGGGTGACAAAATTTTTGCTGCTCAGGTCGATGCTTCTCCTGAGAAACTTTTCGTTCTGGCACCGAGGAGAGAAGACATCAAGTAAGTGCACCAAACACTACACGTACAGTAGAACACTCTAGGCACACATTTCTCCCCCCATCACCCCCCGATCACCCCCCTGTACCCCGTCACAGTGATACCAATAGCAGTTTTTTTTTTGCATTGGTGTCAGTTTGTGACAGTTATAAGTGGTAGGGCAGTTAGTGGCAGCCCCCATTAGGTCTCGGATACCCCCCTAATAAAAGTTAACCCCTTGATCATCCCAATAAATTTGACACTTACGTTGGCGTTCAAAAGTTAATCAGAAAACTCAACATTAAGAAGTATTATGCCCTTAACCCTGTTGAAAGGACCATCACCAACCATCGATTTACCCATTTAAGGAACCACTCCGTCTTTAATCCCTATTTATCCAATAATAAGTATGTTGATTTATTCAAAAAATTGGTTACTACTGAATTGGAACAATTACCGGTTAAGAAGGTATATGAACATAAGGACCTGAAGAGAGGAATGGACCTATTGAGAAATAGAAAGGACATCGTGGTTAGACCGGCTGACAAAGGGGGGGGGGTTGTTGTTCTCTCACTACAACAATATAAGGATGAGATGGAGAGAATATTGAGTGATACGGAAACGTATCAACTACTCAATAGTAACCCCTCCAAATCCTGTAAGAACGTATTGGAAAGCATTATCAAATATGGAAATGATGAAGGCTATTTGAATAAACATGAAGCCAAATATTTGATCCCTACTGTCGGCAGGTTGCCAGTGATATACTACTTGCCCAAGATCCACAAAGACAGCGTAAATCCACCCGGTAGACCGATAGTGAGTGGGATTGATTCCCTCACCTCTAGATTGGGGGAGTATATTGATGTCCATCTGCAACCCTTAGTGAAGAAGACCAAAGCCTATCTCAAGGACACTAAACACACCTTGCAGCTCTTGAATGAGTGCACCGTACATGAGAATATGATCATGGCAACAGGCGATGTAGCCTCATTATATACTAATATCGACCATGAGGGTGCCCTAAATGCTGTTAAATGGGCCTTAGAGAGGGAAGATTCGGTTGATGAGGGCTTCGTGACCTTCCTTTTGAAATGCTTGGACTTTTGTTTGCGTAACAATTTTTTTTGGTACGACAATAAGATATACCTACAGAAGAAGGGTGTCGCTATGGGCGCCAAGTTCGCCCCGAGTGTGGCGAACCTGTATATGGCGAAATGGGAGGAGGAAGGAATTTTGAGTGGTGAGGATGAGAGGATTTTATTATATAGGAGATTTATTGATGATCTTTTAATTATTTGGAAGGGTGATAGGGAAGGATTGATGGAGCTATTAGATTCCATGAATGTTAATGATCACAACATTTCTCTTACTTGGGATGTCAGCGGAGATAGTATACATTTCCTAGATTTGGAAATTTTTAATACCAATGAGGGTATCATCACCAAATCCTTCTTTAAAGCCACGGATCGCAATTCATACATCCCGATTACAAGCTGTCACCACAAACCTTGGTTGAGTAACATTCCTAGAGGGCAGTTTACCAGGATGCGAAGGAATTGCACGAAAGCTGAGGACTATAGAGCCCAATCCGATCAATTAAGCGCTATGTTCATTGAGAAGGGGTACCAAAAGGCGTTTTTAGAGAGAGAAAGGAGTGTGGTTGGACGCCTGAGTAGGGAAGACCTACTAAGGGATAACACCAGGGCATTGGATGATGGTAACAATGAGGGCATTAACGTTGTTCTGGATTATTCTATACAGAGTCATGAAGTAAGGGGGATTATTTGTAAATACTGGGACGTGTTAAAGCAAGATACTCATCTCAAGGGTGTACTCCCGGACAAACCCAAAATTGTCTTTAAGAGGGCCCCTAATTTACGTGACAAGTTGGTACACAATGTAGTAGAACCACCCCCCCCAAAGCCCAAAATGTTTTGGGACTTAAAAGGATTTTACAGCTGTGGCAGGTGCTACGGCTGTATTAGAACTCCAGGCAATACTAGAAGGATGAAGGAGTTTGTGGATCCGAGGAATAATTTATCTTATACCATTAGGGATTTTATATCATGTGATACCGTTGGAGTTATTTATGCTTTGAAATGCCCATGTAATTTGATCTATGTAGGACGTACTACTAGGGCTCTGAAAGACCGCATAGAGGAGCACGTGAGGCATATACAGAAGGGGTCTGATAAGCATAATCTATATGTGCATTTTAAAAGGATGCACAATCAGAGCACTGCTGGTTTAAAATTTTGGGGATTAGAAGCGCCTAAACGCCACTGGAGGGGCTCGAATTTCACCAGAGAGATAAGCAAACGTGAATCTTGGTGGATACACCAGCTTGGCTCCTTGGCGCCTGGGGGACTTAATAGAGAATTCGACCTTAAATGCTTTCTTAGTAATTATTGATGATATTTGGGGTATCTACATATTTCATAGTATTATTTTCCCCATGTTCCCCTTCACGTTCTCTCTTTGGTTTATGGTGGATGTTTTGAACAAGGTGGGCAGATATTGCATGTTGGTCTCAAGATGCTTATTTAGATTAGGATGGTTCTCTCATATGGTCT
Organism: Aquarana catesbeiana; assembly: GCF_042186555.1. Lineage (NCBI taxonomy): Eukaryota > Metazoa > Chordata > Amphibia > Anura > Ranidae > Aquarana > Aquarana catesbeiana. Next base: position 108,068,408 of record NC_133335.1, read on the forward strand.
ATTTCTTAACACCTCTCCCGTACTAATGGGGGTTGCTATATTGCTTTTATATATATATATATATATATATTTATTAGGGTTCTTGATCTGATTTAGTTGTTGTCACTTCCCCGCAGTATTTTTAGTGATTTTTAGTGATTTTTTAACTTCTTACTTTATGTAATTTTGGCCTAACTTTGCTGTTGTCGCTCCCCCGCAGTAATTTTAGTGATTTTTTAACTTCATATTTTATTTTTCACTTTTTTATATTTTCATATATTATTTCATTGTAATATATTTTATGTATAGTTTAATAAATATTTTAGTATAGGGTTATCAATTTCATGATCTTATACATGTATGTTTAGTAATGATTAAGGTATATACCGCCTGCTTTGTAGCCTTGCGATGATTTGTATAACTATATATAGGTGTGAGGTGCGCGGCGGTGTTCTCTATGACTGGCGGCTCCGTCCTGGATTTTATATTATTTACCTTGTTGGTTTTTTATATACATCCTTATATTTATCTATATATAGTCAATATTCATTTTTATAATCATATTGTTGGCCTCTAAATTTTTTTATACCTTAATTAGCAGGATTGACAGTTGCTGTTTTTCGATTGTCAGCTATTGATAAATGTAACAGCAGCCTGCTGCTAATTCGCTGTACGGCCTTAGGGAAAATGGCCGCTATAACCACAACTGCAATTCTGTCACTAGTTGTGTCTGCGGTCTTAGGCAAAATGGCCGCCGAGACTATATATTGTGCCTAGAGCGTCCGTCCAATCATATCCCCCTGATGAAGGCACGTGATCCCGGTGCCGAACACGCGTAGGGGAGGGGCCTGGACGGAGCTGTCAGCAGAGAGAGAGAGCAGGAGATTTGGAGGCACACACCGCACCGCACGCCATACCGTTACGATCGGCTGATCTATGCTTATATAGAAGGGTGCACTGACGCACCTGTAGCATGTGAGTACCCCTGCAAGGGGTGAGTCCCATATACATTTTAATAAATATTCTTTATTGTTAAACTGTATTGCGCTATGGAGTCTCTTTTTTCTTACATAAAATCATGATTGGGAGCATTGGAGGTCCACACAGCTGATTCCATTTGAGCACAGGAGTGGCTCCAAAGCGCTTTTTGACATAGTTTAAACACTGTGTCACACGCTGGAAGGTGAGCGCTTATGCTTATGGGGATCACTGGAGGGCACTAAGGCATGTTTTATGGTGCTACACTTTTGAAGAACATGATGGATGAGCTTCACTGATTATGGACATTATTTTGAGCACTTTATGCAGTTTTGGATTTACACTGGTTGAACCTCAAACACTTATATGAGGAATGTCATTGTTTTTCTTCTGATTGGGCACTCATTTTGTGTGTTTAATATAGCACTTTGCACTGTGGATATATGCACCATCAGTTATTTTTGATCTACCTGTAGTTTATTGCAGCACATAGATGTATATGTATGTTCCCTTTTGCACTTAGCACTTATTATTGTATGTTTATATATATTTTTCGATATTATTAGTTTTTAGTAATATTATTTATCATCTAGCGCAGACACATTTTTGTCTTTATGTCTCACTTACACGATTATGGAACGTGATTTAGTGTTTGCTGCTGATGTTGGCCTATGATTGATTTTATTTTTATAAGGCATTTACCCGTATGTGGCTCGCAAGGTTTTTTATTTATTTTTGCCCTTGATCATCCCCGTCGCCAGTGTCACTAATCGATCGTTTTTCTGATCGCTGTATTAGTGACACAGGTGACGCTAGTTAGGGAGTTAAGTATATAGGTTCGCCGTCAGTGTTTTATAGCGACAGGGACCCCCATATACTACCTAATAAAGGTTTTAACCCCCTGATTGCCCCTTAGTTAACCACTTGCCGACCGCCTCACGACGATATACGTCGGCAGAATGGCACGGGCAGGCAGAATCACGTACCCGTACGTGATCTGCCTCCCGCGGGCGGGGGGTCCGATCGGACCCCCCCGGTGCCTGAGGCAGTCGGCTTTTGTCCAGCGGCGATCGGAGGTGAGGGGGAGGCCATCCATTCGTGGCCCCCCCCCCTTCGCGATCGCCGCCGGCCAATTAAATCATTCCTATGCTGCTGTATGCTAAACAGCAGCAAAGGAAATGATGTCATCTCTCCTCGGCTTGGCAGTTTCCGTTCCGGGGCCGAGGAGAGAAGACTGTAATGTGAGTGAAACACACACACACACAGTAGAACATGCCAGGCACACAAAACACCCCCGATCACCCCCCAATCACCCCTCCCCCCCATCACACTGACACCAAGCAGTTTTTTTTTTTTTTTTCTGATTACTGCATGGTGTCAGTTTGTGACACTTAGTGTGTTAGGGCAGTTAGGGTTAGCCCCCTTTAGGTCTAGGGTACCCCACTAACCCCCCCTAATAAAGTTTTAACACCTTGATCACCCCCTGTCACCAATGTGTCACTAAGCGATCATTTTTCTGATCGCTGTATTAGTGTCACTGGTGACGCAAGTTAGGGAGGCAAATATTTAGGTTCACCGTCAGCGTTTTATAGCATCAGGGACCCCCATATACTACCTAATAAATGTTTTAACCCCTTGATTGCCCCCTAGTTAACCCTTTCACCACTGATCACCGTATAACTGTTACGGGTGATGCTGGTTAGTTCGTTTATTTTTTATAGTGTCAGGGCACCCGCCGTTTATTACTGAATAAAAGTTTAGCCCCCTGATCGCCCGGCGGTGATATGCGTCGCCCCAGGCAGCATCAGATTAGCACCAGTACCGCTAACACCCACACACAGCATACGCCTCCCTTAGTGGTATAGTATCTGAACTGATCAATATCTGATCCGATCAGATCTATACTAGCGTCCCCAGCAGTTTAGGGTTCCCAAAAACGCATTCGCAGAGTCAGGCCTGATCCCTGCGATCGCTAACAGTTTTTGATACATTTGCTAACAGTCAGGAGCTTTTTTACCTGTGAGTCTCACTAGTGTACCACTAAATTTACAGCCCAAAATGGCAAATCGAAGGTACACTAGTGAAGAGGCCTACACGTTTCTGAGCATGACAGGTAGTGAAGAGGAAGTCATTCATTCTGTTCAGGCTCAGAATACGATCCTGTAGAGGACAGCGGCTCCATGACAGATAGCTCTGACGACGAAGTTGTGGTCCCTGCCAAGGTCAGGCGTACCAGACCCCGAACTACTTCTGTCCTTGATGTGCAAGAACCGCAGGTCCCTCGTATGGAGCAGAGCAGTACTAGCGCCGCTATTCCTTCTGGTGAACTGGCAAGCACCAGCGGCCTAGTACACCCTGGTCATACATCCAGCACTGCAGTAACACTTGGTGATGTAGCGAGTCCCATAAGTGCAGTTCAAGCTGGTGAGGTGGCAAGCACAAGTAGTGTCCCGCTGCCACCAAGCAGACGAATACAGGCCCGTCATGCCCATTGTGCCCTTCCTGCTGCATTCGCCAATCCGAATTGTGAACCCACCACTTCTGCAGCACCCATACTTCCCCCATTCACTGGCCAACCCGGCATTCAGGTGGAAACAGTTGATTTTACGTCACTGGATTTTTATTCACTGTTTTTCACCGAAGATCTCTATAGATCTATTGTGGACCAAAGCAATTTGTATGCTGGTCAACACATCGCCACTATTCCCTAGTCCTCCCTTGCCAGAGATTGGAAACCAATTACGGTTTCTGAATTTAAGATCTTTCTTGGCCTTTCCCAGGGCCAATCCTGGGGGGGTGCACAGGGTGCATTGCACCCAGGTCCTGCAGAGGAGGGGGCGCCGAAGTGCCAGAGCACCATCAGTTCCAAGTGTGCACCTCCACTGCCCACTCAGCTGCCCACCAGCGTGCCCGCTGCAGTGTGTACATTCCCCTTCTCGCCTGCTCCACAACTCCCCTGCTGCAATGTGCACATCCTGCACCTGCTGTATAGCCCGTATGAGGAGGGAGGAGGAGGTAGGCTAGGTCTGCTCCACCTCCTCCCCATATCCCCCCTGTGCCCACCCACAACCCCCATGTGCAGCCAATCTGTGCCTGGAAGGGGATGTGGGCAGGAGATTTCAAAGCAGCCAGAGATCCTGTCCTGACGTCGCTGCCTGTGCCTCTGAAGACAATGCAACATGTCCCTACTGGGTAAGTGATCTCCCCCCACTCTCTCTTCCCTAAATGTGCCATAGCCTGCCAGCCTTTCATGTTCCAGTCCTCCTGCCTCCCATGTGCCATAGTCCTCCTGCCTCCCATGTGCCAGTCTTCCAGCCTTCCAGTTCAGCAGAGCTCCATTTTCAGTGGTATGTGACGTCCTTCACGTTGCGCCCCATCACATTACAGGCGCACTGTGAAGGAGGTACCGGCTCGGTTTTAGACAGGGAGTAGCAAGAGGATGGTGCAGATGGTTTGGGGGGGTGGCAAAATGCATCTTCGCTTATGTAGTCAAAAAGCCTTGCACCAGCCCTGAGTGCCAGAGTGCTCCTTTCCCTCCTCTACTTGTGTATGTCACACGCACCGCACAAGCTTTGGCCTGAAATGTCCGGCGGTGCTGTAACAAAGTCCCGCCTCCTAGACCTGCTCCTATGATAGAGTGAACACAGATTCAAAGCCGAGAAATTGAATCACTGTGACTTGTACCAGAGCTGTGAGGCAGTCTAGGAAGCAGGACTTTGTTACAGTGGCCACCTGGGCAATTCAAATCCAAGCTTCCTGACAGCAGGAGATTGCCACTCTGTGTGATCCAGGGGCACCGGTAGGCTGATTTTGGGCACCGGTAGGCTGAGTTTGGTGGGCACTGGTAGGCTGCATTTGATGGGCACTGGTAGGCTGCATTTGGTGGGCACTGGTAGGCTGCATTTGGTGGGCACTGGTAGGCTGCATTTGGTGGGCACTGATAGGCTGCATTTGGTGGGCACTGATAGGCTGCATTTGGTGGGCACTGATAGGCTGCATTTGGTGGGCACTGATAGGCTGCATTTGGTGGGCACTGGTAGGCTGCATTTAATGGGCACTGGTAGGCTGCATTTAATGGGCACTGGTAGGCTGCATTTAATGGGCACTGGTAGGCTGCAATTAATGGGCACTGATTAGGCTGCAATTGGTGGGCACTGGTAGGCTTCATTTGGTGGGCACTGGTAGGCTGCACATGATGGGCACTGATAAGGCTGCATTTGGTGGGCACTGGTAGGCTGCATTTGATGGGCATTGATAAGGCTACATTTGTTGGGCACTGATAAGGCTGCATTTTGTGGGCACTGGTAGGCTGCATTTTGTGGGCACTGGTAGGCTGCATTTTGTGGGCACTGGTAGGCTGCATTTTGTGGGCACTGATAAGGCTGCATTTGGTGGGCACTGATAAGGCTGCATTTGGTGGGCACTGGTAGGCTTCATTTGATGGGAACTGGTAGGCTGCAATTGGTGGGCACTGATTAGGCTGCAACAGATGGGCACTGGTAGGTTGTAATTGGTGGGCACTGGTAGGCTGCATTAATCTCTTGTATCACTTCTGCAGTTTCTGACCATCTCTTGTATCATGTCTGCAGTCTCTGGCCATCTCCTGTACTATGTCTGCAGAATGTCTGGGGGCTCTTTCTAACAGCCACTCTAACAGAGGCCCTCTCTCTATGTCCATTAGAGAGACCCCCCCCCCCCTCCAGGTCCCATTAGAGTACTCTGCTTCTCTTCCTGTATTTTGTTTATTAAGAGATCATGGGAGGATCCCAGGGTAACGAAGACTCCTTCGGGAAGCATCTCTGTGTTTGAGTCATTGCCATAGAAACATTTGTAAAGGGGAGGAGGTAGTAAGATCACCACACCCATGTGGGGGCGCCAGAAATATTTCTGCACCCAGGCGTCTGTGACCCTAGGATGGGCCCTGGCCTTTCCCTCAACATGGGCATAACTAAAGAGTGCGTTGCGGTCATATTGGTCCACTAACCCAATTCATCATATGCCCTTGTTCTCTGCCTCCATTACCAGGGCACGATACGAGCAGATTTTGCGGTTCGTGCAGTTCAACAACAATAAACTCTGTCGTCCTCGTGGAGACCCTGAATAGGATCGGCTCTACAAAATTCGGCCCCTCGTAAACCACTTCAACGTTTTTCAGACTTGTTTACTCCCCATCAAGTTGTCTGCGTTGATGAGTCCTTGATTATGTTTTCTGGCCGCTTGTCATTCAAACAGTACCTTCCCAGCAAGCGTGCCAGATACAGGGTCAAGATGTATAAGCTCTGTGACAGGGCCACAGGCTATACATGTAGTTTTATGGTTTACGAGGGCAAAGATTGTCACGTAGAACCGACAAACTGCCCTGACTACATAGGAAGTGCTGGCAAGATTGTGTGGGACTTGGTGTCACCCTTATTCGTAAAGGGGTACCACTTGTACGTGGACAATTATTACACGAGCGTGCCACTTTTTAGTCACCTTTTTGATCAACAGATTGGAGCATGTGGCACCGTGCGACCTAATCGCTGGGGCTTTTCCCAGTGGCTTGTAGATTCTCGTCTTAGGTTGGGGAGAGAGCCTGCTTGCAGTGTAATAACTTGCTCGCTATGAAGTAGAGGGATAATAAGAATTTTTTCGTTCTTGCCTCCCTTCATGCAGACACGACAGTCCAAATTACTACGGCGACTGGTGTTGTGGAGAAGCCCCTCTGTGTCCACGAATATAACCAAAATATGGGAGGGGTGGACCTTAACGACCAGTTGTTGGCGCCGTACCTAATTGCCCGTAAGGCCAGACGCTAGTACAAGAATGTGTCTGTTTATTTATTTCAATTGGCTTTGCCGAAAGCTCATGTGCTATACAGAGCTTCAGGATGGACTGGATCCTTCCTTAAATTCCATGAAGAGATCGTCAGAGCCCTTCTGTTTCCAGATGGTGCTCTACCTCACCTTCCCCAACCAAAAGCAGTAAGCCGGCTGCATGAGAGGCATTTTCCGTATGTCCTCCCGAGTACCCCTACCCAACGACCCCCCCCCCCCCCCAAAGAAGATGTCATGTCTGCAGCAAGCGCAGATATAGGCGTGACACCCGGTATTTTTGTCCCTCCTGTCCTGACAATCCTGGTCTTTGCATTGGTGAATGTTTTGAACGCCACCATTCACTAGTTGAGTATTAGCGTAGGGTACAGCACTGCACAGACTAGACACATTAACACAGGGTCTCCCAAGATGCCATCGCATTTTGGGAGACCCGAACCTGGTACCAGTTACAAAAGTTATAGTTACAAAAAAAAGTGTAAAAAAAAAAAGGAAAAAAATAAAAACAAAAAAAATATAGAAATAAAAAAAACAAAAATAGTTGTCGTTTTATTGTTCTCTCTCTATTCTCTCTCTATTGTTCTGCTCTTTTTTACTGTATTCTATTCTGCAATGTTTTATTGTTATTATGTTTTACCATGTTTGCTTTTCAGATATGCAATTTTTTTATACTTTACTGTTTACTGTGTTTTATTGTTAACCATTTTTTTGTTTTCAGGTACGCCATTCAGCTACAGAGCGGATTTATTTATCTTGACAGCAACAGCGTTTGCTCCCACAATACATAAAGCCGTGACTCCAGCGCTGTCGGAGGTGATTTCACCACCACAGTTACATACTTCAGCATATATACCGAAGCGTGGGGGCAGCAGAGGGCGGAGGAGCGATTTGCTCCTAATTTTTGCGGGCGGATGCCCCTATGCTTCAGCATATATATATACGGTGCATGTATGCCCATCATTAGAAGTGGGTGGATGAAGGGAGGTATTCTAATGGGGGGCATACCCACCGATCAATCTCTTTTTCATTCAGCCCACAGGCTGCATGAAAAAAAAGTTTACAATATATGCCCAACAAGGACCAGCAACGTACTGGTATGTTGCTGGACTTTGAGTGGTTATACCAGAATGATGCCTGCAGGTTTAGGTATCATCTTGGTATCATTCTTTTCAGCCAGCGGTCGGCTTTCACGTAAAAGCAATCCTAGCGGGTAATTAGCCTCTAGACTGCTTTTACAAGCAGTGGGAAGGAATGCCCCCCCCCCACCATCTTCCATGTTTTTCTCTGGCTCTCCTGTCCCAACAGGGAACCTGAGAATGCAGCCAGTGATTCAGCCAGCTGACCATAGAGCTGATCAGAGACCAGAGTGGCTCCAAACATCTCTATGGCCTAAGAAACCGGAAGCTACGAGCATTTCATTACTTAGATTTCGCCGGATGTAAACAGCGCCATTGGGAAAGCATTTTATCACACCAATCTTGGTGTGGTCAGATGCTTTGAGGGCAGAGGAGAGATCTAAGGTCTAATAGACCCCATTTTTTTCAAAAAAGAGTACCTGTCACTACCTATTGCTATCATAGGGGATATTTACATTCCCTGGGATAACAATAAAAATGATTTAAAAAAATGAAAGGAACAGTTTAAAAATAAGATAAAAAAGCAAAAAAATAATAAAGAAAAAAAAAAAGCACCCCTGTCCCCCCCTGCTCTCACGCAAAGGCGAACGCAAGCGTCGGTCTGGCGTCAAATGTAAACAGCAATTGCACCATGCATGTGAGGTATCACTGCGAAGGTCAGATCGAGAGGATGTCATGTTTGGTATCCATGTACTCGGCCTAAGATCATCTTTTTTATTTCATCAAACATTTGGGCAATATAGTGTGTTTTAGTGCATTAAAATTTAGAAAAGTGTGTTTTTCCCAAAAAAATGCGTTTGAAAAATCTCTGCGCAAATACTGTGTGAAAAAAAAAATGAAACACCCACCATTTTAATCTGTAGGGCATTTGCTTTAAAAAAATATATAATGTTTGGGGGTTCAAAGTAATTTTCTTGCAAAAAAAAAATAATTTTTTCATGTAAACAAAAAGTGTCAGAAAGGGCTTTGTCTTCTGGAATATTTTATATTGTGACACAAGTTGCGGGAAAAAGACACATTTTTTTTTTTAATAATTTTAACTTTATATATGGTTTATTTATAATTTTATTTTTATATTTTGATCATGAATAATGATCTAAGTAGAATCCGTAAATAAGGTATTAAGGCATATTTGGTACAGTTCTCATAATGAACTAGGATACTTACCGTGCATTTAGCCATGTCTCCTAATAATCATATATGTTTATTCATGTGTGTACTAATGGATGTCTACTTACGTTAATTTTAGATTTGTTTCTAATGAAAATTCATTTTATTTTAATATGTATGCAAAGTGTATGTTGGACATACTTGTTTGCAAGAGTATATGGTTGGTATTTTTACTACAGAACCATGATGTTTTTAATGTGCAGCACCAGCAGAGATTATCTCGCTCTTGTATGGTGATGGGCAATCAGTGTGTGTTAACACTGCTCTGAGGTGCACCAATCAGAGTAAGAGTGAAATGCTGAGTGGTCCAATCAGCGGGGAGGAGGGTCTTTACAATCCGTGCTGACACGTCGTCTAGCCGCGCCCTCTGTTAAAGTCAGGAAGTGACGAAACGCGCCAGTGCGTGGCTATAACAACGTAACAGGAAGTGACGAGTGCGCTTCACAGTCAGCTGTTCCCAACCAGGAAGTGATCGTGAACGCCGTGCATGCAACACGGGCGCTCTTGGGACCAGGAGATTCGGTGATTACACACTCCATTTCAAATGTTTTTCTAACAGTGTTTAACTGTACGTAGATTGAAAGCAGGGTTGGCTGTATGTTGGGGATTTTTTAATAAAGCAGAATTACGCTATGTTCGCATTTCTGTGTTTTTATGAACCCCTTTTGGAGCAAATTTTTTGCCTGCTTTCTATGATGATGATGGGAGTCTGGTTGGAGGAAATGCTTGATTAAGGCTATCTCTTTTCACCTGTTTGAGTTTAAACCCCATCGGGGGTACGAGAGCCTCACGTGGTGAAAACTGGGAGGTGGTGTAGGGTGCACATATAATCCACTGCCTAGGATCACCCACCTTTACAGACTCAGTTTACTACATCATCAGAGTATATATTTTACATGTTTGTGGAGTTGGACACTTATCCATCATCAGCACTGCTATAACATTTGGACTGTTTAGAAATTAGACTGTTTCTCTACTATACAGTATATGTTATTGCTGGTAGTTTATATATTCAGGACAGCTAAGTCTTATTGCCTTTTATGCATTTTTTTTTTATATTTGATATCTTCATGTTATTGTATTTACCTTTTCTATTTTTGTCTAATAAATATTGATTTTTTTCTACTACATTTGGTCTGTCAATTAAAGTCCTGAGGGGTTATGCCGTGGCTTGTGCACTAGGTTTTCTTTCTCTATTTGAATGTCTAGCTCACGCAGTATAAAATCTACAATTTCTACTGCTAGCACAGTCCCACAAAGTTCAAGCCTGGGAATGCGCAGGATCTGGAGCCAGAAGGAATGTCAACCAAGCAAGTCTTTAACAGGAACACAGGAGAGCGTATCTAGAGATGTGACCAAGGCGAAGGCAGAGATCATGTGGGCTGGAAGGCTTAAGTAGGCAGGACTGACAAGTAGGATATCAACAGGTGAGTCACTTTGGAGAGATAGGAGCTGGCATTTAGCCGACAGCTGAGCGGCCAGCTCAGAGAAGGAAGGGCTGAGCCCAACCCTGACACTTGCAGCAAGGGAAGCTGAAGTGTAGCAGCGTGGTATGTCAGTTCCATCTAAGGCATGTAGAGATTGTTTCCAGGACTCCCACTGAATGTTTGTTGGTAATGGAGCATCCCAATCTAGAATAGTCTCTGATAGCTGTCTTATAAGGATTTACCTTGTATGTGATGGGACAAATCAAATCTCAGTGGATCATATAGACTGTTCACCACTGATCGAGCACCACATTTGGTCAATGGCTGGTCTGCAGAGCTGACTTGAAAGCCAAAGATCTCTTTAAATAAATTCCACTGTAAGCCCAGACTTCTCTGAACAGGAGGCATATCCACTCCCAGATTTAAATCTTTAAATCCTGTGGCATGATGGCCAGGCTGAAAGGCTTTCATCACAGTAGCACTGTTTAAGGCAATCTTATGAAGTCTGAGGTTGGCTTCAGAAAGTATACCTTGAGTCCTTTGGAGCAGGTCTATGGCTTATCTGTAGGTAAGGATTTGAGTCCGTCATCCATGTAGAAGTCTTTCTCAATGAAATGTCGAGCAGCTGCGCCATACTCCTTTTCGCCATCAAGAACAGTCCTTTGTAAACCATATGTTGCAACAGCAGGTGAGGGACTGTTTCTGAATACATGTACTTCCATGCGGTATTCACTTCATTGCTTGTCATTGTCACGGTGCTGCAGAAACCCTAAGAAGTTCCTAGGTCTTCTCTTACTATGAAGCAATAGAACATTTGTTCAATGTCCGCAGTTATGGCAACTGGCTCTCATCTGAACCGCATAAGTACTCCTACAAGGTTGTTGGTTAGGTTAGGACCATTGAGAAAAACATCATTTAGAGATACGCCTTGATGCTTGTACACACAGCGCCCCATATTGACAGAAAAACATAGAATTGTTGACATTTTTTGCAGATTTATTAAAAAAGAAAAACTGAAATATCACATGGTCATAAGTATTTAGACCCTTTGCTCAGTATTTAGTAGAAGCACCCTTTTTATCTAATACAGCCATGAGTCTTTTGGGGAAAGATGCAAGAAGTTTTTCACACCTGGATTTGGGGATTCTCTGCCATTCCTCCTGGCAGATCCTCTCTAGTTCTGTCAGGTTGGATGGTAAACGGTGGATAGCCATTTTTAGGTCTCTCCAGAGATGCTCAATTGGGTTTAAGTCAGGGCTCTGGCTGGGCCCTGAGCACTCTGGAGAAGGTTTTCGTCCAGGATATCCCTGTGCTTGGTCGCATTCATCTTTCCCTCGATTACAACCAGTTGTCCTGTCCCTGCAGCTGAAAAACAGGTGATGAACAGTGCCCGGTTTTCTCCACACATACCGCTTAGAATTAAGGCCAAAAAATTCTATCATGGTCTCATCAGACCAGAGAATCTTATTTCTCACCATCTTGGAGTCCTTCAGGTGTTTTTTTTAGCAAACTCCATGCAAGCTTTCATGTGTCTTGCACTGAGGAGAGGCTTCCGTCGGGCCACTCTGCCATAAAGCCCCGACTGGTGGAGGGCTGCAGTGATGGTTGACTTTCTACAACTTTCTCCCATCTCCCGACTGCATCTCTGGAGCTCAGCCACAGTGATCTTTGGGTGGTTCTTTACCTCTCTCACCAAGGCTCTTCTCCCCCGATAGCTCAGTTTGGCCAGACGGCCAGCTCTAGGAAGGGTTCTGGTCGTCCCAAACGTCTTCCATTTAAGGATTACGGAGGCCACTGTGCTTAGTAACCTTAAGTTCAGCAGAAAATTTTTTGTAACCTTGGCCAGATCTGTGCTTTGCCAAAATTCTGTCTCTGAGCTGGCAGTTCCTTTTGACCTCATGATTCTCATTTGCTCTGACATGCACTGTGAGCTGTAAGGTCTTATATAGACAGGTGTGTGGCTTTCCTAATCAAGTCCAATCAGTATGATCAAACACAGCTGGACTCAAATGAAGGTGTAGAACCATCACAAGGATGATCAGAAGAAATGGACAGCACCTGAGTTAAATATGAGTGTCACAGCAAAGGGTCTGAATACTTAGGACCATGTGATGTTTCAGTTTTTCTTTTTTAATAAATCTGCAAAAATGTCAACAATTTCGTGTTTTTCTGTCAATATGGGGTGCTGTGTGTACATTAATGAGGAAAAAATGAACTTAAATGATTTTAGCAAATGGCTGCAATATAACAAAGAGTGAAAAATTTAAGGGGGTCTGAATACTTTCCGTCTCCACTGTAAATGCAATGAAATGTTCCTTCATTTCAGGCCTGTTCTTTAGTGTTCGCTGAAGTCAGTTGAATCTGGATAAAGCTTGTTCACGATTATTTGGAGGTCTGACTCTTGTAGCAGTTACTTTGGATCACCCACACAGCAGTTTCTGAATCGCATGGACTTTAAAGCACTTTTGGACTGACACATTTGGATGTCACAAACACACACAGGAGCACTTTTCATTTATGCTTAATTAAATAGTGGATCAATTGTATCATATATGATCCTATGGACACTACCGTAATTGATATAATTATTTACCACATGAATGCACGTCAGAACTTTATATAAATATGCTTGTTTTTATGTCTATTTATCATAAGATATTTTTATACTTTATAATATTTTTTTATACACATTTGTTGCACTATTGTCATCTTTCACAGAGGGCAAATACTGTATATGTTTTTCACATGTACTTATGCACTTTGGGTATCACATATATTCAGTGTATAGACTATTTTTCTATTTGGAAGCGCAGTGTATATATTTTGATTTGTTTATATCTCCATGACTTTATGAGGCGTGTTTAATGCTTGCAGCTGTCCTACGGTGTTATTTAGGCTGTTTATCGTTAGTGGAGGATCACAGGACGTCTATAAATTAGAAATTTCATCCCTATTGTCTGGTATTTGGTCACACTCAACTAATGTGGGCAAGGGTATGCCCTTCTTTTCATTGATATGGGAGACCATGAACCCATCTGCCCTTCTGCCGGAGGTTTTCACACAACCAGAACAGGTGTTGAAAGTATATGGCATTGCATGTCCCTATATGCCAAAGCTCTCAAAGAATTTAGGCTTGACCAGGGATCTGTTGCTCTGCTCATCTATTATGGCATACATCCTGGTAGCTTTCTCAGGTTGAACCTTTTGGATATATTTTGACTAGACATACCTTGGCACAGCATTTGTGGCTTGATCCTTCTCCACAGACTTCAGTACATGAAAGACATTTGTAATGGCTGGAGCATGGCTTTGTTGCTCTCGCCATGATTTGATGCAGAGTTCAATGTAGATGGCTGCTGTGGATTGTCTGGAAGTGGAGCAGGATGCATGGCTGTAACATGTTTGTCACTACTACGTTCTGTGAACTTGATGGCAAATTTACAGTTTTTAGCAAACTGGTCATATGAAACACAGCACCTATAGCTTATTCCAAGTTTCAATTGAATCTCCCTGCGTTCTTGGACAGTCTTTGCCCTAAGCCCACAACATTTCTTTAGAGGGTGAGGTTTTTTGTGAATAGGGCACTGACGATTTGGATCTTGATCTCTATCACCTGAATCACTCTGGTGAGCGGGAGAGGATACGGAGGTGAGATGTCTATCTTTTTAGTAGATTCTGCTCTATATAAGTCTCTATGTTTAACTGCTGTTATCATACCTTGAGGATGAGGATGAAGCAGGTAAGCTAGATAAACTGAAGCTGGGATCATTCATCCAGGCTTGTTCACTGATGAACCTGCAAAAATATGAGAATGAAGGAAAAGAGACGTTAAAGTCTTTTAAGTCTGGAGCCTTTTTGTGCCCATTTCTCTTGTAGGTGATATGGCAGTTTAGACACTACTGGATTCGCACTGTGGGCAGTGTCCAGATAGCTCAGCCCAGGTAGATAAGGGTCTGCCTTTGATAATTATAGCTCCATGAGGAGGTCGCTTAGTTCTTGAAGCTTGTGATGAACTTTGCTACCTATTTTTGGAAAATTTTGCAGTCTCTTGAATAGAGTGCTTTCTATGGCTTCAAAGCTACCATAGGTTTGCTCAAGTCTAGCCCATTAAGCAGCAAGACCTGCATCTGTGTAGTCAACATGTACTGCTCTCAGTCTTTAAACTGAATTGGCAGATTCTGGCCCCAGCCACTTTATAAGTAAATCAAGTTCCTCCTTGGCAGTAAGGTTGAGATCAACAATAGCAGCTTTGAAGTTTCATCTCCAAGCCCTATAGTTCTCTGGACAGTCATCGAACCTTGAGAGGCTAATGTTAATGAGCTTTCGATGGATCATATATCTGGCAAAGTCAGACAGGTCTGAGCTCACTCTTTGGTGCCAAAGTAACTTGTGGGACCCCTTGGGTGTGAAAGTTCTCTGATGAATAAGGGTGATGTTTACCAGAATAAAATTATGTTGCAAGAGCATCTAGCCATGATTTAGTCGCTAAGGCTTCTGCTGGCTGTTGCTTGAACGGTGGCTTGTACTGGCAGTCATCTTGTCATTGGCAGGAGGTGATGTGGTTTGCTGTGTGAATACACTTGCTTTGTGGACTCATAGGCTCAGGCTTGTGCTGGTTGGAGGTCTGTGTTGAGAGTCCGAATAGTAATGTTAGTAGGAGGTATAGGTGATGATTCTATATCATTGCAAATGCTATGCCTTAGCACGTATGCAATGGTGCGTTCAATTGGATCTTCCATTTCTGCTGGCAGAAAACAGTTCAAGTTAACACCTTCTCCCATTGCTTGTTCAAGGGCCTTCAGCCTTGCTAGGGCAGCTTCTTCCTCCCCTTTCCTTTGTAGCATTTTTTTGGGGGGGATTCCACCATTGCTTCACGAGTTTTGCTCTGAGCTTCTATCTTTCCTTGGCAAGCTGCCATCTCTGCTTGAAGAGTTTTGCTCTGAGCTTCCATTTCAGGTTCCTTTCTGGCAAAGGAGTTTTGCACTTTATTTGCTTCCAGACTTGCACAGGCCTCTATTAGCTTGTCACTTGATGTTGAGCTTCTAGAGCGAAAAGATCCAGAAGAACGTGCTGTGAGCTTAGTAGATGTGAATTTATGAGATCTGGTCTCCTGCAGTTGAGCAATGTGGAGTTCTGCCTTATCCTTGGTGGTGTCTTGCACTAATAGATCTCTTTGCTGGTTTAGTTTGTCTGTCTTAGTCAGTTCTGCTGAAGAGCTCTATATATTAGTCCTTTAAGAAAGCTGCGTATTTTGCAGACAACTGCTGGTAGCGTTCATACCTTGCAGATAGATGATCTGCAGAGTTTCTTAAGTCAGCTTGTTGATTGCAGCGTGGCAAGACTGACATGCAATATGTCGTTTTATCCCACAGTTGACAGATTGCTGGAGAACTCATCTCTAGTGGTTTCATAGATTTCTCTAAGCTTCTGTGTTGGTATTATTGTGCATTTGGGTCTTGCTTGCTCTGAGATATCTACAGAATCTGCTCCCTGTACATCTGTGTGGTCAGAGGCATGATGTATCTGTGTAGATTCAGCGATAAAGGAGTGCTTGGGATGTTCTGTTCTCGCTACACGTTTGCCCCTGGCGTGTATGTAGCTCAACATACAGTTTAAACCTTGAATCCTACAATAACCAGACTGTCTGTAACTTTGGATCTTTATTACAATGAACAGGTGGTGGCCATATAAGAATATGATGTACACACGCGCGTGTATGATATGATATGGTGAAACTAGAAATAAACAGATAAATGAACATGTATAAGAATTACATGAACATAACAAATGTCTACTAGGTATACAAATAAACAGTCTTTAGCATACCAGCGATGCTGCCTTAGAAGGATTGGGATTTCCTCAGAACATGTAGTACAGGCTTAGCTGGCTCCATGCAGTCTGTCCTCATGGTAAAGATGAAAGAGTTGTAATAGGAAGTGGGCTAGTTCCTAGTGATATGACAGAAAATGTCTATTAACCATAGAACACTGCCCATCAATAGTCTTTTGTTAAGCGTGGCATCTAGTGGGCAATGTTGATGTTGCAAGTCCAGGAGATGTTATTTTTTCTTTATAGGCTGAAGGCATGACACGGAAGCTTGCCTAGACATTTTTTCAAGTTTTGCAAAAATGGTTACTGTCTCTTTAAGAAGATGAACAGCCACTTAGGTGGGATAACACAGTTCAATGCAGAGAAACAGTTTTGATGGTAGATGGCACTGAGCTTGATTGCAGATTAAACATATACATCTACACAGCAGGCTCTAGGAATTCTTCCACGTTTGACTATTCTGACTCCAACTGTTGTGATAGTGACTTATCCCTTGCTGAGACCTTTATGCCTTGCCTGTATAAGCAGATATAATCATCGCGGACAGTCTTATCAGATAGCTTGAACACACCAGAGACCGTTTCTTCCATAAGTGTGGGTCTTTATTGCAAGCAGCAGGTATAGCAAACAAGAAGATGTGGCAGATGAATGAAAGACGGTATCTGCAGGTCAAAACATGGATGCGAGCAGATGGCATGAGGCCTAAATAGAGATGTGCCCATGTTCGCCGCAAAAACAAAGATATTTCGTGAACCATTCGGCGAAACGTTCCACAAAGTAATAGCACACCATTCGGGAACAATCCGCACGTTTCGGTATATTACTTGTCTATGTAGTGTAAAAATTGTGGGAGGAGTTAAGGTGGTAAATTTGGCTATAATAATAAGAACTAGAAAAGCTACAATTTCTGGGGAAATTGTGAAAAGTGTTCTTGCCTCTACAACTGGAGTGGGCGGAGTAACTGGGTGGAGTGGCTTGAGTAACTATTTTAAAAAGTATCAATAGTAGTAAAAAAGTTGAAGTCCTATAATTAGCTGAAAAAGAGCTGAACATTTTTTTCAAAAATGAATTTTATTTTTTTTTCAAAAATGAATTTTATTTTTTTTTCAAAAATGATTTTTTTTTTCAAAAATGATTTTTTTTTTTTTTTTTAATGATTTTTTTTTCAAATTTTTTTTTTTTTTTAAATGAATTTTTCAAAAATATATATTTTTTTTATTAGGCGGTCATAATGTTTTTTCTGATCATGGGGTGGTCATAATGTTTTGGCTTATCATGGGATTGTCAGCTTTTGTCACCTCCCACTCTAGTTTTGAACATTTCGCCATTCATTCCTATGGGACCAATTTCGTCGCAAAAACGACGATATTTCGTGAACCATTTGGCGAAACGTTCCACAAAGTAATAGCACACCAATTAAATGACATTGAGGCCGGATTCACACTGGTATTTTTCAGCTTTTCACAAAGTTCCACAAGGTAATAGCACACCAATTAAATGACATTGAACATTTCGCCATTCATTCCTATGGGACCAATTTCGCCGCAAAAACTACAATATTTCGTGGACCATTCGGCGAAACGTTCCACAAAGTAATAGCACACCAATCGGGAACAATCCGCACCTTCGGTATATTACTGTCTATGTAGTTTAAAAGCTGTGGGAGGAGTTAGGGTGATATGATCATGGGGTTGTCAGCTTTTGTCACCTCCCACTCTAGTTTTGAACATTTCGCCATTCATTCCTATGGGACCAATTTCGCCGCAAAAACGACGATATTCCGTGAACCATTCGGCGAATGTGTAAAAACTGTGGGAGGAGTTAGGGTGGTAAATTATCAGCATTATCAAGCCTCGCAGATGAAGGTATGGCCACATGCATTTGGGGGGTTTCAGCATCTTGTGTTTACAACCACTGTTTCCTAGCAACGCTCATGCACTGTTTATGCTTCACACGCACTGCTCAATACACAACACAATGTAATTTCTACACAATACAATTCCTATCAAAACTGCCCCATCATATTGCCACCATCAAAACTGCCCCATCATAATTGCCCCATTAAAACTGCCCCATCATATTGCCACCATCAAAACTGCCCCATCAGAATTGCCCTATCAAAACTGCCCCATCATAATTGCCCCATTAAAACTGCCCCATAATAATTGCCCCACCAAAACTGCCCCACCATATTGCCACCATCAAAACTGCCCCATCAGAACTGCCCCATCATATTGCCACCATCAAAACTGCCCCATCAGAATTACCCCATCAAAACTGCCCCATCATATTCCTCTATTATAAATCAGTACATGGTGTGTCTGTCCCCTCCCCCGGGCTCTGTAATCAGAGCTGAGATGCTCCAGCCACCTCCCCCCCTGTGTATAACAGAAGCTTTGGTAACCATGGCAACAAAACAAACACAGTAGACTCTGATTAATGGCTAAAATTTCCTGAAATGACCTCTAAACAAAAAGCTTTTTCCCAAAAACTATAATTCCTACAGCGAAGATCTTTATATTGTGAGAATCAGAAGACCCAGACCTAGATTTTGATGTATAGTATGTCTCTGAAATATTAAAAATGAAGGCACAGTCGCAGTTTAGAAATTGCCCTTCAAATTTGGAGGGGGCTAGAGTGTAGTTTCAATGAATGTCAATGGACGGCGTGAGTTGCAAACAAATGGTCATATTGTGAAAACTATCAGGACTATGGCTTAGCCGTGGACATGTTTAGTGGCAGCAGGGATAGCTGAACGTTTTGATATAAGATTTCTGTAGGTGGGCTTGAAAATGAGGGAGTGGCGGCAGTTTAGAAATCATGTTCTGATTTTCCAGCTTTTGTCATCTCCCACTCTAGTTTCCCCATTCATTCCTATGGGACCAATTTCGCCGCAAAAACGACGATATTTCGTGAACCATTCGGCGAAACGTTCCACAAAGTAATAGCACACCATTCGGGAACAATCCGCACGTTTCGGTATATTACTTGTCTATGTAGTGTAAAAACTGTGGGAGGAGTTAGGGTGGTAAATTTGGCTATAATAATAAGAATAATATATATGTGAGATAACAGTAAGTGGTCTTGCTATGCAAGAACACTTAATAAGAATAATAATATATATGTGAGATAACAGTAAGTGGTCTTGCTATGCAAGAACACTTAACTAGAAAATGCATTTCCTGGGGAAAATGCGTGGGAATGCTGAATAGCTAAATTGCTAAAATGGCCGCCATCAAAACTGCCCCATCATACTGCCATCAAAACTGCCCCATCATACTGCCATCAAAACTGCCCCATCAGAATTGCCCCATCAAAATTGTCCCCATTAAAACTGCCCCATCATATTGCCACCATCAAAACTGCCCCATCAGAATTGCTCCATCAAAATTGTCCCATCATATTGCCACCATCAGAATTGCCCCATCAAAACTGCCCCATCATATTGCCACCATCAAAACTGCCCCATCAGAATTGCCCCATCATATTACCACCATCAAAACTGCCCCCATCATATTGCCACCATCAAAACTGCCCCCATCATATTGCCATCAAAACTGCCCCATTAGAATTGCCCCATCAAAATTGTCCCCATCAAAACTGCCCCACCAGAATTGCCCCATCAAAACTAAAATTAATTTTTTTTTCAAAAGTAATTTTTTTTTTCAAAAATACATTTTTTTTTCAAAAATTTTTTTTTTTCTCAAAAATTTTTTTTTTTTCAAAAATAATTTTTTTTTTTTTTCAAAAATAATTTTTTTTTTTTCAAAAATAATTTTTTTTTTTTCAAAAATATTTTTTTTTTTTTTCAAAAATGATTTTTTTTTTTCAAAAATAATTGCTGAATAGCTAAATTGCTAAAACGACCGCCATCAAAACTGCCCCATCATACTGCCATCAAAACTGCCCCATCAAAATTGTCCCCATTAAAACTGCCCCATCATATTGCCACCATCAAAACTGCCCCCATCAAAACTGCCCCATCATATTGATACCTTTAAAACTACTCCATAAAAATTGTCCCCATCAAAACTGCCCCATCATATTGCCACCATCAAAACTGCCCCATCAGAATTGCCCCATCAAAACTGCCCCATCATAATTGCCACCATCAAAACTGCCCCATCAGAGTTACCCCATCAAAACTGAATCAGTACATGGTGTGTCTGTCCCCTCCCCCGGGCTCTGTAATCAGAGCTGAGATGCTCCAGCCACCTCCCCCCCTGTGTATAACAGAAGCTTTGGTAACCATGGCAACAAAACAAACACAGTACACTCTGATTAATGGCTAAAATTTCCTGAAATGACCTCTAAACAAAAAGCTTTTTCTCAAAAACTGTAAGATATCAAACTGAAAAGATATAGCCAGATAGCTGAATATTTTGTGAACATTTTAAAGTTTGTTTGGTGTCTCTAGGTGAAAGTATGAAGGAGCTGAAACTTTTGGGAGCGGAAGAAGAATTTAAGGATTTCAAGCATGCTCCCATTGACTTCAATGTTAAAAAAAAGTGTTAAAAAGCTTAATATTTTAAAAAGTATAAATGGTAGAAAAAAAGTTGAAAAAGAGCACACCTCAGCTAAGAGAGACGAACATTTTAATAGTTGAATGGTTTTAATAGCTGAAAGTATGCAGAAGTTACGCAGAACCAAAAAACGTACGGAATAAAATTAAAATTAAAAATAAATAAAATTGAATAACAATAGTGGGACTGCTAAAGCATTCCCACTAACTAGAAAAGCTACAATTTCTGGGGAAATTGTGAAAATTCTACAACTGGAGTGGGCGGAGTAACTGGGGGGAGTGGCTGGAGTAACTGTTGTGTGGTTGGAGTAACTGTGGAAAGGTTGAACTGGGCAGATGGGCAGAGTAACTGTGTGGAGTGTTTGTAGTGAGTAAAGATAGTAAACATTAAACTAACCAATTGATCAAATTTAAAAAGTGCACAAGTGCTAATGATGTAGAAGGTAGAAATATCGGTAAATGACTTTGTCGGACACAGACTTAAGGGTTACCAGGATTTATTCCGCCCCAGCCAAAGCATAGCACCTGACGGACTCGCGTCCCAAAATCAAGTGTGTCAAAAACAGTTTACACAGTGTACATATAATTTCAATATATTGCATCACAAGCGAACTGGCAGTATATTTCCGTTATACATTGTATTAACATTTTGAACAGTCAACTTTTTGAACTTTTTGGATACAAGGCAATTCATTAAAGCATATACTTTAAACCCTTACAAATTTTCAGTTTCTCTGCAGTTTTGCTCCTTGCTGTTTCTTTATCTGTCTTACTAATCAGCAAGCAGGCTATAGCACAGGAAGGAGAGGGTGAGTGTGATGAGGACAGATGTCTGTGATGGATGGGGGGGAGTAAGTGAGTTCAGTGTCTAACAAGTACACCGAACATGAAATATAGAGAATGATTTTTAGCTAATTGTAAATGGTTCCACATAACTAAAACTGACATAAAACTCACATAACATAAACTGACCCTCATTGCCACTTTATTATCTGTTTGATGACCACTGTCTCACAACCACTGTTTCCAGGCATCACTCATGCCCTGTTTATGCAGGCTCTAAGCGTGTTCACAACCACTGTTTAAAACACAATACACAGGATCATGATAGCTGTAATAACTGTGCAGTACTCCTGACGGGAGACAGTGCTGCACCCTGGAGATGTAAATGTGATCCAACAGTGTGTTTTTTTTCTGTGGTGGCTGCCCAGACCAGTTGGGTATATCCTCTTGAGTGAAGAAGGTCAGATATTGGCTTCTTTTCTCTGCACAGAAAATCTTCATTGAAATCTCCACAGAGTATTATAGGTTGGCAATCCATTATTTCCAAAGATTCCAAGAGGCCCAGCAGGTTAGTAAGGAATTGGCCAATACTGTAATCCGGTGGCCTGTAAACAACAGCGATCAAAGCTTGTACAGGAGACTCCAGTTTGACAACCAAGAACTCCAAGTCAGTCACATTGTGATGATACTGCTTTTCAAAGGCCTTGAAATGGTTTCTGACATACAAGGCGACACCTCCACCACTTTTACTTGCAATGTCAGGAAGGTTCGTGTACGAGAGGTGTCTGTTGCGTTTGAACAGGTTGTAGCCCTCCAGCTGGAGACTTTCAGCAACAGAAGAGCCTGAGAGATGAGTTTTAGTGAAACATAAAACATCTCCAAGTGTCAACTCATGGTGAGATTTGATATCTTCAATGTGAGCTGGTAATCCTTCCGTGTTGTGATGGATAATTGTTAATGTTTGCTGTTTGTCTGTTGTCTGTAGAAACTTTAAGAGGGGCATAACACTTTCCAGTGATGCATTCTTCATTGAATCCAGGGAGGCTGTGATTTCAGGATCAGCAAAGATCTTCTTCTCATCAAAGTCGGTTATGTACAGTCCTTGCAGTGTAGTTGTTCTACTCAGAGCAACATAGGCCATTCCCGGTTGGAAGACCCGTTTCAATGAGACCACTGCTGACTGTATCGACATCCCCTGACACTTATGAATCGTACATGCAAAAGCCAACTTCAGGGGGAACTGCCTGCGAACAACTCCTTTCTGTCTCAGGTTTTCCTCTACCCTTTCTATGTACACCAAGTTGTCAGCATCACAAGACGACTTGTTACGGTATCTCTGTCCTGCATTTGGATTGTCCAGCATAAGCCCAAGCTTGTTTACCGTAGTAGTACCATTCTCAGTCTGGATGATTATTCTTGCAATCTTGCCAAATGTCCCGTTAACAAGCCCGTCTTCTACATCAATGTTTCTTGTGATCATGATACGGGCACCTTCAGCTGCTTGCAGTGTGTCAATCAGATTGTCTTTGTGTCCTTTGAAAGGTTGGTGTTGCCTCAGCATCACTCCTGTCTTAGGGTCTTTTCTGTAATCGTCGGCATCTATGTTGGTGACGTTTGAATGGAGAACAGACACAGTTGCAGCATTATGTTTGTGAACCTCTTTGTTGGTGGCAAATATGTGTAGCACGTCATTAGGGCAGTGGGTGGGATCTGTAAAAGTCTGAGCAAGCAGAGCTTTGTCATCATTGCTTAAGGTGACAGTCTTCTGCTTGACTCTGATTCTATTCAAAAGCTCAGCAAATGAAATGTCATCCTTCTGTCGCATGATCTCTGTCAGCGTGATCATCTGAAAGTTTTCTTTCCAGAGGTCATTGGTATTTTCCTCAAACACGCAGAGTGGCTTACTTTTTCCCAGCGGGGGGACCTGGTAAAAGTCTCCTACTGCTAGTACTGACATACCACCAAAAGGTTTTTTACTGCCTTTGATTTGCTGTAATCTCCAGTTGATGTAGGCAAACAGGGGCTTTGAAATCATTGACACCTCGTCAATAACAATGATCTCCACATTTGACAGCTGTGCCCTCACTTCATCTATTAGATTTCCAAGTCCTTGGTAGGGTGGCTTCAAGCTTCTTGGCAACTTCAGCAGAGAATGCAAAGTGTTGCCTGAAATGTTGAAAGCTGCTGTTCCTGTAAATGCAGTTAGTAAAACGCTGGGCATGAATATGTCTGCTTCCTCACGTAGTCTGGTAAGTTTACAGAGTATCTTTGTCGCCTCAGCATAGATGCACTTTATCAGGTGTGATTTGCCTGTCCCTGCACCACCAGTGACAAAGTAATAGAATGGGTCAGGATTTAGGCCACGCACACGGTTAGTGCACCAGTCACAAACTGAGTAGAATGTCTGAGCTTGTGTCCGGTTAAGGTTTCTGTACATTTTCCGAAGGAAATCAGGGCACATTTGTGGGGCTTTCACAGTAAGCGCAATTCCACCTGTTTGTTTGTGACGTGTATACTCCGGAACATCATCTTGTTCATTCTCACGAAGTGGCTCCCCTTCTTTGCATTCCTCTATACATTCCAACCTATCCAACTCAGCTTCTGGGGCAAAGGTGTTCCAAGCGTCTTCAACAGGGCCGTTTTTTACAAAGTCATCCAAGACTTCCACAATTTTGTTGTGTTGTTCGAACTTCTTTTGGTTGCTGGTAACAATTGCAGACACTGCTCGGATTGCTTCTTCTCCTGGTAAGCTCACACTGGCGCCTTTGTAAAAATCCTGGTGTGTTGGGAACCTGACAGTTTTCAGTGATGACTCTGAACGGTGGGGGAGGTAGAGTTTAAGCAGTCTGCCGTAGTAGTTCTCGGGGTCCTTCTTCTCTGAGAAGCGTGCGTACCTGATGATTGCAGGCTTCCCTCTCGTGCGTTTTTGAATCATTCCCATTTCATTCAATAGGCTGACACGCTTGCTGTCTTCCTTCTGCTTGCCATAGACAACCCTGTAATGGGATGCAAAGTCTGCCAGACACATGGACTCAAACTCTGGTGTTTCGGGTCTGGCTCTGTATTTGTCGACAAAACTCGTCATCCACACATTAAGAGAATCGGCTGGTTTGTTCTGCAATGCACTGAGCGGGAGACTCATTTTCAGTGCGTTGTCACCAGTTGGCAGAAAAACAACCTCATGTGAGCAAGACTTCATTTTCAGGCTGCACGTACGGGCCACAGACTCCTGGGCGCTGACCTCTCTGTGTTTTGAATAAGCCTGAAGAACCTCTTTCATTTCTTCTCGTTCTGTCGCTGTTTCTGGGCTCATTTCTTTGACTATTGTTTTGAGATGGTCACTCAGCTCCCGTTCTGGCTTGGATATGTAGAACAACATGTACAGGATGCAACCATACTCATCAAGAATGTACTGGATGTCCATGTTGGCGTTCCAGGCCGTCAGCAAATGTGAATTGTAGTTGTTCACCCAGCAGTCCTTGACATCACGCTTCATTAGAATCACGCTTGAGGAGGTCAATGCCTGAATGTACGAGTTGTACTGATTCAAAGTCATATCACACTGTGCCAGTAGCTGTGACATGTCTTCAAGCTGCACTTTTGGGTTATTAAGCAAATCCCAGACTGGTTTCAGTTTGTTTTTGGCTGCTTGTGGTTTCATTGCACATCTCCTTGTTCTTCTGGCATCGGGTAAGTTATCCTCGTTTTTCTAATAGGTGGCTTTGGAAATCCAAATCTGCATACTCTGTTACCTTTCTTGCATGATTTTGAATGAGATCTGCTGTGCATTTGAAGTTCTGTTACAAATCTGTGAAGTAAGGTCTGTTTGGCTTCATCAGGCAGCTGGCATGAGATGTTATGATCTATAAAGGCACACACCTTGTCATCACTGTCTTGTCCAAATATAGGAGCTCCTGCTACCCAACAGAGACAATGTATATGAGGGCTCCCTCTCGCCTGAAATTCAACCCGGTAAAAGTAATCAACAACTTCACCAATTGGCTGTGCAGGACCCAACAGCAGCTCTCGCATCAGAGCATCAACCCGTTTGTCAAACATGCGCATGGTGGTCACTGGGTTGCCTCGAAGAATGTCACACTTTTCAGCCCAGTCTAGCCCCGCAAAATCCACCTTTTGACCTTGTTGTGCCTTTATTGCCGTTATTACCTCTGGCCATCTGAATTCTGCAGCAGAGAAGGTAAGAAAAAATGTTGGCTTACCCAATTGTCTGACCATGGCTAGCAAATTCTTCAGATTTTTATCCCAGTAAGCTGGACTCCCTCTCAGTGGTTGCATGAACCTTGTGGCATCTCGGTTTCGCACCAACCTCTCAACCTCACACTTGTCCTGTAGCAGCTTGTTGGATATTTTCCGTCCATCCCTGGTATTGGGTTTTCCTTTCCTTAACTGGATGGACATGCTGCTTTTGGCCATGTGCGTTTCTGTGACAAACTGCGCAAAGAAGAGGTAGCTTGTGTCTCTTGCAAAACGAGTATCAACACAAAAAAGCCTTGCATTGAAATACATGCTCGGGGACAGTTTGACTTGTCTTGCCTGGTCCAATGTATTCTGTCCAGTAGGGAACTGAACAGGGAAAGCCATTGCCTCAAGCCTAGGAACTTTAAAGAAGCTGGCAGGTGTGTTTCCTTGTGCAGGTGCAATGCTGAATATTCCATCACCGTGTGTCAGTGCTTCCTCTCCAAGGTCAGATGGCTGCAAACAACTGTCTAGGCCAATTCCAGGTCTTAGTGTATCCTTCTCATCCTCTGCATTGGGAGGTTGTTGGTCATGGCCTTCCTGTTGCTCAGAAGCAGCCGGTAAACATGCAGACTGTACCTCTGATGGATCACAATTTTCGATGCGTTCAAGTATCTCCATCATTTCAGTTTCGTCACAACTGTCGAGTTCCATCCCATCATCATCATCATTATCATCATCATCATCAGCGATTGTCTCATCCACTCTAATTGAAATGTCACTGTAGTCGGGGTGTGTGTCAATGAGTTTTGACAGACCTGCTACTACATTTCCCATGTTGACATTATGAAACAGCTGGTGGCCTTTGTAAGTCAGACGTCTTTTCAGCTTCACTCTGTGTAACTGGGATGTGCTGTGCGATCTTGGTAGAGTATTGACCGTGGTTTCCACCTCGGATGGCACACACACTACAGCGCCATGTATAGCTGCCTGTCGACCTTTGGGAAGTGTGATGATCTTGGCAAATGGCAGTATTTTGGCCAAAAGTTGTCTTTCCAGCACATTCAAATCGCAGAGCTCTGGGGGAATGGGCGCCAGCTCCATGTTGTTAGCCACAGCGATGGATGATTTGTGTCCTGCTTTTAAATGTGAATCACAGTTGTGACAAATCCATTCTTTGGTCCTTTCATCTGGTACGGTGCATTGTTCAGGTCCTTGACAGTGATTGTTGCACACATGGACATATTTCCCTGTCAAACAGGCAGCAACAATGTGTAGATTCTTCTTGTAATTGCTGTGAATGCAATGTTTCACTTGGTTAGGGAAAAGGGTGCGATGACACATCGTGCACACAAATGTTGGCCCAGCTTTAATGCATTCATGGAAAGTGGATATAGCTGTCTGCATTAGGCTGTTGTCCACTGGTTGACTGCATTCCCGCATGACACAAGTCCATCGTCTGTATTTCATTCTTATTTTGAAGGCACATTGCATCTTATGAGTTATGCGAAAATCTGCTTGAGTGTGACGCTTCATTTTCATGTAACTCATGCAATGTTGCAAGTGACGTTTTCTGAAAGCAGGATCATTATGATATTTTCTGGTGATGTATTGCTTCTGCTTCAAGTTGAAATCGGCATTTGTCGCATATTTTCTGGTGATGTATTGCTTCTTCTTCAAGTTGTAATCTGCATTTGTCGCATATTTTCTGGTCATGTATTGCTTCTTCTTCAAGTTGAAATCTGCATTTGTCGCATATTTTCTGGTCATGTATTGCTTCTGCTTCAAGTTGAAATCGGCATTTGTCGCATATTTTCTGGTGATGTATTGCTTCTGCTTCAAGTTGAAATTGGCATCTGTTGCATATTTGCGAATGATATATTGCTTCTGCTTCAACTTAAAATCAGCATCTGCTCTGTATCGGCTGGTGATGTATGTCCTTTTCTTATTGGTGACAGACATCTTTGTAGCCTTGAAATCACGCCTTCTTTCATTTCTGTGTCTTGTCTTCAGTTTTTGTCGTCTCTGTGCATTTAATTTGGACAATGCCTTACTGTCCTTCCATATGCCCTGTGAGGATTTCGCATCAAGTGACCGTGGAGAATGCTTGCTGGCTGGGAATCCAGTGTGTGTTGCATCTTTGGTCATCTGTGTCACTTTTTTTCTCCACATGCTTTGCATTATGTGGTTTGTCAGATTGCACCAGTGGGGACAGCAAACCATCTGACAGACGTCTTGCATCATGAAATGAGACTGGCATGAAGTCATACTGCAGTCCATCAATAGGGCCTCTGGTGTCTGTAAGGAGCAATTGATACAACTTATAAATCCTTGCCCCCATATCACTCAAATGTGTAAAAGTGATCATAACAGCTTTTCCAGTCGCAGGAAGTCCATCCTTATTTCGACTATGAGAATCAAACAGTCCATATCTCCCAGACTTGTCTCTGAACAATGCAATGCAATATGGCACTACTATAAAAAGTGCATGTGTAACATCTTCATTGAGGCACTGAAGTCTTGTGGAGAGGTCAACAAACCAACCTTGGTTGTCACCGTCTACCGTGTCTCTCATACATCACGATAACACTGGAGATTTAACAACGTTATACTCATATTTGTCAGTGTTGACTCTGAGGGGCACTTCTTCCATTGTCAAGTGCTGATGCTGATAGACATTTCTTTGTTTTAGCTGTTTTATTGTTGAGCCATACAAGCTGTTGCCCTTCTTCAGTATTTGATCAAGATCACCCTTTCTCACATCATCAAGCTCACTGTGGTATGCCAAAAATGTCAGAGCCATGCATGTACACTGTTTGTTCCTTAACCTTCCATAGCCATGATGACCCTGATGAAATGATGCCTGCACAGAAATCTCACTTGTTACACATGGTTCTTGCATGCCATGGTTTTCAGAAGTGCCCATCACACTGTCACTGTGCTCTTGAACTTGACACTGAGTTGAACATGAAAATGACACCACAGGTTCACTATGTACCTCCAGAGCACATTCACTGTCACAAACCTCCATATCCACTATGCTGCTGTGGGGCTCCGGATCCAGTTTAGTCCAGCGTATCTTTGCAGCTTTAGATCTCTTTCCTTTAGGTGGCATGATGATATTTGTGGAAGGAGCTATAATTCCCCTCAGAGCTTTGTTCGAAGAGCTACAATTCCCCTCAGAGTTGTGTTGGAGGAGGAGCTATAATTAGCCTCAGAGCTGTGTGGGAGGAGCTATAACTCCCCTCTGAGCTGTGTGGGAGGAGCAATAATGCTATAATTCCCCTCAGAGCTGTGTGGGAGGAGATACAATTCCCCTCAGTGTTGTGTGGGAGGAGCTATAATTCCCCTCAGAGCTGTGTGGGAGAAGCTACATTTCCCATCAGAGTTGTGTGGGAGAAGCTATAATTCCCCTCACAGCGGTGTGGGAGAAACTATAATTCCTCTCAGAGTTGTGTGGGAGGAGCTCTAATTCTCCTCAGAGCTGTGTGGGAGGAGCTATAATGCTAAGCTGTAATTCCCCTCAGAGCTGTGTGGGAGGAGCTATAATTCCCCTCACAGTGGTGTGGGAGAAACTATAATTCCCCTCAGAGTTGTGTGGGAGGAGCTATAATTCTCCTCAGAGCTGTGTGGGAGGAGCTATAATGCTAAGCTATAATGCTATAAGTTCCCCTTTGAGCTGTGTGGGAGGAGCTATAATTCCCCTCAAAGCTGTATTGGAGGAGCTATAACTTCCCTCCAAGCTGTGTGGGAGGAGCTATAATGCTATAATTGTCCTTAGAGCTGTGTGAGAGGAGCTATAATTCCCCTCAGAGCTTTGTGATTTTTTTTTTTCAAAAATGATTTTGTTTTTTGTTTTTTCAAAGATGATTTTGTTTTTTTGTTTTTTCAAAAATGATTTTTTTTAATGATTTTTTTTTCAAAAATGAATTTTTTTTTTTTTTCAAAAATGATTTTTTTTTTAATTTTTTTTTTCAAAAATATTTTTTTTTTTTTACATGGGGCGGTCATAATGTTTTGGCTGATCATGGGGTGGTCATAATGTTTTGGCTGATCATGGGGTTGTCAGCTTTTGTCACTTCCCACTCTAGTTTTGAACATTTCGCCATTCATTCCTATGGGACTAATTTCGCCGCAAAAACGACGATATTTCGTGGACCATTCGGCGAAACGTTCCACAAAGTAATAGCACACCAATCGGGAACAATCCGCACGTTTCGGTATTTGTCTCTGTAGTGTAAAAACTGTGGGAGGAGTCTACAAGCATTATCAAGTCTAGCAGATGAAGTCACATGCATTTGGGGTGTCTCAGCATCTTGTGTTTACCACTGTTTCCTAGCAATGCTCATGCCCTGTTTATGCTTCACAAATACTGCTCCATACACAGTACACAGGACCATGATAGATGTAGTAACTATGCAGTAATTCAAATGGCCGTATTTTAAAAACTATAAATCCTACAGTGAAGATCTTTATATTGTGAGAATCACAAGACCCAGACCTAGATTTTGATGTATAGTAAATATTAAAAATGGAGGCACGGTCGCAGTTTAGAAATTGCCCTTCAAATTTGAAGGGGCTAGAGTGTAGTTTCAATGAATGTCAATGGAGGGCGTGAGTTGCAAACAAATGGTCATATTGTGAAAACTATCAGGACTATGGCTTAGCCGTGGACATGTTTAGTGGCAGCAGGGATAGCTGAACGTTTTGATATAAGATTTGTGTAGGTGGGCTTGAAAATGAGGGAGTGGTGGCAGTTTAGAAATCATGTTCTGATTTTTCAGCTTTTGTCACCTCCCACTCTAGTTTCCCCATTCATTCCTATGGGACCAATTTTGCTGCAAAAACAACGATATTTCGTGAACAATTCGGCGAAACGTTCCACAAAATAATAGCACACCATTCGGGAACAATCCGCACGTTTCGGTATATTACTTGTCTATGTAGTGTAAAAACTGTGGGAAGAGTTAGGGTGGTAAATTTGGCTATAATAATAATAAGAATAACTAGAAAAGGTACAATTTCTGGGGAAATTGTGAAAGTGTTCTTGCCTCTACAACTGGAGTGGTCGGAGTAACTGGGTGGGGTGGAGTGGCTTGAGTAACTGTGAAAAGTGTTAAAAAGCTTAATATTTTAAAAAGTATAAATAGTAGTAAAAAAGTTCCATCATTCGCTGAAAGAGCTGAACATTTTTTTCAAAAGTAATTTTTTTTTTCAAAAATGAATTTTTTTTAATCAAAAATGATTTTTTTTTAATCAAAAATGATTTTTTTTTTCTTCAAAAATGATTTTTTTTTTCAAAAGTAATTTTTTTTTTTCAAAGGTAATTTTTTTTTTCAAAAATGAATTTTTTTATTTCAAAAATAATTTTTTTTTCGAAATGATTATTTTTTTTAAAGTAATTTTTTTTTTCAAAAATATTTTTTTTTTCAAATATATTTTTTTTTCAAAAATAATTTTTTTTTTCAAATATATTTTTTTTTCAAAAATAATTTTTTTTTTTTCAAAAATATTTTTTTTTTCAAAAAATGATTTTTTTTTTCAAAAATTATTTTTTTACTTTTTTCAAAAATTTTTTTTTTTTTTCAAAAATATTTTTTTTTTTACATGGGGCGGTCATAATGTTTTGGCTGATCATGGGGTGGTCATAATGTTTTGGCTGATCATGGGGTTGTCAGCTTTTGTCACTTCCCACTCTAGTTTTGAACATTTCGCCATTCATTCCTATGGGACCAACAGAAGCTTTGGTAACCATGGCAACAAAACAAACACTAACAGTACACTCTGATTAATGGCTAAAATTTCCTGAAATGACCTCTAAACAAATGGCCGTATTTTAAAAACTATACATCCTACAGCGAAGATCTTTATATTGTGAGAATCACAAGACCCAGACCTAGATTTTGATGTATAGTATGTCTCTGAAATATTAAAAATGAAGGCACAGTCGCAGTTTAGAAATTGCCCTTCAAATTTGGAGGGGGCTAGAGTGTAGTTTCAATGAATGTCAATGGACGGCGTGAGTTGCAAACAAATGGTCATATTGTGAAAACTATCAGGACTATGGCTTAGCCGTGGACATGTTTAGTGGCAGCAGGGATAGCTGAACGTTTTGATATAAGATTTGTGTAGGTGGGCTTGAAAATGAGGGAGTGGCGGCAGTTTAGAAATCATGTTCTGATTTTCCAGCTTTTGTCATCTCCCACTCTAGTTTCCCCATTCATTCCTATGGGACCAATTTCGCCGCAAAAACGACGATATTTCGTGAACCATTCGGCGAAACGTTCCACAAAGTAATAGCACACCATTCGGGAACAATCCGCACGTTTCGGTATATTACTTGTCTATGTAGTGTAAAAACTGTGGGAGGAGTTAGGGTGGTAAATTTGGCTATAATAATAAGAATAATATATATGTGAGATAACAGTAAGTGGTCTTGCTATGCAAGAACACTTAATAAGAATAACTAGAAAAGCTACAATTTCTGGGGAAATTGTGAAAGTGTTCTTGCCTCTACAACTGGAGTGGGCAGAGTAACTGGGTGGGGTGGAGTGGCTTGAGTAACTGTGAAAAGTGTTAAAAAGCTTAATATTTTAAAAAGTATAAATAGTAGTAAAAAAGTTCCATCATTCGCTGAAAGAGCTGAACATTTTTTTCAAAAGTAATTTTTTTCTTCAAAAATGAATTTTTTTATTTCAAAAATAATTTTTTTTTCAAAAATATTTTTTTTTTTCAAATATATTTTTTTTTCAAAAATATTTTTTTTTTCAAAAATAATTTTTTTTTTTTCAAAAATATTTTTTTTTTCAAAAATGATTTTTTTTTTTCAAAAATTATTTTTTTACTTTTTTCAAAAATTTTTTTTTTTTTCAAAAATATTTTTTTTTTTACATGGGGCGGTCATAATGTTTTGGCTAATCATGGGGTGGTCATAATGTTTTGGCTGATCATGGGGTTGTCAGCTTTTGTCACTTCCCACTCTAGTTTTGAACATTTCGCCATTCATTCCTATGGGATCAATTTCACCGCAAAAACGTCATTTCGTGGACCATTCGGCAAAACATTCCACAAAGTAATAACACACCAATCGGGAACAATCCGCTCGTTTCGGTATATTATTTGTCTCTGTAGTGTGAAAACTGTGGGAGGAGTCTACAAGCATTATCAAGTCTAGCAGATGAAGTCACATGCATTTGGAGTGTCTCAGCATCTTGTGTTTACAACCACTGTTTCCTAGCAACGCTCATGCCCTGTTTATGCTTCCCAAATACTACTTCATCAAAACTGCCCCATCAGAATTACCCCATCAAAACTGCCCCATCATATTCCTCTATTATAAATCAGTACATGGTGTGTCTGTCCCCTCCCCCGGGCTCTGTAATCAGAGCTAAGATGCTCCAGCCACCTCCCCCCTTGTGTATAACAGAAGCTTTGGTAACCATGGCAACAAAACAAACACAGTACACTCTGATTAATGGCTAAAATTTCCTGAAATGACCTCTAAACAAATGGCCGTATTTTAAAAACTATACATCCTACAGCGAAGATCTTTATATTGTGAGAATCACAAGACCCAGACCTAGATTTTGATACATAGTATGTCTCTGAAATATTAAAAATGAAGGCACAGTCGCAGTTTAGAAATTGCCCTTCAAATTTGGAGGGGGCTAGAGTGTAGTTTCAATGAATGTCAATGGACGGCGTGAGTTGCAAACAAATGGTCATATTGTGAAAACTATCAGGACTATGGCTTAGCCGTGGACATGTTTAGTGGCAGCAGGGATAGCTGAACGTTTTGATATAAGATTTGTGTAGGTGGGCTTGAAAATGAGGGAGTGGTGGCAGTTTAGAAATCATGTTCTGATTTTCCAGCTTTTGTCATGGTCCCACTCTAGTTTCCCCATTCATTCCTATGGGACCAATTTCGCCGCAAAAACGACGATATTTCGTGAACCATTCGGCGAAACGTTCCACAAAGTAATAGCACACCATTCGGAAACAATCCGCACGTTTCGGTATATTACTTGTCTATGTAGTGTAAAAACTGTGGGAGGAGTTAGGGTGGTAAATTTGGCTATAATAATAAGAATAATATATATGTGAGATAACAGTAAGTGGTCTTGCTATGCAAGAACACTTAATAAGAACTAGAAAAGGTACAATTTCTGGGGAAATTGTGAAAAGTGTTCTTGCCTCTACAACTGGAGTGAGCGGAGTAACTGGGTGGAGTGGCTTGAGTAACTGTTGTGTGGTTGGAGTGACTGGAGTAACTGTGAAAAGTGTTAAAAAGCTTAATATTTTAAAAAGTATAAATAGTAGTAAAAAAGTTGAAGTCCCATCATTAGCTGAAAGAGCTGAACATTTTTTTCAAAAGTTTTTTTTTTTCAAAAATGAATTATTTTTTTTCAAAAACTGCCATCAAAACTACCCCATCAGAATTGTCCCATCAAAACTGCCCCATCATATTGCCACCATCAAAACTGCCCCATCAAAACTGCCCCATCAGAATTGCCCCATCAAAACTGCCCCATCATATTGCCACCATCAAAACTGCCCCATCAGAATTGCCCTATCAAAACAGCCCCATCATATTGCCACCATCAAAACTGCCCCATCAGAATTGCCCCATCATATTGCCACCATCAAAACTGCCCCATCAGAATTGCCCTATCAAAACTGCCCCATCATATTGCCACCATCCAAACTGCCCCATCATAATTGCCCCACCGAAACTGCCCCATCATATTGCCACCATCAAAACTGCCCCATCATAATTGCCCCATTAAAACTGCCCCATCAGAATTGCCCCATCAAAACTGCCCCATCATATTGCCACCATCAAAACTGCCCCATCAGAATTACCCCATCAAAACTGCCCCATCATATTCCTCTATTATAAATCAGTACATGGTGTGTCTGTCCCCTCCCCCGGGCTCTGTAATCAGAGCTGAGATGCTCCAGCCACCTCCCCCCTGTGTATAACAGAAGCTTTGGTAACCATGGCAACAAAACAAACACAGTAGACTCTGATTAATAGCTAAAATTTCCTGAAATGACCTCTAGACAAAAAGCTTTTTCCCAAAAACTATAAATGCTACAGCGAAGATCTTTATATTGTGAGAATCACGAGACCCAGACCTAGATTTTGATGTATAGTATGTCTCTGAAATATTAAAAATGGAGGCACAGTCGCAGTTTAGAAATTGCCCTTCAAATTTGAAGGGGCTAGAGTGTAGTTTCAATGAATGTCAATGGACGGCGTGAGTTGCAAACAAATGGTCATATTGTGAAAACTATCAGGACTATGGCTTAGCCGTGGACATGTTTAGTGGCAGCAGGGATAGCTGAACGTTTTGATATAAGATTTGTGTAGGTGGGCTTGAAAATGAGGGAGTGGTGGGAGTTTAGAAATCATGTTCTGATTTTTCAGCTTTTGTCACCTCCCACTCTAGTTTCCCCATTCATTCCTATGGGACCAATTTCACTGCAAAAACGACGATATTTCGTGAACCATTCGGCAAAACGTTCCACAAAGTAATAGCACACCATTCGGAAACAATCCGCACGTTTCGGTATATTACTTGTCTATGTAGTGTAAAAAATGTGGGAGGAGTTAGGGTGGTAAATTTGGCTATAATAATAATAATAAGAAGAAGAAGAATAATATATATGTGAGATAACAGTAAGTGGTCTTGCTATGCAAGAACACTTAATAATAATATATATGCGAGATAACATTAGGTGGTCTTGCTATGCAAGAACACTTAATAATATATATGTGAGATAACAGTAAGGCCCCTTTCACACTGAGGCGGTGGGGGCGTTGGCTGTACAACAGCGCTATTTTTAGCGCTGCTGTACCGTCGTACTTGCAGCTGTATTCGGCCGCTAGCGGTGCGGTTTTAACCCCCGCTGGCGGCCGAAAAAAGGTTAAAATCACTCGTACAGCGCGGCTATAGCCGCGGTATCGCCGCTGTATAGCCGCGCTGTCCCATTGATTTCAATGGGCAGGAGCAGTTTAGGAGCGGTGAATACACCGCTCCTGCCAGCGCACCGCTTCAGTGTGAAAGCCCTCGGGCTTTCACACTGAACAAACAGCGGAGGCTGTTTAGGGGCGGTTTGCAGGCGGTATTTTTAGCGCAATACCGCCTGCAAACCGCCTCAGTGTGAAAGGGGCCTAAGTGGTCTTGCTATGCAAGAACACTTAATAATATATATGTGAGATAACAGTAAGTGGTCTTGCTATGCAAGAACACTTAATAATAATATATATGTGAGATAACAGTAAGGCCCCTTTCACACTGGGGCGGTAGGGGGCGTCGGCGGTAAAACAGCGCTATTTTTAGCGCTGTTTTACCGCGGTATTCGGCTGCTAGCGGTGCGGTTTTAACCCCCCCGCTGGCGGCCGAAAAAGGGTTAAAACCACCCGTATAGCACGGCTATAGCCACGGTATTGCCACGGTATAGCCACGCTGTCCCATTGATTTCAATGGGTAGGAGAGGTTTAGGAGCGGTGAATTCACCGCTCCAAAGATGCGGCTGACAGGAGATTTTTTCTTCTCCTGCCAGTGCACCGCTTCAGTGTGAAAGCCCTCGGGCTTTCACACTGAACAAACAGTGGAGGCTGTTTTGGGGTGGTTTGCAGGTGGTATTTTTAGCGCAATAACGCCTGCAAACCGCCCCAGTGTGAAAGGGGCCTAAGTGGTCTTGCTATGCAAGAACACTTAACTAGAAAAGCTACAATTTCTGGGGAAATTGTGAAAAGTGTTGTTGCCTCTACAACTGGAGTGGGCGGAGTAACTGGGTGGAGTGGCTTGAGTAACTGTTGTGTGGTTGGAGTGGCTGGAGCTCCTGTGAAAAGTGTTAAAAAGCTTAATATTTTAAAAAGTATAAATAGTAGTAAAAAAGTTGACGAAGTCCCATCATTAGCTGAAAGAGCTGAACATTTTTGAATTATGAATTTTTTTTAAAAAACAATTTTTTCAAAAATGATTTTTTTTTTCAAAAATGATTTTTTTTTTCAAAAATAAATTTTTTTTTTTTCAAAAATGATTTTTTTTTTTAAAAATGAATTTTTTTTTTCAAAAATGATTTTTTTTTTTCAAAAATGATTTTTTTTTTTTCAAAAATATTTTTTTTTCATGGGGCGGTCATAATGTTTTGGCTGATCATGGAGTGGTCATAATGTTTTGGCTGATCATGGGGTTGTCAGCTTTTGTCACCTCCCACTCTAGTTTTGAACATTTCACCATTTATTCCTATGGGACCAATTTCACCACAAAAACAACGATATTTCATGAACCATTCGGCGAAAAAAGTTCCACAAAGTAATAGCACACCAATTAAATGACATTGATTCTGGATTCACACTGGTATTTTTCAGCTTTTCACAAAGTTCCACAAGGTAATAGCACACCAATTAAATGACATTAAACATTTCGCCATTCATTACTATGGGACCAATTTCGCCGCAAAAACGATGATATTTCGTGAACCATTCGGTGAAACGATCCACAAAGTAATAGCACACCAATCGGGAACAATCCGCACCTTCAGTATATTACTGTCAATGTAGTTTAAAAGCTGTGGGAGGAGTTAGGGTGGTATGATCATAGGGTTGTCAGCTTTTGTCACCTCACACTCTAGTTTTGAACATTTCGCCATTCATTCCTATGGGACCAATTTCGCCGCAAAAACAACAATATTTCGTGAACCATTCGGTGAAATGTTCCACAAAGTAATAGCACACCATTTGGGAACAATCCGCACGTTTCGGTATATTACTTGTCTATGTAGTGTAAAAACTGTGGGAGGAATTAGGGTGGTATTTTTGGCTATAATAAGAATAATAATATATATGTGAGATAACAGTAAGGCCCCTTTCACACTGGGGCGGTTTGCAGGCGTTATTGCGCTAAAAATAGCGCCTGCAAACCGCCCCTAAACAGCCTTCTCCTGCCAGCGGTGCGCTGGCAGGAGAAGAAAAAATCTCCTGTCAGCCGCATCTTTGGAGCGATGAAGGAGCGGTGTATTCACCGCTCCTAAACCGCTCCTGCCCATTGAAATCAATGGGACAGCGTGGCTATACCGCGGTAATACCGCGGCAATAGCTGCGCTATACGAGGGGTTTTAACCCTTTTTCGGCCGCTAGCTAAAAATAGCACTGTTTTACCGCCGACGCCCCCTACCGCCCCAGTGTGAAAGGGGCCTAAGTGGTCTTGCTATGCAAGAACACTTAATAAGAACTAGAAAAGCTACAATTTCTCGGGAAATTGTGTGAAGTGTTTTTGCCTCCACCAGTAGTCTACAAGCATTATCAAGCCTAGCAGATGAAGGTATGACCACATGCATTTGGGGGGGTCTCAGCATCTTGTGTTTACAACCACTGTTTCCTAGCAACGCTCATGCCCTGTTTATGCTTCATAACCACTGCTCAATACACAGGATCATGATAGATGTAATAACTTGCAGTACTTCAAACAGTCGTATATTAAAAACTATAAATCATACAGCGAGGAGGAGGACCTGGGACGAACTTTAGAAGACACGGACTGGTCTAATATATGGCTCACATCTAAGTCATCTTCACCCAACATCTTGGCACTGGAGACAAATTATAAAGTCCTAACTCGCTGGTACCTTGTACCCGCTAGAGTGGCAAAATATTCACCTAATACCTCAGCTCTTTGTTTTCGAGGATGCCCAGAAATAGGCACATATTTACACATATGGTGGACGTGCCCAGTAATCCAAACCTTCTGGAAGGAAGTCTTCGTGATTGC
This sequence comes from Aquarana catesbeiana, assembly GCF_042186555.1. Lineage (NCBI taxonomy): Eukaryota > Metazoa > Chordata > Amphibia > Anura > Ranidae > Aquarana > Aquarana catesbeiana. The sequence goes on from NC_133335.1 coordinate 108,107,024, forward strand.
ATCTAAAATATTTTAAAAAATAATACAACCAGATCCATATTTAACTTTACTTAATCTAAAACCGGAATGGTTAACACTCTCTCAATTCAAACTTATGATCCAACTAATAACGGCTGCAAAACAAACAGTGGCCAAGGCATGGAAATCTCCTACATTGGTACTAGCAGAAACAATTCACAGAATGAATAATACAATGTCCCATGCTAAGATGGTAGCCATCGATCAAAATCAAATTCCAAAATTTGAAAAACTTTGGCATCCTTGGATAAAACAACAGTTCCAGTCAAATTTCAATGACTCTGTCCTGTTGCCATGGTAACAGATTAAATGACTTACAGAGACACCTATTCTAAGGCTTCAAAGAGAACTAAAAAGAATAATAAACTGACGAGCGGGACAACCTTGTGGACCATACCTCTACCTTTCAACCCTTTTTCTTCTTTCTCTTTCCTTTTCTCCACCTTACGATTAAAGCTCATTATCAGAATTTATTTGACCTATATACACTCTACTTGTAAACAATATGTATAGTATTTATAAATCATTTAAATACCTACAAAAGTAACTAAGGAAATGATATATATCTTTAATTTAGGTTTACGTGAACCCAATGTTTAATATTTGAAATCTCATGATATTTACCTATATAAACCCTACTGTAAAACAATGAGCTTACTTTATAGATCCTTGTAAACTTACTTTATGTATCTTTATGTATCTTTATAACATTGTATACTCAATAAACTTCTTTTGACAAGGAAAATCATACAGCGAATAGCTTTATATTGTGAGAATCACAAGACCCAGACCTAGATAGTCTCTGAAATATTAAAAATGGAGGCACAGTCACAGTTTAGAAATTGCCCTTCAAATTTGAAGGGGCTAGAGTGTAGTTTCAATGAATGTCAATGGACGGCGTGAGTTAGAAACAAATAGTCATATTGTGAAAACTATCAGGACTATGGCTTAGCCGTGGACATGTTTAGTGGCAGCAGGGATAGCTGAACGTTTTGATATAAGATTTGTGTAGGTGGGCTTGAAAATGAGGGAGTGGCAGCAGTTTAGAAATCATGTCCTGATTTTTCAGCTTTTGTCACCTCCCACTCTAGTTTTGAATATTTCCTCATTCATTCCTATGGGACCAATTTTGCTGCAAAAACGACGATATTTCATGAACCATTTGGCAAAATGTTCCACAAAGTAATAGCACACCAATCGGGAACAATCCGCACGTTTCGGTATATTACTTGTCTATGTAAGGGAAAAGCTGTGGGAGGAGTTAGGGTGGTAAATTTGGCTATAATAATAATATATATGTGAGATAACAGTAAGTGGTCTTGCTATGCAAGAACACTTAATTAAGTGTTCTTGCATAGCAAGACCACTTACTGTTATCTCACATATATATTATTCTTATTATTATTATTATTATTATTATTAAGTGTTCTTGCATAGCAAGACCACTTACTGTTATCTCATATATATTATTCTTATTAAGTGTTCTTGCATAGCAAGACCACTTACTGTTATCTCACATATATATTATTATTAAGTGTTCTTGCATAGCAAGACCACTTACTGTTATCTCACATATATATTATTCTTATTATTATAGCCAAATTTACCACCCTAACTCCTCCCACAGTTTTTACACTACATAGACAAGTAATATACCGAAACGTGCGGATTGTTCCCGAATGGTGTGCTATTACTTTGTGGAACGTTTCGCCGAATGGTTCACAAAATATCGTCGTTTTTGCAGCAAAATTGGTCCCATAGGAATGAATGAGGAAATATTCAAAACTAGAGTGGGAGGTGACAAAAGCTGAAAAATCAGGACATGATTTCTAAACTGCTGCCACTCCCTCATTTTCAAGCCCACCTACACAAATCTTATATCAAAACGTTCAGCTATCCCTGCTGCCACTAAACATGTCCACGGCTAAGCCATAGTCCTGATAGTTTTCACAATATGACCATTTGTTTGCAACTCACGCCGTCCATTGACATTCATTGAAACTACACTCTAGCCCCCTCCAAATTTGAAGGGCAATTTCTAAACTGCGACTGTGCCTTCATTTTTAATATTTCAGAGACATACTATACATCAAAATCTAGGTCTGGGTCTTGTGATTCTCACAATATAAAGATCTTCGCTGTAGGATGTATAGTTTTTAAAATACGGCCATTTGTTTAGAGGTCATTTCAGGAAATTTTAGCCATTAATCAGAGTGTACTGTTAGTGTTTGTTTTGTTGCCATGGTTACCAAAGCTTCTGTTATACACAGGGGGGAAGGTGGCTGGAGCATCTCAGCTGATTACAGAGCCCGGGGGAGGGGACAGACACACCATGTACTGATTTATAATAGAGGAATATGATGGGGCAGTTTTGATGGGGTAATTCTGATGGGGCAGTTTTGATGAAGCAGTATTTGGGAAGCATAAACAGGGCATGAGCGTTGCTAGGAAACAGTGGTTGTAAACACAAGATGCTGAGACACTCCAAATGCATGTGACTTCATCTGCTAGACTTGATAATGCTTGTAGACTCCTCCCACAGTTTTCACACTACAGAGACAAATATACCGAAACGAGCGGATTGTTCCCGATTGGTGTGTTATTACTTTGTGGAATGTTTTGCCGAATGGTCCACGAAATGACGTTTTTGCGGCGAAATTGGTCCCATAGGAATGAATGGCGAAATGTTCAAAACTAGAGTGGGAAGTGACAAAAGCTGACAACCCCATGATCAGCCAAAACATTATGACCACCCCATGATCAGCCAAAACATTATGACCGCCCCATGTAAAAAAAAAAATATTTTTGAAAAAAAAAAAAAATTTTTGAAAAAAGTAAAAAAATAATTTTTGAAAAAAAAAATATTTTTGAAAAAAAAATTTCTTTTAAAAAAAAATTATTTTTGAAAAAAAAAATATATTTGAAAAAAATATATATTTTTGAAAAAAAAATTACTTTAAAAAAAATAATAATTTCGAAAAAAAAATTATTTTTGAAATAAAAAAATTCATTTTTGAAAAAAAAAATTACCTTTGAAAAAAATGTTCAGCTCTTTCAGCGAATGATGGAACTTTTTTACTACTATTTATACTTTTTAAAATATTAAGCTTTTTAACACTTTTCACAGTTACTCAAGCCACTCCACCCCACCCAGTTACTCCGCCCACTCCAGTTGTAGAGGCAAGAACACTTTTCACAATTTCCCCAGAAATTGTACCTTTTCTAGTTATTATTATTATAGCCAAATTTACCACCCTAACTCCTCCCACAATTTTTACACTACATAGACAAGTAATATACCGAAACGTGCGGATTGTTCCCGAATGGTGTGCTATTATTTTGTGGAACGTTTCGCCGAATGGTTCACGAAATATCCTTGTTTTTGCGGCGAAATTTGTCCCATAGGAATGAATGGGGAAACTAGAGTGGGAGGTGACAAAAGCTGAAAAATCAGAACATGATTTCTAAACTGCCGCCACTCCCTCATTTTCAAGCCCACCTACACAAATCTTATATCAAAACGTTCAGCTATCCCTGCTGCCACTAAACATGTCTACGGCTAAGCCATAGTCCTGACAGTTTTCACAATACGACCATTTGTTTGCAACTCACGCCGTCCATTGACATTCATTGAAACTACACTCTAGTCCCTTCAAATTTGAAGGGCAATTTCTAAACTGCAACCGTGCCTCCATTTTTAATATTTCAGAGACATACTATACATCAAAATCTAGGTCTTGTGATTCTCACAATATAAAGATCTTCGCTGTAGGATGTATAGTTTTTAAGATACGGCCATTTGAATTACTGCACAGTTGTTATATCTATCATTATCCTGTCTATTGTGTATTGAGCAGTATTTGTGAAGCATAAACAGGGCATGAGCGTTGCTAGGAAACAGTGGTTGTAAACACAAGATGCTGAGACACCCCAAATGCATGTGGTCATACCTTCCTCTGCTAGACTTGATAATGCTTGTAGACTCCTCCCACAGTTTTTACACTACAGAGACAAGTAATATACCGAAACGTGCGGATTGTTCCCGAATGGTGTGCTATTACTTTGTGAAACGTTTCGCCGAATGGTCCACGAAATATTGTCGTTTTTGCGGCGAAATTGGTCCCATAGGAATGAATGGCGAAATGTTCAAAACTAGAGTGGGAGGTGACAAAAGATGACAACCCCATGATCAGCCAAAACATTATGACTCCCCCATGATCATCCAAAACATTATGACCACCCCATGATCAGCTAAAACATTATGACCGCCCCATGTAAAAAAATGTATATTTTTGAATAAAAAAATCATTTTTGAAAAAAAAATCATTAAAAAAAATCATTAAAAAAACAAAATCATTTTTGAAAAAAAAAAAATCACAAAGCTCTGAGGGGAATTATAGCTCCTCTCACACAGCTCTAAGGACAATTATAGCATTATAGCTCCTCCCACACAGCTTGGAGGGAAGTTATAGCTCCTCCAATACAGCTTTGAGGGGAATTATAGCTCCTCCCACACAGCTCAAAGGGGAATTATAGCATTATAGCTTAGCATTATAGCTCCTCCCACACAGCTCTGAGGAGAATTATAGCTCCTCCCACACAGCTCTGAGGGGAATTACAGCTTAGCATTATAGCTCCTCCCACACAGCTCTGAGGAGAATTAGAGCTCCTCCCACACAACTCTGAGAGGAATTATAGTTTCTCCCACACCGCTGTGAGGGGAATTATAGCTCCTTTTAAACAGCTCTGAGGGGAATTATAGCTTCTCCCACACAACTCTGATGGGAAATGTAGCTCCTCCCACACAGCTCTGAGGGGAATTATAGCTTCTCCCACACAGCTCTAAGGGGAATTATAGCTCCTCCCACACAACACTAAGGGGAATTTTATCTCCTCCCACACAGCTCTGAGGGGAATTATAGCATTATTGCTCCTCCCGCACAGCTCAGAGGGGAGTTATAGCTCCTCCTCCAACACAACTCTGAGGGGAATTATAGCTCTTCGAACAAAGCTCTGAGGGGAATTATAGCTCCTTCCACAAATATCATCATGCCATCTACAGGAAAGAGATCTAAAGCTGCAAAGATACGCTGGACTAAACTGGATCCGGAGCCCCACAGCAGCATAGTGGATATGGAGGTTTGTGACAGTGAATGTGCCCAGGAGGTACATAGTGAACCTGTGGTGTCATTTTCATGTTCAACTCAGTGTCAAGTTCAAGAGCACAGTGACAGTGTGATGGGCACTTCTGAAAACCATGGCATGCAAGAACCATGTGTACCAAGTGAGATTTCTGTGCAGGCATCATTTCATCAGGGTCATCATGGCTATGGAAGGTTAAGGAACAAACCGTGTACATGCATGGCTCTGACATTTTTGGCATACCACAGTGAGCTTGATGATGTGAGAAAGGGTGATCTTGATCAAATACTGAAGAAGGGCAACAGCTTGTATGGCTCAACAATAAAACAGCTAAAACAAAGAAATGTCTATCAGCATCAGCACTTGACAATGGAAGAAGTGCCCCTCAGAGTCAACACTGACAAATATGAGTATAACGTTGTTAAATCTCCAGTGTTATCGGGATGTATGAGAGACACGGTAGACGGTGACAACCAAAGTTGGTTTGTTGACCTCTCCACAAGACTTCAGTGTCTCAATGCAGATGTTACACATGCACTTTTTATAGTAGTGCCATATTGCATTGCATTGTTCAGAGACAAGTCTGGGAGATATGGACTGTTTGATTCTCATAGTCGAAATAAGGATGGACTTCCTGCGACTGGAAAAGGAAAAGCTGTTCTGATCACTTTTACACATTTGAGTGATATGGGGGCAAGGATTTATAAGTTGTATCAATTGCTCCTTACAGACACCAGAGGCCCTATTGATGGACTGCAGTATGACTTCATGCCAGTCTCATTTCATCGTGCAAGATGTCTGTCAGATGGTTTGCTGTCCCCACTGGTGCAATCTGACAAACCACATAATGCAAAGCATGTGGAGAACAAAGTGACACAGATGACCAAAGATGCAACACACACTGGATTCCCAGCCAGCAAGCATTCTCCACGGTCACTTGATGCGAAATCCTCACAGGGCATATGGAAGGACAGTAAGGTATTGTCCAAATTAAATGCACAGAGACGACAAAAACTGAAGACAAGACACAGAAATTAAAGAAGGCGTGATTTCAAGGCTACAAAGATGTCTGTCACCAATAAGAAAAGGACACACATCACCAGCCAATACAGAGCAGATGCTGATTTTAAGTTGAAGCAGAAGCAATATATCATTCGCAAATATGCAACAGATGCCAATTTCAACTTGAAGCAGAAGCAATACATCACCAGAAAATATGCGACAAATGCAGATTTCAACTTGAAGCAGAAGCAATACATGACCAGAAAATATGCGACAAATGCAGATTACAACTTGAAGAAGAAGCAATACATCACCAGAAAATATGCGACAAATGCCGATTTCAACTTGAAGCAGAAGCAATACATCACCAGAAAATATGCGACAAATGCAGATTACAACTTGAAGCAGAAGCAATACATCACCAGAAAATATGCGACAAATGCCATTTTCAATTTGAAGCAGAAGCAATACATCACCAGAAAATATCATAATGATCCTGCTTTCAGAAAACGTCACTTGCAACATTGCATGAGTTACATGAAAATGAAGCGTCACACTCAAGCAGATTTTCGCATAACCCATAAGATGTAATGTGCCTTCAAAATAAGAATGAAATACAGACGATGGACTCGTGTCATGCGGGAATGCAGTCAACCAGTGGACAACAGCCTAATGCAGACAGCTATATCCACTTTTCATGAATGCATTAAAGCTGGGCCAACATTTGTGTGCACGATGTGTCATCGCACCCTTTTCCCTAACCAAGTGAAACATTGCATTCACAGCAATTACAAGAAGAATCTACACATTGTTGCTGCCTGTTTGACAGGGAAATATGTCCATGTGTGCAACAATCACTGTCAAGGACCTGAACAATGCACCGTACCAGATGAAAGGACCAAAGAATGGATTTGTCACAACTGTGATTCACATTTAAAAGCAGGACACAAATCACCCATCGCTGTGGCTAACAACATGGAGCCGGCGCCCATTCCCCCAGAGCTCTGCGATTTGAATGTGCTGGAAAGACAACTTTTGGCCAAAATACTGCCATTTGCCAAGATCATCACACTTCCCAAAGGTCGACAGGCAGCTATACATGGCGCTGTAGTGTGTGTGCCATCCGAGGTGGAAACCACGGTCAATACTCTACCAAGATCGCACAGCACATCCCAGTGACACAGAGTGAAGCTGAAAAGACGTCTGACTTACAAAGGCCACCAGCTGTTTCATAATGTCAACATGGGAAATGTAGTAGCAGGTCTGTCAAAACTCATTGACACACACCCCGACTACAGTGACATTTCAATTAGAGTGGATGAGACAATCGCTGATGATGATGATGATGATGATAATGATGATGATGATGGGATGGAACTCGACAGTTGTGACGAAACTAAAATGATGGAGATACTTGAACGCATCGAAAATTGTGATCCATCAGAGGTACAGTCTGCATGTTTACCGGCTGCTTCTGAGCAACAGGAAGGCCATGACCAACAACCTCCCAATGCAGAGGATGAGAAGGATACACTAAGACCTGGAATTGGCCTAGACAGTTGTTTGCAGCCATCTGACCTTGGAGAGGAAGCACTGACACACGGTGATGGAATATTCAGCATTGCACCTGCACAAGGAAACACACCTGTCAGCTTCTTTTAAGTTCCTAGGCTTGAGGCAATGGCTTTCCCTGTTCAGTTCCCTACTGGACAGAATACATTGGACCAGGCAAGACAAGTCAAACTGTCCCCGAGCATGTATTTCAATGCAAGGCTTTTTTGTGTTGATACTCATTTTGCAAGAGACACAAGCTACCTCTTCTTTGCGCAGTTTGTCACAGAAACACACATGGCCAAAAGCAGCATGTCCATCCAGTTAAGGAAAGGAAAACCCAATACCAGGGATGGACGGAAAATATCCAACAAGCTGCTACAGGACAAGTGTGAGGTTGAGAGGTTGGTGCGAAACCGAGATGCCACAAGGTTCATGCAACCACTGAGAGGGAGTCCAGCTTACTGGGATAAAAATCTGAAGAATTTGCTAGCCATGGTCAGACAATTGGGTAAGCCAACATTTTTTCTTACCTTCTCTGCTGCAGAATTCAGATGGCCAGAGGTAATAACGGCAATAAAGGCACAACAAGGTCAAAAGGTGGATTTTGCGGGGCTAGACTGGGCTGAAAAGTGTGACATTCTTCGAGGCAACCCAGTGACCACCATGCGCATGTTTGACAAACGGGTTGATACTCTGATGCGAGAGCTGCTGTTGGGTCCTGCACAGCCAATTGGTGAAGTTATCGATTATTTTTGAATTTCAGGCGAGAGGGAGCCCTCATATACATTGTCTCTGTTGGGTAGCAGGAGCTCCTATATTTGGACAAGACAGTGATGACAAGGTGTGTGCCTTTATAGATCATAACATCTCATGCCAGCTGCCTGATGAAGCCAAACAGGCCTTACTTCACAGATTTGTAACAGAACTTCAAATGCACAGCAGATCTCATTCAAAATCATGCAAGAAAGGTAACAGAGTATGCAGATTTGGATTTCCAAAGCCACCTATTAGAAAAACGAGAATAACTTACCCGATGCCAGAAGAACAAGGAGATTGTGCAATGAAACCACAAGCAGCCAAAAACCAACTGAAACCAGTCTGGGATTTGCTTAATAACCCAAAAGTGCAGCTTGAAGACATGTCACAGCTACTGGCACAGTGTGATATGACTTTGAATCAGTACAACTCGTACATTCAGGCATTGACCTCCTCAAGCGTGATTCTAATGAAGCGTGATGTCAAGGACTGCTGGGTGAACAACTACAATCCACATTTGCTGACGGCCTGGAACGCCAACATGGACATCCAGTACATTCTTGATGAGTATGGTTGCATCATGTACATGTTGTCCTACATATCCAAGCCAGAACGGGAGCTGAGTGACTATCTCAAAACAATAGTCAAAGAAATGAGCCCAGAAACAGCGACAGAACGAGAAGAAATGAAAGAGGTTCTTCAGGCTTATTCAAAACACAGAGAGGTCAGCGCCCAGGAGTCTGTGGCCCATACGTGCAGCCTGAAAATGAAGTCTTGCTCACGTGAGGTTGTTTTTCTGCCAACTGGTGACAACGCACTGAAAATGAGTCTCCCGCTCAGTGCATTGCAGAACAAACCAGCCGATTCTCTTAATGTGTGGATGACGAGTTTTGTCGACAAATACAGAGCCAGACCCAAAACACCAGAGTTTGAGTCCATGTGTCTGGCAGACTTTGCATCCCATTACAGGGTTGTCTATGGCAAGCAGAAGGAAGACAGCAAGCGTGTCAGCCTATTGAATGAAATGGGAATGATTCAAAAACGCACAAGAGGGAAGCCTGCAATCATCAGGTACGCACGCTTCTCAGAGAAGAAGGACCCCGAGAACTACTACGGCAGACTGCTTAAACTCTACCTACCCCACCGTTCAGAGTCATCACTGAAAACTGTCAGGTTCCCAACACACCAGGATTTTTACAAAGGCGCCTGTGTGAGCTTACCAGGAGAAGAAGCAATCCGAGCAGTGTCTGCAATTGTTACCAGCAACCAAAAGAAGTTCGAACAACACAACAAAATTGTGGAACAAGTCTTGGATGACTTTGTAAAAAACGGCCCTGTTGAAGATGCTTGGAACACCTTTGCCCCAGATGCTGAGTTGGATAGGTTGGAATGTATAGAGGAACGCAAAGAAGGGGAGCCACTTCATGAGAATGAACAAGATGATCCGGAGTATACACGTCGCAAACAAACAGGTGGAATTGCGCTTACTGTGAAGGCCCCACAAATGTGCCCTGATTTCCTTCGGAAAATGTACAGAAACCTTAACCGGGAACACGCTCAGACATTCTACTCAGTTTGTGACTGGTGCACTAACCGTGTGCGTGGCCTAAATCCTGACCCATTCTATTACTTTGTCACTGGTGGTGCAGGGACAGGCAAATCACACCTGATAAAGTGCATCTATGCTGAGGCGACAAAGATACTCTGTAAACTTACCAGACTACGTGAGGAAGCAGACATATCCATGCCCAGCGTTTTACTAACTGCATTTACAGGAACAGCAGCTTTCAACATTTCAGGCAACACTTTGCATTCTCTGCTGAAGTTGCCAAGAAGCTTGAAGCCACCCTACCAAGGACTTGGAAATCTAATAGATGAAGTGAGGGCACAGCTGTCAAATGTGGAGATCATTGTTATTGACGAGGTGTCAATGATTTCAAAGCCCCTGTTTGCCTACATCAACTGGAGATTACAGCAAATCAGAGGCAGTAAGAAACCTTTTGGTGGTATGTCAGTACTAGCAGTAGGAGACTTTTACCAGGTCCCCCCGCTGGGAAAAAGTAAGCCACTCTGCGTGTTTGAGGAAAATACCAATGACCTCTGGAAAGACAACTTTCAAATGATCACGCTGACAGAGAACATGCGACAGAAGGATGACATTTCATTTGCTGAGCTTTTGAATAGAATCAGAGTCAAGCAGAAGACTGTCACCTTAAGCAATGATGACAAAGCTCTGCTTGCTCAGGCTTTTACAGATCCCACCCACTGCCCTAATGACGTGCTACACATATTTGCCACCAACAAAGAGGTTCACAAACATAATGCTGCAACTGTGTCTGTTCTCCATTCAAACATCACCAACATAGATGCCGACGATTACAGAAAAGACACTAAGACAGGAGTGATGCTGAGGCAACACCAACCTTTCAAAGGACACAAAGACAATCTGATTGACACACTGCAAGCAGCTGAAGGTGCCCGTATCATGATCACAAGAAACATTGATGTAGAAGACGGGCTTGTTAACGGGACATTTGGCAAGATTGCAAGAATAATCATCCAGACTGAGAATGGTACTACTACGGTAAACAAGCTTGGGCTTATGCTGGACAATCCAAATGCAGGACAGAGATACCGTAACAAGTCGTCTTGTGATGCTGACAACTTGGTGTACATAGAAAGGGTAGAGGAAAACCTGAGACAGAAAGGAGTTGTTCGCAGGCAGTTCCCCCTGAAGTTGGCTTTTGCATGTATGATTCATAAGTGTCAGGGGATGTCGATACAGTCAGCAGTGGTCTCAATGAAACGGGTCTTCCAACCGGGAATGGCCTATGTTGCTCTGAGTAGAACGACTACACTGCAAGGACTGTACATAACCGACTTTGATGAGAAGAAGATCTTTGCTGATCCTGAAATCACAGCCTCCCTGGATTCAATGAAGAATGCATCACTGGAAAGTGTTATGCCCCTCTTAAAGTTTCTACAGACAACAGACAAACAGCAAACATTAACAATTATCCATCACAACACGGAAGGATTACCAGCTCACATTGAAGATATCAAATCTCACCATGAGTTGACACTTGGAGATGTTTTATGTTTCACTGAAACTCATCTCTCAGGCTCTTCTGTTGCTGAAAGTCTCCAGCTGGAGGGCTACAACCTGTTCAAACGCAACAGACACCTCTCGTACACGAACCTTCCTGACATTGCAAGTAAAAGTGGTGGAGGTGTCGCTTTGTATGTCAGAAACCATTTCAAGGCCTTTGAAAAGCAGTATCATCACAATGTGACTGACTTGGAGTTCTTGGTTGTCAAACTGGAGTCCCCTGTACAAGCTTTGATCGCTGTTGTTTACAGGCCACCGGATTACAGTATCAGCCAATTCCTTACTAACCTGCTGGGCCTCTTGGAATCTTTGGAAATAATGGATTGTAAACCTATAATACTCTGTGGAGATTTCAATGAAGATTTTCTGTGCAGAGAAAAGAAGCCAATATCTGACCTTCTTCACTCAAGAGGATATACCCAACTGGTCTGGGCAGCCACCACAGAAAAAAACACACTGTTGGATCACATTTACATCTCCAGGGTGCAGCACTGTCTCCAGTCAGGAGTACTGCACAGTTATTACAGCTATCATGATCCTGTGTATTGTGTTTTGAACAGTGGTTGTGAACATGCTTAGAGCCTGCATAAACAGGGCATGAGTGATGCCAGGAAACAGTGGTTGTGAGACAGTGGTCATCAAACAGATAATAAAGTGGCAATGAGGGTCAGTTTATGTTATGTGAGTTTTATGTCAGTTTTATTTATGTGGGACCATTTACAATTAGCTAAAAATCATTCTCTATATTTCATGTTCGGTGTACTTGTTAGACACTGAACTCACTTACTCCCCCCCATCTATCACAGACATCTGTCCTCATCACACTCACCCTCTCCTTCCTGTGCTATAGCCTGCTTGCTGATTAGTAAGACAGATAAAGAAACAGCAAGGAGCAAAACTGCAGAGAAACTGAAAATTTGTAAGGGTTTAAAGTATATGCTTTAATGAATTGCCTTGTATCCAAAAAGTTCAAAAAGTTGACTGTTCAAAATGTTAATACAATGTATAACGGAAATATACTGCCAGTTCGCTTGTGATGCAATATATTGAAATTATATGTACACTGTGTAAACTGTTTTTGACACACTTGATTTTGGGACGCGAGTCCGTCAGGTGCTATGCTTTGGCTGGGGCGGAATAAATCCTGGTAACCCTTAAGTCTGTGTCCGACAAAGTCATTTACCGATATTTCTACCTTCTACATCATTAGCACTTGTGCACTTTTTAAATTTGATCAATCAATTGGTTAGTGTAATGTTTACTATCTTTACTCACTACAAACACTCCACACAGTTACTCTGCCCATCTGCCCAGTTCAACCTTTCCACAGTTACTCCAACCACACAACAGTTACTCCAGCCACTCCCCCCAGTTACTCCGCCCACTCCAGTTGTAGAGGCAAGAACACTTTTCACAATTTCCCCAGAAATTGTAGCTTTTCTAGTTCTTATTAAGTGTTCTTGCATAGCAAGACCACTTACTGTTATCTCACATATATATTATTATTCTTATTAAGTGTTCTTGCATAGCAAGACCACTTACTGTTATCTCACATATATATTATTATTCTTATTAAGTGTTCTTGCATAGCAAGACCACTTACTGTTATCTCACATATATATTATTATTATTCTTATTACGTGTTCTTGCATAGCAAGACCACTTACTGTTATCTCACATATATATTATTATTAAGTGGTCTTGCATAGCAAGACCACTTACTGTTATCTCACATATATATTATTATTCTTATTAGTGGGAATGCAGTCCCACTATTGTTATTCAATTTTATTTATTTTTAATTTTAATTTTAATTTTATTCCGTACGTTTTTTGGTTCTGCGTAACTTCTGCCTACTTTCAGCTATTAAAACCATTCAACTATCAAAATGTTCGTCTCTTTTAGCTGAGGTGTGCTCTTTTTCAACTTTTTTTCTATCATTTATACTTTTTAAAATAAGCTTTTTATCACTTTTTTTTAACATTGAAGTCAATGGGAGCATGCTTGAAATCCTTAAATTCTTCTTCCGCTCCCAAAAGTTTCAGCTCCTTCATACTTTCACCTAGAGACACCAAACAAACTTTAAAATGTTCACAAAATATTCAGCTATCTGGCTATATCTTTTCAGTTTGATATCTTTTACAGTTTTTGAGAAAAAGCTTTTTGTTTAGAGGTCATTTCAAGAAATTTTAGCCATTAATCAGAGTGTACTGTGTTTGTTTTGTTGCCATGGTTACCAAAGCTTCTGTTATACACAGGGGGGGAGGTGGCTGGAGCATCTCAGCTTTGATTACAGAGCCCGGGGGAGGGGACAGACACACCATGTACTGATTTATAATAGAGGAATATGATGGGGCAGTTTTGATAGGGCAATTCTGATGGGGCAGTTTTGATGGGGCAATTATGATGGTTCAGTTTTGATGGGGCAATTTTGATGGTGGCAATATGGTGGGGCAGTTTTGATGGTGGCAATATGATGGGGTAGTTTTGATAGGGCAATTCTGATGGGGCAGTTTCATGGTGGCAATATGATGGGGCAGTTTTGATGGGGCAATTCTGATGGCGTAGTTTTGATGGGGCAATTCTGATGGGGCAGTTTTGATGGTGGCAATATGATGGGGCAGTTTTGATGGTGGCAATATGATGGGGCAGTTTTGATGGGACAATTCTGATGGGACAGTTTTGATGGTGGCAATATGATGGGGCAGTTTTGATAGGGCAATTCTGATGGGGCAGTTTTCATGGTGGCAATATGATGGGGCAGTTTTCATGGGGCAATTCTGATGGGGCAGTTTTGATGGTGGCAATATGATGGGGCAGTTTTGATGGGGCAATTCTGATGGGGCAGTTTTGATGGGGCAATTCTGATGGGGCAGTTTTGATGGTGGCAATATGATGGGGCAGTTTTGATGGGGCAATTCTGATGGGGCAGTTTTGATGGTGGCAATATGATGGGGCAGTTTTGATGGTGGCAATATGATGGGGCAGTTTTGATGGCAATACGATGGGGGCAGTTTTGCTGGGGGCCATTTTAGCAATTCAGCATTCCCACGCATTTTCCCCAGGAAATGCATTTTCTAGTTCTTATTATTCTTATTATTATAGCCAAATTTACCACCCTAACTCCTCCCACAGTTTTTACACTACATAGACAAGTAATATACTGAAACGTGCGGATTGTTCCCGAATGGTGTGCTGTTATTTTGTGGAACGTTTCGCCGAATGGTTCACGAAATATCGTCGTTTTTGTGGCGAAATTGGTCCCATAGGAATGAATGGGGAAACTAGAGTGGGAGGTGACAAAAGCTGAAAAATCAGAACATGATTTCTAAACTGCCGCCACTCCCTCATTTTCAAGCCCACCTACACAAATCTTATATCAAAACGTTCAGCTATCCCTGCTGCCACTAAACATGTCCACGGCTAAGCCATAGTCCTGATAGTTTTCACAATATGACCATTTGTTTGCAGCTCACGCCGTCCATTGACATTCATTGAAACTACACTCTAGCCCCTTCAAATTTGAAGGGCAATTTCTAAACTGCGACTGTGCCTCCATTTTTAATATTTCAGAGACATACTATACATCAAAATCTAGGTCTGGGTCTTCTGATTCTCACAATATAAAGATCTTCGCTGTAGGATTTATAGTTTTTGGGAAAAAGCTTTTTGTTTAGAGGTCATTTCAGGAAATTTTAGCCATTAATCAGAGTCTACTGTGTTTGTTTTGTTGCCATGGTTACCAAAGCTTCTGTTATATACAGGGGGGAGGTGGCTGGAGCATCTCAGCTCTGATTACAGAGCCCGGGGGAGGGGACAGACACACCATGTACTGATTTATAATAGAGGAATATGATGGGGCAGTTTTGATGGGGTAATTCTGATGGGGCAGTTTTGATGTTGGCAATATGATGGGGCAATTCTGATGGGGCAGTTTTAATGGGGCAATTATGATGGGGCAGTTTTGATGGTGGCAATATGATGGGGCAGTTTTGATGGTGGCAATATGATGGGGCAGTTTTGGTGGGGCAAATATGATGGGGCAGTTTTGGTGGGGCAATTATGATGGGGCAGTTTTGATGGTGGCAATATGATGGGGCAGTTTTGATAGGGCAATTCTGATGGGGCAGTTTTGATGGTGGCAATATGATGGGGCAATTCTGATGGGGCAGTTTTGATGGTGGCAATATGATGGGGCTGTTTTGATAGGGCAATTCTGATGGGGCAGTTTTGATGGTGGCAATTCTGATGGGGCAGTTTTGATGGGGCAATTCTGATGGGGCAGTTTTGATGGTGGCAATATGATGGGGCAGTTTTGATGGGACAATTCTGATGGGGTAGTTTTGATGGCAGTTTTTGAAAAAAAAAATCATTTTTGAAAAAAAATAATTCATTTTTGAAAAAAAAAAACTTTCGAAAAAAATGTTCAGCTCTTTCAGCTAATAATGGGACTTCAACTTTTTTACTACTATTTATACTTTTTAAAATATTAAGCTTTTTAACACTTTTCACAGTTACTCAAGCCACTCCACCCAGTTACTCCGCTCACTCCAGTTGTAGAGTCAAGAACACTTTTCACAATTTCCCCAGAAATTGTACCTTTTCTAGTTATTATTATTAAGTGTTCTTGCATAGCAAGACCACTTACTGTTATCTCACATATATATTATTATTAAGTGTTCTTGCATAGCAAGACCACTTACTGTTATCTCACATATATATTATTCTTATTATTATAGCCAAATTTACCACCCTAACTCCTCCCACAGTTTTTACACTACATAGACAAGTAATATACCGAAACGTGCGGATTGTTCCCGAATGGTGTGCTATTACTTTGTGGAACGTTTCGCCGAATGGTTCACGAAATATCGTCGTTTTTGCGGCGAAATTGGTCCCATAGGAATGAATGGGGAAACTAGAGTGGGAGATGACAAAAGCTGGAAAATCAGAACATGATTTCTAAACTGCCGCCACTCCCTCATTTTCAAGCCCACCTACACAAATCTTATATCAAAACGTTCAGCTATCCCTGCTGCCACTAAACATGTCCACGGCTAAGCCATAGTCCTGATAGTTTTCACAATATGACCATTTGTTTGCAACTCACGCCGTCCATTGACATTCATTGAAACTACACTCTAGCCCCTTCAAATTTGAAGGGCAATTTCTAAACTGCGACTGTGCCTTCATTTTTAATATTTCAGAGACTTACTATACATCAAAATCTAGGTCTGGGTCTTGTGATTCTCACAATATAAAGATCTTCGCTGTAGGATGTATAGTTTTTAAAATACGGCCATTTGTTTAGAGGTCATTTCAGGAAATTTTAGCCATTAATCAGAGTGTACTGTTAGTGTTTGTTTTGTTGCCATGGTTACCAAAGCTTCTGTTATACAAAGGGGGGGAGGTGGCTGGAGCATCTCAGCTGATTACAGAGCCCGGGGGAGGGGACAGACACACCATGTACTGATTTATAATAGAGGAATATGATGGGGCAGTTTTGATGGGGTAATTCTGATGGGGCAGTTTTGATGAAGCAGTATTTGGGAAGCATAAACAGGGCATGAGCGTTGCTAGGAAACAGTGGTTGTAAACACAAGATGCTGAGACACTCCAAATGCATGTGACTTCATCTGCTAGACTTGATAATGCTTGTAGACTCCTCCCACAGTTTTCACACTACAGAGACAAATAATATACCGAAACGAGCGGATTGTTCCCGATTGCTGTGTTATTACTTTGTGGAATGTTTTGCCGAATGGTCCATGAAATGACGTTTTTGCGGCGAAATTGGTCCCATAGGAATGAATGGCGAAATGTTCAAAACTAGAGTGGGAAGTGACAAAAGCTGACAACCCCATGATCAGCCAAAACATTATGACCACCCCATGATCAGCCAAAACATTATGACCGCCCCATGTAAAAAAAAAAAATATTTTTGAAAAAAAAAAAAATTTTTTTGAAAAAAGTAAAAAAATAATTTTTGAAAAAAAAAATCATTTTTGAAAAAAAAATATATATTTTTGAAAAAAAAAATATTTTTGAAAAAAAAAATATTTTTGAAAAAAAAAAATTATTTTTGAAAAAAAAATTACTTTAAAAAAAATAATAATTTCGAAAAAAAATTATTTTTGAAATAAAAAAATTCATTTTTGAAAAAAAAAATTACCTTTGAAAAAAAAAATTACTTTTGAAAAAAAAAATCATTTTTGAAGAAAAAAAAATCATTTTTGATTAAAAAAAATTCATTTTTGAAAAAAAAAATTACTTTTGAAAAAAATGTTCAGCTCTTTCAGCGAATGATGGAACTTTTTTACTACTATTTATACTTTTTAAAATATTAAGCTTTTTAACACTTTTCACAGTTACTCAAGCCACTCCACCCCACCCAGTTACTCCGCCCACTCCAGTTGTAGAGGCAAGAACACTTTCACAATTTCCCCAGAAATTGTACCTTTTCTAGTTATTCTTATTATTATTATAGCCAAATTTACCACCCTAACTCCTCCCACAGTTTTTACACTACATAGACAAGTAATATACCGAAATGTGCGGATTGCTCCCGAATGGTGTGCTGTTATTTTGTGGAATGTTTCGCCGAATGGTTCACGAAATATCGTTGTTTTTGCGGCGAAATTGGTCCCATAGGAATGAATGGGGAAACTAGAGTGGGAGATGACAAAAGCATTAAAAATCAGACCATGATTTCTAAACTGCCGCCACTCCCTCATTTTCAAGCCCACCTACACAAATCTTATATCAAAACGTTCAGCTATCCCTGCTGCCACTAAACATGTCCACGGCTAAGCCATAGTCCTGATAGTTTTCTCAATATGACCATTTGTTTGCAGCTCACGCCGTCCATTGACATTCATTGAAACTACACTCTAGCCCCTTCAAATTTGAAGGGCAATTTCTAAACTGCGACTGTGCCTTCAATTTTAATATTTCAGAGACATACTATGTATCAAAATCTAGGTCTGGGTCTTGTGATTCTCACAATATAAAGCTTTTCGCTGTAGGATTTATAGTTTTTAAAATACAACCGTTTGAATTACTGCACAGTTGTTACAGCTATGATCCTTTGTATTGTGTATGAGCAGTGGGTGTGAAGCATAAACAGTACATGAGTGTTGCTAGGAAACAGTGGTTGTAAACACAAGATGCTGAAACCCCCCAAATGCATTTGGTCATACCTTCCTCTGATAGGCTTGATAATGCTGATAATTTACCACCCTAACTCCTCCCACAGTTTTTGCACTACAGAGACAAGTAATATACCGAAACGTGAGGATTGTTCCCGATTGGTGTGCTATTACTTTGTGGAACTTTTTTCGCCGAATGGTTCACAAAATATCGTCGTTTTTGCGGCGAAATTGGTCCCATAGGAATGAATGGCGAAATGTTCAAAACTAGAGTGGGAGGTGACAAAAGCTGACAACCCCATGATCATACCACCCTAACTCCTCCCACAGCTTTTAAACTACATAGACAGTAATATACCGAAGGTGCGGATTGTTCCTGATTGGTGTGCTATTACTTTGTGGAACGTTTCACCAAATGGTTCACGAAATATCGTCGTTTTTGCGATGAAATTGGTCCCATAAAAAAAAATCATTTTTGAAAAAAAAAAAATCATTTAAAAAAAAAAAATAAATAAAAATCATTTTTGAAAAAAAAAAAATCATTTTTGAAAAAATAAAATTCATTTTTGAAAAAAATAAATAAAATTCATTTAAAAAAAAAAAAAAATTTTGAAAAAAAAATCTTTTAAAAAAAAAAAAAAAAAATTTTTGAAAAATAAAATCATTTTTGAAAAAAAAAAATCATTTTTGAAAAAAAAATAAAATTCATTTTTGAAAAAAATGTTCAGCTCTTTCAGCTAATTATGGGACTTCTTCAACTTTTTTACTACTATTGATACTTTTAAAAATAGTTACTCAAGCCACTCCACCCAGTTACTCCGCCCACTCCAGTTGTAGAGGCAAGAACACTTTTCACAATTTCCCCAGAAATTGTAGCTTTTCTAGTTCTTATTCTTATTATTATTATAGCCAAATTTACCACCCTAACTCCTCCCACAATTTTTACACTACATAGACAAGTAATATACCGAAACGTGCGGATTGTTCCCGAATGGTGTGCTATTACTTTGTGGTTTCGCCGAATGGTTCACGAAATATCGTCGTTTTTGTGGCAAAATTGGTCCCATAGGAATGAATAGGGAAACTAGAGTGGGAGGTGACAAAAGCTGAAAAATCAGAACATAATTTCTAAACTGCCGCCACTCCCTCATTTTCAAGCCCACCTACACAAATCTTATATCAAAACGTTCAGCTATCCCTGCTGCCACTAAACATGTCCACGGCTAAGCCATAGTCCTGATAGTTTTCACAATATGACCATTTGTTTGCAACTCACACCGTCCATTGACATTCATTGAAACTACACTCTAGCCCCTTCAAATTTGAAGGGCAATTTCTAAACTGCGACCGCGCCTTCAATTTTAATATTTTGGAGACATACTATGTATCAAAATCTAGGTCTGGGTCTTGTGATTCTCACAATATAAAGATCTTCGCTGTAGGATTTATAGTTTTTAAAATACGGCCATTTGAATTACTGCATAGTTACTACATCTATCATGGTCCTGTCTATTGTGTATTGAGCAGTATTTGTGAAGCATAAACGTGCGGATTGTTCCCGATTGGTGTGCTATTACTTTGTGGAACTTTTTTCGCCGAATGGTTCACGAAATATCGTCGTTTTTGCGGCAATATTGGTCCCATAGGAATGAATGGTGAAATGTTCAATGTCATTTAATTGGTGTGCTATTACCTTGTGGAACTTTGTGAAAAGCTGAAATATACCAGTGTGAATCCGGAATCAATGTCATTTAATTGGTGTGCTATTACTTTCTGGAACGTTTCGCCGAATGGTTCACGAAATATCGTCGTTTTTGCGACGAAATTGGTCCCATAGGAATGAATGGCGAAATGTTCAAAACTAGAGTGGGAGGTGACAAAAGCTGACAACCCCATGATCAGCCAAAACATTATGACCGCCCCATAAAAAAAATATATTTTTGAAAAAAAAAAATCATTTTTGAAAAAAAATAATTCATTTTTGAAAAAAAAAAATCATTTTTAACCACTTGACGACTGCCTCACGCCGATTTACGTCGGCAAGGTGGCACGGACAGGCAAAATCACGTACATATACGTGATTTGCCTTCCGCGGGTGGGGTGCCCGAGGCGGTCGTCTTTTGTCCCACGGCGATCGGAGATGAGGGGGAGGCCATCCGTTCGTGGCCCCCCCCTCGCGATCGCCGCCGGCCAATCACATCATTCCTTTGCTGCTGTATGCTAAACAGCAGCAAAGGAAATGATGTCATCTCTCCTCGGCTCTGTAATTTCCGTTCCGGCCCGAGGAGAGAAGACAGGTATGTGAGTGCACAACACTACAGTAGAACATGCCAGGCACACAAAACACCCCGATCCCCCCCCGATCGCCCCCCGATCCCCCCCAATCACCCCCCCCCTGTCACAAACTGACACCAGCAGTTTTGTTTTTTTTTTTTTTCTGATTACTGCATTGGTGTCAGTTTGTGACAGTTACAGTGTTGGGACAGTTAGTATTACCCCCCTGTAGGTCTAGGATACCCCCCTAACCCCCCCTAATAAAGTTTTAACCCCTTGATCACCCCCTGTCACCAGTGTCGCTAAGAAATCATTTTTCTGATCGCTGTATTAGTGTCGCTGGTGACGCTAGTTAGGGACCTAAATATTTAGGTTCGCCGTCAGCGTTTTATAGCGACAGGGACCCCCATATACTACCGAATAAATGTTTTAACCCCTTGATGGCCCCCTAGTTAACCCTTTCACCACTGATCACCGTATAACTGTTACGGGTGACGCTGGTTAGTTTGTTTATTTTTTATAGTGTCAGGGCACCCGCCGTTTATTACCGAATAAAGGTTTAGCCCCCTGATCGCCCGGCGGTGATATGCGCCGCCCCAGGCAGCGTCAGATTAGCGCCAGTACCGCTAACACCCACGCACGCAGCATACGCCTCCCTTAGTGGTATAGTATCTGATCGGATCAATATCTGATCCGATCAGATCTATACTAGCGTCCCCAGCAGTTTAGGGTTCCCAAAAACACAGTGTTAGCGGGATCAGCCCAGATACCTGCTAGCACCTGCGTTTTGCCCCTCTGCCCGGCCCAGCCCAAGTGCAGTATCGATCGATCACTGTCACTTACAAAACACTAAACGCATAACTGCAGCGTTCGCAGAGTCAGGCCTGATCCCTGCGATCGCTAACAGTTTTTTTGGTAGCATTTTGGTGAACTGGCAAGCACCAGCCCCAGGCAGCGTCAGGTTAGCGCCAGTAGCGCTAACACCCACGCACGCACCGTACAGCTCCCTTAGTGGTATAGTATCTGATCGGATCAATATCTGATCCGATCAGATCTATACTAGCGTCCCCAGCAGTTTAGGGTTCCCAAAAACGCAGTGTTAGCGGGATCAGCCCAGATACCTGCTAGCACCTGCGTTTTGCCCCTCTGCCCGGCCCAGCCCAAGTGCAGTATCGATCGATCACTGTCACTTACAAAACACTAAATGCATAACTGCAGCATTCGCAGAGTCAGGCCTGATCCCTGCGATCGCTAACAGTTTTTTTGGTAGCTTTTTATTGAACTGGCAAGCGCCAGCGGCCTAGTACACCCCGGTCGTAGTCAAACCAGCACTGCAGTAACACTTGGTGACGTGGCGAGTCCCATAAGTGCAGTTCAAGCTGGGGAGGTGGCAAGCACAAGTAGTGTCCCGCTGCCACCAAGAAGACAAACACAGGCCCGTCGTGCCCATAGTGCCCTTCCTGCTGCATTCGCCAATCCTAATTGGGAACCCACCGCTTCTGCAGCGCCCGTACTTCCCCCATTCACATCCCCAACCAAATGCAGTCGGCTGCATGAGAGGCATTTTCTTTATGTCCTCCCGAGTACCCCTACCCAACGAACCCCCCCAAAAAAGATGTTGTGTCTGCAGCAAGCACGGATATAGGCGTGACACCCGCTATTATTGTCCCTCCTGTCCTGACAATCCTGGTCTTTGCATTGGTGAATGTTTTGAACGCTACCATTCACTAGTTGAGTATTAGCGTAGGGTACAGCATTGCACAGACTAGGCACACTTTCACAGGGTCTCCCAAGATGCCATCGCATTTTGAGAGACCCGAACCTGGAACCGGTTACAGTTATAAAAGTTACAGTTACAAAAAAGAGTGTAAAAAAAAAAAAAAACACAAACAAAAATAAAAAAAAAAAAAATAGTTGTCGTTTTATTGTTCTCTCTCTCTCTATTCTCTCTCTCTATTGTTCTGCTCTTTTTTACTGTATTCTATTCTGCAATGTTTTATTGTTATTATGTTTTATCATGTTTGCTTTTCAGGTATGCAATTTTTTATACTTTACCGTTTACTGTGCTTTATTGTTAACCATTTTTTTGTCTTCAGGTACGCCATTCACGACTTTGAATGGTTATACCAGAATGATGCCTGCAGGTTTAGGTATCATCTTGGTATCATTCTTTTCAGCCAGCGGTCGGCTTTCATGTAAAAGCAATAGTAGTGGCTAATTAGCCTCTAGACTGCTTTTACAAGCCGTGGGAGGGAATCCCCCCCCCCACAGTCTTCCGTGTTTTTCTCTGGCTCTCCTGTCTCAACAGGGAACCTGAGAATGCAGCCGGTGATTCAGCCAGCTGACCATAGAGCTGATCAGAGACCAGAGTGGCTCCAAACATCTCTATGGCCTAAGAAACCGGAAGCTACGAGCATTTTATGACTTAGATTTCGCCGGATGTAAATAGCGCCATTGGGAATTGGGGAAGTATTTTATCACACCGATCTTGGTGTCATCAGATGCTTTGAGGGCAGAGGAGAGATCTAGGGTCTAATAGACCCCAATTTTTTCAAAAAAAGTACCTGTCACTACCTATTGCTATCATAGGGGATATTTACATTCCCCGAGATAACAATAAAAATTATTAAAAAAAAAAAATTAAAGGAACAGTTTAAAAATAAGATAAAAAAGCAAAAAATAATAAAGAAAAAAAAAAAAAAAAAAAAAGCACCCCTGTCGCCCCCTGCTCTCACGCTAAGGCGAACGCAAGCGGCGGTCTGTCGTCAAACGTAAACAGCAATTGCACCATGCATGTGAGGTATCGCCGCGAAGGTCAGATCGAGGGCAGTAATTTTTGCAGTAGACCTCCTCTGTAAATCTAAAGTGGTAACCTGTAAAGGCTTTTAAAAGCTTTTAAAAATGTATTTATTTTGTTGCCACTGCACGTTTGTGCGCAATTTTAAAGCATGTCATGTTTGGTATCCATGTACTCGGCCTAAGATCATCTTTTTTATTTCATCAAACATTTGGGCAATATAGTGTGTTTTAGTGCATTAAAATTTAAAAAAGTGTGTTTTTTCCCCAAAAAATGCGTTTGAAAAATCGCTGTGCAAATACTGTGTGAAAAAAAAAAATGAAACACCCACCATTTTAATCTGTAGGGCATTTGCTTTAAAAAAATATATAATGTTTGGGGGTTCAAAGTAATTTTTTTGCAAAAAAAATAACTTTTTCATGTAAACAATGAGTGTCAGAAAGGGCTTTGTCTTCAAGTGGTTAGAAGAGTTGGTGATGTGTGACATAAGCTTCTAAATGTTGTGCATAAAATGCCAGGACAGTTCAAAACCCCCCCAAATGACCCCATTTTGGAAAGTAGACACCCCAAGCTATTTGCTGAGAGGCATGTCGAGTCCATGGAATATTTTATATTGCGACACAAGTTGCGGGAAAGAGACAATTTTTTTTTTTTTTTTTTTGCACAAAGTTGTCACTAAATGATATATTGCTCAAACATGCCATGGGAATATGTGAAATTACACCCCAAAATACATTCTGCTGCTTCTCCTGAGTACGGGGATACCACATGTGTGAGACTTTTTGGGAGCCTAGCCGCGTACGGGACCCCGAAAATCAAGCACCGCCTTCAGGCTTTCTAAGGGCGTGAATTTTTTATTTCACTCTTCACTGCCTATCACAGTTTCGGAGGCCATGGAAAGCCCAGGTGGCACAAACCCCCCCCAAATGACCCCATTTTGGAAAGTAGACACCCAAAGCTATTTGCTGAGAGGTATAGTGAGTATTTTGTAGACCTCACTTTTTGTCACAAAGTTTTGAAATTTGAACAAAGAAAAAAAAAAAAGTTTTTTCTTGTCTTTCTTCATTTTCAAAAACAAATGAGAGCTGCAAAATACTCACCATGACTCTCAGCAAATAGCTTGGGGTGTCTACTTTCCAAAATGGGGTCATTTGGGGGGGTTTTGTGCCACCTGGGCATTCCATGGCCTCCGAAACTGTGATAGGCAGTGAAGAGTGAAATCAAAAATTTACACCCTTAGAAATCCTGAAGGCGGTGCTTGGTTTTCGGGGCCCCGTACGCGGCTAAGCTCCCAAAAAGTCCCACACATGTGGTATCCCCATACTCAGGAGAAGCAGCTGAATGTATTTTGGGGTGCAATTCCACATAGGCCCATGGCCTGTGTGAGCAATATATCATTTAGTGACAACTTTTTGTAAATATTTTTTTTTTTTTTGTCATTATTCAATCACTTGGGACAAAAAAATAAATATTCAATGGGTTCAACATGCCTCTCAGCAATTTCCTTGGGGTGTCTACTTTCCAAAATGGGGTCATTTGGGGGGGTTTTGTACTGCCCTGCCATTTTAGCACCTCAAGAAATGACATAGGCAGTCATAAACTAAAAGCTGTGTAAATTACAGAAAATGTACCCTAGTTTGTAGACGCTATAACTTTTGCGCAAACCAATAAATATATGCTTATTGACATTTTTTTTACCAAAGACATGTGGCCGAATACATTTTGGCCTAAATGTATGACTAAAATTTAGTTTATTGGATTTTTTTTATAACAAAAAGTAGAAAATATCATTTTTTTTCAAAATTTTCGGTCTTTTTCCGTTTATAGCGCAAAAAATAAAAACTGCAGAGGTGATCAAATACCATCAAAAGAAAGCTCTATTTGTGGGAAGAAAAGGACGCAAATTTCGTTTGGGTACAGCATTGCATGACCGCGCAATTAGCAGTTAAAGCAACGCAGTGCCAAATTGGAAAAAGACCTCTGGTCCTTAGGCAGCATAATGGTCCAGGGCTCAAGTGGTTAAAAAAAAAAAAATCATTTTTGAAAAAAAATAATTCATTTTTGAAAAAAAAAAATTTTTGAAAAAAAAAATTACTTTTGAAAAAAAAAAATCATTTTTGAAAAAAAAAAAATCATTTTTGAAGAAAAAAAATCATTTTTGAATAAAAAAAATTCATTTTTGAAAAAAAAAAAATTACTTTTGAAAAAAATGTTCAGCTCTTTCAGCTAATGATGGAACTTTTTTACTACTATTTATACTTTTTAAAATATTAAGCTTTTTAACACTTTTCACAGTTACTCAAGCCACTCCACCCCACCCAGTTACTCCGCCCACTCCAGTTGTAGAGGCAAGAACACTTTCACAATTTCCCCAGAAATTGTAGCTTTTCTAGTTAAGTGTTCTTGCATAGCAAGACCACTTACTGTTATCTCACATATATATTATTCTTATTATTATAGCCAAATTTACCACCCTAACTCCTCCCACAGTTTTTACACTACATAGACAAGTAATATACCGAAACGTGCGGATTGTTCCCGAATGGTGTGCTATTACTTTGTGGAACGTTTCGCCGAATGGTTCACGAAATATCGTCGTTTTTGCGGCGAAATTGGTCCCATAGGAATGAATGGGGAAACTAGAGTGGGAGATGACAAAAGCTGAAAAATCAGAACATGATTTCTAAACTGCCGCCACTCCCTCATTTTCAAGCCCACCTACACAAATCTTATATCAAAACGTTCAGCTATCCCTGCTGCCACTAAACATGTCCACGGCTAAGCCATAGTCCTGATAGTTTTCACAATATGACCATTTGTTTGTAACTCACGCCGTCCATTGACATTCATTGAAACTACACTCTAGCCCCCTCCAAATTTGAAGGGCAATTTCTAAACTGCGACCATGCCTTCATTTTTAATATTTCACAGACATACTATACATCAAAATCTAGGTCTGGGTCTTGTGATTCTCACAATATAAAGATCTTCGCTGTAGGATGTATAGTTTTTAAAATACGGCCATTTGTTTAGAGGTCATTTCAGGAAATTTTAGCCATTAATCAGAGTGTACTGTTAGTGTTTGTTTTGTTGCCATGGTTACCAAAGCTTCTGTTATACACAGGGGGGGAAGGTGGCTGGAGCATCTCAGCTGATTACAGAGCCCGGGGGAGGGGACAGACACACCATGTACTGATTTATAATAGAGGAATATGATGGGGCAGTTTTGATGGGGTAATTCTGATGGGGCAGTTTTGATGAAGTAGTATTTGGGAAGCATAAACAGGGCATGAGCGTTGCTAGGAAACAGTGGTTGTAAACACAAGATGCTGAGACACCCCAAATGCATGTGACTTCATCTGCTAGACTTGATAATGCTTGTAGACTCCTCCCACAGTTTTTACACTACAGAGACAAGTAATATACCGAAACGTGCGGATTGTTCCCGATTGGTGTGCTATCACTTTGTGGAACGTTTCGCCGAATGGTCCACGAAATATCGTCGTTTTTGCGGCGAAAATGGTCCCATAGGAATGAATGGCAAAATGTTCAAAAGGAAATGTTGCTAGGAAACAGTGGTTGTAAACACAAGATGCTGAGACACCCCAAATGCATGTGACTTCATCTGCTAGACTTGATAATGCTTGTAGACTCCTCCCACATTTTCCACACTACAGAGACAAGTAATATACCGAAACGTGCGGATTTTTCCCGATTGGTGTGCTATTACTTTGTGGAACGTTTCGCCGAATAGTCCACGAAATATCGTCGTTTTTGCGGCAAAATTGGTCCCATAGGAATGAATGGCGAAATGTTCAAAACCAGAGTGGGAGGTGACAAAAGCTGACAACCCCATGATCAGCCAAAACATTATGACCACTCCATGATCAGCCAAAACATTATGACCGCCCCATGTAAAAAAAAATATATTTTTGAAAAAAATAAAAATTAAAAAAAAAATCATTTTTGAAAAAAACAAAATTCATTTTTGAAAAAAAAAATTTCATTTTTGAAAAAAAAAATCATTTAAAAAAATCATTTTTGAAAAAACAAAAAAACAAAATCATTTTTGAAAAAACAAAAAAAAAAATCATTTTTGAAAAAAAAAAATCACAAAGCTCTGAGGGGAATTATAGCTCCTCTCACACAGCTCTAAGGACAATTATAGCATTATAGCTCCTCCCACACAGCTTGGAGGGAAGTTATAGCTCCTCCAATACAGCTTTGAGGGGAATTATAGCTCCTCCCACACAGCTCAAAGGGGAATTATAGCATAATAGCTTAGCATTATAGCTCCTCCCACACAACTCTGAGGGGAATTATAGTTTCTCCCACACCGCTGTGAGGGGAATTATAGCTCCTCCTACACAGCTCTGAGGGGAATTACAGCTTAGCATTATAGCTCCTCCCACACAGCTGAGGAGAATTAGAGCTCCTCCCACACAACTCTGAGAGGAATTATAGTTTCTTCCACACCGCTGTGAGGGGAATTATAGCTCCTTTTAAACAGCTCTGAGAGGAATTATAGCTTCTCCCACACAGCTCTAAGGGGAATTATAGCTCCTCCCACACAACACTAAGGGGAATTGTATCTCCTCCCACACAGCTCTGAGGGGAATTATAGCATTATTGCTCCTCCCACACAGCTCAGAGGGGAGTTATAGCTCCTCCCACACAGCTCTGAGGCGAATTATAGCTCCTCCTCCAACACAACTCTGAGGGGAATTATAGCTCTTCGAACAAAGCTCTGAGGAGAATTATAGCTCCTTCCACAAATATCATCATGCCATCTAAAGGAAAGAGATCTAAAGCTGCAAAGATACGCTGGACTAAACTGGATCCGGAGCCCCACAGCAGCATAGTGGATATGGAGGTTTGTGACAGTGAATGTGCCCAGGAGGTACATAGTGAACCTGTGGTGTCATTTTCATGTTCAACTCAGTGTCAAGTTCAAGAGCACAGTGACAGTGTGATGGGCACTTCTGAAAACCATGGCATGCAAGAACCATGTGTACCAAGTGAGATTTCTGTGCAGGCATCATTTCATCAGGGTCATCATGGCTATGGAAGGTTAAGGAACAAACAGTGTACATGCATGGCTCTGACATTTTTGGCATACCACAGTGAGCTTGATGATGTGAGAAAGGGTGATCTTGATCAAATACTGAAGAAGGGCAACAGCTTGTATGGCTCAACAATAAAACAGCTAAAACAAAGAAATGTCTATCAGCATCAGCACTTGACAATGGAAGAAGTGCCCCTCAGAGTCAACACTGACAAATATGAGTATAACGTTGTTAAATCTCCAGTGTTATCGGGATGTATGAGAGACACGGTAGACGGTGACAACCAAGGTTGGTTTGTTGACCTCTCCACAAGACTTCAGTGCCTCAATGCAGATGTTACACATGCACTTTTTATAGTAGTGCCATATTGCATTGCATTGTTCAGAGACAAGTCTGGGAGATATGGACTGTTTGATTCTCATAGTCGAAATAAGGATGGACTTCCTGCCACTGGAAAAGGAAAAGCTGTTATGATCACTTTTACACATTTGAGTGATATGGGGGCAAGGATTTATAAGTTGTATGAATTGCTCCTTACAGACACCAGAGGCCCTATTGATGGACTGCAGTATGACTTCATGCCAGTCTCATTTCATCGTGCAAGACGTCTGTCAGATGGTTTGCTGTCCCCACTGGTGCAATCTGACAAACCACATAATGCAAAGCATGTGGAGAACAAAGTGACACAGATGACCAAAGATGTAACACACACTGGATTCCCAGCCAGCAAGCATTCTCCACGGTCAGTTGATGCGAAATCCTGACAGGGCATATGGAAGGACAGTAAGGCATTGTCCAAATTAAATGCACAGAGACGACAAAAACTGAAGACAAGACACAGAAATGAAAGAAGGCGTGATTTCAAGGCTACAAAGATGTCTGTCACCAATAAGAAAAGGACATACATCACCAGCCGATACAGAGCAGATGCTGATTTTAAGTTGAAGCAGAAGCAATATATCATTCGCAAATATGCAACAGATGCCAATTTCAACTTGAAGCAGAAGCAAAACATGACCAGAAAATATGCGACAAATGCAGATTTCAACTTGAAGCAGAAGCAGTACACCACCAGAAAATATGCGACAAATGCAGATTACAACTTGAAGAAGAAGCAATACATCACCAGAAAATATGCCACAAATGTCGATTTCAAGTTGAAGCAGAAGCAATACATCACCAGAAAATATCATAATGATCCTGCTTTCAGAAAACGTCACTTGCAACATTGCATGAGTTACATGAAAATGAAGCGTCAAACTCAAGCAGATTTTCGCATAACCCATAAGATGCAATGTGCCTTCAAAATAAGAATGAAATGGACTCGTGTCATGCGGGAATGCAGTCAACCAGTGGACAACAGCCTAATGCAGACAGCTATATCCACTTTCCATGAATGCATTAAAGCTGGGCCAACATTTGTGTGCACGATGTGTCATCGCACCCTTTTCCCTAACCAAGTGAAACATTGCATTCACAGCAATTACAAGAAGAATCTACACATTGTTGCTGCCTGTTTGACAGGGAAATATGTCCATGTGTGCAACAATCACTGTCAAGGACCTGAACAATGCACCGTACCAGATGAAAGGACCAAAGAATGGATTTGTCACAACTGTGATTTACATTAAAAAGCAGGACACAAATCATCCATCGCTGTAGCTAACAACATGGAGCTGGCGCCCATTCCCCCAGAGCTCTGCGATTTGAATGTGCTGGAAAGACAACTTTTGGCCAAAATACTGCCATTTGCCAAGATCATCACACTTCCCAAAGGTCGACAGGCAGCTATACATGGCGCTGTAGTGTGTGTGCCATCCGAGGTGGAAACCACGGTCAATACTCTACCAAGATCGCACAGCAAATCCCAGTTACACAGAGTCAAGCTGAAAAGACGTCTGACTTACAAAGGCCACCAGCTGTTTCATTATGTCAACATGGGAAATGTAGTAGCAGGTCTGTCAAAACTCATTGACACACACCCCGACTACAGTGACATTTCAATTAGAGTGGATGAGACAATCGCTGATGATGATGATAATGATGATGGGATGGAACTCGACAGTTGTGACGAAACTGAAATGATGGAGATACTTGAACGCATCGAAAATTGTGATCCATCAGAGGTACAGTCTGCATGTTTACCGGCTGCTTCTGAGCAACAGGAAGGCCATGACCAACAACCTCCCAATGCAGAGGATGAGAAGGATACACTAAGACCTGGAATTGGCCTAGACAGTTGTTTGCAGCCATCTGACCTTGGAGAGGAAGCACTGACACACGGTGATGGAATATTCAGCATTGCACCTGCACAAGGAAACACACCTGTCAGCTTCTTTAAAGTTCCTAGGCTTGAGGCAATGGCTTTCCCTGTTCAGTTCCCTACTGGACAGAATACATTGGACCAGGCAAGACAAGTCAAACTGTCCCCGAGCATGTATTTCAATGCAAGGCTTTTTTGTGTTGATACTCGTTTTGCAAGAGACACAAGCTACCTCTTCTTTGCGCAGTTTGTCACAGAAACACACATGGCCAAAAGCAGCATGTCCATCCAGTTAAGGAAAGGAAAACCCAATACCAGGGATGGACGGAAAATATCCAACAAGCTGCTACAGGACAAGTGTGAGGTTGAGAGGTTGGTGCGAAACCGAGATGCCACAAGGTTCATGCAACCACTGAGAGGGAGTCCAGCTTACTGGGATAAAAATCTGAAGAATTTGCTAGCCATGGTCAGACAATTGGGTAAGCCAACATTTTTTCTTACCTTCTCTGCTGCAGAATTCAAATGGCCAGAGGTAATAACGGCAATAAAGGCACAACAAGGTCAAAAGGTGGATTTTGCGGGGCTAGACTGGGCTGAAAAGTGTGACATTCTTCGAGGCAACCCAGTGACCACCATGCGCATGTTTGACAAACGGGTTGATGCTCTGATGCGAGAGCTGCTGTTGGGTCCTGCACAGCCAATTGGTGAAGTTATCGATTACTTTTACCGGGTTGAATTTCAGGCGAGAGGGAGCCCTCATATACATTGTCTCTGTTGGGTAGCAGGAGCTCCTATATTTGGACAAGACAGTGATGACAAGGTGTGTGCCTTTATAGATCATAACATCTCATGCCAGCTGCCTGATGAAGCCAAACAGGCCTTACTTCACAGATTTGTAACAGAACTTCAAATGCACAGCAGATCTCATTCAAAATCATGCAAGAAAGGTAACAGAGTATGCAGATTTGGATTTCCAAAGCCACCTATTAGAAAAACGAGGATAACTTACCCGATGCCAGAAGAATAAGGAGATTGTGCAATGAAACCACAAGCAGCCAAAAACAAACTGAAACCAGTCTGGGATTTGCTTAATAACCCAAAAGTGCAGCTTGAAGACATGTCACAGCTACTGGCACAGTGTGATATGACTTTGAATCAGTACAACTCCTACATTCAGGCATTGACCTCCTCAAGCGTGATTCTAATGAAGCGTGATGTCAAGGACTGCTGGGTGAACAACTATAATCCACATTTGCTGACGGCCTGGAACGCCAACATGGACATCCAGTACATTCTTGATGAGTATGGTTGCATCATGTACATGTTGTCCTACATATCCAAGCCAGAACGGGAGCTGAGTGACTATCTCAAAACAATAGTCAAAGAAATGAGCCCAGAAACAGCGACAGAACGAGAAGAAATGAAAGAGGTTCTTCAGGCTTATTCAAAACACAGAGAGGTCAGCGCCCAGGAGTCTGTGGCCCGTACGTGCAGCCTGAAAATGAAGTCTTGCTCACGTGAGGTTGTTTTTCTGCCAACTGGTGACAACGCACTGAAAATGAGTCTCCCGCTCAGTGCATTGCAGAACAAACCAGCCGATTCTCTTAATGTGTGGATGACGAGTTTTGTCGACAAATACAGAGCCAGACCTGAAACACCAGAGTTTGAGTCCATGTGTCTGGCAGACTTTGCATCCCATTACAGGGTTGTCTATGGCAAGCAGAAGGAAGATGGCAAGCAAAAGGAAGACAGCAAGCGTGTCAGCCTATTGAATGAAATGGGAATGATTCAAAAACGCACGAGAGGGAAGCCTGCAATCATCAGGTACGCACGCTTCTCAGAGAAGAAGGACCCTGAGAACTACTACGGCAGACTGCTTAAACTGTGCCTCCCCCACCGTTAAGAGTCATCACTGAAAACTGTAAGGTTCCCAACACACCAGGATTTTTACAAAGGCGCCTGTGTGAGCTTACCAGGAGAAGAAGCAATCCAAGCAGTGTCTGCAATTGTTACCAGCAACCAAAAGAAGTTCGAACAACACAACAAAATTGTGGAACAAGTCTTGGATGACTTTGTAAAAAACGGACCTGTTGAAGATGCTTGGAACACCTTTGCCCCAGAAGCTGAGTTGGATAGGTTGGAATGTGTAGAGGAACGCAAAGAAGGGGAGCCACTTCATGAGAATGAACAAGATGATGTTCCGGAGTATACACGTCACAAACAAACAGGTGGAATTGCGCTTACTGTGAAAGCCCCACAAATGTGCCCTGATTTCCTTCGGAAAATGTACAGAAACCTTAACCGGACACAAGCTCAGACATTCTACTCAGTTTGTGACTGGTGCACTAACCGTGTGCGTGGCCTAAATCCTGACCCATTCTATTACTTTGTCACTGGTGGTGCAGGGACAGGCAAATCACACCTGATAAAGTGCATCTATGCTGAGGCGACAAAGATACTCTGTAAACTTACCAGACTACGTGAGGAAGCAGACATATCCATGCCCAGCGTTTTACTAACTGCATTTACAGGAACAGCAGCTTTCAACATTTCAGGCAACACATTGCATTCTCTGCTGAAGTTGCCAAGAAGCTTGAAGCCACCCTACCAAGGACTTGGAAATCTAATAGATGAAGTGAGGGCACAGCTGTCAAATGCGGAGATCATTGTTATTGACGAGGTGTCAATGATTTCAAAGCCCCTGTTTGCCTACATCAACTGGAGATTACAGCAAATCAAAGGCAGTAAGAAACCTTTTGGTGGTATGTCAGTACTAGCAGTAGGAGACTTTTACCAGGTCCCCCCGCTGGGAAAAAGTAAGCCACTCTGCGTGTTTGAGGAAAATACCAATGACGTCTGGAAAGACAACTTTCAGATGATCACGCTGACAGAGATCATGCGACAGAAGGAAGACATTTCATTTGCTGAGCTTTTGAATAGAATCAGAGTCAAGCAGAAGACTGGCACCTTAAGCAATGATGACAAAGCTCTGCTTGCTCAGGCTTTTAC
This sequence comes from Aquarana catesbeiana, assembly GCF_042186555.1. Classification (NCBI taxonomy): domain Eukaryota; kingdom Metazoa; phylum Chordata; class Amphibia; order Anura; family Ranidae; genus Aquarana; species Aquarana catesbeiana. Next base: position 108,141,162 of record NC_133335.1, read on the forward strand.
AGATCCCACCCACTGCCCTAATGACGTGCTACACATATTTGCCACCAACAAAGAGGTTCACAAACATAATGCTGCAACTGTGTCTGTTCTCCATTCAAACGTCACCAACATAGATGCCGACGATTACAGAAAAGACCCTAAGACAGGAGTGATGCTGAGGCAACACCAACCTTTCAAAGGACACAAAGACAATCTGATTGACACACTGCAAGCAGCTGAAGGTGCCCGTATCATGATCACAAGAAACATTGATGCAGAAGACGGGCTTGTTAACGGGACATTTGGCAAGATTGCAAGAATAATCATCCAGACTGAGAATGGTGCTACTACGGTAAACAAGCTTGGGCTTGTGCTGGACAATCCAAATGCAGGACAGAGATACCGTAACAAGTCGTCTTGTGATGCTGACAACTTGGTGTACATAGAAAGGGTAGAGGAAAACCTGAGACAGAAAGGAGTTGTTCGCAGGCAGTTCCCCCTGAAGTTGGCTTTTGGATGTACGATTCATAAGTGTCAGGGGATGTCGATACAGTCGGCAGTGGTCTCATTGAAACGGGTCTTCCAACCGGGAATGGCCTATGTTGCTCTGAGTAGAACGACTACACTACAAGGACTGTACATAACCGACTTTGATGAGAAGAAGATCTTTGCTGATCCTGAAATCACAGCTTCCCTGGATTCAATGAAGAATGCATCACTGGAAAGTGTTATGCCCCTCTTAAAGTTTCTACAGACAACAGACAAACAGCAAACATTAACAATTATCCATCACAACACGGAAGGATTACCAGCTCACATTGAAGATATCAAATCTCACCATGAGTTGACACTTGGAGATGTTTTATGTTTCACTGAAACTCATCTCTCAGGCTCTTCTGTTGCTGAAAGTCTCCAGCTGGAGGGCTACAACCTGTTCAAACGCAACAGACACCTCTCGTACACAAACCTTCCTGACATTGCAAGTAAAAGTGGCGGAGGTGTCGCCTTGTATGTCAGAAACCATTTCAAGGCCTATGAAAAGCAGTATCATCACAATGTGACTGACTTGGAGTTCTTGGTTGTCAAACTGGAGTCCCCTGTACAAGCTTTGATCGCTGTCGTTTACAGGCCACCGGATTACAGTATTGGCCAATTCCTTACTAACCTGCTGGGCCTCTTGGAATCTTTGGAAATAATGGATTGCCAACCTATAATACTCTGTGGAGATTTCAATGAAGATTTTCTGTGCAGAGAAAAGAAGCCAATATCTGACCTTCTTCACTCAAGAGGATATACTCAACTGGTCTGGGCAGCCACCACAGAAAAAAACACACTGTTGGATCACATTTACATCTCCAGGGTGCAGCAGTGTCTCCAGTCAGGAGTACTGCACAGTTATTACAGCTACCATTATCCTGTGTATTGTGTTTTGAGCAGTGGTTGTGAACACGCTTAGAGCCTGCATAAACAGGGCATGAGTGTTGCCAGGAAACAGTGGTTGTGAGACAGTGGTCATCAAACAGATAAAGTGGCAATGAGGGTCAGTTTACGTGGCCATAGTTATGTGGGACCATTTACAATTAGCTAAACATCATTCTCTATATTTCATGTTCGGTGTACTTGTTAGACACTGAACTCACTTACTCCCCCCCATCCATCACAGACATCTGTCCTCATCATATAGTAAGAGGAATACCGCGCTGTAGTGCACCCAAAAAGGGTACCTGTTCGTGAAATATTGTGAATGACCAAATAGGGGATAACCAAAATAGTGATGAAAATAACTTAGTGAAAAAAAATTAAAAAAAACTACATAATAACAAAAGCAGCCACTCTATGTGAGATACACACACTAATACAACAATATAACAAATATAGCAGCGCTGTAAATAGGAGTAAATACTAGTACCAGTGTTGAATAGGACTAATTGGTTAGAACCCAAATTAAATAACTAACACAGTTCTTGAAACCTAAATCAATAAGTGTTCACTGGACAGTCCTAACACAGTGAATAAAGTCCAAATAAATGTTGTGAAAATACATAGGCTCAGACCCCATTTTTTAAAAGCAGGAAATGTAAAAAAGAAAAAATTCCTCCACCGCACCACGGTGGTAGCTGAAAATAAAATGCGCGCTTACCAAACGGCAAGCACAAGGGGGCTTGCGACCTTAACCCGGTCAGGGCCTTTCATTGGATGGGCTTCTAGGAAACGACATGCCACTTCATACAGCCAAAGGGTGATGATACCACTAGTCCACCAAGTCACAGGAAATCACTCTTATCATGGAGATTAATAAAAGACTCCTAGCTGGGGGGTTGTTCTCATTTAGGGGTACCCCGGGAAAAGAGAGGGAAACAACATAGCGTAATCCTGGTTTTGAGGTTTATTAAAAGAATTAAAATAACACTTACAGTGTAGCAGATTCAAATAAGCATAAGAAGCCGGCTGGCTAAAACGATCACCCGTCCTACAGACGGTAGATGCAGCACGTCAGCTCGCCCTATCACACTGTCCTCATCACACTCACCCTCTCCTTCCTGTGCTATAGCCTGCTTGCTGATTAGTAAGACAAAGAAACAGCAAGGAGCAAAACTGCAGAGAAACTGAAAATTTGTAAGGGTTTAAAGTATATGCTTTAATGAATTGCCTTGTATCCAAAAAGTTCAAAAAGTTGACTGTTCAAAATGTTAATGTTAATGTATAACGGAAATATACCGCCAGTTCGCTTGTGATGCAATATATTGAAATTATATGTACACTGTGTAAACTGTTTTTGACACACTTGATTTTGGGACGCGAGTCCGTCAGGTGCTATGCTTTGGCTGGGGCGGAATAAATCCTGGTAACCCTTAAGTCTGTGTCCGACAAAGTCATTTACCGATATTTCTACCTTCTACATCATTAGCACTTGTGCACTTTTTAAATTTGATCAATCAATTGGTTAGTGTAATGTTTACTATCTTTACTCACTACAAACACTCCACACAGTTACTCTGCCCATCTGCCCAGTTCAACCTTTCCACAGTTACTCCAACCACACAACAGTTACTCCAGGCACTCCCCCCAGTTACTCCGCTCACTCCAGATGTAGAGGCAAGAACACTTTTCACAATTTCCCCAGAAATTGTACCTTTTCTAGTTCTTATTATTATTATAGCCAAATTTAACACCCTAACTCCTCCCACAATTTTTACACTACATAGACAAGTAATATACCAAAACGTGTGGATTGTTCCCGAATGGTGTGCTATTACTTTGTGGAACGTTTCGCCGAATGGTTCACGAAATATCGTCGTTTTTGCAGCGAAATTGGTCCCATAGGAATGAATGGGGAAACTAGAGTGGGAGGTGACAAAAGCTGAAAAATCAGAACAAGATTTCTAAACTGCCGCCACTCCCTCATTTTCAAACCCACCTACATAAATCTTATATCAAAACGTTCAGCTATCCCTGCTGCCACTAAACATGTCCACGGCTAAGCCATAGTCCTGATAGTTTTCACAATATGACCATTTGTTTGCAACTCACACCATCCATTGACATTCATTGAAACTACACTCTAGCCCCTTCAAATTTGAAGGGCAATTTCTAAACTGCGACCGTGCCTTCAATTTTAATATTTCAGAGACATACTATGTATCAAAATCTAGGTCTGGGTCTTGTGATTCTCACAATATAAAGATCTTCGCTGTAGGATGTACAGTTTTTAAAATACGGCCATTTGAATTACTGCACAGTTGTTAAATCTATCATTATCCTGTCTATTGTGTATTGAGCAGTATTTGTGAAGCATAAACAGGGCATGAGCGTTGCTAGGAAACAGTGGTTGTAAACACAAGATGCTAAGACACCCCAAATGCATGTGACTTCATCTGCTAGACTTGATAATGCTTGTAGACTCCTCCCACAGTTTTTACACTACAGAGACAAGTAATATACTGAAACGTGCGGATTGTTTCCGATAGGTGTGCTATTACTTTGTGGAACGTTTCGCCGAATGGTCCACGAAATATCGTCGTTTTTGCGGCGAAATTGGTCCCATAGGAATGAATGGCGAAATGTTCAAAACTAGAGTGGGAGGTGACAAAAGCTGACAACCCCATGATCAGCCAAAACATTATGACCACCCCATGATCAGCCAAAACATTATGACTGCCCCATGTAAAAAAAAAAATATTTTTGAAAAAAAAAAAACAAATTCATTTTGAAAAAAAAATAATTAAAAAAAAATCATTTTTGAAAAAAAAAATTATTTTTGAAAAAAAAAATTATTTTTGAAAAAAAAAATTATTTTTGAAAAAAATAAATCATTTTTGAAAAAAAAATCATTTTTGAAAAAAAAATTCATAATTTTTGAAAAAAAAAAATCATAATTTTTGAAAAAAATGTTCAGCTCTTTCAGCTAATGATGAGACTTCAACTTTTTTACTACTATTTATACTTTTTAAAATATTAAGCTTTTTAACACTTTTCACAGTTACTCCAGCCACTCCAACCACACAACAGTTACTCAAGCCACTCCACCCAGTTACTCGGCCCACTCCAGTTGTAGAGGCAAGAACACTTTTCACAATTTCCCCAGAAATTGTAGCTTTTCTAGTTATTAAGTGTTCTTGCATAGCAAGACCACTTACTGTTATCTCACATATATTATTATTGCCAAATTTACCACCCTAACTCCTCCCACAGTTTTTACAAACAGCACACTTTCACCTCCATTCTACGTCAAGATGCTGAGACCCCCCAAATGCATGTGGTCATACCTTCATCTGCTAGGCTTGATAATGCTTGTAGACTACCGGTGGAGGCAAGAACACTTCACACAATTTCCCCAGAAATTGTAGCTTTTCTAGTATATATGTGAGATAACAGTAAGTGGTCTTGCTATGCAAGAACACTTAATAATATATATGTGAGATAACAGTAAGTGGTCTTGCTATGCAAGAACACTTAATAACTAGAAAAGCTTCAATTTCTGGGGAAATTGTGAAAAGTGTTTTTGCCTCTACAACTGGAGTGGGCGGAGTAACTGGGTGGAGTGGTTTGAGTAACTGTTGTGTGGTTGGAGTGGCTGGAGTAACTGTGAAAAGTGTTAAAAAGCTTAATATTTTAAAAAGTATAAATAGTAGTAAAAACGTTGAAGTCCCATCATTAGCTGAAAGAGCTGAATATTTTTTTCAAAAAATATTTTTTTTTCAAAAATGATTTTTTTTAAATGTTTTTTTTCAAAAATCATTTTTTTAAATGATTTTTTTTTTCACAAATGATTTTTTTTTCAAAAATCATTTTTTTTCAAAATTAATTTTTTTCATTTTATTTTTTCAAAAATGATTTTTTTGTTTCAAAAATTTTTTTTTTTTTTTTTTTTTTCATGGGTTGGTCATAATGTTTTGGCTGTTCATGGGGTGGTCATAATATTTTGGCTGATTATGTTCTGGTCATAATGTTTTGCCTGATAATGGGGTGGTCATAAATTATTTGGCTGGTCATTTCGCCATTTATTCCTATGGGACCAATTTTGCCGCAAAAACGACGATATTTTGTGAACCATTCGGCAAAACGTTCCACAAAGTAATAGCATACCAATTAAATGACATTATGGCCGGATTCACACTGGTATTTTTCAGCTTTTCTCAAAGTTCCACAAAGTAATAGCACACCAATTAAATGACATTGAACATTTCGCCATTCATTCCTATGGGACCAAATTTGCCGCAAAAACGACGATATTTCGTGAACCATTCGGCGAAACGTTCCACTAAGTAATAGCACACCAATCGGGAACAATCTGCACGTTTCGGTATATTACTGTCTATGTAGTGTAAAAGCTGTGGGAGGAGTTAGGGTGATAATATAATATATAATAGATAATAACAATAATAGATATGTGAGATAACAGTAAGTGGTCTTGCTATGCAAGAACACTTAATAATAATAATTTTTTTTTTTTTTTCAAAAAACTTTTTATTCAAGGTAATAGATAAACATGTATCGTATAAATGGCATAAGAATACATATCAATACATATTAAGTTTTTACTGGTACAATATTGAGTACAATAGTAGGGAAATATATGGAAAGGGGATCAACAAGCGATATGGTTAATGCGAGTAAAACTTGCAATTAGAGCGACCATGAATGAGGTAAAAGTATATTCATCAATTGGTTAGAATGTAAATTATTAAATACATGAAAGATCTAGTAATCTAGAGTTGACTAAAACCAACTTCTGAGAATGAAATGTGCCTGGGGATAACATAGACTGGAAAAATTGGAAAAAAACTGCGCATCAAAGAAAATAATGACAATAATATGTGCTGCAGAGTCCTATATGTGACACAAACACACAAACGTAAATTGAGAAAAATATTGACTCGCGCATCTAAACAAAATACAATATATGTGACTAAAAAATATTATTAACAAAAGTGTAGGAAAACCATATGTGCATACAATAAACTCAAAGTAGGTACGAGGTTTAAAATGATCCAACCTCCCCTTAAGCAAGTATGATAGACCATATGAATATAGAGCATTGGTGCAGAAAATAAACGTGAAAAACTGCAATGTATATTAAAATTAAATAAAGGGTGCAATAAAAAGTCCACACACATAAACACCAAAGGGTGATGTTGCAATCCAAAATTTATCCAATTGTTGTGAAATCCTAGGTATGTGGGTCCACCACCATGAGCCTGGCCGCTTACCAGAACCCCATGACCCCCCGTTACAGAGGGTCTAAATGGGCTTTGAAATCCTGCTATTCCAAACCATCAAGGAGTCAGGTGGGAGCTGTACTAGGACATCAAAAACTGTAATGCAGATAGATGGATCCACAAGGAAAGGAGGCTTATCCCTCAGCGAAGTAATATCATCATAAAGGGAAAAACAAAAGGGCTCCGATAGTGTAAAACCAAATGATATTTATTAAAATATAGTAAAACTCACATGTACAGGGGGTCCCTGACTTACGAACATCCGACTTACGAACGACCCCTACTTATGAACGGGGCCCGAGTGACGTCACTGCCGGCCGACGCCATCCCTCTTCTTGCTGGAGTGTGAGCCGTTCCTGTGTTCCTGGCCTGGTTGTGAAGTTAAGGGGCCCCCCTCGTTATCCTGCCTGCCCGTCCACGGTCCGGTGGACTGCCGGTGGCCTGCCAGGCCGCTACAACTGCCCGTCGCGGCCGCGGCCTTGTAAGGCCTAGTGAGGCCTCCAGGATCCCCGGTCTTTCCTAGGAGTTCTGCCCCGCGGAGGTGCACCACGGCCGGCCTGCCTGGACACACCGTCTACCCATCTCCCTGCTGTGCCATCAGGTGAGCAGCCTGTACTGCAGTACTGTAATATGCTTAAGATATATGTTTAATATGCAGTGTACTGTACCTATGCTTCCTCCTGTCCCTGCCGCCATGTAAAGAGTGAGAGGGGAGAGCTGTGCTCCTCCCCTCTCAGCTATGAAAGAAAATCTAGCAGTGCTAGGAGGTGACAGGGTCAATAAAGGGAACCTGTCACCTCCAATTGCTATCACACAGGGAATTGTTTTCTCCTGTGTGATAGCAATAAAGTTAAATGAAAAAAAATTGATAAAAAAATAAAAATAAAAAAAATAAGAAATACAGTATTAATTAAATTAAAAAGTAATTAAAGTAAAGAATAATTAAAATAAAAAAAATTACACAAAAATTAAAAAAAGTAAACGACAAACTACAAAAAAAAAAGTGATAAAAAAGTAAAAAAAAAAAAGAAACAAATCATATTTGAACTAACCGTGCCACTCCTGCCATCCAGTTGCCATTTTGGGGGGGGGTGGTTCGGTTGGCGGGGAGGGGGTGCATTGCGGAACCTGGCCTTGGGGTGGCAGGGAGAGCAAATCTGGCGCTGCTTGTACCACACACAATTGAATGAGAGCTCCACAATAGGCAGACGACATGAGCCCACGCTGGAACACAGGGACAGAATGTATCCCTGTGTCCCAGCACGAGCCCATGCCATCTACCCATGCGGAGCCCCCCACCCAATCGCGCGTGTTTTTTATACCATCTTTGCTTGGTCTTGAATGTAACCACTACTATATCCTTCTGTTCTCTTTTAGCCCTGTTTTTTTGTACTGTACTGGATCCCACAGTGCTTGACGGCTCTGAGGACGCACAACAAGCGGGCATACCTGTATCTATCTTGCCGCCACAGTGAGTGTTTTTATACAGTTCCAGTCTAACTAGAATAAATTGGTAATAAATTGGCTGGCTGCTACACTTTTTTTCCTTCTTGTTCTTCTTTTCTAGAGTGCACTTCATTCCACATTTTTTGTCTTCAAAATGCCGAAAAACAAATCTGATGCAAGTGCTGGTGATACAGCAAAGAAAAGAAGATCCATCACCATGGAAAATAAAGTAGAAATAATAAAAAGATCAGAAAAAGGTGAAACTCCATCATCTATTGGCAGAGCATTGGGCTACAATCGGTCAACGATCGCAACAATTTTAAAAGATAAAGGTAGAATAATGGAGCATGTGAAAGGCCATACCCCAATGCATACTACGATTATTACCAAGCAACGCAGTGGTTTAATTGTCGAGATGGAAAGGCTGCTGACAATTTGGATAGAAGACCAAAATCAGCGTAATATACCTATCAGTCTTACTTTTGTTCAAGAAAAGGCTCGAAGCCTTTTCAACGATTTAAAAGCTGCCCATCCAAGAGAAGATGATTGCAATGAAGAATTTGGTGCAAGTAGGGGTTGGTTCAATCGCTTTAAAGAAAGAGCTAATTTGCATAGCATTAGAGTTCAAGGTGAAGCAGCAAGTGCCGATGTAAGTGCTGCAAATAATTTTCCCAAGATATTGAAAGCTATTATTGACAACGAAGGTTATATGCCAGAACAAATTTTTAATGTAGATGAAACAGGCTTGTTTTGGAAAAAAATGCCAGCTAGGACCTACATTTCAAAAGAGGAAACATGTGCACCAGGACATAAGCCATCAAAGGACAGGCTGACTGTCTTACTTGGGGGTAATGCATCTGGGGATTTAAAGCTCAAGCCTTTGTTAGTGCATCACTTCTTAAATCCCAGGGCACTACGTAATGTCACTAAGGCATCTCTTCCTGTTATTTGGAGGGCAAATACAAAGGCTTGGGTTACAGCTACAATGTTTGAAGATTGGTTTTTGAACCATTTTGTCCCTGCTGTTGAACGTTATTGTTTGAGGGAAAACATTCCCTTCAAAATTCTTCTTCTCCTTGACAATGCCCCTGGACATCCAAACACTTTAGCTGACTTGCACCCCAATGTAAAGGTGGTATTTCCTTGTCAAAAGAAGTTTATTGAGTATACAATGCTATAAAGATACATAAAGTAAGTTTACAAGGATCTATAAAGTAAGCTCATTGTTTTACAGTAGGGTTTATATAGGTAAATATCATGAAATTTCAAATATTAAACATTGGGTTCAAGTAAACCTAAATTAAAGATATATATAATTTCCTTAGTTACTTTTGTAGGTATTTAAATGATTTATACCTACTATACATATTGTTTACAAGTAGAGTGTATATAGGTCAAATAAATTCTGATAATGAGCTTTAATCGTAAGGTGGAGAAAAGGAAAGAGAAAGAAGAAAAAGGGTTGAAAGGTAGAGGTATGGTCCACAAGGTTGTCCCGCTCGTCAGTTTATTATTCTTTTTAGTTCTCTTTGAAGCCTTAGAATGGGTGTCTCTGTAAGTCATTTAATCTGTTACCATGGCAACAGGACAGAGTCATTGAAGTTTGACAGGAACTGTTGTTTTATCCAAGGATGCCAAAGTTTTTCACATTTTGGAATTTGATTTTTATCGATGGCTACCATCTTAGCATGGGACATTGTATTATTCATTCTGTGAATTGTTTCTGCTAGTACCAATGTAGGAGATTTCCATGCCTTGGCCACTGTTTGTTTTGCAGCCGTTATTAGTTGGATCATTAGTTTGAATTGAGAGAGTGTTAACCATTCCGGTTTTAGATTAAGTAAAGTTAAATATGGATCTGGTTGTATTATTTTTTTAAATATTTTAGATGCAATCACGAAGACTTCCTTCCAGAAGGTTTGGATTACTGGGCACGTCCACCATATGTGTAAATATGTGCCTATTTCTGGGCATCCTTGAAAACAAAGAGCTGAGGTATTAGGTGAATATTTTGCCGCTCTAGCGGGTACAAGGTACCAGCGAGTTAGGACTTTATAATTTGTCTCCAGTGCTAAGATGTTGGGTGAAGATGACTTAGATGTGAGCCATATGTTAGACCAGTCCGTGTCTTCTAAAGTTCGTCCCAGGTCCTCCTCCCACCTCTGAACGTAAGAGGGTCTATTAAGATTTGCTACTCCATATAATTGATTATAAAGTGATGAAATTGTACCTTTAGCAAATGGATCTTTTGTACAGATTGATTCAAAAATGGATAATTGGGATAATGGTTTAGGAATGGTGTATAGAAATTTTTGATTTGGAGATATCTAAATATCTCAGAGTTTGGTAGATCATATTTTTCTCTAAGCGATGGGAATGAAAGGAATGATTTAGATGCTATGAAGTCATTTAGTGTCTGAATGCCTGATGTTGTCCAAGCTTTAAAAGAATTTGGGTAGATCCATGCCGGATAAAAGGCCGGATTTCTGATAGAAGAAAGGAGAGGATTGTGTGGAGATTGTAACTGATATTTGGTTTTTAGTTTATCCCAGAGAGATAAGAAGTGTTTAGTTATGGGATTATGAATTTTAAAGCGGTCTTTAGGATCAAGCCATAATAAATTTGATATTAATAGAGGGTCATTTTCTGAAGCCTCTATAAATACCCATAATGGGATTTCCTGTTTTGCATGGTATTTGGACAGACTGGACAAATGTGCTGCTCTGTAGTAGTTAGTAAAATTAGGGTATCCCAGGCCTCCTTTATTTTTGGGAAGATGTAGTGTGTGTATAGGTATACGTGGTTTAGAAGAGCCCCATATAAACGAAGTTGCTCTTTTTTGTACTATTCTCAAAAAATAGGAAGGAATTGGAATAGGGAGGACTCTGAATAGATAAAGCAATTTGGGTAGAATAGTCATTTTGATTGCATTAATCTTCCCCATCCAGGATAAAGGAAGTTGCGACCATTGTTTTATTAGATTTGTGATCTGTCTTAATACAGGAGGATAATTGGTTGAGAATAAGTCAGAATGAGATGCTGTTAAATGAATTCCAAGATATGGGATTGATTTTTCTGCCCATGTGAATGGGAGTGCAGCCCTAGCCGGGATCAATTCCATGTTTGTGAGTGAAATATTAAGCACTAGGCATTTCTTAGGATTAATCATAAGGCCGGATAGGGCTGCAAATCCATCAAGAGCTGGTATTAAGTTAGGACCAGAGACCTGTGGTGATGATAGAAAAAGTAATATATCGTCTGCAAATATACATAATTTGTGTGTAATACCTCCTACTTCAATGCCAGTTATAGTTTGGTTTGTTCTGATGTATTGGGCCATGGGTTCGAGTATAAGGGCAAATAATAAGGGAGATAATGGGCAACCCTGTCGGGTACCTCTTTCGATATTAAAGGCTTCAGATTTGTATCCAGCATATTTTATATAGGCTTTGGGTTTATTATATAATGCTTTGATCCATGTTAAAAAGTGGGGTCCAAAACCCCATTTTTGTAATGAATATTGCATATATTGCCAGGATACTGTGTCAAATGCCCTCTTAATATCGAGAGATAGAAAACATAAAGGGATTTTCCGTTTTTTAGCAATATGTGCCAATAACACTGCCCTGCGTATATTATCGCCTGCCTGTCTATTTGGCATGAAGCCTACTTGATCTCTATGTATTAACTTTCCTATAATGCTATTGAGGCGTTTTGCTATTATTTTTGCTAATAATTTAATATCGAGGTTTAACAGAGAGATAGGCCGATAATTCACACAGGAAGTATCATCAGAAAGGGGTTTTGGGATCATACAAACAATTGCCATTAGTGTTTCTTGCCGAAAAGAATGTCCATCTAGAAGTTTGTTAAAAGTTTTAGTGAGAATGGGAGAGAGTATTTCTGAGAATGTTTTATAGTATAAAGCCGAGTAGCCGTCTGGGCCTGGTCTTTTGTTAAGTTTTAGGTCTTTTATGGCGTTAGCAACTTCATCTATAGTTATAGGCTCATCCAAACTGCTTTTTTGATTCTGAGATAACTCAGGTAAGGTTATTTTTGAGAAGAAGGATTCAGCCTCTGTAGGATTAAATTCATTGTTTGTCTTGTATAAAGTTGCGAGATGTGAGTGAAATTTATGGACTATTTTAACTGGATTACAAGTGTAAACATTTTTTGATAATTTCAAACGTATTGGTTTGAAAGATTTGTTAGTTGAATTTAATGCCCGAGCCAAATATGTACCTGGTTTGTTTGTATTCATGTAGAAATTGTGTTTGGAGCGTTTGAGGGATTTATCAACTGACTCAGTGAGAAATAGATCGTATTCCAATCTAGATTTTTCCAGATTAAATTTTGTACTCTGAGATGGATTATCTTGAAATGATATGTAGGCTGCATTAAAATTGAGTTCTAGTTTTTTTGCTAGATTTTTGCGTTCCCGTTTAAATAGTGCCATTTGTCTTTGTATTGTACCACGCAAGACAGGCTTATGAGCTTCCCACAGTGTTACTGGGGAGATGTCTGTTGTATTATTAATTGATATGTATTCCTTTAAAGCTTGTTCAATGGCCATCTGATGTAGTGGGTGTTTGAGCATTATGTCTGGTAAGTACCACGTTGGGTCATGCGCTTTTGGTATGGCTGAGGCTATAGTAGTGTATACTGCATTATGGTCAGACCACGGAATCAGAATTATATCTGATGCAATAATTTCTGGTATCATTCCTATTGTTAGAAAAATATGATCTATTCTGGTAAAGGTTTGATGAGGGTGCGAGAAATAAGTGAATTTCTTTTTCATTGGGTTACTTTCTCTCCATGAATCTACCAGATTGTATTTGGAAAGAAGTTGAGAAAAAGGTAATCTAGAGGTTATTTTGGATGGTGTAAAAGGTGATTTATCTAGAAATGGGAGGAGGACCTGGTTCGAATCCCCACACATTATCACTGTTCCTATTTTGTGTGTATTAATCACTTGTAATATATGTGAGAGGAATGGTGTAGGTTGTTTGTTAGGAGCATAGTAGGAAATCACCGTGATTGCTGTATCCATTATATAACCCATGAGTATCAGGTATCTACCTTCTGGGTCTTTAATTTCTGATGATAAGGTGAATGGTGTGGATCGGTGAAATGCAATTAGAGTTCCCCTTTGCTTGGTACAGGCAGAAGCCGTGTAAATTTGTTGATAAAAAGGAGAAATATATTTTGGAGCAGAATCTTTGGTGAAGTGTGTTTCTTGGAGGCATACTATGTGAGCCTTCTTGTTATGGAAAGTACGGAAGGCTTTGGTCCTTTTTTGAGGGACATTTATTCCCTGAACATTCAGGGAAAGTATATTCAGTGGTGCCATGGCAATAGATCAAATAGTTTTGACTTACTTTTTGTTATGCAGAGCTGACTGCGCAGATCAACCTGTGTGGACTGAAGAGATGAATAGATAGAAAAGAAACCAGTGAATTCTGGAGTAAAGAGTAAACAAAAAACATATGAGATTAGATGATACATTGTATAAATTATTTTTTGCAAGAAATCACAATTTACCCGTGAAAGAGAATAAATATCTCTCTCAGGGGAATAAGTGCCTTCGTCACACTCCCACATAATATGGTTGGGAGAATGAGGAGGGCTAATGGGGGTACACGGATCTTCCGCTTACAGGAGAGAAGTGCTATGTCAAAAGACATCAAAATGATGTTTCATTAATTGGAGTGCAGAATATAGTTTTTGTTGAAATTATTTATTCCAGGGTGGTTGTATATGGTTAGTCTTGCCCTAGGCTAAATAATTCAGTTAGAAAGGTACTGTTAATAACTTTGGTATTGATGAAGATAGTTTGAATTATTTTGGGATTTTAACCCTTTTAGAGTAAACAATTACATATTTTATTCATATGTAACTGTTTAGATATGTTAACTCATAAAATTGAGGTTGTATTGCTTCAGATTAGAATAAACAAAAACATAATTCTAGGAACTAGTTAGGTAATAATATATTTGTTTTAAGAAAAGAAAGAAAAAGCTTCCATTACTTCTGGATTATTGAACATATTTGTCCTAAAAAGTAATAAATCTATTATTATTACCTGATAATATATAACTGAACAAGAATTTCCTTATTTCACTTATATATTCTAAGGCTATATGAATCAGAAGTAATAAGAAATATAACTGGAATGTAACATGATCCCACACAGTGTGTGACTATCAGAATGCAGTTACATTCAGTTATAAATACAGGTTTTTTATAGAGAACCATCTCTTAGTATAATAAATGAAGAGATATCAGGAATTAGGATGTCAGTCCATTGAATCTTCTTGGTCCATGGATGATGTGGCATAACGGCCTCTTTTGTGAGAATGATGATTCCCATTTTGTTCTGAAATTTTCTGGGTGCTGCCTGAAGGTGAAGATGATGCCATTCTTCTGCGTGTGGAATTGTTGCTGCTTGTGGGTTCTGTCAGATTTAATTTTAAAAGGGTTTGTTGTAGTTCATCTGCTGATCTGCTTCTGTAAATTGTACCTTGGTAGTTAAATCTGACTGAAAAGGGGAAGCCCCATTGATACATAATGTTGTGGCGTTGCAGTTCCATTAGTTGGGGTTTCATGGTAAAGGTGGTATTTCTACCCCCCAACACCACATCACTACTTCAACCTATGGATCAAGGAGTCATAGCCTCCTTTAAGGCCTATTATTTACGGAGGACATTCTCACAAGCCATCAGGGCTACCCAAAAGGATCAGATGACCTTAAGAGAGTTCTGGAAGAATTATCACATTTATGATGCCATCAAAAATATTGCTGATGCTTGGGCTGAAGTGAAAGAAACAAATATGAGAGGTGTTTGGAAAAATTTGTGCCCCCAATTCACAGAAGAATTTCTGGGGTTTACAGATGAAGAAATCTGCGCAACCAGGCAAGCTGTAGTTATTATTGGTAATCAATTGCAGTTGGACATCAGTGAAAATGATATCATCGAGTTACTCGACTCCCATGGGCAAGAATTAAGCAATGAAGACCTTATGGAACTAGAGCAGCAGATGGCAGCATTTAGTGAAGAAAACCAGGACCTAGAAACTCCAACATTGAAAACGTTTTCTACAAAACGGTTATCTGATGCTTTTCATCTTGTTGAAGCAGGAATGGCAAAGTTAGAGGAGCAAGATCCTGATACAGAGAGGTTTACCAAAGTTTATCGTACAGCTACTGACGGCCTGAGATGCTACAGGGCTATTTATGATGAGATAAAGAAAAGCGCTGTGCAAACATCCCTTGATGCCTACTTCAAGAGTCCAGCAGCTGAATCAGATTCTATAATAACAGTCCCATCCTCTTCAACAAGCCCATCATCCTCTACCATAATTGTTTAAGGTTGTACTGTTCTGTACAGTACTGTACAGTGTTTGAAAATGTTTAAGAATTTACATGTATGTATCTGCATCTACATGCACAGGTAAACATAAATAATATGTTAAACCAAACACCTGTCTACGTTGTATTTATTTATTTATAGAGCCACTTAAGTTTTTACTGCTGTCTGTATCCTCATTAGATGGATTTAATCTCACTTCCTGACTCTGAGACTGGATTTGCACTTAAAAAAGGTACTGTTCCAACTTACAAACAAATTCGACTTAACCACTTGCCGACCGCCTCACGCATATATACGTGAACAGAGCGGCACGGGCAGGCAAAATCACGTACCTGGTACGTGATTGCCTTCCCGCGGGCGGGGGGTCCAATCGGACCCCCCCCCCCCCGGTGCCAGCGGCGGTCGGCATTTGTCTAGGAGCGATCAGAGATGAGGGGGAGGCCATCCGATCGTGCCCCCCCCCCTCGCGATCGCTCCCAGCCAATGAGAAACATCCCCTGCCTGTGTATAGTACACACAGGCAGAGGATGTGATGTCATCTCTCCTCGGCTTGGCAGTTTCCGTTCCGACGCCGAGGAGAGAAGACATCCGAGTAAGTGTAAAACACTACACAACACAGTAGAACATGCCAGGCACACTAAACACCCCCGATCCCCCCCCGATCACCCCCCGATCACCCCCCAATCACCCCCCCCGTCACAAACTGACACCAAGCTGGGTTTTTTTTTCCTGATTACTGATTGGTGTCAGTTTGTGACAGTTAGAAGTGGTAGGGCAGTGAGTATTAGCCCCCTGTAGGTCTAGGGTACCCCCCTAACCCCCCCAATAAAGTTTTAACCCCTTGATCACCCCCCGTCACCAGTGTCGCTAAGCGATTATTTTTCTGATCGCTGTATTAGTGTCGCTGGTGACGCTAGTTAGTGAGGTAAATATTTAGGTTCGCCGTCAGCGTTTTATAGCGACAGGGACCCCCATATACTACCGAATAAATGTTTTAACCCCTTGATTGCCCCCCCAGTTAACCCTTTCACCACTGATCACTGTATAACCGTTACGGGTGACGCTGGTTAGTTTGTTTATTTTTTATAGTGTCAGGGCACCCGCCATTTATTACCGAATAAAGGTTTAGCCCCCCGATCGCCCGGCGGTGATATGCGTCGCCCCAGGCAGCGTCAGATTAGCGCCAGTACCGCTAACACCCACGCACGCAGCATACGCCTCCCTTAGTGGTATAGTATCTGTACGGATCAATATCTGATCCGATCAGATCTATACTAGCGTCCCCAGCAGTTTAGGGTTCCCAAAAACGCAGTGTTAGCGGGATCAGCCCAGATACCTGCTAGCACCTGCATTTTGCCCCTCCGCCTGGCTCGGCCCAGCCCACCCAAGTGCAGTATCGATCGATCACTGTCACTTACAAAACACTAAACGCATAACTGCAGCGTTCGCAGAGTCAGGCCTGATCCCTGCGATCGCTAACAGTTTTTTGGTAGCGTTTTGGTGAAATGGCAAGCACCAGCCCAAGGCAGCGTCAGGTTAGCGCCAGTACTACTAACACCCACGCACCGTACACCTCCCTTAGTGGTATAGTATCTGAACACATCAATATCTGATCCGATCAGATCTATACTAGCGTCCCCAGCAGTTTAGGATTCCCAAAAACGCAGTGTTAGCGGGATCAGCCCAGATACCTGCTAGCACCTGCGTTTTGCCCCTCCGCCCGGCCCAGCCCAGCCCACCCAAGTGCAGTATCGATCGATCACTGTCACTTACAAAACACTAAACGCATAACTGCAGCGTTCGCAGAGTCAGGCCTGATCCCTGCGATCGCTAACAGTTTTTTTGGCAGCGTTTTGGTGAACTGGCAAGCACCAGCGGCCTAGTACACCCCGGTCGTAGTCAAACCAGCACTGCAGTAACACTTGGTGACGTGGCGAGTCCCATAAGTGCAGTTCAAGCTGGTGAGGTGGCAAGCACAAGTAGTGTCCCGCTGCCACCAAAAAGACAAACACAGGCCCGTCGTGCCCATAATGCCCTTCCTGCTGCATTCGCCAATCCTAATTGGGAACCCACCGCTTCTGCAGCGCCCGTACTTCCCCCATTCACATCCCCAACCAAATGCAGTCGGCTGCATGAGAGGCATTTTCTTTATGTCCTCCCGAGTACCCCTACCCAACGAACCCCCCCAAAAAAGATGTTGTGTCTGCAGCAAGCACGGATATAGGCGTGACACCCGCTATTATTGTCCCTCCTGTCCTGACAATCCTGGTCTTTGCATTGGTGAATGTTTTGAACGCTACCATTCACTAGTTGAGTATTAGCGTAGGGTACAGCATTGCACAGACTAGGCACGCTTTCACAGGGTCTCCCAAGATGCCATCGCATTTTGAGAGACCCGAACCTGGAACCGGTTACAGTTATAAAAGTTACAGTTACAAAAAAAAGTGTAAAAAAAAAAAAAAAAAACACAAACAAAAATAAAAAAAAATAAATAGTTGTCGTTTTATTGTTCTCTCTCTCTCTATTCTCTCTCTCTATTGTTCTGCTCTTTTTTACTGTATTCTATTCTGCAATGTTTTATTGTTATTATGTTTTATCATGTTTGCTTTTCAGGTATGCAATTTTTTATACTTTACTGTTCACTGTGCTTTATTGTTAACCTTTTTTTGTCTTCAGGTACGCCATTCACGACTTTGAGTGGTTATACCAGAATGATGCCTGCAGGTTTAGGTATCATCTTGGTATCATTCTTTTCAGCCAGCGGCCGGCTTTCATGTAAAAGCAATCCTAGCGGCTAATTAGCCTCTAGACTGCTTTTACAAGCAGTGGGAGAGAATGCCCCCCCCCACCGTCTTCCGTGTTTTTCTCTGGCTCTCCTGTCTCAACAGGGAACCTGAGAATGCAGCCGGTGATTCAGCCAGCTGAGCATAGAGCTGATCAGAGACCAGAGTGGCTCCAAACATCTCTATGGCCTAAGAAACCGGAAGCTACGAGCATTTTATGACTTAGATTTCGCCGGATGTAAACAGCGCCATTGGGAAATTGGGGAAGCATTTTTTCACACCGATCTTGGTGTGGTCAGATGCTTTGAGGGCAGAGGAGAGATCTAGGGTCTAATAGACCCCAATTTTTTCAAAAAAGAGTACCTGTCACTACCTATTGCTATCATAGGGGATATTTACATTCCCTGAGATAACAATAAAAATGATTAAAAAAAAAAATGAAAGGAACAGTTTAAAAATAAGATAAAAAAGCAAAAAAAATAAATAATAAAAAAAAAAAAAAAGCATCCCTGTCCCCCCTGCTCTCGCGCTAAGGCGAACGCAAGCGTCGCTCTGGCGTCAAATGTAAACAGCAATTGCACCATGCATGTGAGGTGTCACCACGAACGTCAGATCGAGGGCAGTAATTTTAGCAGTAGACCTCCTCTGTAAATCTAAAGTGGTAACCTGTAAAGGCTTTTAAAGGCTTTTAAAAATGTATTTATTTTGTCGCCGCTGCACGTTTGTGCGCAATTTTAAAGCATGTCATGTTTGGTATCCATGTACTCGGCCTAAGATCATCTTTTTTATTTCATCAAACATTTGGGCAATACAGTGTGTTTTAGTGCATTAAAATTTAAAAAAGTGTGTTTTTTCCACAAAAAATGCGTTTGAAAAATCGCTGCGCAAATACTGTGTGAAAAAAAAAATTAAACACCCACCATTTTAATCTGTAGGGCATTTGCTTTAAAAAAATATAGAATGTTTGGGGGTTCAAAGTAATTTTCTTGCAAAAAAAAAATAATTTTTTCATGTAATCAAAAAGTGTCAGAAAGGGCTTTGTATTCAAGTGGTTAGAAGAGTGGGTGATGTGTGACATAAGCTTCTAAATGTTGTGCATAAAATGCCAAGACAGTTCAAAACCCCCCCAAATGACCCCATTTTGGAAAGTAGACACCCCAAGCTATTTGCTGAGAGGCATGTCGAGTCCATGGAATATTTTATATTGTGACACAAGTTGCAGGAAAGAGACAAATTTTTTTTTTTTTTTTTGCACAAAGTTGTCACTAAATGATATATTGCTCAAACATGCCATGGGGATATGTGAAATTACACCCCAAAATAAATTCTGTTGCTTCTCCTGAGTATGGGGATACCACATGTGTGGGACTTTTTGGGAGCCTAGCCGCGCACGGGACCCCGAAAACCAAGCACCGCCTTCAGGCTTTCTAAGGGCGTAAATTTTTGAATTCACTCTTCACTGCCTATCACAGTTTCGGAGGCCATGGAATGCCCAGGTGGCACAACCCCCCCCCAAATGACCCCATTTTGGAAAGTAGACACCCCAAGCTATTTGCTGAGAGGTATAGTGAGTATTTTGCAGACCTCACTATTTGTCACAAAGTTTTGAAAATTGAAAAAAGAAAAACAAAAAATTTTTTTCTGGTCTTTCTTCATTTTCAAAAACAAATGAGAGGTGCAAAATACTCACCATGCCTCTTAGCAAATAGCTTGGGGTGTCTACTTTCCAAAATGGGGTCATTTGGGGGGGTTTGTGCCATCATGGCATTTTATGGCCTTCAAAACTGTGATAGGCAGCGAGGAGTGAAATAAAAAATTTATGCCCTTAGAAATCATGAAGGCGGTGCTTGGTTTTTGGGGCCCCGTACGCGGCTAGGCTCCCAAAAAGTCCCACACATGTGGTATCCCCGTACTCAGGAGAAGCAGCTGAATGTATTTTGGGGTGCAATTCCACATATGGCCTGTGTGAGCAATATATCATTTAGTGACAACTTTTTGTAAATTTTTTTTTTTTTTTGTCATTATTCAATCACTTGGGACAAAAAAAATAAATATTCAATGGGCTCAACATGCCTCTCAGCAATTTCCTTGGGGTGTCTACTTTCCAAAATGGGGTCATTTGGGGGGGTTTTGTACTGCCCTGCCATTTTAGCACCGCAAGAAATGACATAGGCAGTCATAATCTAAAAGCTGTGCAAATTCCAGAAAATGTACCCTAGTTTGTAGACGCTATAACTTTTGCGCAAACCAATAAATATACGCTTATTGACATTTTTTTTACCAAAGACATGTGGCCGAATACATTTTGGCCTAAATGTATGACTAAAATTGAGTTTATTGGATTTTTTTTATAACAAAAAGTAGAAAATATCCGTTTATAGCGCAAAAAATAAAAACGGCAGAGGTGATCAAATGCCATCAAAAGAAAGCTCTATTTGTGGGAAGAAAAGGACGCAAATTTTGTTTGGGTACAGCATTGCATGACCGCGCAATTAGCAGTTAAAGCGACGCAGTGCCGAATTGTAAAAAGTGCTCTGGTCAGGAAGGGGGTAAAACCTTCCGGGGCTGAAGTGGTTAAGAACAAACCTACAGTCTCTATCTCGTTCGTAACCCGGGGACCCCCTGTAGTTAAGAAAAAACCTCTGAAGACAGACAGTCTGCGGCACCGGCCGGATCCGGCCGGTGCCGCAGACTGTCTGTCATCAGAGGTTTTTTCTTAACTACATGTGAGTTTTACTATATTTTAATAAATATCATTTGGTTTTACACTATCGGAGCCCTTTTGTTTTTCCCTTTATGATGATATTACTTCGCTGAGGGATGAGCCTCCTTTCCTTGTGGATCCATCTATCTGCATTACAGTTTTTGATGTCCTAGTACAGCTCCCACCTGACTCCATGATGGTTTGGAATAGCAGGATTTCAAAGCCCATTTAGACCCTCTGTAACGGGGGGTCATGGGGTTCTGGTAAGCGGCCAGGCTCTTTATTCATGGTGGTGGACCCACATACCTAGGATTTCACAACAATTGGATAAATTTTGGATTGCAACATCACCCTTTGGTGTTTATGTGTGTGGACTTTTTATTGCACCCTTTATTTAATTTTAATATACATTGCAGTTTTTCACGTTTATTTTCTGCACCAATGCTCTATATTCATATGGTCTATCATACTTGCTTAAGGGGAGGTTGGATCATTTTAAACCTCGTACCTACTTTGAGTTTATTGTATGCACATATGGTTTTCCTACACTTTTGTTAATAATATTTTTTAGTCACATATATTGTATTTTGTTTAGATGCGCGAGTCAATATTTTTCTCGATAACATAGACTAACCGGTGAGGTTGAGTAGAGGCAGTAGCCATTAGCAACATGAGGACCAAGGCATGACCAATCTCGTCCCCTGCACCCCTAACGGGATCAAACTTGTGCGAGGGGGGGTGGTGATAAATACTTGTGGTGGGTTATCATCAGTGTTGATCCGTTGTGCTGGGTAGAGTGATTTCTAAATCTTCTAAGGCATGTGGTGTGTCTAAAATCCGTGAAAATTTTGGGGGTTAATTTTCTGGGGGGAGGAGGGGATTAGAGACGACATAAATTTTAGCTTATGATCCGAAGGGAAATCCGAAGTCTGGTGAGAAGGGTGTGCAAATCGCAAGTTCCCTGAGGATTAAGAACTAAATCTGAGGGTATCAGATGTAGTCAAGACGTGGATGTAGTGGAGTATGACACGAGAGCGGTTGGGTATGAACTAGGGTATGGTGGGAAAGTTAGGAAAGGTAAAGGTAGACACTCCAAATCTAGCTCAGGGTAAGCAATCCAGTGAAAGTATCAGTGGGTTCCAGAAGGGAGTCTGGGTTGTGGGTCTAGCATTAAGGTCTTAAATTCCTGGGAGTCTCGAAAATGTATCCAACAAGCCCATGTAGTACGAAATTTTGTAGGATTATCTTTAGCTTGGTGTATTAAGTCTTCCATTTCCGCTATTTTTTCTACACATTTCAGCCAGTCAGATATTAAGGGAGGATTAGCGTCTTTCCAACGTAATGGGATGCATTGTTTAGCAGCGTTGATGAGGTGGAGCATTAAAGATTTTCTGTAGGTGGATTGTGGTATAGATGTATGGTGTACCAGATATTGAGCGGGGGTAAAGTTTAGGGTGTAGGTGGTAATGTGAGCTATCATTTTGTGTACTTTTTCCCAGAACGGTTTTATGTGAGCACAGTCCCACCAGATATGGAGAAGAGAGCCTATTTCAGAGTTACATCTCCAGCACATCGGAGAGATAGTTGGATGAAATACATGTAGTTTGGGAGTGCGGTACCATCTTGAGTACAATTTATAATTGTTTTCCTGTGCTGTGACGTTGATAGAGCCTTTGTGTATATGCTCATGTATACTCTCCCATTCCTCTGTAGGGAGGTCTAGATTAAGCTCGCTTTCCCACTTCTGATTGACCGTGATAGATTTGTGGTCTATCGTTCCGAAAAGTAAGGAGTAAGTAAAAGTAAGGAGTATATTGTCGAGATTAAATGACTGTGAGGACCGGTAGAGGAACATAAGGCTTCAAAAGGGTTTAGGTCTCTACACCATTGAGAGATGGGTTTGATATTAGTAAGAAAGTGTCTTATTTGTAGAAATGTGAAGAATGGGATATTGGATCTGGGAGTCTACAGGGCAGATCAGAGAATGAGATGATTGAGCCTGTGTGAAAAAGGTGATGGGCTCTCAGAGTATGTTCCGTTTTGGCAAAGAATACATTGTTTTCCAAAAGGCCTGGGGGGAAGTCAGGATTGCCACTCAGAGGAGTCATTGGGCCTGGTGAGGGTGTTAATCTGAGAGAGTGACATACTTTTCGGAAGCTGTCCAAGGTAGGTCCTATCCGTGGATGTGTGGAGTGTTCCTTAGGGGTGGCCTTAGTGTTGATCCATGGTGTGTGAGAAAGAGGGATTTGGGTACAAGAGTCTTTGAGTGAGATCCAGTCTTTAGAATGTGTGTGGATGTGCCAATCAATCATTCTGGTGATGTGGCAAGCAGCATGATATTTGTGGATATCCGGTAGGCCTAATCCACCTTTAAGTTTGGGGAGTGTTATTCTATCCCAGCCGATTCTGGGAGATTTGTGGGCCCATATGAATTTTCTGCAGATTCTTTTATAAATTCTAAAAAATGTTGGAGGGAGTTTGATTGGGACGGTCTGTAAAATATACAATATGCGGGGTAGGATGTTCATTTTTAGTATGGCAATTCTCCCAAACTAAGAGAACTGCCCTGAAGACAACTTGGTGAGGTCTGCTTTTATATTTTGGAGAATGGGAGAGTAGTTCCTGTCATACAGCTCAGTCAATTTAGAGGGTATTTGAATGCCCAAGTATGTAAGGGCATGTGGCTCCCAGCTAAAAGGGAAATTAGCTTGGCATTGGGATACTAACGTCGGTGGGAGGGTAATGTTGAGGGCTTTAGATTTTGTGAAGTTTATTTTCAAATTAGACAGTTTATGGAAAAGGTTAAAATCTTTGAGGAGATTAGGTATGGTGATTAAAGGGTTAGAGAGAAAAAGAAGTATGTCGTCGGCGTAAACTGCGATTTTGAAGTTTTTGTGTCTGATATCAATGCCCGTTATATGTGGATTAGTCTTAAGTTTGTGTAATAGAGGTTCTAATGAGAGTACAAAGAGGAGGGGGGATAGGGGGCATCCTTGTCCAGTGCCGTTTGAGACGGAGAAGGCGTCCGACAGCCGGCCGCTGACCCTTATTCTGGCAGTGGGAGAGGTATATAATGCCAAGATCATTTGGAGGAAGTGTGCTGGGAACCCCATTGCCTGTAGTACTGCTATTATATAGTCCCACGCAACCCTGTCGAATGCCTTCTCCGCATCAAGAGATAGAAAGAAACCTTGTTTGGAGGAAGTTGAGAGCCAGTGATGGATGTTGATAGCTTTGATAGTATTATCCCTAGCTTCCCTGCCAGGGATAAAGCCGACTTGATCTAATGAAATCAGTTTGGGAAGGTAAGGGAGTATACGATTGGCGAGAATTTTGGCGTACATTTTAATGTCGACATTTAGGAGTGATATAGGTCTGTAGTTAGATACTAATGTATCATCCTTTCCTGTTTTGGGTATGAGTGTGATGTGGGCTTCAAGGAGGTCTTTATTTGCTTGTGTTGGAGAGCATTAAAAGTCGTGACGAGATGGGGAATAAGTATGTCTTGAAAAGTCTTGTAGTAACTTACAGTCAAACCGTCGGGGCCTGGGCTTTTACCCGTTTAAAGTTGTTTTAGTACTTCTGTGATTTCTTCTGTACTAATGGGGCGAATTATAATTGTTGAATCCTCCGGTGTGATAGAAGATGGACAGTGATGTGTTAGGAAATCTTTAATTATATCTTGTCTGTCTGGAGTGACTCCCTGCTCTTTGGAGGAGGGTAAATTATAAAGGTCAGAAAAATATTTAACAAATAGGGTGGCTATATCTCCAGAGGAGGCAAATGAGGCGCCTGGTGGGTCTCTGATTGTGTGTATAGTGTGTGAAACTTTCCTGGATTGTAGTGCTCTTGCTAGTAATTTGCCTGATTTGTTCCCCATCTCATAGAACAGTTTTTGAGTGAGGATGTATTTGCGCTTTAAGGATTTGCCTAGTGCTTCTAGAAGCTCCTCTCTGGCTTTGATTAGTTCTGCAAGGGATTTAGTGGCCAACGAGAGTTTGTGAGCTTGTTCTAGGTTATGGATTTTTGCTGATCGTGCAGCTATGTGATTCCGCTTAACTCTGTTTCTGTGTGCAGTCAGAGACATGATTTCACCCCGTATAACGCATTTATGAGCTGCCCAAATGCTGGATTGTGTTGAGTCAGCAGAAACATTTTCTGCAAAATATTGCATGAGGCGTGTTTTAATTTTTTGAGTGATATCAATGTCCGTCAAGATTGAATTATCTAAGCGCCAAATCATATTTTTGGATCGTACTAATGGTATGTCTAAGGATATGGAGACAGGGTTATGATCAGAGAGAACCATTGGGTCAATTGAGGCCTTCGAAAGAAGTGGTAAGTCCATTTGGGATATAAAGAAATGATCGATTCTTGTGTATTTATTGTGAGGTGAAGAATGGAACGTGAAATCCCTTTCGTTCGTGTGTTTAGCGTTCACCAGGCGTCGTGTAATGTCAGGTCTCGGAGAAGTTTTTTGATCGCTTTAAGGGCTCTATATGGCATGGAGGATGCCCCTGTGGAAGAGTCTAGTGAGGGAGATAGAGCTACGTTAAAATCTCCACCGACAATGAGGATGCCAGAATAAAATTCAGTTAGCAACTGGAGAGTTTCACGGAAGAATAGAACTTGTTTCGTGTTAGGAGCGTACAGGTTCGCCAGTGTGATGGGTTTGTTATATAGAGTCCCTTTAAGGAATAAATATCTACCTTTCGTGTCTCTCTTAACCTCCAAAACTTGTAAGGAGCAATTCTTAGCTATCAATATCAATACACCTTTCGTTTTAGATTCCTCATTGGAGGCATGGTATATCGTAGGATAATGGTGGTTGGAGAGTTTGGGGATGTTGTCTGAGCGGAAGTGGGTTTCCTGTATAAATGCTATCTGGGTTTTGTTTTGCCTTAGGGTGTGTAGCAGTTTCGATCTCTTCTCGGGTATATTGAGCCCGCGCATATTCAATGGGCAAAATTTCACTTGGGAGTTGGGCAGTGGCCTATTGTGACCTTGTAATCCCCGGGTTGGAGTGTCCACCTTTGATGGCGTGGAGGGGGTGTTCATTTCAAGCTATTGGTATGGAAATGGTGAACAAATGAGGTCGATGAAAGCAAATCAGAAGGTGTCTGTTCTTTTGTTACAGCAAAGTGGGGGGGAAAGGGGTTCAGGAATGTTTGAGTATTCTCCTCTATTGGAAGAGGGGTATATAGTACAGTGTGTTGTCAATGGAAGTTGACCCGAACTGAGGTCCAGGCTGTTCCACTGCACTGTGTGGGGGTTGGAGAGAACCTAGCTCAGAAGATATTTCAAAAATAAAGTAAACCTAAGAACCTGAGTGAACCTGCCTTCACCAGTCAGTGATGCAGACAGGAGGAGGAGAGTGGGTGTTAAAAGAGTGCTTCAATTAGGGGGGATAAAGTATGAATTGTTGAAGAGAGTAGAAGCTGGTGAGGTAACAGGAGTTAATTGAGGAAGCAATAGGGTTTTGCATCAAGAGTGTCAATACATGAGAATGCGACTATGATATGACACAACAATAATAACAAGTAATGATGAGAGATATTGCGTGCCATGTGTGAGAGCGTGTAAGGAGGTGTCATTCTTAGGTGATTGGCAGTCAAACATTACTATGTAAGTTAGGATCCCCAAAACACTTATGCATGGTGGGGACATACTAAACTGCATATTGGGATGATGGGATGATTGGATTATTGGCTGCAATACTGAGAACTCTCACTAGATGTCAGTGTACTATATACACATATATATGGTAATGACTCTGTTGTTTCTCAAAATATGTTATTCTTTCCTGCAGTGCTTGATACGATGTTGCAAGAAGCAGTTGTAATGTTTAACTCTTCACTTGCTGATATATATGCAGCTGTACAACAGGATACAGAAGTAATTTAAAAATTACATTTGACCTGTTTTTGATGGGAATATGGGTAGAATTATTATTTCTCATGGGTATTATTGGAGGAATATCATGTTAACACCCGACAATGACCATATTTAACCCATTACTAATAATAATATGCATATAGTTTTTCTACATGGGGATTATGGGTGGAATATTGTAGTTAGACATACATAGGAATATATTAAACCTATTTCTGATACAAATATGTATATCATTATTTTTCTACATGGGGATTATTGTTGGAATATTGTTTATAAATATACATAGCAACATATTCAACCTATATCTGATATGAAAATGCATATAATTATTTTTCTACATGGGGATTATTGGTGGAATATTGTTTATATATATACATAGCAACATATTAAACCTATTTCTGATATGAAAATGCATATAATTATTTTTCTACATGGGGATTATTGGTGGAATATTGTTTATAAATATACATAGCAACATATTTAACCCATTTCTGATATGAAAATGCATATAATTATTTTTCTACATGGGGATTATTGGTGGAATATTGTTTATAAATATACATAGCAACATATTAAACCTATTTCTGATATGAAAATGCATATAATTATTTTTCTACATGGGGATTATTGGTGGAATATTGTTTATAAATATACATAGCAACATATTAAACCTTTTTCTGATATGAAAATGCATATAATTATTTTTCTACATGGGGATTATTGGTGGAATATTGTTTATAAATATACATAGCAACATATTTAACCCATTTATGATATGAATATGCATGTAATTATTTTTCTACATGGGGATTATTGGTGGAATATTGTTTATAAATATACATAGCAACATATTAAATCCATTTCTGATGAGAATATGCATACAATTATATTTCTACATGGGGATTATTGTTGGAATATTGTTTATAAATATACATAGCAACATATTCAACCTATTTCTGATATGAAAATGCATATAATTATTTTTCTACATGGGGATTATTGGTGGAATATTGTTTATATATATATACATAGCAACATATTAAACCTATTTCTGATATGAAAATGCATATAATTATTTTTCTACATGGGGATTATTGGTGGAATATTGTTTATAAATATACATAGCAACATATTTAACCCATTTATGATATGAATATGCATGTAATTATTTTTCTACATGGGGATTATTGGTGGAATATTGTTTATAAATATACATAGCAACATAGTAAACCCATTTCTGATGAGAATATGCATATAATTATATTTCTACATGGGGATTATTGGTGAAATATTGTTTATAAATAAACATAGCAACATATTTAACCCATTTATGATAAGAATATGCATGTAATTATTTTTCTACATGGGGATTATTGGTGGAATATTGTTTATAAATATACATAGCAACATATTAAACCTATTTCTGATATGAAAATGCATATTATTTTTCTACATGGGGATTATTGGTGGAATATTGTTTATAAATATACATAGCAACATATTTAACCCAGTTATGATATGAATATGCATGTAATTATTTTTCTACATGGGGATTATTGGTGGAATATTGTTTATAAATATACATAGCAACATATTAAACCTATTTCTGATATGAAAATGCATATCATTTTTTTTCTACATGGGGATTATTGGTGGAATATTGTTTATAAATATACATAGCAACATATTAAACCCATTTCTGATGAGAATATGCATATAATTATTTTTCTACATGGGGATTATGGGTGGAATATTGTTTATAAATATACATAGCAACATATTAAACCTATTTCTGATATGAAAATGCATATCATTTTTTTTCTACATGGGGATTATTGGTGGAATATTGTTTATAAATATACATAGTAAAATATTAAACCCATTTCTGATGAGAATATGCATATAATTATTTTTCTACATGGGGATTATTGGTGGAATATTGTTTATAAATATACATAGCAACATATTTAACCCATTTATGATATGAATATGCATGTAATTATTTTTCTACATGGGGATTATTGGTGGAATATTGTTTATAAATATACATAGCAACATATTTAACCCATTTATGATATGAATATGCATGTAATTATTTTTCTACATGGGGATTATTGGTGGAATATTGTTTATAAATATACATAGCAACATATTAAACCCATTTCTGATGAGAATATGCATATAATTATATTTCTACATGGGGATTATTGGTGAAATATTGTTTATAAATAAACATAGCAACATATTTAACCCATTTATGATAAGAATATGCATGTAATTATTTTTCTACATGGGAATTATTGGTGGAATATTGTTTATAAATATACATAGCAACATATTAAACCTATTTCTGATATGAAAATGCATATTATTTTTCTACATGGGGATTATTGGTGGAATATTGTTTATAAATATACATAGCAACATATTTAACCCAGTTATGATATGAATATGCATGTAATTATTTTTCTACATGGGGATTATTGGTGGAATATTGTTTATAAATATACATAGCAACATATTAAACCTATTTCTGATATGAAAATGCCTATAACTATTTTTCTACATGGAAATTATTGGTGGAATATTGTTTCTAAATATACATAGCAACATATTAAACCTATTTCTGATATGAAAATGCATATCATTTTTTTTCTACATGGGGATTATTGGTGGAATATTGTTTATAAATATACATAGTAAAATATTAAACCCATTTCTGATGAGAATATGCATATAATTATTTTTCTACATGGGGATTATTGGTGGAATATTGTTTATAAATATACATAGCAACATATTTAACCCATTTATGATATGAATATGCATGTAATTATTTTTCTATATGGGGATTTTTGGTGAAATATTGTTTATAAATATACATGGGAACCTATTTAACCTATTTCTGATAAGAATATAAATATATATATATATTTTTTTTATACATGGGTATTATGGGTGAAATATCTTAGCTAAACATCCTATGTAATACATTTGACCTGTTTCTCATAGGAATATGGGTAAAGTTATTGTTTTTTAGGTTGATTATGACTGGAATATCATTTACAATAACAATTAACATATTTAACTTATTTATGAGATGAATAGCTGCATAATTATTTTTCTTCATGGGTGAAATGCCATGGTTAAACATGCCTAGGAATAGGGATGAGCTTTGAGTTCGAGTCGAACATGAGTTTGACTCGAACATCAGCTGTTTGATCGTTCGCCAAATATCGAACATTATGGGGCGTTCGCTCCAAATTCGAGCGGCGCGTCACGCCCCATAATGCACTGAGTCATCGCAGTGCATTGCTCGCTGATGATTGGCCAAACATGCACTTTGACCCGCATGCTTTGGCCAATCACAGCGCCGTCAGCAAAGAGCCATAATTGGCCAAAGGCAGGGTGCCTTTGAACAATTATGGCTCAGGGGGTTAGGTCCATGCCCCACACTATATAAGGCCGTCTGCACATTGGCCTTGTGTAGTGTGTTGCTGGCGGAGAGAAAGATAGAGAGAGAGAGAGAGTTTCATTTACTTTACTTTGAGTAGGCAGTTTATTCAGTTAGCTAGATCTCACTGCAGACCATTCCTACTGTACTGTTTCTACTGTACTTCAGGCAGGCAGTTGATTCAGTCAGCTGCAGTGTATTTAATATATATACAGTAAAACCTTGGTTTGAGAGTAACTTGGTTTGAGAGCATTTTGCAAGACAAGCAAAATGTTTTAATACATTTTGCCTTGATATACAAGCGATGTCTTGATATAAGAGTAGCGTCATATCACAGCTGAGCATAAAAAAGAAGAGAGGAGCCTATAAGTGTAGCAATATGTTTACATTTAATGACAGTACAACATTTAGCAACTTATTGCTACACTTAGAGGTGCCTCTCTTTATACCCTGTAAAAAAATGCTTTGATATACAAGTGCTTCGGATTACAAGCATGTTTCTGGAACGAATTATGCTTGCAAACCAAGGTTTTACTATATATAAAAATATATATATAAATATCCATCGATATATATATCCATCCACTGTATACAGTTTAGCTAGATCTCACTGAAGACCGTTCTTGGTGTACGTATTCAAATACACTTTCAGGCAGGCAAATGATTCAGTGATCTGCAGTGCATAAAATATATATAGTGTCTCCTACATATATATATATATATATATCCACTGCATTCCAGTCTAGCCAAGCCTATATCTGACTGCAGGCCGTTGCTGGTGTATGTTCTCAAATACACTTTCAGGCAGGCAGGCAAGTGATTCAGTGATCTACAGTGCATTAAATATATATATTGTCTCCTACATATATATATCCTCTGCATTCCAGCCTAGCCAAGCCTATATCTGACTGCAGGCCGTTGCTGGTGTATGTTCTCAAATACACTTTCAGGCAGGCAAGTGATTCAGTGATCTGCAGTGCATTAAATATATATATACAGTCTCCAACATATATATATCCACTGCATTCTAGTCTAGCCAAGCCTATACCTATACCATTCCTGGTGAAATTTTTCTAGTAAACTTCAGGCGGTGTTTTGCTAATCCAATTTTACTCCATGTCTGGAAGGCCACCAAGGAAAGGCAGACGCTCACAGGCCACTAAAAGAGGGCAAGCAGGCTTTGTGTCTACAGCCAACAGTTCTGGTCGTGGACACGGTGCATCCTCAGCACATGTCCATGGGGCACGCTTGTCCTTTTTTTCGACAGCTGGCCGTGTTGAGCTACAACAAGCAGAAGAGTTGGTAGAGTGGATCACAAAGGCGTCCTCATCCTCCTCATTCTCTGTAAACCTAGGCAGAGACAAGTTTGGCTGCCAATGCAGCTGCCAAAGTGGCCTATTCCATCGGCTCAATTACATCAGTCACTCCCTCCCTAGCCCCACCATCTTTTCTTGAGGAGTCCCCCGAACTGTTTGACCACAGTGTCGGGTACATACTGCAGGAGGATGCGCAGCGTTTTGAAGGCTCCGATGACGTTACCCAGGTTGATGATGAAGGCAGTAACGTGAGCCCAGAGAGAGGGGATGCCCAAGAAGGACAAGAAACTGTCAGTCATGTTCCCCCAGCAGCAGCATACTGCCAGGTTTGCTCCAGTGGTGAGGAGGGAGGGGATGATGAGGTCACTGACTCTACGTGTGTGCCTGATAGAAGAGAGGAGGAGGAGGAGGCACATCTCCAACGAGGCAGGATGCCCTC
This sequence comes from Aquarana catesbeiana, assembly GCF_042186555.1. NCBI lineage: Eukaryota > Metazoa > Chordata > Amphibia > Anura > Ranidae > Aquarana > Aquarana catesbeiana. Next base: position 108,173,270 of record NC_133335.1, read on the forward strand.
CAGGGGCCAGCTTAAGGACAGCCAACCAACTGCATCACACCGCTTTTTTCAAAAGTTCTTTGGTGTGGGCCTTTTTTGAGACATGTGCAGCAGATCGCACCATTGCTGTTTGCAACATATGTCTGAAGCTTATCAAGCATGGCCAAAACAGCAGCAGCTTGGGCACCACATGCTTGACCAGACATATGTCGAGCTCCCATGCAGTCCGTTGTCAACAGTACTTAAAAGACCCACACCAAAGAACAAGGCGGACCTCTCCTTGCTCCTCATCAGCTGGGATCTCCAACCCCACTACACCTTCAGTCCTCTCAGAGACCTGCACTGAGACGAATGAAGGTGTAGAATTAGGTGTCCCAAGCACTTGTGGGCAATCTGCTAGCGCTAAACCTAATTTTGATTGTAGCAGGCTAATTTCCCTACCCCAGTTGCTAAACCGTCATAAGAAATTCGGTCCCAGCCATCCACATGCTCAGAGGCTGAATGCTAGTTTGGCTAAATTGCTAGCACTCCAACTACTGCCTTTTCAGCTGGTAGACTCTGCCCCCTTTCGAGAATTTGTGGAATGTGCGGTACCTCAGTGGCAGGTTCCTAGGGGCTACGCATACACTCAGGCAAAAAGATGCCACGCGGTGCTTGAGTTGGTCTGCTTAGGACAGGAGCCACACTGGGGCAGAGATTCTGACAGCTCTGCAGGGGCAGGTTCAGAGGTGGTTGACGCCACAACAGCTTCAGGCAGGAATGGTGGTTTGCAACAATGGCACCAACCTCTAATCCGCCCTCCGACAGGGACACTTGACCCATGTTCCCTGTTTGGCTCACATCCAATTTGGTGGTGCAGCGGTTCTTGTGTAGGTACCCGGGCTTACAGGATCTCCTGAGGCAGGCCAGGAAAGTCTGTGGACATTTCTGCCGGTCATATAAAGCCAGTACTCGGCTGGCTGATCTTCAAAAAGGAATGCAACCTGCCCAAGAACCGCCTCATCTGTGACATGCCCACCAGGTGGAACTCAACGTTGGCAATGCTGCAGCGGCTGCACACACTGCAGAGGGCCATCAATGACTACCTGTGCGAGTATGGCACCAGGACAGGGGAGCTTGGCTTTTTTTGCCACGCCAGTGGCTAATGATCAAGGATGCATGCACTGTCCTGTCACCATTTGAGGAGGCCACGAGGATGGTGACAGTGCATGCATCAGTGATACTGTCCCTCTTGTCCACCTGTTGGAGCACACGCTGCATGGATAATGGACAGGGCACTTGAGGCAGAACAGAGGGAGGAAGAGGAGGACTTCCTTAACTCCCAACGACCCCTTTATCCAGACATTATTCCTGCAGGCCCGCCTATGACACAGGAAGAGGAGGAGGAGGATTGTGTCAGCATGGAGGTGGAGCCTGGCACTCAGCATCAGCAGCAGTCTTCAAGGGATCGTTTTCAGTCCCCAGAAACCCATGGACTTGTAGGTGGCTTGGAGGAGGTGGCTGCGGATCATGTCGTCCTTAGTGACCCAGAGGACTCCGGACCGAATGCCTCAGCAAACCAACGCTGCATGGCCTCCCTGATCTTGCAAAACCTGTGAAAGGACCCTCGTATTCGTGGTATCAAGGAGAGGGATCAGTACTGGCTGGCAACCCTTCTTGATCCACATTAAAAGGGTAAGGTTATACATCTTATACACTTAAACAGCCTTCGCAGAGGGAGCAGAGGATGAAACATCTTCGGGAGGCCTTGCAGAAAGGTTTGTGCAATGCATTTCCAGAGCCTGGGAGGCTACAATTTCCTGGTCCACCTGGACAACGTGTTGCTGAGGCTTCAGTCAGTCACAGAAGGAGCGGTGGAGAAGGTGGCCGTCTGACCGATGCGTTCAGACAAATTTTTAATCTGCAGCCCCAAGGTCTGATTGGTTCCAGCAACCATCGCCAGCGTCTGATTTACATGGTGCAGGAATACCTTAATCAAGATCAGACTTGGAAACCTTTCCAACCGAATATTCACTGGGTTACTGGGTCTTGAGGATGGATCACTGGCCAGAGCTTGCACAGTATGCAATTGAGCTACTTGCCTGTCCTGCATCAAGCATTCTATCTGAACACACATTCAGTGCTGCTGGAAGCTTTGTAACCAATCAGAGTGCGCCTGTCTACAGACTCGGTTGATCGGCTCACCTTCATAAAAATGAATCAGTCAGAAATAGGTTTAATATGTTGCTATGTATATTTATAAACAATATTCCACCAACAATACCCATGTAGAAATATAATTATATGCATATTCTCATCAGAAATGGGTTTAATATGTTGCTTTGTATATTTATAAACAATATTCCACCAATAATCCTCATGTAGAAAAATAATTACATGCATATTCATATCTTAAATGGGTTAAATATGTTGCTATGTGTATTTATAAACAATATTCCACCAATAATCCCCATGTAGAAAAATAATTATATGCATTTTCATATCAGAAATAGGTTTAATATGTTGCTATGCCTATTTATAAACAATATTCCACCAATAATCTCCATGTAGAAATATAATTATATGCATATTCTCATCAGAAATAGGTTTAATATGTTGCTATGTCTATTTATAAACAATATTCCACCAATAATCCCAATGTAGAAATATAATTATATGCATATTCTCATCAGAAATGGGTTTAATATGTTGCTATGTATATTTATAAACAATATTCCACCAATAATCCCCATATAGAAAAATAATTACATGCATATTCATATCATAAATGGGTTAAATATGTTGCGATGTATATTTATAAACAATATTCCACCAATAATCCCCATGTAGAAAAATAATTATATGCATTTTCATATCAGAAATAGGTTTAATATGTTGCTATGTAAATTTATAAACAATATTCCACCAATAATCCCCATGTAGAAAAATAATTACATTCATATTCATATCTTAAATGGGTTAAATATGTTGCTATGTGTATTTATAAACAATATTCCACCAATAATCCCCATGTAGAAAAATAATTATATGCATTTTCATATCAGAAATAGGTTTAATATGTTGCTATGTCTATTTATAAACAATATTCCACCAATAATCTCCATGTAGAAATATAATTATATGCATATTCTCATCAGAAATAAGTTTAATATGTTGCTATGTCTATTTATAAACAATATTCCACCAAAAATCCCAATGTAGAAATATAATTATATGCATATTCTCATCAGAAATGGGTTTAATATGTTGCTATGTATATTTATAAACAATATTCCACCAATAATCCCCATGTAGAAAAATAATTATATGCATATTCTCATATCAGAAATAGGTTTAATATGTTGCTATGTCTATTTATAAACAATATTCCACCAATAATCCCCATGCAGAAATATAATTACATGCATATTCTCATCAGAAATGGGTTTAATATGTTGCTATGTATATTTATAAACAACATTCCACCAATAATCCCCATGTAGAAAAATAATTATATGCATTTTCATATCAGAAATAGGTTTAATATGTTGCTATGTATATTTATAAACAATATTCCACCAGTAATCTCCATGTAGAAATATAATTATATGCAATTCTCATCAGAAATAGGTTTAATATGTTGCTATGTCTATTTATAAACAATATTCCACCAATAATCCCAATGTAGAAATATAACTATATGCATATTCTCATCAGAAATGGGTTTAATATGTTGCTATGTATATTTATAAACAATATTCCACCAATAATCCCCATGTAGAAAAATAATTACATGCATATTCATATCATAAATGGGTTAAATATGTTGCTATGTATATTTATAAACAATATTCCACCAATAATCCCCATGTAGAAAAATAATTATATGCATTTTCATATCAGAAATAGGTTTAATATGTTGCTATGTATATTTATAAACAATATTCCACCAATTATCCCAATGTAGAAATATAATTATATGCATATTCTTATCAGAAATGGGTTTAATATGTTGCTATGTATATTTATAAACAATATTCCACCAATAATCCCCATGTAGAAAAATAATTACATGCATATTCATATCTTAAATGGGTTAAATATGTTGCTATGTGTATTTATAAACAATATTCCACCAATAATCCCCATGTAGAAAAATAATTATATGCATTTTCATATCAGAAATAGGTTTAATATGTTGCTATGTATATTTATAAACAATATTCCACCAATAATCCCCATGTAGAAATATAATTATATGCATATTCTCATCAGAAATGGGTTTAATATGCTGCTATGTATATTTATAAACAATATTTCACCAATAATTGCCATGTAGAAAAATAATTATATGCATTTTCATATCAGAAATAGGTTTAATATGTTGCTATGTATATTTATAAACAATATTCCACCAATAATACCAATGTAGAAATATAATTATATGCATATTCTCATCAGAAATGGGTTTAATATGTTGCTATGTATATTTATAAACAATATTCCACCAATAATCCCCATGTAGAAAAATAATTATATGCATTTTCATATCAGAAATAGGTTTAATATCTTGCTATGTATATTTATAAACAATATTCCACCAATAATCCCAATGTAGAAATATAATTATATGCATATTCTCATCAGAAATGGGTTTAATACGTTGCTATGTATATTTATAAACAATATTCCACCAATAATCCCAATGTAGAAGTATAATTATATGCATATTCTCATCAGAAATGGGTTTAATATGTTGCTATGTATATTTATAAACAATATTCCACCAATAATCCCCATGCAGAAATATAATTACATGCATATTCTCATTAGAAATGGGTTTAATATGTTGCTATGTATATTTATAAACAATATTCCACCAATAATCCCAATGTAGAAAAATAATTATATGCATATTCATATCATAAATGGGTTAAATATGTTGCTATGTATATTTGTAAACAATATTCCACCAATAATCCCCATGTAGAAAAATAATTATATGCATTTTCATATCAGAAATAGGTTTAATATGTATCTATGTATATTTATAAACAATATTCCACCAATTATCCCCTTGTAGAAATATAATTATATGCATATTCTCATCAGAAATGGGTTTAATATGTTGCTATGTATATTTATAAACAATATTCCACCAATAATCCCCATGTAAAAATATAATTATATGCATATTCTCATCAGAAATGGGTTTTATATGTTGCTATGTATATTTATAAACAATATTCCACCAATAATCCCCATGTAGAAAAATAATTATATGCATATTTATATCAGAAATAGGTTTAATATATTCCTATGTATGTCTAACTACAATATTCCACCCACAATCCCCATGTAGAAAAAGTATATGCATATTATTATTAGTAATTGGTTAAATATGTTCATTATCGGGTGTTAACATGATATTCCTCCAATAATCACTATGAGAAATAATAATTCTTCCCATATTCCCATCAAAAACAGGTCAAATGTAATTTTTACATTACTTCTGTATCCTGTTGTACAGCTGCATATATATCAGCAAGTGAAGAGTTAAACATTAGCAACTGCTTCTTGCAACATTTTATCAAGCACTGCAGGAAAGAATAACATATTTTGAGAAACAACAGAGTCATTACCATTTATATGTGTATATAGTACACTGACACCTAGTGAGAGTTCTCAGTATTGCAACCAATAATCCAATCATCCCATCATCCTAATATGCAGTTTAGTACGTCCCTGCATGGTGGTAACTTATTAAAACAAAACATAAAAGTAATCATAAAATGTTAACATAAACATTGCAGGATTTGGAGGACCTGAGATCCCTAACTGCCCGCAAACTTATTAGTACCTTAAAGGGAACTGTGAATCAAGACAATCTTAAACTTAATATCAGCTTGCTCTGTCATCATTCTCCACTTTGTGACTAGGTGTTATTTGTTTTAATGGGCAGCCGTAAAGCTTTGGATATGCTACTACTAGAATGTTTAACTGGGTAATAGGTGGTAGGAGTCATGAAAGAGCAGATGTTCATTCCTAAGACCCATTAGTCATGCAATGTATCTGGAAGCCTGTAAGGATAAGTGAGGTATCGTCACTGAGAAATATAATGAGCATAGACCCTTAAGTGGTTTACGGCATAGTATTAGTGTAGTGATTTTCAGTCATCACAGGAACCTTATGGTCTGGTGTTCTGTATTACCCGTCCAACTAAATATGTATCTCACGTCTGTGGGGGAGCGACATTTTACCGGTTAACCCTGTGGGGGTGTATGTCTGCATCGGACATATTCCAAGTGAAAAGATCAGATATCATAGCACTGAGGACATGTAGGGAATGTGAGAGGTTTGTAGTACTTCCTGAACTTGTCATCCAGGAGGGTGGAGCTTTGGGGTCAGGAAGCATTATGTATCTTGACACGGTAAGGCTTGTGTGTGTCATTAGTAAGGGTGCAAATGAGATGCATACGTATGGGGAGGTAAATGTTAAGCAGTTATATTTTACATGTCAGGTAGAGTAAGGTGAATTCCTCAGTGCTATGAGTTGACATTAAAGGCTGTGTGGCTGGGTTGTAGCGTTGCGTATAGTACTGGCATAAGCAGATCCATGTTAGAAGAGTGCCAGGACTATCTATTGGTGTTTAATTGAAGTAAGTCGGCTCACCTAAAGTAATATACCTCTGCCTACATGCATATATGTCTGTCATATCTTACCCATTCCTATGCAATAACATATAGCGTGAGCTACCGAAGGTATAGAGAGATAGTCATGGAATTAGAGAGCTGTAGGATGAGCAAGAGTCAATCAATCAATGCGGGAGCAGAACTGTTCTATCATAAGAGGCTTGCGTTGGCGACGGTATGAAAGGACACTGCGAACAGAGTGAAAGCCAGTGGGAGTGTCATGTGACGAGGATCATGTCTCGCTGGACAAATGGGAGTCAGTTGTTGTGTTGACCGTGACAGGATGAGAAGAAAGTATGGGAGAGCAGCATCCAGAGCGTTGGTCAGAGCAAATTCACAGCATAGATATTCCGAGGAGACGAGGCTCTCCCCTTTCTCATTGGGCAGCGGGAGTTAGCGACAGCAAGGCAAGTAGGTATAGGGAAAGTCAACTTAACTGAACTGAAAGTAGAAGTTACAAAACTAAGCCGGAACATGGCTGCATACAATCCTGTTAGGAATCAGTGTGACGGGCGTCTTCAGTATTCCCTCCTGGCTCTCCGAGACTGTGGGGAGTCGGATGGGCTGGAGCCATGGTGTGTATTATGACAGGCATTGCGTCTTCTATTGCTTGAAGGGGATCTCCGTCCGGGAATCCTTGCTTCTTGTGCCTCCATCGGTTCTTCTTGCGGAACTTGTTTCCTCGGAGTCTGATAGTGGAATTCTGCGTACCAATTAGGTACATCCACTAGGGGAATGTCCAGAGCGTCACAGAATGAGTGCAGATCCTCTGGAACTTTTAGCAGGGCTGTGCGTCCTAGATGGGTAGCCGAGAGGCAGAAGGGGAACTTCCACCTGTATTGAATTCCTCTGGTATGCAGGACATCAAGTATTGGTTTAAGATCCCGGCGATTTTGCAACGTGATATTGGATAGGTCCTGAAAGATCTGGACTGTATGCCCTTCATGTAGTAATTGTTAACGGCTTCTAGCTTGCCTGAGGATTTCTTCTTTGAGCCTGAAATCTACAATGCAGCAGATTATATCCCGTGGGGGATCTGTGTCCCTGCCCTTGGGGCGAAGGGCCCTATGTATTCTTTCCATGGCGATCTGTGTCAGAGGTGGTCTGTTCAACAAATCATTGAACAGGCTGGTTACAGCTGGAGAGAGGTGGTCTGTAGATACAGTTTCAGGCATACCTCTGATCCTGAGGTTGTGACGGCGGCCTCTGTTGTCGAGGTCTTCGACATGACACTGGATTTCTCTCAGTTGAATAGTGTGCGTGTCGATCCATCTGGTGGCTTTGCGCAGCACCTGGTCATGTTCTGCTGTTACTTGTTCCACCTCATGAACCCTGTCAGACAGCGTATGAATGTCAATACGCAGATCAGCAATGGCCGCTGACAGGGTGTCTTTTATGTCAGCAGCTATTGTCCGCAGGTCGTGAATATTAAGGTAAGGCTGGGCGGGAGCGGGAGAGCTAGCGTTGTCCATAAGCATCGGGTCAGAAGTTTGAGGTAGAGGAGGGGGACTTAGCTGTGGTGCATCCGAGATCTGAGGCGGCCTGTGGCAGGACGGCCCCATGTTGCTTCTCTGTGACTGGAACATTTCAGGTATATTCTGGCCGATTCCTTCAGTCTGCCCTCTCGGGGAGCGGGATCTAGATGCAGATGAGACTCTAGAAGCTGTCCCCATTGTCAGGAGCTGTTTTTTTCTGATAAAAACCTCCGGTTTTAAAGTGAAAGGACTGGCGACAGCAGGAGCTCTCTAGTTAAGCGGCCACCTTCCTGCTTGGCCAAGCCACGCCCCCCATAATAATATATATGTGAGATAACAGTAAGTGGTCTTGCTATGCAAGACCACTTAACCAATTAATAAAAAGCCACTTCACTGTGGAGGATTTACACCTTTAGAAGATTTTATTTGAAGCAACACTTGCACTTTTTTCACTTCTCTTTTTTTGTCATTTTTATTACATTCATCGAGATAGTCAGAATCAAACTATTTGGGATTGTAAATATTTTATCATTTAATTTATTTTGTCACCTTTACACATTTTATTTATTCATTTGATATGCACATAATGTATACGTGTATTGTATAGTATTGTTTTTGCACATCATTGTATCTTTGCACAGTACTATTTATATTATGCACACAAATTGAGCATATGTTACCTCATGATTGTAGTATTATTAGTTGCGCTGATCACCTCTTTTACCTTTATCTACTTTAGTGTTACAACTCTACTTCCTCCTCTCCTCTTTCTTTCTCTGTCGGGGTCCCCCAAGGTTCTGTTCTTGGACCTCTCCTTTTCTCAATCTACACCACCTTCCTGGGTCAGTTGATTGCCTCCCATGGCTTTCAATATCATCTCTACGCTTATGACACCCAAATCTATCTCTCCATCTGTCCCTTCATGCATCACCAACTTACTAACAGACATATCCGCCTGGATATCACATCACTTTCTCGAAACTCAACCTATCCAAAACCAAGCTCATATTTCCTCCCTCAGGTGCCACTTCCCCTGATTTCTCTGTCAATATTAACGGCTCAACTATTAACTTGTCCCCCCACGCCATGGTCCTAGGTGTAATCCTGGACTCCGAACTAACCTTTCGGCCCCACATCCTATCGCTATTCAAAATTTTCCACCTCAACCTCCGCAACATCTCCAAGATACGCCCCTTCCTAACCAATGTCACAGACTTGGGTCTGCAGGAGAACCATTGCCTGGAGAACTGTGTTTTAATGTGTTCTTAAGTTATCCAGACAGAGATGGTCACTAATTGCTTTTGGCTTCTTATGCATAAGGTATTCATATGGGGTTGCTGGACTGTCTAAGGTGGTCATTGTTATCATAATAAGATTAGCTCTACTGTCTAAGGTGACCTTTGTCTGAGATAATGGGAGTAGACCATATCTGATGGTTTTCTGTATAAATTCAGTGTGTTTCTCAAATAAACAGTTCTTATTCTAGTTCACTCCAAAACTGGTTTTGTCTGATTCTTGGGGTAGCTTAGCCAGATCCACTGGTCTTGTGTTCCAGAACTTAGGAAGTGATATACTGATGGAAGCACTCAAGTGGAGCGTGGGACTTTCCGTCACATTTGGTTGGCAGCGGTGGGATACTTCCTTGTGCCTGGAACATCGAAAACTTGTTGGATGGATCTTCGCTACTCCAGCCTTAAGCAAAACACACTCAAGGATCTGCTGGAATCAAGGGGACATAACGCTCTACAGCACCACTCCCCCCCAAGAGGTGATCACCCAGATTATTGCAGACACGACCCATCCGAAAATGCTTGAGGTTCAGGAGATCGGGGGTACTGCAGCTGCAGAACGGGGTAGCCGCAAGAAACTTCCCTACGCAGCGTTCCGATCCTTCCAGGATGGGGTGGAGGAAATCGACCGGTACCTTCATGTCTTTGAGACCCAGTGTGGTCTCAAGGGAATTGACAAAGCTGACTGGGTCACCATTCTCATCAGCAAGCTGTCTGGTTGAGCACTGGATGCTTTTGAAGCCATACTGGCAGAAGACAAAAAAGACTACGAGCGTGTTAAGGAGCGGCTGCTGGCAAGATACGCAATCACTTCCGAAACTCATTGTTCCAAATTTCGCAGCCTACAATGGGAAGAGGGCAAGCCCAATACAGAATGGGCTCATCAGATGTCCCGATCAGTAGATGCATGATTCTCCAGTAGGGATGAGCCGAACACCCCCTGTTCGGTTCGCACCAGAACTTGCGAACAGGCAAAAAATTTGTTCGAACACGTGAACACCGTTAAAGTCTATGGGACACGAACATGAATAATCAAAAGTGATAATTTTAAAGGCTTATATGCAAGTTATTTGGGAGCAGTGATTTTAATAATGCTTAAAGTGAAACAATAAAAGTGTAATATCACTTTAAATTTCGTACCTGGGGGGTGTCTATAGTATGCCTGTAAAGGGGCGCATGTTTCCCGCGTTTAGAACAGTCTGACAGCAAAATGACATTTCAAAGGAAAAAAGTCATTTAAAACTACTCGCCGCTATTAATGAATTGCCGGTCCGACAATACACATAAAAGTTAATTGATAAAAACGGCATGGGAATTCCCCACAGGGGAACCCTGAACCAAAATTTAAAAAAAAAAATGACGTGGGGGGTCCCCCTAAATTCCATACCAGGCCCTTCAGGTCTGTTATGGATATTAAGGGGAACCCTGGCCAAAAAAAAAAAAAATGGCGTGGGGTCCCCCCTTAAAATCTATACCAGGCCCTTCAGGTCTGGTATGGATTTTAAGGGGAACCCCGCGCCAAAATAAAAAAAAATGGCGTGGGGTCCCCCCAAAAATCCATACCAGACCCTTATCCGAGCACGCAACCTGGCAGGCTGCAGGAAAAGAAGGGGGGACGAGAGAGCATCCCGCCCTCCTGAACCGTACCAGGCCACATGCCCTCAACATTGGGAGGGTGCTTTGGGGCAGCCCCCCAAAACACCTTGTCCCCATGATGATGGGGACAAGGGCCTCATCCCCACAACCCTTGCCCGGTGGTTGTGGGGGTCTGCGGGCGGGGGGCTTATCGGAATCTGGAAGCCCCCTTTAACAAGGGGACCCCCAGATCCCGGCCCTCCTCTCTGTGTGAAATGGTAAGGGGGTACAAAAGTTCCCCTACCATTTCACAAGAAAACTGTTAAAAATGACAAAAGACAATTTTTGACAATTCCTTTATTTAAATGCTTCTTCTTTTCTTCTATCTTCTATCTTCTTCCTTCTATCTTCCTTCGGTTTCTTCCTCTGTCTTCTTCTTCTTCTGATTCTATTGGTTCTTCCTCCGGTGTTCTCATCCGGCATCTCCTCCGCGGCGTCTTCTTATCTTCTTCTCCTCGGCCGCTCCGCATCCATGATGGCATGGAGGGAGGCTCCCGTTGTGTGACGCTTCTCCTCTTCTGACGGTTCTTAAATAATGACAATAATGACCCTGTGGCATTCCCCGTGATGTCAGAGGGGGTCTCCCCCGTTACGTAACCCCGCCCCTTCTGACGTCACAGGGAATGCCACAGGAAAGTCCCCGTGCGTCGGAGGGGGCGGGGTCACCCCCCTTTATTTAAGAACCGTCAGAAGAGGAGAAGCTTCACACAGTGGGAGCCTCCCTCCATGCCATCATGGATGCAGAGCGGCCCGAGGAGAAGAAGATAAGAAGACGCCACGGAGGAGATGCCGGAAGAGAACACCGGAGGAAGAACCAGAAGAACCGGAAGAAGATGGAGGAAGAAACCGAAGGAAGATAGAAGATAGAAGAAAGAAGAAGCATTTAAATAAAGGAATTGTCAAAAACTGTCTCTTGTCATTTTTAACATTTTTGACAGTTTTTTTGTGAAATGGTAGGGGTACTTTTGTACCCCCTTACCATTTCACACAGGGGGGAGGGCTGGGATCTGGGGGTCCCCTTGTTAAAGGGGGCTTCCAGATTCCGATAAGCCCCCCACATGCAGACCCCCACAACCACCGGGCAAGGGTTGTGGGGATGAGGCCCTTGTCCCCATCAACATGGGGACAAGGTGTTTTGGGGGCTACCCCAAAGCACCCTCCCAATGTTGAGGGCATGTGGCCTGGTACGGTTCAGGAGGGGGGGCTGCTCTCTCGTCCCCCCCCTCTTTTCCTGCAGCCTGCCAGGTTGCGTGCTCGGATAAGGGTCTGGTATGGATTTTTGGGGGGACCCCACGCCATTTTTTAAAAAAAAATTGGCACGGGGTTCCCCTTAAAATCCATACCAGACCTCTGAAGGGTCTGGTAAGTATTTTAAGGGGGGACCCCACGCCATTTTTTTTTTATTTTGGCCAGGCTTCCCCTTAATATCCATACCAGACCTGAAGGGCCTGGTATGGAATTTAGGGGGACCCCCACGTAATTTTTTTTTTTAATTTTGGTTCGGGGTTCCCCTGTGGGGAATTCCCATGCCGTTTTTATCAATGAACTTTTATGTGTATTGTCGGACCGGCAATTCATTAATAGCCGCGAGTAGTTTTAAATTACTTTTTTTCCTTTGAAATTTCATTTTGCTGTCAGACTGTTCTAAACATGGGAAACATGCGCCCCTTTACAGGCATACTATAGACACCCCCCAGGTACGAAATTTAAAGGGATATTACACTTTTATTGTTTCACTTTAAGTATTATTAAAATCACTGCTCCCGAAAAAACGTCCGTTTTTAAAACTTTTTTTGCATTGATCCATGTCCCCTGGGGCAGAACCCAGGTCCCCAAACACTTTTTATGATAATACCATGCATATAAGCCTTTAAAATTAGCACTTTTGATTTCTCCCATAGACTTTAAAGGGTGTTCCTCGGCATTCGAATTTGCCGCGAACACCCCAAATTCGAGTCGAACATGGGTTCAACTCGAAGCTCATCCCTATTCTCCAGCTGTCAGGCGACTACCTTAGCCCTTGACAGTAGACAAAGCAGTGGAACTAGATGACCAGTATATGAATACCCGGAGATCCCGCCCCCAACCGGAGCCTCGCAGCTTCTCCAGACCACCGCCGGCACCTGCCCATATCCAGCCATCTGCCCGGCAGTCAGTCGCCCTCCTTGCAATTGCCCAACCGGCTATACCCATCAAGAAAACCAGGCCTCGCTGTTATGGGTGTAATCAAATGGGACAGCAACAAGCTAACTGTCCTTGCAATGTCAATGCCACTTCATGGAACCATGCTACCATGGCAACAGCCCGAGTGGTTGCTCATTATCTAGAGGCAGCCTCACCTAGATGGCGGGGGTGAAGAGGAATTTTTGATACTCCATGAGGTGGACCCGATACAAACTGCTGCCGATGACAACCGCAGGAATCACCGACAGGCCATATGGGTGAATGCGCGACCCGCCCAAGGATTCAGGGACAGTGAAGCTGCTATTACTTTGGTGCAACCCAGGATGGTTACAACAACTGGGAGGTCCATAGCTGTGCGAGTGGCTGGAGACAAAGTTTTAGGCATCCCTACCGCCCAAGTGCATATAGATTGGGGCTCGGGATCCAGAGACGAGGAAGTTGGAATTATCAGAGATATACCTGCAGATGTTCGGGAATTACTTTATCGGGTGACCAAAGGGAAGGGATCTTATCCAGTGCCCAAGCGACAGCTGATCGTGCTGCAGAAATATCAGCGCAACCTGCTTAGCATTGGACATGACATTCCACTAGCAGGTCATTTCAGAGTGACCAAAACCCATCACTGTTTGACTCAGCTATTCTTCTTGCCAGGGATAACTGGGGACATTAACTAATATTGCCGTACCTGTTATACTTGTCAGCGGGTGGGAAAGAAGGGTGACCGATCTAAAGCTTCTTTGTACCCCCTACCCATCATAGCTGAGCCCGTTAGCTGGATAGCCATAGACCTGGTAGGACCGTTACCCCAACGGTGGTAGATAATGTTACCCGGAGGCAATTTACCTGGCAAACATACATACATGCAGAGACAGTGGTGGAGGCCCTGCTCCGAATATTTGCCAGGGTGGGTTTCCCTCAGGAGATTATCTCGGACCAAAGGGCTCAGTTTACTGCAGACCTAACCCGGCAGTTGTGGAAGCTCTGTGGAATTAAGCCTACACAGAGCTCTCCCTACCACCCCCAGCTTAACGGACTATGTGAGCGGTTCAGTAGAACACTGAAGCAATTACTGCTGACGTTTGCAACTTCTCACCGGGATTGGGAGAAATTTCTGCCATAGCTTCTGTTCTCTTACAGGGAAATGCCACAGGAATCTACGGGGTTCTCCCCGTTTTACTTATTGTATGGGAGACGGGTAGATCTACTTAGAGCCCATTGGGAAGGAAGTGTAGGGGCTGAGGAGACCTCGGTGGTAGGATACGCACTAGCGCTCTGGGATTGGCTGAAGGAACTCACGGACACCATGCAGGAGAACCTTCAAACCGTGCGGGGGTGGCAGAAGCGGTGGTATGATTGTACCACCCAGAATCACACCTTGGCTGTAGGGCAGAAAGTTCTTGCCCTCAAGCCTACGAAGTTGGACAAATTACAGGCCTCTTGGCAGGGACCCTACAAGGTAGTGCAGCAAAAATGTGACCCTATCTACTTGGTAGCTAAGTGCTCAGGTGAAAGAGTCCGGCAGACCTTCCATGTGAACGTGCTCAAAGTGTACCAAGAGAGTCCTGAGGAGATAGATGCCATATGTGCTTCAGCTGGGGAAGATTCCAAGAACCTTCCCCTCCCAGAGCTACCGTTAAGAGATAGGGACAGAGCAGGTGTGGAGACAGTGAGGTTAGATGGGCAGCTAAGCCCGGAGCAGCAAGAGCAGGCCAGGTCCTTAGGCAGCGTCAGGACATGTTTTCCACCAAGCCTGGATACACTACTATGGCAGTGAACCAAGTAGAGACCCCGGGACAGCCACCTATCCGGCAGGCGGCCTACTGGGTACCCGAGTCAGTGAGAGAAGGTATGAAGCAGGAGATAAAGGACATGCTCGATTTAGGAGTCATCAAGCCCTCCAACAGCCCCTGGGCATCCCCAGTAGTGCTAGTGCCGAAGCGGGATGGTACTACCCACTTCTGCATAGATTACTGCAGACTAAACGACTGCACAACGACTGACACATATCCCATGCCCCAGGTCGATAAACTGTTAGACCTCATCGCCCAATGTAGTTTCCTAACTACCCTTGACCTATGCAAAGGGTACTGGCAGATTCCTCTGGATCCGGAATCTTTTTCATAGTCAGCATTCATCACCCCCTTCAGCTTGTACCAGTCCAAGGTCATGCTATTTGGGATGAAGAATGCTCCAGGGACGCTCCAGAGGATGCAAGTTCAACTCCTTGATGGCCTCCAGGATTATGCCTGTGCATAGCTGGATGACATTCCGACGTACAGTGATACCAGGGAGGAACATTTACTCCACCTGTGTACTGTGTTAGACCGCATCAGGGCATGTGGGACTGACATTAAAGTCAGAGAAATGTAGCATAGGGATGTCCGAGGTTTCGTACCGTGGGCAACAGCGTCCCAAACCAGCTAAAGTGAGGCCGTTGCCAACTGGCCCACCCCCAGGATGAAAACCCAGGTTTTAGCATCCCTAGGCACTGCAGGGTACTACAGAAGGTTTGTACCCAACTATAGCATGACAGCTTAACCCCTGACTGATTGACCAGGAATAATCTTCCCCGCCAGGTCTTGTGGTCCCCAGAGTGTGAAAATACTTTCCAGCCCTAAAAAATGATTGATTTCTGCCGCAGTTTTGGCTGCTCCTGACCCAAACAAACATTTTTGTGTCCATACAGATGCTTCTACCTTCGGTTTGGGAGCCGTGCTAAGCCAAGTGGGAGCGGATGGCAGTGAGCACCCTGTTGGCTACATCAGTCACAAACTACTACTCCAGGAGGTGGGGTATGCAGCCTTGGAAAAAAAATGTTTGGCGTTGGTGTGGGCCTTGAAAAAACTTCAGCCGTATCTCTATGGACGATTCTTCACGGTGCTCACTGACCACAACCCTTTGATCTGGTTAAGTCGAGTATCTGGAGACAACAACGCTTATTGAAATGGAGTCTTGCCCTGCAGCCCTACAACTTTTCTGTGCAGTACAGGCCGGGGGTGACAAAACGGGAATGCAGATAGACTCTCCCGGCAAACTGAACTTTGATTGTACTATAGCTCCTGGACATTGCCAAGCTGACCGTATTGGATCTAGCTGGGACTGCCAGACTATGGAACAGTGGGGAGTATTGTCACGGACTTGGGTCTGCAGGTGAACCATTACCTGGAGAACTCTGTGTTTTAATTTGCTCTTAAGTTATCCAGACCGAGCTGGTCGCTAATTGCTTTTGGCTTATTATGCATAAGGTATTCTTATGGGGAAACCGGACTGGCTAAGGTGGTCATTATTATGATAAGATTAGCTCTACTGTCTAAAGTGACCTTTGTCTGAGATAATGGGAGTAGCCCTTATCTGATGGTTTTCTGTATAAATTTGTTATAAATTATAAACAGTTCTTATTATAGTTCACTCCAAAACTGGTGTTGTCTGGTTCTTGGGGTAACTTAGCCAGATCCACTGTTCTTGTGTTCCAGAACTTAAGAAGCGATATACTGACGGAAGCACTCAAGTGGAGTGTGGAACTTTCCGTCACATTTGGTTGGCAGCGGTGGGATACTTCCTTGTGCCTGGAACATCGAAAACTTGTTGGATGGATCTTCGCTACACCAGCCTTAAGCAAAACACACTCAAGGATCTGTTGGAATCAAGGGGACATAACGCCAGCAACAAGTCAAAGGCCACCCTAATTGCTGATGACATTTGCAACATGGAATGGTGTAATGGTGTGAATATATCTTTTCATGATAAACGGAGTAATGTGTTAATGGTACATGATAATGTGGTGTCCATAGGTACAGGTAAACCTGGGAAACAATTAGTGACTGCTGAGTCAGGTACCAGAAATAAGAGGGGTTCCGTTGTAAACACCATAGAAATGGGCCCCCTACAGTCTCAGGACAGTAATGCTGAGAGAGGTTTTGGGAAACCTGGGAACTTGAAGCGTGGAGGTAGAAGGGTTGATCGAAAGGTAAGGGGGACCCTGTTAAAATTTCAGAAGAGAAAGTGCTTTTGGAAGAGGACCCGGAAAAAAAGTTGGAAAGGATTCATTAGAGCCTGTAGCAGAGTGGCAGTGAGGCTTAGAGGGAGACACCAAAGGAGGCATTGGGTAGAGTTCCACTTTAGGAAAAAAAGTATGATCAGACAGGATTGGACTTCTGTAAATGGTAGCTGGCACAGAGGTGCCAAAATAAATTTGTGTTTCTCCCTCCGGTTCAAAACAAAGGGGGAGGATATGTGACAGTACGGATCCCTGTCCTAGTGATTGTTGCCCAGGATTCCCAAATAGGCAGGTTGAGAGGCTCCAGGAGGATTATTTAATTTGGAGGAAACTGTTTTATCAGTTTCCTCTGTGGTTTGTAAAATCCAGTTGGGGACCTGGAGCCTGGACATTTCATAGCGATCTGGGTGGGATGGAATCTCCAATCCTGGGACCGGGTTTTGGGAACAGCCAGGAGTCTGGCTTGTTGATTGTACAGGTGGGTCCTGGGCTTATAGCAGAGCCAGGACCAGGGTTCTGGGCTCCACCTTCCCAAGGAGTCCAGGTTTGCAAGGGAGAAGTGTGTCTGTCTGCAGAGGGTCCAAGCCTGTGGGCTGGAAGAGCAAGGAAGCTGGAAAAGAGTGCTGAGGTACAGGAACTCCGTTATAAAGCCAAGAGGTTTGAAGCAAAGCCTGACCAGAGAGCCAGGTGGCTTGGTATTTTTGTTTATTACTGCTGTGAAGTTGAAACCCCTGCGTGGGAATTCTGGATGCACATTTTCTTTTTTTAATAAAAGTGGGCCTACAAGCCCTTAAACGGCATATCTGACATGGACTCTGCTCACTGGTAAGCTCTACACTGAAGCTAAACATCCCCCAATGTCACAGTTCGCATACTCACAATATTTGAATTTCACATTTTTATTATAGTGACTATATGCGATTTTGAATTGAGGTACAGTCGCATGATTGCACTTGGTTATATGTTTTTCACTGCATATATATTGTTTTATACACTCTAAAATTAGAATGTTATATTATCATCTAAAGGCACATTTTTGCTTTTGTGAATTATATACATCACAAGCGCTACATATATTTTTATAAATATATATGTTATATTTACATTGTGCTGCCTGGTACCAAGAATGAAATGCTGCCCCCCCCCCCAAAAAAAAAAAAAAATCTGACATGGACTCTGCTCACTGGTAAGCTCTACACTGAAGCTAAACATCCCCCAATGTCACAGTTCGCATACTCACAATATTTGAATTTCACATTTTTATTATAGTGACTATATGCGATTTTGAATTGAGGTACAGTCGCATGATTGCACTTGGTTATATGTTTTTCACTGCATATATATTGTTTTATACACTCTAAAATTAGAATGTTATATTATCATCTAAAGGCACATTTTTGCTTTTGTGAATTATATACATCACAAGCGCTACATATATTTTTATAAATATATATGTTATATTTACATTGTGCTGCCTGGTACCAAGAATGAAATGCTGCCCCCCCCCCCCCCCCCCAAAAAAAAAAAAAATCACGCCCACCAAAATTCCCCCACATCCATTATTTTATATCATGATAACTAAAGTGGACCTGTCATGGCTCTATACATGTATATAGGAGTATAAAGAGGACTTGTCATGGCTCTATACATGTGTATAGGAGTGTAAAAGGACGTGTCATGGCGCAATACATGTATATAGAAGTATAATGAGGACCAGTCATGGCTCTATACATGTATATAGGGGTAGAAAGAGAACCTGTCTAGGCTCTATATATGCATAGGCGTATAAAGAGGACCTATCATGGCACTATACATGTATGTAGGAGTATAAAGAGGATCTGTCATGGCTCTATACATGTATATAGGGGTAGAAAGAGAACCTGTCTAGGCTCTATACATGCATAGGAGTATAAAGAGGACCTGTCATTGCACTATACATGTATGTAGGAGTATAAAGAGGACCTGTCATGGCTCTATACATGTATAAAGAGGACCTGTCATGGCTCTATACATGTATATAGAGGACCTGTCATGGCTCTATACATGTATATAGGGGTAGAAAGAGAACCTGTCTAGGCTCTATACATGCATAAGAGTATAAAGAGGACCTGTCATGGCACTATACATGCATGTAGGAGTATAAAGAGGACCTGTCATGGCACTATACATGTATGTAGGAGTATAAAGAGGACCTGTTATGGCTCTATACATTATATATGGTGGAATATCCGCGCTAAACCCTCTAACATATGTGCATATACTTATATTTAACCCCCTTCCCTGCCAGTGACATTTACACAGTAATCAGTGCATTTTTATAGCACAGATCACTGTATAAATGTCACTGGTGCCAAAAATGTGTCAAAAGTGTCTGATGTGTCCACCGGAATGTCGCAGTCTTGCTAAAAATCGCAGATCACTGCCATTACTAGTAAAAAAAATTATAATAAAAATGCCTTAAATTTATTCCCTATTTTGTAGACACTATAGCTTTTGTGCAAACTAATTAATCAATCATTATCACTTATTGCAGTTTTTTTACCAAACATATGTAGAAGAATACATAATATAATAAAATATTTTATTTTTATTTTTTTGGATGTTTATTATAGCAAAAAGTAAAAAAAATATATATATATATAAATATATATATCATTTTTTTTTTTCTTTCTTCAAAATTGTCGCTATTTTTGTTTATAGCACAAAAAATAAAAACCGCAGAGGTGATCAAATACCAACAAAAGAAAGCTCTGTTTGAAGTGCAATATTTCTATTATTACATTGTTTATATAAAATAAAATAGTTCAACTCACCATAATGCAGAATCAGTGGGAGCCCTGAGCGTGTCACTTGCCAACATCACTTGCCTTCAGATGCGGATTGTCATTTGCCACATGTTGCGGATTGTCACTTGCCACAACGTCACCTGCCACACATTGCGGATTGTCACTTGCCACAATGTCACACATTGCGGATTGTCACTTGCCACGACGCCACCTGCCACACATTGTGGATTGTCACTTGCCATGACGCCACCTGCCACATGTTGCAGATTGTCACTTGCCACAACATCACCTGCCACACATTGCGGATTGTTACTTGACACAACATCACACATTGCGGATTGTCACTTGCCATCATGCCACCTGCCACACGTTGCAGGTTGTCACTTGCCACGACATCACCTGCCACACATTGCGGATTGTCACTTGCCACAACGTCACACATTGCGGATTGTCACTTGCCACGAATCCACCTGCCACATGTTGTAGATTGTCACTTGCCACGATGTCACACATTGTGGATTGTCATTTGCCACGACGCCACCTGCCACACGTTGAAGATTGTCACTTGCCACAACGTCACCTGCCACGATGTCACACATTGCGGATTGTCACTTGCCACGGCGTCACCTGCCACACATTGCGGATTGTCACTTGCCACAATGTCACACATTGCGGATTGTCACTTGCCACGAATCCACCTGCCACATGTTGTAGATTGTCACTTGCCACGATGTCACACATTGTGGATTGTCATTTGCCACAACGCCACCTGCCACACGTTGAAGATTGTCACTTGCCACAACGTCACCTGCCACGATGTCACACATTGCGGATTGTCACTTGCCACGACGCCACAAGTTGCAGATTGTCACTTGCCACAACATCACCTGCCACACATTGCGGATTGTCACTTGCCACGAGGTCACACATTGCGGATTGTCACTTGCCATGACGCCACCTGCCACACGTTGCGGATTGTCATTTGCCACGACAACACACAGTGTGGATTGACTTGCCATGACGCCACCTGCAACACATTGCAGATTGTCACTTGCCACAACGCCACCTGCCACACGTAGCAGATAGCGGATTGTCTCTTGCCACGATGTCACCTGCCACACGTAGCGGATTGCCACTTGCCACAACATCACCTGCCACACATAGTGGATTGCCACTTGCCATGACATCACCTGCCACATGTAGCAGGTTGCCACTTGCCACGACGTCACCTGCCACACGTAGTGGATTGCCACTTGCCACAATGTCACCTGCCACACGTAGTGGATTGCCACTTGCTGTGTCCCAGAGTAAAGGCAGACAGCAGAGAGATGATGTCATCTCTTTGCTTCCCCACCCGCCGGCCCGCTGATTGGCCAGCAAGACCGCTCACAAGCCAACTATCCCGCCCGCTGACTGACTGCTCATGTCCCCCATCGGACAGTGTCCGCCCTGTACTGCGCAGACGCAGCGATTGCGCAGTACGGAGGACATAGGAGACACTGAAAGTCTCCGAACATGAACAGCGGGAGCGTGTGGCACAATGTACTTTCAATTGGGCAGGCGCCGTGTAGAGCTGATGAACAGCTGTTAATGTTCGGAGACTTTTGGCATCTCCTTTGTCCTCCGTACTGCGCAAGCTCTGTGCCTGCGCAGTACAGGGCGGACACTATCCGATGGGGGACCTTTCTCGGCAGAACCGGGCTCCTCACAGTAGGATCCACAGCGGAGCCAGCGGAATTGCCTCCCCCCTGAAAGTGCCCCCTGGAGCCATCGCTCCATCGGGTCCCGTGGTAGGGCCAGCCTGGCACGTGCTGGTGCGCATGCGCATGGGAGACCACAGATGCCCGTGCGTGCTTGTGCGCATGCGCGACATGTGGCGGGCATGCGCTGGAGCACGCCATAGCGCCAGTTGGCGCCAGTAGGCCTATTTAAAGGAGGCCCCAGATACTGATCGGTGCTGACTGGTCTTCAGCTGTGTCCCTGTTGCGCTGAACCTGTGTTATTCTGCCTGATTCCCGTTGCTGACCTTGGCTCCCGTTTAACTCTGTTATACCTGATCTCTGGTTCCTGATCCCGGCTTCCCATCTGACCCGTCTCTGCCTGATGTTCCAGTACCCTGCTGCACGCCTGTTGACGAACCTGGCTTCCCATCTGACCCGTCTTTGCCTGATGTTCCGGTACCCTGCTGCCTGCCTATTGACGAACCTGGCTATCCCTGTGACCTGGCCCTGGTGCCCAGCTTGGCCCAGCACAACTACCCGAGTGTCTGCAACTACAGTCCTGCGACCAGCTGTGACTTCCTGCTCTGCAACTACAGTCCTGCGACTTCCTGCTCTGCAACTACAGTCCTGCGACCAGCTGCGACTTCCTGCAACAGGGTTCCTGGTTTCCACCTGCAGGCACTCGTGTGCCTCCTGTTCATTGGCTCCTTCTGTTTCACTCTCAGCGGGACCTGGACTGGAGATACAAGAGAGGCCGACCTCGTCAATTCAGTCTCCCTTCAGGTACTTGACAGTACCAGTCGGGAGGTCTCTCTGCTGCCAAACTGTTACCGCACTCTCCCACGTAGTGCAAGGGTTGCATATGGACTTTGCCCGCATCCATAACCAACTTCAGTATACATCCAGCTTTACTCCCACTTCCGAGCATCCAAGACTCAAGGATTCCTTTGCTCAAACTATGACTTTCTCCCAAACTGAACTGCCTTACCTTCCTAAGCCCAGGGTACCCTTGCCCGAACGGTTTTCTGGGGACCGTAAAAAGTACAGGACTTTTCAGAATGCCTGCGAGCTTTACTCTTCTTTGCTACCCCGTACATTCTCTACAGAGGAAGTGAAGGTGGGATTTCTTATCTCCTTGTTGCTGGAGGAACCCCAGGCCTGGGCATTTCAGCTTCGGGAACAACACGACCCTGTCCTGGCTTCGGTCAAATCCTTTTTCACTGCCATGGCTCAATTATATGCCGATCCTTTCCGCACCAGACAGCAAAGACTTTGCTGAGTCATTTGCAACAAGGTTCTAGGCCTATGGAGGACTATGTCTCGGACTTTCGTTTATGGAGCACTGATACTGAGTGGAATGATTCAGCTTTACACTTCCGATTTCGTCTTGGCCTGTCAGAGGCCATCAAAGATGAACTCGCCAGGGTAGAAATACCTACCTCTCTGAATGACTTAATCCACCTCAGCATACAAATTGACCGTCGCCTACGTGAAAGACGGTTCGAGAAAGCCGGAAATCTTCATCTAATACCTACCTGCTCGACGGACCCATCACCTGCCTCCTTCTCAAGCATGCCAAGAAAAGTTTCTGACATCAGGAAAATTCCAAATGCCAGCTTTCCTAGTCCCCCTCTGACCGAACAAGAGCGGTCTCATCGTCGCCGCAATAATCTGTCTTTATTGTGGCGAGCAGGGGCACTTCCTTGTTCCAGAAGGCATCGTAAAAGACCCCTCAGTCCATCTTCTACAGTCGTGGCATTAAGTTCCAGTCAAAGCCACACCCTGCTGCCTGTTTCCCTTCAGTTAACCGGAAAGACTCTTACTATTTCTGCTATTGTGTACTCTGGGGTCTGTAACTGTTTCGTGGACTCTGCCTTTGCAAATACGCACGCACTCCCTTTGCGTGCTAAGAAGAACAGCTTCACGGTCCACCTGGCAGATGGTTCAGGCATCAAATCTGGGCCCGTCACTCTAGAGACTGAACCCATCCTGTGCCTCACAGCTTCTGGGCATCGTAAGCTGCTACGTCTAGATGTCATTACATCTCCCCTATTTCCTGTCATTCTTGGGCAACCCTGGTTGAAGACACATAACCCCCTCATCAACTGAATCACAGGGGAAGTGACTTTTTCTTCTAAATACTGTAATGAATTCTGCATTCCTCCTCTACCCAAGTCTGAAGAACCGCTCCTCTGCATTAACAAGGACCCTGAAACCATTAAACTTGTGCCTTCCATTTACCATGACTTTCTGGACGTTTTCAATAAAAAGAGCACTGACACTCTCCCTCTTCATAGACCATATGATTGCCCTATCGATCTCTTACCCAGTGCAGAAATTCCCTTTGGCAGGATCTACCCACTCTCAGAACCAGAACTGGAGGAGTTGCGGAAGTACATTGATGAGAACCTTGATAAGGGGTTTATTCGGCCATCTTCTTCCCCCGCGGGAGTGGGAATATTTTTCGTGGAGAAGGATCACTCCCTCCGGCCCTGTATTGATTACCAGGACTTAAATAAGGTAACCATCAAAAACCAATACCCCTTACCTCTTATTTCATAACTATTCCAGAGGCTTTGGGAAGCTCGTATATTTACAAAACTAGACTTGAGAGGAGCATACAACCTGATCAGAATAAGAGAAGGGGATGAATGGAAGACTGCCTTCAGATCTCGTTTCGGACAATTTGAGTACCTAGTGATGCCCTTTGGACTCTGTAATGCTCCAGCCACCTTCCAGCATTTTGTAAATGATGTGTTCCGGGACTTTCTTGATTTATTTACTATTGTTTACTTGGACGACATTTTAATTTTTTCCACCTCCTTAGAGTCCCATCGAATTAACGTGAAGAAAGTGTTAAACAGACTAAGGGAACACCATCTCTATGCTAAGGCGGAGAAGTGTGAATTCGAAAAACTCACCATCCAGTTCCTGGGGCTCGTTATCTCTGCAGACGGAATTGCCATGGACCCACAGAAGGTATCTGCAGTACTCGATTGGCCTGCCCCTACTGATAAGAAATCAGTACAGCGGTTTGTGGGGTTCGCTAATTTTTACAGGAAGTTTATTAAAGACTTTTCCAGTATTGTATCCCCTATCACACAGCTAACCAAGCTACGCACGACCTTCACATGGACCTCTGAAGCTCAGACAGCATTCGAAAAACTGAAAGGCCTCTTCACATCCGCACCCATCCTGAAACACCCAGATCCTGCTCTGCCCTATGTCCTTGAAGTGGATGCCTCCGAAATAGCTGTGGGAGCCATATTGTCCCAACGACAGGGGACAAAATCGCTACTCCATCCTGTCGCTTTCTTCTCCAGAAAACTAAATAATCCTGAAAGAAACTACGATGTCGGTGATCGGGAATTACTCGCTATTAAGTATGCCTTGAAGAATGGCGTTATTTGCTAGAGGGAGCTGCGCACCCTATTCTTGTATTCACGGATCACAAAAACCTGGAGTACTTAAGAACAGCGAAAAGATTAAGACCTCGCCAGGCCAGGTGGGCAATTTTTTTTTTTTTTGCAAGATTCTGCTTCCACATCACTTACCGGCCAAGGTCAAAGAATGGGAAGCCTGACGCTCTTTCCCGCATGTTTCAAGATACTGAAGCATCTCCCGAACCTGATACCCTCCTACCCGCTAAGAACTTCCTGTTACTACAAACTGATCTCATCTCCCAAATAAAGACAGCAGTCCTGAATCAACCTCCCTCCCAAAAACTCCATCTCCATCTCATTTCGGGGTACACAAGACTTCAAAACTGGTCCTTCGCTGCTTCTGGTGGCCAGACTTAATACAATTCTGCAGAGACTATGTAAGATCTTGCACTACGTGCTTACGAAACAAGACGGACAGATCTAAGAATTGGGGTCTGCTGGAACCTCTCCCTGTACCAGATAAATTATGGAGCATGATCTCCATGGACTTCATTGTCGAGTTACCCCCATCCGAAGGGTTTACCACCATCTTTGTTATTGTGGATCGCCTATCCAAGATGGCGCACTTTTTGCCCCTAAAGGGTACCCCTTCCGCTGCAGAGACTGCCTCATCTTTCGTCAAGGAAGTGGTACGCCTACATGGTATCCCTGTCAACATCGTGGAGTTCAGTTTACGTCCAGATTTTGGAAATCCTTGTGTGAGGTTTTGGGCATTAAACTCTGCCTATCATCTGCTTACCACCCCCAGACTAACGGCCAAACGGAGAGAACAAATCAGACGCTGGAGCAATATCTCCGATGTTTCTCTTCTTTTGCACAGGATGATTGGGCGTCTCTTTTGCCGTTAGCAGAATTCACCTACAATAATTCAATACTCTTCTATCAAGCAAACCCCCTTTTTTGTTAATTATGGGTTCCATCCATCTTTTTTGCCCGATGTCCCCCAAGAATTCTCAGTACCGGCAGTACAGGATCATCTGGAGTTCTGGAAAGTTAACAACCTCTTCCTGCAAGAAGCTATGTGCAAGTCCCAAGTAGATTCTATGACAGAAGAAGAAGAGATAATCTGGATCTGAAACCCGGAGAGAAGGTATGGCTATCTACCACAAATCTAAAGCTGGCCTGCCCTTCAAGGAAGCTAGGACCAAGATACATTGGCCCATTCCCTATTAAAAGAAGGATTAACGCTGTTGCTTTCGCGTTAAGCCTACCAGAGAATCTAAGAATTCATCCGGTGTTCCATGTGTCCCTCTTGAAACGATCCGTGGCTAATCCCTTTCCTGACCGAGAATCCGAGACTCCTGCTCCTCTGTTGGTGGAAGGGAATGAGGAGTTCGAAGTGGAGGCTGTCCTGGATTGCAGGAAAAGAAGGGGCCAGACCCAGTTCCTTATTAAGTGGAAGGGCTACGGCCCTGAAGATAATTCATGGGAACCCAGCTCCGATGTGCACAATCCACGATTAGTTCAAGCCTACCTTCGCCTCCATCCTGAGAAAAAAGTGGGCATCCGGAGGCTGCCATTAAGTGGGGGCAATGTAAGGAAACCAGCAGAAATCACCTGGCGCGCGCTGGTGCGCATGCGTGCGTGCACGGGAGACCACAGATGCCCGTGCGTGCTTGTGTGCATGCGCGCACACGCAGGAGCGCGCCCTAGCGCCAGTTGGCTCCAGTGGGCCTATTTAAAGGAGGCCCCAGCTACTGATTGGTGCTGACTGGTCTTCAGCTGTGTCCCTGTTACTCTGAACCTGTGTTATTCTGCCTGATTCCCGTTGCTGACCTTGGCTCCCGTTTACCTGGCTCTGAACTCTGTTATACCTGATCTCTGGTTCCTGATCCCAGCTTCCCATCTGACCTGTCTCTGCCTGATGTTCCGGTACCATGCTGCCCACCTGTTGACAAACCCGGCTTCCCATCTGACCCGTCTTTGCCTGATGTTCCGGTACCCTGCTGCCCGCCTGTTGACGAACCCAGCTATCCCTGTGACCTGGCCCTGGCGCCCAGCTTGGCCCAGCACAAATACCAGAGTGTCTGCAACTACAGTCCTGAAGAATTAAAATTCATATAATCATTATTGTTACAGATGGTCCGGCAATAGGGAGGTCCCCAGTGTTTGAAGGTTCCCAGGGCTGTTTCATGTGCTGCAGCAGAGGATCCTAAGCCATAGAACTGCCGGTGAGCTGATGAGTAGTCACACTATCCGAGTCCGCGATGGACAGAGACTCCGGAAGTGACGTCAGCGGTGAGGGACGGCAACCAGCGTAGACCGCAAGTCGGATGTGGTCATCAGAAAGGGACGCGTTTCGGAACATCTAATTGGTTCCTTTATCAACCAGTTAGGTTGGTTAAAACTTCCAGGATCTCCATCCATTGCAGACTCGGATAGTGTGACTACTCATCGGCTCACCTGCAGTTCCATGGCTTAGGCTCCTCTGCCGCAGCATATGAAACAGCCCTGAGAACCTCAACCTTCACACGCTGGGGACCTCCCTGTTGTCGGACCACCTGCACCAATAACAATTATATGCCTTTTAATTCTTCAGATCTTGTAAGTGTTTTTAATCCTTTTGGGGATATTAAATAGCTTTTAATTCTGCACTTAGAGGCGCCTTTCTTTTTGTTTTGTTCCAAATCAGGGACTGTTCCTCAAAATCAGGGACAGCTGAGAGCTACTACAGCACAGCATAACACGTCAATAAACCGTAACCGTGTGAATCCAACCTTGATAACCCTGCTTGCCCAAGTATAAATTTAATGTGTACATTAATAATAATGTTATATAATAAAGTTTTGTTATCAATGGAAGAGCAGGGTTCCTATGTTGTACAACATTTCTAGGCCGTTGTTCTATCAGAATACTGCTACCCATCAGAAAATGCAATGGAAGTGATGTTGCAAACAAAATTGCTTATTGCGCATGCGCTATGCGTCCCTACATGGCCGGTTTGCGTTTCAGTAGGTTTTCTAATCTGACAGAACACAAAGGCGGCAGCGGACATCTTCTTACACCCAGGCAAGTCTTCAATTTCACACTTATTTTAGCAGTTATCTCACCTTATATACTGAAATAGATCATTTCACCGTGACTGAGTGAAATAGTCCTATTTCACTATATAATCAGTTTGGTGCTGAGCAGTGCGGGGAGTACTAAGATGGCCTTCGCCACCTACTGCCTGCAGGCTTGTTGTTGTATTTACTATAATACTAATAATAATACTAATAATGTAATACTGTATTTCAGTATATAAGGTGAGTTTACTGCTAAAATAAGTGTGAAATTAACCACTTAAGCTCCGGACCATTTTGCTGCCCAACGACCAGAGCACTTTTTGTGATTCGGCACTGCGTTGCTTTAATTGACAATTGCGCGGTCTTGCGACGTGGCTCCCAAACAAAATTGACATCCTTTTTTTTCCCCCACAAATAGAGCTTTCTTTTGGTGGTATTTGATCACCTCTGTGTTTTTTATTTTTTGCGCTATAAACAAAAATAGAGCGACAATTTTGAAAAAAAAGCAATATTTTTTACTTTTTGCAATAATATCCCCAAAAAATATATAAAAAAAACATCACCACAACATTCCTCAGTTTAGGCCGATACGTATTCTTCTACATAAGAAAAAATAAAAATAAAGCGCTGATGTAGACTCTCTATGAAATAACAAAACACCAAAAAGAAATGTGTAAGCTGCAACCAACCAATTAGTGCTGTGACACCTGTTGCTATAAATCAATATAAAATATGTTGGTGCGCTTATCAAACGATCCCCATCTGTTGGAGTGGTGCTTATATATAAAATCCTAAACCATAAAAATACCCTGATATCATAATCAGTAAAGTGAATACGTGCAAATAAATAATCAATCAATAAAGTGAATAAATGCAAAAAAATGGATCAAAAAACATTTACCCTGATATCACAATCAGTAAACTGAATAGGTGAAAATAAATATATCAATCAATAAAGTGAATAAATGCAAATATATGCATCAAAAAACATATAAGGAAACACACATCCCTAGATAGATATATGTAGATGGAAAAAAATAAATAAATAAATAGTGTCTGTTTGTGTTAATGCAGCTGAGGTCTAAATGTCCAATCAATTGCCTTTGATGAACTTGCTTGTATTTCAATTCTCACAGATTACAGTTGCATGATGAATTACATTTGCAAGGTGATGATTCATAGAAGGATAAAAGAAAAACCATCATTGCGCAGTGTTTTTAAATGCTACAAGACTGGGCAAACAATGTAATCCACTCACACATTTGCAGTAGCTGAATTGCTTTTGTTATAATGGTCAGACAGCTTCACTGCTCATACAGCTATCACGGTGTTTGCCGAACACTATGCGAAGACGTCACTGACTCCTCCTCCCTGAGTGCTGCAGGGGTTAAGTGTGTCCTATGGAGTGATTCTAACTGTGGGGGGAGGGGCTACATGTGACACTACACTGATCACCGCTCCTGATTACAGGGAGTGGTGATCAGTGACAGTGTCACTAGGCAGAACGGGGAAATGCTTGTTTACATTAGCATTTCCCCATGCTTCAGCTCCGTGAGACGAATGCGGGTATCCCCGTGGACATCGACGTGACCCGCCATCACACTCACGGAGCTCGTGGCAGGGTTGCGCGTGCCACCGTCAGCGCACACGCAACCACACGGCGGCAAATTCAAAGGAACGTACAGGTACGCCCATTTGCGCAGCCGTGCCATTCTGCCAGCATATATGTACATGCTGCGGTCGGCAAGCGGTTAAAGACCTGGGTGTAAGAAGATGTCTTCTGCTGCCTTCGTGTTCTGTCAGATTAGGAAACCTATTAGAATGCATAGCGGCCCTATTGGAACACATGGCGCATGCGTAGTAAGCAATTTTTCTCAGAACGTCACTTCCTTTACATTTTCTGATGCGTATCGGTATTCTGACAGGACACCACTACTAAGGCATCTTGCAGATGAGAACGAGGCTTGGAACGCTGCTGCAGTAAGAGGTGTTCCATCAGGTTAAACGACCCATCAAATCTTGCAACGGAAGTGACATTCCGTCATGGCCATCTTGGTATACCCCGCACTCACAGTAAGCCTACAGACTGAAGTTGCCAAGCGGACATCTTTTTACACCCACTGAAGTCTTGCATTTCACACTTATTTTTACCAGTCAACTTATATCGTGAAATATAGTATTTCAAAATCCGTCTAACTGTTTTGATGTTGAATTTTGAAAGCAGCAGTCTTCTATCAGGTTAGCAAACCTGAAATAAATATATAAGCTGCGCTTTCAAATATACTCTTCACATTATATATGTGATAACCAAAGTGCAAATATGCGTGTGACTCACACACCGTGATACATCCAGTAACTAGTGACTGTAAAAAGTGACAATTTTGCAACAAATGGTTATAAAAAAAATGTACATATAAATGAAAATAATCACACTAGTAAAAAGTGCTAAAACGTGCATCCATATGGTGGTTGGTTGTATCAAAATTATTGTTCATAAAATCATATAGAGTTCATAAAATCATATAGTGGACTCAATCCACTAAAACATATAGATGAATAAAAAGTGCTTCTATGTGCATATGTGTCATCCAATTATTTCAATTCAAAAGTGCTTCTAAAGTCCATGCGATTTGGAAACTGCTGTGTAAATAATCCAAAGCAAGCCACAGTGATCACACTCAGGTGCTCCCCCCCTAGGTATTAAACGCTCACCTCTGAGCGTGTGACTTTGCACTTAGGCTTAGTCAATACACGCCTGTGAACCACCTCTGGGGCGCTGCAGTTTTAACCAGACTCTTAGACTCGTCAGCACTATACCTTGGTTGAGTAAAAAAAGGACTGGATGGTGTAATAATGTTTTAACAGTTTATTAATCACATAAAACCCCCCTATGGGGTACTCACATAGTATAGGTGCGTCAGTGCGCCACTCTATATCAGGCAAACAGCAAACAGGATGTAAAGATACCGGATCGATATTGGGATGGTATGGGGTTATTTCCTGACAGGTCACCTGCTGAACATCCATCCTGTCCCCTCCGCAACACGTATCGATACAGGGCACTTCCGTATCTACTTCAGTGGAAAATATAGTGGTTGGGGAGGGGACAGGAGGGACGTTCAGCAGGTGACCTGTCAGGAAAGAACTCCATACCATCTCAATATCGATCCAGTATCTTTACATGCTGTTTGCCTGATGCAGAGTGGCGCAGTGACACGCCTATACTATGTGAGTACCCCATAGAGGGGTTTTATGTGATTAATAAACTCTTAAAACGTTATTACACCATCCAGTCCTTTTTTCTCTCAACCGAGGTATAGTGCTGACGGGTCCAGGATAGGGATGAGCTTCGAGTTCGAGTCGAACCCATGTTCGACTCGAACATCGCATGCGAACGATATGGGCCGTCGAATTGCGAACGATATGGGCCGTTCGCGCCAAATTCGAGTGGCGCGTCACGGCCCATAATTCACTGCGGCATCGCAGTGCATTGCTGGCTGATGATTAGCCAAGCATGTACTATGACCCGCATGCTTGGCCAATCAACCCTCTGTACAGAGAGCCGTAATTGGCCAATGCCAGGGTGGCTTTGGCCAATTATGGCTCAGGGGGTTTAGTACACGCCCCACACTATATTAAGCCGCCTGCACGTCAGCCCTGTGTAATGTGTTCCGGCTTTGAGAGAGAGAGAGTGTCATTTGATTTAAGTTAGCGTAGGCGAATCAGTTAGCTGCACTTACAGTGTATTGTGTGTGTGTGTGTGTGTGTGTGTATGTATGTATATATATATATATATATATATATATATATATCCTAGTCCCATTAGCTACAGTATTTACAGTTAGTGTAGTGCGTCCTCTGCACAGTGTGCACCTAAAGCTACCTGAAGAAAATTGCTGTTCTGATCCTATTAATACCACAGGCAGGCAGCTGCAGTATTTACAGTTAGTGTACTGCGTCCTCTGCACAGTGTGCATCTAAAGCTACCTGAAGACAATTGGTGGTGTTCTTTTAATCCTATTAGTACCACAGGCAGGCAGCTGCAGTATTTACAGTTAGTGTACTGCGTCCTCTGCACAGTGTGCATCTAAAGCTACCTGAAGACAATTGGTGGTGTTCTTTTAATCCTATTAATACCACAGGCAGGCAGCTGCAGTATTTACAGTTAGTGCACTGTGTCCTCTGCACAGTGTGCACCTAAAGCTACCTGAAGACAATTTTTCTTTTCCAATGTTTATTGAAATTTTTAGATAGAAATATACAGTATACATTCCATAAGTTTTAAGAAATAGAAACATATCTCTCGGCCAACATGGCCTGTGGGAATTATACAAATAGATGATATCATCTCCACTATCTCTGTATGAGGTGGACAAGGCTGTCTGTTTACTCTCTTCTGATTCTGACTATTTCCACTCACATACAGATTTACGTAAAATATAAGGTGTCATACATTCGGAGTTATAGCTGTCCATCTATAAATATTCGTTGTTCCTAGAACAATCTCCACATCATTTGTATACTTATTGGAGAGAAGGGTCCCGCCCAGCCACCCCCTTTGCGATCTCATTGTGGATGGAAGGACCCCAGACGTACCCCCCTCCGCCTTAGAATTAATAAACCTTATGCCATATCTTGGACTTTCTCATAAAGTACCAGGCTAACAACATTAAACAATAGCCTGGAAATCCTGCAATAAAGAGGAAAGGGAAAGAGAGAAGATAGGAGAGAGATAGAAGAGGGGGGGGGGGGGGGTTTGAGTGCACCACTGTAGAACTTTATTAGGATTTATTAACCTCTCATAAACCCGTAGACATATAGGTCAGCCACGGTTCCCAAATCTTATCGACAGCTGGTTGTTTGTCCAATAGAGTTGCTGAGAGGCGTTCATTAATCATGATCCACGTTAGTTTCGCTTTCACTAAGTCAAAGGGGATCAAGGGCTTTCTCCAAGACCTAGCAACCGCAATCCTAGATGCTGTAAAAATGAAAGAAATTAGTTTCTTTGTGTGCCCAAGTACCCCTTCCACTTGGCCCCCCAGTAACGCCTGTTGTGTAAGTGAGTAGATAAAATTATAGATGCGTATCCAAAATCGTCTGACTTTAGGGCAGGTCCACCATATATGATATATTGTGCCTTCCTTACCACATCCCCTGAAATATAGTGGGGAGGCATTAGGAACGTATATCGCAATTCTCGCCGGAACCATATACCACCGTAATAGGACTTTATAGTTTGCCTCTACCAGGGAGGTATTTATATAAGCTTTTGAGGCGGCGTGTGCCATTTTAAACCATGTGTCCATATCCAGTGTTACTTCTATATCCTGTTCCCACTTTTGCATATAATATAATTTTCCCATCCTAGAGGTCAATATACTGTATATTTTTGATATGTGGCCTGTATGCTTATCGAAAGATCTGCACAAATATTCCATTGAGGTGGAAGTCGTGATGTCAGACTTACGTTGTAAAGTCTTCAAGTAGTGCACTATCTGAAGATAATGATTATATTCTCTATTGGGTAATTTATGTTTTTCTATGAGATCTTGTTTCGATAAGATACCTCTATGGTCGCACATATCTGCAATACGTATCAAACCCTTGTTGGTCCACCATGAGAACCTATGAGGATTAAGACTTGGGGTGAAATCTGGGTTACCCGTTAATGGGGCTAAGGGAGAGTGAATGGAACGAAAAGCAAAAGGCTTCTGCAATCTTTCCCATAGACCCAATGAGAAAGATAGTGTAGGGCACATTATAGTTGGTCTGTCTTTCATACGAAGCCACATCAAGTGACTAATCGGTTTTGTAGGATGGCGGGATGATTCCATTCTCATTCAGGATGGTTGAGTTTGCAAGGAGTGAGAACAAATTAATTGGGCCAATTGAGCTGCCTCAAAATATTTGGCCAGGTCCGGAACCCACAGACCTCCTCTCGTTTTGGGAGTATAAAGGGTTCGCCTATTCACCCTGGGTCTTGTCTCCCCCAAATAAATTTCCTAATCTTATTCTGGAGAACCTTTAGATCGGGTTTGTTGATAGCTATCGGAAGAGTCCTAAACAAATACAACATTCTCGGTAAAAGGTTCATTTTTGTGGAATACAGTCTGCCGAACCACGACGGCGGATTTTTGGCCCATCTCAAAAGATCCGCTGTCAGTTTTCTATAGATGGGGGATAGTTAGCCTGATACAGGGTCTGTAGAGCAGGAGTTATAACGATTCCCAAATATGGAAGTCTTTCTCTTTGCCATTTAAACTGAAATTACTTTTGAAGTAATTGTACAGTTTGCAGTTCTAGGGTTAAATTTAGAGCTTCAGATTTGGAGTGATTAATTGTGAGACCCGAGAAAGCTGTATAGCGACGTAGTACTTGATAAAGGTTGGGAAGAGATGTAACCGGGGATGAGAGGAACATTAAAATATCATCAGCGAAAAGGGCACATTTCTGCTCCCCATCGCCACAATAAATACCTTTTATGTCCTGGTGATTTCTTAACTTAATTGCTAGAGGTTCTAGTGCCATTATAAATAGAATAGGAGACAGAGGGCACCCTTGCCTCATCCCCCTATGTATATCTACGGTGTGTGATTTATAGCCTTTTATCTGGAGTCTAGCCGTAGGTGCATTATAATAATGCCTGTAGTATAGTCATAAAATGAGACCCAAATCCATATCTCCTCAATGTGTAGTGAATGTAATCCCACATTACCGAATTGAACGCTTTACAAAGATCTAGAGATAATAGCATGCCTTTCCGTGTGCCTTGATTATGCCAATTTGAATTGAGCGCTGCTATAACATCTATTACCCGTTGGGTTTGGTCTGGGGCCTGTCGATAGGGCACAAATCCCACCTGATCTGGATGAATATAATTGGCTAAAAAGGTGTTCATTCTGGTCGCTAACACTTTATTCATCAATTTAAGATCCACATTAATGAGCGAAATTGGGCTATAGTTAGCGGGATCTCCATGGTCTTTTCCTGGTTTAGGAATAACTTGTATAAAAGCCTCATTTTCGTGTGTAGCTAGGGGGGCCCCCTTTCGTAGTGCATTGAAGAAGGAGCACAAATGTGGTGTCAATATAGCTGCATATTTTCTATAATAATGTCCCGTGAGTCCATCAGGGCCGGGTGCTTTAGTGGGATTCAAACTTTTAATGGCTGCCAAAATTTCCCCCTCTGTAAAAGCTTCTTCCATTAGTTCTATATGTTCCTGTGCTACTTTCGGTAGGGGAATATCCTGGAAAAATTTATCTGCCTGGGTCATAGGGAATGGATTCTGTTTATTATAAAGATTGGTAAAAAAACTTTGAAAATTCTTCAAGTATCACTTGAGGATTTTGGGTAAATTACCCATCCTGCGTCCGTAATCTCGGCATGGCAGGGTTGAACGGTCGTGGGGTAAGTTTTCTAGCTAGGAGTGTGGAAGGTTTATCTCCCCTGGTGTAAAAGCGATGTCTAGACCATCGTAGATATTTCTCAGCTTTAGTGGTGAGACTAAGGTTCAATGCTGTTCGTGCTGCATCTATTTTATGTCTCAGATCTAGATGCAGGTTAGATTTTTGTTCCTGAACTGCCTGTTGTAGCTCTTCTTCCTGCTGTTGGATCTTCTGAGCATTATTGCGTTTGTTTCTAGAAGCTACTTGGATCAATTTGCCGCGAATGGTGGCCTTATGTGCTGCCCAGTTAATACTAGGGGATGTGTCGCTTGCACGATTGTCTATAAAGTATTGTTGTAGGGCTTTTTCTATCTCTATGTATATAATTGGATCATTAAGTAGTGAGGCATTAAGTTGCCATGTTGAGGGCTGTGGTCTCGTCCACAAGTCTGTTAGTGTTATTTGTACCGGTGAGTGGTCTGACCATAAAGTGGGCAAAATTTGAGCCGATTCAATAGAGGGGAGGAGTGATGATTGTGTAAATATATGGTCTATACGGGAGTACGTTTTATGGACCTGAGAGTAATGTGTATAGTCTCTAGTTGTAGGATGAAGGTCCCTCCAAGTATCTATAAGGTCGTGGGAGTGTAAAATCCGGGCTAATTTGATACCTTGTTTGGGGATGTGTTTCACTATAGGTTTATGCGTAATTGTCCTATCTAGGGCCTGATCTAGGGAGACATTACTATCACCTCCTATTATAACTTGACCCTGTATGTGTGGCATCAGCATTGTGAGCATGGCTTCAAAAAATACAACATGACCCGTATTGGGGGCGTAATATGAAATGAGTGTGATAGCATTTTCATTTACTTTCCCCGCCACCATGATATACCTCCCTTCCTTATCCCTTATGACTGTAGTGGGAGTAAACGAAACCCTCTTCGCAATACATATCACGACTCCTCTTTTCCTATCCGGGCCAGTCGATAAGTAAAATGTGGGGTATCTGGTATTTAGGGATCTGGGGGCTGAGGTGCGTGAAAAATGTGTTTCCTGGAGGAGAAGAAAATCTATACCTAATTTATAGTAATTTTGGAAGGCCTTAGTCCTTTTAGTAGGGGAATTTAGTCCCTGCACGTTATGTGTAAGTATTTGAGTAAGGGATCGGAGGGAACTTAGCATTGTGGTTCGGCAGACTGTACTCGCCTGTTGCAGATGTCCAACATCTCCTCCGAGATGTGATGGCTTTGATGGATCTCTGAAACTTTTGGATGTACTGTAGGGGTGCACTCAAGGATAAGAGGAAGAAAGAATAGAAAATTAGTGTTGGGATAAGGTAAACTGGACCAATGTCTACCTGTTACCCGTAGAATAGGAAACATTGAGAACTGAGATAATAATATGAGCATATTCATGAAGGTCCGGGAGACCGTAGTCTCCATCAGGTTGAACGAGGTTGTCATCATCTTATGGGTGACGACAAGCTCACCAGCAAGTGGCATGCGTTTTTTCCGCCACGACACTTTCCATATAGAACATAGTACTAATGGTGGGGGGTGGTAAGCTAATCTAACTGATCATGTATTCAACTTACTTAAACCAAACTAGGCTAAACTAAGCTAAACTAAGCTAGGGGGAGCAGTCTCTATCATATCTGCATAACCGCTATAATAACACTTCATGTATAGCTCATTTAACTCTAATTCCCTCTTGAAAGAGGTGTTTATAACCTTCCAGAAATAAGGTAGTCACATTGAAGCCTCAAAGGCAAACCAAACTGGCCAAACTATAGCCAACACTGTGAGTCCCAAATAACTGAAGGGGAGCCTTAAACAGGCTTACAGTGATATCAACTGTCACTGTGTGAGGTTGCTTCTCAAATGAAGAATCTTCTCTGTCATCCATCTGGTCCTGCAACAGGGGGTCTTCTCCTGGAAGAATATCGCTGGCGTTGTTCCCACAGAGGCGAGACTGGGCGGTCTGATTCTTGTTGTGCTTTGGGGTGAGGTGATTCTCTGGAAATCAAACCTAGGCTCATGAGAGTGTCTTCTCCATCTGAAAAGTTGGCAATATAGAATATGTCTTTCCTTTAAGGGTGAATGACAGGCGGAACAGAAATGACCAATGGTACTTGATTTGGCGATTAGTAAGCGGCGCCAATAATGGTTTCAGGGCCCGTCTTTTTTGGATAGTCACCTGTGAAATGTCCGCAAATATTTGTATTGGATGGCCCAACAGGGTGATTTCGCCCCTACCGTGGGCTGTGGACATTATTTTTTCTTTGTTTCTGTAGAAATGCGGGTTGACTATAACATCTGTAAGCAGAGGGTCTTGTCTTGGGGCCGTCAGAGCTCGATGTACTCTATCGATTTCCAGGTGATGTGGTGAGATGTCCGGGATCAAATCCTGCATAAGGACATGTACTGCATCTTCTAAGTCAGTCACCACTTCCGGTAGGCCGCGTATTCTGAAATTATAGCGCCTGGATCTATTTTCCTGATCTTCGATTTTAGCGTTAGCTTGGTCTAATTGGTCCTGTAGTGAGGATATCATGCTCGAATTCTGGTTAACCCTCCGCACTGTGCCATCCATTTTTGATTCGATAGTGTCCAGTCTCTCCCCTATGTCATTTAAGTCATGTTTCATTTCTGCTGTAATTGATTGGCAAGCTTTAGTCAGTTCTTGCTGCAGCAATGCTGAAAAGCGAGCTAACAGGACAGAGTCTCCTGAATATGGCGCTGGAGGTGGGGGAGGGGGGTCACTCCCTATGCCGTTTTGGCTCAGAGCAAGTTCTGCTATTTCAGCCATATTCCTCTCCATGGAGGAAGCTGGGGAATCTGCACTGTCCATCCCCTCCCCCTGATAAGTATGGGAGGGGGAGAGCTAGTATCATGAAGACTCACCCTTCTGCGATTGTGCTATGTCTTCCTGCGATTGGGAGGAGAAGGGATCATGCACTTTACCTGTTTGGGCGGCCGCTGTAATGGGGGGAGAGACTCTCTGTGCAGGGAGGGCCTGGTCACACTGGCTCCCGCTCACCTGCTTTGCTGTGTTTGTCTCTGTCCTCCGGCCCGATGCCATCTTGGAAGGGGGAGTCCCTCCTGATGTATTCCCCGAACGGAATGAGTAGCTGGATGTCGGGGGTTTCTTTTTGGCTGTCCCCCCTGCTCGCCTTTGCATATTGCGATCCCCATTGATGCTGCGGGCTTTTCGGCTCCCCACCAGCTAATTGTTGCTTGGAAAGCTCGTCAGCGTGCGGAGCAGGTCAGAACATGTCCGCTCCCGTGCCCACGCGCATGCGCACTTTAAAGGCCCAGTTTTTCTACCACTGTTCAACAATGGCATGTAATTACAATTAGGGTTGTCCCGATACCACTTTTTTAGGACCGAGTACAAGTACCGATACTTTTTTTCAAGTACTCGCCGATACCGATTACCGATACTTTTTTTTTAATGTCACGTGACAGTGTTTTTTTTTTTCATTTTTTTTTTTTTTTAACAGTGCTTGCTTTTTTTTGGGGGGGGGGGGGGGGAGGGGGTGAACGTTGTATGTGTGTGTTATTATTTTTTTTTTTTACAATTTTTATTTTTTACAATAATATTTCTTTTATTCTTTATTGTTTTTTTTTTTTTTTTTTTAATCAGCCCTTTTGGGGGGCTTTGGTGAGATATCAGGGGTCTTAACAGACCTCTGATATCTCCCCCTTGAGACAGAGAAAGAGACAGAGGATAGAGATTCCCCAGTCCCTTTCTCTGCAGCGTCAGCTGCACTGACAATGAATGGAGAGAAGACCGCAGCTTCTCTCCATTCATAAACTGACACATCGTAATCACAGGAGATTACAATGTTTCAGTTATGTGAATGGACAGAGTCAGCTGACTCTATCCATACACAAAGGAAGGAGGAGGGGGAGGACGGAGGAACTGAGGGGGAGAACGGACGGGACAGATAAGAGCAGAACGGAGGGGACAGCTGAGAGGGACAGAGGAAAGGAGGGGGCACGGAGGAGGATGCAGTGACAGTCAGCTGTGAGCGATCACCGCTGTCTGTCACTAAAGCTGGTGAAAGCCGCTGGGGGAGAATCTTGTAACTCCCCCACACGCCGATCACAGCTGACAGTTCAGGTATCGGGGGAGGCATCGGGAGCATTTGCCCGAGTACAAGTACTTGGGCAAATGCTCGGTATCGGTGCCGATACCGATACTAGTATCGGTATCGGGACAACCCTAATTACAATTCTTGATCTAATATTTTGCAGCACGGCCCGTTCCTGCGCCCACCAAGAGTAACTGTGAGGGCTTACAGTGTTGTGGGTTGTGGCAACACCAACACCTAAGGCCCCAATTTCTGCAGAGTATATAGGGCAGGCCCCTACTTTCAAACATCCAACTTACAAACGACTCCTACTTGTAAATGGAAGGAGACAACAGGAAGTGAGATGAAATCTACCCCTAGGAAGGGAAATTCTCTCCCGTAAGAGTTAATATGGGAAAAACAAGTCTCCTCTTCACTGATGCTTTATCACCAATCCTTGTTTCACTAAAAACCCCAAATTTTCAAAAAAACATTTGTCATTGGGACAGAAAGTGAGGTGAAATCTTCTGAAGAGGTGCACAGACAGCAAAACAAATGTTACAGGGGTGATAATCCTTCCCTATGTTTTCAAAAAAGCTTAAAAATAGATTTTGTTGGCTGGAGCTACACTTTAAAAATGTACCAGTTCAAAATTTCAAACAGATTCTACTTAACAACAAACCTACAGTCCCTGTCTTGTTTGCACCGCCTGTATACTGCTGTTCAGAGTATATAGGACCTGGGGGCCCCACGCCTTTCCTTTTTTCAATTTGGGTGCAGGGTTCCCCTTAATATCCATACAAGACCCAAAGGGCCTGGTAATAGACTGGGGGAGTACCCATGCCATTTGTCTCACTAATTTTCATCCATATTGCCAGGACCCGACATTCCATTAAAGCCGCAAGCAATTATAAATGACTTTTATTCCTTTAAAAATGTCATTTTGTGCAGGGACTGTTCTAAGCACGGGAAACATGCGCCACTTTACAGGCATACTATAGACACCCCCCCCCAGGTACAATATTTAAAGGAATATTTCACTTTTTTTTCCACTTTAAGCATCATTAAAATCACTGCTCCCGAAAAAACGGCCGCTTTTAAAACTTTTTTTTTTTGCATTGATACATGTCCCCTGGGGCAGGACCCGGGTCCCCAAACCCTTTTTAGGACAATAACTTGCATATTAGCCTTTAAAATTAGCACTTTTGATTTTGAACGTTCGAGTCCCATAGGGGTTCTAAAGTTCGCGCAAACTTTCGATCTGTTTGCACTTCGCAGGTTCTGGTGTGAACTGAACTGGGGGGGTGTTCGGCTCATTCCTAGTCCAGGAGTCTGATTAAAACTGCAGAGCCCCAGAGGTGGTTCACAGGCATGTATTGACCAAGCTTAAGTGCAAAGTCACACGCTCAGAGGTGAGTGTTCAATACCTAGGGGGGAGCACCTGAGTGATCACTGTGGCTTGCTTTGGATTATCTACACAGCAGTTTCCAAATCGCATGGACTTAAGAAGCACTTTTGAATTGAAATAATTGGATGACACATATGTACATAGAAGCACTTTTTATTAATCTATGTGTTTTAATGTATTGAGTCAACTATATGATTTCTGAACACTACATGATTTTATGAACAATAATTTTGATACAACCAATCACCATATGGATGCACGTTATAGCACTTTTTACTAGTGTGATTATTTTCATTTATATGTTCATTTTTTTATAACTATTTGTTGCACTACTGTCACTTTTTACAGTCACTAGTTACCAGAGGTGGGGGACTCGAGTCATATGACTTGACTCGAGTCAGACTCGAGTCACCTGTTTGAGGACTTGCGACTTGCTTGACAAAATTAAACTCGACTTGACTTTGACTTGTCACTAATGACTTGCGACTTGACTTTGACTTGGGCTATTTGACTTGCAATGACTTGCAATGACTTGGCACCACCAGTTCTGTGTCTTGGCCTAGGCAAAAGCCGCCCCCCCCCCCCACAAAAAAAAGCTCCCCCCGAGTCCCGGCTTCGGGGTAGATCAGTATTTTGACTTAATTTGTGACTTGACCAAAATAAATGACTTGACTTGACTTGCTTGACTTCTAGCAGGGACTCGACTTGACTTGCTTGCTTTTCGCCACAGTAACTTGGGACTTGCTTATGACTTGAAGGTTAAGACTTGAGACTTGCTTGTGACTTGCACATGTGTGACTTACTCCCATCACTGCTAGTTACTGGATGTATCACAGTGTGTGATTCACACGCATATTTGCACTTTGGTTATCACATATATATAATGTAAAGAGTATATTTGAAAGTGCAGCATATATATTTACTTTTGCTTTTATCTGCATGTTTTTATGAGACGTGTTTAACGCTTGCAGCTGTTTCGCTGTGCCATTTAGGCAATTTATAATCAGAGGAGGCTCACAGGATCTTTTATATATACTTTGATTAGCAAACCTGTGGGATCAGCAGGCTTGCCGCTGCTATTAAAAAATT
Organism: Aquarana catesbeiana; assembly: GCF_042186555.1. Lineage (NCBI taxonomy): Eukaryota > Metazoa > Chordata > Amphibia > Anura > Ranidae > Aquarana > Aquarana catesbeiana. The sequence continues at coordinate 108,215,416 of NC_133335.1, forward strand.
CAAAACAGTGTCTTGGATTTCTAAATCTTGTATTTCACTATATAAGTTGAATTTAATGGTAAAAATAAGTGTGAAATGCAAGATTTGGTGGGTGTAAAAAGATGTCCGCTTGGCGACTTCAGACTGTAGGCTTAGTGTGGGCAACTGTGGGGTGTACCAGGATGGCCATGATGGAATGTCACTCCTGTTACAAAATCTGACGGGTGACTTTATCTGACAGGGTTCTGTCAAATTCTCCAACCCATCAAAAACTTCAACCACATCATTTCTGGAAGGAGTTTTTGACGAGTTCGCTACAATGCCCATGCGTACGCACGTGCACTCAAAAACAACGTCAGATGGCCATCACTTCAACCGCTGCATGGGGCCTGCACGCCGTCAGATGTTCGCGCCTGCGTATCACAGACTAAAATAAAAACATTAAATACTCCAACTGCAATCGCCGCAGCACGCCTGCTCAGGAAAACTGACTGACACATAGCAGATATTAATTAGAAAGCTATAAAAATGAACAATTATGACTGCAAACATGTAAGAAAAAAATAGAATATTTATATTGGAACCTATTTCTAATTAATAGCTGTAATCTGTATGTATGTATATACATGTAGTGCTGGTAGATTTACAATCTACCGCAGATTAGGTAATTTAGTGAATTGGGTGTTAGGAAGGTTAAAAGTTCGCCTCTGTTCCAGCTTGGCTGACGTTGTGTGTGCTTCCGTGCTGACGGTGGGTGTCGCTGTTACCACTGTTCAGTGTTGGAAAGGCAATGTGTCGAAGTGTATGGATGCTCCTCTGTCTCTGAGGCAAGCTCGGTGGAGGTGGTCCTATTTATGGGACAGACGCCATGTTTTAGGGTCGTTTTACAGCCACCTGCTGGCCCTCCTGGCCGACAGGTATGCGTTACCTCGTGGTCCACCGATCGGGAGGCCCACGATGCTGCGGCGCGGGGGGCCAGAGGATTGTCTGGAGCCTACCACCGCGGCCGAGGAATGGTCCTGAGCTGTCGGTCCTGTGTGATAAAGCTGGACAGCCGAGGAGATCCCAGGGGAGGACCCGTCTTGGAGAGATCACGCAGCGTGCTGGTCTATAGAGGGGCCTGGTGACTCGGTTGCAGGACGTATCCAAAAGAAGTAATTATACAGCATAGTGTTGCCGGTTCGGCTTAACGGTTCAGGCACTGTGACCGACTGTTCACTGCAGAAGATCTGATACATCCTGTGGCAGAGGATCGTGCAGATTTACCCCCCCCCCCCCCCCCAAGTAAGTCTGTGGCAGAGACTTTGGATTCGTGCTGCGTGCTGACTGCTAGACCGGTGAGAGAGGCCTATCCAGACGAGCAAAGAGTGTGTCCCACAAGGGGAGCGCATTCCATCCAATTATCTGAAATCCACCAGGACATTTGTTGCTAAGATATTAGAAGAAGATATTTGACTTTCTCCTGAAAGCTTCCTTTTCCACCTCTTTCCTGCTACTTCCTAAAGTTTGACTGTTTAATAAAGCATTGAAAACGTAATCCAGTGTTTGGTGCGTGTGTCGTCCAGCAGTAAGCTCAACGGAACCCCTAGACCCGGTGTCGGTGAAACAGAGGGAAGCAAAGTGAAGGTAACAGGCCCGCTTAAACCAGCAGCTCCACCGTGAGTTATTGCTACATACAGTTGTGCTCATAGGTTTACATACCCTGGCAGAATTTATGATTTCTTGGCCATTTTTCAGAGAATATGAATGATAACACAAAAACTTTTCTTTCACTCATGGTTAGTGTTTGGCTGAAGCCATGTTTTTGTCAATCAACTGTGTTTGCTCTTTTTAAATCATAATGGCAACAGAAACTACCCAAATGGACCTGATCAAAAGTTTACATACCCCAGTTCTCAATACCGTGTATTGCCCCCAGGGCCATCTTTAATACTGATTGGACCCTGAGCAAAAAAATTCTTGGGCCCCCTCTTTCATGCAATTTTGCTCTCCACCTGCTCTGAGACAATAAATCTACTCAAAATCAGTTTACTGTATCAGATCAGGCAGCGATTGCGATTGGTTGCCAGAGGTTACAGCATATCACCACTTATTGACTGGTTGCTAGAGGTTACAGCACACATTACGGCTCACTGATTAATTGCTAGAGGTTACAGCACATGATTTCTGCTTGTTCATTGGTTGCTAGAGGTTACTGCACATCATTTCCTCCCTGCCTGCGCACCATGGACTAGGGTGGTGAGGGGACCCATCAATAGACAGAAACCTCCTAGAGATCCTAGAACTCCTGGGATCAGTGGCAGTGCTGGGGTGGAGGGTAGGGTGTGATCAATGGCAATGCTGATTTTTTTACCGACTACCAATATAAAGAGGAGTTTCAACACTGGCCACCAGTGTAATAGGGGTTTACACTGACCACTAAGGTAATAGGGGTTTACACTGACCTCTAATGTAATAGGGGTTTACACTGACCACTAATGTAATGGAAGCATTCACAGTAACCACCAATGTAAGGAGGGATTTACACTGACCACTAATGTAAGGGGAACATTCACACTGGCCACTGGTGTGAATGAAAGGATTCTACACCAAGCCTTTGCAGAACAGGCTGATGTTAGGATTAATGACCGCCAAGGCTTTTTTTCTCAGAGAATAGGTGCAGGAACTCCCCCCCCTTCTAAGTCACCCCTCGTCTCCGCCCCCTACCCACCTCCGAGCACCGTCCCTTTTAAGTAATTTGTATAGAATTTGTTAGCAGCAAAATAGATCCCCTGCAGCCAACAACAATAGATCCCCCAGCAACAATAGTTCCCTCACACAACAATGACCCCCCCGCAACAAAAATCCCCCCCAGCAACAATAGACTTCCGGCAGCAACAGCAGATTTCCCAGCAGCCAGCATCAATAGACCCTCCAGCAGCCAGTAACAATAGACATCTCTCTCAACATTAGATTCCTCTCAGCAACAATGGACCCCCCCAGGAATATAAAACCCCCTCCCAGCAACAACAGATCCTCCACCAGCAACAATAGACCCCTGTGCAAAAATAGAACCCCACCAGAGTAGTCGCTATAGACTATAGATCCCCCAGTGGCAATCATCAATAGACCCTCCAGCACATCCCCCGCACCCCTTGCCATTACATAAATTTAGTGCTGGTGGTGCCGGAACTGCGTTCCCCCCACGTTCCCCCTGAAAGAAAGCCCTGATGACCGCAGTTGCAGGCAGGACTTTCAAGCATGCCCCTTTACCTCCCCAGTGGGCAGCATTCAGTATAGGTGATGGTGGCATGATATACATATGAAGCCGCCTTTATTTATATATCAATGCCGCCGGCTGCCGATATGTGCATATGAATGCCGCTGCTATTTACATATCAATGCTGGTTATTTACATGTAAACACAGGGTCTGCAGGTGAGTCATCTGTACACAACAATAGGGCAGAGTTGGGCAGCATTCACTTCACACTGAGATATTGGGACACATCACAGGACTAAACTTCATGGGACAAGGGAATTTAAACCAGGATAGTTGGCAAGCATGAGGCAGCTGCTTTGGGCCCCACAACAATGACAGGGCCCAGGGCAGTTGCCCCTTTTGCCCGGCCTTAAAGACGGCCCTGATTTCCCCCTTTATCATCAATGACATCTTGAAGTCTTTTGTGGTATTTGTGGATAAGGCTCTTTATCTTCGCAGATGGTAAAGCTGCCCATTCCTCTTGGCAAAAAGCCTCCAGTTCCTGTAAATTCTTGGGGTGTCTTGCATGAACTGCACGTTTGAGATCTCCCCAGAGTGGCTCAATGATATTGAGGTCGGGAGACTGAGATGGCCACTCCAGAACCTTCACTTTATTCTGCTGTAGCCAATGACAGGTCGACTTGGTCTTGTGTTTTGGATCATTGTCATGTTGGAATGTCCAAGTACGTCCCATGCGCAGCTTCCTGGCCGATGAATGCAAATGTTCCTTCAGTATTTTTTGATAACATACTGCATTCATCTTGCCATCAATTTTGACCAAATTTCCTGTGCCTTTGTAGCTCACATATCTCCAAAACATCAGCGATCCACCGCCGTGTTTCACAGTAGGATTGGTGTACCTTTCATCATAGGCCTTGTCGACCCCTCTCCAAATGTAGTGTTTATGGTTGTGACCAAAAAGCTCAATTTTGGTCTCATCACTCCAAATGACTTTGTGCCAGAAGGTTTGAGGCTTGTCTCTGTGCTGTTTGGCGTATTGTAAGCGGGATACTTTGTGGCATTTGCATAGTAATGGCTTTCTTCTGGCGACTCGACCATGCAACCCATCTTTTTTCAAGTGCCTCCTTATTGTGCATCTTGAAACAGCCACACCACATGTTTTCAGAGAGTCCTGTATTTCACCTGAAGTTATTTGTGTTTTTTTCTTTGCATCCCGAACAATTTTCCTGGCAGTTGTGGCTAGAATTTTAGTTGGTCCACCTGACTGTGGTTTGGTTTCAACAGAACCCCTCATTTTCCACTTCTTGATTAGAGTTTGAACACTGCTGATTGGCATTCTCAATTCCTTGGATATCTTTTTATATACCTTTCCTGTTTTATACAGTTCAACTCCCTTTTTGCACAGATCCTTTGACAATTCTTTTGCTTTCCCCATGACTCAGAATGCAGAAACGTCAATGCAGCACTGGATGAAACATGTAAGGGTCTGTCAGGAGTCCAGAAACTCATTGACCTTTTATACACACACACACACACACACTAATTACAAGCAAACAGATCACAGAGAGGATGGTTACCTTTAATAGCCATTCAAACCCCTTTGTGTCAACTTGTGTGCATGTTATCAGGCACCAGGGTAAAATCACCAGGGTATGAAAACTTTTGATCAGGGTCATTTGGGTAGTTTCTGTTATTATGATTTAAAAAGAGTAAACACAGTTGATTTATAATAATTGGCTTTAGCCAAACACTAACCATGAGTGAAAGAAATGTTTTTGTGTTCTCATTCATATTCTCTGAAAAATGGCCAAGAAATCATAAATTCTGCCAGGGTATGTAAACTTATGAGCACAACTGTATTTTTATAAATTAAAGCTGTCAATTTATATCTATAATCTGTGTATGTATGTATGTATAAATACCGTATTTATCGGCATATAACATGCACCTTTTTCCCCTGAAAATCAGGGGAAAATCGTGGGTGCGTGTTATAGGCCGATCCCCGTCACTTTTTATTTGGATCGGAGCGATCGCGGCTTTTGCCGTGATCGCCGCCGATATACACAGCAGTGTGTAAATTCAAATATGCCGCCGAGACTGCAGGGACTCGGCGGAGCGGAGATAAACATACCCGAGAGTCCTCGGCTTTTCTCGGCGCCGCTCACAGTCCCGCCATTGGGCCTGTGTTATGTCCATCATAGGGCAGGACTGGGCTTGACTGTGAGCGGCGGCGAAAAAAGCAGAGGACTCTCGGGTATGTTTATCTCCGCTCCGCCGAGTCCCTGCAGTCTCGGCGCCATATTTGAATTTACACACTGCTGTGTATATCGGCGGCGATTGCGGCGAGCACTGGGGCAAGGCTGCACTGGCATGGCTGCACTGGGGCAAAGCTGCATTGAAAAGGCTGCACTGGGGCAAAGCTGCATTGACATGGCTGCACTGAAAAGACTGCACTGGGGCAAAGCTGCACTGAAAAGGCTGCACTGGGGCAAAGCTGCACTGGGGCAAAGCTGCACTGAAAAGGCTGCACTGGGGCCAAGCTGCACTGAAAAGGCTGCACTGGGGCAAAGCTGCACTGAAAAGGCTGCACTGGGGCAAAGCTGCACTGAAAAGGCTGCAATGGACACTGGAGCAAGGCTGCACTGTCACTGACAAGGCTGCAGATGGACACCGATAACGCTGCATTGATGGGCATTTTAATGTAAGTTTTTCTTCCTTAAACTTTACTCCTAAAAGTTTTTTCCTTAAAATTCCCTCCTAAACTTGGGGTGCGTGTTATACGCCGATAAATACGGTATATATATTAATATATAAAATCTGTGTGTGTGTGTGTGTGTATATGTATATGTGTGTGTGTGTATGTGTGTGTATATATATATGTGTATATATATATGTGTATATATATATATATATATATATATATATATATGTGTATATATATATATATATATATATGTGTATATATATATATATATATATATATATGTGTATATATATATATATATATATATGTGTATATATATATATATATTATTAAAATATATTCTGACAGCGTTAATATTACTAAACACATTTTATTTACTTTGTTTTTTTTCTTCCACTGAATTAATAAATATATATATTCAAAGAAATTAAAATGTTTGTCCCATGGCTCTGTACGACATGCTATGACACTGTATGGAGAGGAATCAAGAGTAAGAGCGCTGCCGTGATGGGGGTCACGGGAGGAGTGAGACGTGTGGACTGTGGAGAGGAGACTATGGGATAAAACCAGAGCCACCTGACTGAGCCCTGCATGGTGCACCTGAAAGGAGGTCAGTGACAGCACCATCAGGCCAGTCTGGGGGGGGGCACTGATGTAAGGGAGGAGTGAATACAATGATGTAAGTGGGCACTGATATAAAGGTTTCCCCTTATCTCAGTAACCTCCCCTTACCTTAGTGTATTTACTCTATAGAAGGTGGTCTCTGGTCACCAGAGTCCCCCCCCCCCCCCCCTCACATCAGAGTTCCCGGCATTCCCCTTTACATCAGAGTCTGCAGGATTCTGCCTTACAGTGCCAAAGGAGCTCCGACGTAAAGGAGAATTCTGCAGAGTATGATCTAAGGGGGAACTCTGATGTAAGGGTTTCTCTGGTCACCAGAGACCACCTTATATCAGAGTTCCCCTTTACATCAAGGTTCGCAGAGTTCCACCTTGCACTGTAAGATTAAAAGGGATGGAGGCCCAGAGACATGTCCAGGGTACACAGAGGACACATGGGTTAGATTAGAAGGGATGGAGCCCAGGGACATGTCCATGGTGCACTGAGGATACATGGATAGATTAGAAGGAATGGAGGCCAGAGACATGTCCAGGGTACACAGAGAAACAAGATATTTGGGGGGCACACCCTAAAAGATGAATTAAAGATGGTGCAGCCATAAGACCATAAAACAGAACAACAGAACAACAGAACAAAATATTACAGAGCACACATGCAAAAAACACATTTACCTCCTGCAAGGCTATTTAAAACACCTAAACATTTTCAAAAAGTATGGGGATTTGGTCACACCATATTGCTATATGGTGCTTAAGCGCCATACTATATGGTGCTTAAACTTACTGCGAAAAATTACTCCATAGTTAGTGGGTCCTAAGCTATCCATAGAATAGGAGATCCTGATGGGAGAAATATACTCCTCTATATGGGAGAACTAAAGGACTCCACCTATGACACAGGTGTCCAGGGTACACAGAGGATACATGGGTTAGATTAGAAGGGATGGAGGCCAGAGACATGTCCAGGATGCACAGAGGATACATGGGTTAGATAGGAAGGAGATTGAGGTTACATGGGTTAGATAAGAATGAGGTTGATGCCCAGAGATATGTCCAGGGTACACAAAGGATACATAGATTAGAATAGAAGTGATGGAGGTCCAGGGTACACAGAGGATACATGGTTTAGATTAGAAGGAATGGAGGCCCAGAGACATGTCCAGGGTACACAGAGGATACATGAGTTAGATTAGAAGGGATATCCCATAGTTGCCAACATTGCAAAAAAAATTTGTGGGACACTTTTTTGGCTGTAGGCGGAGCCGTATAATAATTAGGGGGTGGGCATGCGTTTGTAGGTGTGGCATAGCAATAAAAAAAGAAACCTGCGGCGAAAAAATGGTCGTGGTTTAAATGGGCATGGCTCAAAGGGGGTGTGGTTAGAGTCTGAGATGAATGAGGGATGGAGAGGGAAAGGGGGAGAGAGGAATGAAGGGACAACAGCCCCAGATCCTACACAGCAATAGAAAAATGTGTATTCTAGAAAGTTTAACAATCAGCAGATAAAGATACTCCAAACACCTGGTGTTAGCGCTTCAATCATCCCGGCACCATGATTGTTATGGTGTCAGGATGATTGAAGCGCATTATTTCTATTATTACATTATAATATAAAATGAAATCATTCAACTCACCATAATGCCGAATCAGTGGGATCCCTGAGCGTGTCACTAGCCACGTCGCTTGCCACCTTCCTTTCATCAGGTGTCCCCAGCAGAGTCTGTCCTTGCATCAGGTGTCCCCAGCAGAGTCCGTCCTTGCATCAGGTGCCCCCAGCAGAGTTCCTCCTTGCATCAGGTGCCCCCAGCAGAGTTCCTCCTTGCATCAGGTGCCCCCAGCAGAGTCCTTCCTTGCATCAGGTGCCCCCAGCAGAGTCCTTCCTTGCATCAGGTGCCCCCAGCAGAGTCCTTCCTTGCATCAGGTGCCCCCCAGCACAGTCAGTCTTTACACCAGTGTTCCCAGCCTCAGTCCTTAAATCAGTGTCCCAGGCAGAGCCATAGTTACCACCTGTACATAGTTACCCCCTCCCCATAGTTACCCCCCCCTGTACATAGTTCCCCCCTGTACATAGTAACCCCTCCTGTATATAGTTAACCCTCCCCCTTCTGTATATAGTTAACTCCCCTCCTCCTGTATATTGCTAACCCCCTCCTCCTGTATATAGTTCTCCCCCCCTCCTCCTGTATATAGTTCCCCCCCTCCTCCTGTATATAGTTTCCCCCCCTCCTCCTGTATATAGTTAACCCCCCCTCCTGTACATTAAAGTTAAACTGCTGCAGAGACAAGAGCCAGTGGCGTCACTACAGCTGGTGTCACCTGGTGCGGAAAAGAAATTGGTGTCACCCCCCTCCACCAACTATGGTCCCCCTTCAGTACAGACCCCTCCCTCAGTAAAGACCCCCCCCACTAAGTACAGACCGCCCCTCCAGCACTATAAATCCTCCTCCCTCAGTACAAACCCCACCACTAAGTACAGACCCCCTCCATCAGTTTAGACCCCCTCAGTGTAGACCCCCCTCATCAGTATAAACCCCCCTCAGTACAGACCCCTCTCCCTCAATACAGACCCCCCTCAGTGCGGTCCCCCCATCTATCATTATAGACCCCCTCAGTGCAGACCCCCCTCTGTGCAGACCCCCCTCCATCAGTCCAATGGGACGGGTGATCTGTCTATCAAAGTGCCCGGACAAGGAGGAGGGGCTGTATGTGACAGCACACAGCGGGGAACACACAGCTATTGAAATGAAAGCTGTGATGTTCCCGTCGCTGTAATCAAACAGGCGGCGGCTCTCCTCTCTCTTCACTGGCTGCAATGGGGACACAGGCTGCACTACTGGGGACACTGGCTGCACTACCGGGGACACTGGCTGGCTGCATCTGATGGGCACTGGTGAGGCTGCATTGATCTCTTGTATCATGTCCGCAGTCTCTGACCATCTCCTGTACCATGTCCCCAGTCTCTGCCCATCTCCTGTACCATGTCCCCAGTCTCTGCCCATCTCCTGTACCATGTCCCCAGTCTCTGACATCTCCTGTACCATGTCCTCAGTCTCTGACCATCTCCTGTACCATGTCTGCAGTCTGACCATCCCCTGTACCATGTCCCCAGTCTCTGATCATCTCCTGTACCATGTCCCCAGTCTCTGACCATCTCCTGTACCATGTCCCCAGTCTCTGACCATCTCCTGTATCATGTCTGCAGTCTCTGACCATCTCCTGTATCATGTCTGTAGTCTCTGACCATCTCCTGTACCATGTCCTCAGTCTCTGACCATCTCCTGTACCATGTCCTCAGTCTCTGACCATCTCCTGTACCATCTCTGCAGTCTCTGATCATCTCCTGTACCATCTCTGCAGTCTCTGACCATCTCCTTTACCATGTCCCCAGTCTCTGACCATCTCCTGTATAAAAATATTTTTAAAAACAGTCACTTTCGGTATCAGCTTTGTTTCGATATCGGTTTTCGGGATCAAGGAAGATTTATTTTCGGTATCGGTTTCGGCACCAAAAAACCCATTCGGTGCATCCCTAATATATATAAATATATATGTATGTGTGTATATATATATATATATATATATATATATATGTATGCTCCCAACTGTCCCTGATTTGGAGGGACTGTCCCTGATTTGGAGCAATGTCCCTCTGTCCCTCAGTTGGGTCTGATCTATATAGATGTATATAAAATGCACTTTTTATCTATCAAAAAGTGTTTTCCAGTGCTAAACCTTTCATCTGATTTCTAAATTGCTGCATTTGTAAATTCCAAAAGCCAAAATAAAGGAATAGTAGTGGTAAAAAAGCACTTGTGGGTTTAACCAAACTTGTTCTTTTTGTACAATTCTCCTTTAAGGGGGCGTGGCAAGGGGTGTGTCCTATGCTTGCATACTTTTGCTGATAGGTGTCCCTCATTTCTATCTCAAAAAGTTGGGATATATATATACATTTACATTTCAAAGTCTTTGAATATATATTATTTCATTGGAAGAAAAAGAAAAAAATGAATATCAGTAACGCTGTAATAACTAATGTAAATATACATTAATTGAATTAATAATATTAATATATACACACACATTGCAATTTCTTTGAATACATATTAATTTATTGGAAGAAAAATCTAAGTTAATAACTTTCAACCAATAAAAGCGCGCGCATGGGCAATACAGCAAACTCGTCAAAGACTTCTTCCGGAAATGACGTGGTTGGAATTTTCGACGGGTTTGACAGAATAGTTGTTCTGGAGGCTTGGAATTCGGTGTTCCGTCAGATTTGGTGACACGTCAGAATGTGTAGCAGAAGTGACGTTTCGTCGCCGCCATCTTTCTACACCCCGCACTTCTCCACAGTAACGATACACTGAGAAGGGGGCAAGCGGACATCTTGTTACACCCATCAGAGTTTTGCATTTTACACCTATTTATAACAGTAAACTGAGTTTATATAGTGATATACAGTACTTAGAACTCAGTCTGACTGTTTAGATGTTGAATTTTAAAATCAGCGGCAAGCCTGCTCATCTCAGAGGTTTGCTAATCTGACAGAAGTTCGGTGCTATTAAAATTCAACATCTAAACATTCAAATGGAGTTCTAAGTACTGTATTTCACTATATAAACTCAGTTTACTGTTCTAAATAAATGTAAAATGCAAAACTCCGGTGGGTGTAACAAGATGGCCGCTTGCCCCCTTCTCAGTGTATCCTTACTGTTGACGAATGCGGAGTGTACCAAGATGGCGGCGACGGAACGTCACTTCCGTTACACATTCTGACTGCTCACCGAATCTGACGGAACAACGAAAGCAGAGACTGCCAGAATGAGGCTTGGAGAACAGAGGAGGAAGGAGTGAATGCTAAACATTACGCAGTATTCTGACAGGCAGGTGACAAGGGGACTTGATGACTAAGGTACAGTGCCACAGAATTCACGAAGAATGAAAGTGACGGGATGCTAGCAGGTGTAAAAGATTGAGGGGAAATGCCACCTATATAGTTGATCAGACACCATATGCTTATAAACATGTAAACCGTTGTGTGGAGGTGTTTACCTGGAATGTTACGATGAAAAGAATTCTTGGTACTGTGATTTATAAACTGGTGAAAGGTAGACGATAGAGAATTTGCAGGGACTCGATAGTGCCTGCCTAGTGGCTGTATGTAATATTGTGTTGATGGGTATAATTAGTGCTGCGCTGCTGGGTGTACATAGTACAGTGTTGCTGGGTATGCATAGTGTAGCACTGTGCTGCTAAGTGTACATTGTGTAGTGCTGTGCTTCTGTGTGTACATTGTGCAGTACTGTGTTACTAGACATACTTAGTGCTGTGCTGCTGGGCATACATTATCCTGTGCAGTTGGGTTTACGTTGTGCAGTGCTATGCTACTCGGTGTTCATAGTATAATTCTATGCAGCTGTATGTACATACTGCAGTACTGCTTGGTGTAGGTTGTGCAGTGCTGTGCTGCCGGGTATACATGAAGCTGTGCTGCTATGTGTACATAGTGTTGTGATATACGTTTGGGTGTACATAGTATAGTGCTGTGTTGCTAGAGTGTGCGTTGTGCTGTGTTTGAGTATATAAAACGTAGTGCAGTGATGATGTTTTTACATTGTGCTATGTTGCTGGGTGTACATTGTGCAGTGTTGTGTTTGCTGAGTGTGCCTAGGGCAGTGCTGTTCTGCTGGGCATAAGTTGTGCAGTGTTCTGCTGCTGCGTGTACATTGTGCAGGGCTCTGTTTCTGCATGTACATTGTGCTGTGCTCTGTTGCAGTGCTGCTGAGTTTACATTGAGCAGTGCTGTGCAGCTGAATGTACATTGCGCTGGGCGCGCATAGTGCAGTACTGTAGTGCTGGGGTGTACATTGTGCGGTGCTGTGTTGCTGGGCATACATTTTGTGGTGCTGTGTTGCTGGGCATACATTTTGTGGTGCTGTGTTGCTGGGCATACATTTTGTGGTGCTGTGTTGCTGGGCATACATTTTGTGGTGCTGTGTTGCTAGAGTGTGCGTTGTGCTGTGTTGCTGGGTGTACATTGTGTAGTGGTGTGTTGCTGGGTGTACATTGTGCAGTGATGTGTTGCTGGGTGTATGTAGTGCAGTGATAAAAGGGAAACCTAAATGCAAAAACATATACCTTTGTGAATTGTGTGTAAGTGTATTGATTCATCAATGTAATGGAAATTAGAAGCTATAACTTAAAGCCTCTCCATCCTTTGTGCATACATAATAATATGGTGCAGTAGTAAATATTCCTCTATCTCCCATGAGGTGGGGGTACAGGCGGTATCCCAGTGGCTTGAAATTAGACATCCCCTAGCAGGTCCGCATAATCAATTTTTGATTGATCTCCTTGAATTGGTGCTAAATAACAACATTTTTGTTTTTGATAGTAAATACTATCATCAAAAATGGGGAGTAGCCATGGGAGCCTCCTGTGCCCCATCCTATGCCTGTTTATATCTGGGATGGTGGGAGAGGGAAGAGGTGTACAGCCATCCGGCTTTCAGGGAACAGGTGGCCCTCTGGGTACAATTAATTGATGATGTGCTGGCGGTGTGGAGGGGTTCAATGGAGCAAATTGAGTTGTTCATTGAGGAACTCAATCACAACTCAAGAAATATCTTTGTTACATATAAAGCAGATAGGAACCAAATTGAGTTGTTGGACTTGTTGATCCACAAGGAGGGTGCAAGTGATTGTGACTAATACATATAGAAAGCCTACAGCTGGCAACACCCTCCTCCATGCCACCAGCCATCATCCAAGGCCTCTGAGTAGAGGCATACTCACAGGACAGTTCCTGCAAACTTGGATACTTTCATAAGGAGAGTAGAGAACTGAGTCAGAGATTGCAAAAGCGAGGGTACCCCTATTCTATTATTAGGCTAAATCAAAAGCATTAAAGAACAAGAGAGAAAAAAATATTGGGGTTGGAGGTGGAGGATGAGAAACAGGACAATGAGAAATTGGATAGGATGGGATTGGTGACTACCTATGGTGCTCACTGGGACTATTTAAAAAAAAGTGCTTGGTAAGCACTGGCACCTCCTTATGTTGGATAATAGTAGAGCTGCACGATTCTGGCTAAAATGAGAATCACAATTTTTTTGCTTAGAATGAAGATCACAATTCTCTCACGATTCTCGCAGCGTAAAACCTTTCACATTATACAAAAAAAATTTGCGCTAACTTTACTGGCTTTTTTTTTTTTATTAAGGTAATTTTTTCTAAAAAAATTGCATTTGAAAGACTGCTGCGCAAATACAGTGTGACATAAAATATTGCAACCACCACCATTTTATTCTCTAGGGTCTCTACTAAAAAAAAAAAAAAATAAAAAAATAAAAAAATAAATAAATATATATATAAATATATATATATATATATATATATATATATATATATATATATATATATATATATATATATATATATATATATATATATATATATATATCAATATCATGCTTGGGGGTTCTAAGTAATGTCTAGCAATTTCTAGCAAAAAAAAAAAAAAAACATTTTTAATTGTTTTTTAAATTATTTTAACTTGAAAACAACAACTGTCAGAAAAAGGTTTAGTGTTTAATTGGTTAAATGTTCCTAATTTACATACAGAAGTCTATTCCTTTGATGTAAAAGACAAATTGATACAATGTTTAGACTTAACATTCCACTGATAGAATGTTTTAAAACTTGTCAGACTGCCCAGACTTTGGCTTTTGATGGCTGAGAGCAGAGAGAAAATTCTCTGCATACCAAAGATCGGGAAGATCGAGAAACCCTTTGTCGTGATCGCATCGGGGAAAAAAAATCACGATAGCGTTTCTTGATTAATCGTGCAGCTCTAGATAATAGACTAAAAAAGATATTGGGTCCCCATCCAAACCTGATAGATAAAACGTGCACCAACGATAGGGGATGCTTTGGTCCATAGTGATTACACTCGTGGGAAGAAAACCTATCCCACTTTGCCCTTTGCACCACCTATATCAGCTATGCATCCATGCGGGCGCTGTAGTATATGTAAGTATGTCATGAGGACCAATACAATCAGTGAGTCTACAGGGAAACGTATGTATAAAATTAAACCATTTGTGAATTGTTCCACAGCATTTGTTATATATCAAATAATCTGCCCATGTGGTAAAATCTATGTAGGAAAGACTATCAGAGAATTTTGTAAAAGAATGGGGGAACATCTTGCTAGTATAGCCACAAAAAATGATAAATCCCCAGCGGCTACATACTTCAGGGACCTACATGGATCATCCAGTCAAGGGTTCCAATGTATGCTTATCTATAGATTGCAGTTATCTAATAGGAGGGGGGATTGGGATAAAATCCTATTACAAAAATAGGTAAAATGGATCTTCCTTTTAGATTCCCTTTCTCCCAACACAGACAGTGATCTGTCTCTGCAATGTTTTCTGTAGCAGCCTCGGTGTGACAGACACACCCGGGACAGAGGCTTTTGCAGGGAACTGAATGCTAGCCTCTTGCCTACCGACTATGGGTCCTGGCATTTTAAAGCGGGGGTCCACCTATCTATCGTTTTTTTTTTTTTTTTGAGTTCATTCACAAACTTTTCTTCTCAGCATTACATACTCACATATTGTGTGTAATATGTCCACCTGTGTCAGATTTTGTCGGAAAGAATAACTTATATTATTCACTGCAGGCGGTTTCCATCTTCATTGTGGGCATTTGAAGCCCACAAGCATTTATTTCCTGGATGTGGTGAATGCTGTGCTCCCAGCATTCACCGCTCATTCCCGCACATGCTCAGTGGCATCCTGAGAAGCCTGAGACTAGCTCCCAGGAGTCTGGGAGAGGCTAGAAACACGCCTACTCCCACGGGAGGAGAACCAGGAAGTGCAAAGAAGAATAGAAAAATAAAAGGTAATTACGGCGATTTAAATTTTTTTAAACGGCATGTCAGCATCTAGGCAAAGAAGAGAATACATACAGATAGTGTTCAAAATTTGGGTGGAACTCCGCTTTAAGGAGTTACAAGAATTTAGGAAGATATGCTGTTATATAATGCAAAAGGACATTATTAACCACATGCCGACCAGCGCACGACGATATACGTCGGCACTATGGCATGGCTGGGCAAATGGGCATACAGATACGTCCCCTTTAAATTGCGGCATTGTAAACAAGGCATTTCCCTGTTCTGCCTAGCAACATGACAGAGATCTACTGCTCCCTGTCATTGGGAGCAGTGATCTCTGTCATGTTCTAGTGAGGCAATCCCCCCACAGTTAGAATCACTCCCTAGGACACACTTAACCCCTTGATCACCCCCTAGTGTTTAACCCCTTCCCCGCCTCTGTCATTTACACAGTAATCAGTGCATTTTTATAGCACTGATCGCTGTATAAATGACAATGGTCCCAAAATAGTGTCCGATGTGTCTGCTATAATGTTGCAGTCATGATAAAAATCGCAGATCGCCGCCATTACTAATAAAAAAAATGTATAATAAAAATGCCATAAATCTATCCCCTATTTTGTAGTCGCTATAACGCTTATTGCGATTTTTTTTTTTAAAATTTTTTTTTACCAAAAATATGTAGAAGAATACATATTGGCTTAAACTGAGAAAGAAATCTTGTTTTTTTATATATTTTTTGGGGATATTTATTATAGTAAAAAATATTGCTTTTTTTTTTTTTTTTTTTTCAAAATTGTCACTTTTTTGTTTATAGCGCAAAAAATAAAAACCGTAGAGGTGATAAAATACCACCAAAAGAAAGCTCTATTTGTGCGAAAAAAAGGACGTCAATTTTGTTTGGGTGCAACGTTGCACAACCGCGCAATTGTCAGTTAAAGTGACATAGTGCCGTATCGCAAAAAGTGCTCTGGTCAGGAAGGGGGGTAAATCCTTCCAGGGCTGAAGTTGTTAAGGAGGCCATGATGCTCTCTGCCATTTGGGGTGTGGCTGTATTCCAATGTTCTATTGTGTCTGTCTGCCTTGGATATTATGGGATGTGTATGTAGATTAGCTGTTAGATTTGTGTGGGCAAATTCCTCCAACAGCTCTCACTGCTAATTGGAAAATCTACCCTGCCCGGAATGCAAAGGTGGGGGGATTGTCCAGAGTATTACCTGTGTTTTCAATAAACAGTCCATGTTCAGCAACCAAACGAGTATTGTCTTGTTTGTTGTGAGCGGTTTGGAATATCTGATATCCATATTCAGACTGGGAGGAAGCGGTATATGACGAAAGCACTGAAGTGGAGTGTGGGACGTTTCGTTACATTGGTGGCAAGCAGTGGGATGCTTCTTGCAGTCTGGGACATCTAAGCCTCCACCTGGATCCAAGGTCTGGATAGCAGGAGAGGAGGAGAGGTACAGATACCAGCTGCCATGGAAGAGGAATTCGGAAGGAGGTTGTGAGAGATGCAGATAGAGCACAGAGGACCAGTATCAGAGCAGGTCCTGCTGGGATGGTATGATTCTATCTGCTGGGAACTCTGGAAGGAAGCGCTAACCCATGTGCAGCGACACCAGGGAAAATTGCTCTCCTCCTTCCAGGAAAGGTACTGGTCGCAGTACGAAGTGCGAATGGTGTTTTTGGAGAAACAACTGCATAAGGAATGGAAAGCGTAGTTAACCAGGCATGGTCCAGGTGGAGATGCGGTTGGACGAGAGCTACAGAGCCCTCCGCTGGTATGTAGCCCAAGTGTGCCCATGGACAGCGGACGACACCCCAACAGAAGGCTTTGGCTATGGCGGCCTGGGGCTGTTATTAGAGAGGCTGTCAAAGGACCCTGACTTTGGGAGCGATTTGGAGTGACAGACTTGGCCCTCTGGTGTCTGTGCTCTGCAGAGACTACAATTCCCAGATTTCACTGCAGCCTGCAGGAAGCTCAAAGACAACATCACGTGTCGCCAGCTTCTCATGGTGCCTTTAGTAGGGTAGGGGAACGAGGAGCAGGTATAGTACATCTCTACTACATGCTGTCTGTATGTTACCATGTCTTTTTATGGTCTCATGGTCATGGTCTTTACCCTGTCTGTCCCCAATACCCTGTCTGTCTCATGGTCTGTCCCCAGTACCCTGTCTCAGTGCTGTGTCTTGGCCTAGGTCGACAAGGCCCAGGCCTAGGACGGCACTTTGCAGGGGGGGCAAAAAGCCGCCCCACGCGAAAACAGCCCCCCGACCCATCCTCCTGAGTCCCAGCTCCCGCGGCCTTCTCCTGCACAAATACAGCCCTGGGCAGGTGGGCGGGCAGCCGGCTTGCTGTATGTAACGCTGCACTTGTAAATATTATGGGCGTGCTTAGCCGGGGGGATTGGTGCCACCATAAGCGGACGGTGACTCTCCAGACTGGCTGCACGTAATTTGTCCCCTGGCAACATTTGATTGGGCACACTGAGGCTGCATTTGATTGGGCACACTGAGGCTGCATTTGATTGGGCACAGTGAGGCTGCATTTGATTGGGCACAGTGAGGCTGCATTTGATTAGGCACAGTGAGGCTGCATTTGATTGGGCACAGTGAGGCTGCATTTGATTGGGCACAGTGGTGGCATTTGATGGGCACAGTGAGGCTGCATTTGATTGGGCACAGTGAGGCTGCATTTGATTGGGCACAGTGAGGCTGCATTTGATTGGGCACAGTGAGGCTGCATTTGATTGGGCACAGTGAGGCTGCATTTGATTGGGCACAGTGAGGCTGCATTATATGGGGCACAGTGGTGGCATTTGATGGGCACAGTGAGGCTGCATTTGATTGGGCACAGTGAGGCTGCATTTGATTGGGCACAGTGAGGCTGCATTTGATTGGGCACAGTGAGGCTGCATTTGATTGGGCACAGTGAGGCTGCATTTGATTGGGCACAGTGAGGCTGCATTATATGGGGCACAGTGGTGGCATTTGATGGGGCACAGTGAGGCTGCATTTGATGGGGAACAGTGGCGGCGTTTGATGGCACAGTGGTTGCATTTGATAGCACAGTGAGGCTACAATTGATGTTTTTTTTCAGTTTTTTTTTTTTTTTGCGCCCCTCCAAAAATTTTGAGTACCAGCCCCCACTGGATGGGATCATCATTGTGCTGCTTCTCCTTACATGTTGAATGACAGGCTGAGGGCATGTACATTCCAGTGTGGGCTTTGAGGAAGGCTGTCGAATGAGGCTGGCTGTCGTTCAAACTGGAGGGCTTATTTTATTTTTAATGGGCTTCTTTTATTTATCGTGCTGCAGTTCTGCTTTCAAAATGAACGCCAGGCAAACAGCTATTCACACACGTGTGAAATTTTTCATCTACCAAAAGATTTATAATTCTGTGCACCCATTTTTGTGATTCATATTCCTCTGCCAGACAGTAAAGCCAGGATGGACCACAACCCTATTATAGTTAACTAATACAGCAGTGTTATTTACCCTCTCCCTAAACCTGCTGATAATTAAGAAGCATTACATTGATAAGTTATCGATTATGCTCATTCTGTTGTTTTCCCCTATCAGCATCCTGTATCATGTCCGTGCAGTCTCTGTCCATTTCCTGTAGGGGTACAAGGGATCGTCACCGATCCGTGATCCGAACGGTTCAACCTGTTCGGATCAGCACACATGCGCTCCGCGGAGCACGCCGCTGCCTCGGCCTTAGGAAAGGCGGCGGCCATCTTGGTACACCCGGCGGCCGTTTACCACGAGATCGCTCCGTCAAATGACGGAGCGATCACTTGTAAACAAGCCGGCGTCATGTCATGACGCCGGTTCCTCTCTCCCCTCTGTGTACTGATCTGTACAGTGGAGGGGAGAGATCGGATGGCAGCAGTGAAATTGCAGTCACATCCATGGATCCATCCATCCATCCATGCTCTGCCATACTCTGCCAATACACTCCAATACCTTGCTAATACTCTGCCATGCTCTGCCAATACCCTGCCATACCCTGCCCATACCCTGCCAATACTCTGCAATACCCTGCCAAATACAATGGGGGAGATTTTGGATATTATTACAGTGGGGGAGATGACGTGGATATTACAGTGGGGGAGATTTTGGATATTATTACAGTGGGGGAGATGACGTGGATATTACGGTGGGGGAGATTTCTTTGTTGATCCCAAAATGATCCGAACCGTGACTCCTGATCAGAGGAATGATCCGAACCGTGAGTTTTTTGATCCGTTGCACCCCTAATTTCCTGCATCATTGTCTGCACACAGTCTCTGACCATTTCCTGTATCATTGTCCGCACACAGTCTCTTACCGTCTCCTGTATCATTGTCTGCACAGTCTCTGACCGTCTCCTGCATCATTGTCTGCACAGTCTCTGACCGTCTCCTGTATCATTGCCTGCACAGTCTCTGACCGTCTCCTGTATCATTGTCTGCACAGTCTCTGACCGTCTCCTATATCATTGTCTGCACAGTCTCTGACCGTCTCCTGTATCATTGTCTGCACAGTCTCTGACCTTCTCCTGTATCATTGTCTGCACAGTCTCTGACCTTCTCCTGTATCATTGTCTGCACAGTCTCTGACCGTCTCCTGTATCATTGTCTGCACAGTCTCTGACCGTCTTCTGTATCATTGTCTGCACAGTCTCTGACCGTCTCCTGTATCATTGTCTGCACAGTCTCTGACCGTATCCTGTATCATTGTCTGCACAGTCTCTGACCGTCTCCTGTATCATTGCCTGCACAGTCTCTGACCGTCTCCTGTCTCCTTGTCTGACCATCTCCTGTATCATTTTCCACACAGTCTCTGACCATCTCCTGCATCTTTGTGGTGTGATTGTCAGCTCCCTGTCTGTGGCTCCGTTTGTTACCGTGTTAGCCAGGTAAGAGTTTGCTTGTCATTACCAAAATAAAACCATCTACTGTTTCATGGCCATGCAGTCTCTGACCATTTCCTGTATCATGCCCACGCAGTCTCTGACTGTGACAGACTCACCCGGGATAGAGGCTTTTGGAGGGGACTGAATGTGAGCCTCTTGCCTACAGATTATGGGCCCTGGCATTTGGGGTACCCTTGAGGTGTTGTTACTTTGGCTTCGGGTCCTTGTCCCCCAGGACACACAGACTCTGGGGACCCTGTATTTGCCATAGTAGAAATAGTGACTGAGTCATACTGTTGGGACTCATACTGTGAGAAGATGCTAATGTCATCAACTCCACTCACCTGTCTGATGTCAGCTATAATGTGTTTAATGTAAATGAGTTTAGTCTGGCTTACTACAGGTTCTAAGGGTATTCAACTCGTTGCTTGTTCTAATTAACCCTGTGTTGATGTTTATGGTAATGTGTGTTGAATAGTCAATGAGCTAGGAGATGTAGTCACTTAGTCTGGGTAAAAGGATTAGTTAATTAGCTCATGTTAATTAGGTTAGGTTTTAGTCATTCTGCTGTGTATATATTTGTGTGAGATCTCAAATAAAGAGTCAGTCCATGTTAGCAACAAGCAAGTGTCGCCTTGTTTTGTGCTCAGAGAGGTTATAATAATAATATCTGATATCTGTATCCAGACTACAAGGAAGTGGTATACTGATGGAAGCACTCAGGCGGAGTGTGGGACGTTCCATGACACTGACCATCTCTTGTTTCATGGATGTGAGGTCTGTGACTGTGTTTCTTAGCTGGGCTGGACTGTCTCACAGGTGGGCTGGACTGTCTCACAGGTGGGCTGGACTGTCTCACAGGTGGGCTGGACTGTCTCACAGGTGGGCTGGACTGTCTCACAGGTGGGCTGGACTGTCTCACAGGTGGGCTGGACTGTCTCTCAGCTTGGGTTGTCCCTTAGTTGGGTTGTGCTACCTCTTAGTTGGGTTGCGCTGTCCCTCAGCTGGATTGGGCTGTCCCTCAGCTGGATTGGACTGTCCTTTATCTGGGACTGTCCCTTATCTGAATTGGACTGTCTCTTAGGTGGATTGGATTGTCACAGTCCTATAGCTGGGTTTAACTGTCCCACAGATTGGACTACCTCTGAACTGGATTGGACTGCCTCTTAGCTTTGTGTCAGATATACACTGGAAAAACTCATTATACAAGTACACTTTTTTTTTTTTTTTTTAATATTTATTTAATTTTTTACATATAAAAAACAAAGAAACAAAATACCAATTATCCAAAGCAATTATTGAAGAAGCAAAAACAAGGCCATAGATTCACCTTCCCCTACCATTATACTAAAACCTCCCACCCTCCTCCCTCCCCACTCTTGCAGTTTCCACTAAAGGCTAGGGTTCCTTCTACCATTTTCAAATCATTATCCTCTTTACACTTAGCGAATAATCTCCTCAACATATCTCCATGTTTTTTTAAAGGCTTGCCACTTCTTCAATTTATCCCTGCGTTCCTTCTCTTCTGGTTCCACTCCCTATAATCTGAGCTCTCTATATTGTAAATTTCATTAACACAAAAAATCCAATCCCGAATCTTGGGGCAATCCTTTTCCTGCCATTTTTTCGGTATCTGGCTTATCACCACATTCAGCAGAATCGAGGCAATAGATGCTTTATATTAAAAATATATGTGAGAAATGGGATTTTAAAGGTACACTTAGTATAAGGAAAAAACACTGTCAGTTAAAAATTATACCAAATATTTATTAAAGTGGAGTTCCACCCACTTTTACAACTCTTCAGCATCCCTCACTAAACTGTGCACTGTAAACGAATTGGATATTTAAAAATTTTTTTTCTCAGCGCTTACTGTATATCTGCTGTATTCATTTTTCACTTCCTCCTCCCTGGCCGCATCATTTCCTGTTTGCAATGCCTTCTGGGAAGGGGCGGCAACTTCCTCTGACACTGCCGTTGCTATGGAAACCTAACCTGAAACCTAATACACTACTTGTGCTGCACTGAGCATGTGCGAGATCTTCAAGGATGAGATCCAGGAATACAGTCTGGCTTCAGATGCCCACACTTAAGATGGCCACGGCCTGCTGTAAGTTTACAAAATAACAAACTACTGCTATAAACTAACAAAACAGACCTTAGTTTACAGACAAACTTTACTAGAATACATTAAGCTTGTGTATTAATGGGGGTTTTTTTAATTAAAAAGTATCATTTCGGCCGGAACACCACTTTAATACAATTTTACAAAAAAGGACAGTAAAATGTGAAAACAGTTTTACATTCATAGTCAAAGGTAAACATCCTCAACCTAAAAAAGAGAAAGGGATAAGAAAGAGATAAGGCACCCAAAATAGTGCTTAGTTTTCAGTTGAATATATCGCAAAGTACTGGACCTACTAACGGTCATTGTAGGTTTTACCTCCCTATCTACGGGTGATCAGGCAATTTTCTGGACCACAGGGGGGAGTCAACTCTGGGGGTACCCCTCCTCCCCTCCCCTCTCCTCTCACTTGACACTTCGGGTCCTGCGACTTCCCCGGGAACTCTCTATAGAGGTATGGAGTTGACGTAGGGGTTGTGCTGGTTGGGAGCAATGGAGGGGGGAGGGTGAAAGCCTGGGTTTGGGTTAGGGGTGTGTGTGTTTGGGGGGGGGGGGGGGTGTGGTTGGTGTAATTTTTGTAATTTTTGTTTTTGGAGGGGTTTTGGTGGAGTCATGGTTGCACAAGCTAAAGAGCTTTCAAGTTGTATAAATACAAATGTTTCATGTATCATTTCCATGTATTCGCTTTAATTTTTTTTTCTTCTTTAAAACATCCAAGGTTGCTTTTATTATGAATGTTGTTGTTGAATAATTGAAAAGCCTTGTCCATTTTCCTGATGAAGCCTTCCTGGCGAAACATGTTGAAATTTGTGGACTTGGTTATGATCAGAATTCTTTGTGACTACAGCTCTTTCCCTTCATGTGTCAATATTAGGTTGAGGATGTTTACCTTTGACTATGAATGTAAAACTGTTTTCACATTTTACTGTCCTTTTTTGTAAAATTGTATTAATAAATATTTGGTATAATTTTTAACTGACAGTGTTTTTTCCTTATACTAAGTGTACCTTTAAAATCCAATTTCTCACATATAGTTTTGATTTACTACTTTAGGGATGATGGTACATAAAAAATGTTTCTAGTATCTTTGGAAATACTGATCTCTACCCACTTAGCTCGTCATAATACCGGGTGGATAACACACCCATGATGAACTCTTTCTTGGGAATAAGAGACCAGTAACCAAGTCTATTTGTTTTTTTGTGAAAATTTTTGATTATTCCTTTTGTGAATATACGCAAATGATATTTCCTGCATTTTTGCACTCTTTCTATGTATCTCTTCATTGTGATTTAACTTTATTAGTATTTTTTTTGTTTTTCTCGATTCATCTAAGTGGCAAGCAGTGGTCTTAGACATCAGCAGGTTCGATCCAAAGATGATGTCACTGAAGCTGAGGTAGATACCTATTTTCTGGGGTTACAGCGTCTGGTTGAAAGAAAAACCCGTTTATTTTGGCATAAGGAATATTTTGGAAAATATGTGACAAACCAGATCATACCATGGGGTCTGCGTATCCAAATTTTCCCAAATATAAAGAAGGTTGAACCAAATGTAAAAAAAAGCATGGGAAGCAAACCTACAGGCTTGCTCCCTGCAAATGATGCAAATACTTAGTGACCAATATAAAATAGACATTGGGGAACTAGATAAAGAAATTCTGAAATGGCAGGAGGATCATGGCCATTTATCCTCTCACAATTGCTTTCTTGGAAAAGATAAGATTCTGAAAGAACATTTAACAAAATATGCCACAAATTTAATCAAAACCAAAGAAAACAAATTTATGAGAGATAAAAAGCATACGATCAGGACCAAGCATATAAGTTGCACCAACAGGGCCATCATCCCCGTCGGAGGACCACATATAGTCGGGCTCCCCCGACTCATAATGTTGATCTGGTTGAATCCGACAGCTCATCCATGTCCTCAGCCTCTTATGTCCCGATAGCTACACATCATAGCGATTCTAGTGGGGCTTCAAGAAAAAGAAAAAAAGACAGCGAAACAAGCTCACAAGAACGCCCCAGGTCAACTTATGATAAAAGTAATGACAAGAAAACACGTCTGCAACGCCCACGTGGCGGTGTAACCCCCAATACCTCAAGAAATGGTAACATACAATACCATTCACTTGTGACATTAACCACTCCTACAGTAAACTTGAACCCGGTCTCAACACCGGCGGGACCTATGTCCCAACAAATGTTGGAACAACATCCAGCCACGACTGCCTTCCCTACAGATTCCCGGATGGCACCCATATTCAGTTCCAATACCTTGGACTCTAGGCGTAATTCTTTACCTACACCTACTCCTGCACGAGCAACGAGCCAACCGTTAAAGTAGAGGGTCCCGGTTCCATCCCTGATGGTAACCGGGGGTAAATTTGACATTATAAACTTGTCCTCACATCCCCTGACAGAGGATGAGACCACCTTTTTGGAATTAGGTCTCACGTTCTGTCCGGATGAGGAGGCAATTAAATTTGGACTGATCAAGGATCTGCACCTTTTTGCCAGACACCTCATGTATAAAGTTCTATATGACAAAGATCCAAATAACGTTGAGATATCGAATTCACACAATGCTAACTTAGAAAGCGTTACCTTTGAGGACCTACGAGCTCTTCAGGATTTAATGGATCTGTGGGAGGAGAGCAACCCCGAGGAGGCGGGCTGGATATTTAACCCACCTGGACCGGAGGTCTCCCAATCTGATAATCGGGGGGTTGGCCTATCTAACAACCCTCTCTATTCCTATAATCCTCCTTCCATATCTTCTGTTGGAATAACTTTTGAGACACCAAAGACATATAAACCCAAATCCAAGTCTTTCCCTGTCTTACAGGGAAACTCCAACCTGTGGGCCTTCGTGATCCAGGTCGCTAAAGAGATTGAATCTATTAATTGGCTAACTGGCCCTCCGGGCAATTTATCTAAACACCTAAAAAAGGCACTACATGACTTGAGGTCCAATAAGAACATCGTAATAAAACCATTGACAAGCAGCCTATGCAGATGATGTTCTATTTTTTATCCAACAACCACGTACTTCGATCCCCAATTTGATGTCTGAATTTTCCTCGTTCCACTCAATTTCCAACTTCAAAATAAACCTATCTAAATCGGAAATTTTAAACATTAACATCCCTAAGTCTGAGGCCCTCTCGCTCAAACCCCTCTTTCCATTTAGATGGGAACAAAAATGTATAAAATACTTAGGCATTTATCTTACCCCCAAGCTCCACTCTCTTTTTCGATATAATTATATCCCCATGCTAAATAGGATCAGAAATGACTTACGAAACTGGTCCAACCTGTCTCACACCTGGTTAGGGAAAGTAAGTATAATTAAAATGAATATTTTACCTCGCATTCTCTTCCTTTTTCAAATGCTACCATTGAATATTCCAGTGGGGTTTTTTTCTATCTTACAATCCATGGTTTCCCGTTTTATCTGGAAGGACAAACATCCTAGAATATCCAGGGAGACATTGTTTCGTTCCAAATGCTCAGGTGGCCTGGCACTTCCCAATTTCAAAGCATATTATCAAGCGACTATATTAGCCAGGCTTGCTGGGTGGAAATATGCTCTTAACTCCAAGTTATGGGTACAAATTGAGTATTTCTTGAGTGGCATGGACCTCTCAGTGGCTCCCTGGATACCCAAATCCCACAGAAACCTTGCTCGCACTACCTCGACTCTCACCATATCCTCTTTAGATGTCTGGGACGCCTTACATAAAAAACTCTCTTGGGCTTATGACTCCCCCCTATTACCTCTCCTTAATCATACATACTTTTTGCCGGGTCTTCTGGATTCAGGTTTTAAGACATGGAGACTGGAAGAACCTCTTTTGCTCCACCATATTCTTAATGGTAATGTACTAAAACCACTATCTTTGATCCTCGCCCCTAAACCTGTCACGTATCTAGATGAATGGAGATACCACCAGATACAACACTTCCTAAGCTCTCTCGCTACTCCACTTAGGGGCGTTAGTGATTTAAACGATATAGAAGCAATATTTTATCCAAAAGACCCTCCCCTACATAGCATTTCGCTATTTTATAAAGCCCTTATCGCTCTTCAAAATCCCGGATTCCCACATTACTTGACTAAATGGGAAGCTGAATTTGATTTTCCCCTGATGGATATTCAAAAGGATAGGATCTTACAATTAGCCCACACCTCGTCCCTAGCCTCAAAAATGTCGGAGGTCAACTATAAGTTGCTCACTAGATGGCATTACACCCCAGTTAGAATGCACCAAATGTTTCCTGCCAGTTCCCCTATGTGCTGGAGGAACTGTGGGAACAGAGCTACCCATGCACACATATGGTGGTTCTGTCCATTTATCCGTCCATACTGGGATGCCATTCGTGATCTGATCTTTCAGATTGCCGACGTTCACATACCAAACGATCCCTGGGCTATCCTCTTCCATGTTACAAAAACTCCCATAAGGTCGTACAAACGCTCAATTATTCCTCATCTCCTGAACACTGCCAAGGCCTTGATTCCCACCTTATGGGGTCAACCAGTAATTCCTTCTACTAAAAACTGGCTACACATGATTGACAACGTACACCTCATGGAGAGTATCACCCACGACCTCAGAGGGACCTCTCAAAAACATTCCCTCATATGGGACTCATGGAAAAAATTTCAGACTACTTCCTCATATAAAAATCTCATTACCGAAACCCCTTAAACTAATCAATCAGAATTAGCCCCCTAGCATTGTTGTTCACCTCACTAATACAACCTTCCTTTCGGTACATGGCCCTGCACGCCAGCATCCCTTCACCTCCCTTCTCTTTCTTTCCCACCTTTTTCCTTTTATTCCCTCCTCTTTTATATTTCCCCCCCTTTTCTTTTTGCCTTTCAATTGTCTATTTTCAATAAACCAATGTATCATACTTTTTATGTAATTACACCCGACATATGGTACTCACATATATACTCTCTGCCTAATCGGCTAGTACGTTGACTCTATGTATCTATTTAGAGGCAATTACGGAATTTTCCTAACTAATACGGTATGTGAGTACTGTCTCTCTTTTACTATGCTATTATTGTTAAAATGGAAATATTTTCTACTTCGAGTTATAATTATATCTCTGTTATATATTTTTCTCTAATAAAAACTTATTAAACAAAAAAAAAACCATTGACAAAAGTGGGAACTTTGTTCTAATGGACACAAAACAATATGAGCAAATGTGTTTTGATATTATACGTAATACTGACTGGTACAGACCAGTACCGAAATCATTCATAGAAGGGAACAATGTCACTCTTCCCAACAATAACATCTGGACCCCCAAATATAGAACCAACTGCCAATCGGTTGGTTCTGTATACTTAATGAAGTGTCATTGTGGGGCATTTTATGTGGGAAAAACAAAGAGCCCACTTTTTTGTAGAATCAGGGACCATGTGTCCCTTATCTCCAAACATAGGATGGAAACACCCATTAGCCGTCATGTGGGGCTATATCACAATTTTGATTTAAAAGTCATTGGCTTTTTCAGTCTCGAACATATTCCAGAACATGAACGAGGCGGTGATATAGGCAATAAACTTCTCCAATTGGAGACGAGATGGATCTACTGTTTACAGGCTACTCGGTCCCCTGGCCTCAATGAGGGTATTAGCTATAAGCCTTTTCTATAAACATCATCCCTTATTGAGATTTGCCACTTATGTCCTTTTGGGAGAATGTGCCTGGTTTTGAGTGATCCATCTGGCTATATAGACCAAGATATTTATTCCTAAATGTGCCCCCCCCCCTTTCTCCCACCCCCCCCTTCTTCCCTCTTTCCCCCGTCTTGGCAACATTCACCGCGTTTACTGACGTTTACTTTTACCGCGACCAATTCCGGGTTAGCTGTCTAGGCCAGGGTTGCCTTTATTAGAAACAATACATCTTTCAGAAAAGGGAAAATAATACATACATAAAGTTGATTATAATGATGTGTATATTGATGTAATCTTCTATATGTGGATGCAGATTGGGGGTGCATCTTTGTAAATGATTTATTGTGATGTACAATCATGACCACATCCAAACTTTGTGGTCTTTTTTTTTTTTACCCCTCCCCGGGCTTCGTTTTTCCCCAGTCCAGTGCCATTTGATCCCCGTATGGACGCCCAAGGGTGTGGACTAGGTTGGGCACACATCCCCCTCGGGCTTCTCTCTTCTGGGGGGGTGCACATGCCTGCCTTGAGGTTTCCTTATGGCCAATGGCATCCCGGTCCAACCGTATTCCATAGCCATTAACATACCATCTGTCCAAGTGCTTCCACTCTCTTGGCTCAGCACTGTCTCCAATGTGAGTCACAGTGCTGTTTTTGGCAACCAGAAGTAGTTTCTACTTCCGGTTTGTTGTTTCCGGTTCCCGGTATTCAGTCCAGGGACCTGGAACTTCCCCTTTGCGTCTGCTTGGCGCCGGTGCAGCGTGATGACATACGCAGCATTTTGGCGCCATGGGGAGGGATATTTAAACCCCACACATTTAGATGCTTGTGTTAGCAGTTTGGGAGCTCATGCTAAACATAGACGCCGATACCAGGTAAAACCAACAATGACCGTTAGTAGGTCCAGCACTTTGCGATATATTCAACTGAAAACTAAGCACTATTTTGGGTGCCTTATCTCTTTCTTATCCCTTTCCCTTTTTTTTTTTTTTTTTTCCTCTTATTTGAAATATAGGAAGTGACTACCCTTTGTGGTCCATCATCTTTGGATGTCTCTTTAGCAACACCAGTAGAAACGTGACGTAGTTTTCTACACAGCGGTGTGAACCCTTTTAAGGTGAGCAGGTGCTCTTGAAGATTTAAAGACACAGTGTGTGTATATATATATATATATATATATATATATATATATATATATATGCTTTTTGTTACATAAAACTTTAATATAGGTACATTCATCTTTATATATTTTTTCAGAAACTATGGAGTAGCCCTGCCCCCTCTCACATAGCTGCCTTTTTACAATTGATATTGTGCCATCAGTCCTCATGAGCTCCCAATACAAATATTTTCCTATATCACGGGGTGTCGGTGAGTATGGTCCACTGATTAGTTACTGCTGTGGACTCTTTCTCCCCTCACCCGTAACATGCGTGTATTTTTACTATCTATGATATATATTACAGATACTGTAATCATTTTCTCTGCCTGTGATGGTCTTCATCTATAAGAATACACATCCCTCCCTACGGGTGATCAGGCACAGGGGGAGTCAACTCTGGGGGTACCCCTCCTCCCCTCTCCTCTCACTTGACACTTCGGGTCCTGCGACTTCCCTGGAACTCTCTATAGAGGTATGGAGTTGACGTAGGGGTTGTGTTGGTTGGGAGCAATGAAGGGGGGAGGGTGAAAGCCTGGGTTGGGGTTAGGGGTGTGTGTGTGTGGGGGGGGGGGTTGGTGTAATTTTTGTAATTTTTGTTTTTGGAGGGGGTTTTGGTGGAGTCATGATTGCACAAGCTAAAGAGCTTTCAAGTTGTATAAATACAAATGTTTCATGTATCATTTCCATGTATTCACTTTTATTTTTTGTTTTCTTCTTTAAAACATCCAAGGTTGCTTTTATTATGAATGTTGTTGTTGAATAATTGAAAAGCCTCGTCCATTTTCCTGTTGAAGCCTTCCTGGCGAAACATGTTGAAATTTGTGGACGTGGTTATGATCAGAATTCTTTGTGACTACAGCTCTTTCCCTTCATGTGTCAATATTAGGTTGAGGATGTTTACCTTTGACTATGAATGTAAAACTGTTTTCACATTTTACTGTCCTTTTTTGTAAAATTGTATTAATAAATATTTGGTATAATTTTTAACTGACAGTGTGTTTTCCTTATCTTAAGTGTACCTTTAAAATCCCATTTCTCACATATATTTTTGATTTACTACTTTAGGGATGATGGTACTTAAAAAATGTTTCTAGTATCTTTGGAAATACTGATCTCTACCCACTTAGCTCGTCAGATGCTTTATATTGTTTAACTGATTCAACTGTTCCATGAAACAGATATGCCCACGGTTCTTCCGGGATCTCCCTATCAGTAATTTCCTTTATCAACTGTAAAATTTCCTTCCAGAATTCTTTAATGATGGGGCAATCCCACCATATATGGGCCATTTTTCCTACAGCCTTACATCCTCTCCAACAGTCCGCAGATTTCTCTGGTTGAAATTTACTAGTCCTGTCTGGTGTTCCATACCATCTTGATAAACACTTGTAATTTGTCTCAATCCTCTTAGTGTCTGCAGAGGTATAGTGTACCAATTTCAAAATTTTTACTAAAGTGTGATTACTACATTGTGAACCTAATTCCATTTCCCATTTCTTGATGTACGGCGGCACCTCCAATTCCTCTTTGTGCATTTGTATTTTATAAAGTTGCGAAATATTATTGCAAGTACACTTGTTAATCAGTGTATTTGTTTGCTTATAAAGGACGTGACAACAGCAAGGAAGTGATTTAGCGTGAAAACAGTCTGACCAATTGAGAGACCAGAAGCAGAAACCACTTTGATTCAATTCAATTCTGTTCTTGCATTGGTCTTTTTAACATTTTGTTTATTTTCTTCTAAAACTGTGTGTGTTATTACTAAACTGTGTGTGATTACTAGATTAGCAGAATTTACATTAGTTTTCCATAATTTTAAAACAAATATGCATAAAAGTGGAAGAGAATGTGACAACGGGCAAAAATTTTAGTTTGGTACCAAAAAAGAAAAAAGAATATTGCTTTTGAGGAATGCAAACAGGAATTACATGGCTCTATGCATACGTTTTTGAAGACAGGCAAGATAAGTACAAGTAAAGAGATGCCTGAGTGTGAACATGAGACGATGGAATCAGTTTTGACTGAAAGAGAAGATGATTCACAGCCAAGCACTTCTGCTGAATCTGAATTGTGTACCATTTTGTGTAGCACAGAAGAAGGAATTGAAAAAAAAAAGCCTCATGTTTCAGGTTCTGAGCAACCAGAGTCTTCATATCAGCCTCTAAGTTATGATCCTGGAGAATGGATTTTCCCATTGGAAGATAAAGACAGAATCTGTTATATTCAGAAAGGACCAGTAAGGGAAGAAAAGGTAACTTTTCCATTAGACAGTGGAAAAAGACATTTTTCTAACTTTCATTACACCAGGGTTCTAAACAACAAGGAAACACAAGATAGGCGCTGGTTAGTTTATTCCAGAAGCAAGGACTGTGTTTTCTGTTTTGCCTGTCGTTTGTTCTCACCATTACGGAGCGCTTTAGTGTCTGATGGCTGCAATGACTGGAAGAACCTGAGCAATCGACTTGGTCTTCATGAAAACAATTTTGACCACTTAGAGAACATCATCACATGGATGGAAACTGAGAAAAGATTTAGATGTGGGAAAACTATTGATGCGTCGGTGCAAAAGTAGATACTCCTGGAAAAGAAACGTTGGCATGAAATTCTGGAAAGGCTTATAGCCACTGTTCAATTCTTATCATGCCATAACTTACCATTCAAGGACACAGAGATAATTTAGAGGAAGAGAATAGTGGTAATTTTATTGATCTAATAAAGCTTTGTGCAAGGTTTGATCCTGTTCTTCGTCAACACTTGCAACAAATTGAAGAGAAACATATTCACAACCATTACTTGGGAAAACACATACAAAACTAGAAAAGCTACAATTTCTGGCGAAATTGTGTGAAGTGTTCTTGCCTCCTCCTACAGTAGTCTACAACTGGAGTGGGCGGAGTAACTGGCTGGAGTGGCTTGAGTAACTGTTGTGTGGTTGGAGTAGCTGTGAAAAGTGTTAAAAAGCTTAATATTTTAAAAAGTATAAATAGTAGTAAAAAAGTTGAAGTCCCATCATTAGCTGAAAGAGCTGAACATTTTTTTCAAAAATGATTTTTTTTTTTTCAAAAATGATCAATGGTCAATTTGTGTAGCCGGGTCAAATTCGTAGTTGACCATGCTGCAAAAGAGTTCGAAAATTTCCAGGCAGGGTAGAAAGCTGGATTCTTGAGAAAAGAAAGGAGGGGATTATGTGGTGATTGAAGATTATGAGAAATTTTAAATTTGTCCCATATAGCCAAGGAATGTTTAGTAATGGGATTGGAAAGGCGGGCTCTATCTTTGGTTTGAAGCCATAGCAGATTAGCCACAGAAATGGGGTCACTGTCAGTGGATTAGACAGCCACCCATAAGGGGATTTCTCTAGTAGCACGATATTTAGGGAGCTGTGATAATTGAGCTGCATAATAGGAAGAAAAATTCGGCACGCCCAGCCCCCCTTTATTTTTAGGAAGATAAAGTGTTGCAAGAGGTATTCGGGGTTTGGTAGGCCCCCATATAAATTACATAACCCTTCTTTGTACTAGTCTTAAGAAATATGATGGCATTCAAATAGGAAGTACTCTAAATAAATACAGAAATTTTGGTAATATTGTCATCTTTATAGCATTAATTCGCCCTAAGCACAACAAGGGGAGAGAAGACCACTGTTTCATTAGTCCGGTGATTTCTTTTAATAATGGAAGGTAGTTTGCTGCAAAGAGATCTGTCAAGGAGTTTGTAAGGTGGGCTCCTAAATATAAAAGTTGGTGAGATACCAAAATTTAGCTTGCATTAGTTCAGTGTGTGTTAAAGAAATATTAAGTGCATTAGATTTTGTAGGGTTAACAAACAGACCGGAAATATGAGCAAATTTATCTAGTAAGTCTAGTAAATTTGGAGCAGAAACATGTGGATGAGTTAGGAAAATTAAAACATCATCTGCAAATAGACAGATCTTATGCTGTAATTCTCCCAACTCAATACCTTTTTAATATCAGGGTTGGCTCTAATTAATGTGCCAATGGTTCTATGAAAAGGGTAAAAATCAATGGGGAGAGGGGACAACCTTGCCTCGTACCTCTCCTAATGTCTCATTGCTGATTTGTAGCCAGCATATTTAAAATATGCCAATGGATTATCATATAGAGAGGAGATCCAGGTCAAAAAAATGATTCCCAAAACCCCATTTATGCAAAATATATTGCATGTATGACCAAGTGACTGAGTCAAATGCCTTCCTGACATCTAAAGAAAGGTGGCAGGTTGGGATGTGTCTATTTTTAGCAGCATGAATGAGTAAGAGGGCCCGTCAAATATTATCTCCCACTTGTCGTGTGGGCATGAATCCTGTTTGATCACAATGGATTAGGCGGCCTATAATGGGATTGAGACGATTCACTATAATTTTAGCTAAAAGGTTAATGTCCAAATTTGGTAGAGATATAGGACGGAAATTGGTGCAAGAGGTGGAGTCTGATCTGGGTTTAGGGAGCATAGTTATTATGGAGGTCAACGTTTCCGTTCTAAATGTGTGCCCATTAAGTATAGAATTGAAAGCTCTGGTTAATATAGGTGTCAGTATGGGAGCAAACAATTCATAATAAGATGCTGAAAACCCATCCGGGCCTGGTCGTTTATGAGTTTTTAAAGTTTTTATGGCATTTTGAACTTCTAATTCTGTAATGGGACTCTCGAGATGGGCGAGCTGTTCATTGTCTATAGTGGGAAGATTGATAGAAGCAAATAGGGTATCTGCTTTCGTCTGTTTAAAATCTGAGATGTGAGAATAAAGTTTAGCTAAATTAGAACGGAACACCTCAAGTATTGTAACAGGGTTACTAGTATATGCATCTCTTGACGTCTTTAATCCTATTGGTGTCTGAGCATATTTTATCGCATTTAAACTACGTGCCATATAGGTATCCGGTTTATTAGCTTTAAGTTATTGGGTATGCTGACATTTACGCATAAGTCTTTCTGCTGAGTCTGTTGGAAAAAGGTTTAGGTCAAGACGAGCTTTACCTAGTTTTGCATTATTGGTAGCAGTCGGGGAGGATTGGAAAGCCAAATGACATGCGTTAAATTTAGCATCCAGCAAATAAGACGTTTCTTGTTCTTTTAATGGCTGAAGCCTGTTGTATTAATTTACCCCGAATTACAGTTTTGTGAGCTTCCCATACAGTAAGATCAGAAACATCTGCTGTGTCATTAACCAAAAAATATTCTGTGAGTGCCTTTTCAATCTCTAAACTATGAGAAGGATGGGTTAACGTAGTATCATTTATATGCCAAGTCGTGTCCTGTGACCTGGGTATTAGAGAGGCTAAGGTGGTATAGACTGCACAATGATCCATCCAAGGGGAGGGAATGATTTTAGAGGAGAGTATCTCCGGGATCATACTAGATAGGACAAAAATGTGGTCTATGCGCGAAAAGGAATTATGTGGATAAGAATAATATGTGAAGCGTCTACTAGTTGGGTTAAGTTCACGCCATGTATCTACCAATTTATGTGTGGTAAGTAAATGTTGGAATGCAAGCTTATTGGAGGTATCGAGTGAGACTAAAGGGGATTTGTCAAGAAAAGGGAAAATAGTCGCATTTGAATCTCCACATAAGATTAGTGTTCCAAATTTATGCGCTTCTACAACCTGGAAAAGGTGTTACAAAAAAGCCACTGGGCATTTTTATTAGAGTGAGATTTATCTCCCGCTTTACATTTTCCTATATATTTAGGGATTGGGAGTCCTGTCTCTGTCATCTGGTTTTAGTCCAATCACAAATTGAGGATAGGAGGCGGATAGAAATTTAGAAGTTTTGTCAGTAAAATGGGTTTCCTGTAAACAGATATGTGGTTTTTTGGCTGAGAAAAAGCGCATAGCTTTAGTACGTTTATGTGGAATGTTGAAGCCTTGTACGTTTAACGATATATTTAGGGGTGCTATAAAATATACAAGACTAGTATCATGTCAGAAAAAGCAAATTCTGAGACAAGAGCCACAACTACCACCAGGGGAGAGGAAGAAGAAAGGGAGTATTATAGAGGTCGACCGATATATCGGCCGATATTTGGCGTTTTTTACTTAATAGGCATCGGCCGATTGTGCTGATAAAAAAGGCCGATTGTAACTCCAGCCGTGACTTGCAAATGATTCTGTAATAGAAGTCAATGCAAGTTTCCTGTAGTTATCTGTGGAGAGGATTCTCTCCTCCTCTGGGCAGCCTGCCAAGTCTGATAAGAAGATACATTTGTATCTTTTCAAGTTCTTTTTATCAATGGACTGAACTCTGCGTGTAGAAGTTTTCAGTTTAACCATTTAAAGACGAAATCTTTTCTGACACTTGTTGCTTACAGGTAAAAATCCTGTATTTTCTGCTAGAAAATCACTTAGAACCCCCAAACATTATATATATTTTTTTAAGCAGAGACCCTAGGGAATAAAATGGTGGTTGTTGCAATATTTTATGTCACACGGTATTTGTGCAGCGGTCTTTCAAACGCAATTTTTTAAAAAAAAATACAGTAATGAATTAAAAAAAAAAACTAAGCAGTAAAGTTAGCCCATTTTTTTTCGTCCAAAAGTTTTGATTACCTGTTTTTGTGTATTTAATATTTAAGATTTTTTTTTTTTTTCTAAATTATACATACAAGTGAACTGATCGGAGGTTTGTTTTGTTTAATGTTTAAATGTAAAAAATTTTCTGTATCACTTATTACTTAAGGTTGCTTTCACACTGGAGCGGGCAGGAGTTGATGGTAAAACGCTGCTAGTTTTAGCGGCGCTTTACCGTCATTTTAGAGGTGCTATTCGGCTGCTAGCGGGGCGCTTATAACCCAGCTAGCGGCCGAGGAAGGGGTTAAATGCGCCCCTGAAGCGCTGCTGCCGAAACGCTTTGCAGGCGCTTCGGCAGTGGTGCGCATTCATTTCAATGGGCAGGAGTGGTGGAGGAGGGGTATACACCGCGCCAAAGATGCTGCTCGCAGGACTTTTTTTTAACATCCTGCCAGCGCATCGCCTCAGTGTGAAAGCACTCAGGATATCACACTGAGACTGCAGGGGAGCCGTTTTACAGGCACTTTACAGGCGCTCTTCTTAGCCCAAAAGCACCTGAAAAATGCCCCAGTTTGAAAGGGGTCTAACTGTTAGATTTTATGAGATGAAGGGAAAAAAAAAAAAATCTGCCAAATATATCGGCCCAAAAAATCGGCATCACATATCGGCCATCGGCCACCGCGATTTCTAAATATCGGCATCGGCCAGAGAAAACCCCATATCGGTCGACCTCTAGAGTATTACAGACTAAAATTGATCAACCCTAATGGGAATAAAACATATATATAAATGGTATCTGAACAATAGGGTATGAGAACAACTCAAGGGTACGTCGAATGGACCCCGAGCGGTTCCAGGGCCACCATCAGAATCCCGCATAACGGTATCAGGAGACTGAGGGTGGTTAAAGGGGGCAGCAAGACACTCCCAAAGGCCGGACATTACCGAAGAACCACAAACCGTGTAAAAAAGAATGAATGCGAATACAAATATCTCAATTATAGATATATTAAAACAAATTTGATTTAACCAGATTTGACCAAAAATGTAAAATGCCTGTTAGGTAACAGAAAAATTTAAATAATAAGACAAACAAAAAACAAAGACAAAGACAAAAGCATCTTAAGCTGTTAGGATTACTAAATTTTTAGATTATGAGGGTTAACGAGATCTAATGGGCAACAGGTGTATAGAAAGAAAAATATACTTGTATCAATAAACCCAAAGGCATATTGATTCTTATTCATGCGGAGACTTTGCATACAGAGACCAGGCATGAAATAGCAATGCATCTCACCAACCTGAGAAGACCTAACAAATGATTTTGGATAAATTACAAGAATAATTAAAATCAAACACATAAAACACGCAAAAAAATAAAATTAAATTAAAAAAAAAAGGGAAAAAGGTCCTGGATAAGTTCCTGGTAAAGGATCAAAATATTAGGTCAAGTCAGGATAAGTATCTAAGTCAGAAAAAGTAGCATTGTTATTAACCACTTCACGACCGCTCACTGTATATATACGTCATTTTTTTAAAGATGGATATCTCGGTAACGGCAGCAGCTGCTGCCACAACCGAGATATCCATCTTTACAGCGAGCGGTTCTGTACACGATAATGGTGGTCTCAGCGGCGGGTTCGCCGCGAGATCACCGTTATCGGCGGCGGGAGAGGTGCCACCCCCCCTCCCGCCGCTCTCCCGCACCCTCCGCCGCTTACCGGAGCCGTCGGTAGCGGCGGAGGAGATCGGGACCTGTCACCGCTGAGGTACTGAGACGAGTGAGGCCAAGATGGCCCCCACCCGTATCTATACCATGTGACGGCCGGAGCTCCGCCCACTTCTCTTAAAGGCACAATTTTTTTTGTGTCATTTTTTTTAAACGACTTTTTTTTTTTTTTTTTTGCATTTTAGTCTAAATATGAGATCTGAGGACTTTTTGACCCCAGATCTCATATTTAAGAGGACCTGTCATGCTTTTTTCTATTACAAGGGATGTTTACATTCCTTGTAATAGGAATAAAAGTGATCCAATTTTTTTTTTTTTTTAAAACAGTGAAAAAATAAATAAAATAAAGTAAAATAATAAAAAAAAAAAAAAAAAAATTTAAAGCGCCCTGTCCCGACGAGCTCGCGCACAGAAGCGAACGCATACGTGAGTAGCGCCCGCATATGAAAACGGTGGTCAAACCACACATGTGAGGTATCGCCGCGACCGGTATTGCGAGAGCAATAATTCTAGCCCTAGACCTCCTCTGTAACTCCAAACATGCAACCTGTAGAATTTTTTTAAACGTCGCCTATGGAGATTTTTAAGGGTAAAAGTTTGACGCTATTCCACGAGCGGGCGCAATTTTGAAGCGTGACATGTTGGGTATCAATTTACTTGCCATAACATTATCTTTCACAATATAAAAAAAAATTGGGCTAACTTTACTGTTGTCTTATTTTTTTATTCAAAAAAGTGATTTTTTTCCAAAAAAAGTGCGCTTATAAGACCGCTGCGCAAATACGGTGCAAAAAAAAGTATTGCAATGACCGCCATTTTATTCTCTAGGGTGTTAGAAAAAAAACAATATATAATGTTTGGGGGTTCTAAGTAATTTTCTAGCAAAAAAACCTGTTTTAAACATGTAAACACCTAAAATCCAAAACGAGGCTGGTCTTTAAGTGGTTAAAGGCGTATACCAATTGATGTAAATTGCTGTATAGTGAAGGCAAATACAAAAAAAGAGTTTGAGCAGCAAAACAATTTTCAATCCATCATATCTTCATTGGTTGGGGATGAATTATCATAGCGTCCACGCTTATGTCATTTTTGTCATGTAGAGATGGAAGAACCAGAGTCTGTCATCTTTTGCTGTGAAGGGGAATGAGAGGCTGATCGTCTGCGAGTATGATCACTGGGTGAAACTTGATCCACAAAGCCCATTTCTATTAAGGCCAACTGTAGCTCAGCAGGGGTTTGACAAGTGTATTTGGTTTCAAGGTGAATGAAGCGGAGAGAAAATGGAAAACCCCAATTATATGCAATTTGATTGCGTTGAAGTATTAATAGCTGGGGTTTGAGTGCACGTCTCTTAGCTATAGTCAGAGGGGATAGATCTGCAAAGAGTTGATAAGTGTGATCCTGAAAATTGAGTGGGTCCTTCCCTCTGGCTGCGGCAAGTAATTGTTCCTTGCTGTGATGATAATGTAGCTTAACTATTTTGTCCCTGGGGGGACCGTTAGGCTTACGTGGAGCTAAGGCTCTGTATGTTCTATCCATTTCTAACCTCTCAACAGTAGGGGTGCAAGGGATCAAAAAACTCATGGTTCGGATCGTTCCTCGGATCAGGAGTAACGGTTCAGATCATTTTCGGATTAACAAAATAATAAATTATTATTATAAAATAATCTCCCCCACTGTAATAATATCCACAATCTCCCTCACTGTAATAATATCCACATGCTCTCCCCACTGCTGTAATATCCACATGCTCCCCCACTGCTGTAATATCCACAGACTCCCCAACTGTATTTGGCAGGGTATTGGCAGAGTATTGGCAGAGTATGGAGGGGTGGCTAAGCATGGATGGATGGATCCATGGATGTGACTGCAATTTTTCACAGAGCAGCTGCTGCCATCCGATCTCTCCCCTCCACTGTACAGATCAGTACACAGAGGGGAGAGGGGAACCGGCGTCATGACATGACGCCGGTTTGTTTACAAGCTCCGGAGCTAGGCCAAAGCCACGGCCTTTCCTAAGGCCGAGGCAGCGGCGTGCTCCACGGAGTGCATGTGTGCCGATCCGAACAGGTTGAACCGTTCGGATCACGGATCGATCACGATCCGTTGCACCCCTACTCAACAGGTATGCCAGGCTGTAATTCCTGAAAGAGTGCTAACATGGAAGCTTGGATATCCACAATAGTTTCAGGAATCCCTCTGATTCTCAAGTTGGAGCGACGGTCCCTGTTTTCTTGGTCCTCAATACGTTCAAATTGTTTAAACAATTTTAGTGTGAATTGTTGTCTGTGAACTGTCAGCATCTGAATCAGACTCACCAGTGTAATCCTGCGGCTTCAGGCTGTGTGACAGGGCTGTGAGAGCGCGCAGTGCACTGGTCTGTGAGGTAACTGACTCCGCCATCTTAGAGGACGGCCTAGATGGCGCTTCTTTAGGTATACCAACTTTAAACTTCGGTTTAGGGGTCTTTAAGACCATGATAAAAGTGTCGGTATGTTCCGTGGCCGAAACGGTAGTGATGGGTAATCTTTTTTTGAGCGACTGATGTCTGTGGCTCTCCGGTCCGTCCAGCTCAGGAGCGGAGCTCTAAGGAGACATGTCCTCTCCCTCAGGCACTGTGCATGCGCCCCCGGCAACTGCACAATTTGATCTATATTTGTGTGCGTGTAATATATATATATATATATATATATATATATATATATATATATATATGAGATATCCTATTTGATTAAAGAATAATTGGTCAGAGAAAATTATAGAAACTGTGAGATCATAGGATTTAAGTGAATATAGTGTTGACTGCGCTACCCCAATGTCATAACATTTAAATACACCATGCCTTATTCAATTGTGAAATATAACTGACCAAAAATATTTGTGCAATGGTAAATAATCGTTTTCACACTATATCAATCTTCATTTAATTAATATCCATAAAAAACAAACAAACCCTAAATATATCTTAACATAACACCATTATAAACATGCAAAAAATGTAAAATTGTAATGTCCAATTATTATTAATAAAGTGCAGTGTGCCAATCTACATAGGAGGTCCTCATGTGGCCTATCCTCTTGTGAATTTGGTGTTCTTGTGCTCTTAAATTATTCGTCCGCAATATCTTGTGACAATTTCCCCACTTCAGTGACTACACCACCACATGGATTGGCCACTCACCAAATGCTGGTATAAATGCGCCTTCGGTTCATTAAGAAAGGATAACCACTCCACTTGTAATATTTAGCCTTGCTGACCCCAATAGACTATGGGCATATATTATCCATCCTCCTCGTAAAAAACAGCGGTCATTGCGCAGTATATTTGCACTATTTATTTTAAAATTTAGTTAAAAAAGAGACTGTTAACTCACATTTTCTGGTGCCCGTAAGCTGGCACCAAGCTATTCCAGCAGTTAGAATGGGTGTAAAGATGTCCCCGATTTGAGGTTCAGACCTCGTTTTCATCCGGCCGGAAGTGACGTAGTGACATTGTGTGTATTTCCCAGCAGCCTCTACGTGTTTCGCAATAATGATTGCGTCATCAGGAAGCTGCTTGTTGTTAATGTGTCACCTTATTTATACCCCAAACTTTTTTGTTTAAGCCAATCAATTCCCCTATACCAGAAATTCCTCCACCGCCATTTTAGCTATTGTTATTTGCCCACACCTGGTCTGTATGTTTTTCCTAGGTCCCCCACTCCGTTGTTATTTATTGCTGTTCCTAAACTTACGTAAATGTCATGAAGATACATTTATGGGCTATGTACTTAATCCCATTTTCCTCGCCGAGGTCACCCATAAGATCGGCTGGAAAAGCTTTTACAAACTTTATAATCCTAAAAACAACCATAATGTCATAATTATACACTCTCTTAGTACTTTCAAATTTATTTTAAAACTTTTAAAACCCTTATGCTTAGATTTTTATTATACCTACATACAAATATCAGCAGAACAATACAAATTTAGAACGTGAGAGCATAGATTATATTTAAGATAAAAATAAAAAAATATATAAACAAAATGAGATAAATAATGATAAAAAATAATAAAAATAAAAAATGAAAAAAAATGTAAAAAAAAATAAATAGAAAAAAATTTGAAAAAATAATAAAATAATGAAAAAAAAAATGAAAATAGGAATAAAAAATATATAAATAAAATAATATAAAAATAAAAAATATTAAAATAAAATATACAATAAATCTGACAACAAATCACCTAATAATCGTCTATAAAGCAGTTCACATCTAGTTCAACATTCAACCCCAGCAGCCTCAATGTGTTTAGTTTAAATATCCAGTAAGTTTCATTTTTTGACACTTCCCTTCGCATATTCAAATTTCTCCAGTTTTGTTCTATTTTGTCTATTGCATAAAACTTCAAATGTTGGGGGTCCCTCTTATGTATGTCCCTGAAATGCTTCGACACGCTGCAGTATTTGTACCCTTTCTTAATATTCCTGACATGCTCCCCTATTCTCACCGAGAGTCCCCTTGTGGTTCTAACCGCGTACTGCAGCCCACAGCTACACTCTAGCACGTAGGTAACGTGGGTGCTGCAACACGTGATGAGTTTGTCGATCGTATATTTTTGTTTAGTTGAGTTGGGCTGGAAACCTGTTATTTTTCTCTCTTCCTTATTAGTTAGTCTGCAGGGTTTGCATTTGCCGCATCTAAAAAAAACCTTTGTGGTCAAAGAAAGTGGACATTTTCTTTGGGGGGTCAGGAACATTCTTTTGGTCTCTGATCCCTTTGCCCTTCTGTATATAAATGTCGGTTTTGATGGTAAGATTTTGTTCAAATGTGGGTCATTGCTGATTATGGGCCAGTTTTTCTTAACAATTCTTTCCAGCACTTTATATTGTTTATTAAATCCCGTTATAAACGGTACTTTGTCTTTTTGGTTCTGTTCCCTAGTTTTATTTTGTAATATGATTTCCCTATCCATATTTCTGACTTTATCACGGGTATGCTCTAACTCGTATCTATTGTAACCCTTAGCCACAAAACTTTCGATCAGAATATTAGTTTGTGTATAATAATCTCCCATTAGGTCACAATTGTGTCTAATCCTGATAAATTGGCCCTTGGGTATGGCCTTTTTCCACTGGGGGTGGTGGCAGCTTCTTATTGGTATATAACCGTTACGATCTGTATCTTTGAAGTGTGTTCTGGTACTCAATTTGTTTATATTTTTAAAAACTTCCAAATCTAGGAAATTTATAGTATTCCGATCTACATTTGCAGTAAATTTTATTCCATATTGGTTTGCACCTACATGGTTAAAAAACTGATCCAATTCATCCCGACTGCCTTTCCAGACGATCCGGATGTCATCAATGAATCTTTTATATAACAGCAAGTGTGGCCAACATCTCCCAAAAATCTCCTCCCTCCTCCCATGTATTAAGAAAGATGTTGGCCACACTTGGTGCATATTTATTTCCCATTCCTACCCCCTTAACCACTTGGCACTTAAACACCCTTAACCACTTAAGGACCGCCTAACGCCGATTTACGTCGGCAAGGCGGCACGTGATTTGCCTCCCGCGGGTGGGGGGTCCGATCGGACCCCCCCCCCCGGTGCCCGAGGCGGTCCCGTTTTGTCCCCCGGCGATCGGAGGTGAGGGGGAGGCCATCCGTTCGTGGCCCCCCCCTCGCGATCGCCGCCGGCCAATCAGATTACTTCCTTTGCTGCTGTATGCTAAACAGCAGCAAAGGAAATGATGTCATCTCTCCTCGGCTCGGTATTCCGTTGCAGCGCCGAGGAGAGAAGACATCAATGTAAGTGCACCAACACTACACAACACAGTAGAACATGCCAGGCACACAAAACACCCCGATCCCCCCCCTGATCACCCCCCCCCCCCTCCCTGTCACAAACTGACACCAGCAGTTTTTTTTTTTTTTTTTTTTTTTTTTTCCTGATTACTGCATTGGTGTCAGTTTGTGACAGTTACAGTGTTGGGACAGTTAGTATTACCCCCCTTTAGGTCTAGGGTACCCCCCTAACCCCCCCTAATAAAGTTTTAACCCCTTGATCACCCCCTGTCACCAGTGTCACTAAGCGATCATTTTTCTGATCGCTGTATTAGTGTCGCTGGTGACGCTAGTTAGTGAGGTAAATATTTAGGTTCGCCGTCAGCGTTTTATAGCGACAGGGACCCCCATAAACTATCTAATAAATGTTTTAACCCCTTGATTGCCCCCTAGTTAACCCTTTCACCACTGATCACCGTATAACTGTTACGGGTGACGCTGGTTAGTTTGTTTATTTTTTATAGTGTCAGGGCACCCGCCGTTTATTACCGAATAAAGGTTTAGCCCCCCGGTCGCCCGGCGGTGATATGCGTCGCCCCAGGCAGCGTCAGATTAGCGCCAGTACCGCTAACACCCACGCACGCAGCATACGCCTCCCTTAGTGGTATAGTATCTGTACAGATCAATATCTGATCCGATCAGATCTATACTAGCGTCCCCAGCAGTTTAGGGTTCCCAAAAACGCAGTGTTAGCGGGATCAGCCCAGATACCTGCTAGCACCTGCGTTTTGTCCCTCCGCCCGGCCCACCCAAGTGCAGTATCGATTGATCACTGTCACTTACAAAACACTAAACGCATAACTGCAGCGTTCGCAGAGTCAGGCCTGATCCCTGCGATCGCTAACATTTTTTTTGGTAGCATTTTGGTGAGCTGGCAAGCACCAGCCCCAGGCAGCGTCAGGTTAGCGCCAGTACCACTGACACCCACGCACGTACCATACACCTCCCTTAGTGGTATAGTATCTGATCGGATCAATATCTGGTCCGATCAGATCTATACTAGCGTCCCCAGCAGTTTAGGGTTCCCAAAAACGCAGTGTTAGCGGGATCAGCCCAGATACCTG
Source organism: Aquarana catesbeiana (assembly GCF_042186555.1). Lineage (NCBI taxonomy): Eukaryota > Metazoa > Chordata > Amphibia > Anura > Ranidae > Aquarana > Aquarana catesbeiana. Next base: position 108,259,862 of record NC_133335.1, read on the forward strand.
CTAGCACCTGCGTTGTGCCCCTCCGCCCGGCCCAGCCCAGCCCACCCAAGTGCAGTATCGATCGATCACTGTCACTTACAAGGCACTAAACGCATAACTGCAGCATTCGCAGAGTCAGGCCTGATCCCTGCGATCGCTAACAGTTTTTTTGGTAGCATTTTGGTGAACTAGCAAGCACCGTCCCCAGGCAGCGTCAGGTTAGCGCCAGTACCACTAACACCCACGCACGCAGCATACGCCTCCTTTAGTGGTATAGTATCTGAACGGATCAACATCTGATCCGATCAGATCTATACTAGCGTCCCCAGCAGTTTAGGGTTCCCAAAAACGCAGTGTTAGCGGGATTAGCCCAGATATTTGCTAGCACCTGCGTTTTGCCCTCCGCCCGGCCCAGCCCAGCCCACCCAAGTGCAGTATCGATCGATCACTGTCACTTACAAAACACTAAACGCATAACTGCAGCGTTTGCAGAGTCAGGCCTGATCCCTGCGATCGCTAACAGTTTTTTTGGAAGCTTTTTATTGAACTGGCAAGCACCAGTGGCCTAGTACACCCTGGTCGTAGTCAAACCAGCGCTGCAGTAACACTTGGTGACGTGGCGAGTCCCATAAGTGCAGTTCAAGCTGGTGAGGTGGCAAGCACAAGTAGTGTCCCGCTGCCACCAAAAAGACAAACACAGGCCCGTCATGCCCATAGTGCCCTTCCTGCTGCATTCGCCAATCCTAATTGGGAACCCACCGCTTCTGCAGCGCCCGTACTTCCCCCATTCACATCCCCAACCAAATGCAGTCAGCTGCATGAGAGGCATTTTCTTTATGTCCTCCCGGGTACCGCTACCCAACGAACCCCCCCAAAAAAGATGTTGTGTCTGCAGCAAGCGCGGATATAGGCGTGACACCCTCTATTATTGTCCCTCCTGTCCTGACAATCCTGGTCTTTGCATTAGTGAATGTTTTGAACGCTACCATGCACCAGTTGAGTATTAGCGTAGGGTACAGCATTGCACAGACTAGGCACACTTTCACAGGGTCTCCCAAGATGCCATCGCATTTTGAGAGACCCGAACCTGGAACCGTTACAGTTATAAAAGTTAGTTACAAAAAAAGTGTAAAAAAAAAAAAATATATATAAAATAAAAAAAAATAGTTGTCGTTTTATTGTTTTCTCTCTCTATTCTCTCTCTCTATTGTTCTGCTCTTTTTTTACTGTATTCTATTCTGCAGTGTTTTATTGTTATTGTTATTATGTTTTATCATGTTTGTTTTTCAGGTATGTAATTATTTATACTTTACTGTTTACTGTGCTTTATTGTTAACCATTTTTTTGTCTTCAGGTACGCCATTCACAACTTTGAGTGGTTATACCAGAATGATGCCTGCAGGTTTAGGTATCATCTTGGTATCATTCTTTTCAGCCAGCGGTCGGCTTTCATGTAAAAGCAATCCTAGCGGCTAATTAGCCTCTAGACTGCCTTTACAAGCCGTGGGAGGGAATGCCCCCCCCCCCACCGTCTTCCGTGTTTTTCTCTGGCTCTCCTGTCTCAACAGGGAACCTGAGAATGCAGCCGGTGATTCAGCCAGCTGACCATAGAGCTGATCAGAGACAAGAGTGGCTCCAAACATCTCTATGGCCTAAGAAACCGGAAGCTACGAGCATTTTATGACTTAGATTTCGCCGGATGTAAATAGCGCCATTGGGAAATTGGGGAAGCATTTTATCACACCGATCTTGGTGTGGTCAGATGCTTTGAGGGCAGAGGAGAGATCTAGGGTCTAATAGACCCCAATTTTTTCAAAAAAGAGTACCTGTCACTACCTATTGCTATCATAGGGGATATTTACATTCCCCGAGATAACAATAAAAATGATTTAAAAAAAAAAAAAAATGAAAGGAACAGTTTAAAAATAAGATAAAAAAGCAAAAAAATAATAAAGAAAAAAAAAAAAAAAAAAAAAGCACCCCTGTCGCCCCCTGCTCTTGCGCTAAGGCGAACGCAAGCGGCGGTCTGTCGTCAAACGTAAACAGCAATTGCACCATGCATGTGAGGTATCGCCGCGAAGGTCAGATCGAGGGCAGTAATTTTTGCAGTAGACCTCCTCTGCAAATCTAAAGTGGTAACCTGTAAAGGCTTTTAAAGGCTTTTAAAAATGTATTTATTTTGTTGCCACTGCACGTTTGTGCGCAATTGTAAAGCATGTCAAGTTTGGTATCCATGTACTCGGCCTAAGATCATCTTTTTTATTTCATCAAACATTTGGGCAATATAGTGTGTTTTAGTGCATTAAAATTTAAAAAAGTGTGTTTTTTCCCCAAAAAATGCGTTTGAAAAATTGCTGCGCAAATACTGTGTGGAAAAAAAAAATGAAACACCCACCATTTTAATCTGTAGGGCATTTGCTTTAAAAAAATATATAATGTTTGGGGGTTCAAAGTAATTTTCTTGCAAAAAAAAAAAACTTTTTCATGTAAAAAATAAGTGTCAGAAAGGGCTTTGTCTTCAAGTGGTTAGAAGAGTGGGTGATGTGTGACATAAGCTTCTAAATGTTGTGCATAAAATGCCAGGACAGTTCAAAACCCCCCCAAATGACCCCATTTTGGAAAGTAGACACCCCAAGCTATTTGCTGAGAGGCATGTCGAGTCCATGGAATATTTTATATTGCGACACAAGTTGCGGGAAAGAGACAATTTTTTTTTTTTTTTTTTTGCACAAAGTTGTCACTAAATGATATATTGCTCAAACATGCCATGGGAATATGTGAAATTACACCCCAAAATACATTCTGCTGCTTCTCCTGAGTACGGGGATACCACATGTGTGAGACTTTTTGGGAGCCTAGCCGCGTACGGGACCCCGAAAACCAAGCACCGCCTTCAGGCTTTCTAAGGGCGTGAATTTTTGATTTCACTCTTCACTGCCTATCACAGTTTCGGAGGCCATGGAATGCCCAGGTGGCACAAACACCCCCCCAAATGACCCCATTTTGGAAAGTAGACACCCCAAGCTATTTGCTGAGAGGTATAGTGAGTATTTTGCAGACCTCACTTTTTGTCACAAAGTTTTGAAATTTGAAAAAAGAAAAAAAAAAAAAGTTTTTTCTTGTCTTTCTTCATTTTCAAAAACAAATGAGAGCTGCAAAATACTCACCATGCCTCTCAGCAAATAGCTTGGGGTGTCTACTTTCCAAAATGGGGTCATTTGGGGGGGGTTTGTGCCACCTGGGCATTCCATGGCCTCCGAAACGGTGATAGGCAGTGAAGAGTAAAATCAAAAATTCACGCCCTTAAAAACGCTGAAGGCGGTGATTGGTTTTCGGGGCCCCGTACGCGGCTAGGCTCCCAAAAAGTCCCACACATGTGGTATCCCCATACTCAGGAGAAGCAGCAGAATGTATTTTGGGGTGCAATTCCACATATGCCCATGGCCTGTGTGAGCAATATATCATTTAGTGACAACTTTGTGCAAAAAAAAAAAAAAAAAAAGTGTCACTTTCCCGCAACTTGTGTCAAAATATAAAATATTCCATGGACTCAATATGCCTCTCAGCAAATAGCTTGGGGTGTCTACTTTCCAAAATGGGGTCATTTGGGGGGGGGTTGTGCCACCTGGGCATTCCATGGCCTCCGAAACTGTGATAGGCAGTGAAGAGTGAAATCAAAAAGTTACACCCTTAGAAATCCTGAAGGCGGTGATTGGTTTTCGGGGTCCCATACGCGGCTAGGCTCCCAAAAAGTCCCACACATGTGGTATCCCCGTACTCAGGAGAAGTAGCTGAATATATTTTGGGGTGCAATTCCACATAGGCCCATGGCCTGTGTGAGCAATATATCATTTAGTGACAACTTTTTGTAAATATTTTTTTTTTTTTTTTTTTTTGTCATTATTCAATCACTTGGGACAAAAAAAATAAATATTCAATGGGTTCAACATGCCTATCAGCAATTTCCTTGGGGTGTCTACTTTCCAAAATGGGGTCACTTGGGGGGGTTTTGTACTGCCCTGCCATTTTAGCACCTCAAGAAATGACATAGGCAGTCATAAACTAAAAGCTGTGTAAATTCCAGAAAATGTACCCTAGTTTGTAGACGCTATAACTTTTGCGCAAACCAATAAATATACGCTTATTGACATTTTTTTTACCAAAGACATGTGGCCGAATACATTTTGGCCTAAATGTATGACTAAAATTGAGTTTATTGGATTTTTTTTATAACAAAAAGTAGAAAATATCATTTTTTTTCAAAATATTCGGTCTTTTTCCGTTTATAGCGCAAAAAATAAAAACTGCAGAGGTGATCAAATACCATCAAAAGAAAGCTCTATTTGTGGGAAGAAAAGGACGCAAATTTCGTTTGGGTACAGCATTGCATAACCGCGCAATTAGCAGTTAAAGCGACGCAGTGCCAAATTGGAAAAAGACCTCTGGTCCTTAGGCAGCATAATGGTCCGGGGCTCAAGTGGTTAATAACTAGACCAATTTTCAGCTTTCAGTGCTCTCACATTTTGAATGACAAGTACTCAGTCATGCAATACTGTACCTATATGACATTTTTGTCCTTTTTTTTCACACAAATAGAGCTTTCTTTTGGTGGTATTTAATCACCGCTGGGTTTTTTATTTTTTGCGCTATAAAATAAAAAAGACTGAAAATTCGGTAAAGAAATGAATTTTTCTTTGTTTCTGTTATAAAATTTAGCAAATTAGTAATTTCTCTTCATAAATTTTGGGCAAAATTTATACTGCTACATATCTTTGGTAAAAATAAGTACAATTTGGTGTATATTATTTGGTCTTTGTGAAAGTTAGAGTCTAAAAGCTATGGGGCCAATATCTGAAAATTGATCACACCTGAATTATTGACGGCCTATCTAATTTCTTGAGACCCTAACATGCCAGAAAAGTACAAATACCCCCCAAATGACCCCTTTTTGGAAAGAAGACATTCCAAGGTATTTAGAAAGATGCATGATGAGTTTTTTTAAGTCGTCATTTTTTTCCCACAATTCTTTGCAAAATCAAGATTTTTTTTGTTCTTTTTTTTTTTTATTTTCACAAAATTGTCATATTAGCAGGTTATGTCTCACACACCGCATATGCATACCACAAATTACACTCCAAAACACACTCTACTATTACTCCCGAGTATGGCGATACCACATATGTGTGAGACTTTTACACAGCGTGGCCACATACAGAGGTCCAACATGCAGGGAGCACCTTCAGGCGTTCTGGAGCACCCAGGCCAATTCTGACATTTCTCTCCTAGCAAAAACCCTAGAAAATACAATGGCGGTCGTTGCAACTTTTTATCTCGCACGGTATTTGCGCAGCAATTTTTTGAACGCTTTTTTTGGAAAAAAAAGTTTTGTGCTTTAAAAAAAAAAACAAAAAAAACAGTAAAGTTAGCCCAATGTTTTTGCATAAAGTGAAAGATGAAGTTACGCCGAGTAAATAGATACCTAACATGTCACCCTTCAAAATTGCACACGCTCGTGGAATGACGCCACTTCGCTACTTAAAAATCCCCATAGGCGACGCTTTAAAATTTTTTACTGGTTACATGTTTTGAGTTACAGAGGAGGTCTAGGGCCAAAATTATTGCTCTCGCTCTAACATTCGCAGCGATACCTCACGTGTGGTTTGAACACCATTTTCATAGTGGGCGGGACTTACGTATGCATTCGCTTCTGCATGCGAGCACATGAGGACAGGGGCGCTTTAAAAAAATTTTTTTTTAATTCATTTTACTTTATTTCTTTTAGTTTGACACTTTTTTCCAAAAAATAAATTTTTTAATCACTTTTATTCCTATTACAAGGAATGTAAACATCCCTTGTAATAGGAATATGGCATGACAGGTCCTCTTTACAGTGAGATATGGGGTCAGTAAGACCCCACATCTCACCTCTAGGCTGGGAAGCCTGAAATAATAAAAAAAAAACGATCCTGGCTTCGATTGTAGCCGTGAGTCGGTAGAAGCACTGGAGGGTGGTGGGGGTTACGTCCCCTCTCGCCTCCCATAAGAACGATCATACAGTGGAACAGCCGCTATGATCGATCCTATGGTGTAGGGAATCGCTGGCTAAAAAAGCTGATATCTGAATGATGCCTGTAGCTGCAGGCATCCTTCAGATATCCCCGCACAAATTCAAGGGCTTCATGACGGTGGGCAGGGAAGTGATTAAAACACATTTTTTTTTAACACAAAGTTGTCAATGTATACAATATTTCTAACACATAGCATGTACACACCAAAAATGACCCCCCAAAATAGATTCTCCTACTCCTCCTGAGTACGGCGATATCACATGTGTGAGACTTCCACAGCCTGGCCACATACAGAGGCCGAGCATGGCTGGGCATGGCTGGTTATGGCTGGGTATGGTGGGGTTTTGCGGAGCATTGCGGGGTATTGCAGAGCATTGCGAGGTATTGCACGGGCTATTTCTGAGCATGGATGGATGGATTGTGGCTCTGTCACAGAGCAGTGCTGTGGGCACTACAGATGCAGCCCACAGCGCTGCTGCCATCCGATCCCTCCCCCTCGCCTCTCACACTGTACCGATCGGTACAATGAGGGGAGGGAGGAACCGGCGTCATGACACGACGCTGGTTTGTTTACATGTGATCGCTTCGTCATTTGACAGAGCGATCACATGGTAAACGGCCGCTATTAGCGGCCGTTTACCGTGATCCGTGATGTGCCGGGTCCTCTGTACCCAGCGGTCACGGATGTTCTAGGGTGCACGCCCCCAGGGGGCGTGTGAGAGCGGAATTCTGGGAGGAGGCCATAGTACGCCCTCCCAGAGGGACATTCCCCCTCCCAGTCTGGAGAGGAATCTGATGAGGGGGAGGAAGGAGAAAATTTACCTTCAAAATTTAAGTTGTCTTTAGAACAGGTAGATGGCCTGTTAAAAGCAATCTATACCACACTGGGTCTGGAAGAGGAAAGAAAGGAGTTATCTCTGCATGACAAAATGTATGTAGGGCTCAGCAAGCACAAAAATCGCAATTTCCCAGTACACTCAGTTATTTCTGAAACTATTAAGAAAGAGTGGACAGAGCCAGAGAGAAAACCTTTCTTTCCCAAAGGCTTAAAAAGGCTTTTTCCTTTTGATGAGGATCCAGCGGCGGTTTGGAACAAAAGCCCCAAACTAGATGCCGCGTTTTCCCAGGTCTCGAGGTCAACAGATTTGGCATTCGAGAACATGGGGGTGTTAAGAGATCCCATGGACAAAAGGATGGATCAGCTACTTAAAAGGGCTTGGCAATCCGTCATTATTATTATTATTTTATTTTATTTCAGGTACTTATATAGCGCCGTCAGTTTACGCAGCACTTTACATATACATTGTACATTCACATCAGTCCCTACCCTCAAGGAGCTTACAATCTAAGGTCCCTAACTCACATTCATACATACTAGGGACAATTTAGACAGGATCCAATTAACCTACAGCATGTCTTTGGAGTGTGGGAGGAAACCGGAGTACCCGGAGGAAACCCACGCAGGCACAGGGAGAACATGCAAACTCCAGGCAGGTAGTGTCATGGTTGGGATTCGAACCAGTGACCCTTCTGACTGTTAGGCGAGAGTGCTACCCACTACACCACTGTGTCATGAGAAATCTTAAACCTGCTATGGCGACTACTGTCATATCCAGGAACATGGTGTTCTGGTTAAATCAACTTAAGGCCCATATTTCGGCAGACTCACCAAAACAAGAAATTTTGGATTCATTTTCGACTCTGTCAGCCGCTATAGCCTTTATTTCTGATGCCTCAGGGGAATCAATCAAAATGACAGCTAGATCTGCAGCCTTAGCTAACTCGGCCAGAAGGGCTTTGTGGTTGAAAACTTGGCCGGGGTACGCGGCATCCAAAAATAAGCTGTGTGGGATACCGTTCCTGGGGGACTTGCTTTTTGGTCCTGACTTAGATGCAGTTCTGGATAGAACAGCTGATAAAAAGAAGTCTTTCCCTATCAAAAAGAAAAAAACAGCCAGTTAAACGTTTTTTCCGTTCCCAAAGGGCTCAAGAACAAACCAAACCCCAGGAGAAAAGGAAAAATTGGGCATCGCAGAAGGGAAAGGGAAAAGGGAAAGCCTCTACGCATTTCACCAGAATGATTGCGTCATCAGGAAGCTGCTTGTTGTTAATGTGTCACCTTATTTATACCCTGAACTTTTTTGTTTAAGCCAATCAATTCTCCTATAGCAGAAATTCCTCCGCCGCCATTTTAGCTATTGTTATTTGCCCACACCCGGTCTGTATGTTTTTCATAGGTCCCCCACTCTGTTGTTATTTATTGCTATTCCTAAACTTACTAATGTCAGCAGAACAATACAAATTTCGAACACTGGAGCATAGATTATATTTAAGATAAAAATAAAAAAAATATAAATAAAAGAGATAAATAATGATATATAATAATAAAAATAAAAAATGAAAATAAATGATTAAAAATAAAAAAAAGCTGAAAAAAATCATAAAATAATAAAAAAAAAGAAAATAAAAAATATATAAATAAAATATAAAAATAAAAACTATGAAATAAAATAAAAATAAAATAAAATATACAATAAATCTGACAACAAATCACCTAATAATCTTCTATAAAGCAGTTCACATCTAGTTCAACATTCAACCCAACCCCAGCGGACTCCATGTGTTTAGTTTAAATATCCAGTAAGTTTCATTTTTTGACACTTCCCTTCGCATATTCAAATTTCTCCAGTTTTGTTCTATTTTGTCTATCGCGTAAAACTTCAAATGTTGGGGGTCCCTTTTATGCATGTCCCTGAAATGCTTCGAAACACACTGTGGTATTTGTACCCTTTCTTAATGTTCCTGACATGCTCCTCTCACCGAGAGTGCCCTTGTGGTTCTACCCACGTACTGCAGCCCACAGCTACACCCTAACACGTAGGTAATGTGGGTGCTGCAACACGTGATTAGTTTGTTGATCGTATATTTTTGTTTAGTTGAGTTGGACTGGAAGCCTGTTATTTTTCTCTCTTCCTTATTGGTTAGTCTGCAGGGTTTGCATTTGCCGCATCTAAAAAAAACCTTTGTGGTCAAAGAAAGTGGACATTTTCTTTGGGGGGGGGGGGGGTCAGGAACATTCTTTACTATTTGGTCTCTGATCCTCTTTGCCCTTCTGTATATAAATGTCGGTTTTGATGGTAAGATTTTGTGGGTCATTGCTGATTATGGGCCAGTTTTTCTTTAAAAAAAAATAAATAAAAAATTTATTTTATTTCATTTTATTATTATATTATTTTATTTATTTTTTATTTCTATTTTTATTTTTTTATTATTTTATTCAAATTTTTTTTCATTTTTTTTTCATTTTTTTTTTACATTTTTAAATTTTTTTACATTTTTTTTTTTTCATTAAATTTTTTATTTTTATTATATATATATTTATCTTAAATATAATCTATGCTCCCACATTCTAAATTTGTATTGTTCTGCTGACATTTGTATGTAGGTATAATAAAAATCTGAGCATAAGGGTTTTAAAAGTTTTAAAATTGAAAGTACTAAGAGAGTGTATAATTATGACATTATGGTTGTTTTTAGGATTATAAAGTTTGTAAAAGCTTTTCCAGCCGTTCTTATGGGTGACCTCAGCGAGGAAAAGGGATTAAGTACATCGCCCATAAATGTATCTTCATGACATTTATGTAAGTTTAGGAACAGCAATAAATAACAATGGAGTGGGAGACCTATGAAAAACATACAGACTGGGTGTGGGCAAATAATAGCTAAAATGGTGGCGGAGGAATTTCTGGTATAGGGGAATTGATTGGCCTAAACAAAAAAGTTTGGGGTATAAATAAGGTGACACATTAACAACAAGCAGCTTCCTGATGACGCAATCATTATTGCGAAACATGTAGAGGCTGCTGGAAAATACACACAACGTCACTTCCGGCCGGACGAAAATGCGGTCTGAACCGCAAACCGGGTGAAAACGAGGCTTTCACCGCACGCCGGCATAGGAAGCATACGGCGACATCTTTACACCCATTCTAACTGCTGGAATAGCTTGGTGCCGGCTTACGGGCGCTACAAAATGTGAGTTCACAGTCTCTTTTTTAATTAATTTAATTTTTCAAATATACTGCGCAATGATCGCTGTCTGTTTTTTATGAGGAGGATGGATAATATATGCCCATAGTTTATTGGGGTCAGCAAGTCTAAATATTACAAGTGGAGTGGTTATCTCTTCTTAATGAACCAAAGGCGCATTTATACCAGCATCTGGTGAGTGGCCAAACCATGTGGTGGTGGTGTAGTCACTGAAGTGGGGAAATTGTCACAAGATATTGCTGACGAATAATTTAAGAGCACAAGAACACCAAATTCACAAGAGGATAGGCCACATGAGGACCTCCTGTGTAGATTGGCACACTGCACTTTATTAATAATAATTGGACATTACAATTTTACATTTTTTGCACGTTTATATTGGTGTTATGTTAAGCTATATTTAGGGTTCGTTTGTTTTTTATGGATATGAATTAAATGAAGATTGATAGTGTGTGAAAATGATTATTTACCATTGCACAAATATTTTTGGTCAGTTATATTCATTTCACAATTGAATATAGCATGGTGTATTTAAATGTTATGACATTGGGGTAGCGCAGTCAGCACTATATTCACTTTTTTCTTTCATCCACTGGAGGAGTTTATCTTTGACTGCAGCAACTACTTTTTTATGTTTTTATCTTTTTTTGACACAATTAATATTTTTTTTGCTTTGGTGACTTACATATATCTCATAGGATTTAAGGCTGTTAATATATGCAGTCATACAGTTAATTTTTATCACGTATATTATTTTTCCCTTTATGGGCGTGAGTGGGGCCTGATGTCTAAGTTTTGCCTAAGGCCTCACAAAGTCTAGAGCCACCTCTGCCTACAGACAGCTGCTAGATTCTGCTCAGCAGCAGGTCTGTGTTCCCTTTGCCTGGGACTATCAGGAAATATCAGCTGACAAGTCTGAAATCCTGGCTGAAGAATCGGCAATGTGGCAGAGTAACACTGTGCTTTGCCAACCTGCCCCCGCAGCTATGGATGCGGAGGTCTTATGGCGGATGCAGTGAGTGCTGACTGACCTTGATGATCTGGTTTCTGCATGGGATGATCTTGGATGGAGGAATGTGTCTGTTCAGCAGCTGGATGAGGGTACGGGAGATGGAGCAGTCAGCTCATCTCTCCAGCCACAGACCACAGAATGTATGGATTAAATTGACCGTTCATCAGAGGATGTTATAGATTATGAGTCATCTGCCAATGTGTTGGTACTGGGCCCAAGTGCAGCCAACCCGTGCCCTGAATTTTCAGCAATTCCAGAGACTTGTAATTTGACTTTTCTGCTGAGGAAGAATAACCGAGTGAGCCTCCAGCAAAAGAGCTAGCATCAGTGCAGAACATCACGGAGCTCTTCCCAGCACCAACAGCAGCATCTGTGGAGTTACAAGGAACTTCCCCAGCTGAAGCACTGGCCACCGGACAGAGGCTCCAAGACCTTTGCCCCACATCTGTGGCAGTCCTGGAGGCTCAGGGTGAGAAGGTGGCTGCCACTTCCCTGCTGCAGATCAGGATACAGGTGGAGAAGGTAGAGGAGGTGTTCATCGTCCCTCCCCAACAGTCGGCCAGGGTGGAGGAAGCAGTCTTTCCTCCCCAGCAAAGACCCGTGCACCTGGGAGACAGTACCAGAGACATGCCGTCCCAGCAGCCATATGAGGGAATGGAAGAGGAAGCAGCCGGCTCACCTACCCAATGGCAGCTACACAGTTTGGGAGTGGAGGAATCCAGCCTCCTGCCCCAACAGTTAGCCGAAGTGAATGATGTCGAGTCCCCAGCAGAAGTGCTGGCAACAGGGCAGAGTGCCGCTGGCCTCTGCCTAGCACCTACAATATCTCTACAGCTTCAGGAAGCTGGGGTGATTGGCCCCTTTGCCCGGCAGCAGACCAAGCCCCGGATTGTGAAAAACCACCCAGCTGGCAGCCGAACAAAGTCAATGACCTCTGCCCCACACCTACTGATGTCAACTATTTCTTGCAGCCAAGAATGGAGATCATGCGGACAGACTATGTGAGTTCACTCTGCCCGACTAACGCATGTCCAGACCAGGTGGTCTGGGACCTTATTAGTCGACTTTTAATGGGGAAGAAATGTGACAGACTCACCCGGGACAGAGGCTTTTGGAGGGGACTGAATGCTAGCCTCTTGTCTACCGACTATGGGCCCTGGCATTTGAGGGAGCTACAAGCATTTAGGAATATATTCTGTTATGTAATGCAAAAGGACATTATTAAGGAGGCCATGATGGTCTCTGCCATTTGGGGGGTTCCTGTATTCCAATGTTCTTTTGTGTCTGTCTGCCTTGGATGTTATGGGATGTGCATGTAGATTAGCTGTGAGATTGGTGGGGGCGAATTCCTCCAACAGCTCTAACTGCTGATTGGACAGTCTACCCTGCCTGGAATGCAAAGGTGGGGGGATTGTCCAGAGTATTACCTGTGTTTTCAATAAACAGTCCATGTTCAGCAACCAAACGAGTATTGTCTTGTTTGTTGTTGTGAGCGGTTTGGAATATCTGATATCTATATTCAGACTGGGAGGAAGCGATATATGATGAAAGCATTCAAACGTAGTGTGGTATATTTTGTTATACTAGGTATTGATAGGGAAATCCCAGAACTTAGGAGTTCCAATAACATTTTGACTGCTGAACCACATTCAAAAAGATGTATTTAATATTCAAGCCTATAGTTTTAGCCATAGGCAGGGGAGCAAACGTATACAGTACATGGTGACATAATTGCTCTGACTGAGGCTGGGGGCTTAAGTACATTTATACTCTATACAAAGGTGGGGGCTACCTTGTAAGTCTCTTTGAAGTCCTGATTAACTTGTTGGTCATTTACATTGCTAAACAGATGGTCAATTAAGATATACATGTCACTTCACCAAGTTCTGTGGGAAAGCCAGAGATAAACCTTTTCACAGCTGAAGGTGTGAATGGCATTTGACCACAACCAAAACAGCTGTTATATCATATGACTTCTAACATAGTTGTATCAAGTATATCTGCTTAATCATAATACATGTTTTGATAATCATAACTAAATGTTTGATAAATAAGCTATTCCATTTACCCTATCAATCCCATCTCTTGGTCAAATTAAAAATTGACCATATAACAACACTATAACAAACAATTCATACACTGGTTGTAGACAGTGGGGTTCTCGACTATTCAGTGTAGAGATTCTTTTGGTGACAGTTAAAGCTGTGTAGGGTCTAACTAGATGTGAAAATTAATTGTCATGATAATGGGGAAGATGGAAAAAACTAAGTCTCATAACGCATACAAAACCTAACATAAATGGCATTTTAAAGAAAAACAGATACAATTCCAATTCCTATCAATCGTTTCTAAATTCCAACATCTCCCTCCAACTGCCTAATCTTAGTTTAAATATTTATTTTTCTAGTTCATATTCCTCCTAATTTATGTACCCAATTTACTTCTCCAGAAAAATCTCATTTTGCTTTGTCAAGGCTAAACAAAAATATAGAAATACAAAAATGTCTAAAATAAAAATTACACGTTGGTATAACAATGTATGAATGCCAAGTCTTTAGTTGATTCCTCCGCTGTAACTTTGACAGCTCGTCCACCATAAGACTCCACTGCAACACCTTAAGAAGGCATCCAATGTTCATACATAATCTTCTTTTCTTCAGGACTATCGCAGTCCACATGACAAGAAACTTCCAGTAGATATGCAGATCTTTTTGCAATTATAGCAAATTGAGCTGTGATTTTTTTTTTTTTTTTTAGACAGCTGACATGATAAGTATCAAAGTTCTTCAGACATCTAAAAAGCTTTTGAAAGCGTGCTTTTCCATCAATGCTGTTTGTGGCTGATGTCATAAAGCCAAGGAATGAGGGAGGAGATTTCTGAGGATGGCGTCACTCAGATTGTTAGTCCAACATTTGATCATTAACAAAAATGCCCATAAAGCCGTTGTTTTTTTTTTTTTTTTTACTGCTGAAGTAAATCTATGTTCTAGGTAAGACCTAGAAGAAAAGAAATATGTCTTAATACAAGGAGAAGCCATTCTCATTTAGTATAAAATGTTATTCAACTGTCATTTAAACTAAACTGTCTAGACTATAAACATTTATCATGAACAATAGGCTTCTCAGAGGGGGGGCGGCGGCTATCACTTATGGCTTGGATCAGTGATCCTACAGGAACATAGACAAGAGAGCACAGAATACAGGATTTACAAGAATTACAGAGTATAGTGCAGTACTGGGGTTCAGGGTTCACAGGAAATCAGGTACACAAGACAGTACAGTTGATGTGTACAAGGATTCTAAGGCAGGAAGGATACCTAATGGTACTATCTGGGGAGAACGCAGCATGTCCTAACATGCAGCAATGGTGAGGGCCCTTGAAAGAGCCGAGGCGCAGAGTCTAAGGAACTGCCTTGTCTTCTCCAGAGCTCTTGATGGTAGAGATGGTTTGTGCCGCAGACAGTTCCCCGGTTATGGCCCTCTTACTCACCCACGCAGGCAGATACCTAGAACTAAGGGCCAATGGACAAATGAGAATCCCTTGCAGCGCTGAGGTGCTGGGATCACTAAACAGTAAGAAGCAAAATTCAAGCTGACAGGTGTGTGCCTGGACACACACAGACATTGGGGACAGATACACAAAGACACATTAACAGCTAGAAATTAATAGCCATGCAAATAGTCACACAGGAATCTATAAGAGTAGTGAAGTTGCATGGTGTCACCAAACAGGAAACTAGCTTACAAAGGCAGACTTGCTTGGGACATTATTATTCAAAGCCTAAAGCAACTTGCTTCAGCTTGAAAAGGCATTACTGGCTGGGCATGTAGCTAATTCAATTAACAGGAGGTTTAATCTAGTCTTAAAACAAGTTTTGTGGGACAAGATACAACCGCAGACCTTATAAGTTAAAGCATTGGAACTAAATGCCAATACCAATACATTAATCACACACATAGGTTGGACTTGATGGACTTGTGTTTTTTTTTCAACTTCACCTATTATGTAATACCAGCAAACCTGCTGATCTTTGAGAATAGAGGAGACAGATCTGTGGAAAAGCTGACAATCTGTGACAGGTCTAATTTAAAATCTTAACCACTTGCTGACCGCCGCACGCCGATGTACGTCTAAAGTTTGGCGGCGGATATCTTTGTTATGGCAGCAGCTAGCTGCCATAACCCTGGTATCCCCGTTTTCGTGCGGCGGTCGGCTTTCAGATTAAAGTGGTCTCTGCGGCGGATTCGCCGCGAGATCACTTTTATCGGTGACGAGAGAGGGCCCGCCCTCCCGCCGCGATCCAGTGCCCTCCGGCTCTTATCGGAGCCGTTGGTAGCGGCGGAGGCGATCGCGTCTGTCTCCCTGCTGTGCCTGGAGACAAGTGAGGCTAAGATGGCGCCCACTCGTCTACATGACACTGCTGGGCGGAAGCGACGTCAAAATGTCACTTCCGAACATACGTCTTAAAGGCACATTTTTTTCAATGTCCTTTTTTTAATGACTTTTTTTTTTTTTTTATTGAATTTTAGTGTAAATATGAGATCTGAGGTCTTTTTGACCCCAGAGCTCATATTTAAGAGGTCCTGTCATGCTTTTTTCTATTACAAGGGATGTTTACATTTCTTGTAATAGAAATAAAAGTGACACCATTTTTTTTTTTTAAACAGTGTAAAAATAAATAAAATCATGTAAAATAAATAATAAAAATGAAAAAAAAAATTAAAACCCCCCCCCGTCCCGACGAGCTTGCGCGCAGAAGCGAACGCAAACGTGAGTAGCACCCACATATGAAAACGGTGGTCAAACCACACATGTGAGGTATCGCCGCAATCGTTAGAGCAAGAGCAATAATTCTAGCCCTAGACCTCCTCTGTAACGCAAAACATGCAACCTGTAGAATTTTTTAAACGTCGCCTATGGAGATTTTTGAGGGTAAAAGTTTGAAGCCATTCCACAATCGGGCGCAATTTTGAACCGTGACATGTTGGGTATCAATTTACTCGGCGTAACATTATCTTTCATAATATGAAAAAAAATTGGGCTAACTTTACTGTTGTCTTATTTTTTTATTCAAAAAAGTGATTTTTTTCCAAAAAAAGCGCGTTTGTAAGACCGCTGCGCAAATACGGTGTAAAAAAAAGTATTGCAATGACCACCATTTTATTCTCTAGGGTGTTAGAAAAAAACAATATATAATGTTTGGGGGTTCAAAGTAGTTTTCTAGCAAAAAAAACCTGTTTTAAACATGTAAACACCTAAATTCCAAAACGAGGCTGATCCTTAAGTGGTTAATAATACCCAAGTAATTCTTAACACTCAGTGTAGTAACATTTGACATACATGTAGTAATACATTTATTACTTTTTTTTTGTCATCATAGGTGTTTAAACTAGAGCAGCAATTATTAAATTCTATCTTAATAACTTTTTCATCTTAAAATAATATACAAAAACTATATAAGGCTCAGTTCCCACTATTGAGACTTAAAGTTGCAGCGACTTTGAAAAGGTTCTTGCACTACCTTGATGCGACATTCAATGCAACCCTGATCTAGAGACTGTAAAGTTGGACCAAAGTCACACTCCAGAGTCTCTCAATCACGTGACTTTGGGGGTTCATTATAGAGGAAACGTAGTCTAAGACAGGAGACGCTTAATTATCTAGGGCAGGGGTGTCAAACTCAATTTCATTGTGGGCCGCATCAACATTATGATTGTCCTCAAAAGGGCCAGTTGTATCTGTAAGATTAGATGTCCAGCGCATCCCCTCCCCTTACATTAGATGTCAAGAGCCACCCCACCATCAGAAGTTCTGTCCCCTACTCTCCCTTACATCACAGTGCACCCCCTTACCTTATGCTGCTGCTGGGAAGAAGCTGGATGCATTGCTTGAAAGCAGAAAGTAGGGGTCTGGAGGAGGACTAGAGGAGGGCTGGAGCTCTCCTGCAGCTGCAGGAGAGGTGCGAGGGCCGCATGAAGTGGCCTGGAGGGCCGGATTCAGTAACGGGCCTTGTGTTTGACACCTGTGATCTAGGGCATTGAAACTTGTTAAATTTCAAAGCTCATACATGTCAGATCATAACACAACATAAAATTTAGCACCTTATATTGTAAATAGGAACAATAAACTGCTAAGTGCAGTACAGACTGAAATGACTGCATCAATATTTAGCTAATGGGGGTGAAACCCATAAGGGCCCTTTCAAACTGGGACGGCGTCGGCGGTAAAACACCCCTATTGTAAGCGGCGCTTTACCGTCGGTATTCGGCCGCAAGCTTGGCGGTTTTACCCCCCGCTAGAGGCAGAGAAAGGGTTAAAAATCACCGCACAGCGCCTCTGCAGTGTCGATTTGCTGGCAGTATAGCTATGCTGTCCCATTGAATTCAATGGGCAGGAGCGGTGAAGGAGCGGTATACACTCCGCTCCTTCACCGCTCCGAAGATGCTGCTAGCAGGACTTTTTTTCCCGTCCTGCTAGCGCACCACTCCAGTGTGAAAGCCCTCGGGGCTTTCACAATGGAGAGACAGCAGCAGCTGTTTTGGGCAAACCGCCCCAGTGTGAAAGGGCCCTAAATGTTTACATATGAAAATAGAAACACTTTAGAACAATACTTCCATTGGTGAATTGTCTTTGAAGGCTGTGGTCTCCTTCTGTTCTGAAGACCTTAAATTAATCAACTCGGGGCATAGAACTAATCTGAGGAATAAGCATCAAAATTTTAGTAACAACGCATTATATTTTCCTCCTAAAAATAAACCAAAGGTTAGAGATATTTAGCATACAGTAAGCATTTTGAACATTTTCTTTCTTAGATGTTTTACCAGTGCACTTTTTCTAATACCAAAAAATTGTTTGACGTCAAACTAAATGTTACCACGTAAATTTTATGTATGGTATACCATTACTATAAAAAAAACTTATTCACCATGGTTAAAAATGAGCAGCTCAAAAAACCTAGTTTTTTTATAAGTTCCCCTTAGTCTTGCAAGACAGTTATACTTCACCATACTGAGCACATTGGAAAACCTCTTTTCCAATGTGCTCTTGATTACCGTTAATACACACACACACACATATAAATATACATTATTAGGAGGTATTTTACATTTTTTTTTCGTTTACAGTTCACTCAGCTCACTCAATTTGCATGACAATACAGCTGTTCACACACACACAAGCCATGCAATTTAACCCGTGTCAAAGAAAAAAGGGGGGGGGGCTCGTTGCTCCTTTAACTTATAAAACACCATTCCTTATTTTTAAACTTTAATCATCAGTGAAAAAGGTTTTTTTTTTTTTACGTCACTAATCTTTTAACATTTCACTTTAATTATTTTTTAAATTTTATTAAGTGTAATGGGCATGACTCCAATGACAACATGATTAGCCACCCCAGCAAGTATTTAATTTAATGATTTTCAGCTCACAGTTTTTAGATGAACTTTTCTTTTAGAATAAGCAAATATAATATTTTATGTTTTCTTTTTCATATTAAATTGACCACAGTGCAAAATGACTACACATTGCACACAATTTTACAATTTTAAGTCAATTTTTTTTATACCCAAATTATATAGATCAAATTGTTCTTTTAAGTCAGAAATACAATTTTTAGTATTTTTAAGGTCATACTTTACAGACAAAATAGTTTTTCTTGCTTCTAAAAGTTGCAATGACCAACATTCCACTGACTTGTTACCTGTAATTGTCCATGTGGCAATGTCCCATCACTTACCTAACATACCTAACAAACAAAAAACAAATCATCATGCCACCCATATTCATACTGTGTTACTATTTTTTCCCATTCATCAGTCACTACCCTCAAAGAGCTTACAATCCCAAGGTCCCCAACTCACATTCATACATCCACTAGACAATTTAGACAGGATCCAATTAACCTACCAGCATTTCCCCGGAGTGTAGGCATACCCGGAGGAAACCCAGGCAGGCACAGGGAGAACACGCAAACTCCATGTAGGTAAAGTCGTGGTTTGGATCAACTGTTTTGCTGATACAGCCTTTTGGGCATATTAATACAACTAACATGACATAACGATCCATGGATCTCACACACATATATACAACAAACATAACTCTCACACTTAGCCAACTACACACTGTAGACAAAAATATTTCTCTAATAAAGCTGCACTTTCCCTTCTCTCTCTCTTTTTTTTTTTTTTTTTTTTTTTTAAGTTCACTCATCTATAATGGGCTCTAATCCATATATCTACTTAGGTCATTATAAGTGCGCTGGGTGGTAGGGTATAATGTGCTTGCAGTTATTTTAGCAATGTTATTATTAGGTTCAAATTCATATACAGGACAATAAGTTTTTTTCATTTCCTTTTTTCAACATTTTTGTCATTTGTTTAGCCTTCTAGTGGTACAAAACCCCTGTGTGCTTTGGTTCCATTCCTTGAGAGACTCTGCGTCTCCTGTTCCCAAAGGAGCTCCTGGTGGGATCACACAGATCCCAATCTGGGGTGTACTTGGTGGTACAATTCCCCATCTCACTCGGTGGTGAGACTTCCTCAAGAATTCATCTATTCCTAGGTCCCCACATCACACAGACACAGTGAACCTAAGTAATAGAAGGAACTGTATATCTGGCCCCCAATCTCGGCCAAGGATCTATACCAGACTATACACTGCACAAATCAGCCACACAGACTGACAGGCACACAACTGAAAGGGGGGGTTTAGTCACAGAAGCTGCTAAAAAAGGAAACTCTGGATTTAAGATGTAAAAATACACTCCTTTCTAAATAGAAACAGTCCACTTATATGCAAGTGACACGTACCTCGTATGTGAGCCTGACGTGCAGAGGGAGACCTCTCGTACAGCCCTGGTTCCCAGGTCACTGGAGTTGAGGACAGTGACCGTAGGAGCACAGTGGGGTATGAGTGCCTGATGGATTCTCTGGAACTGGAGATGATGTCCATTGGGAGGCACAGGAACCGGCTGGAGTGCCGGGTGCAGGTCAGCAGGGTGCAGGTCAGCAGGTAAGCAGGGTGCAGGTAAGCAGGGTGCAGGTAAGCAGGGTGCAGGTCAGCAGGGTGCAGGTCAGCAGGGTGCAGGTCAGCAGGGTGCAGGTCAGCAGGGTGCAGGTCAGCAGGGTGCAGGTCAGCAGGATGCAGGTCAGCAGGATGCAGGTAAGCTGGATGCAGGTCAGCAGGGTGCAGGTAAGCTGGATGCAGGTCAGCAGGATGCAGGTGCGCCAAGAAGCAGCAAGCTCACGTGGGTGCGCACAGCAGGCAGAAGCAAGGTCAGACAAGCCAGGTCATACACAGCGGATCAGTTCAACAGAATCGGCAGGCAAGGAATGGTCAAGTTCAGGCTGGTTCTGGTAGCAGGAGATCAGGCAGGCAGGTAAACAGGATCAGGGTCAAGGAAAGCCAAGGTACAGGATTGGAGACAGCAGCGTAGTCAGGGAGCCAGGTCGGAAGGTGATTAGATGCAGATTACAGGAACAGGTCACAGGTGAAGCTGCAGATCAGACAGCAAGAGCTGAATGGTGGAAGCCCCTCTTAAAGGCCACTGGGCGCCAAAGACGCGTCACTGTGCGCGCGCGCACGAACTACGCGGTCGGCGCACGCCTGTTCGCTACTGGGGACCTGTTGGCGGGGATGCGCCTGAGCCCTGTTGCAGGTCTGAAAGTAGTATGTCCATGACATTGCCCCCCCCTTAAGGTCAACCTCTGGGTGCCCAAAAGAGCTTTTTTCTGAGAATGTCTGCGGAAGAAGGCCTGGATCAGTTCTTGAGCATGCACGTTTTGCTTAGGTTCCCATGAGTTCTCCTCTAGTCCATACCCTTTCCACTTGATTAAAAATTGAAGTTGGTTACCTCTCCTCCTGCAGTCTACGACAGCCTCCACTTCATATTCCTCGTCCTTATTAATAATAACGGGTTCGGGTGGCCCCGATCCTCTGTCAGGGAAAGGGTCAGGTACTGTGGGTTTAAGCAGAGACAAGTGAAACACTGGGTGCATTTTGAGCGACTCAGGCAAGGTAAGTTCATAGGAGACCTAATTCAATTTCCTTTTAACTAGGAAAGGGCCAATGAATCTGGGTGCCAGCTTCCTTGAAGGGCAAGCCATCTTGAGGTTGGTGGTAGATAACCACACCTGATCACCTGGTTGGAGATGTAATTCACCTCTTCTCTTCCTGTCATAAAGCCTCTTGTTGGTTGCCTGCGCTTCGGCCATAGCTTCTTGCAACAACTTATTGTTGCAACCCAGGAACTCGACAGTGCTTTGTACTGCTGGAACTGGAGATTCGGGGATAATGTTAGGCAGGAAGACAGGATGGAACCCATAGTTTGCAAAGAATGGTGACTGACCTGTGGCTGAATGGCTGGCATTGTTGAAAGCAAATTCCACTAGAGGCAAAAGTGCTACCCAATCGTCTTGGACAAACGAGGTAAAACAATGGATGTACTGTTCCAGGGTTTGGTTCGTCCTCTCAGTTTGTCCGTTAGTCTGGGGGTGGAAAGCAGATGGCATGGAAAGTTCAATTTTCAGGATTTGGCATAGTGACCTCCAGAAGCGGGAGGTGAACTGGACTCCCCTGTCAGATACAATGTTGGTTGGTACCCCATGCAGCCTTACAATCTCCCTGACGAACACCCGAGTGGTTTCCAAAGCAGACGGCATACTCTTTAGGGGTATGAAGTGGGCAATCTTGGACAAACGGTCAACCACTACAAAGATAGCTGTATGTCCTTCAGAAGGGGGGGTAGTTCCACTACAAAGTCCATGGCAATCATGCTCCAGGGTCTGTCAGGAATTGGTAGTGGTCTGAGGAGACCCCAGGACTTGGTCCTGCAGACTTGCTTTGGGTACAGATGACACATGACTTGACATAGTCCTTACAACCTTTCTCAAGCTTCGGCCACCAAAACATGCGCTGGATTAGTTCACGAGTCTTGTGAACCCCAAAATGTCCGGCCAGTGGGTGGTCGTGACACAAGCTCAGTACTTCTGTCCGGCACCTTTCTGGCACAAAAATTTTGTTGTCCTTCCAAAGCATCCCATTCCTGGGTATCAAGGTTGATCCTGGTGGACCGGACACCCCCTCTGAGGCTTGTTTTAAACCAGACATCAGGTCTGTCTGGAAAAGCAGAAAGTTGCCCTCAGATAAAATGGTGTCCAGGACTGAAGTTTCCTTGGGGTCATCGTACATCCGAGAGAGAGCGTCAGGCTTGATGTTCTTTGATCCTGGCCGGTAGGTGATGTGAAATGAAAATCTGGAAAAGAATAACGCCCATCGTGCTTGGCGCGGCTTCAAACGCTTGGCAGTTCGTAAATATTCCAGATTTTTATGATCCGTGTAGATAAGTATGGGATGTGCAGCTCCCACTAGCAGGTATCGCCATTCTTCGAGCGTGGCTTTAATGGCCAGAAGTTCACGGTCACCTACATCGTAATTCTTCTCGGCAGGCGAAAGCTTCCAGGAGAAGAAAGCTATGGGGTGCATGAGATCCTTGAGTCCTTGACGCTGAGAAATAACTGCCCCCACAGCTGTTTCTGAGGCATCAACCTCGAGTAGGTAAGGAAGAGAGGGATCCGGATGGCTCAAGATGGGGGCAGAGTTAAAGAGTCTCTTTAGGGTAGAAAAGCGGCTTGAGCCTTGGGATTCCACTGGAATCGGACGTTGTTAGCTGGGTGATCGGGGAGATAATTGTAGAAAATCCTTTGATAAACCTTCTGTAAAAATTGGCGAAGCCAACAAAACGTTGCACCCCCTTCTTATCTGAGGGTGCAGGCCAGTCTAGGACAGCTGTGACCTTTTGTGGGTCCATCTTGAACCCCTCCTATGGAAATTACCAGGCCCAGGAATTGGATACTCTGCTGCTCGAACTCGCACTTTTCTGGTTTGGTGTATAGCCCATGCTGACGGAGTTGACAGAGTACCATCCTGACGTTTTTCCGGTGCTGATCGAAGGATGGGGAAAAAATCAGGATATCGTCTAAGTAGGCTATGACGAAGATGTCCAGATAGTCTCTGAAGATATCATTTATCAGGTGCTGGAAGGTAGCAGGGGCATTACACAGGCCAAAGGGCATCACTAGGTATTCGTAGTGGCTAAACCTGGTACGGAAAGCCGTTTTCCACTCGTCCCCTGCACGAATGCGAACCAAATTGTAGGCCCCACGAAGTACGAGTTTGGTGAACACAACAGTAGTTCTTAATCTTTGAAAAAGCTCAGGCACCAGGGGTAAGGGATACCGGTTCTTGACTGTGACCTTGTTCAGCTCCCGGTAGTCCACACAAGGACACAATGAATGGTCCTTCTTCTCCACAAAAAAGATCCCTGCCTCAGACGGAGAGGTGGATGGCCGGATGAACCCCCTCTTGAGGTTTTCATCAACATATTCCTTTGAAACCTCCAACTCCCGCTCAGAGGGAAAATCCACCCGAAGGGGATTTCAGCTCCGGGTAGGAACGATGAGGAGGAAGTGTCTCTGCCCCTTGTTTACTAAAAACGTCTAAGAACTCATGGTACTGTACATGTACCGCTGAGCGTAATTCTGAGTCAGCTTCCAGGCACAGCAGAGGGCCAGATATCTTGGGAGGTAAGGGCAGACAGCGTCCTTGACAGTAGAGGGAGCTAGGTAACTGTGTGATGGGATGGGTGAAGATCTACGATACTTGGCAGGACACGAATGTACATAATGGCCAGTTCCCCCGCAGTACAGACAAAGGTTGAGCTGTTGCCAACGTAGATGTTCCTCGGCAGACAATGCGGGTCTCATTAGTCCGACCTGCCCAGATTTATGAAAGTCCGGTATTAGTTTAGTTGGTGCAGGATTAACTGGAACCGGTCTGAAGGGAACAGGACGAGAGGTTGTAGGCACTTGGGGTAACATCCAAGTTGGTTGAGTCTGCTGTGTCACCCTCTCCAACCTGCGTTCCCGAAGACGACGGTCTATCTGAATAGTTAGGGTAATCAAGGATTCCAGAGAATTTGGTACACCGACCAGAGCCAATTCATCCTTTGATTCTTCTGACAAGCCTAGGCGAAACTGGTGCCGTATAGCTGCATGATTCCACTGGGTATCTGCGCTCCAGCGCCTAAAGTCTGTTATATAGTCTTCGACCACTTTGCGGCCTTGCTGGAGCATGCTAAGAGCAGCTTTGGCAATGGAAGTTCGTTGGGGGTCATCATATAAGAGTGACATTGCATCGAAGAAGGATGACAATGAGTCCAGAGAAACATGGTGTTCTTCCAGCAGGTGATGAGCCCAGGCTTGTGGTTCTCCCAGGAGAAGTGAGACAACAAACCCCACCTTGGTGTTTTCCTGTGAGAAGGTTAAGGGTAGTAAGGAAAAGTACAGCTCACATGCATTGCGGAAAGTCCAAAACTTGCTTCGATCCGAAAAAAAACTTCTCCGGAATTGGGACCCTAGGTTCTGGAGATAACATTATTACAGGGAGTGCGGGGGAAGCCTCTGACGACAACCCGCTGGAAGGAAGGTTTGTAATAATCGTCCGGGACTGCACTTGTCTCTCAAGGTGTTCATAGCTGTCCTGCAGGGATTTCACCTCTTAAGTGAGGACAGAGAGCAATTGGCAGATTTCATCAGTAGCGGAGGTCCCTCTTGTAGGCTCAGGCATGGCTGTCTGATACAGACACGTACCTCATATGTGAGCCTGACGTGCAGAGGGAGACCTCTCGTACAGCCCTGGTTCCCAGGTCACTGGAGTTGAGGACAGTGAACGTAGGAGCACAGTGGGGTATGAGTGCCTGATGGATACTCTGGAACTGGAGATGATGTCCACTGGGAGGCACAGGAACCGGCTGGAGTGCTGGGTGCAGGTCAGCTGGGTGCAGGTCAGCTGGATGCAGGTCAGCAGGATGCAGGTCAGCAGGATGCAGGTAAGCTGGATGCAGGTCAGCAGGATGCAGGTAAGCTGGATGCAGGTCAGCAGGGTGCAGGTAAGCTGGATGCAGGTTAGCAGGGTGCAGGTAAGCTGGATGCAGGTTAGCTGGATGCAGGTCAGCAGGGTGCAGGTAAGCTGGATGCAGGTCAGCAGGATGCAGGTGCGCCAAGAAGCAGCAAGCGCACGTGGGTGCGCACAGCAGGCAGAAGCAAGGTCAGACAAGCCAGGTCATACACAGCGGATCAGTTCAACAGAATCGGCAGGCAAGGAATGGTCAAGTTCAGGCTGGTTCTGGTATCAGGTTATCAGGCAGGCAGGTAAACAGGATCAGGGTCAAGGAAAGCCAAGATTCAGGATTGGAGACAGCAGTGTAGTCGGGGAGCCAGGTCGGAAGGTGATCAGATGCAGATTACAGGAACAGGTCACAGGTGAAGCTGCAGATCAGACAGCAAGAGCTGAACGGTGGAAGCCCCTCTTAAAGGCCACTGGGCACCAAAGATGAGTCACTGTGCGCGCGCGCGCATTGGCGCACACCTGTTTGCTACTGGGGTGCGCATTGGCGCACGCCTGTTCGCTATTGGGGAACTGTTGGCGGGGATGCGCCTGAGCCCTGTTGCAGGTCTGAAAGTAGTATGTCCATGGCTGCACATATGACAGGCACACAACTGAATAGGGGTTCCGTTACACAAACTGGGTCACACAGACAGATTAAAACAGTTCAAGAATGTAAAAAGCACTCCCTTAGACAAGCCACTCATGTAGGATACACACACAGCATCACATATTCCAACAAATGGTGCAGTACAGTAACAAAGGAATCTTAATAGGAGAAAATTCTATAGTATAGAATCTGACAGTTCTGCTTCCCTAAAGTCTTCCACATCAGTTTATAGGCATTGTCCAGAATAGGAGAGATAGTACTTCTGCTCATGGTGTAGTTTTATGAAGAACTACGCAGACGAGAAAAGGAAAACAGAATTTCATTTGAAACTGGTACTAAGGATTACCACACATAGTACCTTATCAGCCACAGCCTATGAATGATCCCTTGAGTCCGAAGACCCGATTCATGACCTGGCCGGTCACCCGACACAGGGACTGCAGAAATCCTAGCTAAGCACACATTGCACCTCAAATAGGGCAAGCCATTCAGCATAACACACAGAACGCACGCATGCAAAGGATAGTACAAAGTACAGATAGTATGGAAAGTAAAAAGAAACGTAAAAATAACAAAATTCAACAGTTGATGTTCTTGGAAAGAGTACTTCTACATGACACCAACTTACAGAAATAGGCACAGCACAAGGGGAAGTCACAGTAAGCAAAAAGTTAGCTTACCTTCACCAGCAAAAGTGAATTCCCAGCTTGTGTTCCATTTCTCTGTGATGTCTGTAGAGTTATCATTTCCGGCTCGAAGGACCAATTGGTAGGGAAATCCCAGAACTTAGGAGTTTCCAATAACATTTTAACTGCTGAACCACATTCAAAAAGATGTATTTAATATTCAAGCCTATAGTTTTAGCCATAGGCAGGGGAGCAAATGTATACAGTACATGGTGACATAATTGCTCTGACTGAGGCTGGGGGCCTAAGTACATTTATACTCTATACAAAGGTGGGGGCTACCTTGTAAGTCTCTTTGAAGTCCTGATTAACTTGTTGGTCCTTTACATTGCTAAACAGATGGTCAATTAAGATATACATGTCACTTCACCAAGTTCTGTGGGAAAGCCAGAGATAAACCTTTTCACAGCTGAAGGTGTGAATGGCATTTGACCACAACCAAAACTGCTGTTATATCATATGACTTCTAACATAGTTGTATCAAGTATATCTTCTTAATCAGAATACATGTTTTGATAATCATAACTAAATGTTTGATAAATAAATAGCTGTTCCATTTACCCTATCAGTATCATATGTCCATATCCAGCAGATCTGGGATTGAAGTTGTAATGGAAAAAGTTCTGTATATAATTGTATTCTATTTTATATGTATTGCACACTGCCCTCATTGTGCACACGGCACTAATAATATTTTCAGTACATGTTTGCATTCTTTCGAGTCCTGATTAGAGTTAGCCTGCCTATGTAATGCCCCTTGTTACCATAAACATACAATTGTAATATTAATGTGATACCTACGTAATCATGTGTATAAAAATCTTCAATTGTGTCATAATAAAGCAGAATGGTTATTTGGAAAGATGCTGAGCATATCTTTTGTGTCTGTTCCCTACTGCAGTAGTTATTATTAATTTGGAACCACTAATCAATATGAGGATAGGCGTTGCCTATCTATACAATGTCTAGGTCAAGTGGCGAGCTTTGCCTAGGAGGGGTTTTGCAGGTTATCCTGAGAATCGGAAACAAGGAGCTCGAGACGATACGGGAATTTCTGATAATCAGCCGGCTGAGGTAAGCCTTTTGCTTACATTTGAGTTATCAGACTTCCTTGATCAGTAAGGCGTTTTCGGGACAAAGGGTACCTATTTTACTTCCCTAAATCGAACTGTATTGATTGGTGGTTATATGTTATGTTGTCACTGTCTACTGTCCATCGGAGTGTTATAGATAAGAAAGGGAAGAATAGTGCTGTTTACAGGTATATGTAGTACATCTGCTAGATGAAGTAGTTTAGAGGCAAGAGGGTATAGGCACATGTAGAGAAGACTAGCCACTCATTATGGGCATTAAATTAAGTAAGGGAAACAGCTATCTATGTGAGCAGGATGGCTCAAGGGTGACAATTAACACTAGAAAGAAAGGGGCATTTTCATGTTAAGTTGTGGGATGAATTTGGGGTCAGGCACTACAACTAGTAAAGTCAAGAAAGCAGAAGTTTAGCAGAAGAATATTTTGGATTTATGGACATCTCTGCATGATTGCAGGGTATTGTTATCATTTATTATAATATTCCCAGGAAAAAGTTGTCTTTTTGAAACATGAAACCGGAGTTCTTAGACCCCTTTCACACTGGGGCGGTTTGCAGGCGTTATTGTGTTAAAAATACCGCCTGCAAACCGACCCAAAACAGCCGCTGCTGTTTGTTCAGTGTGAAAGCCCAAGGGCTTTCACACTGAAGCGGTGCGCTGGCAGGAGAAGAAAAAAACTCCTGCAAGCCGCATCTTTGGAGTGGCGGAGGAGCTGTGAATTCACCGCTCCTTCACCGCTCCTGCCCATTGAAATCAATGGGGCAGCGCGGCTATACCGCGGCTATAGCTGCACTATTCGAGCGTTTTTAACCCTTTTTCGGCCGCCAGCGGGGGTTAAAACCGCACTGCTAGCGGCCGAATACAGCCGCAAAAACGACGGCAAAACAGCGCTAAAAATAGCGCTGTTTTACCGCCGACACCCCCACCGCCCCAGTGTGAAAGGGGCCTTACACAAACAGCATGATAGAAAACAAGCCATTATAATATATTTATGCAAGCTGGACCCAGTAATGAAGGGTTCACCCCAATATATCAGAGCTGTAGCTTTATGCAAAGGTACTATTAGACAAAGTTACAGACATTATTTTGGTCAAATATTTAATTTTTAATGGTCCCACATTCTGCGCAGCAAATATACAGCTAAATGTTTGTCTAATGAAAGGTTCAATATATGAGTTTGTTTTGTTTGTTTATGTACAAATCTAACAATGAAAAATGTGTACATTTGAATTCAGCCACCTTATTGCTTCTATTGGAGGAGACTGGAGACAAAGAACAACCATGTGTTAAATTGATGACGTAGGAATCAGCTGCTGTGAGCCTGGTGCAGGACACACTCCCTGAAGACCCAGATATTTAATTTTTTTGTAGATTTGATCCGGTTTTATACTGAGGATGACAATAACCATACTGAGTATGCAGTTTATCACCCAGAAGGATACTCTGTATTTAGAGTCATTGGATCTTTTTTCACCAGCTCAAGAAGCAGAGCTCCATGTTTTAGCAAAGCCAGTGAGCTATAAAAAGAGTGTATATTCATATAGATAGTTGAGATATCGACAGCTTTTGGTTCCATTTGAAGGGCCCACAAGTTTGTTTTTACTTCAGCAGGTTAACCAATCAAGCATGCTAAGTTAATTTGATTGGCTGTTTTCAGCCTTCCAGGTTCTTGCTGAGGTAGCCACACTAACTTTAAAACTCACACATGGAAGCAGACCAGGTGACTAAGGATGCTGCATTACAGCCCCGGACACTTGATGGGTCTGTGCAACTCACAGATTCTACCCTAGTTCTGGCCCAGTATAGCTGGGATTAACAATTCAACTTTAAGGACCTCAGAACGAGAAGAACAAGTGGTCTACAGGGGGCAACTTCTTATGAAACAGGACTTTGGAAAAGGTGAACATTTATGTCTGCCAGCCACTCTTTTCCCTCCAGCTTGACACATGGAACGTGTCAGTACAAGCAGTTATGGCTGCCTTAGTAAATGAGTGTGGGATAAAGCCAGGGTTCTCCACAGTTGTTTTTATAACATACCACTTCTTGTTTTACCTGTTACCAAAGGTTGTTATCAAAAGCTGAACATCCCTTCCAGAGATTACAAAAAGATATATCCAGATGCCCAAGTCAGGATCTTACGAGTATGCATTTTGTCTGCATGGACATGTTTTCTGGATGTCCAGTGGCAAATTCTACTGCAAAGGCCACAGTAAAAAGTGTTATCAGAAGTAGTTTGTAAGTACAGAGTGCAGAATCTACAGAGAGTAACAGAGGAAATCTTTTTTTATAGGGGAGTCCTTATTAGAAGTTTTGAGGTTTTATTTTTACACTCCCTACTGTCTACAATGTAGCGGAAAAAGTAGAGTAAGAAACTACTGAAAACTTTTGGCTGAATGTTTTATATTTTATCAAGCCCCTAAGGGGATGTTGGACTCTGTCCCTATGAGATTATGTTTGGGAGTGTGTTACTCACTTGTTTATATTTTGTCTCAGCAGCTGAAGTCCTCCATTCGGATCTCACAGAGAATGTTGCTGATCTTTTAGGGTTTCTGACAAACTCATTTGTGTGTTTTCTCCCCAATTCCAGATCCTAAAAGTTTGGAAGGATCTAAAACTAAAGCCAGGTGACTTGTGGATTGTTAAGAGACATGTTTATATAAGGAGATATTTGGAGACTCAAAACAGCATCTATTTAATGTACAAGTTGTGCAAAACTTAAAGGAAAGGTCACCTGGATTCACACCAGAAACTGCAAAAATGACTAAATTAAAGAAATCTCTGTGTTTGATTTGTTTCCCTCTTGCGATCACAGTCTAGGGTGCTTTTTAATTCAATTACTTAAATTGTAAGGGTTATATATATTTGAATAGTAGTTTAGCCATGTTGAAGTCATATTTGTCTTTTGTACGTCTTCCATTTTATGTAGAATTGTCTGTGTTTACATATGCTGATAAGTCAACATTAGGGATGATCTTCGTGTTCGAGTCGAAGCCATGTTCGACTCGAACATCGTCTGTTCGCCCGTTCGCCGAATTGCAAACGATATGGGCCGTTTGCGCCAAATTCGTGTGGCCCGTCACGGCCCATAATTCACTGCGGCATCGCAGTGCATTGCTGGCTGATGATTGGCCAAGCATGCACTATGACCCGCATGCTTGGCCAATCACAGTGCCGTCTGAACAGAGAGCCGTAATTGACCAAAGCCAAGGAGGCTTTGGCCAATTATGGCTCAGGGGATTTAGCACACGCCCCACACTATATAAGGCCGCCTACACGGCGGCCCTGTGTAGTGTATATTCCGGCGTTCATAGATAGAGAGAGAGAGACAGACAGTGTCATTTGATTTGAGTTAGATAGATTAGGCAGAACAGTCAGTCAGTTAGCTGCACTTACAGTATATTGTGTATATATATGCATCCCAGGTGTTGCATATATATATATATATATATACACTGTATTCAGTTTAGCTAGATCCGTTCCTGTTATCTTCTTACTGACAGGCAGGCTTGTCTTGTTACAGTATTTACAGCTACCTGAAGAAAATTGCTGGTGTTC
Source organism: Aquarana catesbeiana (assembly GCF_042186555.1). Classification (NCBI taxonomy): domain Eukaryota; kingdom Metazoa; phylum Chordata; class Amphibia; order Anura; family Ranidae; genus Aquarana; species Aquarana catesbeiana. The sequence continues at coordinate 108,290,855 of NC_133335.1, forward strand.
TTTTGATCCTATTAGTACCACAGTCAGGCAGCTAGACTATTTACAGTTAGTGCAGTGCGTCCTGCTCACAGTGTTCAGCTAAAACTACAAGTTAGTGGGGTGCGTCCTGCTCACAGTGTTTAGCTAAACCTACAAGTTAGTGGGGTGCGTCCTGCTCACAGTGTTCAGCTAAACCTACAAGTTAGTGTGGTGCGTCCACCTCACAGTGTTCAGCTAAACCTACAAGTTAGTGCGGTGCGTCCTGCTCACAGTGTTCAGCTAAAACTACAAGTTAGTGCGGTGCGTCCACCTCACAGTGTTCAGCTAAACCTAAAAGTTAGTGCGGTGCGTCCTGCTCACAGTGTTCAGCTAAAACTACAAGTTAGTGCTGTGCGTCCTCCTCACAGTGTTCAGCTAAACCTACAAGTTAGCGTAGTGAGACCTCTGCACAGTGTTCATTTAAAGCTACAAGTTAGTGCAGTGCGTCCTGCTCACAGTGTTCAGCTAGATCCGTTCCTGTTATCTTCTTACTGACAGGCAGGCTTGTCTTGTTACAGTATTTACAGCTACCTGAAGAAAATTGCTGGTGTTCTTTTGATCCTATTAGTACCACAGTCAGGCAGCTAGACTATTTACAGTTAGTGCAGTGTGTCCTGCTCACAGTGTTCAGCTAAACCTACAAGTTAGTGTGGTGCGTCCACCTCACAGTGTTCAGCTAAACCTACAAGTTAGTGCGGTGTGTCCTGCTCACAGTGTACAGCTAAAACTACAAGTTAGTGCTGTGCGTCCTGCTCACAGTGTTCAGCTAAAACTACACGTTAGTGTGGTGCGTCCACCTCACAGTGTTCAGCTAAAACTACAAATTAGTGTGGTGCGTCCACCTCACAGTGTTCAGCTAAAACTACAAGTTAGTGCGGTGCGTCCACCTCACAGTGTTCAGCTAAACCTACAAGTTAGTGCGGTGCGTCCTCCTCACAGTGTTCAGCTAAAGCTACAAGTTAGTGTGGTGCGTCCTCCTCACAGTGTCCAGCTAAACCTACAAGTTATTTTTTTGCGAGCTCTGCACAGTGTTCAGCTAAAGCTACCTGTAGAAGGTTGGTGGTGTTCTCATACTACAGGCAGGCAGTTGATTTTGCTAGCTGCAGTATCAGTACATATATATATATATCTATATATATATATCTATATATATATCCCAGCTTGGTGCAGCTACAGGCCATTAGTATGTCTGGAAGGCCAAGAAGGAGAGGCAGACAGTCACAAGCCAATAAGAGAGGGCAAGCAGGCTCTGTGTCTAGTGCTGGTCGTGGAGACGGTGCATCCTCATCAGCACGTGGTCGTGGGACACGCTTGGCCTTTTTTTCGGCAGCTGGCCGTGTTGAGCCGCAACATGCGGAAGACTTTTTGAGTGCATGACCAAGCCGTCCTTATCCTCCTCATCCTTTCTCACCCATGCCCAGGGTACTTTGTCTGGCAAAGCAGCGGCCTCTTCCCTTGGCTCAATGTCATCAGTGACTCCTTCCCTAGCCCCACCATGTCCTCCTGAGGAGTCCCTCGAACTGTTTGACCACGGTGTTGGGTACATGCTCCAGGAGGATGCCCAGCGTTTGGAAGGCTCTGATGATGATACTGAGCTCGATGAAGGCAGTAACGTGAGCACGGACAGAGGGGGTGCCCAAGAAGGACAGCAATCTGGCAGTCATGCTCCCCCTGCTGTAGCATACTGCCAGGTTTGCTCCAGTGATGAGGAGGGAGGGGATGATGAGGTCACTGACTCAATGTGGGTGCCTGATAGGAGAGAGGAGGAGGAGGAGGCGGCACATCACCAACGAGGCAGGATGCCCTCCAGGGGCCAGCCTAAGGGCAGCACCTTGACTGCATCACACCCCAAAGCTCCACATGTGCAGGGCGCTGCAGTCTCTGCGCGTTATTCAAAAAGTTCTTTGGTGTGGGCCTTTTTTGAGACGAGTGCATCAGATCGCACCGCTGCTATTTGCAACATATGTCTCAAGCGTATCTCGCGTGGCCAAAACATCTCCCGCTTGGGTACCACATGCTTGACCAGACATATGTTGACCTGCCATGCAGTTCGTTGGCAAGCGTATCTAAAAGACCCACACCAAAGAACAAAGAGGACCTCTCCTTGCTCCTCATCAGCTGAGATCTCCAACCCCACTATACCTTCAGTCCTCTCTGAGACCTGCACTGAGAGGAATGAAGGTGTAGAATTAGGTGTGTCACAACCAAGTACTTGTGGGCAATCTGCTTTTGGTACACCGACGTCAGATTGTACCAGGCAGATTTCCCTGCACCAGCTGCTGCACCGCCGAAAGAAGTTTGCTCCCAGCCATCCACATGCCCAACGGTTGAATGCTAGCTTGGCAAAATTGCTAGCACTTCAACTGCTGCCTTTTCAGTTGGTAGACTCTGCCCCCTTCCGTGAGTTTGTGGAATGTGCGGTTCCTCAGTGGCAGGTACCCAAACGCCACTTTTTCTCACTGAAGGCGATTCCGGCTCTCTACCGGCATGTGGAAGGCAATGTCCATGCCTCGCTGGACAGGGCGGTCAGCGGTAAGGTGCATATTACCGCTGACTCATGGTCCAGCAGGCATGGTCCAGCAGGTATGGACAGGGACGTTACCTAAGTTTCACAGCGCATTGGGTGGCTCTGCTGGCATCTAGGAAGGATGCAGGACAAGGTGCAGTAGTGTTGGAGGTTGTTCCGCCACCACGCCTCCAAAATGCTAATGATTGTGACACACCAGTTTCTGGACAACGTGTTACTGAGGCTTCGGTCAGTCAAAGAAGGAGCGGTGGAGAAGGTGGCCGTCTGACCGATGCGTTCAGACAATTTTTTGGTCCGCAGCCCCAAGGTATGATCGGTTCCAGCAACCATCGCCAGCGTCTGTTTTACATGGTGCAGGAATACCTAGGGGCAAGATCTGACTTTGGACACCTTTCCCACCGAAAATCCTCTGGGTTACTGGGTCTTGAGGATGGATCACTGGCCAGAGCTTGCACAGTATGCAATTGAGCTACTGGCCTGTCCTGCATCCAGCGTTCTTTCAGTGCTGCTGGAGGCTTTGTAACCGATCACAGGGTGCGTCTGTCCACCGACTCGGTCGATCGACTGACCTTCATAAAAATGAATCAGTCTTGGATCACCACCAGCTACCAAGCACCTGATGCTGATGTAATCGAATAATTTTTTTTGAAATCTCAGATCCCTTCAAAGACTGCCTATGCTGATGCTGAGTGACTATCCCTGAGTAATTATCCTCTTCCTCCTCAATCATCACGCTGATAGCTTGTAAGAACATTTTTGGTTCTGGGCGCCACCACCAGTGCCTAAGGCCCAATTTTTCAGCCCCTGTTTAATAGGGGCGTGTAATTACAATTTTTGATGCAATACTTTGCAGCAGGGCTCGTTTCTGCGTTACAACTAGAGTATCTGTGAGGGGTTGCAGTGTTGTGGCACCAGCACCAGTGCCTAAGGCCTAATTTTTCAGCCCCTGTTCAACAGGGGCATGTAATTACAATTCTTAATCTAATATTTCACAGCAGGGCCCATTTCTGCACCCACCAAGAGCGAGTGAGGACTCAGTGTTGTGGCACCACCACCACCAAAGGCCCAATTTTTCTGCCCTTGTTCAACAGGGGCATGTAATTACAATTCTTGATCTAATATTTCACAGCAGGGCCCTGTGAGGGCTTACAGTGTTGTGGCCACAACAACACCTAAGGCCCAAATTTCTGCTGAGTATATAGGGCAGGCCCCTACTTTCAAACATCTAACTTACAAACGACTCCTACTTACAAACGGAAGGAGACAACAGGAAGTGAGATGAAATCTACCCCTAGGAAGGGAAATTCTCTCCTGTAAGAGTTAATATGGGAAAAACATTTCTCCTTTCCACTGATGCTTTCCATTCCTTGTTCCACAAAAAACCCAAAATTTTCAAAAAACATTTGTCATTGGGACAAAAAGTGAGGTGAAATCTTCTGAAGAGGAGGAAAGACAGCAAAACAAATGTCACAGGGGTGATAACCCTTCCCTATGTTTTCCAAAAAGCTTAAAAAAGATTTTTTGGCTGGAGCTAAACACGTTAAAAATGTACCCGTTAAAAATTACAAACAGATTCTACTTAACAACAAACCTACAGTCCCTGTCTTGTTTGCACCGCCTGTATACTGCTGTTCAGAGTATATAGGGCCTGGTGGCCCCACACCTTTCCTTATTTTAATTTGGGTGCGGGGTTCCCCTTAATATCCATACAAGACCCAAAGGGCCTGGTAATGGTCTGGAGGGTACCCATGCCGTTTGTCTCACAGATTTTCATCCATATTGCCAGGACCCGACATTACATTAAACCCGCAAGCAGTTTTAAATGAGATTTTTTTCGTTTAAAAATGACATTTTGTGCAGGGACTGTTCTAAACACGGGAAACACGCGCCACTTTACAGGCATACTATAGACACACCCCAGGTACGATATTTAAAGGAATATTTAACTTTTTTTTTTTTTTTTTACTTTAAGCATCATTAAAATCACTGCTCCCGAAAAAACTGCCGTTTTTAAACGTTTTTTTTTGCATCGATACAAGTCCCCTGGGGTAGGACCCGGGTCCCCAAACCCTTTTTAGGACAATACCATGCAAATTAGCCTTTAAAATGAGCACTTTTGATTTCGAACGTTCGAGTCCCATAGACGTCAATGGGGTTCTAACGTTCGTGCAAATTTTCGGTCCGTTCGCAGGTTCTGGTACGAACCGAACCGGGGGGTGTTCGGCTCATCCCTAGTCAGCATGCTAACAATTAGGCTAGAATTTCTGGCCACAGGAGTGTACAGCCAGTACTCTGTAAATAGGTCTTACCAATCATTTGTTTTTCACAATGAAAAGTAATTTTGTAATGAAAAAGCTGCTCAGCTATTATTTTTCTCCACAATGGAGATTTTGCCTCTTTGGCCAGGACTACCTCCACCTAAGCGTGTGGAGGTTCCAGGTTAAAGGTGATAGCAGGTATGGTTAGTGATCAAAATGTTGATCAAAAGAGAGGAGACTGTAATGGAAATTTGTAAGTTCTGTATATAATTGTATTCTATTTTATATGTATTGCACACTGCCCTCACTGTGCACACGGCACTAATAATGTTTTCAGTACATGTTTGCATTCTTTTGAGTCCTGATTAGAATTAGCCTGCCTGTGTAACGCCCCTTGTTACCATAAACGTACAATTGTAATATTAATGTAATACCTGCGTAATCATGTGTATAAAAACCTTCAATTGCGTCATAATAAAGCAGAACAGTTATTTGGAATGATGCTGAGAATATCTTTTGTGTTTGTTCCCTACTGCAGTAGACATTATTAATTTGGAACCACTAATCAATATGAGGATAGGAGTTGCCTATCTATAAAATGTCTAGGTCAAAGTGTAAATCATTATTCACTCCGTCTTAGGTCTATTTGTGTCTTCTATTGCTACAAAGTTTGTATGTATTTGTGTTAATTTGTTGCAAAAACTCTGCCAGAATGTTTGTTCTAGGTGATTATTTTCAGATCATTTATGTATCAATCTGGGTGGAACTTTATGTGCATTTAGCATCTATGCCTGAATAATACCTGTGAGGAGTGTAAGGAAAATGTATTTCCTCCTCCCTTTTTTTTTTTGTAATATATGGATATGTGCAGTAGGGAGATAATATTTGTTCATGTGACACACGTGTACAATTTTTAAAGTGGGCTGTGCTCTTTTTCTTTATTATTAATATAATTGTTTTTAACATGATGGGTTAATAGCACCTGAGGTTGTTTTAATAAGATTAGGGGTGGATCGTGGCTCTATACTTGAGAGTGACAGCTGACTACCCAACATGTCCTGACGAAGTTCCGGTATACAGGAACGAAACATGTAGATGCTGATGCTGGGACATGCACCCCACCTTACTGGCTCAGCCACCATGAATTTCAGGGATTGTAACCCAGTTTTTTGATACATTGGCCGGCAATTCCATCTGCCTACCTACTTGGATTGGAGAGATCAGCCGTCTCTGTACTGTATTATATCAGCTGATCAGCACAGACACGGTCACTCCAGTTGAGGATATTGCCTGCAGGAGAGCTGTACCCACTGGGACTAGACTGAGTGGCTTGGTCATTCATCCATCTGCGGGAGACTGTGAATGTTGATCTGTGAGTACACTTGTTATCACCACACTGGAGCCTTGAGGAGCATAGCTACACCTGTGACAGGCTAAGATTACCTGCATGCTGCGGGAATCTTCCTGAGACGATCTGTGTCTTTACATTTGAATGTGTGCCAGTCTCCTCTGTGCTGTATACAGAGATCCGATTCACCTGCAGGAGAGCTGTATCCACAGAGACTAGGCTGCTGTGTACAGAGATTCAAGTCTACACAGAAGCTATCCTTTATTTCACACACTACCGCATCACTGTAATCTCTCCTTCCATATCCCCACATGGACAGCCTGCTTTAGGTTACAACAGTCGGTACTGATCATTTACATGGCTGAACTAGTGTTACTAGTGCTAATTAGCCGGACATTGGATGACTTGATATTGATTGGATATCAGGTTGTTCTGTCCCAGTTTTTGATCATCGTTTCATACTTGACTGACTGAGCTTTGACTACGCAGGTGTCCCAACGGGCTTTGTAGGTTGTGGTTTTCATATAGGCCAATGTACCCCGTTCTGGTACGGGGCAGTGTACCATATGCCCATTGTGGCTTTAAGGTGGATCATTGCACCCCTTAGGGAATGGGTTCTAGGGATCTTTGGTAGTTTGTCTTACAGCAAATTTTTTAAGGGGGTGTTTGCATTGGAGAGGGTGGGCTCAGCATCCCCCACCTCTCGCCAGTTTACGAGGCGTGGTGCATTTTTGTCCCATACAGGGTGAGGTATTTGGGTTAACCAAAGAGGGGGTTTCTTTGGGAGGTCATGGGGATTGTAGGGTAAATGGTTTGTGCTAGCCTATTTTGTATAGTTTTTGATATAATAAACTTGTTGGGTGTGTAGAATCCTCTTTTTGTTTAAGTTGTAAATAGAAGCTGCTGTTAATGGAATGTCTATAAAGTTTTGCAATGGAGCTCTAGGTTATTCTTCCGTTCCCTTTTTGATTTTTTTTTTTCTTTACCTTTTTGGGCAAAGGGGGAAAGAATTAGATGCTATGTTTTTTGCAGCTAACATGTTAATGATTGGTTTGGAAATGTTTTCCATGACTCAGTGAGAGATGTAAAAAAAAAAAATCGGATTTTTTTTTCTTTTAACTACAGCCCACTCACTTCCCCATGAAGATGAGGAGCTGTCATCACTCACTCACAGTGCCTATCAGTGCCACGTATCAGTGCCGCCTATCAGTGCCCAGCAGTGCCACCCATAAAAACTCATCTTTGCAGCCTTTCAGTGCCCATCAGTGTGGCCCATCAGTGCCTACCAGTGCCACCATGAGTGCCCATCAGTGCCGCCTATCAATGCCCATCAGTGCTGCATATCAGTGCTGCCTACCAGTGGCCATCGTCAGTGCCCGCTCATTGGTGCCACCTCATCGGTGCCGCCTTATCAGTGACCATCAGTGAAACAGAAAACTTACTTATTTACAAAATTTTTTAACAGTAACAAAAGCAAAACTTTTTTTTTTCATAAATTTCGGTCTTATTTTATTTGTTTAGCAAAAAATAAAAACTGCAGAGGTGATCAAATACCACCAAAGGAAAGCTCTATTTGTGGGAACAAAATGATAAAAATTTAGTTTGGGTACAGTGATGGATTGTCATTCAAACTGCGACAGCACTGAAAGCTGAAAATTGGTCTGGGCAGGAAGGTGTATAAGTGCCCTGTATTGAAGTGGTTAATACATATTTGTAATATATATTTGTAATATGTAAAATGTAATATAGGCATAATTGGGTTGAAAAAAGACACTACTCCATCCAGTTCAGCCAATTAAAAAAAACAAAAACAGAAAAAAAACTCTGCGGCTGCAGAGAAAGGGACTGGGGAATCTGTGTCCTCAGTCCCTTTCACTATGTCAAAGGGGAGATATCAGGGGTCTGAATTAGACCCCTGATATCTCACCAAAGTCCCCACTCAAAAGGGCTGAAAAATAAAAAGTTGCAATACATACTTCAAAGTTAAATTGTAAATAAAAAAATTTAAAAAACACTGACGCCGTCCACTCCCCCCTCAAAAAAGAAAGCATTGTAAAAAAAAAAAAAAAACTACTGACACATGCTACTGTCACATAGTTTCATGGTTAGTCAGGTTGAAAAAATACACAAGTCCATCCAATTCAACCATAAAAAAAATAAAAAATATCGTACAATCCAATATCAAATTCTATACCCATGGTTAGGGATGAGCCGAACACCCCCCTGTTCGGTTCGCACCAGAACATGCGAACAGGCAAACCATTTGTTCGAACACACAAACACCGTTAAAATCTATGGCACTCGAACATGAATAATTAAAAGTGATAATTTTAAAGGCTTATATGCAAGTTGTCATAAAAAGTGTTTGGGGTCCTGGGTCCTGCCCCAGGGGACATGGATCAATGCAAAAAAAAGTTTTAAAAACTAATATGCCTGTAAATTTTGTACCTGGGGGGTGTTTATAGCATGCCTGTAAAGGGGCGCATGTTTCCCGTGTTTAGAACAGTGACAGCAAAATGAAATTTCAAAGGAAAAAAAGTAATTTAAAACTACTCGCGGCTATTAATGAATTGTCGGTCCGACAATACACATATAAGTTCATTGATAAAAATGGCATGGAATTTCCCCACAGGGGAACCCCAAACAAAAAAAAAAAGGCCCTTCAGGTCTGGTATAGATTTTAAGGTGAACCCCGCGCCTAAATTAAAAAAAAATAGGGTGGGGTCCCCCCAAAAATCCATACCAGACCCTTATCCAAACACGCAACCTGGCAGGCTGCAGGAAAAGGGGGGACGAGAGAGCGCCTCCCCTCCTGAACCGTACCAGGCCACATGCCCTCAACATTGGGAGGGTGCTTTGGGGGCCCCCCAAAGCACCTTGTCCCCATGTTGATGGGGACAAGGGCCTCATCCTCATGTTGTGGGGGTCTGCGGGCGGGGGGCTTATCGGAATCTGGAAGCCCCCTTTAACAAGGGGACCCCCAGATCCCGCCCCCCCTGTGTGAAATGGTAAGGGGGTACAAAAGTACCCCTACCATTTCACAAAAAAAGTGTCAAAAATGTTAACAATGACAAGAGACAGTTTTTGACAATTCCTTTATTTAAAGTCTTCTTCTTTCCATCTTCTTTCTTCTATCTTCTTTCTTCTACCTTCCTTTCGGTTTCTTCCTCCATCTTCTTCTTCCTGTGGTTCTTCCTCCGATCCTCTGCTTCTTGCTCTGGTGTTCTCGTCCGGCATCTTCCTCTGCTGCGTCTTCTCCCCTTCTTCGTTCTTGGGCCACTCCGCATCCATGATGGGAGGCTCCCACTGTGACGCTTCCCATCTTCTGACCCTTTTTAAATAACGGAGGGCAGGGCCACCTGGTGACCCCGCCCCCCTCTGACGCACGGGGACTTGACGGGAACTTCCCTATGGGTTTCCCCGTGACGTCAGAGGGGGCAGGGTCACCTGGTTACATACTAAATGACTTTTTTTCCTTTGAAATGTCATTTTGTATTTGGAGATGAAATCTCTTTTCCTCTAGACGTAAAGAGTGCCCCCCGTATCAGTGCCCATCAGCCCCCTGTGTGTTGACCGTAAAGAGAATAACGTAACACCAAGTTCACTATATGGACCTCTTATATATTTGAACATGTTGATCATATCCCCCCTTATTCTCCTCTTCTCAAGAGTGAATAAATTCAGTTCCTCTAATCTTTCCTCATAGCTGAGCTCCTCCATGCCTCTTATCAGTTTGGTTGCCCTTCTCTGCACTTTCTCCAGATATTCTTTTTGAGAACTGGTGCCCAAAACTGAACTTCATATTCCAGATGAGGTCTTACTAATGATTTGAACAGGGGCAAAATTATATCTCTCTCTCTGGAGTCCATACCTCGCTTAATACAAGAAAGGACTTCGCTCGCTTTGGAAACCGCAGCTTGGCATTGCATGTTATTATTGAGCTTATGATCTACCAAACCCCCCAGATCCTTCTCCACTATGGATTCCCCCAGTTGTACTCCCCCTAGCATGTATGATGCATGCATATTCTTAGCCCCCAAGTGCATAACTTTACATTTCTCGGCTTGTAAATTGAAGACATCCTGTAAGGACGTTATTCCACTGCATAGCTTGGTGTCATCTGCAAAGACAGAAATGTTACTTTTGATCCCAGACTCTATATAATTTATAAAGATATTAAAAAGTAAGGGTCCCAGCACTGAACCTTGGGGTACACCACTGATAACCTTAGACCATTCAGAGTAAGAATCATTATCCACTACTCTCTGAGTTCTTTCTTTTAGCCAGTTTTCTATCCATTTACAAACTGATATTTCCAAGCTTGTAGACTTTACCTTACACATGAGCCGTGTGTGCGGAACTGTATCGAACACTTTTGCAAAATCCAAGTATACCACGTCCACAGCCACCCCTCTGTCTAAGGTTTTACTTACCTCTTCATAAAAAGAAAGCAGGTTTGTCTGACAACTTTTTCACAGCAAGAACTCGTCTATGTGGTCTTTTATTAAACGCTCCAGTATCTTACCGACTATAGAAGTTAAACTAACAGGTCTATAGTTACTTGGTAAAGACTTTGAGCCCTTTTTTATCTTCCTTTGTTATTTTTATTAAAAAAAAACAAAAAAAAAAAACATGCCTTTACTTACCTGCTTTGTGCAATCGTTTTGCACAGAGCAGCCCCGGTTCTCTTCTTCTGGGATCCCCTGCCCGTGCTCCAGGCCCCTCTCCTTCGTCAGGTGCCCCCAAAGGAACCCACTTCCCAGTAGGCACCTATGCAGTCTCACTCCCGAGACCCACTGCTGTGTCAATTGACACAGACAGTGGGACTCGGCCCCCGCTCCCCACTCCCTTGTCAATGGATTTGATTGATAGCAGCGGGAGCCAATGGCACTATCAATCTGTCTAATGAGGTGAGAGACAGCGGCTGGAGCCCGCTGCGCTTGTGCACATTGCTGGGTCGCATCGGGCTCAGGTGAGATAAAGAGGGGGGTGTCTGGGGGGAGAGCTGCAGCACAGGTTTTTCATCTTATTGCATAGAATGCATTAAAGTGAAAAACCTTGAGGCTTTACAAACACTTTAATACCCATCAGATAGCTTCTCTGCTTCTTTATTTAACCGCTTCCCATCCGCCGGCAGCCTATAGATAGCAAACAGGAAGCAGCGTGGACGTCGCCCTGGGGACAGCGGCTCCATGTGTGACAGCGATCACATTACTGCTCTCTCCGGGTGATCACATGGTCTTGTACCCATTGTCCCTGATCACTACCTCGGTCTTTCTGATCGCTGCCTTAAGTGTAGTAATAATAAAGAATGCAGCCAGCCCCTGTCACCTGTCCCAGTGTCACCAGTGCTCACAGTTACACCACCATGCACCATACCAGTGTCCTGATCACCGAAATACGCCACACCAGAGCCACAATCACAGGGGTATATGAGGGATTTTGGGACTTTAAGTGATTGTAAAGTCTCATTTGTTATTTAAAAAAAAAAAACATGTTATACTTACCTGTGCAGTTGGTTTTGCAGAGAGCAGCCCAGATCCTCCTCTTCTCGGGTCCCTCTTTGCTGCTCCTGGCCCCTCCCTCCTATTGAGTGCTCCCACAGTCAGCAGCTTCCTATGGGGGTACTGGAGCCGAGTCACAGCTCTGTGGGTCCATTCAGACACAGAGCCAGGACACGGCACCATCCCTCTCTCCCCTGATTGACTGGCTGACTTTAATTGACAGCCGCAGGAGCCATTGGCGCCGCTACTGTGTCTCAGCCAATCAGGAGCACTGTTCCGGATGGCTTAGACATTCCTGGACATCGTTGGAGAGAGATGGGGTGCTGGGGTGGCTGCTACACACAAAAGGTTCTGCCTTTACAACTCCTTTTAAATGAGGCCCATGACATACTATAGTGATCCGCCTCCATGCCTGAATCTGAAATTTAAGAGGAAAAGGTTTGGGACTTAAACTGCTTTCGGACCAGCCGCCGCAGTTTTACTGCGGCAGGGTTGATCCCCTGCGTGAGCTGTCGTAGCTGTACGTTGGCTCCTTAACCACTTGCTTATTGGGCACTTAAACCCCCTTCCTGCCCAGACCAATTTTCAGCTTTCAGCGCTGTCACTCTTTGAATGACAGTTGCGCGGTCATGTACAGTTTACCCAAATGAAATTTTTCACACAGATAGAGATTTCTTTTGGTGGTAATTAATTGCTGCTGTTTTTTTTTTTTTTTTTGCTAAATAAAACAAAAAGGGACCGCAATTTAAAAAAAAAAACAAAAAAAAACAAAACTGTTTCATAGTTTTGTTATAAAATTTTGAAAACAAGTAATTTTTTTTTTTTTTTTTTTAATTTGAAGCCTAGTACAGGATATATATATATATATATATATATATATATATATATATATATATATATATATATATATATGAGAGAGAGACTTATGTTCCTCTCTGATTTATCTTGCAAAGCAGAGGTCAGATCTTCCATTTGCTCAATGTCCTTCACTCTTGTGGGCCACCGTTGGCACGGACTGTTGCTTCCAAAGAGGCGGGATGCAGGCCCGTGCCACGTTAAGGAGATGTTTGAGAAGGGATTTATGATAACGTTTCCTTGATAAAGGGGTGAGGTTAAGTAGGACTGCTGCTGGGTTATCTTGTAAGGAAATATCTGTAAATTTATGTATAAGCTTAAGCACCGGTTGCCAAAAAGTTTGGAGCACAGGGCAATCCCAAAAAATATGTAGGAGGGTGCCTGAGTGTAGGCCGCAGCGCCAACAACGATCGGTTTGTTGAGGAAATAGTTTAGCCAGAACAGAAGGGGTTCTATACCAACGCGTCATTATTTTATAAGTAGTCTCTTGGTATTTGCTACATAGAGAAGATTTCTGTGCGCAAAAAAGTATGTGTTCTTTTTGGGGTTCGGTGAAGGTTACTTGCAAGTCCCTTTCCCATTTTGAATGGAGGGTCCTCCGTGGCGTGGCGTGGAGATCTAGTAGGAATTTGTAGGCGGTTAATAAGGACCTCCAGGTCAAAGTTCCTCAAAAAACAAGTAATTTTTTCTCCTTCACTGATGTGCGCTGATGAGGCTGTGCTGATGAGCACTGATAGGCTGCGCTGATGGACACTGATAGGCGGGAACTGATTGGCACTGATAAGGCGGCATTAATGGGCACTGATAGGTGCCACTGATAAGCACTGATGGGTGGCACTGATGGGTGGCACTGAAGGGCACTGATGATCACTGATGGGTGGCACTGATGTGCACTGGTAATTGACACTGATAGGCAGCGCTGATCTGTGGCACTGATTGTTAGACACTGATGGGTATTGATTGGCAGCACTGATGGGCATTAATGGGTGGCACTGGTAGGTGGCACTGGTGGGTACTGATAGGTGGCACTCGTAGGTGGCGCAGATGACACTGGTGGGCACAGCTGTAGCTTTCTGAGTGAGGGACCGATGTCCCTCTGACAGAAGCTGGTGATCGTCTTTTTTTCCCCCTCACACTGACAGATTACCGAGCTTCTGTTTACATCACGTGATCAGCTGTCATTGGCTGACAGCTGATCACGTGGTAAGGGGCCGGGATTGACCCCTTACTCGGATCTGTGATGAGCCGAGTCTCATAGACTCGGCTCATCACAGAGCGCGCAACCCGCAGGGTCGCGCAGACTGCGCTTGCTCTGGAGGACATCCATGGACGTCCTCCTGGCAATTAAGGCCCGTGCTGCAGCTGTCTTTCGGCTATAGCGCGGGCAGCAAGTAGTTAAGACGCCTCCGGTGTTGCGCACGCCTGAAGCGTGTCCCGGAGCTGATGCTAGTGCCCGGCGGGTGCAGATCTGCTGGGAATGAAGATGGCCAAAAAGTTAGAGGGGTTTTTAAACTAGGCGATGGGGGGTCCAGAGGTAGAGATAGTCAGCGCAGAAGATATTCCAGAGGGTAGTATTGGGGGCATTAGTGGTAGGTTGACCAAAGCACAAAAACACAAGGTAAGTATAGTAGCAAGTCCTAGTTGCAATCTCGAAACACCCAATACGAGGACAATATGCGACCGGTCTAAACTATGTGGCATGTTCACCAATGCCAGGAGCATGGCGGACAAGATGGGTGAACTAGAGATACTGTTGTACGAGGAGGATTTGGATTTTGTGGGAATTTCAGAGACCTGGTTCAATAGCTCTCATGATTGGCTGGCAAAAATACAAGGGTATGCAGACCAACTGTGGTGGATGACCGAAGAATTCTTTCCCTGGTGAAGAAAACACCCTTCACAACAGTTGGCCAGATCAAGAACACTCTTCAGGAGGTAGGTGTATGCGTGTCAAAGTCAACAATCAAGAGAAGATTTCACCAGAGTGAATACAGAGAGTTCACCACAAGATGTAAACCATTGGTGAGCCTCAAAAACAGGAAGGCCAGATTAGAATTTGCCAAACAACATCTAAAAAAGCCTTTACAGTTCTGGAACAACAACCTATGGACAGATGAGACAAAGATCATCTTGTACCAGAGTGATGAGAAGAGTATGGAGAAGGAAAGGAACTGCTCATGATCCAAAGCATACCACCTCATCAGTGAAGTATGGTGGTGGTAGTGTCATGGCGTGGGCATGTATGGCTGCCAATGGAACTGGTTCTCTTTTATTTATTAATGATGTGACTGCTGACAAAAGCAGCAGGATGAATTCTGAAGTGTTTCGGGCAATATTATCTGTTCATATTCAGCAAAATGCTTCAGAACTCATTGGACGGCGCTTTACAGTGCAGATGGACAATGACCCGAAGCATACTGCGAAAGCAACCAAAGAGTTTCTTAAGGGAAAGAAGTGGAATGTTATGCAATGGCCAAGTCAATCACCTGACCTGAATCCGATTGAGCATGCATTTCACTTGCTGAAGACAAAACTGAAGGGAAAATGCCCCAAGAACAAGCAGGAACTGAAGACAGTTGCAGTAGAGGCCTGGCAGAGCATCACCAGGATGAAACCCAGCGTCTGGTGATGTCTATGCGTTCCAGACTTCAGGCTGTAATTGACTGCAAAGGATTTGCAACCAAGTATTAAAACGTGACAGTTTGATGGATGATTGTTAATCTGTCCCATTACTTTTGGTCCCTTAAAAAGTGGGAGGCACATATACAAACTGTTGTAATTCCTACACCGTTCACCTGATTTGGATGTGAATACCCTCAAATTAAAGCTGTTTCTTTTCAAATCCATTGTGGTGGTGTATAGAGCCAAAAAGATAAGAATTGTGTCGATGTCCCAATATTTATGGACCTGACTGTAAATTGCTTTAGTCCACAATTGCCTTGTACAGATATTCCGCTGCAAAAAACCAAGGGTCGTTAAATTTGCTGTTTCCACCTGAATTTCGTGTTGGCCAGTGAAGGGGGGCGAATACGGGCGCTGCAGATTCTGTGGGCTGCCAAACAGGATTTGCAAGCGCACCAGCAAGTGCACTATGGGCTCTACGGTTCTGTGTTTGAATTCTTGGTGGCTGCACCACCGCACCAGCTTGAACTACACTTATGGGGCTCTCTACGTCACGAAGTGTTACTCCAGTGCTGGTGTGTCTAAGATCAGGATATACTGGGCCGCTGGTGCTTGCCAGTTCACCAAAAGGTAGAGTGTCACTAGTATGGCATGGGGTCAGGTATGCCTGACCATAGCAGGGACCTCTACTCCATCGTCCGAGCTATTTGTCAGGCTGCCGCTGCTCTCTACAGGTTCGTATTCTGAGCCTGATTCTGACAGTGAGGACTCCCTAATGCTCTCATCTGTCATGCTCGGAATCCTGTAGGCCTCTTCACTAGTGTACCTTTCGTTGGACATTTTGGCCGCTAAATTTATAGGTACCTAGTGCGACTCACAGGTAAAAAAAGCACCTGGCTGTCAGAGACTGTTTGAACCGCTACAAATAAAATGTACCTGCTAGTGCTAGCAGAGAGCAGGACTGATCTTGCTAATGCTGAGGTTTTGTGTACTGTGTATCAGAAGTGACAGTGATCTAATGGGGGGGGGGGCTAAATGCAGGTGATGGCAGGTGTCGGGACTGATCCTGCTAACGCTGCGTTTTTGGGAACACTATACTATTGGGGATGCTAGTATAGCTCTGATTAGATCAAAGATCTTGTTCCGCGATATTGATACTATACTAGTAACGTGAACAATTTTGTGTATTACTCTCGTGCTACCACTTAATATACAGTGCAAATGTGGGCCAAACAGCTGCTGACACTGGATAGCTTATCCGTGGCTAATGGTAATAATAAATAAAAAAGGTAGTGTTGTGCTGTCCGTCAAGTAATATAAAGTGACTCTAGTGCCATAAAGTGTCATGTGTTTCGAAAAGAAGGTGCCCGTAAATCCACATACGGGTGTAAATATAATGATACTTGCAAATGGGTAAAAAGTGACTGAGCTATACAATTGCTATAGGTGCTGCAGATAAACAATTGTTATGAAACATACAGATGAATCCTCTGCTCCATTAAAGTACTAACAGTGTATATTTAGATCAATAATCATGTGTCTCAAGGCTGGGCACAGAGGCAAATGTAAATCATATAAACAAGAAAAGGTGCATTTCTTCTGTCAAAAAAAGTCTTTCATATCCTGGGTAGCCATCCGTGATCTATCCCTTCACTATAGTGAGAAATTCTTATAATTTGGTGACTTGATCCCTTTCTTCCTGTGCCACCTCCGTGCTCTCTGGCCTCTCACTTTAAATCAGCATATGTTGTTATCTCCCAGGGATGGCGGCATACCATGGAATCTCCAGAGGTGGTTCTAGCCAGCTCAGTAGATTGCTTTAAGAAAGGCCTGGATACTTTCCTAAATGTACATAATATAACTGGGTACTAGCATTTATAGATAAAGTTGATCCAGGGAAAATCCGATTGCCTCTTGGGGGATGAGGAAGGAATTTTTTCCCCTGCTGTAGCAAACTGGAGCATGCTCTGCTGGGGTTTTTTTTGCCTTCCTCTGGATCAACTGTGGGTATATTGGATTGTACGATTTTTTTTTATTTTTTTATTTTTTTTTTTTTTTATGGTTGAACTGGATGGACTTGTGTCTTTTTTCAACCTGACTATGTAACTATGTAGCTTCCAGGAGTCCTCTGTTATGTATTTTCAATGCTCTATATGTTATTGGTAGGGATGCACCGAAATTGCGGCCGCCGGAACATATCGGCCGAAAATGGGCTTTTTGGGAATTTGCCGAAAGAGAAAAATGGCCAATAATGGAGCTGAAAATGGGGCGGGGCTCTGCCCCCAGTGCCGCCCATTACAGGGGTGTCTTATAGCGCAGAAGAGAGAGGAGAGCCGCCGCCGCCTGTTTGATTAGAGCGCCGGGAACATCAGAGCTTTCATTTCGATAGCTGTGTGTTACCCGCCGTGCACGCCATCATATAAAGCCCCTCCCCCTTGTCCAGGCACTTTGATAGACAGATCACCCTTCCCAGGATATCAAAGTTCCCCGGACAAGGGGAAGGGGCTTTATATGACGGCGCGCATGGCGGGGAACACACAGCTATTGAAATAAAAGCTGTGATGTACCTGGCGCTCTAATCAAACAGGCGGCGGCGGCTCTTCTCTCTCTTCCCCTGCACAGGCTGGCTGCACTGGGGACACTGGTAGGCTGGGCTGGCTGCACTGGGGACACTGGTAGGCTGGGCTGGCTGCACTGGGGACACTGGCAGGCTGGGATGGCTGCACTGGGGACACTGGCAGGCTGGGATGGCTGCACTGGGGACACTGACTGGTTGCACTGGAGACACTGGCAGGCTGGGCTGGCTGCACTGGAGACACTGGCAGGCTGGGCTGGCTGCACTGGGTACACTGGAAGGCTGGGCTGGCTGCATAGGGGACACTGGTAGACTGGACTGGGGACACTGGCAAACTGGGCTGGCTGCACTGGGGACACTGGCAGGCTGGGCTGGCTGCACTGGGGACACAGGCTGGCTGGCTGCACTGGGGACACAGGCTGGCTGGCTGCACTGGGGACACAGGCAGGGCTGGCTGCACTGGGGACACTGGCAGACTGGGCTGGCTGTACTGGGGACACTGGCAGGCAGGGGCTGGCTGTACTGGGGACACTGGCAGGCTGGGCTGACTGTACTGGGGACACTGGCAGGCTGGGCTGGCTGCACTTGGGGCACTGGCTGGCTGCACTGGGGGCACTGGCTGGCTGCACTGGGGACACAGGCTGGCTGGCTGCACTGGGGACACAGGCAGGCTGCATCTGACGGGCACTGGTGAGGCTGCATTTATCTCTTGTATTATGTCTGCAGTCTCTGACCATCTCCGGTACCATGTCCATAGTCTCTGACCATCTCCTGTACCATGTCTGCAGTCGGTGGCTCTCCTCTCTCTTCCCTCTCTTTCCCTGCACAGGCTGGCTGCACTGGGGACACTGTCCATAGTCTCTGACCATCTCCTGTACCATGTCTCCAGTCTCTGACCATCTCCTGTACCATGTCCCCAGTCTCTGACCATCTCCTGTACCATGTCCCCAGTCTCTGACCATCTCCTGTACCATGTCCCAAGTCTCTGACCATCTCCTGTACCATGTCCCCAGTCTCTAACCATCTCCTGTACCATGCCCCCAGTCTCTGACCATCTCCTGTACCATGTCCCCAGTCTCTGACCATCTCCTGTACCATGTCTGCAGTTGGCGGCTCTCCTCGCTCCTTCCCTCTCTTCCCCTGCACAGGCTGGCTGCACTGGGGACGCTGGCAGACTGGGCTGGCTGCACTGGGGACGCTGGCAGGCTGGGCTGGCTGCACTGGGGACACTGGCAGGCTGGGCTGGCTGCACTGGGGACACTGGCAGGCTGGGCTGGCTGCACTGGGGACACTGGCTGGCTGCACTGGGGGACACTGGCAGGCTGGGCTGGCTGCACTGGGGGACACTGGCAGGCTGGGCTGGCTGCACTGGGGGACACTGGCAGGCTGGGATGGCTGCACTGGGGACACTGGCTGGCTGCACTGGGGGACACAGTCTGGCTGGCTGCACTGGGGACACAGGCAGGCTGCATCTGACGGGCACTGGTGAGGCTGCATTGATCTCTTGTATTATGTCTGCAGTCTCTGACCATCTCCTGTACCATGCCCCCAGTCTCTGACCATCTCCTGTACCGTGTCCCCAGTCTCTGACCATCTCCTGTACCATGTCTGCAGTTGGCGGCTCTCCTCGCTCCTTCCCTCTCTTCCCCTGCACAGGCTGGCTGCACTGGGGACGCTGGCAGGCTGGGCTGGCTGCACTGGGGACGCTGGCAGGCTGGGCTGGCTGCACTGGGGACACTGGCAGGCTGGGCTGGCTGCACTGGGGACACTGGCAGGCTGGGCTGGCTGCACTGGGGACACTGGCTGGCTGCACTGGGGGACACTGGCAGGCTGGGCTGGCTGCACTGGGGGACACTGGCAGGCTGGGATGGCTGCACCGGGGGACACTGGCTGGCTGCACCGGGGGACACAGTCTGGCTGGCTGCACTGGGGACACAGGCAGGCTGCATCTGACGGGCACTGGTGAGGCTGCATTGATCTCTTGTATTATGTCTGCAGTCTCTGACCATCTCCTGTACCATGTCCCCAGTCTCTGACCATCTCCTGTACCATGTCCATAATCTCTGACCATCTCATGTACCATGGTCCCCAGTCTCTGACCATCTCCTGTACCATGGTCCCCAGTCTCTGACCATCTCCTGTACCATGTCCCCAGTCTCTGACCATCTCCTGTACCATGTGCCCAGTCTCTGACCATCTCCTGTACCATGTCCCCAGTCTCTGACCATCTCGTGTACCATGTCGATAGTCTCTGACCATCTCGT
Source organism: Aquarana catesbeiana (assembly GCF_042186555.1). Lineage (NCBI taxonomy): Eukaryota > Metazoa > Chordata > Amphibia > Anura > Ranidae > Aquarana > Aquarana catesbeiana. The sequence goes on from NC_133335.1 coordinate 108,310,826, forward strand.
GTACCATGGTCCCCAGTCTCTGACCATCTCGTGTACCATGGTCCCCAGTCTCTGACCATCTCCTGTACCATGTCCCCAGTCTCTGACCATCTCCTGTACCATGTCCCCAGTCTCTGACCATCTCCTGTACCATGTCCCCAGTCTCTGACCATCTCCTGTACCATGTCTGCAGTCTCTGACCATCTCCTGTACCATGTCCCCAGTCTCTGACATCTGTATAAAAATATTTTTTAAAAACAGTCATTTTCAGTATCGGTCATTGTCATCGGTTTCAGTTTTCGGCCTAGTGTATTTTTCATTTTCGGTTTCGGCACCAAAAAACCCATTTGGTGCACCCCTAGTTACTGGGGATTGCTGGCTTTCTATTAATCCTAGAGATTTTCCATATGCTCCCAGATATGTGTGGGTGAAGAAAGGAGACTCTCGTAGTGTATTGCCTTTATATAAAGTATTTATTAAAAGCAAACAGCTAAAAACTCATATTAAAAAGCCCATGACTGGCGAAAATCCACGAGTGCCGAACTCGTTAGTGTGGGGCGTCGCTTCCGGTATTCCTTCAGGGCGTGCATGGAGGAATACCGGAAGTGACGCTGTACACTAATGAGTTCGGCACTCGTGGATTTTCGCCAGTCATCGGCTTTTTAATGTGAGTTTTTAGCTGTTTGCTTTTAATAAATACTTTATATAAAGGCAATACACTACGAGAGTCTCCTTTCTTCACCCACACATATCTGGGAGCATATGGAAGAAGATATCTCTAGGATTAAAAGAGAACCAGCAATCCCCAATAACATATAGAGCATTGAAAATGCATAACAAAGGACCCCTAGAGGCGATTCCATGGTCTTCTGGCATCCCTGGGAGATTACAACACATACTGATTTAAAGCATATTTAAGGTGAGAGACCAGAGAGCACGGAGGTGGCACAGGAAGAAAGGGATCAAGTCACCAAATTATAAGAATTTCTCACTATGGTGAAGGGATAGATCACAGATGGCTACCCAGGATATGAAAGACTTTTTTTTAATAGAAGAAATGCACCTTTTCTTTATATGATTTACATTTATCTCTGTGTCCAGCCTTGAGACACATGATTATTGATCTATATACAGTTGTGCTGATAAGTTTACATACCCTGGCAGAATTTATGATTTCTTGGCCATTTTTCAGAGAATATGAATGATAACACAAAAACATTTATTTCACTTGTGGTTAGTGTTTGGCTGAAGCCATTTATTGTCAATCAACTGTGTTTACTCTTTTAAATCATAATGACAACAGAAATTACCCAAATGACCCTGATCAAAAGTTTACATACCCTGGTGATTTTGGCCTGATAATATGCACACAAGTTGACACAAAGAGGTTTGAATGGCTATTAAAGGTAACCATCCTCACATGTGATCTGTTCGCTTGTAATTAGTGTGTGTGTGTATAAAAAGGTGAATGAGTTTCTGGATTCCTGACAGGCCCTTTCTTTCATCCAGTGCTACACTGACATTTCTGGATTCTGAGTCATGTGGAAAGCAAAATAATTGTCAAAGCATCTGCGGGAAAAGGTAATTGAACTGTATAAAACAGGAAAGGGAAATAAAAAGATAAGGAGAGAATGCCAATCAGCAGTGTTCAAACTCTAATCAAGAAGTGGAAAATTAGGGGTTCTGTTGAAACCAAACCACGGTCATGTAGACCAACTAAAATTTCAGCCACAACTGCCAGGAAAATTGTTCAGGATGCAAAGAAAAACCCACAAACAACTTCAGGTGAAATACAGGACTCTCTGAAAACATGTGGTGTGGCTGTTTCAAGATGCATGGTCGAGTCATCAGAAGAAAGCCATTACTATGCAAATGCCACAAAGTATACCACTTACAATACGCCAAACAGCACAGAGACAAGCCTCAAACCTTCTGGCACAAAGAGGAGTGATGAGACCACAATTGAGCTTTTTGGCCACAACCATAAACGCTTCATTTGGAGAGGAGTCAACAAGGCCTATGATGAAAGGTACACCATTCCTACTGTGAAACATGGAGGTGGATTGCTGATGTTTTTGGGATGTGTGAGCTACAAAGGCACAGGAAATTTGGTCAAAAATTGATGGCAAGATGAATGCAGTATGTTATGAAAAAATACTGGAGGAACATTTGCATTCATCAGCCAGGAAGCTGCGCATGGGACGTACTTGGACATTCCAACATGACAATGATCCAAATCACAAGGCCAAGTCGACCTGTCATTGGCTACAGCAGAATAAAGTGAAGGTCTTGGAGTGGCCATCTCAGTCTCCTGACCTCAATATCATTGAGCCACTCGGGGGTGATCTCAAACGTGCAGTTCATGCAAGACAGCCCAAGAGTTTACAGGAACTGGAGGCTTTTTGCCAAGAGGAATGGGCAGCTTTACCATCTGAGAAGATAATGAGCTTCATCCACAAATACCACAAAAGACTTTGAGCTGTCATTGATGATAAAGGAGGCAATACACGGTATTAAAGCGGAGTTCCACTGTTTTTTTAGTTGCTGACTTTTAATAAACAGATACTCACCTGTCCCACGGTCCAGCGATGCGGCCGCCTGAAGCCTCTGTTCTATCCCCCTCCTCTCCACCGGCGCCGACATTGTGAGTGTGGGCGCCCGGCTGTGACAGTTTGCGGCTTCACAGCCGGGCGCGCAATGCACCTGCGCGAGCCACTCTGCTCTCCGTCAATGGCCAGGCAATGTTCTGGGACCTGTCACGTGTCCCAGAACATTGCCGGGAGGGAGGGATTGCCTAGGCAGTTAGAAGCCCGGAAGGAGGAAGTGGGACAGGAAGTCCCACTCCAAACCAGGTACCCGGCCTCCCCCCAAAAAAATGACATGCCAATTGTGGCTTGTCAGGGGGCGAGGAGTACTTAAAGCGGAAGTTCCATTTTTGGGTGGAACTCCGCTTTAAGAACTGGGGTATGTAAACTTTTGATCTGGGTCATTTGGCTAGTTTCTGTTGTCATTATGATTTAAAAAGAGTAAACACAGTTGATTGATAATAAATGGCTTCAGCCAAACACTAACCATGAGTGAAAGAAAAGTTTTTGTGTTATCGTTCATATTCTCTAAAAAATGGCCAGGAAATCATAAATTCTGCCAGGTTATGTAAACTTATGAGCACAACTGTATGTACTGTTAGCACTTTAATGGAGCAGAGGATTCATCTGTGTGTTTCATAAGTGTTTATTTATCTGCAGCAGCTATGTCAATTGTATAGCTCAGTCACTTTTTACCCATTTGCTCACTACTCACTAGTCACTTTATTTATATTACTTGACGGAAAGCGAAACACTACCTTTTTTATATATATTAGTAATGGAGGTGTATAGAGTGTGTGTATGTTACTTGCAATCAAAGGGTTAAATGTAATGAATATGTGGTGGGCAATCTGACGCTATCAGGGATTGATGCTAATGCTATCTGGTGTCACCCGTGACATTAATACAGTGATCAGAAAAAAAATCTGTACACTGTACTAATGATACTGTGAAAGGGCAGTGAAGGGGTTAACTGGGGGGGGGATTAGGGGGTTAAACTTGATTAGGGAATATGTGGCGGCTAAATTGACGCTATGTGGGATTGACTCTAACTGATGCGAATGCTATCTGGCATCACTAGTGACACTAATATAGTGGTCAGTAAAAAATCTGTACACGATACCTAATGACACTGTGGCAGGGAGTGAAGGGGTTAACTGGGGGGGGGGGGCGCGATCGGGGGGGTTAAATGTGCTTGTGTAACTGTGTGCTGCTTTTAATCACTGTGTGCTGTTTTCTCTTCTCACACTTGGACCGAAAAGGGCTCCATGAGAGAAGAGACTGTCATTTCCTGTGCCTGTGTGCACATACTGATCTGTGATTCGTCCGAACCGATCAGCAAGTCCAAGCCAAAAATCATTGGTCTGGACCTAAAGACTGATAGTTGCTGGATCAAATGACAGCACCGCTGGGTCAGCGGGCACGCGCGCTCCCTACCCGGGAGAGCGGATCACGTACTAGTTACATAATCTGGCACAGAACGGCTTTAGTTACATAGTAGGTGAGGTTGAAAAAAGACACAAGTCCATCAAGTCCAACCTATGTGTGTGATTATATGTCAATATTACATTGCATATAACTGTATGTTGTGGTCGTTCAGGTGCTTATCTAATCGTTTTTTGAAACTATCGATGCGCCCCGCTGAAACCACCGCCTGTAGAAGGGAATGCCACATCCTTGTTGTTCTTACAGTAAAGAACCCTCTATGCAGTTTATGGTTAAACTACTTTTCTTCTAATTTTAATGAGTGGCCACGTGTCTTATTAAACTCCCTTCCGCAAAAAAGTCTTATCCCTATTGTAGGGTCACCAGTACGGTATTTGTAAATTGAAATCATATCCCCTCTCAAGCTTCTCTTCTCCAGGGAGAATAAGTTCAGTGCTTGCAACCTTTCTTCATAACTAATATCCTCCAGACCCTTAGCTTTGTTGCCCTTCTCTGTACTCTCTCCATTTCCAGTACATCCTTCCTGAGAACTGGTGCCCAGAACTGGACAGGGGAAATTGGTGATTCGCGCTTAAACAAATTACAGTGTATATGGCTGGAAGGTAATCCCAACCTTAATAAAAACCAAATACAGAATGAAATATGAAATATAAAAATATGACAAACCACAATGTGCAAAATTTAAGGAAGTGATCAAACCTCCCCTTAAACAAATATAAAAATATATATAATGATATATCAGAAAATTGGTGCAAAAATATTCATAAACATGAAAAGCTGCAGTGTATAATATAAGCAAATGAAAAAATTAAAAATAGTGAAAAATAGTCCATGTACGGAAACACCCAAAAGTGATGTAACAATCCAAAAAATGTCCAATTGTATGAAATCATAGGTGTATGGGTCCACCACCATAGATAGAATGCCTGGCCGCTTACCAGAACCCCATGACCCCCCGTTACAGAGGGTCTAAATGGGCTGTAAAATCCTGCTACTCTGGAACACCAGGGAGTCAAGATGGAAGCTGGATTGGGACATCAGGGACTGTAGTACGGATGGATGGATCCACAGGAAAAAGGCATTGCCCTCAGCAGAGTGGTATCATAGAAGAGAGAAAAAGGAGGGCTCCGATAGTGTAAAATCAAACGGTATTTATTTAAAAATATAGTAAACACTCACATATAAAACAGGAAAAAGCGTCTTCTGAAGAGGGAACAGTCTGTGGCACCGGGCGGATGTTCACAGACAGCCCGTCCTACTGGAGTTGCAACGACAGTGGGAGGTGATGCGATGACACCGCTCAGCCCTACGCTGCGTTTCGTAAAAGAATTACATCTTCCAGGGGCACGGGCGGCACATCACGTCACCTCCCTTAAATAATACAGTAGAAGCCTTACTCTGGGTTCCACCTACATCGGACTTCCGCAATAGCCTGGAACGCAAATTAGCAAGATGCATGTGTGCATGCGCGCCCTGAAACCCGACCTGCATCACATGATGCTACGTCGGGCGGCTAACTGAATGAACCCAGAATAAGAGTTGGCAGAGTGCATGTGCGCATGCGCACTCTGAATCCTGACCTCCATCACATGATGCTATGTCAGGTGGCTAACTGGATGGACCCGGAGTGAGAGTCGCGGCCGCTCGAGTGCGCATGGGCACCCGAGGCCACAACAATGGGATAAAATAGAGCCCGGAACGTAAAGTAGCGGCCACTCAAGTGTGCATGGGCAACTGAGGCAGCAATAGAATGAAAACTAGACAACGGTCACTCATAGAGGGTCCATCATGTTTACATAATGTACCTGTTCAAATAAAAGGAATGCATAACCTCGAAAAGGTCCACATTCCATCAAAGTAATGTGTGTCTCAATACCGAAAATCCGCCCGACCCCAGTCGTGACACACACAAACAAAACATAAAAATGGGGCCTAAGGGGACATAAAAAGAGAGACCCCTAGTGGCCATCCAATATATTAAAATATTGAATATGGACTAAACGCAGATCAACCCACTAATGAGAGTTCCCTCCCATAATTCCCCCAAAAATAATTGTGTTAGTGCATGATTATCTTAACACAATATGCCAAACCAGCCACAAATGCGATATGGTCAAAAACTCTAAAGCTCATCCGGTGCTCCAGATGTAAGGACCCAGAGCGATGGCCTTAACAATAAATTGATTAGGTCAATATATGTACCACATAGTCAAACACCATTGACATGTTTGGGAAAGGAAAGAGAAACAGGAAGGGGGAAGGGGGGGGGATGGGGAGGGAAAAAAAGGGGGTAGGAGGGAGGGGGAGAAGAGGAGAAAGGAAAAATACTCAGTACTCTTTGAATTCCCAACGGGACTACATCCATCCTGGTCCCTCCCAATCCTATGGTCCCCCAGGAGGGAGTAATAACCAACATTGGGGTTTTCCCAGGGACGCTCGGGTCTCCAAACGTCCTGGAGAACGAAAAGAGGAACCTGAGGGGGGAGGCGAGTCCAGACACTCAAAAAGAAGAAAACTTAGGCTCAGGCATTTTTAATCTGTCCAAACAAATGCTCACTGATGCTGAGAAGCGACTCTTGGATAAAGGTTTGAAGTTTGCCCCGCCCAGGAATTTGAGCAAATTTCAAACCTATATGGATGTGCATAAGTTTACATGCAGATTAAACATTAAACGATATATGTTATCCAACCCCATTAATAGGGTGGATAATGTGGGTAGTGAATACCAACACAAAAATTTGGCAAACGCTTCCCTTTTTAACCCCTCGGGTTCTCTTGCCCCAGCTATTCGTGTTTTTAGGGATGTGGTCCTACGGGACCTAGAGCAGATTAAGGTCAGGAAGGTGAAATTGTAATAATAAATCTCTGGTCATTAGGCCGGCTGATAAGGGTGGGGGGATTGTGGTGTTGGATCGTCACGATTACCAAAAAGAGATGCACCGTATTGTTGATGATACTGACACATACACGATTCTGAACAGGGATCCTTTGAATAAATATAAGAAGGAATTGGAATCCATTGTGGATAGGGGATTTCGGAGAGGTATTTTAAATGACAAAGACAGACGTTTTTTGGTTCCGATTGCTCCTCGGACTCCAGTCATTTACTACCTCCCGAATATACATAAGGATTTGGTTTTCCCCCCGGGACGTCCCATTTTAAGTGGGATTGACTCAATCACGTTCCGGGTGGGCAAATATATTGACCATTTTTTACAACCGCTGGTAGAGTCGATACCATAATTTATTAAGGACACCAAGCAGGTGATTAATACACTCTCTAATATCACCCCCAGGGAGGGCCTTTGGATGGTAACTGCGGATGTTTCATCCCTTTATACCACCATTCCCCATCAAATGGGCCCACAGGCGGTAGAATTGTTCCTCAATCGAGATTCTGGTCTACCCCCTATACAAATCCAATTCATTATGGAACTCTTGCAATATGCCGCCAGTCATAGCTACTTTTGGTTTGAGCACCAGTTTTATCGGCAGGATCGTGGCGTGGCCATGGGGGCCAAATATGCCCCAAGTTTGGCCAACATTTTTATGGCCAAGTGGGAGGAGGACGTCGTCGATGCACCCAGTCGACCTGAGGTGCTCCTGTGGGCCAGATATATCAACGACGTCCTCCTCCTATGGGATGGATTTGAGGCTGAACTACATGACTTCATGGGCATCCTCAACGCCAACAATAGAGGCATCAGGTTAAACTTTGAAGCCAGCCAGGACACTATCCACTTCCTGGATTTGAAGATCCAGATCGTGGAAGGACAGTATGTGACATCTACATACTTCAAGGCAACTTACAGAAATTCTTATATCTCTGTAGACAGCTGCCATTATGAACCCTGGCTGAAGGCTATCCCTCAAGGACAATTTTTGCGCCTTAGACGCAATTGTTCAGATTTAGCCACCTTTGACCATCAAGCATCCATTTTGACAGAAAGATTCTTAGAAAAGGGATATGACCAGCTCTCCCTTTCTCAGGCCGTGAAATCGGCAAGGGATAGGGCGGTTCTTCTGTCTGATGCTCCTAGACCTAAGACCGAGGTTTCGGATGCGGTACCATTTATTAGCACCTATTCAGTGCAGCATCGTGCGATTAAGCAATTAATACAAAAGCATTGGCATGTCCTTGGCAGCGATTCAGTTCTTAATGCCATTCTACCACCTAGACACAGAGTGATATTTAAGGGGGCAGCCTCCCTGGGGAGCAGGATAGCACCTACAGTTCAAGATCCCCCACGGGAAAATAGATCTTTTCTCCAGAATCTGACTGGGTTTTATAGGTGTGGAAAATGCCAAGTATGCTTTCTTAATGCTAATAGATCAAGACGTATTACGACATTCACATCTACTAGTACTGGGTGTTCACATGAAATTGAACCATTACTTGTGGCTCTGAAGGGGTGGTCTATCTCCTACAATGTCCTTGTGGGCTCCAATATATAGGGAGGACCAAAAGGGCCCTACGTGTCAGTTTAAACGAACACATAGGGAATATAAGAAGAGGATATGATAGACACCCTGTTTCCAGACATGATGATCAGGTTCACAGAAGAGACCCTTCCAAGACACTATTTGTAGGTATTGATAAGTACAAACCCCATTGGCGAGGCAGTTCACTTATTAGGGAGATCTCCAAGTTAGAGATGTCCTGGATATATAGGGCTAAAAGTTACGTGCCATATGGCATGAACGTTGATACAGATGTGAATGCCTTCATTAACAACGCCTAATATATAGCTAGTTTATTTTTCCTTTCTCCCCTTCTCCTCCCCCCCTTCCCCCTTTTTTCCCCCCCCCCTCTTCCCTCCCACCCCCCCCCTTCCCCCTCCCACCCCCCCCCTTCCCCCTACCCCCTTCCCCCTTCCCCCTTCCTGTTTCTCTTTCCTTTCCCAAACATGTCAATGGTATTTGACTATGTGGTACATATATTGACCTAATCAATTTATTGTTAAGGCCATCGCTCTGGGTCCTTACATCTGGAGCACCGGATGAGCTTTTGATTTTTTGACCATATCGCATTTGTGGCTGGTTTAGCATATTGTGTTAAGATAATCATGCACTAACACAATTATTTTTTTGGGGATTGTGGGAGGGAACTCTCATTAGTGGGTTGATCTGCGTTTAGTCCATATTCAATATTTTAATATTTTGGAATTTTCATATTTCTAGTGTGCAATACGTTGGCCTATTTTTTAATTTTTTATATTTATACATGTATTTATGTATACATCTATTATTTTAAATCTTGCATGTCATGGGGTTCTGGTAAGCAGCCAGGCATTCTATCTATGGTGGTGGACCCATACACCTATGATTTCATACAATTGGACATTTTTTGGATTGTTACATCACTTTTGGGTGTTTCTGTACATGGACTATTTTTCACTATTTTTAATTTTTTCATTTGCTTATATTATACACTGCAGCTTTTCATGTTTATGAATATTTTTGCACCAATTTTCTGATATATCATTATATATATTTTTATATTTGTTTAAGGGGAGGTTTGATCACTTCCTTAAATTTTGCACATTGTGGTTTGTCATATATTTTTATATTTCATATTTCATTCTGTATTTGGTTTTTATTAAGGTTGGGATTACCTTCCACCCATATACACTGTAATTTGTTTAAGCACGAGTCACCAATTTGCCATTTCATGTTGTGTGTTTGTGTCATATGTAGGCCTTCGCAGCATATATATATTTTTTTCTTTGATGCGCAGTTATTTTTCACTTTTTCTCTCCACCCAGAACTGGACAGCATACTCCAGGTGCGGCCGGACCAGAGTCTTGTAGAGTGGGAGAATTATCGCTTTATATCTGGAGTTAATCCCCTTTTTAATGCATGCCAATATTCTGCATACTTTGTTAGCAGCAGCTTGGCATTGCATGCCATTGCTGAGACGATCATCTACTAGGACCCCCAGGTCCTTTTCCATCCTTGATTCTCCCAGAGGTTCTCCCCCTAGTGAGTAGATTGCATTCATATTTTTGCCACCCAAATGCATTATTTTACATTTTTCTACATTAAACCTCATATGCCATGTAGTTGCCCACCCCATTACTTTGTTCAGATCTTCTTGCAAGGTTTCCACAAGTTATTGCCCTGCTTAGCTTAGTATCGTCCACAAATACAGAGATTGAAATGTTTACCCCATCCTCCAGGACGTTTATGAACAAATGAAATAGGATTGGTCCCAGCACTGAACCCTGGGGCACACTTCCCACCCCTGACCATTCCAAGTACTCCCCATTTATCACCATGATAAAAATTAGGTAATTCGGTGGGTGTTTCTTCTGTCCTTGCTCCAAGGCCTCCAAAAATGTGAGAGGTAGTCAGGAAATTAGATGCGTAATTTTTTGGCCCTAGAAAGCCTGAAGTTGCTCCTTGGATTTTGGACCTTATTTGGCCATTTTGCCATATTCAGGCGGAGTAGCAGAATGTGTTTTTGGGGTGTATTTCAAAATATGTCAATGCTGTTTGTTAGAAATATCTTATTAATTGTCAACTTTGTGTAAAAAATATTTTCATTCCTACATTTTCCAAAATTTGTGGTGAAAAAAAACCTACATTTTCAGAAGACTCATTGGGGTTGATTTACTAAAACTGGAGAGTGCACAACCTGGTGCAGCTCTGCTTAGAAACCAATCGGCTTCCAGGTTTTACTTGACAAAGCATAATTAAAAAAGCTGAAGTTAGAAGTTGATTGGTTACCATGCACAGCTGCACCAGATTTTGCACTTTCCAGTTTTACTAAATCAACCCCATTTTGTCTTTCAGAAAATACCTTGGAGTGCTTGCTTTCCAAAATGGAGTCATTTTTTGGGTGTTTCCATTGTCCTGGTGCTCCAGGGCCTCCAAACATGTGATGGGTAGTCAGGAAATTGGATGCATAATTTATGGAACAGCCCTGGAATGCCCAAAGGTGATCCTTGGATTTCAAACCCTCCTATACATCTAGGCTGTGAAAAAGTCTTGCACATGTGGTATCCCCATACTCAGCAGGTATAGCAGAATATGTTTCTTTAATCGTACATCACGGGACACAGAGCAATAGTAATTACTATGTGGGTTATAGTCCACCTTCAGGTGCTGGACACTGGCACACCCTAAACCGGAAGTTGCCTCCTTATATAACCCCTCCCATACCGGGAGCATCTCAGTTTTTTCGCCAGTGTCTAAGGTGTTGGTCACGAGTGAAGATGTACTGTGCTGAGCTCCACTGGAGCAATCCTTGCTGGGGCTAGCTATGGAGCCGGATCCATTCAAAGTGTCTTTTCGGCCAAATTGAATGGTACCCGAGCCTCGTGTCCAAAGAAACGAGGTCTTTGCTTGTAAACACTTCTCTTTTTAGAGAGCTGGACCCCGGGATCCAGTACTTTTGGTATTAAGGCCATACTGGTGGGGTGCTATTACAGGTCCAGGATTGTGGGTTCCCCAAGGGTCCCCGGTTCCGAAGGTTTGTTAACAGAACCCACCGTGAAGGGTGAAGATTGGGTCTGTTGGTTTTACCACAGAAAACCCTGTGGCGGGAAAGGTAAGTGGAATTTTCTAAGGAATTTTTAAATTTTCTTATGAAATGTCTCCTTTAAAGTAAATGTTGTCATGCCTAAGTGTCACCACTGGGGGCTCTATGGAGCACGTACCTTCTCATGCTTTGCTTAGAGATCACACTGTCATAGAAGCAGCAGACTTTTTTCCTCTGGCTAGCAGGCCGACCTCAGGTAAGTTTGTGGAGTTTTGCTTCCTCCAGACACCCCCACCTGGGCTGAACTCTTCCCCTCTTCATGAGGCTGAGTATAAGGGAGAACTGAAAATGATCAGCAATGCCGTTTCCTTTCACTGCCCATACTCGGCGGCAGCGGCTTCCAGGTCTCCTCCACGCCATCCCTCCTTTACTCACAAGCTGATCTCGACGGATCAGAGGCCCGTGCTTGCACTGGAAAATTATTTTTTTGAAAGAGAAAGGAGGGGGGCGCGATGCGAGGTGGGGGCGGGGCTTAGCATGGTGTTGGCGTCCTCCAACGCGGGGGTGTGTTTAAAAAAAACCCTCCATTTGTGCTGGCTGCAAAATTGTCAGAGAGACATAAGAGCAAAGAGGAGCATGAAAGAGGTTTTGGTGACACAGGCATTTACTATTTGCATCAGGCTGAGCATTAATAGCAGTGGAAGTGGCTGGACTATTGCTCAAGCAGTGGATGCGATTTCTTCTGGTAGTACCTTTGCCTTGTGCATCGGGTTAAGGTCAGAAGGGGGGGTTGAAACACCCCCAAAAAAGAGCTAAAAGGGTCTCCCTCAAGCTCTGGAAAGCCTACTCATTTCTACAAATGGCATCCTCCCCTGAGAGAGGGTGGCTGGTCAGAGTGAGCATCGGGGCCCATGAAATGTTTGCAACTAATCTCAACACTGCAGCCCCTGTTTATTTTACTAAAAAGATCTTTTTTCCTGAGCCACAATAGGTTTTTAAAAAAAAAAAGTTTAGCGACTTTCATTGCATCCCAGTATGGGTCAAAATGTGACAGGTTCTCTTCCATTGCCCGGGACCCTCAACCTGAGGAACTAGGGGCGGGAGAAGACGAATTCCCTCAGGGGACCGTTGTGAGGCTGACGATTCTTCTGAGGTGTCAAATGCGGGAGGATCAGCGTTCGCAATCTGTAAGATTGATGGTCCACTCCACATTTATGTACCCTTAACTGAGTGTTTGGGTTCGCTAAAGCCTCCTCAAGCTGTGCGTGCCTTTCTGTCCATTGTTGGAAAAGCTTTTTTGTATCTGAGAGGATCACCCAGATAAGCATTTTTTTCCCTCCTAAAAAGTTTTCACACTTTATCCTAAGGTGGAGGACATTCTCTAAGTAGGTTATATTTAACGCGGTTATATCCTCTGTGAATAAGAGTTTGACTTGTCCGGCAGACAATGCGCAAATGCTTAGGGATCCAACGGATAAAAAGTTGGAATTTCTATTAAAGAAAAAAAAAAATAACACTTTTTTCTCTGGCAGATTGAGTGTCTCAGCCTGCGCTGACAGTAATTGCTTAATTGTTGAGAGACCAGTTTAAACAGGTGTTTAAGGTTATCCTGCTCAGCAGGCCCAGGATCTGGCAGCTTTATGTTTGCAATAGTTGCTTTGAGAGATTCTATCCTTCAGGCCTTGCACCTTTCACTAAGCACCATGCAAAAGCTCCTGGCTAGTCTTCCTTTTGCAGTGAAACAGCTATTTGGGGATGTTTTGGATAATACATCCAAAGAAATGCTAGTGGGAAAAGTACCCCTTTTGCCATTTAAGAAAAGGAGTAAATGTATTTTCGTTTTTAAAGCACCTTCTTCTGTGCCTGGGGCATCAGCCTCCAAGCAGTCGCGACGGCTTCCGCCATCAGGTTCAAAAGGTAATCCTCGGGCTTAACCCCAGGGACAGAGGAGGTCTTGGGGGAGGAAACCTACAAGATACTGAAGCCTCCTTATGAGGAGGCGCCCCTGCTTGCTCAATAGGGGGAATTCTTCTGCAGTTCTCAAGGATCTGGCAGGAGGAGTGTCAAGACGAATGGGGGACTTCCTCAATAGCTCCAAGGTACAAACTGGAGTTCCAAGAGTTCCTGTCTCCTCGTTTTCTCAGATCAAACGTTCCTAAGGATCCAGAGAAAAAGAAGTCTTTCTCTCAAGTATTGGACCCTCTTTTGGCAAAAAGTGATCATGGTGGCCCCCATGTAAGAGCAGAGGTTGGGGTTTGGTTAAATCCAAATGGACATTCTGGATCTCAAAAATCTAAATTCAATTCCTCACTATAACCACTCTTTTTTCGCATGGAGTCAATCCAATCAGTTATCTCAATCCTACAAGGAGGAGAACTTCTGCCGTCAATCGACATCAAAGATGCATACCTCCATATGCCTATTTCGCTCACTAGTAATATCTACTTTTCAAAGTGGAAAATCTTCTTCATATTCAGTGTTTACCTCTGCTTTCCGGTCTAGCTACTGTACCTTGAGTGTTTACAAAGGTTCGGGCCCCTCTTCTAGCCAGATTAAGGGCCCAAGGTATAAGGATTATGGTTTACCTGGACGATCTGTTCTTGATAGTCCAGTCGGTAGCCCGCTTAGACCAAAGTATGGTCACCACATTAAACTACCTGGAATATCTAGGTCGGTTTCTCAGCCTAGGAAAAATCTTCTTTAAAACCATGAAAAGGGCTAAGATACTTGGGTCTGATCATAGGTACACCCAGAAAAGGGTATTCTTGCCCCAGGATAAGATCAGCGCCATAAAGGAACTGATTTAGGTCGTCGAAGCAAGATGAATTCTTCTATTCAACTTTGCATGAGGTTGTTGGGAAAAAAGATGGTGGCTTCATTCGAGGCTGTTTCTTATGCTCAGTTTCATTCGAGACTGCTGCAAAACATTATCCTATCAGCTTGGAACAAAGGGTTCAAGCTCTAGATTCCCAATGTGTCTGACTCCAAAGCCTACTGCAACATCATCCTGAAAGCACCCGATCTCATCTGATCTTGGAGGCTAAGCAGGGTCGGGCCTGGTTAGCACCCGGATGGACCACCTGGAAATACCAGGTACTGTAGGCTGGGTATGCCGGAGCCTCAGTTTATGGTTAATATCCAAAAATCTGCAAAGGGGAAAATCCTTCCTTCAGTTATAACGGAAGTGGCCCATATCAGAAATGACCTTGCCCATTATCATTCTAGAAATTCAGGCAGAGCACTTGGTTCTGAGGGCCTGAACGTTCAGTTTACGGTATTGTCCTGCCAAGATTCAATCTGACTATGCCACAGCAATGGCCTATATTAATCACCAAGGGGGCACAAGAAGTTGTGCGGCCCAGAGAAAGGTGAATCCTATCCTATCTTGGGCAGAAAACAATGTACTTTGCCTATACGCGGTCTTCATTCTAGGAATAGAAAATTGGCAGGTGGACTTGAGTCGCCAGCAGTTGTTCCCGGGAAAATGGTTCCTTCACCCCGATATCTTCCTGTCAATATGTCAAAGATGGGGGATCCCAGACATAGATCTGTTTATGTCGAGGTTCAACAAAGGGATTGACAACTTTGTGTCAAAAACAAAGGCTCTGCTAGCATGCGGAACAGAGGCCTTGCTATTCCCGTGGAATCGTTCTCACTGATTTATGCATTCCCTCCCATTCTGTCTGCGTCCACGACTTCTTTGCAGGATCAAGCAGGAAGGGAAGTCTGTGATTGTTGTGGCCTCCAGCGGGGCCCAGGAAATCTTGGTATGCAGGGATCGTAAAGATGACACCCATAGACCCTACCGCCACGGCCAGACCTTCTTTCGCAAGGTCCGGTATTCCATCCTACTTTACAAACGCTAAATTTAACGGTTTGGCTATTGAGACCCACGTGGGCTGTCAGGTTCAGTGGTTTTATATTATGGAGTCTGGGAATCATATGTCTCCTGGTGTGAAACCAGGGGTTGCACCCCAGGAAATGGGTCAAAGGTAGAATCCTTGACTTTCTGCAGATGGGATGAGAAATAAAGCTGGCCTTGAGTGCTTTCTAAGGACAGCTCTAGGCCTTATCGGTATTATTTTAACGACCACTTGCTGCGCTTTCTTTGGTTCGTAACTTTATTCAGGGGGTAACACGGCTTAATCCCCAGTTAGGTCACCCCTGAACCCTTGGGACTTGAATTTAGTTTTTGGTGGCATTACAAAACAGCCTTTTTTTGGACTGATACGACATATTCCCTTGGTCCTTTTTTGACAAGGAAACAATTTTTTCTGGTAACCATATCTGCTGCAAGAAGGATATCAGACTTGGCTGCTTTTTCTTGTAAAGAGCCATATTATTATTGCTTACAAGGATAAGGTAGTATGGCGTCCTCATTCTAACTTTTTACCGAAGGTAGTATCAGGTTTTTATCTAAACCAGGATATTATTCTATTTTCATTTTTTTCCAGAACCCTGTTCTATGGAAGAAAAATCACTACATTCTCTTGATGTGGTGAGAGCAGTCTACTTAAAGATGATTGCTCAGGTTCGGAAAACGGATGTTTTGTTCGCATTGCCTGAAGGTCCTAAAAGAGGACAGGCAGCATGGAAATCTACTATTCTAAATGGATTCGACAAGTAATCATTCTAGCTTATGGTTTAAAGAGGTAGTTTCTACCCTCTCAAATCAAAACCCACTCCTCTAGGGTTGTTCGTGCTTCGTGAGCAGTGCATCACCAAGCCTCCATGGCTCAAATCTGCAAGGCCGCAACTTGGTCTTCAATCCATACATTTACCAGATTCTATCAGGTGGATGTAAAAAGACATGAGGATGTCGCCTTTGGGTGCAGTGTACTGCAGGCAGCAGTATAAGTCCTCTGATCTCATGGTGCCCTACTTTTGTTGTGTCTCCCTCCCCTCAGTTGGCATTGCTCTGGGACAGCCCACATTGTAATTACTATGGCTCTGTGTCCCGTGATGTACGATTAAAGAAAATAGGATTTTTACAACAGCTTACCTGTAAAATCCTTTTCTTTTGAAGTATATCACGGGACACAGAGGTCCCACCCCTCTTTCTAGTATACACGTGTATTGCTTTGCTCCCTGTATGGGAGGGATTATATAGGGAGGCAACTTCCTGTTCCATTGTCCAGCACCTGAAGGTGGACTATAACCCACATAGTAATTACTATGGCTCTGTGTCCCGTGATGTACTTTTACAGGGATTTTATAGGTAAGCTGTTATAAAAATCCTATTTTTGGTTTGTAATTGCAAGTATGCCTATGCTGTGTATGAGAAATAGCTCGTTAAAATGACAACTTTGCGAGAAAAAAAGGACTGATCAGGACTGATCAATTTTCAAATATATATATATCATAGTTTGTAAACATTAAGTTTCACACAGACTAAATATTACACACTGCTTTAGACTATTTTTTACTAAAGTAATGTAGCAGAATAGATTTTGGCCTAATTTTTGAAGAAAGATTATTTATTTGCAAAATTTTAATACAAAAACTAAGAAAAAAGTGTTTTGTTTTTTTTTCATACTTTTTCGGTACTTTTTGTTTATGTAGCAAAAAATAAAAAAACCCAGTGGTGATTAAAGAGGAGGGCCAGTCAAAAAAAAAAAATTAAAAGTCAGCAGCTACAAATACTGCAGCTGCTGACTTTTAATTGGACACTTACCTGTCCCAGGGTCCAGCGATGCGGGGGAACGAAGCCCCGCTCATCTCCCCTTCCGTTCAGTGGCGCTGGCATTGCAACTGTTGGTGCCGGGCTGTGGCTTCACAGCCTGGCACCCACTGCGCATGTGCGAGCGGCGCCGTGCGCCGTGATTGGCCGCTCAGTCACCTGGGACCTGTAATGGGTCCCAGATGATTGACAGGAGGGAGGGAGCAGAGCTGAGCCCTTCCTGTGCCGAGGGGGAAGTGATGTCACCAGCCCAGGCACTGGAAGAGGCAGACTACGAGGGACCCCCTAGCAACAGGCATTTAGAGGTAAGTAAAAAAAAAAATATATATATATATCCAAATGTTCTTTTTTTTTTTTTTTTTTTAGGCACAATCATGACTTTTTTTTTTTTTTTTAGGGTGGAACACCACTTTAAATACTACCAAAAGAAAGCTCCATGTAATTTGGGTAGTGTTGCACACCTGAGTATTTGTCACTCAAAGTGTGACAGCACTGAAAGCTGAAAATTGGCCTGGACTAGAAGGGAGTGAAAGTGTCCACATTTTGAAGTAGTTAAATAATAAGAATGACACTCACAAGACTAGTGCACTAAAATTGTCAGTGCACCACCATGAATAGCTAAGATGCTATGCCCCCTTTAATATAGAGGCCTCAAAGCTTTGTCTGTGCAAGAAGCTGAGTCTCCACCTGTTCATTTATACTGGGTGTCCATATACATCTCCACCCATGTGTTAAAAGGTAAGGTTCCCAACACTGAACCCTGAACCTTGGGGTACACCACCAATAACCTTAGACCAGGGGTAGGCAACCTTTTAAGGGGTTGAAATATATCTGAGCAACATCATGAAAGAGATCAAAGATCACAGAGATTCCCCCCTTTTTTTTATTTTTATTTTTTACCACTTGCCGACCAGCCGCCGCAGTTGTTCTGCGGCAGGGCAACCTCTATTGTGCGAATCGCCGTATCGGTACAGCGCTTTATGTAATAGATACAGTGGGGCACGTGCATAGCGCCCGGAGGCGTGCTTACACGATGCACATGGCTGGCGCCCGCCATGTCCGCCGGCCACCCACGGTCGCTCCACAGAGGCAGAACGGGGATCTTCCAGTGTAAACAAAGCAGATCCCCATTCTGTCAGGGGAGTACAGTGTGATCATCTGTTCCTAGTGAGCCCACTCCCCCCACAGTTAGAAACGCCTCTCTAGGACATACTTAACCCCTTTATTGCCACCTGTTAACCCCTTCTTTGCCAGTGTAATTTATACAGTAATCTGTGCATTTTTATAGCACTGATTGCTGTATAAATATCACTGGTCCCAAAAAAGTGACATCGCAGGCTCCCTGGACAGGTAAGTGTCCTTATTAAAAGTCAGCAGCTACAGTGTTTGTAGCGGCTGAGTTTGAAAAAAAAAAATAATAATTTTCTGCGGCTGGAACACCGCTTTAAGGGGATAAATCCTTCCGGGGCTGAAGTGGTTAAACAAATGAACTAGGAATGCCCCAATAAAAAGTAAGGATGAATTGAAGAAAATGTCTGAAAAAATATATAATAGCAAACATCACTGTAAAATTGTAAACTAAGCCTACCTTAAAACCTCTTGCCAGTGTAAGCAGCAGGTGGGGTCAGTAGGTAAGGAGTAAGTAATAGAGAGCACAGAGATCATTAGTAGGTAGGGCAGTGTACAGGGGTCAGTAGTAGGTGGGGCAGTGTACAGGGGTCAGTAATAGTAAGGGCAGTGTACAGGGTTAGTAGTAGGTAGGGTAGTGTACAGGGGTCAGTAGTAGGTAGGGCAATGTACAGGGTTAGTAGTAGGTGGGCCAGTTTACAGGGGTCAGTAGTAAGTGGGCCAGTTTACAGGGGTCAGTAGTAGGTAGGGCAGTGTACAGGGGTCAGTAATAAGTGAAGCAGTGTACAGGGGTCAGTGGTAGGTGGGGCAGTGTACAGGGGTCAGTGGTAGGTGGGGCAGTGTACAGGGGTCAGTAGTAGGTGGGGCAGTGTACAGGGGTCAGTAGTAGGTGGGGCAGTGTACAGGGGTCAGTAGTAGGTGGGGCAGTGTACAGGGGTCAGTAGTAGGTGGGGCAGTGTACAGGGGTCAGTAGTAGGTGGGGCAGTGTACAGGGGTCAGTAGTAGGTGGGGCATTGTACAGGGGTCAGTAGTAGGTAGGGCAGTGTACAGGGGTCAGTGGTAGGTGGGGCAGTGTACAGGGGTCAGTGGTAGGTGGGGCAGTGTACAGGGGTCAGTAGTAGGTGGGGCAGTGTACAGGGGTCAGTAGTAGGTAGGGAAGTGTACATGGGTCAATAGTGGGTAGGGCAGTGTACAGGGGTTAGTAGTAGGTAGGGCAGTGTACAGGGGTTTGTAGTATGTAGAGGAAAGTACAGAGGTCAGTACGGCAGTGGGTGGGGGTCAGCAGGGCAGAGGATGGCAGATAGAAGGGCAGCGGGTGGGGTCAGTAGGTACGGCGTAAGTAATGGAGAGCACAGGGGTCGGGAGTAAGTCATGCAGAGTTCAGTAGTAAGCAGTGCAGAGTTCAGAGGTCAAAAGAATGCAACACTGAGTTCAGAGGTAAGTAATAACACAGAGCGCAGGGTCAGTTGAACGTAAGCAGACGTCAGTGGTCAGTAACGAGCAGCCTGTGCACAGGACAAAAAGTATGCCTGAAAACAACGGTAAGAGACTTTTTTTTTTTTTTTTTTCAAGAAAAAAAGCAGAGCCAAGTTATACTTGATATTTCAGGACAATGCTACATAGTTTAACATAAGACACAGGCACATCCAGTTCAATCCATGTTGGTATGTGTGTGATTTTTAATCCTAAAGTGGATGTAAACCACTCTCATCCTTTCTAAACTATTGCCTTAGTGGTTATCTATAAGGATATACAGTCAGGTCCATAAATATAGGGACATCAACACAATTTCAATCTTTTTGGCTCTATACACCACCACAATGGATTTGAAATGAAACGAACAAGATGTGCTTTAACTGCAGACTTTCAGCTTTAATTTGAGGGTATTTACATCCAAATCAGGTGAACAGTGTAGGAATTACAACAGTTTGTATATGCGCCTCCCACTTTTTAAGGGACCAAAAGTAATGGGACAGATTAACAATCATCCATCAAACTTTCACTTTTTAATATTTGGTTGCAAATCCTTTGCAGTCAATTACAGCCTGAAGTCTGGAACACATAGACATCACCAGACGCTGGGTTTCATCCCTGGTGATGCTCTGCCAGGCCTCTATTGCAACTGTCTTCAGTTCCTGCTTGTTCTTGGGGCATTTTCCCTTCAGTTTTGTCTTCAGCAAGTGAAATGCATGCTCAATCGGATTCAGGTCAGGTGATTGACTTGGCCATTGCATAACATTCCACTTCTTTCCCTTAAAAACCCTTTGGTTGCTTTTGCAGTATGCTTCGGGTCATTGTTCATCTGCACTGTGAAGCACCGTCCAAGGAGTTCTGAAGCATTTTGCTGAATATGAGCAGATAATATTGCCCAATACTTCAGAATTAATTCTGCTGCGTTTGTCAGCAGTCACATCATCAACAAAATACAAGAGAACCAGTTCCACTGGCAGCCATACATGCCCACGCCACGACACTACCACCACCATGCTTCACTGATGAGGTGGTATGCTTTGAATCATGAGCAGTTCCTTTCCTTCTCCATACTCTTCTCTTCCCATCACTCTGGTACAAGTTGATCTTGGTCTCATATGTCCATAGGATGTTGTTCCAGAACTGTAAAGGCTTTTTTAGATGTTGTTTGGCAAACTCTAATCTGGTCTTCCTGTTTTTGAGGCTCACCAATAGTTTACATCTTGTGGTGAACCCTCTGTATTCACTCTGCTGAAGTCTTCTCTTCATTGTTGACTTTGACACACATACACCTACCTCCTGGAGAGTGTTCTTGATCTGGCCAACTGTTGTGAAGGGTGTTTTCTTCACCAGGGAAAGAATTCCACCACAGTTGTTTTCCGTGGTCTTCCGGGTCTTTTGGTGTTGCTGAGCTCAACGGTGTGTTCTTGCTTTTTAAGGATGTTCCAAACAGGTGATTTGGTTACACCTAATGTTTTTGCTATCTCTCTGATGGGTTTGTTTTTTCAGCCTAATGATGGCTTGTTTCACTGATAGTGACAGCTCTTTGGATCTCATATTGAGAGTTGACAGCAACAGATTCAGAATGCAAATAGCACACTTGAAATGGACCTTTTATCCGCTCCTTGTAAATGGGATAATGAGGGAATAAAACACACCTGGCCATGGAACAGCTGAGCAGCCAATTGTCCCATTACTTTTGGTCCCTTAAAAAGTGGGAGGCACATATACAAACTGATGTAATTCCTGCACCGTTCACCTGATTTGGGTGTAAATACCCTCAAATTAAAGCTGAAAGTCTGCAGTTAAAGAACATCTTGTTTGTCTCATTTCAAATTCATTGTGGTGGTGTATAGAGCCAAAAAGATTAGGATTGTGTCAATGTCCCAATATTTATGGACCTGACTGTACATGCCTCCTATATGTATCCTTACCTGTCAAATGTCTCCCCTCTGTCTGTTATGAGACCCGAAAAAATGCTAATTCTGCGGGTGGGCCTGTTGTCCAGAGCTCCGTGGGTGGAGGCATGATGGGTGGAGTCGTATTTCTCTGTCTGTCCATTTTTATCTCACTGAAAAAAGATAAGAGGTGGATTAACTCTTCGTGGCAAGACTGGGCACAGATGACATGAAATACTATACTGTACAAGGTGCAAGCCTTAGTTAAAACATTTTTTTGGGTTTTTTTATCCACTTTACTAACTGGGGAAGAGAGTGTCACGTGTTTACAGCTCTAAAGCTCTACAGCTTTATAGCTCTAACAGTAAAGAACCCTTTCCCCAATATAAGGTTGAGGGCCGTTCACACTAGATGCGGTGCGAATTCACAGCAAATCTGCACCGCATCTAAACTGCAAACCTGTTCATGCAAACGGAGTGTGGAGTGTATGTTAATTTAACGACACCCCGCTCAGTTTTCAAAACGGAGCGCGATTTGCAGAATCGGATCGCCTGGGGGCCAACACCCCAGGCAATCCGATTCTGGTGCTGACAAAAAAAAAGGGTCCTGCGTGAGTTTGTCTAAAGTTTGTATGGCTGAATTTGCATCGCACAGGCAAATCAGTGCAAATCACATGCAATGTCTGGCATCACACTAGTGTGAACCGGCCCTTCATCTCCTTTTTTTTTTTCTAATTTCAAATTTTGGCTGCTTGTCCTTGTGAATGTGCATCGTAGTCCTAGTATATGCATGTTCGGTAAATGATAATTGTGCTTTCAGCTGGTGCTTTCTTGCAGAGATCTAATGGCAAAAAGGTAGACAACATTTGTATTTCACAAAGTAAGGTGTGTATGTTTGTGTAAATATATTAGTGAAACAGACACAGACAAATTTTGGTTGCCATTGCCCTGTTTTTTTTCCTTCGACAATCCCCCACATGCGCAATGTACTAACCCATATATTTTTGCAGTCTCACACAGTATTAACCCATATGTTATTCAGTCCCACAATACTGACCCATATACTCTCATTCTTACTGTACTGACCCATGTGTGACACACCAAACTGGGACAGAGGCTTTTGGAGGGGACTAGGGGCAAGCCTCCTGCTCAGTGATTATGGCCCATGGAGAGAGCAGTTCATTCTCTAATGATGGACACAACGTGATGAATGCTGAGAGCGAGACTTGGATTAATTCTCTGAATAAGGACAATAAAGCTTCCCTTCTGGAGTGAATGGAAAGATGTAATGTGAATCTTGTACAGGTTGATGGTCAGAGGGTATATGGTGGCTCTCCTGCAGTCTGGATTGGAGAGGGTCCTTAGCTTGGGACAGAAATATTTATCAGCAATATCCCTCAAGAAATCTATGAAGATAAATTAATTCTACCTTTTCATACTGCTGGAACATTGTATGAGCTGTGTCTCATAGACTGGTGCCGATGGAATCCCTGATTAATCAAAGAATGGTCTGGGCACCTAGGCTTGTTTAAGTGACTAGTTGTTAATTGGTTTAATTAGATCACTGTGAGCTATTAGTTTCCAGGTGTGGATTAGCAATTATATTTATGTTGGCTGTTCAATACTGTTTATTGTCATGCTAATATCCCCAAGAGTTGAATGTCCTCCCAGGGGGTATAAAGTATGTGTCTGAGTTTTAATAAAGTGAGTTCCAGTTTGCATCTGAGCTAGTGTCGTCTAGTATCTTGGGTGCAATATTCAGCCATAATAACTGGTTCCTGGGTCCAGACTGGGGAAGCTATATCTTGACAGAAGCCCCCAAGCTGGGTGCTGTATAGTTCCGTCACACCATGTTTTCTCAGTTTTAGAGTACCAGCCTGAGCCCATATGTTCCCTAACAGTTCTGACTTGTATGTTTGCTCAGCGTGACATTACTGACCTATATGTTATCTCTCAGTATTCTCACATTTTCACAGTACTGTCCCACATGCTTTCTCACTTACACAGAACTGACCCATATGTTCTCTAATAGTAATGCCCCTTATGTTATCTCATTCTCACAGTACTGTGTGTTATATTCTCTCTTTCTCACTGTGTGTCCCTATATGTTCTCTCACTCTCACAGTACTGACCTATCTGTATATAGTCTTGAACACTACTGCTCCTTATAGTTTCTAACAGTACTGTCCCTTGTGTTCTCTCACTCTCACAGTACTGACCCATATGCTCTTTTACTTTTATGGTACAGACCCGTATGCTCTCCCACTTTCACAGTACTGTCCCACGTTCTCTCACTCTCACAGTGCAGACCCATATGTTCTGTCACTCTACAGTATTGACCCATATGCTTTCTCATTCTTACAGTACTGACCCATATGCTCTCTCATTCTTACAGTATGATCTTTTAGTCATACAGTTCTGACCCATATGTTCTCTCACAATACCGACCCATATGTTCTTTTACTTGTATAGTACTGACCCATATACTCTCTCACTTTTACAGTACTGACCCACATGTTATCTCAATCTCACAATTCTGATTTATATGCTCTCTCACAACTTGTATAGTTTGTTTAGGTCTTTAATATTAGTTTTAAAAAATTGAAAGGAGATTGTACAATGTTAGTACACTCGGATTATAATGCGGGGTGTGCCTAAAAGTGTTTGTTCTTACCATCAATATGGGTAAATGTTAAATATATGGATAATTGGATAAGTTCACATTTCATAACATGTTACATGTTAACCCGTATTCAGGATGGAACATGTTAATATATGAGCAGCCCCACAGAGTCCCTGTTGCAGGGATAGCCAAATCATATTGCCCGACACCTGGGACATGCAGTTCTGGGTGTCGGGCAGGTTTTTTTTACACTTAGCCCTGATTCCCACCATGCCACTTTGCAGTTGTGCTACTTCAGTGCGACTTCAAAGTCGACTGTCAGCCTGAGTTCACATATATGTGGTGCACTTTTCATGTCAGTTTTCAGTGCGATTGTCAAAGGTTCAGCGGTTCAGGTGAGATTCTGATGCCATTCAGGGATGCGATTGTAAATACCCTTTTGCTGAATGTGAATTTAGTACTGCTGCGATTTTCCATCTGCCTTCATATGCTAGAAACACTATCCATCCTCTTCTCTACAAAACTGCCTTCCATTCACTTATAAGCAAATCTGTCTTCTACCCACCTATGCAAAACCGGTTATGAAACGCATCCTATGTGAACAGTTGTCTCAGAATGCCACTATACTCTAGGCTGTGCGTGTGCACGTTTGGAACGCACCGTAGAGATGTGAACTTCCTTCATAGAGAACAATGTATTTTCAGATGACTTGCAAATCTATGGCTTTTGGATCATATCTGATCTGCATCAGATTCGCATCAGTGTGAACGCGATTTCATGTGCGGCTTGCTGATATCTATGTGACTTCATTTAACAGATGTCAATGCAAGTCACCTTTAAATCGCACAGAAATAATGCAGGAACCTTTTTTCAAATGGTTCCATTGCCACAAATGCAGCTTGTCATGTGACTTTAATCTGTCAAGTCACATGACAATCGCACTGGTGTGAACCAGGGCTCTGCCCTGCTGCAGGCAAGCAGCAGGATTTACTTTTTTTTTTTTTTGCCTCTTAACGGAGTGGACACTGGAGCTTGATTTGGCTGCTCGGCATGCGCTTGTACTGAGCACCCAAGTGCTTCCATGTGCAAGGGTAACCTGAAGGAATACATTTTTTTTTACCTCATTGGGGCTGGCACCTCATTTACTTGCTCAGCAGATGCGCTTCTGCTGTGCATTAAGAGAGCCCGACACTCCCCTTCTCTGATGAGCACCCAATTGGTGCTTGTCACTAGAGGTCGACCAATATGTGTTTTTCTCTGGCCGATGCCGATATTTAGATATCGCGATGGCCGATATGTGAGTCCGATATATTAGGCCGTTTTTTTTTTTTTTTTTTTTTCTTTCCTTTCATCTCATAAAATCTAACAGTTAGACCCCTTTCACACTGGGGCATTTTTCAGGCGCTTTTGGGCTAAAAATAGCGCCTGTAAAGTGCCTGTAAAACGGCTCCCCTGCAGTCTCAGTGTGATATCCCGAGTGCTTTCACACTGAGGCGTTGCGCTGGCAGGATGTTAAAAAAAAGTCCTGCAAGCAGCATCTTTGGAGCGGTGTATACCACCACTCCTGCTAATTGAAATGAATGCTCACCGCTGCCAAAGCGCCTGCAAAGCGTTTTGGCAGCGGCGCTTCAGGGGCGCATTTAACCCCTTCCTCGGCTGCTAGCTGGGTTATAGGCGCCCCGCTAGCAGCCGAATAGCGCCGCTAAAATGATGGTAAAGCGCCACTAAAACTAGCAGCGTTTTACCGTCAACGCATGCCCGCTGTAGTGTGAGAGTAACCTTAAGTGATCCAGAAAATTTTTTACATTTAAACATTTATTAAACAAAACAAACCTCCAATCAGTTCACTTGTATGTAGAATTTAGATTTAAAAAAAAAAATAAAAAAAACTATATCTTAAATATTAAATACACAAAAACAGGTAATCAAAACTTTTGGACGAAAAAAAATGGGCTAACTTTACTGCTTAGTTTATTTTTTAATTTATTAGTGTATTTTTTTTTTAAAAAATTGCGTTTGAAAGACCGCTGCGCAAATACCGTGTGACATAAAATATTGCAACAACCGCTATTTTATTCCCTAGGGTCTCTGCTAAAAAAAATATACATATTATGTTTGGGGGTTCTAAGTGATTTTCTAGCAGAAAATACAGGATTTTTACTTGTAAGCAACAAATGTCAGAAAAGATTTAGTCTTTAAATGGTTAAACTGAAAGCTTCTACACATGGAGTTTAGTTCATTCATAAGTGTAAACATTGTATCCTTCAGGTTCTTTTTATCAGATTTGGCAGGCTGCCCAGATAGGAGAGAAGTCCCTTCACAGAAGATTTCAGGCAACTTGTATTGACTTCTATTACAGAAGTCATTTGCAAGTCCTGCTGAGGTTATATCGGCCTTTTTTATCAGCACAATCGGCCGATGCCGATTAAGTAAAAAACAGCAAATATCGGCCGGCCGATATATCGGTCGACCTCTACTTGTCACACTGCAAGGTACTCTCCCTGCTAGTCCCCGGGTGCAGTGCTGGCGACAGGCAGGGAGGTGAGTAGGAGATAAACTGCGCAATGTTAAAAACATTAAAAGTTGCCATAAAGTCTTTCATTTTCAAAAGCCCCAGACATTCCTAAAAGCACCTCTGCCTAATTAAAAACATCAACATTTCATATTTTCCATCCTGACAAAGCCATTTCAAGATAAAAAGGGGAATACATCTATTGAAAATCCCTTGTGATGAAAGTCTTATTCAGTAGTATTATTATAACTGAATGAGACAGTTGTCTCATTTTTATTAAAATGGTAAAAAAAAAACTTAAATTATGTTTAACCACTTGCTTACTGGGCACTTAAACCCTCCTTTGAATGACAATTACTCAGTCATGCAACACTGTACCCAAATGATTTTTCATACAAATAGAGCTTTCATTTGGTGGTATTTGATCACCTCTGTTTTTTTTTTTTTTTTTTTTTTTTTTTTTTGCGCTGTAAATGAAAAAAGACCGAAAATTTGGAAAAAAAAATGCAAATTCTTCGTTTCTGTGATAAAATTTTGCAAATTAGCAATTTTTCTTCATTAATGTTGGCCACACTTTATACTGCTACATATCTTTGGTAAAAATAACCCAAATAACCCATAATGGATATTATGTGGTCTGTGTGAGATTTATAGAGTCTACAAGCTTTGGTGCAAATCATAAAAAAATGATCACATCTGATGTACTGAGGCCTATCTCATTTCTTGAGACCCTAACAAGCCAGGAAAGTACAAATGCCCCCCAAATGACCCCTTTTTGGAAAGTAGACATTTCAGGGTATTTAGTAAGAGGCATGGTGAGTTATTTGAAGTTGTCATTTTTTCCCACAATTCTTTGCAAAATTAAGATTTTATTTTATTTTTTATATTTTTTTCACAAATTTGTCATTGTAATAGCTTATTTCTCTCACATGGAATGTGCATACCACAAATGACACCCCAAAATACATTCTGCTACTCCCCCTGAGTATTACGATACCACATGTGTGGGACTTTTTCACTACCTGGCCACATACAGAGGCCCAACATGCAGGGAGCACCATCAGGTGTTCAAGGAGCATAAATTACCCATCTAACTTGTTGACTACCTATAACACTTTTGAAGGCCCTAGAGCACCAGAACAATGGAAATGCCCACAAAATGACCCCATTTTGAAAAGCTAACACCCCAATGTATAATCTATGAGGCAACTTGAGTCTTTTGAACTGTTCTTTTTTTTTTCAGAAGTTTTTGGAAAATGTGGAAAAAAATGAAAACACATTTTTTTTTTTTAGACAAAGTTGTCTGTTTATGTTTATGTTCCAAACATAGCATTTACATAGCAAAAATAACTCCTGAGTATAACGATACCACATGTGTGAGACTTTTACACAGCCTGACCACATACAGAGGCCTAACATTGAAGTAGCACCTTTAGGCATTCTAGGAGCATAAATTACACATTTCATTTCTCACCCACCTATTACACTATTGAAGGCCCTGGAGCACCAGGACAATGGAAACGCCCAGAAAATGACCCCATTTTGGAAAGCTAACTCCCCAACGTATAATCTATGAGGCATATTGAGTCTTTTGAATGGTTAATTTTTTTTCCAGAAGTTTTTGGAAAATGTGGAAAAAAATAAACGCATTTTTTTTTACACAAAGTTGTCCGTTTATAGGATATTTCCAACACATAGCATTTACATAGCAAAAATGACACCCCAAAATACATTCTGCCACTTTTTCTTAATATGGCAATACCACATGTGTGAAACCTTTACACAGCCTGGCCACATACAGAGATCCAACATGCAAGGAACACTGTCAGGTGTTCCAGAGACACATAGCATGCACATACCAAGAATTACACCCCAAAATACATTATGCTGAGCAAAGGGTAAACAAAATATTACCTGTGGTTTTGGTAGCGCAGTTGTCCACAGGAGGATAGCACTGGTCCAGGCAGCAGGCAGGGACTTGGTCAGCAACAGGGAACACAATTTTTCAGGCAGCAGGCAGGGATACTGTCCATATACAGTCCAGGGTCAGTGCAGGCAGAGATATTGTCAGCAGTGCCAAAAATATTGGTTCTGGTAGTAGGCAGGAACATGGTCCATGTGCTGTGGTCAGTGCGACAGACAGAGGCATGACGGCAGTAAGTCCTACAGGCAGCAGGCAGAAGTAGGGCCTCGTTTAGGACAGAATCTGGACAGGGGTAGAGGCTTCTCCCACCCAAATCTCTTTGAAGCCTCTGAGTCTCCAGACCCTAATCTAGGAATGAGAAAACAAAGAAAATTGTTTTCTTTATCCAGAAAAACTATTCTGGAACCCCTCACACATGTGAGACCCCTGTGTTGAATCCCACTAGTCCAGTTGCAGGGTACAAGATCAATCCAAGAGGCAGGCAAATAACATGGTCAAACAGTCCAGGGTCAGTTCCCGACCAGGCAGAGGTATGTACAGAGTCGGTAAGCAGAAACATGGTCGAATAACAGTCCAGGGTCAGTTCCAGATCAGGCAGCGGTATGTACAAAATCGGCAGGCAGAAGCATGGTCAAATAACAAGCCAGGGTCAGTTACAGAGCAGGCAGGTGCATAAGGGTGTGAAGGCAGCAACTGAGGATTACGTTTACCATACTTCACTAATAATTTATTGAAGTATGGTAACGGCGAAAAACATTCACCTATGCAGAGGCCTGGTTGGGAAGGACATCGTGCACAGTAATAAGATGTGTCTCTTCTGACTCCTGCTCTGGTACACACCTTACATCTTTTTTGACGTCTTTGGCCTGTTGGTTTGGGAGGGATTTTATCAGGAAAGTGGCGTTCGGAGAGTCAACTAAGAACATCTGATCGGATGTTTTCTGGTGGGCCGTTCGGGAATATAAGGGTAGTGTAAATTTCCTCCTGGTAGCCAAGGAAGGGTTGGGGGTTTTGGGTGGAGTTGCTGTAAATGATATAGGAATTGATTATGGCCAATTGAAAAAAATAAATTGCTACTTTTTTATACCAATGGTATGTCCGTCTTGTGGCAAGGTATGGTTCGAGCATTTGGTCATTGAAATCGACTCCCCCCATAAACAAATAGTATCCATGGATGCATGTTGGTTTTTGGATGGGGCCATTCCTTCTGGGGATTTCCACGTAGATGTTATTGTGAATGGAGGACAACATGTAGACATCCCTTCTGTCCCTTCACTTCACTGCCAGAATCTCCTTGTTTCGCAGACTTGCTGTTTCTCCTTTTCTCAACTTCTTATGGACAAGACTTTGAAGAAAGCCCTTCCGGTTCTTTTTTACCATGCCACATGCTGGCGTCTTCTTCCGGTGAAGGTTGTGGAACAGGGGCAGAGATGTGTAGAAGTTGTCTAAATACAGGTGGTAGCCTTTCTCCAGTAGGGGGTATATGAGGTCCCAAACAACTTTCCCGCTGAATCCCAAGTAGTCTGGGCAATTAGGGGGCTGCAGCTGGGTGTCCTTCCCTTCGTAGACTATGAAGGAATATGTGTACCCTGTGGCTCGGTCACATAATTTGTACACCTTCATCCCATAGCGGGCTCTTTTGCTGGGGATAAATTGCTTAATTTTAAGCCTGCCGCTAAATTTAACAAGGGACTCATCCACACATATGTATTGGTCCGGGGTAAACAGCTGGGGGAATACTTCAGAAAAATAATTTAGTATTGGCCGAATTTTGTAAAGCCTGTCATAATTTGGGTCATATTGGGGAGGGCACTGGGTATTATCACTGAAATGTAGGAACCTCATGATCATCAGATACCTGGTTCTGGGCATTACCGCGGAGAAGAGCGGCATGTGGTGGATGGGGTGGGTTGACCAATAGGAACGCAATTGATTTTTTTTGGTGAGTCCCATATTAAATGTGAGGCCCAAAAAAACCTTGAACTCCTCCACTGTTAGGTCTCTCCACTCGTAGGGATGGGCATGATATTATGTTGGATTTTGCAAAATAAATTGCTGTGCATACAGGTTGCACTGGGCCACAATTGACGCCCACATGTCCTGTGTAAAAATTAAATTAAAATTAATTGGGGTAAAATTCTCCGTGTCCACCTGGATCTCCTGGCTGGGCAGTGAAAGGGGGAATGTTAGCTTCTCCTGAATCAGGAGGAAGCCACAAGGGGTTCTGAAGGGCATAGGGAAGGCTGGCATGGGTCCTAACCCTTTGGGGCTGAGGTGACACCCCACTGATACTTGGCCTTTCTTACCGAGGTACTGCAGTGCTGGTGGATGGCACTGCGGTGCTGGTGGATGCCACTGCCTCCTCACCAGAACGCCTTCGTTTGGCGGGCCGAATATCTTTCTCTGAGTCTGTCAGTGTTCCATTACTGAGGACTGGCTCATAATTTACGTCAGACACAGAATCCGAATTTGAAAGGGAATCCGAAAAAGAGAGCTTCCCGTTGCTCTCGTCAGCCGTGGAAAGAATTTGGTATGCCTTCTCGGTGGAAAAGCTTTTTTTGGACATGGTTGCTGGTGGTAATGAGACTGCACAGGTGTATGCTAAGCCTGCACTGATGAGGTGGCACTGATGTGTACTGATTGATGGCACAGATGTGCACTGATGAGGCGGCACTGATCGCACAGATGTGCACTGATGAGGCGGCACAGGTGTGCACTGATGAGGTGGCACAGATGTGCACTGATGAGGTGACATAGATGGGCACAGATGGGCACTGATGAAGCAGCACAGATGGGCACTGATTGCACAGATGGGCACTGATGAGGCGGCACAGGCGGGCACAGATATGCACTGATGAGGTGGCACAGATATGCACTGATGAGGTGGCACAGATGGGCACTGATGAGGTGGCACAGATGGGCACTGATGAGATGGCACATATGGGCACTGATGAGATGGCACAGATGGGCACTGTTGAGGCGGCACTATTGGGCACTGATGAGTCGGCACAGATGTGCACTGATTGATTACACAGATGTGCACTGATTGCATAGATGGGCACCGATGAGGTGGCACAGATGGGCACTGATGAGGCGGCACAAATGGGCACTGATGAGGCGGTACAGATGGGCACTGATTGGTACAGATGTGCACTGTTGAGGTGGCACAAATGGGCACTAATGAGGCGGCACAAATGGGCACTGATGAGACGGCACAGATGTGCACTGATTGATTGCACAGATGTGCACTGATGAGGCGGCACAGATGTGCACTGATTGGTACAGATGGGCACTGTTGAGGTGGCACAAATGGGAACTGATGAGGTGGCACTGATGAGGCGGCACAGATGGGCACTGGTACAGATGGGCGCTGATGAGGTGGCACAGATGGGCGCTGATGAGGTGGCACAAATGGGCACTGATGAGGTGGCATGTATGGCCACTGATGAGGTGGCACAGATGGGCACTGATGGCACAGATGATGCACTGATGGCACAAGTGGGCACTGATGCGCACAGGTGGGCACAGATGGCACTAGCTATAGAAGCTAATTGTCACTGTGGGCACTGATTGGGCACACTTTGTTTTTTCTACTGAAAAATTCACTCACAATTGTTCACAGAAGCTCTCTCCTCACATGCTGTCTCTGTGTGAGGAGAGAGAGCCGGCAATGAGAGATGATCTCATATGTTTACATTTGAGATCATCTCTCATTGGCCACGGCGATCGCGCTGTAAACGGCCGCTGTGATTGGCCATTTACAGCGATTTGTGATGGGCCGTGTCCAAGGGACACGGCCAACACAGATTTTCCCCGATGCGCTTGAGGAAAGGGGATGACGTCAATGGACGTAGTCCCGGCAATGTAGATCCACGCTGTAGCCGTCATTTGGCTATAGCACGGATCTGAACTGGTTAAGTAACTTATGGCTTTTTATGTAAAAATACGACCACTGTCTCAATTACAATGCTATTGATTTAATGCTAGGTATTTTCAAGGGATGAATTTTCAGGGCTTTTTTTCCCCGTAGGAACGCAGGGGGAACGCAGTTCTGGCACCTACAGCGCTGAATGTATGTAATGGCAAGGGGTTTAGGGTGTATTGATGCTAGCTGCTGGGGGGATCTATTGTTGCTGGAGGGGATCTATTTTGGTAGGGCGGGGTCTATTGTTTCTAAGGAGGTCTATTTTTGCTGGTGGGGGATCTACTATTGCTGGGGTGGGTCTTATGTTGCTGAGAGGGATCTAGTAATGCTGGCTGCAGGGAAATCTGTTGTTGCTGCTCGGGGTCTATTGTTGCTGGGGGGAGGGGGTATTTTGTTGTGGGTGTTTTCATTTGCTGGCTGCATGGGATCTACACTATATTGTCAAAAGTATTGTGATACCTTCCTTTACACGCACATAAATTTTAATGGCATCCCATTCTTAGTCCATAGGGTTCAGTATTGAGTTGGCCCACCCTTTGCAGCTATTACAGCTTCAACTCTTGTGGGAAGGCTGTCCACAAGGTTTAGGAGTGTGTCTATGGGAATGTTTGACCATTCTTCCAGAAGCACATTTGTGAGGTCAGGCACTGATGTTGGATTAGAAGACCTGGCTCGCAGTATAATGACGGCGGCTGGTCGGCAAATGATTAAAGTCCAAGTTACATGGAAAATTTACTCTCCGGCTTTCACACTGAGACTGCAGGGGAGCCATTTTTCAGGCGCTATTTTTAGCCCAAAAGAGCCTGAAAAACGCCTCCGTGTATAAAGGGTCTAAAACAAATCATTATCAGAGTGCTGTAGTCACGTGTAGTCTGCAATGGATACATAGTTCAGCTATGCCAGCTTCAGCGAAATACATTGTAAACTCAGTGAGCACAGATTTGGAATTATGGCTGTTGTGTTTTTAATAGTGTGGCTTTCTGATTTTTATAGGCTTGCGCCTTCATGTTAACTGCTTCAATACAGGGCACACTTTGAATGACAATTGCGCGGTCATGCAATGCTGTACCCAAACAAAATTGTTATAATTTTTTTGGCACAGATAGAGCTTTCTTTTGGTGGTATTTAACCTTCTTAGCGGTATTCCCGAGTGTGGCTCAGGATATGTATGTAGCTCAGTACAAAGATCAGTACAATGTGTTTCTATATAGGATGAGCACACACTATAAATATATGGAGGTGTATTGCTGGGGTGATGTGTTGTGTTCATGTGTCATATAGAAGAGAAATTAATCCTTCCATGGCTGCACCGATGACCGCTGACATGCAGAGTGTGTGCTATGTAGGAGCTCCACAGTCCCATTCTGTCCCTTCCTCCCAGACTTCTCCTTAGTATTTCAAGTACTTGGATGTGAGCTGTGCACATGAGCACGCTGCTATGAGAGTCACTCACACAGAGAAATCCCAAGGACTCCTGTGTACATCATTACATGAAGGACCAGAGAGGCTGCTGTGGTTACCCACTACAACAGCACTGCCATACCCATTCACTATCTCCTCCTGGGCCACAGACCATCATGTGTGCACTCAACACACACACTGCATTGCCTTTTTCATAGAGAAAAACACTTCTTACCAATAGACAATGTAGAGAGACATGTGTGTGAACTACAACAAACAGATAGATTGATAGAAAACAAGAACGACCTATAGATAAATGTACATACCGAGAGAGAGAGGGATATATATATATATATATATATATATATATATATATATATATATATATATATATATATATATATATATATTATACACAGTACCTGAATACAGATTAGATGGATGTACGCATACATACAAGAGAGATGAACATAATAACAAGTAGGGTAAGAAAAGAAAGATACATGTACATACAAGGAGAGGGAGAGAGAGACCTAAATACAAATTAATAGATGGATATACACATACATACAACTAGAGAGATAATCATATAACAAGTAGATAGAGAGATACATAGACACAGATAGATGGATAGACACATATAAATAAAAAGACAGGTTGATTTATATATATTGTGACAGCAGGCAGGTAAAATCACCTGGTTGCATCCAGGATGGAAAATATGTATGCCCTAGATTCAGGCTTTATGCTGACTTATACCACTAGGGGGAGTGCTGGGAGTCCTGCAGGAGAAGAGTTAATGAGCCCAGCTGAAGTAAGTGGACTCATTAAGACCTATACAAAAAACCCCAGAATGCTTAGGGAGATGCTCAATCCTGGAACCAGTTATGTGTGTGTAGACTGGGGAGTGTGGTATCTGTTCTGTGCAGTGAGTTAACGCCTGTGTGGCAAACTTCTAGAAGAGAGATAGGGACTGGGGCAGCACAAGGCTGCACCCAGTTGTTAGATAGGGAATCTACGTGTGTAGTAAGCGGTCAAACTGACCAGGATTTCTTTTCATGTTTTTTTGTTTTGCTGTTATATTTTTCACTGCATATAGCATAAATAAACCGCACCTTTGTTTTTTTTTTTACCTACAACGCTGTCTGCTGTGCCTGATTTTGTGTGGTGAACCCATCCAGGGGGTCACACACACCCGCTGCCGAGCTAACCCCTTCAAAATATAGATAGATAAATAGAATTATTCCGGCTGACAGAATTGGAGGGAAGTGAGATGGAATGGTACAATGGAATCTTGTATAGCAGACATGCCAGCAGTGACAATAGCAGTGTTCATCTCCTAATATCAGTTACATTGTAATCTTTCCTATGACTGCTCACGTTGTCACGTGTTCTGTTACTAATGTCGCTACATGAAAAGCAGTGGAGCTTTCACTGGGCTCTTAATAACTTAGTGGCATGAAGGAATTGTACCAAGTGATTGTTATAGACGCCTGTATATAATGTACAGCCTGGTATATGAGGAGCAGAGCCCTGTGTATAATGTACAGCCTGGTATATGAGGTGCATGTGAGTTCAAGCTGTGATTTGTCATAATTGTGATGATTATGGCTTACAGCTCATGAAAACCCCAATTCCACAATCTCAGAAAATTAGAATATTGTGAAAAGGTGCAATATTATAGGCTCAGAGTGTCCCACTCTAATCAGATAATTAAGCCATAACACCTGCAAAGGGTTCCTGAGCCTTTAAATGGTCTTAGTCTGGTTCAGTAGGAATCACAATCATGGAAAAGACTGCTGACCTCCATAAGGAGAGAAAGCCTCAAAAGGTAATTGCAAAAGAAGTTGGATGTTCCCAAAGTGCTGTATAAAAGCACATTAATAGAAAGTTATGTGGAAGGGAAAGGTGTGGAAGGTGTGGATTGATCACCATCTTCTACTGAGTGACAGACACTTCATGGAGACCAGTGTTTGATCTGATGCCTGTAAATTTTAAATTAAGGTGAGTGGCCATTGCAATTATTGGTGGAGTGTGTTTGTTCTCTTGGATTGAGCACCAGATTGCATGAGCAATTCTTTATCACTGGATTCAGACCCGGCCTGGGGCAAAAAATAGGCCCGGGCATTGTAGACTGAGCAGCCAACTTTTCAAGAGGGACTGGGTGGGGGGATTGTGGGATCGTCGATAGACATTCGCGGGGGTGGCTGGTGTCGGTCCTCCACCTGTAATGTGCAGGGACATTGTGATATAAAGGGGACTGCACTGTAAAAGGGGCACTGCAATGATTACAGTGCAGTCCCCTTTATATTACGATGTCCCAATCCTATGGTGGCCATACAATGCTAGTACTGTCTGTCTCCTATTGTGCCCACACTGCCCAGTGACACTGACCTGCTCTCTCTCTCCGGTGGTGCTGGACAGCATGGCGCTCTCCCTCTGGTGGTGCTGGACAGCGTGGCTCTCTCTCTCTCTGGTGGTGCGGGTACAGCGTGGCTCTCTCTCTCTGGTAGTGCGGGTACAGCATGGCTCTCTCTCTCTGGTGGTGCGGGTACAGCGTGGCTCTCTCTCTCTGGTAGTGCGGGTACAGCGTGGCTCTCTCTCTGGTGGTGCAGGTACAGCGTGGCTCTCTCTCTGGTGGTGCGGGTACAGCGTGGCTCTCTCTGGTGGTGTGGGTACAGTGTGGCTCTCTCTCCGGTGGTGCGGGTACAGCGTGGCTCTCTCTGGTGGTGTGGGTACAGTGTGGCTCTCTCTCCGGTGGTGCTGGACAGCATGGCGCTCTCCCTCTGGTGGTGAGGGTACAGCGTGGCTCTCTCTCTGGTGGTGCGGTTACAGCATGGCTCTCTCTCTGGTGGTGTGGGTACAGCGTGGCTCTCTCTGGTGGTCTGGGTACAGCGTGGCTCTCTCTCTGGTGGTGCGGGTACAGCGTGGCTCTCTGTCAGGAGCCAGGGAGCGTCTCCGCTCGCCGGGCTCCGGGGCGCATGCGCGGTGGCCTGGCGCTTCGCCGCACACCCGTCCGCGGCCTGATGGTGCGGCGCGCGCGGGTGCACGGCGGTCCCCGTGTGCGCGCCGTAGCCCGTGCGGGTGCCCGGTAGCGCGTCACACTGACGCGCTCGCCGGGCAGGGAGACTATTTCTGACGGCTCCAGCGCCCAGTCGGGTTGCTGGTTCGTCGTCAGCTCTCCCTGTCCCCCTGTGCCTGTGATATCCTGATACCTGCCTGTCTCTGTGTACCAAACCCTGGCTTGTTAACTAACTACTCTACCGGATTAACCCACTACCTGCCTGTCTCTGTGTACCAAACCCTGGCTTGTTAACTAACTACTCTACCGGATTAACCCACTACCTGCCTGTCTCTGTGTATCAAACCTTGGCCTGTTAACCACTACTCTGCTGGACTGCCTGATACCCCGACCTCTGCCTGTATTACGGACTTGTCTCTATCTGATTGCCTGATACCCCTGATCTTGGCCTGCATTAACGGACTTCCTACTGTTAGATCTGCCTGCTTCACATTAACCTCTGTTTATAATTACAGTTTGCCTCTGCCTAGGCTCAGTCCCCATTCCTGGTTCCGCCTACAGATTACAGAGCACCCGCTTCCTATTCCCGGACCTCCTACCTCCCGGAAGCCCGTGCCTCCGCGTGCCCCCAGCTCTCTGTACCCATTTCAGGGGTCTGGGTGCGCGTGGTCGTAAGGGCGAGCCGCTCTCGGCATCTCGGCCTCGGTGAGTATAAGTCTCGTGACAGTACGAACCAGCCAGATGTCCGAGGCCGACAGAGCGCGCTCTCCTCTGGAGATCCTGTGCCAACAGGTATCTACTCTTGCGGACTCGGTACAGAAATTGCAGGAAGGTTATACCCAAATTGATAACCGCCTTCAGCAGATCACAGGGTCACTACCCTCCGCAGCCGCAGCTCCCGCACCCAGCAGTGGAGGTCCGCTTCCGCAGGCCTCCGCTAACCCCACTGTCGTCATGGCACTTCCGGAACCCAGGGTCCCTACACCCGAACGGTTCTCGGGGGACCGTAAGAAGTTTAGGGCCTTCAAGAATGCCTGCTCCCTTTACTTCGCTCTCCAACCGAGAACCTTCTCTTCAGAAATCGTTAAGGTGGGATTTGCGATCTCCCTACTTTCCGAAGAACCCCAAGCGTGGGCCCACAGCTTGATGGAACAGAGCAGTCCTGTTTTAAACACCATCGAGGCCTTCTTTGAGAGTATGTCCCAGCTCTATGATGATCCGCAGCGTATGGCTACAGCTGAGGCCATCCTGCACCATCTCTCCCAAGGAAGACGACCTATTGAGGACTATACCGTGGAGTTCCGCAAATGGGCGGCCGATACAAATTGGAACGAGCCGGCCCTACGCTATCAATACCGCCAAGGTCTGGCAGAGTCACTTAAGGATGAATTGGCTAGGATGGAAACCCCTGCTTCCCTGGAAGAACTCATTCAGGCAGCCACGAAACTTGATAGGCGACTACGGGAGCGACGCTCAGAGCGTTTCCAAGGTCCACGACCCACCTGGGCATTACCAAGACCCCACTCCGCACAGACCCCAACCTCAACTACGGTTGCTGTTTCACCAGGCCCCGAGGTCGAACCAATGCAGCTCGGCTTGGTTCGGGGTCCACTAACCTCCGAAGAGAAGCAACGCAGGCGACAGTCCAACCTATGTCTCTACTGCGGAGGAACCGGCCATTTCCTGCGCAGCTGTCCGATCAGGCCCAGTAAGTCCCCTCAGCCAGTTGTGTTGAACTATCCAAACAATGATATTCCCAAGACTTATGTGATGTTGTTTATCTCCCTACAGCTTCCGGAAGGGGAGACCCGACTGCAGGCCATCATTGATTCGGGAGCGTGCAGTTGCTTCATAGACTCTGCCTTGGCGCACAGTTTGAACATTCCCATACAAACCAAAGACCAAGACTTACGGGTGCACCTAGCAGACGGATCCCTTCCTAGCTCAGGTCCCATCACCCAGGAAACTCAACCCATTCCAGTAACTACTGATTCCGGCCACCAGGAATTCTTACGACTCGACCTGATCCATTCACCTATCTTTCCTGTCATACTAGGCTTGCCCTGGCTACAGGCTCACGATCCGCAGATCAAATGGAGCACCAAGGCAGTATCCTTCTCTTCCCAATATTGCTCTCAGCATTGTTTGCCTCCGGCTCCCAAAGTTTGTGCTACAATGGCCGTTCCAACAGGCAACCTTCAACACGTACCCTCCGAGTATCTCGAATTCCAAGAGGTCTTCAGTAAACAGTTGGCTGACCGCCTACCACCTCATCGGTCCTACGACTGTCCAATCGACCTTCTTCCCGGGTCCGAGATTCCCTTCGGTCGGATATTCCCTCTCTCAGAAACCGAGCTAGAAGCTCTTAAGCAATATATCGACGAAAATCTCAAGAAGGGCTTCATTCGTCCTTCATCGTCACCCGCTGGAGCGGGTATCTTTTTCGTTGGGAAAAAAGACGGTACCCTAAGACCTTGTGTGGACTATCGACAACTCAATAACATCACAATTAAGAACCGGTACCCGCTACCACTCATTCCTGAGCTATTTCAAAGGTTCCGATCAGCTAGGGTGTTCTCTAAACTTGACCTCCGGGGGGCCTACAATCTTGTCAGAATCAGGGCTGGGGACGAATGGAAGACGGCTTTTAGGTCCAGATTCGGGCATTTTGAGTATTTAGTGATGCCATTCGGTCTCTGTAACGCCCCGGCCACCTTTCAACACCTGGTGAACGACATATTCCGAGAATACCTGGATGACTTCCTTGTGGTATACCTGGACGACATTCTTATCTTCTCCCCCACGTTAGAGATACACAAGAGACACGTCAAGAAGGTTCTTACCATACTTCAACAGCACAAGCTATACTTGAAAGCTGAAAAGTGCGAATTTGAAAAATCAACCATTCAGTTTCTGGGATTCATCCTTTCAACCAATGGGGTCGCAATGGATCCGCAGAAGATTCAGGCAATCCAGGAGTGGCCGGCTCCATCTAACAAGAAAGGGGTACAGAGGTTTATCGGGTTCGCCAACTTCTACCGAAAATTTATTGTTGGATTCTCGGCCATCGTGGCACCTATTACTCAACTAACCCGTCAGCACAGTTCTTTTCAGTGGTCTTCAGCCGCTCAAGAGGCTTTCCTAACATTGAAGAGATTGTTCAGTTCCGCCCCAATCCTTTGTCATCCTGACCCGACTCAACCCTTCGTATTAGAAGTAGACGCATCGGAGATCGCAACTGGAGCAATTCTCTCCCAGAGACAGGGACCTAAGGCCATCCTGCATCCGGTAGCCTTCGCCTCTAGGAAACTCAGTCCACCGGAACTCAACTACGACGTGGGTGATAGGGAGCTGCTGGCTATAAAGTTCGCTTTAGAGGAGTGGAGGTATTTGCTGGAGGGTGCTATACACCCGGTCATGATCTTTACGGATCACAAGAATCTAGAGTACCTCCGAACAGCAAGACGACTAAAACCCCGCCAAGCCCGTTGGGCCCTCTTCTTCTCCCGTTTCAACTTTCATATAGCCTACAGACCTGGAGCAAAGAACGGGAAAGCCGATGCTCTCTCTCGGATGTTCTCCGCAGACTCTCAAACGTCAATGCCAAGCACGATCCTCTCTCCACAAAACTTTCTGGGACTAACTCAAGCAGATTTAATGTCATCCATTAGATCCTCATCCAGCTCGTGTACAGAACCAGTAGTGCACTCTTTGAGGAAATACGAGGATCTTTTCTGGATCAAGGGAAAAATATTCGTCCCACAAGGGACTCGGCCCTTAGCTCTCAAGATGTGTCATGACCATAAGATGGCAGGACACTTCGGAAGTAAGAAGACATCTGAATTACTTTCTCGGTCTTTTTGGTGGCCAGGATGGAGACGGGATTGTAAAAAGTACGTGGCGTCCTGTTCCCTGTGCCAGCGGAACAAGGGCCAAAACACTAGGTCCTGGGGCCTGCTCAAACCTTTGCCCATCCCAGAACGACCATGGGCTGATGTGTCCATGGATTTTATTGTCGACCTACCTACCTCGGAAAATTTTTCTACCATCCTTGTCATTGTCGATCGCTTCTCCAAAATGGCCCATTTCTTCCCCGTGAGGGGCACTCCATCTGCCGTAGACACAGCCGATGTCTTCCTAAAAGAGGTCGTGAGGCTCCATGGGTTACCAAGAAGCATTGTGTCAGACAGAGGCGTGCAATTTACGTCCAAATTTTGGAGAGAACTCTGCAAGTCCCTGGGCATCAATGTTTGTCTTTCCTCAGCTTATCACCCCCAAAGCAACGGCCAGACGGAGAGGACAAACCAAACGCTAGAGCAATACCTCCGTTGCTTTTGTTCAGGTTCTCAGGATGATTGGGCGAGTCTTCTTCCTTACGCTGAATTCGCATACAATAATTCAATTCATGCCTCTACCAACCAGACACCCTTCTGGGCAAATTGTGGGTTCCATCCCACGTCCTTTGCTAAAGACATTCCTGAGATGACCGTCCCTGCCGTTCAGGACCGGATAACCTCGTTGCAATCCAATTTCCAGAAGATTCAAGATATGTTACACAAGGCGCAGGAAGATTACAAAAGACAGTACGATCGGGGCAGGAAGGCGAATCCAAAGTTCGACTTAGGAGAGGAGGTCTGGTTGTCCACCATTAACCTTAGACTACCATGGCCATCTCGGAAACTTGGACCCAAGTTCATCGGTCCGTTCCAGGTCAAGAGGATCATTAACCCTGTGGCTGTTGAGCTAGCACTTCCTAAAACATATCGGATCCATCCTGTGTTCCACGTGTCACTGTTGAAGCCTGTGGTGCCTAGCCCTTTTCCGGGAAGAAGAGAGCCTCCGCCTCCTCCAGTCAGAATAGATGGCGAAAATGAGTTTGAAGTGGAGTCCATTCTAGGCTGTAGGAAGAAGGGCAGGCAGCTACAGTATCTGATTCAGTGGAAGGGTTACCCACCTGAGGATAATTCTTGGGAACCCGCTAGGAACCTGCATGCTCCACGGTTAATCCAAACTTTCCACCAAGATCATCCAGAACTGATGGCTAGCCTAGGCGTCCAGTGTCCGCCCTTAGGAGGGGGGCACTGTCAGGAGCCAGGGAGCGTCTCCGCTCGCCGGGCTCCGGGGCGCATGCGCGGTGGCCTGGCGCTTCGCCGCACACCCGTCCGCGGCCTGATGGTGCGGTGCGCGCGGGTGCACGGCGGTCCCCGTGTGCGCGCCGTAGCCCGTGCGGGTGCCCGGTAGCGCGTCACACTGACGCGCTCGCCGGGCAGGGAGACTATTTCTGACGGCTCCAGCGCCCAGTCGGGTTGCTGGTTCGTCGTCAGCTCTCCCTGTCCCCCTGTGCCTGTGATATCCTGATACCTGCCTGTCTCTGTGTACCAAACCCTGGCTTGTTAACTAACTACTCTACCGGATTAACCCACTACCTGCCTGTCTCTGTGTACCAAACCCTGGCTTGTTAACTAACTACTCTACCGGATTAACCCACTACCTGCCTGTCTCTGTGTATCAAACCTTGGCCTGTTAACCACTACTCTGCTGGACTGCCTGATACCCCGACCTCTGCCTGTATTACGGACTTGTCTCTATCTGATTGCCTGATACCCCTGATCTTGGCCTGCATTAACGGACTTCCTACTGTTAGATCTGCCTGCTTCACATTAACCTCTGTTTATAATTACAGTTTGCCTCTGCCTAGGCTCAGTCCCCATTCCTGGTTCCGCCTACAGATTACAGAGCACCCGCTTCCTATTCCCGGACCTCCTACCTCCCGGAAGCCCGTGCCTCCGCGTGCCCCCAGCTCTCTGTACCCATTTCAGGGGTCTGGGTGCGCGTGGTCGTAAGGGCGAGCCGCTCTCGGCATCTCGGCCTCGGTGAGTATAAGTCTCGTGACACTCTCCCTCTGGTGGTGCGGGTACAGCGTGGCTCTCCCTCTGGTGGTGCGGGTACAGCGTGGCTCTCCCTCTGGTGGTGCGGGTACAGCGTGGCTCTCCCTCTGGTGGTGCGGGTACAGCGTGGCTCTCCCTCTGGTGGTGCG
Organism: Aquarana catesbeiana; assembly: GCF_042186555.1. Taxonomy (NCBI): domain Eukaryota; kingdom Metazoa; phylum Chordata; class Amphibia; order Anura; family Ranidae; genus Aquarana; species Aquarana catesbeiana. Next base: position 108,353,938 of record NC_133335.1, read on the forward strand.
GGTACAGCGTGGCTCTCTCTCTGGTGGTGCGGGTACAGCGTGGCTCTCTCTCTCTGGTGGTGTGGGTATAGTGTGGCTCTCTGTTGGTGCGGGTACAGCGTGGCTCTCTGGTGGTGTGGGTATAGCGTGGTGGTGGCGCTCTCTCTCTGGTGGTATGGGTACAGCATGGCTCTCTCTCTGACTTCCACTAGCACAGTCCTGTCTTTTTCTTTAGTAGTCACTCAGCTTTTCCTGGGTTCCAGGCTCTTACTCTTTTCCCCAGCAAAGTGCATGCTGGGGGCTAAAGTCTGCTGCCTGTGGACAACAATGGGGCTTACAATCCTCCAGTACTACATGTCCCATGATGCACTGCTAGCCAATAGGGACAGAAACAAATCGGCAACAAGCTGGGCAGCCAATCAAGATGAGAGCCACGCTCTGCTGACAGGAGAGGGGGGGGGCGAGCGGGGGAGATACGCTGACATCCCGCAGCTCGCCTTCCCCTTGTCATAGCGCGGCCGCTTGTGACAAGGCGAACAGCACCGCCTCCCCATAGTGACCTCTAACTCGGCTTCTCCGTCCCTCCTTCTCTCCTGGCATCCTGGTTGCCAGGTGCCTGTCGGCTGCGGGGCGCATGCGCGAAGCTGCAGCCTGGGTTGCCATGGATGGGCTTAGTAGGCAGAGAATGCCTCCGCTCCTCTCACCACCATCAGTGGCCGGCCCTGCATGTCGGAACCCGCGGCTGTGGCTGGCCCTGCATGTCACAGCCAGACATGCGGCCCGGAGGTCCCTGGCCCACCGGGCAAACGCCCAGTCTGCCCTATGGCCAGTCCGGGCCTGACTGGATTGTAAAGCAACATTTTAGCACTTCACTAAGAACTATGTATAGTTATTTTGATACCTACTCTTTTTGCACTAGACTATATCACCTAGAGTAGTCACTTTTGAGTGGCATTTATTACTTGTTTTTATTTCATGTTATATCTTATTAATTTATTTAACCACTTATGGGGGTGCCCACCGTCGTTTTACGTCGCTACTTTGAAGAGGAGTATAGTTGTTATGGTAGCAGCTAGCTGCCATAACCCCGGTATCCTTTTCTTCAGCGGGCGGTCTGCTTTCAGATAAAAGTGGTCACTGCGGCGGATTCGCCACGAGATCACTTTTATTGGTGGCGGGAGAGGGGACCCCCCTCCCGCCGCGCTTCGGTGCCCTCCGCCACTCCCCGGAGCTGTTGTCAATGGCAGAGGCGATCACGTCTGTTCTCTTGTGTGGTATGGATACGAGTGAGGGGAAGATGACCCCCACCCTTCTTCATACCATTGCAGGGGGGAAGCGACATCAAAACGTCACTTCTGCCAATAGCTCTTAAAGGGACTTTTAAAAAAAAAAATTTCAAATGACTTTTTTTTTTTTAATTGCTTTTTCGTGTAAATATGAGATCTGAGGTCTTTTTGACCCCAGATCTCATATTTAAGAGATCCTATCATGCTTTTTTTCTATTACAAGGGATGTTTACATTCATTGTAATAGGAATAAAAGTGACATAATGTTTTTTTTGTTTTTTTTTTTTAAAAAAGAACAGTGTAAAAAAAAAAAAAGGTAAAATAAATAAGAAAAAAAAACAATTTTTTAAACACGCTCCATCCTGCCGAGCTCATGTACAGAAGCGAACACAAACGTGAACAGCGCCCGCATATGAAAACAGTGTTCAAACCACACATGTGAGGTATCGCCGTGATCGTTAGAGCGAGAGCAATAATTCTAGCCCTAGACCTCCTCTGTAACTCAAAACATGCAACCCGTAGAATTTTTAAATATCGCCTATGGAGATTTTTAAGGTTAAAAGTTTGTCGCCATTCCACGAGCGGGCGCAATTTTGAAGCGTGACATGTTGGGTATCAATTTACTTGGCGTAACATCTTTCACAATATAAAAAAAATTGGGCTAACTTTACTATTGTCTTATTTTTTAATAAAAAAAGTGTATTTTTTTCCAAAAAAAGTGCACTTGTAAGACCGCTGCGCAAATACGGTGTGAGAGAAAGTATTGCAATGACTGCCATTTTATTCTCTAGGGTGTTGAAACCCCAAAACATTATATATATTTTTTCTAAGTAAATTTCTAGCAAAAAAAAAAACTTTAACTTGTAAACAACAAATCTCAGAAAGAGACTCGGTCTTAAGTGGTTAATAGCTGGACTTTTACCACTTTCCTAGTTGAGTGTTGCTGGTTTCAGTTCCCTTCCCTCCTGGCTCACATTTTCCTGTCGCCCCCCCTTCACCTCTTATTTTTTATTTATTTATTTTTTTGGTTGTTTGTTTCTCCCTACCTATCCTCCTGCCATCTCTTATATACATTTTTTTTTTGTCAAACGGCATAGGGCTTGGATCCCCAGCAGGCAGCCAACACTGGAGCCTCGGACGTTCTCATAGAGGTCATCTTCACCTTACTTTGTAGATCAACAGTGACTCCTGATGACACCTGATGTACTGACGGCCTATGTAATTTCTTGAGACACTAACAAGCCAGGAAAGTACAAATACCTCCCAAATGACCCCTTTTTTGGAAAGTAGACATTCCAAAATATTTAATAAGAGGCATGGTTAGTTTTTTCCCACAATTCTTTGCAAAAATGTTTTTTTTTTCACAAAATTGTCATATTAACAGGTTATTTCTCTCACGTGGCATGTGGATACCACAAATTGCACCCCAAAATACATTCTGCTACTCCTGAGTATGGCGATACCACGTGTGAGACTTTTACACAACCTGGCCACGTACAGAGGCCCAAAATTGAAGTAGCACCTTCAGGTGTTCTATGAGCATAAATTACACATCTCATTTGAAGTGGAGGAGTACAACCAATGGATGGAAATAAACAAAATATCCCTACTAGTTTCGCCAAAACATTGGCTTCCTCAGGGGATGTCACAGGTTATAGTTCTACAGAAAGAGAATCTTAAATTAGTATAACAAAATATCAAAGAATAAATAACATTGTGCATACTACTAAAACGACTGCAAAAGAAGATTAATACGGTCTCCCCCGACCAAGTGATCCCAACCGAGATAGAGATAACCTCAATCAAGGATTGTCACAACATACCCACGGAACCCCAAAGGGGCAGATGGACAACGTCCAATGCTGGGGTCGTCCTTCACTGCCTAATAGTGTGGCTGCAGGGGGCTTGATAAGAGGAACCTTAAAAATGGCTGTAAAAGTACAAACGTATGAGGCTTGAAAAGCTCTACTATCTATAATGAAAGAAAGTGGACAAAACAGTCCTGAATACTCACCAAGTACAAGATATACTTATGGGTAACCGGGACCCTGAAAGGATCAATAACAATTGATCGGTTTGAACAAATTGCTTGATATATAGACTGGCTGCACTAGATAAAAATTAAGAGGATAATGAGTGTGGATTACCAGTAGGAAAGAATGTTTAATGGGGACATACTAAAAGGAATGACAGAATGGAATGCCCATAGAGAGTAATGGAACAAAGTGGAATGCCCATAGGGAATAATGGAAAAAAAAATTCTATTTCTGACAGACTCTTTAGACATATCATCAATTTCTTTTTTTAAAACCTACTTTTAAATATCAGTGGCCATGTTTAATATGAGATTAGGTGGGATTATTGTTGTTTTTTATAGCATAACAAAGGTGAATGACAGAATGGAATGCCCATAGAGTATAATGGGAAGTAAAATCTAAACTCATTTGCAGGCAAATCTGAGAGACATAGCAATTTATCCTTTACCACAGCTGTTCTTCAAGTAAAGTAGCAGATTATAAGATTGAGATTATTTGGGATTACAGCTGTTTTCTACGGAATGACAAACATATGACAGAATGGAATGCCCATAGAGTATAATGGGAAGCAAGATGTGACCTGGAGTCAGAACCATTGGTCATATCAGATCAATCTTTAGCAGACATACTCTCTATGTTCAGGGATGATGTTCAATATTGAGATGAAGCAGGATTATTATTGTTTTCTATGGAATGACAAACATATGACAGAATGGAATGCCCATAGAGTATAATGGGAAGTAAAATCTAAACTCATTTGCAGGCAAATCTGAGAGACATAGCAATTTATCCTTTACCACAGCTGTTCTTCAAGTAGAGTAGCAGATTATAAGATTGAGATTATTTGGGATTACAGCTGTTTTCTACAGAATGACAAACATATGACAGAATGGAATGCCCATAGAGTATAATAGGAAGCAAGATGTAACCTGGAGTCAGAACCATTGGTCATATCTAGGGGTGCAACGGATCAAAAAACTCACGGTTCGGATCGTTCCTCGGATCAGGAGTCACGGTTCGGATCATTTTTGGATCAACAAAAAAAAAAATCTCCCCCACTGTAATATCCACAATCTCCCTATTGGCAGAGTAGTGGCGGGTATATTGGCAGGGTATTGGCGGGTATAATGGCAGGGTATTGGGTATATTGGCAGAGTATTGGCAGGTATATTGGCAGAGTATTGTCAGGGTATGGCAGAGTATTGTCAGGGTATGGAAGAGTATTGGCAGGGCATTGCAGAGTATTGGCAGGGCATTGCAGCAGGGTATTGCAGAGTATTGGCAGGGCATTGCAGCAGGGCATTGCCGAGTATTGGCAGGGCTTTGCAGAGTATTGGCAGGGCATTGCAGAGTATTGGCAGGGCATTGCAGAGTATTGGCAGGGCATTGCAGAGTATTGGCAGGGCATTGCAGAGTATTGGCAGGGCATTGCAGCAGGGTATTGCAGAGTATTGGCATGGCATTGCAGAGTATTGGCATGGCATTGCAGAGTATTGGCAGGGCATTGCAGAGTATTGGCAGGGCATTGCAGCAAGGCATTGCAGAGTATCGGCAGGGCATTGCAGCAGGGCATTGCAGAGTATTGGCAGGGCATTGCAGAGTATTGGCAGGGTATTGCAGAGTATTGGCACTGCTGCCATCCGATCTCTCCCCTCCACTGTACAGATCAGTACACAGAGGGTAGAGAGGAACCGGCGTCATTTGACGGAGAGATCACGTGTTAAACGGCCGCCGCGTGTACCAAGATGGCCGCCGCTCCGGAGCTAGGCCAAAGCCGCGGCCTTTCCTATGGCCGAGGCCACAGAGCGTTCCGCGGATCGCGGGTGTCCCGTACGGATCAACCTCCGCGGATCGGATCACGGATCGATGATGATCCGTTGCACCCCTAGTCATATCAGATCAATCTTTAGCAGACATACTCTCTATGTTCAGTGGTGATGTTCAAATTTGAAATTAAGCGGGATTATTATTGTTTTCTATGGAATGACAAACATATGACAGAATGGAATGCCCATAGAGTATAATGGGAAGTAAAATCTAAACTCATTTGCAGGCAAATCTGAGAGACATAGCAATTTATCCTTTACCACAGTTGTTCTTCAAGTAGAGTAGCAGATTATAAGATTGAGATTATTTGGGATTACAGCTGTTTTCTACGGAATGACAAACATATGACAGAATGGAATGCCCATAGAGTATAATGGGAAGCAAGATGTGACCTGGAGTCAGAACCATTGGTCATATCAGATCAATCTTTAGCAGACATACTCTCTATGTTCAGTGGTGATGTTCAAAATTGAGATGAAGCAGGATTATTATTGTTTTCTATGGAATGACAAACATATGACGGAATGGAATGCCCATAGAGTATAATGGGAAGCAAGATGTGACCTGGAGTCAGAACCATTGGTCATATCAGATCAATCTTTAGCAGACATACTCTCTATGTTCAGTGGTGATGTTCAAAATTGAGATGAAGCAGGATTATTATTGTTTTCTATGGAATGACAAACATATGACGGAATGGAATGCCCATAGAGTATAATGGGAAGCAAGATGTGACCTGGAGTCAGAACCATTGGTCATATCAGATCAATCTTTAGCAGACATACTCTCTATGTTCAGTGATGATGTTCAAATTTGACATTAAATGGGAATATTAATGTTTTCTATGGAATGACCAATATATGACAGAATGGAATGCCCATAGAGTATAATGGGAAGTAAAATCTAAACTCATTTGCAGGCAAATCTGAGAGACATATCAATTTATCCTTATGGCTCTGACTCCAGGTCACATCTTGCTTCCCATTATACTCTATGGGCATTCCATTCTGTCATATGTTTGTCATTCCATAGAAAACAATAATAATCCTGCTTCATCTTAATTTTGAACATTACCACTGAACATAGAGAGTATGTCTGCTAAAGATTGATCTGATATGACCAATGGTTCTGACTCCAGGTCACATCTTGCTTCCCATTATACTCTATGGGCATTCCATTCTGTCATATGTTTGTCATTCCATAGAAAACAGCTGTAATCCCAAAAAATCTCAATCTTATAATCTGCTACTTTACTTGAAGAACAGCTGTGGTAAAGGATAAATTGCTATGTCTCTCAGATTTGCCTGCAAATGAGTTTAGATTTTACTTCCCATTATACTCTATGGGCATTCACTTCTGTCATATGTTGGTCATTCCATAGAAAACATTAATATTCCCACTTAATGTCAAATTTGAACATCATCACTGAACATAGAGAGTATGTCTGCTAAAGATTGATCTGATATGAGCAATGGTTCTGACTCCAGGTCACATCTTGCTTCCCATTATACTCTATGGGCATTCCATTCTGTCATATGTTTGTCATTCCATAGAAAACAATAATAATCCTGCTTAATTTCAAATTTGAACATCACCACTGAACATAGAGAGTATGTCTGCTAAAGATTGATCTGATATGAGCAATGGTTCTGACTCCAGGTCACATCTTGCTTCCCATTATACTCTATGGGCATTCCATTCTGTCATATGTTTGTCATTCCATAGAAAACAATAATAATCCTGCTTCATATCAATTTTGAACATCACCACTGAACATAGAGAGTATGTCTGCTAAAGATTGATCTGATATGACCAATGGTTCTGACTCCAGGTCACATCTTGCTTCCCATTATACTCTATGGGCATTCCTTTCTATTATTTATCTGTTATTCCATAGAAAACAGCTGTAATCCCAAAAAATCTCAATCTTATATTCTGCTACTTTACTTGAGGAACAGCTGTGGGAAAGGTGGAATTGCTATGTCTCTCAGATTTGCCTGCAAATGAGTTTAGATTTTACTTCCCAGTTTACTTCCCATTATACTCTATGGACTTTCCCTTCTCTCATTCACCTTTGTTATGCCATAAAAAAACAACAATAATCCTACCTAATCTCATATTAAACATGGCCACTGATATTTAAAAGTAGGTTTTAAAAAAAGAAATTGATGATATGTCTAAAGAGTCTGTCAGAAATAGAATTTTTTTTTCCATTTTCTCTATGGGCATTCCACTTTGTTCCTTTACTCTCTATGGGCATTCCATCTCCCTGTTAAAGTCTATGGGCATTCCATTCTGTCATTCCTTTTAGTATGTCCCTGTTTAATGTTGTGCAGTAAAGGTTATTAAATAAGCTTGATTAAAAAAATCCTACCTGCAGAGCAAAATTGAGAAGCCAAACTGCAGTAAAAAGGTAATCAAAAGCAGCGTAGTAGCTTCCGGTCGAAATACAGACTGAAGTAAGTGCACAGGGTATCCACATCAGGTATAGTGCATAAGCCTAATGGGCATAAACACAAAGCCTCCAGTAAACAAACATGAGTATTATTGGGGTCAGTTGTCTCTACATATGCCCTTAATGTGATCTCCTGAAAAGCAAGTTTACCTGTTCAAAACTTCCGGTTGAACAGCGTCAAGGTAGGTCCGCAACAACAGACACATTACTGGCCTATTTAAAGCCCCCCACCTGATTAGCGAATAGAATTCACCAATCAGGAGCGGACAAAAAGCGGCCACGTTGCGCCTGCGCACTCACCACTGCAGTGTGCCTACAATTCCCATAACGCCTATGTGTCCTCTAGATGCGTCGGATGACGGCGGTCATCCGACACTATCCAGCAGGGGCGTGGCTTGGCGATAGGCCAGCCCGTGGGGCGGGGGCAGCCCAAAGCCAAAAGGAAGAATGGTAATGTGGCCTGATGGAAGAGGCGGAGGGTAGGGGGCGTAAACGGGCCGAAAAGCGGGCTGGCTATCAAAGAGAGCCAGCCGTGGGTGTCCATACAGCCACGAGCTGTGACGGAAAACCAACCCCAAACATCAGGGAAGCCATAGGCCTATTGGGAACCGAGGCATGGGGAGAAAAATCAATGAAATGACCGGAATGGGAAAAGTAGGAGGGGGAGAACCGAATAGGGGAATGCTCAGCATGCGCCTAAAGCCAAGCAGTTCAATTGACTGCACAGTCGCCAAGTAGTATGGTGCACAACGTTATAAACGAAAATAGGGGACGATTATAAATCATAATCACAGGCAAAATTGTAAAGAACAAACCATATACATAAGTACATATAATTATATCCAACTGATATAATAATAAACCAAGTCAAGAAAGATATGAAAAGAATAATTTTTTGGGGATTGAGAAAGAGAAAAGAAGGAAGAATGCATTAGTAAAACAAGGAAAATCTTGAGATTGAATATATAATAATAAAAATAAATGATAAAGAAAAAGGCACCAGCACATTGCGTTAGGCCTAAGGGATGGAAAAGGCCAATAAAACAGCGACCATCATGGCAGTGAAGGACAGGTGGGGGGGAGGGAGGGACCAAATACAAGAACCAGAACAGGCCACAGAGGAGCCTGATACAGACCACTTAAATAGTTCAAGTTTTTTTATAATTGGGTGAACATTACTATTATAAAAAGGGTTTAAAACTTATATACTCATTCAGACCGGGATATTTAGTAGCATCTAAGCAATGTATCCATCTAGTTTCTAATCGTAAAAGGGCAATATCAATACTGCCACCTCGAACATGTGCAGGCACATGCTCAAGTGCGGTAAATCGCACATTTGGATCGCAATTATGTTGAGTAACAATGTGTCTATTAAGGGCCGTAGTGGCAAGTCGTTTGTAAAAAGGCATAGTGTGATCCCTAATGCGTTTTGAAAAAAGGAAGTTTCGTCTTACCGACGTAAAAACATCCACAGACGCATAGGGCCAAGTAGACCACTCCAATAGTACTACAAGTGATTTGGTGGTGACTGAATTTGGCCATTGAAGGGTGACTGTTTTAGAGTTGCCAATAAAGGGGCAGATGTCACAACGCCCACAAGAGAAGGTACTAGTATTGGCAACATTCAAAGATTGTTTTCGTGTGTGATGGCTCATAACCAGTTGGTCCCTCATAGAGGGAGCCCAACGGTAGGTGATCTCTGGATAGGTCTTGACATACTTACTAATGGTGGAATCCGCCGTTAGCAAGGGCCAAAACTTTTTAAGGACCGCTCTGGTTTGCTTGTGTTGTTTAGAAAACTGGGTTATAATTCTAACTGATTGGTTAGATTTAAAAGATTGTTTAGAGTGGATAAGATCTCGCCTGTTAAGTTTAACCACTCTACTAAAGGCCCGTTTAAGTAAGGATCGGCTGTAGCCTCTTTGGTGAAGTCTATCAGACAAATCTCTAGATGCCTGCTAAAAATCTTGATCCAGGGTACAGTTTCTCCTAAGTTGGAGAAATTGACTGTAAGGAATACTATCTAGGAGAGATTGTGGGTGTGCACTGGTAGCATGTATTAAAGTATTGCCCGCAGAGGGCTTGCGGTACAGGGACATATAAAGAGTTCCATCAGGGTCAACATAGATCTGCAGGTCCAAGAAATTAATCTTTGACTGACTGCAATCCATAGTAAAAGTGAGGTTATAGTTGTTAGTGGCCAGTTGGTCAATCAGCTGTGTAAGTTCATCCCGAGTTCCAGACCAGAATATCAAAATGTCATCAATATACCTGTGCCAGGTGATGACATGTTTCAATAATTCCGACAGATGATCATTTGAAAAAAGGTTCCTCTCCCACCCCCCCAGGTACAGGTTGGCATATGAGGGCGCACATTTGGTCCCCATAGCCACACCCTGCACCTGGTGGTAGTGGGAGGAACCAAACATGAATACATTTCTAGTTAATATAAATTCCAACAACTGAAGGACGAACTGGCTATATGAACTGGACGATGGTCCACGAATTGTTCACGAATAACATCCAAACCTTTTGTATGTGGAATGCAGTTATATAAACTTTCCACATCCAGGGCTACCAACCAAGTGTGGGGGGGAAGTAATTTGCCATCTATGATTCTAAGTAAGTCAATAGTATCCTGAACATAGGAGAATAAGGACGTGACATGTGGGTTTAAGTACTTGTCTACTAAGACACTGGTGTTCTCGGTTAAACTGGAACAACCCGATACAATCGGTCGTCCAGGAGGGTGCTGTAGAGACTTATGCACTTTAGGAAGAGAGTAGAAAGTAGGTGTCTTGGGATCCTTTACATTCAAATAATTCCAAGTGTTCAAATCAATAGTGCCAAATTGATAGGCTTTAAATATTAAACTATAGTATTCATGGGTAAAATTTTGAATGAGAGTTTTGGAAATGGGCCGGTACCAATGTCGATTGTCAAGGATGTCCAGGCACATGCGCTCATAGGCCTGGACATCCATGAGAACGACATTGCCAGCTTTGTCGGCCGGCTTAATGATAAGGCCAGGGTGACATTGAAGGTCCCTAAGAGCTTTACGATGCTTGGGGGATAAATTATGTCCCTCAGTTATCCAAATTAAGGAGTTTTATCTCCTGGGTAGTTTGTTGAACAAACGCCCAAATGTTGGGTTTGGACTGGAGTGATGGAAACGCTCGAGACTTGGGCTTAAAAGAAGTTGGTGGGGGAAAGGATATACCAGGCATGACAACACCAGACAACGTGACATCTCATTTCTCAACCACCTATTACACTTTGTGTAAAAAGTTTATTATATTAAGTTTACTAAGTTTATTAGATATTTCTAACACATAGCATGTACATACCAAAAATGACACCCAAAAATACATTCTGCTACTCCTCCTGATTATGGCGATACCACATGTGTGAGATTTTTTACATAGCCTGGCCAAATACAGAGGCCCAACATCCAAGGAGCACCATCAGATGTGCTAGGGACATAAATTACGCATCTAATTTCCTGAAAGCCTATCACATTTTTGAAGGCCCTTCATATTTCTAACACATAGCATGTACATACCAAGAATTACACACCAAAATACATTCTGCTGAGCAAAGGGTAAACAAAAGATTACCTGTGGTTTTAGTAGTGCAGTTGTCCACAGGAGGAGAACACTGATCCAGGCAGCAGGCAAGGATGTGGTCAGCGACAGCAAACGGAATTGCTCAGGCAGCAGGCAAGAATATTGTCCATAGTCAGAACAGGCAAGGATACTGTCTGTACAGTCCAGGGTCAGTGCAGGTGGAGATATTGCCGGCAGTGCCAAAATATTGGTCCTGGTAGTAGGCAGGAACATGGTCCATCGTACAGGTAGGCCAGGAAAGAATGGGGACAGGGGTAGAGGCTTTTCCCACCCAAATATTTTTGAAGCTTTCGGACTCCAGACCCTAATCCGGGAATGAGAAAAGTATAGCATTATGCAGAAGCGTGATCTTATAACAGGCCAGGGTCAGTTCCGGAGCAGGCAGCGGTATGTACAGTTTAGTGCAGTGGCATAAGGAGTGGGGAGGTAAATGACAATTTTGTTTACCATACTTCACTAATAATGTAGAGAAGCATGGTAATGGCAGAAACAGTCACCCATACGGAGGCCTGGTTGGGAAGGACATTGGGGACAATAATACAATGTGTTTATTCTAACTCTTCCTCTGGAGCACACCTGGCATTTCTTTTGATGTCTTTGGTCTGTTTCAGACAAAGTTTCTCAGAAAAATGGCATTCTTGGTGTCTGATCACTGAATCAGAGGGCGGTGATAATTTCTTTTTGGTAATGAAGATAGGATACGGGGGTCTCGATATATTTTTGGTAAATAGCATAAGTGTTATACATGGCCAGACTGAAAAAATAGAGACTTTTTTGTACCAAGGGTGAGATTTTCTTGTGGGAAAGTAGGGTTCGAGCATCTGATCATTGAAGTTGACCCCCCTCATGAACAAATTATAGTTGTGGACACAAGCTGGTTTCCGGATTGGATCGTTTCTTCTGGGTCTTTCCACGTAGTTGTCGTCACGGATCGATGAGAGCATGTGGACGTTTCGTCTGTCCCTCCACCTGACAGCCAATAGCTCATCGTTCCACAAAGACACCATCTCCCCTCGTCGTTGCCTTTCTTTAATGAGCCTTTGCTTCCTATTGGCTCTCACTCTACTGCATGCTTGAGTCTTCCTCCGGTAAACATTGCAGAAAAAAGCAAGCTTGTGTAGAAATTATCCACATAGAGATGGTAACCCTTTTCAAGGAGTGGATAGATAAGTTACCCCAATTTTTTTGTATAATGTGAAAGATGATGTTACACCGAGTAAATAGATACCAAACATGTCACGCTTTATAATTGCATGCACTCGTGGAATGGCGACAAACTACGGTACCTAAGAATTTCCATAGGTAACGCTTTAATTTTTTTTTACGGTTACCAGGTTAGAGTTACAGAGGAGGTCTAGTGCTAGAATTATTGCTCTTGCTCTGATAAACGCGGCGATACCTCACATGTGTGATATGAACACCGTTTACATATCCGTATGCGTTTTCTTTGCTGCGCTTTAAAAAAATTTTTTTTTCTTATTTATTTTTATATTTATAAATTGTGTTTAAAAAAAAAAATTTTCATGACTTTTATTGCTGTCACAAGGAATGTAAACATCCCTTGTGACAGTAATAGGTGGTGACAGGTACTCTTTATAGAGGGATCGGGGGTCTAAAAGACCCCCGATCCCTCCTTTGCGCTTCAAAGTATTCAGATCGGTGAAAACGGCGATTCTGAATACTGTGTATTTTTTTAAAACCGGCGCCATTGGCAGCCGAGTAAATGGGAAGTGACTTCATGACGTCCCTTCTGTGTTTACGATTAGGAGGCTGGAACGAAGCCGCCCACAGCTCCGTTCCAGCCGCCGGAGGCAGCCGATTGGTCACCGGACGGGAGGCCCGGTAAGAGCGGTGGGAGGGGGGGACGTCCCCTGCCGCTCCTCCGGTATAACAGCCGAGCGGCTTTTAGCCGCATCGGTTGTTATACCAGGAAAGCTGATCGCCCGCTCTAAAAAACAGTACCGGGATGATGCCTGCAGCTGTGGGCATCATCCCGGTATAACCCCGGAAAGCCGAGTACGCACATCTGCGTGTGGGAAGGGGTTAAAGCCGTGCTAAGAGTAAGCCTCGGCAGTCGGTTGGGACATCTCCCCTAGAGGTAAGCAACGGCAGCTCTTCCCTGAACACAATAAGAAACCTACCGTTTCCCCCAAAAATAAGACCTAGCGTGATTGTCGGTGATGGCTGCAATATAAGCCCTACCCCCCAAATAAGCCTTAGTTAAAGTGCTTGTAGATCTTATTTTCAGGGTAGGGCTTATTTTCAGGGAAACAGGGTAGGGCTTATTTGGGGGGTAGGGCTTATATTGCAGCCATCACTGACAATCACGCTAGGTCTTATTTTTGGGGAAACAGGGTAGCTGAAACTATTAACTCTTTCCCTACTAACAACCAACCCATCTCTGATACAACATAAAAAAACATGTTAGTGTCACTACCTGCTTCTTTATACATGGATATGATAGAATGTGTGCAGAACTTTAAAGCAAGTTTAGTAGCTCAAAGGAAGAGTAGAAAATATAGAGTTAAAAATGGTTGAATTTGCATCTTCACACCCAATACCCTCATAGATGCACACAAGGATCAGGAAAATGAACTTGAGAAATTAAAAGCTAAAGTCATAGATTTAGAGGACCGCTCGATGCGGAACAACGTAAAACTCAGGGGCCTTATTGAATTTGTGCAGAGTGCACAATTGAACCAATATACCTGTGATTTAATTTGCGCCATACTACCATCTGTCCAGGACCCTGAAATTGTGATTGACAGAATCCACCAACTGCCTAAGCTGGCTTATCTCCCTGATGATGTCCCCAGGGATGTGATTAAACATTTTTACCACATAAAGGACCAGCTAATGTCCCACTTCTATATAAAACTAGGGATAATATCTGCTCTAGAATATATCATGAGTATTGAACAATGAATAAAAGAAGCTGGCAACAAATACATTAATTGCAGTGTATTAAAATATAATAAAGTCCAATTGCAGTGCTGAGGGTAAGAGACAGATAAGGAGACGGTGGATACAGGTAAACGTGGAAATGAAGAACCTCTCACCAACTTCAGTGTATTATAAACACACACCACCGTGCTAACAAATATCTTCCTACCAGAAACAGATGAATAACAAGCATATGGTATATGACTCATCCAAATGCTTAGGCAGGTAACCTCATCAATCTGTCACCACAATCCAAACTGGGAGCTCACAAGGTATAAGGATCCTCTGGAGTTTCCAATAAACCACCAGTATGCAACTTCAACTACAGTGACAGGAGCGATAATTACCATAAAAGGAAAATGAGGAGGCACATAGAGCTCGTCAGCAAAAAAACTGAATTGATAAAAAGGGGTACTCGCAAACATCAGATGAAATAAAGCATATATGAATTGATGAGCTGCGGTATAAGGTGTTCTGGCGCCCCTGTCTGTGTCACCTAATGCATTTCAGCCTAAATTGCCATCTTCAGAGCAGGAAAGGAGAGAAAAGCAGAAAAGGCGCACACGCCATTAACCACTTGACCACTGGGCTCTTGAACCTCTTTAATAACCAGACCAGTTTTCAGCTTTTGGTGCTCTCACATTTTGAATGACAATTACTCAGTCATGTAACACTGTATCTATATGAAATTTTTGTCCTTTTTTTTACACAAATAGAGCTTTCTTTTGGTGGTATTTAATCATCGATGGGTTCTTTATTTTTTGCGCTATAAAAGAAAAAAGACCGAAAAATCTGTAAAAAAAAAATGCATTTTTCTTCGTTTCTGTTATAAAATTTTGCAAATTAGTAATTTTTCTTCATATATTTTGGCCAAAATTTATACCGCTACATATCTTTGGTAAAAATAACCCAAATCGGTGGATATTATTTGGTCTTTGTGAAAGTTATAGCGTCCAAAAGCTATGGTGCCAATATCTGAAAATTGATCACACCTGAAGTACTGAAGGCCTATCTAATTTCTTGAGACCCTAACATGCCAGAAAATTACAAATACCCCCCAAATGACCCCTTTTTGGAAAGAAGACATTCCAAGGTATTTGGAAAGATGCATGGTGAGTTTTTTGAAGTTGTCATTTTTTCCCACAATTCTTTGCAAAATCAAGTTTTTTTTTTTTTTTTTTTCACAAAATTGTCATATTAGCAGGTTATTTCTGACACACAGCATATGCATACCACAAATTACACCCCAAAACACATTCTGCTATTACTCCCAAGTATGGCGATACCACATGTGTGAGACTTTTACACAGCGTGGCTACATACAGAGACCCAACATGCAGGGAGCACCTTCAGGCATTCTGGAGCACCCAGGCCAATTCTGACATTTCTCTCCTACATGTAGAAATCATCATTTATTTGCTAGAAAATTACATAGAACTCCAAAACATTATATATATATATATTTTTTTAGCAAAGACCCTATAGAATACAATGGCGGTCATTGCAACTTTTTATCTTGCACGGTATTTGCGCAGCAATTTTTTGAATGCTTTAAAAAAAAAAAAAAAAAAAAACAGTAAAGTTAGCCCAATCTTTTTGCATAATGTGAAAGATGAAGTTACGCCGAGCAAATAGATACCCAACATGTCACCTTTCAAAATTGCATACGCTTGTGGAATGTGGCCAAATTTCGCTACTTAAAAATCCCCATAGGCGACGCTTTAAAATTTTTTACTGGTTACATGTTTTGAGTTACAGAGGAGGTCTAGGGCCAAAATTATTGCTCTTGCTCTACCGATCACAGCGATACCTCACAATTGTGGTTTGAACACTGTTTTCATATGTGGGCGGGACTTACGTATGCGTTCGCTTCTGCATGCGGGGACAGGGGCGCTTAAAAATGTTTTTATTTTTTTTTTATTGTTCATTTTACTTTATTTTAGTTTGACGCTTTTTTCCCAAAAAAACTTTTTTGATCACTTTTATTCCTATTACAAGGAATATAAACATCCCTTGTAATAGGAATATGGCATGACAGGTCCTCTTTACAGTGAGATATGGGGTCAATAAGACCCCACATCTCACCTCTAGGCTGGGAAGCCTGAAATAGAAAAAAAAAAAAAAAAAAAGATCCTGGCTTTGATCGTAGCGGTGAGTCGGTAGAAGCACCGGAGGGCAGCGGGAGGGGGTGATGTCCCCTCTCGCCTCCCGTAAGAATGATCAAGCAGTGGAACAGCCGCTATGATCATTCTTATGGTGTAGGGAATCGCTGGCTGAAAAAGCTGATATCTGAATGATGCCTGTAGCTGCAGGCATCATTCAGATATCCCCGCACAAAGTCAAGGGCGTCATATGACGGCAGGCGGGAAGTCGTCCTTTCATACAATATTTCTAACACATAGCATGTACATACCAAAAATGACATCCCAAAATAAATCCTCCTTCTCCTGAGTACGGCAATACCACACGTGTGAGACTTCCACAGCCTGGCCACATAGGCCGAGTATGGCTGAGCATGGCTGGGTATCACTTAGTATTGTGGGGCATTGCAGAGTATTGTGGGGCATTGCAGAGTATTGTGGGGTATTGCGGGGTATTGCACAGTATTGCGGAGTATTGCAGAGTATTGCACAGTATTGCGGGGTATTGCAGAGTATTGCACAGTATTGCGGGGTATTGCAGAGCATTGAGGGATGGCTGAGCATGGATGGATGGATGGCAGTTGTCAGAGCAGCGCTGTGGGCACTACAGATCCAGCCCACGGCGCTGCTGCCATCCGATCCCTCCCCCTCTCCGCTCACAGTGTACCGATTGGTACAGAGAGGGGAGGAGAGGAACCAGCGTCATGAGATGATGCCGGTTTGTTTACATGTGATCGCTCCGTCATTTGACTGAACGCTCACATGGTAAACTGCCGCGATTAGCGCCATTTACCGGGATCCGTAATGCGAGCCCGGCGGTCACGGATGTGTTCGGGTGCGCGCGAGAGCGAAATTCTGGGAGGACGTCACCATACGCCCTACCTGGGTTAAGCAACCTACGTGTAGCCTTCATTCGGCTATGGCCCGGTTGTTAAGTGGTTAAACACAACCGGAAGTAAACCAGTGGCCGGAAATTACATAGAGAAATATAAAGTAATATAGAGTAAATAAGCACACACCGTGGATGACCCCCCGCTGGATGCATGACAATGACCGTGGCGCGGCCAGAAGTTACATAGTAGGTGAGGTTGAAAAAAAGACACAAGTCCAACCTATGTGTGTGATTATATGTCAGTATTACATTGTATATCCCTGTATGTTGTGGTCATTCAGGTGCTTATCTAATAGATTTTGAAACTATCGATGCTCCCCGCTGATATCACCGCCTGTGGAATAGAATTCCACATCCTTGCCGCTCTTACAGTAAAGAACCCTCTACGTAATTTAAGGTTAAACCTCTTTTCTTCTAATTTTAAAGAGTGGCCACGTGTCTTGTTAAACTCCCTTCTGCTAAAAAGTTTTATCCCTATTGTGGGGTCACCAGTACGGTATTTGTAAATTGAAATCATATCCCCTCTCAAGCGTCTCTTCTCCAGAGAGAATAAGTTCAGTGCTTGCAACCTTTCCTCATAACTAAGATCCTCCAGACCCTTTATTAGCTTTGTTGCTCTTCTTTGTACTCGCTCCATTTCCAGTACATCCTTCCTGAGGACTGATGCCCAGAACTGGACAGCATACTCTAGGTACAGCCAGACCAGAGTCTTGTAGAGTGACCTCAAGATGCTCCAAACAGCAGTAAATGTCAGTATAAGAGTACAATTATGCACATCCAAAATAAATTTATAAAAAACAACTATAAATACAATCAAATTAATGATTATAATATACACCAAAATGATCTATACATTTAACATAGGTATATGAATGTGTATATTGAAATTCATGAAACACTCCCACCTAGTGGTCAAATCCTGAATTTTGATGTACTATACAAAATTCATGTGAAATACTGACAGATCAAATGAATAATATTAAATTAAAATATCATATTATGAATAATTTAATGAATATCCTAATCTAAAACTTAAAAAACTATATTTCAATACATATAGAAATTCAAAATAAAACACACAAATTCATTTGCAAAAAATTAATAAAATTAATAACTGTGTGTTCTCACTACCTTAATAAATCTAGGTGAAAAACCAAAGAGAGGGACGTCAACTGTTATTGATAAAACAGTTGACGTCCCAATCTACATTGAGTCCATGCAGCACGTAGCACTTGATCTCATAGATCCAATGGGTTTCAAGCCTTGAAATCTCAACAAAACTCCCTCTCCAGTGTCAATTTAATAAGATTTACCAGTGGCTCGTGAATTGAATTGTTCAACACATCTATTTTTGATTGTGTTGAGACTACATATGCTACATTTCCTGCAAGTAAAAAAGCCTTTCAGTTCGTGAAAGAATGATACCATATTTGGGGCATCAAGGATGTTAGGTGCCACCTGTAGTTTAACTACTTGACCACTGGGCACTTAAACCCCCTTAATAACCAGACCAATTTTCAGCTTTTGGTGCTCTCACATTTTGAATGACAATTACTCAGTCATGCAACACTGTATCTATATGAATTTTTTGTCCTTTTTTTCACACAAATAGAGCTTTCTTTTGGTGGTATTTAATCACCGCTGGGTTCTTTATTTTTTGCGCTATAAAAGAAAAAAGACCGAAAAATCTGTAAAAAAATAAATTTTTCTTCATTTCTGTTATAAAATTTTGAAAATTAGTAATTTTTCTTCATATATTTTGGCCAAAATTTATACCGCTACATATCTTTGGTAAAAATAACCCAAATTAGTGTATATTATTTGGTCTTTGTGAAAGTTATAGCGTCCACAAGCTATGGTACCAATATCTGAAAATTGATCACACCTGAAGTACTGACGGCCTATCTCATTTCTTGAGACCCTAACATGCCAGAAAAGTACAAATACCCCCCAAATTACCCCTTTTTGGAAAGAAGACATTTCAAGGTATTTAGAAAGATGCATGATGAGTTTTTTGAAGTTGTCATTTTTTCCCACAATTCTTTGCAAAATCAAGTTTTTTTTTTTTCTTTTTTTTTTTTTCACAAAATTGTCATATTAGCAGGTTATTTCTCACACACAGCATATGCATACCACAAATTACACCCCAAAACACATTCTGCTATTACTCCCGAGTATGGCGATACCACATGTGTGAGACTTTTACACAGCGTGGCCACATACAGAGGCCCAACATGCAGGGGAGCACCTTCAGGCGTTCTGGAGCACCCAGGCCAATTCTGACATTTCTCTCCTACATGTAAAAATCATCATTTATTTGCTAGAAAATTACATAGAACCCCAAAACATTATATATGTTTTTTTAGCAAAGACCCTAGAGAATACAATAGCGGTCATTGCAACTTTTTATCTCGCACGATATTTGCGCAGCAATTTTTAGAACGCGTTTTTTTGGAAAAAAAACTGTTTTTTGCTTTAAAAAAAAAACAAAACAGTAAGGTTAGCCCAATGTTTTTGCATAATATGAAAGATGAAGTTACGCCGAGTTAATAGATACCTAACATGTCACCTTTCAAAATTGCACACGCTTGTGGAATGGCGCCAAACTTCACCACTTAAAAATCCCCATAGGCGACGCTTTAAAATTTTTTACTGGTTACAAATTTTGAGTTACAGAGGAGGTCTAGGGCCAAAATTATTGCTCTCGCTCTACCGATCGCAGCGATACCTCACATGTGTGGTTTGAACACCGTTTTCATATGTGGGCGGGACTTACGTATGCGTTCGCTTCTGCATGCGAGCACACGGACAGGGGCGCTTTAAAAATTTTTTATTTTTTTTATTGTTCATTTTACCTTATTTATTTTAGTTTGACACTTTTTTCCAAAAAAAAAAAATTTTTGATCACTTTTATTCCTATTACAAGGAATGTAAACATCCCTTGTAATAGGAATATGGCATGACAGGTCCTCTTTACAGTGAGATATGGGGTCAATAAGACCCCACATCTCACCTCTAGGCTGTTCCTGAAATAAAAAAAAAAAAAAAAAAAAAAAAAGATCCTGGCTTCGATCATAGCGGTGAGTCGGTAGAAGCACCGGAGGGCGGCGGGAGGGGGGGGCGTCCCCTCTCGCCTCCCGTAAGAACGATCAAGCAGTGTAACAGCCGCTACGATCATTCTTATGGTGTAGGGAATCGCCGGCTGAAAAAGATGATATCTGAATGATGCCTGTAGCTGCACCCATCATTCAGATATCCCCGCACAAAGTCAAGGACGTCGTATGACGGAAGGCGGGAAGTGGTTAAAACGCTTTTTTTTTTTTTAACACAAAGTTGTCCATTTATACAATATTTCTAACACATAGCATGTATATACCAAAAATGACCCCCCAAAATAGATTCTCCTACTATTCCTGAGTACGGCGATATCACATGTGTGAGACTTCCACAGCCTGGCCACATACAGAGGCTGGGTACGGCTGAGCATGGCTGGGTATTGCAGAGTATCGCCGAGTATGACTAGGTATGGCAGAGTATGGCTGGGTATCACCGAGTATTGCAGAGTATGGCTGGGTATCACCGAGTATTGCAGAGTATGGCTGGGTATTGCAGAGTATGGCTGGGTATCACCGAGTATTGCAGAGTATGGCTGGGTATGGCAGAGTATGGCTGGGTATGGCAGAGTATTGCGGGTTATGGCAGAGTATTGCAGATTTTTGTGGGGTATTGCAGAGCATGGCTGGGTATGGCAGAGTATGGCTGGGTATCACCGAGTATTGCAGAGTATGGCTGGGTATCACCGAGTATTGCAGAGTATGGCTGGGTATTGCAGAGTATGGCTGGGTATCACCGAGTATTGCAGAGTATGGCTGGGTATGGCAGAGTATGGCTGGGTATGGCAGAGTATTGCGGGTTATGGCAGAGTATTGCAGATTTTTGTGGGGTATTGCAGAGCATGGCTGGGTATGGCAGAGTATGGCTGGGTATCACTGAGTATTGCAGAGTATGGCTGGGTATTGCGGGATATTTCAGGGTATTGCAGGGTATGGCAGAGTATTGCGGGGTATTCCAGGGTATGGCAGAGTATTGCGGGGTATGGCAGAGTATTGCGGGGTATGGCAGAGTATTGCGGGGTATGGCAGAGTATTGCGGGGTATGGCAGAGTATTGCGGGGTATGGCAGAGTATTGCGGGGTATGGCAGAGTATTGCGGGGTATGGCAGAGTATTGCGGGGTATGGCAGAGTATTGCGGGGTATGGCAGAGTATTTTGGGGTATTGCAGGGTATGGCAGAGTATTGCGAGGTATTGCGGGGTATGGCAGAGTATTGCGGGGTATGGCAGAGTATTGCGGGGTATTGCAGGGTATGGCAGAGTATTGCGGGGTATGGCAGAGTATTGCGGGGTATTGCGGGGTATGGCAGAGTATTGCGGGGTATGGCAGAGTATTGCGGGGTATTCCAGGGTATGGCAGAGTATTGCGGGGTATGGCAGAGTATTGCGGGGTATGGCAGAGTATTGTGGGGTATTCCAGGGTATGGCAGAGTATTGCGGGGTATGGCAGAGTATTTTGGGGTATTGCAGGGTATGGCAGAGTATTTTGGGGTATTGCAGGGTATGGCAGAGTATTTCGGGGTATGGCAGAGTATTGCGGGGTATTCCAGGGTATGGCAGAGTATTGTGGGGTATTCCAGGGTATGGCAGAGTATTGTGGGGTATTCCAGGGTATGGCAGAGTATTGCGGGGTATGGCAGAGTATTTTGGGGTATTGCAGGGTATGGCAGAGTATTGCGGGGTATGGCAGAGTATTGCGGGGTATTGCAGGGTATGGCAGAGTATTGCGGGGTATGGCAGAGTATTGCGGGGTATGGCAGAGTATTGCGGGGTATTCCAGGGTATGGCAGAGTATTGCAGGGTATAGCACAGTATTTTGGGGTATTGCAGGGTATGGCAGAGTATTGCGGGGTATTGCGGGGTATGGCAGAGTATTGCGGGGTATGGCAGAGTATTGCGGGGTATTGCAGGGTATGGCAGAGTATTGCGGGGTATGGCAGAGTATTGCGGGGTATTCCAGGGTATGGCAGAGTATTGCGGGGTATGGCAGAGTATTTTGGGGTATTGCAGGGTATGGCAGAGTATTGCGAGGTATTGCGGGGTATGGCAGAGTATTGCGGGGTATTGCAGGGTATGGCAAAGTATTGCGGGGTATGGCAGAGTATTGCGGGGTATTGCGGGGTATTGCAGGGTATGGCAGAGTATTGCGGGGTATGGCAGAGTATTGCGGGGTATTCCAGGGTATGGCAGAGTATTGCGGGGTATGGCAGAGTATTGCGGGGTATGGCAGAGTATTGCGGGGTATTCCAGGGTATGGCAGAGTATTGCGGGGTATTGCAGAGGGAATTGCAGAGTATTGCACAGCATTGCAGGGCATGCAGAGTAGTAGGGATGGCTGAGCATGGATGGATGGATGGCTGGATGTCTCTGTGCAGCGCTGTGGGCACTACAGATGCAGCCCACAACGCTGCAACCATCCATCCATCCGCCTCTTCGGTCACTGTGTACCGATCGGTACACAGGAGGGGAGGAGAGGGGGAGGAGAGGAACCGGCGTCATCAGGGGGCGCGCGAGAGCAGAATTCTGGAAGGACGTCCCTGGACGTCCTCCCAGAGTTAAACAACCGCCCTGTAGCCGTCATTTGGCTATGGGCCGGTTGTTAAGTGGTTAAGTAGAGGAACACCCCAAAAAACCACATCAGGATGATCCGGAAGAGCTGTTATATCCATAATGGAAGACCATGCTCCCAGCCCCACGTATATCTGGAGAGTCAACTCATGGGTGCTTAACTCTTTTCAGTATGTATCTACTATTGACAACCACCTTCGAGAATACTTCACACTGAACTCTCAGTCTGTGTCTGATCCATCCATATTCAGTTATGTTCTCACATCAAAAGGCAGAGGTCATTGCAGCTTGGCCAACTTGCTTATTTTCTAGACACACAATCCAAACGCAAGATTGTTAACCCAATAGAAATAGCAGACTCTTTCGCTTTATATTACAGTGCCTTGTACAACTTGAAAAATGATTCTAATACTCCTCAGTAGGGATGAGCCGAACAGCCCCCTGTTCGGTTCGCACCAGAACTTGTGAACAGACAAAAAATTTGTGTGAACACCGTTAAAGTCTATGGGACACGAACGTGAAAAATCAAAAGTGCTAATTTTAAAGGCTTATTTTAAAACTACCGTTTTTTCAGGAGCAGTGATTTTAAGAATGCTTAAAGTGAAGCAATAAAAATGAAATATTCCTTTAACAACAACAGTTCCTGTCAAACTTCAATGACTTTGTCCTGTTGCCATGGTAACAGATTAAATGACTTACAGAGACACCCATTCTAAGGCTTCAAAGAGAACTAAAAAGAATAATAAACTGACGAGCGGGACAACCTTGTGGACCATACCTCTACCTTTCAACCCTTTTTCTTCTTTCTCTTTCCTTTTCTCCACCTTACGATTAAAGCTCATTATCAGAATTTATTTGACCTATATACAGTCTACTTGTAAACAATATGTATAGTAGGTATAAATCATTTAAATACCTACAAAAGTAACTAAGGAAATGATATATATCTTTAATTTAGGTTTACGTGAACCCAATGTTTAATATTTGAAATTTCATGATATTTACCTATATAAACCCTACTGTAAAACAATGAGCTTACTTTATAGATCCTTGTAAACTTACTTTATGTATCTTTATAACATTGTATACTCAATAAACTTCTTTTGACAAGGAAATATTCCTTTAACTATCGTATCTGGGGGTCCCCTAAGTCTGCCTGTAAAGTAGCACATTTTTCCCATGTTTAGAAAAGTACCGCAGCAAAATGAAATTTCTAAAGGAAAAAAAATGTCATTTAAAATTGCCCACGGCTGTAATATATTGCCAGATCCTGGCAATAAACAAAAAATCATTTAAAAAAGCAACAGCTTCGGGTCTGGTATGGATATTAAGGTGAACTCCACACCAACATTTAAAAAAAAATGGTGTGAGGGTCCCCCCCAAAGTCCATACCAGACCCAAATTGCTTGGTATGGGTGGGGGGAACCCATGCCGTTTTTTTCTTAATTATGTCATAGGGCTCCCCTTAACCACTTCAATACACTATATTATATATTGTACACTGCACTATATACCCTGCACTGTATTATATATACTACACTGAGTGCACTATATACTCTGAACTGCAGTATCTATACTATACGGACTGCACTATATACTCTGCTGAAAAATTGGGCCTTAGGTGTTGCTGGTGCCGGAACATGGTAACCCCTCACAGTTACTCTTTTTTGGGCGCAGGAACTGTCCCTGCTGTTAAATATTATTTCAGAGGCTGCTATTTCAGAGACTGCTTACCCTCTTTTAGTGGCCTGGGAGTGTCTGCCTCTGCTTGGAGGCCTTATGGACATGATGGGTATTTTTTATTTTTTTTTAACACTGCACTACACTGTATTATATACTGTGTACACCGCTTGAAATATATTTGAAACTGTACACACTGTATTATATACTGTGTACACCGTTTGCATTGCATTATAAACTGTACAGTGCTGAATGCACTGTATATATAGGCTATGCTGAATGCAGAGTATATATAGATATATATATTAGTAGGCTATGTGTGTGTGTATGTATATATATATATATATAAATAAAATCGAGTTTACACTGTATATATAGGCTATGCTGAATGCAGAGTATATATATATATATATATATATATATATATATATATATATATATATATATATATATATATATATATATAATATAAATATACACAGGTGATACTCGAAAAATTAGAATATCGTGTAAAAGTTAGTGCAAGCTGTGATTTGTTATAATTGTGATGATTATGGCTTACAGCTCATGAAAACCCCAAATCCACAATACACAATATCAGAAAATTAGAATATTACATGCAATCAATAAAACAAGGATTGTACATAGAACAATATCGGACATTTGAAAAGTATAAGCATACATATAAAACGAAAAAACAGGTGTTTTCACCAGGCCGCAGAAACACCACTCAGCGCCAGGTCACGATGCTAATTTCAATGCAGAGAAAAAACATTATAAATATAAAAATTTAAATAAAAATTCATAAGTACATATATACGAGTGAAAACCCACTCTGCAACCAGGCAGAGAGGTAAAAAGCACCAAAGCAGGGTAAGCAGCCGTTTAAAAAACAATACATACATGTAAACACAGTGTTTCATATAATCTAAAAATAGACTGAATTGTCACACTAAACAGCGCTAATGTTGAGCAATAATATAATAAACATGTGGCCAACCACACATGCATAGGAAAATCCTTTAAAAGAAAAGTCCCTTAAAAGAAAATCCCTTAAAAAGAGAAGTGATGTAGAGTTCAGGGTGTAGTTCCAAGAGAGTTCATCAGGTGATCATGAAATATTCCTCAGCGTGCACCTTCCACCGATCACTGCAGATTCCACCCAGTGCGAACACACTCCCCCTAGGGGGTTAAACTCACCAGAACTGGGAAGTAATAAAGCATTCAGAATAATACTCCATGCCAGCAACTGTTGTTAACACCACTCAGGAGGGATCACGGATGTTCAGGGCTCATAATAAGTCTTCTTTTTACCCTTCTGGATCCCCCAGCCTCCCGGTAATTCCTCCCGTTCTCCGGTGACCTCATAGGGAAAATCACGCAATTATTATGAGCCCTGAACATCCGTGATCCCTCCTGAGTGGTGTTAACAACAGTTGCTGGCATGGAGTATTATTCTGAATGCTTTATTACTTCCCAGTTCTGGTGAGTTTAACCCCCTAGGGGGAGTGTGTTCGCACTGGGTGCAATCTGCAGTGATCGTTGGAAGGTGCACGCTGAGGAATATTTCATGAACACCTGATGAACTCTCTTGGAACTACACCCTGAACTCTACATCACTTCTCTTTTTAAGGGATTTTCTTTTAAGGGACTTTTCTTTTAAAGGATTTTCCTATGCATGTGTGGTTGGCCACATGTTTATTATATTATTGCTCAACATTAGCGCTGTTTAGTGTGACAATTCAGTCTATTTTTAGATTATTTGAAACACTGTATAAGCATACATATGTACTCAGTACTTGGTTTAGGCCCCTTTTACAGTAATTACTGCCTCAATGCGGCATGGCATGAAAGCTATCAGCCTGTCGCACTGCTGAGGTGTTATGGAAGACCAGGATGCTTCAATAGCGGCCTTCAGCTCTTCTGCATTGTTTGGTCTCATGTCATTCACCTTTGTCTTGGCAAAGCCCCGTAGATTCTCTATGGGGTTCAGGTCAGGCGAGTTTGCTGGCCAATCAAGCACAGTAATCCTATGGTCATTAAACCAGGTTTTGGTGCTTTTGGCAGTGTGGGTAGGTGCCAAGTACTGCTGGAAAATGAAGTCTGCATCCCCATAGAGCTCGTCTGGGGAAGCAAGCATGAAGTGCTCCAAAATCTCCTGGTAGACGGCTGCGTTGACCCTGGACTTAATGAAGCACAGTGGACCAACACCAGCAGATGACATGGCTCCCCAAATCAACACAGACTGTGGAAACTTCACACCGGACTTCAAGCATCTTGCAGTGTCTGCCTCTCCATTCTTCCTCCATACTCTGGGTCCTTGGTTTCCAAATGAGATGCAAAATTTGCTCTTATCAGAAAAGAGGACTTTGGACCACTGAGCAACAGACCAGGTCTGTTTTTCTTTAGCCCAGGTAAGAAGCTTCTGACATTGTTTGTTGTTCAGGAGTGGCTTGACAAGAGGAATACGACATTTGAAGCCCATGTCCAGGATCCGTCTGTGTGTGGTGGCTCTTGATGCACAGCCTCAGTCCACTCCTTGTGAAAGTCCCCAACACTTTTGAATGGCCTTTTCCTGACAATCCTCTCCAGGCTGCGGTGATCCCTGCTGCTTGTGCACCTTTTCCTTCCACACTTTTCCCTTCCACATACTTTTCTATTAACCGGTTCAGCCCCGGAAGATTTGGCTGCTAAATGACCAAGCCATTTTTTGCGATTCGGCACTGCGTCGCTTTAATTGACAATTGCGCGGTCGTGTGACGTTGTACCCATACAAAATTGGCATCCTTTTTTTTCCCACAAATAGAGCCTCCTTTTGGTGGTATTTGATCGTCTCTGCGGTTTTTATTTTTTGCGCTATAAACAAAAATAAGAGCGACAATTTTTAAAAAAACACAATATTTTTTTACTTTTTGCTATAATAAATCCACATTTTTTTTTTAAAAAAAAGCTATTTTCTTTCTCAGTTTAGGCCGATATGTATTCGACATATTTTTTGTAATAAAAATCGCAATAAGCGTATATTGCTTGATGTGCACAAAAGTTATAGCGTCTACAAAATAGGGGATAGATTTATAGCATTTGTATTATTATTTTTTTTTTTTACTAGTAATGGCGGCGATCTGCGTTTTTTATTGGGACTGTGACATTATGGCGGACACATCGGACAATTTTGACACGTTTTTGGGACCACTGACATTTATACAGCGATCAGTGTTATAAAAATGCATTGATTACTGTAAAAATGTCACTGGCAGTGAAGGGGTTAACACTAGGGGGCGATCAAGGGGTTAACCGTGTTCCCTAGTGTGTGTTCTAACTGAAGGGGGATAGGACTGACTAGGGGAGATTACAGATCGCTGTTCATACTCTGTATGAACAGACAATCTGTCTCTTCTCCCCTCAGAGAACCAGGATCTCTGTGTTTACACACAGAGATCCCGGTTCTCACTGTGTCACGAGCGATCGCGGGAGCCCAGGGGCCATCGGTCCCGGGGGCGAGCAGCGAGAGCGCACGCGCCCCTAGTGACCACCAGAAGAAGCAACGTAACATAACAGCGATTCACGCAGCCGAGCCATGTTGTCGCAGTACAACTGCGGCGGCTGGTCGGCAAGCGGCTAATGTGCTTTGATACAGCACTTTGGGAACATCCAACTTCTTTTGCAATTACCTTTTGAGGCTTTCCCTCCTTATGGAGGGTGTCAATGATGGTTTTCTGCACAACTGTCAGGTCAGCAGTCTTTCCCATGATTGTGATTCCTACTGAACCAGACTGAGAGACCATTTAAAGGCTCTGGAACCCTTTGCAGGTGTTATATCTTAAATAGCTGATTAGATTGGGACACTTTGAGCCTAGAATATTGTACCTTTTCACAATATTCTAACGTTGTGAGATTGTGGATTTGGAGCTGTAAGCCATAATGATCACAATTATGACAAATCACGGCTTGAATTATCTTGCTTTGCATGTAATGAGTCTATCCCATATATTAGTTTCACCTTTTCAGTTGCATTAGTGAAATAAATGAACTTTTGCACGATATTCTAATTTTTCGAGTATCACCTGTGTGTGTGTGTGTGTCTGACTGAATATAGTTAACACTGTATATATAGGCTATGCTGAATGCACAGTGTGTATGTATGGGTGTGTGTGTGTATATATATATATATATATCTCTATAACTGGTTACAGTAATATCTTTCAGTACACAAAGCTCTTTTTCTATTTTATATTGGTAACTGTGATATATATTATGTATATATATGTGTGTGTGTGTGTGTATATGTATGTGTGTATGTATATATATATATAATATATCATATCTTATTCTCATAAAGAGAAAAAAAAACAGGATAGCCCAAAACATTACTAAATCAAAAACAACAAAATATTAAACAAAATCGGGGGCCAACTCCTCCATAACCTCTCGTCTCTCGTGCTGTGTGCTGTTATTCGTCCAGAGCCAAACTCCCACATTCACATCTCACAGTGGGTACAGATCTGCTTTCTACACATCAGATCAGCTTTCTAACATAGATCAGCTTTCCAACATAGAAGAATATTAAATTGCAATAATGCTCTCATACTGTTACTCAACTTCATCCTCAAGTTCCAGTAGTGGGCTACAAGTATTCGGAAGATCAAATTTATCAGCAATAAACTGAGTCACCTGTGACCATATGGGCTGTGTCCTATTACAGTCCCATACCATATGGATAAAGGATCCTTCTGCTGCTAAACATTTATGACAAATGGGGTTGTTTCTCCTTCTCATTTTATACAGTCTGAGTGGAGTGTAATACATTTGGTGTAGATATCGAAGTTGTATCATCTTGTCCTTAGCAGATATAACTGTGGGCATATAAGATGTCAACACTTCCCCCCCATTGTTCCTCCGTTAGTTCTGGTATAACAACGGTCCATCTATCTCTAGTTTTCTTTTCTTTTGGGTGTTATTTGCCTATGAGTGCACTATAACGGGTGTATATCAATTTAGTGTAATCAGGGGCGGAGAGGAGTTTTTCTATAGTAGAGTTTTCAAGGAGTACTGGTTCAGTCCCAAACTGAGTATGAGCTGCATGTTTCTGGAATGCCCAGGAGTCCGGAATGTCCAGTTCTCTCTTCAGTTGTGTGAACGATTTAAGTTTACCTTTTTAGTATAATTGGTGGAGGTAGGTGAGTCCATATTTAGCCCATTTATAGCCATCTTCCAGATGGAAAAATTCCTTCAGATGGGGATTGAACCAGAGCGGGGCATTGGGTGATAAGTGGATGGGGCCATCTGCTGATGGGATCCAGTGCAACATTTGTAATTTGTGTTCTTGTTCTTCAGGGTGATGGAGCCCCCCAGCCCACATTACACCAAGTCTCTGTTCTACTGGAAGAAGAGAGCTCGACTGGAGTATATGCGTCTTCTACAGCTAAAGAGAATGCAGGCCAACACTGCAGCTGGGGTCAGTGATCTTTTGAAATAATCTTGATTTTAAAAAATGTTTATTTAGATGCATTTGGTTTTTCTGCTGCCTTCAGGAGACTGGACACTGGCAAACAAAGCTTGTAAGGGCAGTATAATTCCACCAACTCCCAGAAGGCATGAATTTTTTGCTAGTGTGAAAAGGGAACCAGCATTTTCTCACTGTTTTATGAGAAGCAAACCTTTTCTACCTATTCTCATTCGTAATCTTAAACTTTCTAAGGCTTTTTCTCCATTGCAGAATCTTGAATTAAAAGCATAGGCCTAGTCAGCAGCTTGTTTGGCATCCAAACAAGCTGCTGATTTGGCCTGTGCTTTGAATTCACACTGGAAAAAAAAACATTGTAGGTCCAGTTCACTTCTGGTTTGTTCACTTTGTTGCCAGTCAAGCCCTGATAAAGGAGGGCACTCATACCCCCAAAATGCATTGGCTACTTTTTAAAATGGACCCCTGACCTTTAGTGGAATAAAGTAGTATCTGGACCTCTTAAAAGTGGTTTGGAGCTTTATTTTCAACCCTTTTTTACATCACACTACAAGCCAAGGAGACTTGTGGAGATCCTCTGGGGTGTAGAAGCCGCCTGCCCAGGAACCAGATCATTTACACCAACAGTAATACCTTAAACCACTTCCGGACCGGCTCATGCCGATATACGTCGGCATTTTGAAGAGGGATATCGTTGTTATGGCAGCAGCTAGCTACCATAACCCCGGTATCCTCTTCTTCAGTGAGAGGTCCGGTCTCAGATAAAAGTGGTCTCTGCGGTGGATTCGCCGCAAGATCACTTTTACTGGCGGCGGGAGAGGGGCCTCCCGCCGCTTTCTGGTGCCCCCAGCTGCTTACCGGAGCCGTCGGTAGCGGCGGAGGCGATCAGGTCCTCTCCCTGACTTGGTATAGTGAGGGGAAGATGGCGGAAGCGATGTCAAAACATCACTTACACCCATAGCTCTTAAAGCAACATTTATTTATTTATTTTTAAATTACATTTAATTTTTTTGGTAAATATGAGATCTGAGGTCTTTTTGACCCCAGATCTCATATTGAAGAGGTCCTGTCATGCTTTTTTTCTATTACAAGGGATGTTTACATTCCTGGTAATAGGAATAAAAGTGACACAATGTTTTAATTTTTTTTCTTTTAAAAGAACAGTGTAAAAATTAAAAATAAGAGGTAAAATAAATAAGAAAAAAAAATTTCCAGCTCGCGTGCAGAAGCGAACGTATACGTGCGCAGTGCCCGTATATGAAAACGGTGTTCAAACCACACATGTGAGGTATCACCATGATTGGTAGAGCGAGAGCAATAATTCTAGCCCTAGACCTCCTCTGTAACTCAAAACATGCAACCTGTAGAATTTTTTTTATGTCGCCTATGGAGATTTTTAAGGATAAAAGTTTGTCACCATTCCACGAGTGGGCGCAATTTTGAAGTGTGACATGTTGGGTATCAATTAACTCAGCGTAACATTATCTTTCACAATATAAAAAAACATTGGGCTAACTTTACTGTTGTTTAATTTTTTAATTCAAAAAAGTGTATTTTTTCCAAAAATAGTGCAGACAGCACTAAGACAGCTGCGCAAATATGGAGTGACATAAAGTATTGCAACAACCGCTATTTTATTCTCTAGGGTGTTAGAAAAAATATATATAATGTTTGGGGGTTCTAAGTAATTTTCTACCAAAAAAACCTCCCGCTGCTGTCATTTAAATCCAATGACGCATGGCCGGGGGCTGGGCCTAGTTGGCATTCATGTCTATGGATGCAAATGCTGGACTCAGGAGCGTGCCCGCAAGGTAACCCCCCAGGGAGAGCGCATCAGAACCAGGCCACTTCTTGTGATACAGCAATGCGTTATTTTACCTGAAAATTGCGCAGTCATGCAACACTGTACCCAAATAACATTTTTTTTTTATTCCCACAAATAGAGCTTTATTTTGGTGGTATTTGATCACCACTGTATTTTTTTATTTTTTGCGCTAAAAACAAAAAAAAAAAGACTATTTTGAAGAAAAATACTTTTTACTTTCTGCTATAAAACATATCCAATAAAAAAATGTAAAAAAATATTTCTTTATAAATTTTTTTTTTAAAGGTTTTATTTGCCAAATGTACGTACATACATAGTATAAAGTAATGCAAACAGGATACAATTATAGTTGCATATGTCAGTATATTATTGCCATACAGGAGTCTTTACTTTTCCCATAACTGAAGGTAATACAGTACAAATAGCTCTTTTAACCAGTTGATGTCGATAACTGTGATGTAAACTATCATCATCTTATAACGCATTAAAAGTAAAAAAATAAAGAACAAAAAAAACTTGGAGGTAAGTACCTCCAGAACCATGTAATTTCCCCAAAACCATGCTCTCCCACTTTCTTCTTATGTTATATATAACTCTACCGTTTTCATACAAAAATTATTTTTTAGATATCATTTGGTACAGTTTGCCTGGAGTTTATCCCTTCCCCACACTTTATTGAATTTTTTTGCATATCCCCTGGTTTCATAAGTCATTATATACAATGTATTATTGGTATTAACTAGTCCTTTCCAAGCAGATAATGTAAGATGGTCCCTTTCAATCCAGTTGAGGACAATTTGCTTTCTAACATAATAAAATAGTAGTCTCAGGAGTGTTCTTATTTTGTTACTCATGACTTCATCTTCTATAATACCTAAGAGACCCAACAGTGGGCTACATATGTTCGGGAGATCAAACGTATCCGCAAGAAACAGGGTTACCTGCGACCATAAGGGCCGTATCCTATTGCAGTCCCACACCATGTGTATAAAGGTACCTTCTGCTGCTAAACACTTATGACATGTGGGGTTGTCTTTTCTTCCCATCTTATATAATCTGTGTGGGGTATAATACATTTGATGCAGGTATCTCAGTTGTATCCGTTTGTCCCTGTCAGAAATAACCGTGGGCATATGTGAGGTCAGTACTTCCTCCCATTGTGCCTCGGTAAGTTCCGGGACAATAGCGGTCCGTCTGTCTCTAAATTTCTTTTCCCTCGGGTATTTTTTATCCATGAGTGCAGTATAGTATGTGGATATTAGTTTAGTATGATCAGATGCAGCAAGGAGTGTTTCTAGTTTAGTGTTTTCAAGAAGTACTGGCCCCATTCCGAACTGAGCGTGAGTTGCATGTCTCAGCCTGATGAATTGAAATGTCCAGGAATCAGGGACACCTAGCACACTCCTCAGCTGCGCAACTGACTTTAATTCACTGTTGTCATACAATTGATGCAAGTATGTAAGTCCAAATTTGGTCCATCTATGTCTGTCCTCTAGGTGGATAAATTCCTTCAAACATGGGTTAAACCATACTGGAGCATTAGGTGACAAATGTAGAGGGCTTCAGTTATGTGTTTAATACAAATCCCCAGCACCCGCTTAGCTGATCTGAGCATGGTAATACCTCCTGCTGTAGGGACTTCCCCTCTATAAAAAAAAAGTTCAGTAGTGCCTCATAGGAGGTCGCCACAGCTGCCTCAACCGCTATTGCGGTGTTGCTCAGCTGTGGGAACATACGCCAATGAATCTGCACCAGCTGTGATGCCAGATAATAGAGGCGTAGGTCAGGTACTGCCAGACCACCCCTCCGCACTGGTAATTGCAAGATGACCAGTGATACTCTAGCTGCATTATCACCCCATAAAAAAGGAGGTCAGCAGGGAATCAATGTATCTGAAAGTTTTCTTTGGAATATATATCGGGGCATTTATAGAGCACATATAGAAATTTCGGTAGGGGGGGGCAGGAGGCGGAGCCTAGCGGAGCAGACATGCATTGTTAGAGCTCCACACCGCTGAGGAGAGAAGAGAAGGACAAAGCGGAGCCTGCAGGCTCAAAAGGTATCCATTTGAACCTTTTTGCACCAGGGAACAAACTGTGAAAGTTTGGGAAGGAAATATGGTACTGGGAGGAAACCGTGGCAGAAATAAAAATCACCTCACAAAGAGCTCACAGGCACTCACTGCAGCTGAAGCAGCTCCAGTCACCTCACAAGATACAGCATCAGGGCGCTCTCACAGACAGAAAATGTCACAGCAAGACTCTCCATTTGAGTCAGATACAGAACAAATCCTCTCACAAACTTCTCCACAAGCCTCCTCAGTATCCCCAGTAATATTATTACAATTTGAAAAGATGCTTCATAAGGCTTTAAAACAAACCTCAGACCAAATAACAAAAAGCCTAACCAAAGAAATAAGAGAGCTGGGAAACCGCACCGCAGCCTTATAATATATATATTATTACCTAACTAGTTCCTAGAATTATGTTTTTGTTTATTCTAATCTGAAGCAATACAACCTCAATTTTATGAGTTAACATATCTAAACAGTTACATATGAATAAAATATGTAATTGTTTACTCTAAAAGGGTTAAAATCCCAAAACATTTAAAACTATCTTCATCAATACCAAAGTTATTAACAGTACCTTTCTAACTGAATTATTTAGCCTAGGGCAAGACTAACCATATACAACCACCCTGGAATAAATAATTTCAACAAAAACTATATTCTGCACTCCAATTAATGAAACATCATTTTGATGTCTTTTGACATAGCACTTCTCTCCTGTAAGCGGAAGATCCTGGTACCCCCATTAGCCCTCCTCATTCTCCCAACCATATTATGTGGGAGTGTGACGAAGGCACTTATTCCCCTGAGAGAGATATTTATTCTCTTTCACGGGTAAATTGTGATTACTTGCAAAAAATAATTTATACAATGTATCATCTAATCTCATATGTTTTTTGTTTACTCTTTACTCCAGAATTCACTGGTTTCTTTTCTATCTATTCATCTCTTCAGTCCACACAGGTTGATCTGCGCAGTCAGCTCTGCATAACAAAAAGTAAGTCAAAACTATTTGATCTATTGCCATGGCACCACTAAATATACTTTCCCTGAATGTTCAGGGAATAAATGTCCCTCAAAAAAGGACCAAAGCCTTCCGTACTTTCCATAACAAGAAGGCTCACATAGTATGCCTCCAAGAAACACACTTCACCAAAGATTCTACTCCAAAATATATTTCTCCTTTTTATCAACAAATTTACATGGCTTCTGCCTGTACCAAGCAAAGGGGAACTCTAATTGCATTTCACCGATCCACACCATTCACCTTATCAGAAATTAAAGACCCAGAAGGTAGATACCTGATACTCATGGGTTATATAATGGATACAGCAATCACGGTGATTTCCTACTACGCTCCTAACAAACAACCTACACCATTCCTCTCACATATATTACAAGTGATTAATACACACAAAATAGGAACAGTGATAATGTGTGGGGATTCGAACCAGGTCCTTTTACACCATCCAAAATAACCTCTAGATTACCTTTTTCTCAACTTCTTTCCAAATACAATCTGGTAGATTCGTGGAGAGAAAGTAACCCAATGAAAAAGAAATTCACTTATTTCTCGCACCCTCATCAAACCTTCACCAGAATAGATCATATTTTTCTAACAATAGGAATGATACCAGAAATTATTGCATCAGATATAATTCCGATTCCGTGGCCTGACCATAATGCAGTATACACTACTATAGCCTCAGCCATACCAAAAGCGCATGACCCAACGTGGTACTTACCGGACATAATGCTCAAACACCCACTACATCAGATGGCCATTGAACAAGCTTTAAAGGAATACATATCAATTAATAATACAACAGACATCTCCCCAATAACACTGTGGGAAGCTCATAAGCCTGTCTTGCGTGGTACAATACAAAGACAAATGGCACTATTTAAACGGGAACGCAAAAATCTAGCAAAAAAACTAGAACTCAATTTTAATGCAGCCTACATATCATTTCAAGATAATCCATCTCAGAGTACAAAATCTCATCTGGAAAAATCTAGATTGGAATACGATCTATTTCTCACTGAGTCCGTTGATAAATCCCTCAAACGCTCCAAACACAATTTCTACATGAATACAAACAAACCAGGTACATATTTGGCTCGGGCATTCAATTCAACTAACAAATCTTTCAAACCAATACGTTTGAAATTATCAAAAAATGTTTACACTTGTAATCCAGTTAAAATAGTCCATAAATTTCACTCACATCTCGCAACTTTATACAAGACAAACAATGAATTTAATCCTACAGAGGCTGAATCCTTCTTCTCAAAAATAACCTTACCTGAGTTATCTCAGAATCAAAAAAGCAGTTTGGATGAGCCTATAACTATAGATGAAGTTGCTAACGCCATAAAAGACCTAAAACTTAACAAAAGACCAGGCCCAGACGGCTACTCGGCTTTATACTATAAAACATTCTCAGAAATACTCTCTCCCATTCTCACTGAAACTTTTAACAAACTTCTAGATGGACATTCTTTTCGGCAAGAAACACTAATGGCAATTGTTTGTATAATCCCAAAACCCCTTTCTGATGATACTTCCTGTGTGAATTATCGGCCTATCTCTCTGTTAAACCTTGATATTAAATTATTAGCAAAAATAATAGCAAAACGCCTCAATAGCATTATAGGAATATTAATACATAGAGATCAAGTAGGCTTCATGCCAAATAGACAGGCAGGCGATAATATACGCAGGGCAGTGTTATTGGCACATATTGCTAAAAAACGGAAAATCCCTTTATGTTTTCTATCTCTCGATATTAAGAGGGCATTTGACACAGTATCCTGGCAATATATGCAATATTCATTACAAAAATGGGGTTTTGGACCCCACTTTTTAACATGGATCAAAGCATTATATAATGAACCCAAAGCCTATATAAAATATGCTGGATACAAATCTGAAGCCTTTAAGATCGAAAGAGGTACCCGACAGGGTTGCCCATTATCTCCCTTATTATTTGCCCTTATACTCGAACCCATGGCCCAATACATCAGAACAAACCAAACTATAACTGGCATTGAAGTAGGAGGTATTACACACAAATTATGTATATTTGCAGACGATATATTACTTTTTCTATCATCACCACAGGTCTCTGGTCCTAACTTAATACCAGCTCTTGATGGATTTGCAGCCCTATCCGGCCTTATGATTAATCCTAAGAAATGCCTAGTGCTTAATATTTCACTCACAAATATGGAATTGATCCCGGCTAGGGCTGCACTCCCATTCACATGGGCAGAAAAATCAATCCCATATCTTGGAATTCATTTAACAGCATCTCATTCTGACTTATTCTCAACCAATTATCCTCCTGTATTAAGACAGATCACAAATCTAATAAAACAATGGTCGCAACTTCCTTTATCCTGGATAGGGAAGATTAATGCAATCAAAATGACTATTCTACCCAAATTGCTTTATCTATTCAGAGTCCTCCCTATTCCAATTCCTTCCTATTTTTTGAGAATAGTACAAAAAAGAGCAACTTCGTTTATATGGGGCTCTTCTAAACCACGTATACCTATACACACACTACATCTTCCCAAAAATAAAGGAGGCCTGGGATACCCTAATTTTACTAACTACTACAGAGCAGCACATTTGGCCAGTCTGTCCAAATACCATGCAAAACAGGAAATCCCATTATGGGTATTTATAGAGGCTTCAGAAAATGACCCTCTATTAATATCAAATTTATTATGGCTTGATCCTAAAGACCGCTTTAAAATTCATAATCCCATAACTAAACACTTCTTATCTCTCTGGGATAAACTAAAAACCAAATATCAGTTACAATCTCCACACAATCCTCTGCTTTCTTTTATCAGAAATCCGGCCTTTTATCCGGCATGGATCTACCCAAATACTTTTAAAGCTTGGACAACATCAGGCATTCAGACACTAAATGACTTCATAGCATCTAAATCATTCCTTTCATTCCCATCGCTTAGAGAAAAATATGATCTACCAAACTTTGAGATATTTAGATATCTCCAAATCAAAAATTTCTATACACCATTCCTAAAGGGGGATGCACCATTATCCCAATTATCCATTTTTGAATCAATCTGTACAAAAGATCCATTTGCTAAAGGTACAATTTCATCACTTTATAATCAATTATATGGAGTAGCAAATCTTAATAGACCCTCTTACGTTCAGAGGTGGGAGGAGGACCTGGGACGAACTTTAGAAGACACGGACTGATCTAACATATGGCTCACATCTAAGTCATCTTCACCCAACATCTTAGCACTGGAGACAAATTATAAAGTCCTAACTCGCTGGTACCTTGTACCCGCTAGAGTGGCAAAATATTCACCTAATACCTCAGCTCTTTGTTTTCGAGGATGCCCAGAAATAGGCACATATTTACACATATGGTGGACGTGCCCAGTAATCCAAACCTTCTGGAAGGAAGTCTTCGTGATTGCATCTAAAATATTTTAAAAAATAATACAACCAGATCCATATTTAACTTTACTTAATCTAAAACCGGAATGGTTAACACTCTCTCAATTCAAACTTATGATCCAACTAATAACGGCTGCAAAACAAACAGTGGCCAAGGCATGGAAATCTCCTACATTGGTACTAGCAGAAACAATTCACAGAATGAATAATACAATGTCCCATGCTAAGATGGTAGCCATCGATCAAAACCAAATTCCAAAATTTGAAAAACTTTGGCATCCTTGGATAAAACAACAGTTCCTGTCAAACTTCAATGACTCTGTCCTGTTGCCATGGTAACAGATTAAATGACTTACAGAGACACCCATTCTAAGGCTTCAAAGAGAACTAAAAAGAATAATAAACTGACGAGCGGGACAACCTTGTGGACCATACCTCTACCTTTCAACCCTTTTTTTTCTTTCTCTTTCCTTTTCTCCACCTTACGATTAAAGCTCATTATCAGAATTTATTTTACCTATATACACTCTACTTGTAAACAATATGTATAGTATGTATAAATCATTTAAATACCTACAAAAGTAACTAAGGAAATGATATATATCTTTAATTTAGGTTTACGTGAACCCAATGTTTAATATTTGAAATTTCATGATATTTACCTATATAAACCCTACTGTAAAACAATGAGCTTACTTTATAGATCCTTGTAAACTTACTTTATGTATCTTTATAACATTGTATACTCAATAAACTTCTTTTGACAAGGAAATTTCGGTAGGAAAATCATTTTAAACAAATTAGCTCTGCCTAGTAACGTGAGCAGAGCTTCCATTTCTGTACCCTATCTCGGAAGGTTCTAATTACGGGCCAAAGGTTCACCTCTGTAAATGAGTCCACTGGTAGTTGGATATTAATTCCTAAGTATTTAAATTGGGTCGTCACAGGTAGAGGGCATTGAGCAGGAGGTACTAAGTTTGGCTGTGGATCTAGAGGAAACAATGTCGACTTAAGGAG
Organism: Aquarana catesbeiana; assembly: GCF_042186555.1. Taxonomy (NCBI): domain Eukaryota; kingdom Metazoa; phylum Chordata; class Amphibia; order Anura; family Ranidae; genus Aquarana; species Aquarana catesbeiana. The sequence continues at coordinate 108,393,310 of NC_133335.1, forward strand.
AATGCAGCACTTAGTGACATTTCCGGGTCTCCCAAATATAGGAGCATATTGTCCGCATATAAGGACACTCGTTCCTCCAGACCCCCAACCAACGGTCCTTTGATGGTATCCTGAGTTCTAATTTTAGCTGCAAGTGGTTCTATGGCTAGAACAAACAGGAGAGATCACCCCTGCCGATCTTAAAAGTATTCGATATAAGCCCATTTACTCTAAAGCTATGTACACACAATAGGATTTTCTGACAACAAAACCGTTGATTTTTTTCTGAAGGATGTTGGCTCAAACTTGCATACACACAAATGTTGTCAGAAATTCCGAACGTCAAGAACGCGGTGACGTACAACACGTACAACGAGCCAAGAAAAATGAAGTTCAATAGCCAGTGCGGCTCTGCTTGATTCCGAGCATGCGTGGACTTTTGTGCGTCGGAATTGTGTACAAACACTCGGAATTTCCGACAACAAGTCTTGTTGTCAGAAAATTTGAGAGCTTGCTCTCAAACATTTCTTGAGGGAAATTCCAAGAACAAATACACACGTTTGGACTTTCCGACAACAAGCTCACATCCAACATTTGTTGTTGGAAAATCCTATCATGTGTACGGCCCAACATACTTGCTCAGGGATCTTTGTAAAGTAGTTTAACCCAGGTTATAAATTTGGGTCCAAAGCCTAGCGTAACAAGTAGGGAGAAGAGATAATCCCATTCGACCGAGTTGGGTGCTTTTTTAGTATCTAGTGATGCTATCACTCTTTTGCCTATATTAGTATGTGGAATTTGCAAGTTTACATAGAGTCTCCTGAGGTTCATTTGGGTACAGCGTCCTGGTATAAATCCCGTCTGATCTGAATAAATCAGTTTAAGGATTGCCGATTGCAACCTATTGGCCAAAATTTTGGCCAATATCTTGACATCAGAGTTGATCAAGGATTTCGGTCTATATGATTCACATTCTTGTGGATCTTTCCCTGGTTTTGGAATTACCACAATCAGAGCCTCATGCATGGACTCTGGAAGTATACCCTCCTCTGCTGCTATAAAAACTTTTTGTAGATGTGGCGCCAGGTTCTTCCTATGTAGTTGATACGATTCAGCCAGAAAACCGTCCAATCCAGGCGATTTTCCCGGCTTAAAGGAGGAAATGGTACTACATATTTCTTCTTGTGTAATGGGGGTGTTCCAAAGCTGCACCATCTTCCAAGTCCAGAGAAGGGAGATTTAGGTTCTCCAAATAGGAGGACAACTCCTGATCTGTATGTCTGGACTGGGACTGATAGAGGGTTTCGTAGAACTCCAAAAATGTGTTTAGAATTCCCTGAGAGTCTCTCACCACGTCTCCCCGTCGGTATTTAAGTTGTAGTACAGAGGTCGGAGCATATATAGGCTTTGCTAGAAAGGCTAGTAAGCGACCACTTTTGTCACCAAAATTGTCACCAAAATTCAAAGAAGTATCTGGTTTGATGTAATTGTTTTTTTGTATTGCGTTCAGTCAGAAGTAGCTTATACTGTCTCGTCAGGTCTTGCCAAGATTGATAGGTACTAGGGGATGGGTCTTGAATATACTTCTGTTCAGCAACAGAGTTCTACATGTTTCATGTCAGAGTTTAAGGCCTTGGAGAAATCCCTTGTCTCTTTAGCGAACACTCCACTCATAGTGGCTTTAAAGGCCTCCCATTGATTGTGCATCGTGGTTTCGGCGCCATTCTCTCTCCAATAATGACTAATAGCCGATTTGCATTTCAGGGTCACATATTCCTCCTGCAGCCATTGTGTATTCATACGCCATTGTCTTCTCCCAGTGGGGACATTTAAATCTATTATGACCTCCATCGAGGAGTGGTCTGATAAGGCTCTGGGAAGATATCTGACCCCGTATATAATCAGAAGACCATCTATGGAGGATAGCAGCAGGTCTATTCTGGTTAGTGTCTTATAAGTCTCCGAGTGACAGGAGTACTCTCTGACTCCAGGATTGTTTTGATGCCACACGTCAGTAAGAGCATAGTTTTCCAGCCATGAAGAGAGAGTGTGGCGTGAGTCAGAAGCACATCCATGTCTGTCCAGAGCCCCATCTGAAACCGCATTAAAATCGCCTATCAACAACAGTGGGCCTTGTGCGATCTGTACAGCCTCTTTTAGAATATCTTCTAATATTTGGAAAGAGAATGGCGGTGAAATACACACAGACCAATATTAAGTATACATTGAACATTTGACATACCAGTATAGCGTATCTACCATTAGGATCTGATTTGACCTGTATAATATGTGCTGCTGCCTTTTTTGTAAGCAGAATAGCAACCCCTCGTGAATATGTGGAATATTCGGCATGGATAACTCTCACAACATTGGCTTTTTTTTTTAATGCCATAACTTTAGACCCTTGTAGGTGTGTCTCCTGCAGTAGAATAATATGGGGTTTATACCTTTTTATAAAATCAAATACGAGGGATCTCTTTACCTTCGAGTTCATACCACGTACATTCCAGGACAGTACACTTATCTTACCCGCCATTTATATAGGAAGGATACCAGTAAACGTTCCCTGGGAGAGCAGTGGCCGACCACTCTTTGGTCAGCTCATCCGTCCTGTGGGAATAAAAACAGAGAAACAACAGCACACAGCACTAACCAATAACACACAACATCCCTTCCCTCCCTGCACGCAACCCCAACATGTTGTGCTCCCGTATCCCATAACTGCAACAGTAAATGACCTTGGGGGGGTCACAGGTCTTTAGTACCACACCAGTCTCTTGAAGGAGCTCAGTAATGTCCGGTACTATAACCAGTTCTTCCTTAAGGTATCTCCATGGGAAACCCCTCCCCCCGGGGGATACAGCACAAGGATGTAGTGTAAAGATCCGAACTGGACAGTAGAAGAAAATTCAGGGATATGAAAATAAAAATAGATGAAGAAATGTAAGTCAGTCTACAGACGTATGATTAGTCTATCTGGGAGCTGAGAAAGAAAAGTCTCAACGCAGGTGTTCATTAGAATTGTAGGAGTCATTTTTCTAGTCAGCTTACCAGTCGGGGTGGGACTTAACGCAAAATGAACGTAGTGTCAGGAAGAAAATAAAGAACTACACCTCTATATAGCCAGAGTGTGCACGAGTGGCCTGTCTCACCGGCAGAGGGTTAAAAGAAACATAGATTCTTTATCCATGTGAGGGGGGGGCTATTGCGCCCCCTAGCATCCAACCAACGTGATGCTTCCGGGGGGGGGTGTTGAAGAAGAAAACTTTGCCCCTTTCCACCACTCTCAGTTTTGCAGGATATAGCATACTATACGCCATTTGTAAATCTCGCATCCTTTTCTTCACATGAACAAAACTGGCATTTTGTCACTGTGTAGCCGCTGAGAAGTCAGGGTAGATTAAAATGCGATTTCCATTATACTGTAGGTCACCCAGGGATCGTGCCGCACGAAGGATGTTTTTTCACGGTCTCTGAAGTGCAGTATGCGTGATATAATGGGGCGTGGGTGAGGTTTAGATGGTGTTCTATGGGCCCGTTCTATGGCAAATAAATGTGAAAATGTGGTATCTGCCATATTGTCCTAAATTTAAAGTTCTAAGAAGTCCTCAGGTTGTTTACCCTCTGCTTTCTCAGGGAACCCCACAAAGCGGACATTGTTTCTTGTTTGACGGTCCTCCATGTCCCCCAATTTATCAGTGTGGGCAGTGATTTCTCTTTGCAGAGTTTGTGCTGTGCTTTCTAATGGGCGGACTACATCCTCCAGGTCACTGATTCTATTTTCAGCTTCCGTGGCCCTCTCCCTAATATTCTGCACATCTTGCTTAATAAAAAACATTTCTGCCCGCATGCCGTCTATATGTGCTGTTAGGGTGGTTTGGCATGTAAATATGGCCTCCATTATTTGCTTCAGGTAAGGTTCCCCTTCTCCCTCTGCCAGCGCTGGATCCCTTGAATCTGTGTGGGGCAGCCTGTCTAAGGAGAGGCCCCTTCTCAGGCCTCTAGGTTAGTGGGGGATAGAGTCTCTCTGCTCTGCTGTGTATTGCCTAGTATCTTTGGATTCGTAGGAATTGCTCTGATGAGAACATGTTTCTCACCGAAGCCAAAAAAACTACAAATTAGACTGCAAAACGGGGTTATTCCCCAACAAGCCTTAAAAAAAGCCTTTAGAAGGGCTAAAGAAAAAAACAGATATAGCCTACTTTTTGACATTTCTAAAAAAATTATCAACACTACCCTACAACAGACACAAATAAGGGTCATCACCGCCTACAGTAAGCAACATCAAGCCCTGAGAAGAATCCTACAGAAACATTGGCATATTCTGCAGATCGATCCACTATTAAATCAGTTCATAGCGAGGAACCCACTAATTATGTTTAAACGCACAAGGTCCTTAAAGGACAAATTGGTGACCAGTGAATACACTGGTGAATTTAGAGGAGACCCTTGTAAACGCTTGGGCATTTTCACGTGTGGAGGCTGCTCAAAGTGCCAATTTATGAACATCGATAAGAATGTTACCTAATGGGCTAAGATTTAAACCTTCCCACTTTGCAAACTGCCACACACATGGGGTAGTCTACTTGTTGACATGCCCATGCAGCTGTTTCTATGTGGGGAAAATGAAACTGGAACTGCATATAAGGATGGGTAGACATATACAGAGCATGCGTACTTGTGACCCTGACCTACCCTTGGGCAGACATACCCGTGACACACACAGTGGTATTTTTCCAAAAATCTGGTTTTTGGTACTAGACCGGGTACATCCCAGTAACAGGGGGGGCGACTGGGACAAAACTCTGTTGCAAAGGGAGACCAGGTGGATAGTGTCACTACAAGCCACCCTACCACCTGGCCTTAATGACTGCATCGGTTACCGACCCTTTCTGGAAGGCTTTACATCTGGTACATGGGAGGGCTTGGGATAAATGATATGTGCTAATGCATTTTTGAGTACAACATCATGGGCCGATGATATGCTCCCTTTCACTCTGGTTTATTTTATTTTATTTTTTCCACCCTTTTTTGTTTAGTTCTTTTTGTCCTTTCTTCCTATGCATGTGACATGCAGAATCTATGCATACCTTTACCCAATTTTTGTTATTTTGTTTTGATATGCTGTAACGATTTATTATTTTTTGGAATTATGTATTGTCACGGAACGTCCCGCACTCCGCTTGAGTGCTTCCGTCATATACCACTTCCTCCCAGTCTGTATACAGATATCAGATATTCCAACCTCTCTGAGCAGAAAACAAGGCGACACTTGCTTCACTGCTAACATGGACTGTTTATTATGAATCAAAGTTACAAGACTTTATATGCCGTTGGAACCTCCTCTAACAATACAACTGTAACTTAATTAACATGAGCTAATTATCTAATCCTTTATACAGCCTAGGTGACTGAGACATGACCTTTCGCCCAGCCTTGTGGTCACCGAGCTTCATACAGTTAATTAACACAATAGCAGTCATCCCGTCTCCTACATTGTATAGAGGACAATGTCATTAGCTCATTCAATTAACATAAACACAGGTTGATGACACCAGCATCTCCTCACAGGATGTGTCCCAACAGAATGAATCCATTGAAAATCCAGGGCCCATAATCAAAAGGCAACAGGCTTGCATACAGTCCTCTCCAACAGCCTCTGTCCCGGCTAGGTCTGTGACATTTCTCCCCTTTCGGCAGGAGACTAACACAGGAGGAGAAATGAACAGAACAAAAACTGCGCTTTAGGATGTGTGTATAGGGCCAGAAATTTAAGGTTGCCGCCTCCCTTACACAAGGTACCTGGTGGGGTACTATGTAGAAGTATAGGAATGAAGGATAGGGTGTATTGGCGCTACCTAAAAAGATATCGTATATTAATCAATATGTTTAAATACTGGGATAGCCAGTAATTTAGCACCCCCTACTTATAGTTATAAATCTAAGGGGTATGCAATGTGTACAACCCCCTTATTTACAATATGGGTAGTGCCGCCAAATAGGTACTTTACCAGTGTTCATATGTTCAATAGATTATGATAAGACCAGGTGTCGCACAGCTTACTGGATCCTACTGCATCTGGGAAAGAGACCAGAAACTGGATTCCATATAGTGCATTTACTAGGAACCATATAGCAATACGGTGATGTGTGTATATATATATATATATATACTACTATCCTAATCTGATACGTTACATGTAATCATCATAAGTTACAATTACATAGACCAAAAACTACTCAGTAGCACAGGAGACAGCAGCAATTAAATTTTCAACAGATATTATGACAGTCCTATATATTGATGTTAAATGACTCATGCAGATTCCCACAGGTGACTTGGTGCTGCAATAATTTGTCAGGTGACTCTCGTGCTCCCCCTTTGGTTGCTTACTCACCAGCTCCCAGAACCCCAACAGGGGTATACCGCTTATGATGTGATACGCTGGATTACTTCCATCTGATGGATCCTTATGTTGTAGTCAGCTCCCCAAGCCCCCCTGCGGGGTAATCCGCCTGTATTGGGAGATGGATCACCTTGCTGCCAGATATTGTGCTGGATATATCCTGTGCTTTTAAATCCTTGAAGATATTGCTTCCACTCATATATTTAGGAAAAAAAGAGAGCTTCCATAGCGTAATACCGTATGGCCACTTTATTTAAAATCATATCTAGATCAGCCACGCTGATCTTATAAAGGAAAAATATTTTTAAAATTAAAAATGACAAAAACTATACTAAAAATAAAAATAAAAAATAATACAAAGTCTCAATCAAACAAAAATTGAATGAGAAAATAAATAAAACTACCAAATCCAGACACTAATTATGGATTACTGTTCAGATGGATTAGGACAGCAATGATTGCCAGACAAAGTGCAGATTAAAGTTAAGTGTGTAAGACCGTTGCTGAGGACGTCATGTGACGAAGCGCGCACAACGGCATCACGCTCTGTCAGTCTGCTCCACGGCATAGGAGAGAGGAGGACGCTGCTTAGCAGCTGGCAGCCTTATACCTTGCGCTCCATATGCTTGTTTGGAGGGACTCTCTTTTTTACACACTTAACTTTAATCTGCACTTTGTCTGGCAATCATTGCTGTCCTAATCCATCTGGACAGTAATCCATAATTAGTGTCTGGATTTGGTAGTTTTATTTATTTTCTCATTCAATTTTTGTTTGATTGAGACTTTGTATTATTTTTTATTTTTATTTTTAGTATAGTTTTTGTCATTTTTAATTTTAAAAATATTTTTCCTTTATAAGATCAGCGTGGCTGATCTAGATATGATTTTAAATAAAGTGGCCATACGGTATTACGCTATGGAAGCTCTCTTTTTTTCCTAAATATATGAGTGGAAGCAATATCTTCAAGGATTTAAAAGCACAGGATATATCCAGCACAATATCTGGCAGCAAGGTGATCCATCTCCCAATACAGGCGGATTACCCCGCAGGGGGGCTTGGGGAGCTGACTACAACATAAGGATCCATCAGATGGAAGTAATCCAGCGTATCACATCATAAGCGGTATACCCCTGTTGGGGTTCTGGGAGCTGGTGAGTAAGCAACCAAAGGGGGAGCACGAGAGTCACCTGACAAATTATTGCAGCACCAAGTCACCTGTGGGAATCTGCATGAGTCATTTAACATCAATATATAGGACTGTCATAATATCTGTTGAAAATTTAATTGCTGCTGTCTCCTGTGCTACTGAGTAGTTTTTGGTCTATGTAATTGTAACTTATGATGATTACATGTAACGTATCAGATTAGGATAGTAGTATATATATATACATCACCGTATTGCTATATGGTTCCTAGTAAATGCACTATATGGAATCCAGTTTCTGGTCTCTTTCCCAGATGCAGTAGGATCCAGTAAGCTGTGCGACACCTGGTCTTATCATAATCTATTGAACATATGAACACTGGTAAAGTACCTATTTGGCGGCACTACCCATATTGTAAATAAGGGGGTTGTACACATTGCATACCCCTTAGATTTATAACTATAAGTAGGGGGTGTTAAATTACTGGCTATCCCAGTATTTAAACATATTGATTAATATACGATATCTTTTTAGGTAGCTCCAATACACCCTATCCTTCATTCCTATAACACAGGAGGAGACCCCAGACGGGTTGACTCCGAAGTTAGTCCATAGTTCCAGTCCTCTACTGCCTGTACCCACACAGTACCCCAAACAAATTGTTCCAAACAGAGTATTACTCACCCAGCCAACCTCTGCCTCTCTCAGAGAACATATCTGCCGCTGGGGAGAGGCCTGGACTGGCTCTTCTCCCTGGAATCCTTTCTGCCGCTGGAGAGAAGACAGGGTGTCTGGGCTCACTCTGTCATGCTGTTGGGGATCGGGGCCCACTGCCCAGCATCCCTGGGGTATACAGGTGGAGACTGAAGTCCCATCCACCTTCACAGGAAATCCATCCTCTGTTAGTTGAGGGCAGAGTCCAGTAGTCCTCGGCCCTGTTGCCAGCCCTTCTGCTGGAAACCCCACACCATCTGTTCCGGCTAACTGTTGGAGAGGGAGGCCGACTGCCCCGCCTCCCTGGAACTCTGTAGTTGTTGCCGGTGCTGGGCAGAGGTTGGTAGCACTCTGCCCTGTTGCCAGCACTTCTGCTGGGGACTCCGCATCCTCTGCTCCGGCTAACTGTTGGGGCAGGAGGCTGGCTTCCTCCACTCCCAAACTGTGTAGCTGCCATTGGGGAGGTGAGCCGGCTGCTTCCTTTTCCATTCCCTCATCTGGCTGCTGGGACGACATGTCGATGGTACTGTCTCCCAGGTACACGGATCTTTGCTGGGGAGGAAAGCCCACTTCCTCCACCCTGGCCAACTGTTGGGGAGGGACAACACACACCTCCTCTCCCTTCTCCCCCTGTATCTGCTGCTGGGAAGTGATTGCCATCTTCTCAGCCTGAGCCTCCACAATTGCTGCAGGCGTGGGGCAGAGGTCTTGGACCCTCTGTCCGGTTGCCAGCACTTCTGCTGGGGGTTTGCCAGGTGGTTCCTCCTCTACAGAAACGTCTATTAAATCCCCAGTCTCTGGAATTGGTAAAAGTGTGGGACAGAGGTCTTGGACCCTCTGCTCAGTTACCAGATCTTCAGCTGGAGAAGTTTGTTTTAACTCCATAGATGCTGCTGGCAGAAAATCACATGTCCCTGTCAGTGTTGTGGGAGAAAGGCCGACTACCTCTTCTCTCAAGAAGGCCGAAGCCACTGTTGGTGCTGGGCAGAACACAGTGAACTTTGGCCCTGATAGCGGCTCTTCTGCTGGAGGCTCATCAGGTTGTTCTTCCTCAGCAGAAAAGTCTATTAAATCCCCTGTCTCTGCAACTGGTGTCTGGGGATGGAGGTTCACCATCTCCTGTCCATGGAACCCAGAAGATGTTATCAGTGCTGGGCAGAGGTTAGCAGAGCTCTGCCCTGTTGTCAGCACTTCAGCTTTGGGGATGGCAATCTCCAGATTTTCCACTGCAGATTCTCTGGCATGCTTCTGGACAGGCACATTCCTCCATCCAAGATCATCCCATGCAGAAACAGGATCATCAAGGTCAGTCAGCACTTGCTGCATCCGCCATAAGACCTCCGCCTCCATAGCTGTGGGGGCAGGTTGGCAAAGCACACTATTGCTCTGCCACATTGCCGACTCTTCAGCCAGGATTTCAGGGTTGTCATCTGGTATTTCCTGATAGTCCCAGGCAAAGGGAGCCCAGCCCTGGCACTGAGCAATGTCTAGCAGCCGTCTGTAGGCGATCTCTAGCTCCCATTCCTGAACGGCCAGAAACTCCAAATCTTCCTGTGCCCAGTGCACTTCCGAAATGTTCAGTAGCCCTTCTCTGAAATCCATGATTTCGTCCACCCGCCGCTCCAAATCACTCCCAAAGTTAGAGTCCCCTGTCAGCTTCACAAACAACAGTCCCAAGCCGCCGTAGCTTAAGCCTTCCATTGGGCTGTCATCCGCTATCCAGGGACATGCTTGGGATACATGCCACCGGAGGGCTCTGTAGCTCTCATCCAGCTTTATCTCTGCCCAGACCAGCCTGCTTAATTCAGCTGTCTGCTTCTTGTGTGGTTTTTCTCCCAAAAACCGCACCCGCAGTCCGTACTGTGACCAGTACCTTTCCTCGATGGAGGGGAGAACTTTTCCCTGGTGTCGCTGCTCACGGGCTAGCGCTTCCTTCCAGAGTTTGCAGCGAATAGAATCACACCATCCCAGCAGGACCTGCTCCGATACTGGTCCTCTGTGCTGTATCTGCATCTCTCGCAACTTCCTTCTGAATTCCTCATCCATGGCGGCTGGTATCTGTACCTCTCCTCTCCTGCTATCTGGACCTTGGATCCAGATGGAAGTTTGGATGTCCCAGACTGCAGGAAGCTATCCCGCTGCTGCCACCAATGTCACGGAACGTCCCACACTCCGCTTGAGTGCTTCCGTCATATACCACTTCCTCCCAGTCTGTATACAGATATCAGATATTCCAACCTCTCTGAGCAGAAAACAAGGCGACACTTGCTTCACTGCTAACATGGACTGTTTATTATGAATCAAAGTTACAAGACTTTATATGCCGTTGGAACCTCCTCTAACAATACAACTGTAACTTAATTAACATGAGCTAATTATCTAATCCTTTATACAGCCTAGGTGACTGAGACATGACCTTTCGCCCAGCCTTGTGGTCACCGAGCTTCATACAGTTAATTAACACAATAGCAGTCATCCCGTCTCCTACATTGTATAGAGGACAATGTCATTAGCTCATTCAATTAACATAAACACAGGTTGATGACACCAGCATCTCCTCACAGGATGTGTCCCAACAGAATGAATCCATTGAAAATCCAGGGCCCATAATCAAAAGGCAACAGGCTTGCATACAGTCCTCTCCAACAGCCTCTGTCCCGGCTAGGTCTGTGACATGTATACATTTGTTATTTATTCGTTATGCATAATTTATTTTTATCCTTATGTTTTTTGAGAGTTTAGGCTCTACCCAAGTGTACGGACTACGATACACTATGCACACCATATTCACCAGGTGTGTACTTTAGTGTGTGTATTCGCACTTTGAATGATTTCATGGGAGTGTTTTTGTCTGCTGTACCATTTCGCATCCACAAGGTGGCGCCAGATTTTGGGATAGTCCTCTACTCACTTCATGTTTCTCGTTTTTTTTTTTTTCTCATCAGCTGAGTTTCCACCCTCACACACGTCTTTTGGTATATAACCCAGCAGTTAGCTGGTTGTCTTCAGCACACTGGGATGGGGGTGTCGTTTTACCATACGAGGGGACTGACTAGTGTTTTCCCTTTTTGAGTCCCACCCTGTTTCCAGCTGGCTCTTATTGATACGCAGACGCCGCACTCCACGCACACTGACGGCGGCATAGCCTGTGCGCATGCATCGGCTCACGCTGACACTCATACCGCACAGGCGCACTAGGATACACCCTATTGCGCAGGCGCCATCGTTCGGCGCCAGTATATAAATGAGAGGGCTCAGTTAGTGCAGATGCAGGCACTGACACAGAGACACCACGCTTTACACAGGATCTCGCTATCCACAGGTAAGTCTTTGGGTACATGCTCCTTAGTGACACAGGGGTCCTTCTTATAGGCCTACCTCTGGCATTGATTATATCTTATATTATAGGACATATGAGACTGGGTACTTACAGATCCTATTGGCTCATGGAGCAGCTACATTTGTAGCTTTAGAGATATCCCGTCCCGGGCCCGCCTTGGATATATTATATATACATGCTGCTACCGGTAAACACATTAGTTTTATCTATGGTTCTCTGCACTTGCATGCCCTATCTTAGCCCTTCCACCTGGCCAGTTTATCTGCCTTGTATGGGGCCGTTAGCATTGGGGCTAAATAAAGGGTTTTCCTTCTCTCCCCCTTGGCCCCAATAAAAACCTCTTTTTCCCTTTCACCTCTGATGGGTGTGAATAGATTCTTCTGTTCGGGACTATTGTCTTTTTCTTCTTCGGTGGTAGATTTGGTGCAGGATCTGTGTTTCCGACACTCAGGATGATCGTAGGAGAATTCGTCCCGGCTGGAGGTTTCACTCAGTGCTTCTTACATGTCCGCTGCTAGCTCTGCCCCCATTTCTATATAACTTTAGGACAATATGTATTCTGCTACATATTTTTTGTAAAAGAAAAAAACCCCAATAAGTGTATATAGATTGTAGACGCAATAACTTTTGTGCAAACCAAACTATGGGATATATACTGGAGTTTTTATTTATTTATACTTTTTTATACTAGTAATGGTGGCGATCAACAACTTATAGCGACACTGCTATATTGCAGCGGACAATCGGACACTTTGTGGGAACCAGTGACAATAATACAGTGATCAGTGCTAAAAATATGCACTGTTACTGTATTCATGACACTGTCTGGGAAGGGGTTAAACATCTAGGGCAATCAAGGGGTTAACTGTGTTCCTAGCCAGTGTTTGTGTTTACTGTGTGTGCTGCTTTTACTAGGGGGAGAGATGGATATTAGTCCCTGCTTTGCAGGAACACAAAAATCATCTTTTCCCCCCGTCAGAACGGAACTCTGCCTTGTTTACATAGGCAACGCTCCGTTCTGAGTCTCTGCCCGGGTGCTGGCGAACATTGAGCGCACGCGCCCCTTGTGACATAGTGACATAGTTAGTAAGGTTGAATAAAGACACCAGTCCATCCAGTTCAACCTGAGTGAGTGTCTACAATTGTCCCTAACCCTGTACATCCCACACTCACATCAGTCCCTACCCTCAATCCAAGGTCCCCATTCATATACTAGGGCCATTTTTGGTCAGAAGCCAATTAACCTACCAGCATGTCTTTGGAGTGTGGGAGGAAACCGGAGTACCCGGAGGAAACCCACGCAGGCACAGGGAGAACATGCAAACTCCAGGCAGGTAGTATCGTAGTATTGTAGTTGGAAGTGCAGGATCACGTGTATATTTACACGAGATCCATCACATACCCGCTGCCCTGTAGCAGTAAAACTGCTATAGAGTGCTCAGCAAGTGGCTATACTTCAAATATCTCTCTACCCAGAAATCTTTCTAAATCTTGTTCAAAGGTGGGGGAAACCAGATGTGGACATCTTGGCCTCCAGATTTAACAACAAGCATAACAAATTTGTAGTCAAGACCAGACATCCTCTAGCCTACTTAATGGATGCTGTGGTGATTTCTTGGACTCCATCCCAACTGGTTTATACCTTTCCTACCTCGACTGTGCAAGATAGAGGAGAAAGGGTTCCAGCAAGTCCCATTGCACCAAACTGGTGAAGAATGTGGTACACAAACATATTCATACTTCTGTTGGACAAGCCTTGGCCTCTTCCAAACAGGCCGTGCTTTTTAGTCCAAGGCCCCCTGTTCCATCCTACTCCTCAGCCACTGCTTTTAATGGAATGGCTATTGAAACCCGGGTCCTAAAAGATAGGGGTATCAATGACAGGGGATTTTTAACTTTGCTCAGAGCAAGGAAATCCATTCTCACAAGTCTTACCATTGCACATGTTCAGTGCAGCTCGCTGGTGTAAATGGGCCCTAAGGGATACAAGTCCCTCCTTTCTGTTCTTTTGATCGAGGCCTACTATTACTTTCTACAAAACTGAGGCATGCTTGGAGTGGGAGGGATTATACTGGGCTGTCTATAGAGCTTTGTTTGCCAATCTCCTGAAGGCAGCAGAATAACCCCACATACCTGAATATTTCATACTGTGTCCATTTGAGGAGTGTTTTATGTGTAGGCCGAGCATCGGGGGCTACTTTATTTAAATGGATTGTTGGCCACCATTATTATCCCTTTTATCGTTCTTTTTTTGTTCCCCAGAAAAGGTAGGATTGAGTGCAGCATTACTAGGTGGACGGCGTGATCCGTTCTGCTATTGCTCATATTAGCAAGTTCCAATTCAATTAGTCCTTGCTTCTGCCTATAGTGATCTTGTCTCGTCCAGCCATTTGGATCTCTCCTGCTCTCAGGAGCTGGATTGTGAGTACCCATGGTTTTTACCTGGTTTACTCAGCTAAGTTGTTCCCACTATGCAGTGCAGCATGTAAGATCAGTGGATGAGTAGTTTATCAGCTCTCTCTGGCTCTTGATCTGCTAACAGTCCTGGGACAGCCTGCAATGTTCTTTCTCAAAGACTTGATACATATAGCTTGGAACATTGTCCTCTGCTTCTGGTGTTAAATTCTGAGTCCGCCTTGGCTCTGTCAAGTGTGGTCCTTTTTTGGAGAATTTCATGGGTCAAATGACAATTTTATTTGCTTACTCTGATGGCAGAGGACATAAGTATGCCTCAACATCCTTCCTTGCAGGATCATTATCTGATTTGCCTGCAGCCTTATCAGCCACTGAGCTTTTAGTAGCAGTGGTTATTTCTGATTAGGGGTGGGCTGAACACCCCCCATTTCGGTTCGCACCAGAACATGCAAACAGACAAAAAATTTGTGCGAACATGCGAACCCTAATAAAGTCTATGGGACACGAACATGAAAAATCAAAAGTGCTCATTTTAAAGCCTTATATGCAAGTTATTACCATAACGTGTATGGGGACCCGAGTACTACCCCAGGGGACATGTATCAATGCAAAAAAAGTTTTTAAAACGACCATTTTTTCAGGAGCAGTGATTTTAATAATGCTTAAAGTGAAACAATAAAAATTAAATTAAAACGTCCCCTTAGTCTGACTGTAAAGTGGCGCATCAGTCTGATGCGTTTTACTGTGCCGCAGCAAAATAACATTTCTAAAGGAAAAAATATAATTTAAAATTGCTCGTGGCTGTAATGTATTGCCGACTCGGTAAATATAAATAACCAACTATATGGTTAGGGAGTAAAATCTTTAATCCTCTCTGAGAATAACAGACAGAAGAGATATACTCTATATACTATTAGAGGTTGAATCTGGTAAATATCATCAGACTCAGATCAAATTTTTTTATTTAAAGAAAAAAAAAAGTTCTAGACTGTTTTGCAGATTTTCAAACAGAACTGTAATATTACATGCTTTTCTGCAGCTTCTCCATTGAAGTATATTGAACCAAAAAAGCACCGTTTTGCATTGAAAAAGGTCCTTGACCCTTTCCAAATACACAACAAAAAAAAGCATAGATGTGAACGTTAAATGAACTGTAGTGTATTTCTGCAAAAGCACCAAAAAACACATGGGTGGGAACCAGGCCTAAGACATTTAGTAACATAATGGAGTTAAAAAAAAAAAAAAATTAGCCCTTCGTTTTTTTACTGGGCAACAGTGAAAGTAATATTTACAGTAGAGATTATTTGCTCTTTTTGTACTATGTAGTGCTAATTTTAGCTTTTTTAACCCCATTATGTTACTGGCTGTTTAATCGATTATGAAAATAGTAATTGATTAATTTCATAATCGATTCGTTGTCGATTAATCGATTAGTTGTTTCGGCTCTAGCGGGGTCACTTGGTTGCATCACCGGGTGGCCCCGCCCTTGCCTATATAACAGCTGTCCCAGCCAAGAGACAGCAAGACAGCAGACGGCGGGAAGCCTACCATCGAAGCAAAGGTTTTTTTTTTTTACTATTTTTCTGGTCCGTCGGGCGGCATGATTGAAGATGGATGGACATTGCAGGACACTTTTTTTGTTTGCTTTCAATAAAGGAAGTGTCAAAGACACTTTTTTTTTGGTGAATGGGTAGGGGTACAATGTGCGGACTAAACCCCTGTTTTTAACGCATACTGTTAGACAGATTAATTCGGTTGTCTGCGAGCTGGTTGGTAAGTAGGTTGGGTTTTTTCCTGGGCATTCCCCAGGCTTTGTTATTACAATGTACAATTTACATAGGGGGGATCTGGGAGCCTCCTTTTTAAAGGGGGTTTGCAGATTCCGATAAACCCCCCACCCGCGGACCTCCACAACCACCGGGCCAGAGTTGTGGGGACGAGGCCCATCATCATGGGGGCAAGGTGCTTTGTGGAGACCCCAAAGCACCCTCCCCGTGTTGAGGGCAAGCAGCATGGTATGGTTCAGGAGGGGAGGGCACTCGCAAATCCCCCCCCATCCTGGCATGCCAGGCTGCTTGCTCGGATAAGGGTCTGATATGGATTTTGGGGGGGACCCCACACCATTTTTAGAAAAAAATTTGGCATGGAGTTCCCCTTAAAATCTATTCTAGACCCAAAGGGCCTGGTATGGACTGGGGGGGAGGCAGGAGGTACACGTAGGCACACTTT
The DNA here is from genome assembly GCF_042186555.1 of Aquarana catesbeiana. NCBI lineage: Eukaryota > Metazoa > Chordata > Amphibia > Anura > Ranidae > Aquarana > Aquarana catesbeiana. The sequence continues at coordinate 108,409,540 of NC_133335.1, forward strand.
TCACCCCCCCCCCGATCGCCCTCCCCAGTTAACCCTGTCACTGTGTAACCAAGTGCAGTTGTCAGATTTTTCACTGATCACTGTACTGGTGTCATTTGTGACGGTAATCTGTGTTAGGGCAGTCAGTAGTAGGCCCAGGTAGCTTTAGGGTACCCCCCTAAACCCCCTAATAAAGGTTTAACCCCTTGATCATCCCCAGTTAACCCTTTTACTCCCTATCACCAGTGTTACTAGTAGATCTTTTTTCTAATCACCGTATTAGTGTCACAGGTGACGCTAGTTGGCCAGTTAGTTGGTTAGTTTCACTGTCAGGTTTTTATAGCATCAGGGTACCCCCATATACTACCTAATAAAGGTTTTAACCCCCTGATGGCTCCTAGTTAACCCTTTCACTCCCTGTCACCAGTGATCACCGTATTAGTGTTACAGATAACGCTGGTTAGTTTGTTTTTTATAGCATCAGGGTAACCGCCATATATTATCCAATAAAGGTTTAACCCCCTGCTCGCCCGGCCGGTGACATCAGTTAGGTTTTAGCATCAGGGTCAACGTCAGTCCCAGGCAGCGTCAGATTAGTGCCAGTGGCACTAACACCCACGCACGCACCATACACCTCCCTTAGTAGTATAGTGTCTGAACGGATCAATATATTTGATCTGATCAGATCTATACTAGCATCCCCAGTAGTTTAGGGTTCCCAAAAAAGTGGCATTAGCGGGATCAGCACAGATATCTGCTAGCACCTTATCACCTGCGTTTAGCCCCTCCGCCCAGCCCAAAACAAAATACATAATTGCAGCGTTCGCAGAGTCAGGCTTGTTCCCTGAATGCTACGGGGTTTTTTTTGTAGCGATTGAAGCAGGCTCTGACAATCAGGTGCTCTTTTTGCCTGTGAGTCGCACTAGTTGTACCAGTAAATTTAGAGGCCAAAATGTCCAATTGGAGGTACACTAGTAAAGAGGCCTACACGTTTCTGAGCATGACAGATGAGAGTGAAGATTCAGGCTATCAGATTCAGGCTCAGAATATGAACCAGTAGACAGCAACGGCACCCTGACAGATAGCTCTGACCACAGAGTAGTGGTCCCTGCTAAGGTCAGGCGTACCCGACCCCGTTCTTCTGTTGAGATGCAAGAAATGCAGGGCACTCATATATAGCAGAGAGCCAGTACTAGTGCTGCTCATCCTTCTGGTGAACTGAAAAGCACCAGCGGCCTAGTACACTTTGGTCGTAGTCAAACCAGCACTGCAGTAGCACGTGGTGAGTCCCATAAGTGCAGTTCAAGCTGGTACTGTGGCTAGCACAAGTAGTGCCCCGCAGCCACCAAGAAGACAAAGACAGGTTCATTGACCCATAGTGCTCTTCCTGCTGCATTTGCCAATCCTAATTGGGAGCCCACCACTTCTGCAGCACCTGTACCTTCCCCCATTCACTGGCCAACCCAGAATTCAGGTGGAAACAGTTGATTTTAGGTCACTTGATTTCTATTCACAGTTTTTCACGAAAGATCTCTATAGATCTATTGTGGACCAAAGCAATTTATATGCTGGTCAATTCATCCCCGCTAATACCCAGTTGACCCTTGCCAGAGAATGGAAATCTATTACAGTTTCTGAATTTAAGACCTTTCTGGACCTATCCCTCCTCCATGGCCATAACTAAAAAAAAGTGAGTTGTGGTCAAATTCATCATATGCCCGTGTTCTCTGCTTCCATGGCCATCCTCGGGTGATCCTGAGTATGATCAGCTCCACAAAATTCAATCAACAGTTTGCAGCCTTGTTTACACCCGATGAGTCCCTGATTACGTTTTCTGGCCACTTGTCTTTCAAACAGTATCTCTCCAGGAAACGTGCCAGATATAGGGTCAAGATGTATAAGCTCTGTGACAGGGCAACAGGCTATACATATAGTTATGGTTTACGAGGGAAAAGATAGTCATGTGGAGCCCGAGAACTACCCAGATTACATAGGGAGCTCTGGCAAGATTGTTTGGGACTTGGTGTCACCCTTATTCGGAAAGGGGTACCACTTGTACGTGGACAATTATTATACAAGCGTGGCACTTTTTAGTCACTTGTTTGATCATGGAATTGGCGCATGTGGCACCGTGCGATCTAATCGCCGGGGCTTACCTCACTGGCTTCTGGCAAATTCAAACAGCAACTGGTGTTGTGGAGAAACCCCTCTGTGTCCACAAATACAACCTTAATATTGGAGGGGTGGACCTCAACGACCAGTTGATGGCGCAGTACTTAATTGCTCGTAAGGCCAGACACTGGTACAAAATATTATTATTATTATTCAGGATTTATATAGCGCCAACAGTTTACGCAGCGCTTTACAATATAAAAGGGAGACAATCCAGTTATAATACAATAAAATATAAGAGGATTAAGAGGGCCCTGCTCAGAAGAGCTTACAATCTAATAAGGTGGGGCAGGTGGTACAAAAGGTTGTAACCGTGGGGAATGAGCTGGTGGAAGTGGTAGGAGATTAGTTGGAGACGTGATAGGCTTTTCTGAAGAGATGAGTTTTCAGGGATCGCCTGAAGGTAGCAAGAGTAGGGGATAGCCGGATAGATGGAGGTAGCGAGTTCCAGAGGATAGGAGAGGCTCTGGAGAAATCCTGGAGACGAGCATGGGAGGAGGAGATGAGAGAGCTTGAAAGCAGGAGGTCTTGAGAGGAGAGGAGAGGTCGATTTGGATGATATTTGGAGACAAGATTAGTGATGTAGCTCGGGGCAGAGTTGTGAATGGCTTTGTATGTTGTGGTTAGTATTTTGAATTTAATTCGCTGGGTGATTGGGAGCCAGTGTAGGGATTGGAGTAGAGGGTTGGCGCAGACACTGAGCGGTTGGTAAGGTGGATAAGTCTGGCAGCAGCATTCATGATAGACTGAAGAGGGGATAGCCTATGGAGAGGTAAGCCAATGAGAAGGGAGTTGCAATAGTCAAGGCGAGAGATAACAAGGGAGTGAATGAGGAGCTTGGTGGTTTCATTTGTTAAAAAGGGGTGAATTTTAGAGATGTTACGGAGGTGAATTCTACAAACTTTTGACAACGATTGGATTTGAGGCTGAAGTACCCTGGCGTGAGGGGAGGGACTGATGGTTGCATTGTTGATTTTGATGGAAAAGTCATGGAGGGGTGCACGGGCGGGGGGGAATATTAATAGCTCAGTTTTAGAGAGATTTAGTTTAACCACTTACCAACCGGCCCATAGCCGAATGACGGCTGCAGGGCGGTTGGATAACTCTGGGAGGGCGTACTATGACGTCCTCCCAGAATTCCCCTCTCGCGCGCCCCCTGGGGCGCGCACCCGAACACATCCGTGACCGCCGGGTCCTCCGTACCCGGCGCATCACGGATCCCGGTAAATGGCCGCTGATCGCGGCCGTTTACCATGTGATCGCGCCGTCAAATGACGGCGCGATCACATGTAAACAGACCGGCGTCATCTGATGACGCCGGTTCCTCTCCTCCCCCTCTCCTCCCCGCCTGTGTACCGATCGGTACACAGTGAGCGGGGAGGGGGATGGATGGATGTCTGCAGCGCTGTGGGCTGTATGTGTAGTGCCCACAGCGCTGCACAGAGACATCCAGGCATCCATCCATCCATGCTCAGCCATCCCCACTACACTGCAATGCTGAGCAATACTCTGCAACACCCCCACAATACTCTGCAATACCCCCACAATACTCTACAACACCCCCACAATACTCTGCAACACCCCCACAATACTCTGCAATGCTGTGCAATACTCTGCAATACCCCCACAATACTCTGCAATGCTGTGCAGTACTCTGCAATACCCCCACAATACTCTGCAATACCCCCACAATACTCTGCAATACCCCCACAATACTCTGCAATACCCCCACAATACTCTGCAATGCTGTGCAGTACTCTGCAATGCCCCCGCCATACTCTGCAATGCCCCCACAATACTCTGCAATGCTGTGCAATACTCTGCAATTCCCCCGCAATACTCTGCAATGCCCCCGCCATACTCTGCAATGCCCCCGCCATACCCTGCCATGCCCCCGCCATACTCTGCCATGCCCCCGCCATACTCTGCCATGCCCCCGCCATACTCTGCCATGCCCCCGCCATACTCTGCCATGCCCCCGCCATACTCTGCCATGCCCCGCCATACCCCGCCATACTCCGCAATACCCCGCCATACTCCGCAATACCCCGCCATACCCCGCCATACTCTGCCATACTCTGCCATACCCTGCAATACCCTGCAATACCCCGCCATACTCCGCAATACCCCGCCATACTCCGCCATACTCCGCCATACTCTGCCATGCTCTGCAATACCCCGCCATACTCTGCAATACCCCACCATACTCCGCAATACCCCGCCATACTCCGCAATACCCCGCCATACCGAGCCATGCTCAGCTGTACTCGGCCTCTGTATGTGGCCAGGCTGTGGAAGTCTCACACATGTGGTATCGCCGTACTCAGGAGGAGCAGGAGAATCTATTTTGGGGTGTCATTTTTGGTATGTACATGTTATGTGGTAGAAATATTGTATAAATGGACAACTTTGTGTTAAAAAAAAAATGCGTTTTAACCACTTCCCGCCCACCGGCCGTCATACAACGTCCTTGACTTTGTGCGGAGATATCTGAATGATGGTTGCAGCTACAGGCATCATTCAGATATCGGCTTTTTCAGCCGGCGATTCCCTACACCATGAGAACGATCATAGCAGCTGTTCCACTGCTTGATCGTTCTTACGGGAGGCGAGAGGGGATGTCCCCCCCTCCCGCGCTTCTACCGACTCACCGCTACGATCGAAGCCAGGATCGTTTTTTATTTTTTATTTTTTATTTCAGGCTTCCCAGCCTAGAGGTGAGATGTGGGGTCTTATTGACCCCATATCTCACTGTAAAGAGGACCTGTCATGCCATATTCCTATTACAAGGATGTTTATATTCCTTGTAATAGGAATAAAAGTGGTCAAAAATTTTTTTTTTTGGAAAAAAGCATCAAACTAAAATAAATAAAGTAAAATGAACAATAAAAAAAAATAAAAAAATTTTAAAGCGCCCCTGTCCCTGCGTGCTCGCATGCAGAAGCGAACGCATACGTAAGTCCCGCCCACATATGAAAACCGTGTTCAAACCACACATGTGAGGTATCGCTGCGATCGGTAGAGCGAGAGTAATAATTTTGGCTCTAGACCTCCTCTGTAACTCAAAACATGTAACCAGTAAAAAATTTTAAAGCGTCGCCTATGGGGATTTTTGAGTAGCAAAGTTTGGCGCCATTCCACAAGCGCGTGCAATTTTGAAAGGTGACATGTTGGGTATCTATTTACTCAGTATAACTTCATCTTTCACATTATGCAAAAACATTAGGCTAACTTTACTGTTTTGGTTTTTGTAAAGCACAAAACAGTTTTTTTCCCAAAAAAAACGCGTTAAAAAAATTGCTGTTCAAATACCGTGCGAGATAAAAAGTTGCAACGACCGCCATTGTATTCTCTAGGGTCTTTGCTAAAAAAACATATAAAATGTTTTGGGGTTCTATGTAATTTTCTAGCAAATAAATGATGATTTTTACATGTAGGAGAGAAATGTCAGAATTGGCCTGGGAGCTACAGAACGCCTGAAGGTGCTCCCCTGCATGTTGGGCCTCTGTATGTGGCCACGCTGTGTAAAAGTCTCACACATGTGGTATCGCCGTACTCGGGAGTAATAGCAGAATGTGTTTTGGGGTGTAATTTGTGGTATGCATATGTGGTGTGTGAGAAATAACCTGCTAATATGACAATTTTGTGGGAAAAAAAAAAAAGTAAAAAAAAAACCTTGATTTTGCAAAGAATTGTGGGAAAAAATGACAACTTCAAAAATCTCACCATGCATCTTTCTAAATGCCTTGGAATGTCTTCTTTCCAAAAAGGTATCATTTGGGGGGTATTTGTACTTTTCTGGAATGTTAGGGTCTCAAGAAATTAGATAGGCCGTCAGTACTTCAGGTGTGATCAATTTTCAGATATTCGCACCATAGCTTTTGGACTCTATAACTTTCACAAAGACCAAATAATATCCACCGATTTGGGTTAATTTTACCAAAGATATGTAGCGGTATAAATTTTGGCCAAAATATATGAAGAAAAATTACTAATTTGCAAAATATTATAACAGAAATGAAGAAAAATGCATTTTTTTACAGATTTTTCGGTCTTTTTTCTTTTACGGCGCAAAAAATAAAGAACCCAGCGGTGATTAAATACCACCAAAAGAAAGCTCCATTTGTGTGAAAAAAAGGACAAAAATTTCATATAGATACAGTGTTGAATGGCTGAGTAATTGTCATTCAAAATGTGAGAGCACCAAAAGCTGAAAATTGGTCTGGTTAGGAAGGGGGTTTAAGTGCCCAGTTGTCAAGTGGTTAAGGAAGTGGTGCGACATCCATGCTGATATGTCAGTTAGTAAGTTAGTAATGCGAGAGGAGACTGAAGGAGTGAGGTGAGGAGTAGACAGATAGATTTGGGTGTCATCAGCGTATAAGTGGTGTTGGAAGCCGTGGGCAGTTATTAAGTGATCGAGGGAGGAGGTGTAGATAGAGAAGAGAAGGGGTCCAAGAACCGAGCCTTGGGGGACCCCCACAGAAAGGGGCAATGGAGAGGAGGAGACAGAGTTGTAGGTGACACTGAAGGAGCGCTGTGATAAATAGGCAGAGAACCAGGATAGAGCAGAATCTCGGAGGCCAAGGGAATGTAGCTTATTGAGAAGGAGCGGGTGGTCAACAGTATCAAAGGCCGCAGAGAGGCAAGTAGTAGGAGTATGGAGTACTGGCTATTGGTTTTAGCAGTTAGTAAATCGTTAGTGAGTTTTAATAGGGCAGTTTCCGTGGAGTGCTGCGAGCGAAAGCCAGACTGTAAGGGGTCAAGAAGGTTATTTTCATTGAGGTAGGAGCTAAGACAGTTGTAGACTAAGCGTTCTAGAAGTTTAGAGGTGAATGGGAGCAATGAGATGGGTCTTAAGTTGTTCAGGTCCAGTGAGGGCTTTTTAAGAATGGGAGTGATCTGCGCATGTTTTAGAGGGGAGGGGAAGATGCCACTAGAGAGGGAGAGATTGAAGATGTGGGTGAAGGAGCATAGGATAGAAGAAGAGGGTGACCGTAGTATTTGTGAGGGAACAGGATCCAAAGGACAATTGGTTAGGTGGGCATCCGAGAAAATGTTTGTAACCTCTTCCGTAGTAGCCAATTCAAAAGAGGAGAGTGTTGAATGTGCTGCTAGGCAAGGTATGTTGGGTGGGGAAGACGTACGCACAGTGGAGATGTCCTCACGAATTGCATTGATCTTGTCTTTGAAGTGATTGGCAATCTCTTGGGCAGTGAGTGAGTTAGTGGGTAGAGGGGGTGGTGGACAAAGCAGAGAGTTAAAGGTTGAGAAGAGCCGACGGGGACTGGATGACAAGGAATTAATAAGAGAGACAAAGTAGGCTTGTTTGGCAGCATGGAGGCATGAATTGTATTTTAGAAGGGTAGATTTATATAGGGTGAAGTCTTGCAGGCATTTGGTTTTACGCCACAGTCGTTCAAGAGCACGGCAATGTCTCTTGAGATTTCTAATGTTGTCAGTTTGCCAGGGTTGTAACGGTCGGGGCGTGATTCTGCATGTGGTTAGAGGAGCAAGTGCATCTAGTGATGATGAGAGTGAACTGTTGTAGACAGAGGTGGCCAGGTCAGGACAGGACAGGGGAGAGATTATGTCATATAGGTGGTCAGTAGCAGAATAGAGAAGAGAAGGGTTAAAGTGGCGAAGGTTTCTACAAGTAATTGTTTGCTGCTTGGAGGGATGGGTGGTTGGAGGCAAGGATACAGTGAAAGTAATGAGGTTGTGATCAGATAGAGGAAAGGGGGTGTTGGTGAGGTTGCCAGGGTTGCAGAGATGGGAGAATACAAGGTCAAGGGTATTACCATTGGAGTGAGTGGAAGTATGTGTTCATTGGGTTAGGTCAAAAGATGAGGTTAAATCGAGAAGTTTAGCTGTAGTTGGGCTGTTAACATTGACAGGAATGTTAAAGTCACTAAGAATAATGGTGGGTATTTCAGAGGAGAGAAAGTAGGGTAGCCAGGCAGCAAAGTCATCAAGAAAGCGCGATACCGGTCCTGGAGGCCTATAAATTGCTGCAATCCTCAGAGAAATGGGAGAAAACAGACGAATACAGTGCATCTCGAAAGAAGAGAGGGATAGATAGAGAGGGGAGGGACAGGAAGGACTTGGAAGGTGCTTTGTGGGGATAGAAGGAAGCCAACTCCACCTCCTTTCTGTCTGTTGGGTCTGGGGGAGTGAGTCCAATGGAGACCACCATGGGAGAGGGCAGCAGGAGAAGCTGAGTCAAAATGTTGAAGCCAGGTTTCTGTTATGGCGAGTATGTTCAAGCCATGAGAGATGAAGAGGTCATGTACAGATGTTAGCAGATGGAGCGGGCGTTCCAAAGGGCACATGAGATTGGTGGGGTGCTTTGAGGAAGCAGGGGGATAGAAATTAAACTGAGTGGATTGCGGTGGTTGCCAGAGGGGGAGGGGTATTGGATATGTGGCTTGCATTTGGAAAATGGCGGACCAGGATTAGTAGAAATGTCACCTGAGACTAGGAGGAGGAGGAGGGCGAGGAAGGCAAGGTGGGAGTGGGATGTGCATGAGCGCACGTGTCTAGTGGCCCTGGTGTTTATGTCAGCATGTGGGTGCAGCAAATGCAGGAGATGATGGGTGCCATAGTAGGGAGAGGGTAGGAGTGAGGGTGATATGTGCATGCTGCAGGGAAGAGAGGAGGGATAGAGTAAAGATAATTTGAGGATAGAAGACACCAATGTGAGAAGGAAGAGAATAAGGAGCATGTTAGTGGATAGAGTGGGAAACTAACCTAATATAAAATAAATGTCAAAGCTGGTTTGCTTGTCGTCTTGCAGAGTGGAGCAGAGTTCTTATTGTTGTTCATGCAGCTTTAGTTATCCTGCTTTCGTTAAACTGTGTCGGTGAAACTGCGCATCACTTGTGACAGAGCCATGATGTCTGCTCCTTGCCCCTGTCTGCGCCACCCCATAAGCTGCCATAAATTTATAGGGAGACTAAGCTGGGATGCATTTCTCAGTTGGTCATTATTGGGTCTGATGTGAGACACCTGAATATGGGGAGGAGATGGCCAGTACCAGACCAGCTACAGACACAGGCTAGGTTCGTAAAGCTAATTACCTCTCTTGATCACTCAAGCCACATGGAGTTGAGAATCAATCACCAGTAATATTGTTATTGCAGTGTGTTTGTTATAGAGCTAGTAGTAAATATGGAAGTTTAAAGATAAGGCAGCAGGAGACAGTTACCAAAAATATTTCACAGCAAAGTCAGTTCAGTAGGGATGTACAGATGGATAGGAGACAATTACCTGTAAAAGAGCAGAGAAGACATGATCAGAATTGATAACTGCGTCGGTGAAACTGCGCATCACTCGTGACAGAGCCACTCAGGACAGAGCCATGATGTCTGTATACCTATTTAGCCTATAGTGTCTGTATACCTATTTCAATTGGCTCTGAATGCTTTTGTGCTATACAAAGCGTCAGTACGAACTGGATCCTTCCTTAAATTCCAGGAAGAGATCGTCGCAGCCATTCTGTTTCCAGATGGTGCTGTGCCTCACCTTCCCAACGCAAATGCAGTGAGCCGGCTGAATTAGAGGCATTTTCCATATGTCCTCCCTTGTACCCCTACCCAACAATCACCGCAAAGAAAATGTGTCTGTAGGAAACGCTGATATAGGCGTGACACCTGCTATTAATTGTCCCTCCTGTCCTGGCCAACCTGGTCTTTGCATCGGTGAATGTTTTGAACACTACCACACACTATTGGAGTATTATCGTAGGGTACAGCAAGGCACAGTCTAGGGCACACTTTCAAAGGGTCTCCAAAGATGCCATTGCATTTTGAGAGACCCGAACCTGGAACCGTTACAGTTACAAATAAAAGTGTAAAAAAAAAAAAAGTAGAAAAAAAACAAAACAAAATGTAAAATAAAAAAGCCAAAAATAGTTGTTGTTTTATTGTTTCTCTCTCTCTCTTTTCTCTATTGTTCTCTCTCTATTGTTCTGCTCTTTTTTACTGTATTTTATGCTTAACTGCAATGTTTTATTGTTACTATGTTTTATCATGTTTGCTTTTCAGGTATGTAATTCTTTTATACTTTACTATTTACTGTGTTTTATTGTTAACCATTATTTCCCTCCTCACCTTCCAGGACAGCTACTTGAGAGATGATCGGCTCCGCCCTCTACAGGAAACACAAATCAGATTTGTGTTTGTGTTTTGTGTTTCCAGACCCTCCAGGAGCACCGACACGTTTTTTGTTTTCTTAAGGTCTGGTAACTGTGGTTGGTGGACCCCCCTTCTCTGGTTTCATCCAGGACTAGTTGTGGCCAAGTCCTGGATGATGGTCTGTACCAGAAGGGTTTCCTATTTCTAAGGCTTACTTGTCTGTGTAAATGGTGGCAACTCCCTTCCTTTTTTCCCCCCAGCCCTGCTGTGTGGAACTGTGTCCTCCTAAATGCTTCATTTCGGTGTACCAAGATGGCGTCAGGAGGACTTCTGGTGATGCAGCAAGATGGCACCGGAACCGGAAGTCACATGACGCACTTCCGGATGCCGAGTTTTTATAAGGAGCATGGTGTGGAGACACTGAGGACATGTTGCAGGGGAATGGCCTGCTAAAAACGCCATTCTAGGTGCAGTTTTTGCGGTACAGCAGCAGTCTTCTCTGCGACCGTTCTCCGCTTGCTTCATGGAGCTTGAGAACAGGTCTGAGGATGGAACGTCCGCTTGTATTGAACCAGCGGCAGCATCCGGGTCCCATACTGCCCCCAAGGTAAGCCCTTGTCTGTGGATAGCTACAGCAAGGGACTTCTTTTGTATGGATCCTTTTAATTTATGGTCCTTGTTTCTGCTCTTTTCTAGGCCAAACCGGTGAAGAAGAAATAAGGGAACTGTAGGGCCAGGCTCTCTGATAGTTATAAAAAGCTATTTTGTGAGGATTGTATCCCACCCAGAGCTAATTCAGAGTCTTCCTCCTTTAGGGAGTTAATAACTTCTATGGAGGAGGTTGTGGACTCTTTTCGGTCACTGAATGACAGGGTTACTAGTATAGGCCCTCCCTCTTCTAGACCCATAGCTCAAGATCCTTCAACCTCTGCCAAGTCCCTTCCCTTGTTAGTATCTGAGACTATTGGTTCACGCGATACCTCTGATCTGGAAGAAGGTGAGAATCCGGACTCTTCATCTGATGAAAAGTCTGCATCAGAGGAGGATACAGGTAGCTCATCTAAGTATCTTTTTCCAGTTGAGGATATTGATGAACTATTAAAAGCAATTTATACCTCAGAGCAGATTGAGATGCCACAACAAGCCCAATCTGTACAGGATAAAATGTATAGGGGCCTTCAGGGACGGAAATCTAAAACCTTTCCGGTACATCAGTCTCTTAGAGACATGATTCTGTCTGAATGGAAAGAACCCGAAAAAGGTTGTTCCAATCCAGAGGACACAAAAGAAGATTTCCCTTTCAGCCCGATTTTGAGGAGGTTTTCTTTAAGTGTCCTAGATTAGATGCCCCTATGTCGCAGGTGCCCAAAAGATCAGATCTTTCTTTGGAGGATTCTGGGGTCCTTAAGGATCAAATGGATAGGAAGGCCGACTCATTGCTGCCTGGGATGCTTCAGCTTTTTCTTTAGGCCCAGCGATAGCATCCACCTGTGTGGCTAGAAATTTAGACGTATGGGTTCAGCGTCTAGATGATCTTCTGGCATCTGACACCCCCAAGGAAGAGATTAGAGAATCCCTCCCACTCATTGCCAAGTCAGTCACCTTCTTAGCTGACGCAGCAGCAGATTCAGTGAAATCCGCAGCCAGGGCTTCTGCTCTCATTAATTCAGCTAGGCGAGCTATCTGGCTTAAATCTTGGGAAGGTGACCTTACTTCCAAAAATAAGCTCTGTGGCATTCCTTTCGAAGGCAAACTATTGTTTGGTTCTTCCTTAGAAGAAGTCTTATCTCGTTCCTCTGAGAAAGCTAGACCATTCCCTTCTTCCCAAAGGAATAAGCCCCAGAATAAGAGGCCTTTTCGTGGCTTCCAAAACAAGGCTAATTTTAAAGCCAACAGGCAACAGACTAAAAAGAAATGGTCCTTTAACAAAGACAAACAAAAAGGGGAACTCCCTTTGCTCCTTCAGCCCCTTCCAAAAATACCCAATGACGCCAGGTTAGGGGTAGGGGGAAGATTGTGCCATTTCATCAAGGAATGGGCAGAGATTTCCACCAATTCCTTTATCCTTCAAACTCTGGAAAAGGGTTACAGATTGGAATTCAAAAATCTCCCCCCCCCCCCGAAGGTTTTTCTTACCCACCTACCGAGAGACCAAGAGAGACGGCAAGCCATGTTAAATTTGATCTCTGTGTGGGAAACAGAGGGAGTTATTTCTCCTGTCCCAGATATTCAGAAGTTCCGGGGATTTTATTCTCGCATCTTTCTGGTCAAGAAAGCTTCCGGCGGCTTTCGTATGGTCATAAATTTAAGCGTCCTGAACCAATACATAGTTTACAGACGTTTCCGTATGGAGAACATTTATTCGGTAAGAAATCTGTTGTTACCAAAGGTCTTCATGGTGACCCTGGACCTTCAGGACGCTTATCTTCATGTACCAATCTGCCAGAGCTACCGAAGGTTCCTCAGGTTTGCAGTGCTCGTGGGAAACGAGCCGTCTCACTGGCAGTTCAATGCCCTTTCTTATGGTCTCTCGGCAGCACCGAGGATTTTTACAAAAATCATGGCCGAAGTCATGGCCTTTTTTCTGATTCAAGGTGTATCAATCGTCCCATATCTAGACGATTTTTTGATTTTTTTTCTCAGGGCAAGGAGTGCCTTATTCAAGACCTACAGTTGGTTTTGTGGTCCTTTGAAAATTTAGGGTGGAAGGTCAACCAGCAAAAGTCTTGCCTAGTACCTTCACAGAGCATACTTTTCCTGGGTTATCTAATAGACTCTGTTGCCCTAAAGATTTTTCTTCCCAAAGAGAAGATTACCACAGACGCCAGTCTGTGGGGTTGGGGTGCTCCCTCACAGGGCTGGCAAGCTCAAGGAGCCTGGTTGCCAGAGGAAGCAGGTCGCTCCTCAAATTTCAGAGAGCTTCTGGCTGTGAGGAAAGCACTTATGTCTCTGGGAGAGAGGGTCTATTCAAAGGGCCTTTTAATATTTTCAGACAATGCCACAACAGTGGCGTACCTAAACAAGCAAGGGGGCACTCGCTCGGAATCGCTTCTGTCATTAACGCAGCAGATTCTGTCCTGGGCAGAGATCTATGTCACTTCAGTAAAGGCAGCCCACATCAAGGGGTCAGAAAATGTGCTGGCGGACTTTCTGAGCAGGGTGAGCATCAGTTCCAGCGGTTGGGAACTACATCAAGGCACGTTCCAGGAGGTGGTGCTAAGATGGGGTCTCCCCACAGTGGATCCTTTTGCCTCCAGTCTCAACAAGAAACTACCAGCATTCTTCTCTCTGGAGAAAGAAATAGAGTCCTTGGGGACGGATGCACTGTCCTTCCCGTGGGATTTCAGCCTGGCCTATGCCTTCCCTCCTTTTCAAAAGAGAAAAAGTGAAAAAAAAAGAAAAAAAAAAAAAAGAAAAAAAAGTAGCTCCTGCGCACAGGTGGATCACCAAATATAGTACATGAACACAGGCCTTGCTGCCCTCAAGGATGGGGGTCCTAGTAGAAACCGAAACAAAAAGAAGACAAGGGCGCACCAGCCTTGTGCATTAACTTTTAAAACATTTATTAAATAAAAATAGTAAAAGAAGTGACTCACAAGCGTTTGGTGGAGGAGGCACGACATAAAATCGCACCAGTAGACAATCTGCGATTTGGGATGAACGAAACCTTCCAGGGGTCGTGGAGGAACGCACAGACGTTGCAATCCGCTAACGCGTTTCGAGGGGAGAGTCGCTCTGAGGAAGAGGGGACTCTCCCCTCGAAACGCGTTAGCGGATTGCAACGTCTGTGCATTCCTCCACGACCCCTGGAAGGTTTCGCTCATCCCAAATCGCAGATTGTCTACTGGTGCGATTTTATGTCGTGCCTCCTCCACCAAACGCTTGTGAGTCACTTCTTTTACTATTTTTATTTAATAAATGTTTTAAAAGTTAATGCACAAGGCTGGTGCGCCCTTGTCTTCTTTTTGTTTCGGCTTCCCTCCTTTTCCCCCTTTGCCCCTAGTGGTTCGGAAAATTATACAGGGCAGAGCAGAAGTTGTTCTGATTGCCCCCTGGTGGCCCAGGAGGAGTTGGTTCTCCTTTCTGAAGGCCCTATCTGTGTATCCTCCCTAGCTCCTACCAGTTCGGAAGGATCTATTCCATTAGGGACCGGTATTGCATCCAAACCCTCAGACCTTCCATTTGATGGCCTGGAGGCTGAGCAGCGCATCCTACAGTTAAATGGGTGTTCAGAGAGGGTTATTCATACTGTCCTGGACAGCCGTAAGTTGGTCACAAGAAGAATCTATGGGAAAGTTTGGAAAACTTATTTCCTGGCAAAGGAAATCTGGTTTAGATTCTTTTTCCACTCCCTGTATTTTAGATTTTCTGCAGGAGGGAGTGGAAAAGGGGATCTCTGTCAGCATCCTTAGGGTTCAGGTTGCTGCCCTATCTTTATTTTCAGAGAGAAGACTAGCAGAAGATCCCTTAGTCAGGAGGTTCCTTTTAGCCAGATCTAGACATACTCCCAGGATCTTCAAACATGTTCCTCCCTGGGATCTGTCGTTGGTGTTAAATGCACTAACAAGGACTCCTTTTGAGATCTTTCTGATCTAGAGTCTCTTTCCTGTAAAGATCCCTTCTGAGGATTTTAGAGGACAGGGTGGTGATTAAACCCAATCCACTCTATTTACCCAAAGTTTCTTCCAACTTTCATAGGTCCCAGGAGGTAGTCCTCCCTAGTTTCTGCACCTCTTCCAAAAATGCGGAAGAGGAAAGGTTTGGTCTTTTAGACGTAAAGAGATGTCTTCTGCTTTATCTGGAAAAGACCAGTGGGTTTAGGAGTTCCTCCCAACTGTTAGTTTTGTTCAGTGGCCCCAAGAAGGGGTCCAAAGCATCCAAAAGTTCTATTGCTAGGTGGATTAGGGGAGCTATCTGTGAGGCATATAAAGCGCCAGGTCACACCCCTCCTTCTAGAATTAGGGCCCATTCAACAAGATCCATGGCCACATCATGGGCAGAAAGAGCGGGAACTTCATGGGAAGATATCTCTAAAGCTGCCGTCTGGTCCTCCTCTCATGCATTAGTCAAGCATTATAGAGTTCAGATGCTTTCCAGCCAGGACCTTTCATTTGGTAGGAAAGTGCTTCAGGCTGTCGTCCCTCCCTAAGGTATTAAATCTTGCCTATCCTCTCAAGTAGCTGTCCTGGAAGGTGAGGGGGGAAAACCCCAGTTGGACTTACCAGTAACGGTATTTCCAGGAACCTTCCAGGACAGCGTCTATATTCCCACCCTATTCTATTTTTTCACTGGTCAACCATGTTTTCGTGGTGGTGTGTTTTATGTTTTCTATTTTTTTCCTCTGCCGAGTGCACCTTCGGTGGAGGTTACTTGATCTTCTAAACAACTGAGGGTCAGAGGAAAGGGAGGGGCCTTTTAAATGCTGATTTGTGTTTTCTGTAGAGGGCATCTCTCAAGTAGCTGTCCTGGAAGGTTCCTGGAAATACCGTTACCGGTAAGTCTAACGGGGGTTTTTCTTTTCAGGGACGCCATTCAGCTGCAGCACTGATTTATTTAACTTGACAGCAACAGCGTTTGCTCTCAGGATACGTAAATCAGCAACTCTAGTGCTGTAGGAGGTGATTTTACCACCACAGTTTAAAAAAAAAAAAAAAACATATATGCCGAAACATTGGGGCTAACATTAGGTGCCGATTGCCCCCATGCTTCGGGGCATATATTTTTTACTCTTATTTTGGCACAGATTGTTGTTGTTTTATTGAGTTAATGTTTTATTGATACCGTGACAGCAACAGCGCTTGCTCTCATGATACGTAAATCAGCAACTCTAGTGCTGTAGGAGGTGATTTCACCACCACAGTTAAAAAAAACAAAAAAAAAAACGGTGTATGTATGCCCATCATTAAAAGTGGGTGGTTGTAGGGCGGTATTCTAATGATGGGCATACCCACCGATCAATCTCTTTTTTTCGTTCAACTCACAGGCTGCATGAAAAAAAAGAACAATACAAGAAGGACCAGCAACGTACTGGTATTGAGTAGTTATGAGTGGTTATACCGGAATGATGCCTACAGGTTTAGGTTTCATCTTGGTATCGTTCTTTTCAGCTGGCGGTCGGCTTTCATGCGAAAGCAATCCTAGCCGCTAGACTGCTTTTATAAGCAGTGGGTGGGGACCCCCCCCCCCCGCGCCATCTTCCATGGTTTTCTCGGGCTCTCCTATCCCACCAGGGGAACCCATGAATGCAGCCAGTGGTTCCGCCAGCTGACCATAGAGCTGATCGAAGACTAGAATTGCTCCAATCATCTCTATGGCCTAAGAAACTAAAATCTATGAGCATTTCATGACTTCGGTTTCACTGGATATAAACAGCACCATTGGGAAAGCATCTTATCACACCGATCTTGGTGTGGTCAGATGCCTTGAGGACAGAGGAGAGACCTTAAGTCTAATAGACCCCAATTGTTTAAAAAAAAAAAAAAAAAAAAAGAGTACCTGTCACTCGTGTCATATGTAAACGGCAATTGCACCATGCATGGGAGGTATCAACATGAACATCAGATCGAAGGCGGTAATTCTAGCAGTAGACCTCCTCTGTAAATCTAAAGTGGTAACCTGTAAAGGCTTTTAAAAATGTATGTAGTTTGTCGCCGCTGCACGGTTGTGCACAATTTTAAAACATGTCGTGTTTGGTATCTATGTACTCGGCATAAGATCATCTTTTATATTTTACCAAACATTTGGGCAATATAGTGTGTTTGTTTTAGTGCATTAAAATTCTAAAAAATGTTTTTTCCCTTAAAAAAAATTGCGTTTGAAAAATCGCTGCGCAAATACTTTGTGAAAAAAAAATTGGAGCATCCACCATGGTAATCTGTAGGGCCCTTGCTTGAAAAAAATATATATAATGTTTGGGGGTTCAAAGTAATTTTGTAGCAAAAATATATATTTTTTCATGTAAACAAAAAGTGTCAGAAAGGGTTTTTGTCTTCAAGTGGTTAGAAGAGTTGGTGATGTGTGGCATAAGCTTCTAATGTTGTGCATAAAATACCAGGACAGTTCAAACCCCCCCCCCTCCCCCAAATGACACCATTTTGGAAAGTAGACACCCCAAGCTATTTGCTGATAGGCATGTTGAGTCCATGGAATATTTTATATTTTGCCACAAGTTTCGGGAAAATTATTATTTTTTCTTTTTTTACACATAGTTGTCACTAAATGATATATTACTCACACTGATGTGGGTATATGTGGAATTACACCCCAAAATACATTCTGCTGCTTCACCTGAGTACAGGGATACCACATGTGTGGGACTTTTTGGGAGCCTAGCTGCGTACAGGACCCCGAAAACCAATCACTGCCTTCAGGATTTCTAAGGGCGTAAAATGATGATTTTACTCCTCAATACCTATCACAGTTTTGGAGGCCCTGAAATGTCAAGATAGCACAAACCCCCCCCCCCCCCCCAAATGACCCCATTTTGGAAAGTAGACACCCCAAGGTATTTGCTAAGAGGCATAGTGAGTATTTTGCTGCTCTCATTTGTTTTTGAAAATTAAAAAAGAAAAAGGAAAATGTTTTTTTTTTTTCAATTTTAAAAACTTTATGACAAAAAGCAAGATCTGTAAAATACTCAACATGCCTCTCAGCAAGTAGCTTGGGGTGTCTACTTTCCAAAATGGGGTCATTTGCGGGGGGGTTGTGCAATCTTGGCATATCATGGCCTCCGAAACTGTGATAGGTAGTGAGGAGTGAAATCACCATTTTAGGTCCTGTACGCAGCTAGGCTTCCAAAAAGTCTCACACATGAGGTATCCCCGTACTCAGGAGAAGCAGCAGAATGTATTTTGGGGTGTAATTCCACATATGCCCATGGCATGTTTGAGCAATATATCATTTCAGTGACAACTTTGTGTACATTTATTTATTTATTTTTTGTAATTTTTCAAACACTTGTGCCAAAAAAGTAAAATATTCAATGTGCTCAACATGCCTCTCAGCAAATTCCTTGGGGTGTCTACTTTCCAAAATGGGGTCATTTGAGGGGGTTTTGTGCTGCCCTGCCATTATAGCACCTCAAGAAATGAGATAAGCAGTCATAAACTAAAAGCTGTGTAAATTCCAGAAAATGTACCCTAGAATGTAGACGCTATAACTTTTGTGCAAACCAATAAATATACGCTTATTGAAACTTTTTTTTAACTGAGACATGTGGCTGAATGCATTTTGGCCTAAATGTATGACTAAAATTTAGTTTATTGGATTTTTTTTATAACAAAAAGTAGAAAATATAGTTTTTCAAAATGTTCAGTCTCTTTTCGTTTATTGCGCAAAAAATAAAAACCGCAGAGGTGATCAAATACCACCAAAAGAAAGCTCTATTTGTGGGAAAAAAGGATGAAAATTTTGTTTCAGTACAGCATTGCTTGACTGCGCAATTACCCGTTAAAACAACACAGTGCCAAATTGTAAAAAGTGCTCTGGTCAGGAAGGGGGTAAAACCTTTCCAGGGCTGAAGTGGTTAATGGCTGTGCATTGAGTTATTTTGAGGGGACAGCAAATTGACACTGTTATACAAGCTGCACACTCATTACTTTACATTGTAGCAAAAGTGTCATTTCTTCAGTGTTGTTGCATGAAAAGCTATAATAAAATATTATAATGTGAGGTGTGTACTCACTTTTGAGAGCTACTGTATATACTATATGGACTGCACTATATACTCTCCAGAAAAATTGGGCCTTAGTTGGTGGTGCCAGAACACTGTAACCCCTCACAGTTACTCTTGCTGGGCGCAGGAACGGGCCTTGCTGTAAACAATTATTTAAAAAATTTAAATTACATGCCCCAGTCAAACAGGTGCAGAAAAATTGGGTCTTGGATGTTCGTGGTGCCAGAACACTTTAACCCCTCACAGTTACTTTTGTTGGGCGCAGGAACGGGTCCTGCTATTAAAAATTAGTTCAAAAATTGAAATGACATGCCTCTGTTAAACAGGGGAAAAAAATTGGGCCTTGAATGTTGGTGGTGCCCTAAAACAAAAGTATTATTGGAAGCTAGCATCATCAAGATTCCGGAGAAATAGGATAAGCAGTCTTCAAGGGATCCCAGATCCCTAGCAAATTCAGTCAGTTACATCAGCACCAGGGGCTTGACAGCTGCTGATCCAGGACTGATTCATTTTTATATATGTGAGCCTAATAACGGAGTCTGTGTACAGGGGCACACTTTGATCCGTTACAAACCCTCCAGCAGCACTGAATATCCGCTCAGAAAGCACGCTGGATGCAGGACAGGCCAGTAGCTCGATTGCATATTGAGCAAGTTCTGGCCATTAGTCCATCCTCAAGACCCAGTAACCCAGTGGATGCTCTGTTGGAAAGGTCTCCAAGTCTGCTCTTGCCCCTAGATATTCCTACACCATAAAATGCAGACGCTGGCAATGGTTGCTTGAACCTATCCGCCCTTGGCGCTCATAACTGAAAAATTGTTTAAAGGCATCGGCCTGCCGGCCACCTTCTCCACCGCTCTTCCTCTGACCGAACGAAGCCTCAGAAACATGTTGTCCAGCACCAGGAAATGGTAACCTCCCAGGGTCTGGAAAGGCGTTACAGAAACTTTTCTTCAAGGCCTCCTGAAGATGTTTTATCCTCTGCTCCATGATTTCAAGAAGCGTGTGCTCCACCAGGAAGACTATAGGAACAGTGTCACTGATGTTTGCGTTTTCGCTGCTCACCATCCTTGTGGCCTCCTAATATGATGACAGGACAGTGCATGCATCCTTGATCAGTAGCCACTGGCATGGCAAAAAGAAGCCAAGTTCCCCTGAGCCTGTCCTGGTGCCATACTCATACAGGTACTCATTTATGGCTCTCTGCTTTGTGTGCAGCTGCTGCAGGATTGCCAATGTTGAGTTCCACCTGGTGGACGTGACATAAATGAGGCGGTTGGTGGGCAGGTTGAATTCCCATTGAATGTCAGCCAGCTGAGCACTGGCATTATATGACCGCCGGAAATGGTCACAGACTTTTTTGGCCTGCCTCAGAGGTTCCTGTAAGCCTGGGTACCTGGTCAAGAAAGGCTGCACCACCAAATTCAGAACAAGTGCCAAGCATGGAACATGGGTCAAGTGTCCCTGTCGGAGGGCGGAGAGAAGGTTGGTGCCATTGTCGCATACATCCATTCCTGGCTCAAGCTGCCTTGGCGTAAACCACCTCTGAGCCTGCCCCTGCAGAGCTGACAGAGTCTCTGTCCCAGTGTGTCTCCTGTCCCCTAGGCAGACCAACTGAAGCACTGCATGGCATCTTTTAGCCTGACTGCTTGCGTAGCCCCTTGAACGCTTTGGAAGCACTGCTGGTTCAGAGGACATTTCTGCAGAAGAGGCCATTGAGGAAGAAGAGGAGGGGGTGGAGCAGAGAGATGTGGCATAATCACCACCAGCTTTTTGGAGGCGGAACAAGCTCCAACACTGAACCCTGTCCTGCATCCTTCCCAGCTGCCAGCAGAGTTACCCAGTGCGCCATGAAGGGAAGGTAACGTCACTGACCATGCCTGCTGGACCATGAGTCAGCGGTAATATGAACCTTGCTGTGAAATGCCCTGTCCAACAAGGCCAAAACATTGCCTTCCACATGACGGTAGAGAGCTGGAATCACCTTACGTGAAAAAAAAAAAAAAAAATGTTTTGGAACCTGTCACTGTGGTACAGCACATTCCACAAATTCACAAAAGGGGCAGAGTCTACCAGTGTCAGGGGGCTTCCTTCTCTGAGCTGGCAGCTCAGCTGTCGGCTAATTGCCAGCTTCCATCTCTCGCCACAGTTACTCAGCTGTTGTTGACATCCTGCTCGTCAGTCCTGCCTACTTACGCCGTCCAGTCCAGAGGAGCTCTGCCTTCACCTTGGTCACATCACAGAAACTATCGCCTGCGATCCTGTTCAAGACTTGCTTTGCTGACAACCCTTCTGGCTCCAGATCCTGCTTGCTACATTGATCCCTGACTTCTGGCCTGGCTGACTATCCATTCCGGTTACTGAACTTTGGCTATGTTTTGACTACGTTTGTTCTTTTTACTTTTATTATTAAACAAGTGTGATTTAACTGTATTTCCGTCTCGGCCTGATTTCATGGTTTCTGACAACCAGCTGAAAAGGCAGCAGTTGCAGTGCTAGCAATTTGGCCAAGCTAGCCTTTAGACGCTGAGCATGTGGATGGTTGGGACATTATTTTAGCAACTGGGGTAGCAAAATTTGCCTGCTGATATCAACTGGTGGTGTACTGCTAGCAGATTGGTTGCAAGTACTTGTGTCCCCTATTGCTATACCTTCATTCCTCTCAGTGCAGGTTTTTGAGAGGACTGGAGGTATAACAGGGGTTGAGATCCCAAGCAAGGAGAAGTCCGCCTTTTTTTATTATGTGGGTCTTTCAGGTGCTGTTGCCAACAGACTGCATGGCAGGTCGTCATATGTCTTCTTAAGCATGTGGTGCCCAAGCAGGTGCTCTTCTGGCCACGCTTGATCCGCTTCTGACATAGATTGCAAATGGCAATGTTGCAATCTACTACACATGTGTTGAAAAAAGGCCACACCAGTGAAATTTTGAAGTCAGCGGGGAGTCGGCAGCGCCCTACACCTGTGGAGCTCTGTGGGGTGAAACAATAGGGTGGCTGCCCTTAAGCTGGCCCCTGGAGGACATCCTGCCTCTTTGGAGTTTTGCCTTCTCCTCTTTTCTCTCAGGCACACAAGTACAGTCAGTAACCTCATCAACCCCTCCCTCCTCATCACTGGAGCAAACTTGTCAGTATGCTGCAGCTGGGGGAACATGACTGCTAGTTTCTTGTCCTTCTGTGGAACCTCCTCTCTCTCTAGGCTCACGTTACTCCCTTCCTCAACCTGGGAACCAACATCAGAGCCTTCAAATTGCTGCACATCCTCCATCAGCATGTAACCAACACTATGGTCGAAAAATTCTGGTGACTCCTCCGTGCATGATGGTGGGGCTACGGAAGGAGTAACTGTGTTCAAGGAGCCGGTGGAATAGGCCGCTGGCAGCTGCGTTGGAAAGCAAACTAGTATGAATCTGGGTGACAGAGGATGAGGACAGCTTAATTATGCACGTCACCAACTCTTCTGCATGTTGTGGCTCAAGCAGAAAAAAAGGACAAGCGTGACCCGCCTGCAGAGGATGCACCATGTCCTCCACCACCACTTTTCACTGTAGTCACAGAGGCTGCTTGCCCTCTCTTAGTTGCCTGTGACATCAGCCTCTCCTTTATGGCCTTCTGGGCATGATTGGGATTTTTATTTTCACACCACACTGTATTATATACTGTGTACACCGCCTGCACTGTATTATATACTGTACACCGACTGCACTGTATTATATGCTGTGTACACAAGTGTATTAGAAACTGTACACACTGTATTATATACTGTGTACACTGCCTGCACTGCATCATATACTGTACACCGGCTGCACTGTATTATAATACATAATACATTATAATACATAATACTGTGTACATAACGCCTGAAGTGTATTAGAAACTGTACACACTCTATTATATACTGTGTACACCGCCTGCACTGTATTATGTACTCTACAGTGGCTGCACTTTATTGTATGCTGTGTACACTGCCTGAAGTGAAACTCTACACACTGTATTATATATTGTGTACACCACCTCCACTGTATGTACTGTACACTGGCTGCACTGTATTATATGCTGTGTACACCGCATGAAGTGTATTATAAACTGTACAAACTGTATTATATACTGTGTACACCACCTACACTGTATTATGTACTGTACACCGGCTGCACTGTATTATGTACTGTACACAGGCTGCACTGTATTATGTACTGTACACCGGCTGCACTGTATTATATGCTGTGTACACCGCCTGAAGTGTATTAGAAACTGTACACACTGTATTATATACTGTGTACACCATCTGCACTGTACAGGCGGTCCCCTAGTTACAAACTTCCGACTTACAAATGACTCCTACTTACAAACGGAGGGAGACAACAGGAAGTGACAGGAAATCTACCCCTAGAAAGGGAAATTCACTCCTGTAAGAGTTATCATGGGAAAAAGGTGTCCCCACTGAAGCTTTATCACCAAGGCTTGTTTCCACAACAACCCAAAATTTACAAAATCCAATTGTCATTGGAACGGAAAGTGAGGTGAAATCTTCTGAACAGGGACACAGACAGCAAAACAAATGTTACAGGGTGTGTACCCTTCCCTATGCTATCCAAAAAGCTTAAAAAATAGCTTTTTTGGCTGGAGTTACACTTAAAAAAAGTACCTGTTCTGACTTACAAACAGATTTAACTTAAAGCGGAGATCCACACAAAAATGGAACTTCTGCTTTTCTGAACCCTCCCCCCCTCCGGTGTCACATTTGGCACCTTTCAGGGGGAGGGGGGTGCACCCACTTCCGGCATAGACCCCATGGGAGTCTACGCCACTTCCCGTCCCCACCGCGCTGTCTCCTGGGAACACACAGCTCCCAGGAGAGAGCGGGGACCACCTGGGACGCGCAGCGCGACTCACGCATGCGCAGTAGGGAACCGGGAAGTGAAGCCGCAACACTTCACTTCCTGATTCCCTCACCCAGGATGGCGGCGCCAGCTGCCGAGAACCGAGCGGGTTCTCGGCGTCCCCTGCCGACATCACTGGACCCTGGAACAGGTAAGTGGCCATGTATTAAAAGTCAGCAGCTGCAGTATTTGTAGCTGCTGGCTTTTAATATTTTTTTTTTTTTGGCGGTGTGGGTGGTCCCCCGCTTTAAGAACAAACCTACAGACTCTATCTTGTTTGTAACCCGGGGACCGCCTGTATTATGTACTCTACACTGCCGATTGCACTGTATATATAGTCTACACTGAATGCAGAGTGTGTGTGTGTCTCTATTGTGGGAGATTAGCTCGTGGGGATCACTTTCTTCTCGAAAAGAAGGTCAGCGTACAGGCAGTTTTCTTAAAATCGGGCGTGTTGCCGCTTTATTTACAAGTGGTTTGCAAGTCATAAAAAAATAAACAAAAACAGTAAATCAAATCCTTGCCGTCCGGCGCTACACTAAACAGTAGACTGCTCTCTATACAGTGCGAGGCTGGTCCCCATCACCCACAAAATATGAGGTAAAGCAAACCTTTTTTTCAATTCAAACAGAGCTCCTCTCTCTGATTCCCTTCTGAGACTCAGGCCAGAGCTCTACTGTGCTCTCTTTCTGGTTATTTAAAGTCCACCTGAGTGTGGACTCAAGTGGACCAGAACATCCGGACCGGAACCTAGCCTGCCACAGAGGCTGGAACAACCTGGGCCAGATTCCGGTTCAGTCCCTTACAATAGAACAATAGGTGAAATATAGCCATTATCCACTACATCACCTCGCATACCGTCACATATCCTCCCTCTCTGCTCAAGCCCCTGTGGCTGAGCAATTGACCCAAGCATATAGTGCATGCGGGAGAGGGCATCTGCATTGTTTTGGAGCTTGCCTGGCCTATTCTTTACTGTAAACTTAAAGGGCTGTAGAGCCAGGAACCATCTTGTAACACGGGCATTTTTCTCCCTGTTGTCACACATCCACTTTAGGGGAGCATGGTCAGTGACCAGCTTAAATGACCTACTCAACAAGTAATACTTCAGGGACTCCAAGGCCCATTTAATAGCGATACACTCCTTCTCGACAATAGCATAGTTTTTTTCATGCTTATTCAGTTTTCGGCTCAGGTATACAACCGGGTGCTCCTCACCATCTCTGTTCTGAGATAGTACAGCACCTAGGCCCACCTCAGAGGCGTCTGTCTGTACCACAAACCCCTTTGTGGGTCCGGGGTCATCAGCACCGGTAGTACACAAAGGGCCTGTTTTAATCTCTGAAACGCCTCCTCGGCTTCAGGATTCCATTTGACCATGACCAACCCTCTACCCTTCGTCAGGTCATCAGAGGGACAGCAATGGTAATGCCTAGGAAGGCCCGAACTTGTTTCTTGTTTACTGGTTGGGGCCACTTTTGAATTGCCTCAATCTTATTGGTCTGAGGCTTGACGAGTCCCCGGCCAATAACGTACCCAAGGTACTTGGCTTCCTCCAGGCCTATGGCACATTTTTTTGGGTTGGCCGTGAGACCTGCTGCCCTAAGGGAATCTATCACTGCTTGTACCTGGGGCAGGTGCGATTCCCAATCTGGGCTGTGGATGACCACATCGTCCAAATAAGCAGCCGCATACAGGCGATGTGGTCTCAAAGTTTTTTCCATCATTCGCTGGAACGACGCAGGGGCCCCTTGCAGACCAAAAGGCATCTGTTTGTACTGAAACAAGCCCTCAGGAGTGGAAAAGGCAGTCGTTTCCTTGGCTAATTCAGTTAGCGGTATTTGCCAATAGCCTTTTGTTAGGTCTAGGGTTGTTATGTAGCGAGCCTGTCCCAACCTGTCCACGAGTTCGTCGACCCGAGGCATTGGGTATGCATCGAACTTGGACACACTGTTGAGTCTCCTAAAGTCATTACAAAACCTGATAGTGCTATCAGGTTTTGGGACCAGCACTATGGGGCTCAACCATTCACTATGGGACTCTTCTATCGCATCCAGCTCTAACATATTTTTGATTTCTTTCGCGACTGCCTCTCGCCTGGCCTCAGGGATTCTATATGGCTTTACATTTACCCAAACCCCTGGTTCTGTCACTATGTCATGCTGGATCACCTTGGTCAGTCCGGGTAAGGGGGAGAAAAAGTCTCTATTTTTGTGCACAAATGCCCTAACGTCATTTTGTTGTGCCACGGACAGGGAATCCATTATGGGGACGTCAGGTCTCACCGGTCTGTTGGAGGCGGGAAGTGGCCAGTAAAGTCTCTCTGTCATTCCAGGGCTTTAAGAGACTCACATGATAAATTTGGTGTGGTTTCCTTTTCCCTGGCTGGTAGACTTTGTAGTTTACCTCCCCCACCCTTTCGATAACCTCAAAGGGACCCTGCCACTTGGCTAGGAACTTACTTTCCACCGTGGGAACCAGTACCAACACTCCCTGGGGCTGAAAGTACAGACCTTGGCACCCCGATCATAGACCCTCCTGAGGGCCTCCTGGGCTCGCTCCATATGTTCTCGCACCAGGGGCAGGACAGCTGCGATTCGATCCTGCATCAAGGAGACATGCTCTATGATGCTTCTATATGGGGTGGCCTCTCCTTCCAACGTTTCTTTGGCGACATCTAGCAGCCCCCAGGGATGTCTACCATACAA
Organism: Aquarana catesbeiana; assembly: GCF_042186555.1. Classification (NCBI taxonomy): domain Eukaryota; kingdom Metazoa; phylum Chordata; class Amphibia; order Anura; family Ranidae; genus Aquarana; species Aquarana catesbeiana. The sequence continues at coordinate 108,436,081 of NC_133335.1, forward strand.
AAGCTCAAAGGGGGAATAGCCTGTGGATGCCTGCGGAACCTCACAAATGCACAAATGGGAAACATGAGATATGGTAGCAAAAAATCCCTGTTTCTCCCATTTTTGTCAGCCACCTTTTTCAGCATACTTTTCAAAGTTTTATTAAATCTTTCGACCAGACCATCCGTTTGGGGGGTGATAGACAGAGGTACGGAGATGGGAGATTTTGTATAATCTACACAGTTTCTTGGTAACCCTGGACATAAATGGGGTACCCTGATCGGTTAAGACCTCTTTTGGGATCCCCACTCGACTAAACACCTGGACCAACTCCTTGGCGTTGGTGTTGCTCAAGGGTATGGCTCTGGGATAGCGCGTCGCATAGTCCAGGATCACCAGAATATGCTGGTGACCCCAGGCAGATTTGACAACCGGCCCCATCAGGTCCATGCCAATTCTCTCAAAGGGGACCTCTACAAGGGGGCTGCGAAAATGGGGCGACTGTGCCGACATTTGGCACTCGGGGCACGATACGCAGTACTCCATGTCATCTGCATACATCCCAGGCCAGAAAAATCTCTGGGCGATGCTCTCCCTGGTTTTTTCAATACTGAGATGTCCCCCCATTACATGATCATGGGCCAGGTCAAGCACCACCCTGTGGAAGGGTTTGGGAACCAATAGCTGTTCTATCTCGTCCTCTCCACATTTTACCACTTGATACAATAAATTTATTTTTAATGGCCATGTAGGGGAAAGACACCCTCCCAGTTAGGATCTACGGGTTCCCCATCCAACATCTTAACATTTTCCCTTGCTCTCATGAGGGTGGCATCTCGCAGTTGCTCAGGACAGAAATCCTCTCTCCTGACCTCTAAGTCGTGTACCACATTCTGGCTACTTTCATTGTCAGGGTCAGAGGTGTTCTCCTGTTCGTTACCCTTGGGCTGGGAGTTAGCTTCCAGGTCCTCCGGCTCCCCAGCCATGACAGGGAAAGGAAGAGGATCTCCAGCTTCCTTGATCCCACCAACAGCACCCCCTTCCTTTTGGCAAAAAGGGTCCGGTGAGAGTTCCTGTGCTTCCCCAGCAGGGGGAGCAGTATCTACCAGCCTCCCTTTGCTCTCCCATAAATTTCAAAAATGGGGAGAAACTCTCCCCACTAAAGCTTCATGAAGCAGAGAAGGTACCACCCCACTGAATGTGTTAAACTGCCCCACGGGCTATAAACCTCAACCACCGCTGTCTGGTAGTGCCGAGTGTCCCCATGGATGCAAATTACCCCAATAGTACTGGGATGTAGTTTTGTGGGGTTCACACAATCATTCCTGGCTAGGGTCACCACACTACCAGAGTCTATCAAGGCTGTGAGTGACTTTCCATCCACTGAAATAACACACATCTGTTTTTCAATGCGACTCTGACATTATGCAGTTACACGGCCTGTGCAAACAGAGAAATGCGTATTTTCATAAAAGCATCACATTGCATAGGTTCATCATCTATAGGACAGTTTGCAGCAATTTGCCCTAATGCATGGCAACGAAAACACTGTATGTGCCCTACCCTCAGTCCTCTTAACAGCCCCAAAGATTTTCCTGGCTTCTTTGGCCAGTCTCCAGGTCTAGGACCCATAGTCTCATCAGCTGTAACAACAGTCTTATCCACCTTCCCCATGCTCTTGAACCCTGGAACAGTCTTACCAGAACCGCTGGGTGATCATGCACCCCTAGAGACACCGAAGTGGGGCGTAGATGGGTTCACCAAGTCCTCAGTGGCAATGTACCTCTCCACTAGGTCCCCCTGTCCGACCCACTTCCTCAAAATAGCAGGGAGCACACGCAGGTACCGGTCCATTACCACACATTCCACGATCTGAGGGTCTGTCAAGGTCTCTGGCTGCAACCACTTCTTGGTGAGGTGGACCAGGTCGAACATTTGAGAATGGAGTGGCTGGCTGCTGGAGTAGGTCCACTGATGCACGCACTAGGCCCAGACTGCCATAGTGACACCCAAGCGTGTGGATATCTCTGTCTTTAGAGTCTCATAGTCCTGGGCCTTATCTGGTTCCAGATCAAAATAGGCCTTTTGAGGTTCTCCGGTCAGAAATGGGGCCAACAGACCCGCCCACTGTTCTTTTGGCCAACCTTCGCGGACAGCAACTCTCTCAAAAGTCGCAGGTGTCATTTTCTGTAGGTGGTAGGATGCATGTACCAACTTTGGTTCCACTGGCACAGGAGGTGCAGACCCCTTTTTTTTCAGTTCCACCAGAGCCTCTGCGAACTGCCGGTTCATTTCCTGCTGGGCCGCCTGTTGTGCTGCATTGGCCTTTGCGACTTGGCGGTACATCTCCTCCTGTGCTGCAGCAGCCTCTGCAACTTAGCGGTTGGTTTCTCGCTGAGCTGCATTGGCCTGTAGCAGGGCCTTTAACATTTCCTCCATCTTTAGAAACTGCCTGCTGAGTGCACCACGTGTGGGAGATTAACTCGTGGGGATCACTTTCTTCTTGGAAAGAAGGTCAGCGTACAGGCCGTTCTCTTAAAATCAGGCGTGTTGCCTGCCTTATTTACAAGTGGTTTGTAAGTCATAAAAAAATAAACAAAAACAGTAAATCAAATCCTTGCCATCCGGCGCTAAACTAAACAGTAGACTGCTCTCTATACAGTGCGAGGCTGGTCCCCATCACCAACAAAACATGAGGTAAAGCAAACCTTTTTTCAATCCAAACAAACAGAGCTCCTCTCTCTCAGATTCTCTTCTGAGACTCAGACCAGAGCTCTGCTGTGCTCTCTTCCTGGTCATTTAAAGTCCACCTGAGTGTGGACTCAAGTGGACCAGAACATCCGGACCGGAACCTAGCCTGCCACAGAGGCTGGAACAACCCGGGCCGGATTCCGGTTCAGTCCCTTACAATAGAACAAATGCGAGGTGAAATATAGCTATTATCCACTACATCACCTTGCATACCATCACACACTATATATATATATATATATAAAATATACCACCTGAACTGTATTATATACTGTACACCGCCGAATGCACTGTATATACTGCACAGTCTACACTGAATGCAGAATATGTGTGTGTGTGTATATATATATATATATATATATATATATATATATATATCACATGAAGTGGATTATATACTGTACACCGCCAAATGCACTGTATATATAGTCTACACTGAATGTAGAGTGTGTGTGTGTGTGTGTGTATATATATATATATATATATATATATATATATATATATATATATATTATGCAAAAGTTTAGGAACCCCTGACAATTTCCATGATTGTCATTTATAAATATTTGGGTGTTTGGATCAGCAATTTCATTTTGATCTATCAAATATCTGAAGGACACAGTGATATTTCAGTAGTGAGATGAGGTTTATTGGATAAGTAGAAAATGCCCAATATGCATCAAAACGAAATTAGACAGGTGCATAAATTTGGGCACCCCAACAGAAAAATCACATCAATATTTAGTAGAGCCTCCTTTAGCAGAAATAACAGCCTCTAGACGCTTCCTATAGCCTGTAATGAGTGTCTGGATTCTGGATGAATGTATTTTGGACCATTCCTCCTTACAAAACATCTCCAGTTCAGTTAGGTTTGATGGTTGCCGAGCATGGACAGCCCGCTTCAAATCACCCCACAGATGTTCAATGATATTCAGGTCTGGGGACTGGGATGGCCATTCCAGAACATTGTACTTTTCCTCTGCATAAATGCCCGAGTAGATTTTGAGCAGTGTTTTGGGTCGTTGTCTTGTTGAAATATCCAGCCCCGGCGTAACTTCAACTTTGTGACTGATTCCTCAACATTATTCTCAAGAATCTGCTGATATTGCAACCCTCAACTTTAACCAGATTCCCAGTACCAGCACTGGCCACACAGCCCCAAAGCATGATGGAATCTCCACCAAATTTTACTTGGAATGCTTTGTTCTTTTGCCGCCATGCATAACGCCCCTTGTTATGACCAAATAACTCAATCTTTGTTTCATCAGTCTACAGCACCTTATTCCAAAATGAAGCTGGCTTGTCCAAATGTGCGTTTGCATACCTCAAGCAACTCCGTTTGTGACGTGTGTGCAGAAAGGCTTCTTTCGCATCACTCTCCCATACAGCTTCTCCCTGTGCAAAGTGCGCTGAATTGTTGAAGGATGCACAGTGACACCATCTGCAGCAAGTTGATGTTGTAGGTCTTTGGAGGTGGTCCGTGTGCTGTTTTTGACTGTTCTCACCATCCTTCGCCTCTCCAATATTTTATGTGGCCTGCCACTTCTGGCCTTAACAAGAACTGTGCCTGTGGTCTCCATTTCCTCACTATGTTCCTTACAGTGGACATTGGCAGCTTATATCACCGCAATAACTTTTTGTAGCTTTCCCCTAAACCATAATGTAGAACAATCTTTGTTTTCAGGTCATTTGAGAGTTGTTTTGAGGCCCCCATGTTGCCACTCTTCAGAGGAGAGTCAAAGAAAACAACAACTTGCAATTGGCCACCTTAAATACCTTTTCTCATGATTGGATGCACCTGCCTATGAAGTTCAAGGCTTAATGAGCTCACCAAACCAATTGTGTGTTCCAATTAATCAGTGCTAAGTAGTTACAGGTATTCAAATCAACAAAATGACAAGGGTGCCCAAATTTTTGCACCTGTCTAAATTTGCTTTGATGCATATTGCGCATTTTCTGTTAATCCAATAAACCTCATTTTACTACTGAAATATTACTGTGTCCTTCAGTTATTTGATAGATCAAAATTAAATTGCTGATCCAAACACCCAAATATTTATAAATGACAATCATGGGAATTGTCAGGGGATCCTAAACTTTTGCATACAACTGTATATATATCTACTAGACCAGTGGTTCTCAACTCCTGTCCTCAGGACCCACTAACAGGCCAGGTTTGCAAGATAACTGAAATACATCACAGGTGAGATAATTTGCTGCTCAGTGATGGCAGTATTCTGGTCTGCATATCTCCAAGGTAATACTTAAAATCTGGCCTGTTAGTGGGTCCTGAGAACAGGAGTTGAGAACCACTTCACTAGACTGTGTGTATGTATGTGTGTTTGTTTATATATACTAATACACTGCCTGCAAGCCACTAACGGCTTAATCTAGCTCAAGTTATCTCTAGCTCCATCTACAACCAACACACTACATACGCCCGCTGTGTAAGCAGCTTATATAGTGTGGGGCGTGGACCTAGCCCCCTGAGCCATGATTGGCTAAAGGCACCCTGCCTTTGGCCAATCATGGCTCTCGCAGCAGAGTGCGCTGTGATTGGCCAAAGCATGCAGGCCAGGTGCATGCTTTAGCTAATCATCAGACATCAATGCACTGCGACTTGAAATGCGGGACCATCCCTATTTCTGATTAGTGAGTAAACTTGCTGGTACTGTCTCACTTGCATACTAGTCATATGGTGAGCCTAGGGTGACCTAGTTACACATTGCCATTTATTACTCCTGCTCTACTGTTGATTTACAAGCAACCCTTGCTGATACTGTTTCCCTTGCATGCTGTTCAAAGTGTGCACTAAGGTAGCCTAGTTAACTATTAGCCTGTCCTGCACTTCAGCTGAGTTGTAAGTAACCCTTGTTGGCAAGGGTGCACTTATCTATGCTGATTCTGATTGCAGGTGTAACAAGCAGACCGCTATGTCCTCTCCTGCAGATTGCATCTCTTTCCACAGCATCTGTTTGCTCAGTTCAGAATACTGAGAAGTGTGCCCTATCCTTCGAATGAGTTGGTACAGGGGGAGATTCTGTGTGTGAACATAATGCCTATACTTAAGGGTGACTTTTTTGATCCTTATTGCTGCAGTCTGCCAATGTCTGTAACATATTGACAATTGACACTCTTTGCATATGCCTTGCTTTATGGAGGGTGCTCTTTGGTGCCTCCCTAGGTGACATTTCCTGTTTTGTGTCCAGAACGTAGTACCCAGTGGCTACAAGCAAGACCTTTTGAACTCCGCCTTCATTTTATAGGATACGGGGACATTCTTCTGCCCTGCTGCAGTCAGTTCATATTGCATAGTCATTGTCCTGGGAGAAAGAGAGACTTTTACCATATAGGTTTCTGCTCAAACTTGTTCACTGTCCCCATGGCTAAAGGGAACCTTTTTGGATTCTCCAGACCTTCCTCCAGTGTCAAAATTCCCACATGGAATCCACCCAGTTTGTCCACTCCTCTCTTTATCTGAGTGACCTTCTTACCTCTGTGGACATCAGAGATTTTGGCTCATAGGTCCTAATTTTTTTTTTTAAGCACAAGAGCGCTGCCTGTGTTTCACTGTGAATGTGCAACATTACAAATTTATTGCTCTTCTTTTTGCTCTGCTTGTTCTTAGGGCATCCCTATACGAGGTGTGTCCAGAATATAATGAAAATGAAGTTTATATGCTCGAGAAGGGCTCTGTGAAAGGAGACGTTTGCCAAGACGTTTGTCACTTGGGATGGGGTGCCAGGTATACGTTAGAACACTGATCATTTACATTCCAGTCTTGGCAGAGTTGATACATTCTTTTTTTTGTAACATTCTGTTTAAGTGCCTGGTATTAATAAAAATGCAAGCAAGTTTGGAACAGTGGTATATGCTAACATTTTGTGTGAAATTGGGTAAAAGTGCAGAAAGGCAGCCACCCCCTGGCTTCCCCTTTCCCTGCTCTCCTCTGCAGGCATCACGGGTGGCTTCCCCTGGCAGTGTTCGTCTCCTCCCTCCTCCTGGACGGGGCGCCACCGCTCTCGGTCAAGGAGACCTGGGCATTAGAGGAATCCAGCTCTGTGTGCCAAGCTTCAGTACCCAAAGTTGTCAATAGGCCACACTTTATAAATGTTTACAGGTCATCAGTTTTGAATTGCATGATGACCCTAAGATTGCTCCCATTCCTGTGTGCGCAGCTATATCTAGTACGTGTAGCACAGTCCTTTATTTTGTGTATAGGCGCACCTGCTATGCGCGTTTGTTTGTCTTTGTGTAGACCTTGAAGCGGGGGGCTTTAAAAATCAGTTTTGTTTTTTTAATATTTATGTATTACTTACTTTTTTAAATTTTAAATCAATTTTATTGCTCTCACAAATAGGCTAACAAGCCCTCTATGTTAAAGCACAGTGGATGTGCACAGGTTCTCTTTTATGAGACATTTCAGGGCTCTATTAGACCCCTAATGTCTCTCCTGTTCTCCATTGAAGGTAATGAAGCACAGATCATCAGTGTTTTGTCCATCAATGTTGCTAAAAGCAGTTTACTATTTACCCAAAGACCCCCTTGTAATAACTATAAGTTGATGAATCCAGAAAGTATGAGCAATTATAAGAAGCCAGTGGGTTCAGCTCATGGACAATTACCCCAAGTTGCAATAGACCTTTAAATACCTGCTTAACAATCCCATACCACACCATACAATGCCATTCCATAAAGACCATATTACAGAAGACAGGGTGACCATATTGCCACTGACAGCATGTGCATATTATCCAGAATTTGAGTTAGGGCCCTTTCACACTGGGGCGGGCGTCGGCGGTAAAGCGCCGCTATTGTAAGCGGCGCTTTACTGTCGGTATGCGGCCGCTAGCGGGCCGGTTTTACCCCCCGCTAGTGGCCGAGAAATGGTTAAAAACCACCGCAAAGCGCGTCTGCAGAGGCGCTTTGCCGGCGGTATAGCCGCGCCGTCCCATTGATTTCAATGGGCAGGAGCGGTGAAGGAGCGGTATACACTCCGCTCCTTAATTCAAGCTGTAATAGATTATTAAAAAATAAATAAAGTGCGCTAATTATATGAAAATACACACATAGATGTGAATACATGTGGGTGGTAGTAAAAACCCCAATCTACTGAAAGCAAGTAAATGACTCCATGAGTGGTAGAAATATATAAGTGCAAAACATAAAAACTCAAAGAAGAAACAAAAAATGTGTACATGTGAAGTACAATGATATTAATAGCGTAAAAATCTGAAAATCAAACAAACTCAGTCCATGGGTTCAAACATAAAAAGTTCATCAGTAAAAAAAAGCTTCCATCCACTATACAGCTCAGCAGCAACTAATCCCCCTATGAGTGGATTGACAAAGGAGAGAGATGTACAGGATGGTGCAAATCCACTGGCGGTGACTCCAATAAGTGAGAAAGTGATAAAGGTGGACTCTTACCCTCCGTGTTGGACCCCCTCCTTGGCAGGGTCTATCAGGCATGCAGATTTTAGCCCTCTGCAGGGACCGTGTAATGAGAAGATCTCCCCAGCAGCTGTCAGGAATGTTGTCTCCAATCCGGGCTGGTCCAAGTGAAACGCCTGGAGAGGGGGGAAGGAAAGCTCTCTTGCTCCCAGTGTGGCAAAGGAAAAAGCAAAAGAGCGGAGCTCCAATAGTGTAAAAAGTTTTGGAATTTATTCAATAAAAGTACAGACCGCAACGGAGAGTGCACGCTCCGTGAGGTAAAAATACAATTAAAAACAAGCCGGCATATAAGAATCGTAATAACCCGTGCATAACATGGGGCAATCGTGACGGCTTACAACGTAGCCACGCCCTACATGTTTCGTCATTAGTAGACGTCTTCAAAGGGGCACGGGCTACGTGTTAAGCCATCCCCTATATAGTATAACAGTGCACACCAAGCCTCGTTTTCACCTCCGCTCTCAGGGAAGGGAAAACCCAAGCCTCTACCTGGTGCTCCTCAGTGAATGGATGTTGCCAAGGTGACACATAGGACTGAAACTAAACAAAACTTCAGCCACTCCCAGCAGAGCCAATCTCTCGCGCCATCTGGAGGAAGAAGCCCAGTATTACTAGACAATTAATATGTCTTACAGATGCTAATTTGGAACATAAAACTGACAGAGCAAAAAGGAGAAAATCACTGAATCTCACCAAGAAGTGGTGGTTAATAATAATAAAAGTGTAGAAAAAAAAAAAAAAAATTGTAAATATATATGGAAATGTACGGAAAAGAAACAACGTTCATCTCCGTAAATAAAACCACATTCAAAAAACACATGTATGAAAAAAAAAAATATATATATGTATTAGAGTCACACCGTGATAAATGGAGGCCCATCCATGAACGTGAAGAGCACTCGGTATCACAATGATGCGACTAAATTATTATAATGTATAATATTTAAACATATCACTATGCTCCCATCCTCTCAAAATTCCTGGAAGCCCTAATCGCTAGATCCTCCCAATGTCCCGGAGAGTCAACCAACCAGCAGCATGTGAGGAAGGAATAGATAAGACACCTTTATCCAACCGTTGCTAGGAGCAAAAGTGAATAAATGGAAAGGTGGGAAAAAAAAATTGTGAATGGATGAAAAGATAATAAAAGTGAATGGATGAAAAAAAAAAAAAATAATAATTGTGAATGGATGAAGAGATAAAAAAAGGTGTATGGATGAGAAAAAAAAAAAAATGTGAATGGATGAAGAGATAAAAAAAGTGAATGGATGAAAAAAAAAAGTGCATGGATGAAAAAAAAAAAAATTGTAAATGGATGAAGAGATAAAAAAAGGTGTATGGATGAAAAAAAAAAAAAAAATTGTGAATGGATGAAAAGATAAAAAAAGTGAATGGATGAAAAAAAAAATTGTAAATGGATGAAGAGATAAAAAAAAGTGAATGGATGAAAAAAAAAAAAAAAAAAATTGTGAATGGATGAAGAGATAAAAAAAGTGAATGGATGAAAAAAAAAAAAAATGTATACAAAAGAAGGGAAGAAAGGAAAGGAAGCACAGGGCCCAAAGCATCACCTATGAGTTATCAATGAACGCATTCAACTCAATATCAACATTTAGGCCTAAGGGTCTGAGGGAGCGGATCTTATAAATCCACTCCATCTCGAGTTTAGAGATGGCCCGTCTTTTAGATCCCCCTCTCCATGGAAGTTTGAGTTTATCAATGCCCATGAACAAAGTACCGCTAGGGTCTTTTTTGTGTTTGTCTAAATAATGTTTGGAGACTGGGTGGCCCAAAAAGCCCCTTCTAATATTTCCAATATGTTCCCCCAGTCTAACCTTTAATGATCGGACCGTGCGGCCCACATAGTGGAGCCCACAAGGGCAAGTGAGTAGGTAAACCACATGGGTGGTTGAACATGTGATAAAAGATTTAATATGGAAATTAAGCGGGGAATTATTGGTAATGAATTGACACACCTTTCTCTCCGTTAAAGCATTAATAGCACAAACCTCGCAATTTTTACATTTGAAATAGCCTGTCATATGTTGAAAGAACATAGGTTTATGAACCGGAGGGTCACATGCAGCAGATACCACCCGTGAACTGATTGAGGGGGCACCCCTAAAGACCAGCTGGGGTCTGTCAGGAAGGGATGGTCCAAGCACGGGATCATTCTTAATAATGTGCCAGTGTTTGTTCAACATCCTCCTGACAGAAAAGTGCTGGCAGGAGTATCTTCTGATCAAGGGACAGACCAGCTGACAGTCCCTTTGTGCCCTGGTTTTATCAGCCAGAAGAGCGTCCCTGTCCAGTGATACAACCTGATTGAGTTTTTCAGTCAGAAACTGCGCTTCATACCCCTTCTCTATAAATCTGTCCGTCAAAACCTTAGACTGAGCAAGAAAGTCAGTATTGGTAGAACAGTTCCTTTTCAGTCGGATGTACTGACTTTTAGGGACAGAGTCCAGCCAAGCTTTATGATGGCAGCTGTCCCTCGGGATAAACGAATTGCGGTCAGTGACCTTGAAATAGGTAGAGGTAAGTAGAGAGTTATTTTCACCTCGTATCTCCAGATCCAGAAAGTGTATTTTTTCCTGGCTGGCCTCATATTTAAAGGATATACCCCTCTCGTTGGAATTGAGTCCATCCATAAAGGAACAGAGAGAGTCATAGGAGCCATCCCATAGGAGGAGGACGTCATCTATGTACCTGGCCCACAGGACCAATTCCGGTCTCCGGTGGGCATAGATGACGTCCTCCTCCCATTTCCCCATAAAAAGGTTTGCCAAGCTGGGGGCAAATTTAGCCCCCATGGCTACCCCCTTAGTCTGGAGATAAAACTGTTTATTATGCCAAAAGAAATTATGTGTAGTGGCATATTCTAAAAGCTCCATAATGAAACGTTTTTGCTTCTTGGGTAGGGAGGCATCCTTATCAAGGAAAAATTTCACCGATTTAATACCCCAGTAATGGGGGATGCTAGTGTATAGAGAAGTGACATCGGCAGTCACAAGCCAATGCCCTTCTCTATAATTACTAGTCTTGAGTAGATTGATGGTATGTCTAGTGTCCTTAATATATGCTGGCAGAAGTTGTACAAGTGGTTGGAGGAAATTGTCAATGTACTTACCTGCCCTGGAAGTAATGGAATCTATTCCACTAATGATGGGACGACCCGGAGGGTGAATTGGGTCTTTGTGGACTTTGGGCAGGTAGTACATGACTGGGATTCTTGACGCAACCGGGATGAGAAAAGATTTCTCCTTCTTGTTTATAATGCCAGATTGAAAACCATTATCCACAATCCTTTCCAGTTCTTTTTTGAAACGGATTCTGGGATCCGACTTAAGGGGTTGGTAGGTGTCCCTGTCTCCAACAAGTCTCTCCAATTCGTGAAGATAATCTGACTTGTCAAGGACCACTATACCCCCCCTTTGTCGGCTGGCTTTATAACAAGGTCCCTACGTTCACAAAGTGAATCCAGGCCCAACTGTAACTCTCTCGTCATTTTCATTTTCTGAACCTTCAAACGATCGAGATCCCTCAAAAGAACATCCCTGAAGACTCTCAAAGAGGCAGATAAGCCACCCGGAGGGTTAAATAAGGACGCGTTGGCTAGGCCAGACTGTCTGATGGTGTTGAGACCAACAGTTTGGGGGGCAATGGGGTTGGACAGCATATATCTCTTGATGTTTAATTTCCTGATATACTTATGTATGTCCATATAAGTTTCAAATTTATTGAGTGTTTTGGGCGGTACAAACTTGAGTCCTTTGTCTAAAATTGAAATTTCTGTTTCAGTTAGAGGTGTTTTGCTCAGGTTAAAAATACCCCTACCGCTTACACCCGCTTTCTTTTTGCCCCTTGATTTCCTCCCCCCTCGGACTCCTCTCTTTTTTCTATGGGTCCTAGATGGTTTTGATGGGCTCTGGGAAAACCCCAATGCTGGGGTTGAGGATATTGGCCCTGTCTCTGTCTATAGGGAGATTGCCAGCCACCTCCCTCTCTAATCTGAGAAGGGGGGGGTTGGTGCCAGTATGGTCGATCATTCTGTGAACCTCTACCTGGAGTACGTGGTCCCGAATGATAATCTGCTCTGTACCCATGATGGTCATAGTTATCATGGCGATACCCCTCATCCCTCAAGCTCTGAAAGCGATTCTGCGTGGATATAGGGTATCTAGAGGGGTAGTCGTCCGTATAAGCTCTCCTAGGGGAGTCATAACTATAGTGGAAGTCTCCAAAACCCTGGGAGTGATATTCCTGACTATGTTGATTGTACTCACTGGGTTTATGATTTTTGGGTCCCTTTTATTGGTTTTTACCGGTTTCCTTCTGCGGCCTAGAACGTGGTTTAGGCTGAGGGGGTTTACCTTGTCTAACCGGAGATCGATGGGAGGCCCTCCTAGAGGCTGAAGGTTGTTGTCTCTGTGTTGAGGGGGGACGTCGCTGATATCCCTCAGACTCCACAGACATCTCTTCCCCACCAGGGACAGAGGGACATCCAGTCACCTCAGACGTTTCAGCTGCAATCTTACTCTGCCAGACAAAAACGGAACCTGCCTTATAGTCCCCCACATCACGGCAAAATTTTTTCTTTTTTTTAATCTTTTGTTCAGTTTCCTCTTTTTCCAATATTTTCCTAAGATTCATAGATTTTTCCTTATATTCCTCGCTATCTTTGAAGGGAGATAATTTTTCTTTGATTATTTTAATCTCACCGTCAAGTCTAGCGAGTTTATAATTTTTTTTCTTAATCAGGAACTAAAGGAGTTTTCCTCCAGCCTCATTAAAAAACTGGAACCAGTCTTGAAAGTCAGTCTCTCCTTTTTGGGGGCTGACTTCCCATCTAAGACTCCTTGGAACCATTGAGTCCGTAACATATTGTGCCAAGAACAGAATGTCCCATTGGGTATGTATTTCTGACACCATGAGATTTTTCAATCTCATGAACATACCACTGATATCACTCACCGGTGCATCGCCAATTTCAAAGATACCATCTTTAGCGATGACCCGCGAGGAACGGTAATCAAAAACGTCCATTCTAAATTCTGGACGTATGTATTTATAAGGGAATCCAAATATACAAAAACAAGGAAATATATAATGGTTTCCCAAGGGAAGGAGAGAGAGGCCTGACACCCAAAGAAGGAAGTTCCTATCCAAAGAGCTCCAATCCCTATTGTAAATGTCTAGACTAAGTCCCACCCCAACAACTAAATGGGGTAAACACTGCACACGCTAGGAAGAGAAAACAGAACCTCAACCCTCCATGTACAGAAACCCAAGTATCAGAAGTAGATGGCGTTACTAAAACTGGAATGCCAGGGCAATAAAGAAAGGCAAATTAGAAAATTGAAAAGCTAGCTCCAGCTGCAAGTTAAGCTGATATTGGTATAACAAGGTTCAAAAATAAAAAGAAAAACTGCGCTGCAGAGCAAAAAAGGTCAAAGGTAAAAGCTGCACACAAAATACACCAATATCTGTGTATACCATGAAAAATAAAAAATAAATAAAGTGCGCTAATTATATGAAAATACACACATAGATGTGAATACATGTGGGTGGTAGTAAAAACCCCAATCTACTGAAAGCAAGTAAATGACTCCATGAGTGGTAGAAATATATAAGTGCAAAACATAAAAACTCAAAGAAGAAACAAAAAATGTGTACATGTGAAGTACAATGATATTAATAGCGTAAAAATCTGAAAATCAAACAAACTCAGTCCATGGGTTCAAACATAAAAAGTTCATCGGTGAAAAAAAGCTTACATCCACTATACAGCTCAGCAGCAACTAATCCCCCTATGAGTGGATTGACAAAGGAGAGAGATGTACAGGATGGTGCAAATCCACTGGCGGTGACTCCAATAAGTGAGAAAGTGATAAAGGTGGACTCTTACCCTCCGTGTTGGACCCCCTCCTTGGCAGGGTCTATCAGGCATGCAGATTTTAGCCCTCTGCAGGGACCGTGTAATGAGAAGATCTCCCCAGCAGCTGTCAGGAATGTTGTCTCCGATTCGGGCTGGTCCAAGTGAAACGCCTGGAGAGGGGGGAAGGAAAGCTCTCTTGCTCCCAGTGTGGCAAAGGAAAAAGCAAAAGAGCGGAGCTCCAATAGATTATTACAACACTTTCTGACCGCCCAACAGATAAATTTAACCATTAACCAACATGGGTTATACAGATAATAGCAAACATATAGGATATACACAGCATGTGATAAGGCTATTGCATAACAAACTGACGCGTTTCGACCCATGAATTTTGGGGTCTCTTCAGAGGATGAGTTTGCTAAGGAAAAAAGAAAAATTTATAATAGTATGTCCAGCTTATTTAAAAGAGTTACAGCATAGGCAAGTTTGTTTAGCAACATGTTTAGTAACATTTTGCACAGAATTACCACTGAGTTTGGATGTACCCCTCGATCAGAGCCTCCCCACATAGCAGCTAGACCATCCAGTGTGCCTGCACGTAGCAGCACCCCGGAAGAGGGGGGAACAGGAATCCACTTGATATGGCTTGCAAGGAGTCACACGTATAATTGCCCCCCCACCAACACGCCACGGGAAGGTGGGGCCGGAACCTACGAAAATTGTCAGAGCGTTAGCTCATGAATAAACCCATGTTGGTTAATGGTTAAATTTATCTGTTGGGCGGTCAGAAGGTGTTGTAATAATCTATTACAGCTTGAATTAATCATGTGAAGGATAATAATATTAGTAAAGTAACTATATTGGTATAACTAATATAAAATATGTCAGGGATGACCTTGTCTTTAAAGCGGGGGTCCACCTATCTATCGTTTTTTTTTTTTGGAGTTCATCCACAAACTTTTCTTCTCATGATTATCTACTCACATGTTCTGTGTAATAAGTCCGCCTGTGTCCGATTTTGTTGTAAAGAATAACTTATAAAATTCACTGAAGGCGGTTTCCATCTTCACTGTGGACATTTGAAGCCCACAAGCATGTATTTCCTGGATGCAGTGAATGCTGTGCTCCCAGCATTCACTGAGATGTTGTGATGACGCTGTTGCACAATGCGTGCTGGGAAGCCTGAGACTAGCTCCCAGGGGACTGTGGGAGGTCTGGGAGAGGCTAGAAACACGCCTACTCCCATGGGAGGAAAACCAGGAAGTGCTAAGAAGATTAGAAAAAAAAAGGTAATTACGGCGATTTAAATTTTTTTACACAGCATGTCAGCATCTAGGCAAGGAAGAGAATGCATAGAGATAATGTTCAAAATTTGGGTGGAACCCCGCTTTAAATGCTGACAATGGCAGTGATAGGAGGAAAAGTGAGGGATGTGCAAAGTGAATAATGACGTGTTTGATATAAATATAAAAAATATAAAAAAAAATATATATAAAAAAAGGAGTGTGCATGAAAATGATGCGAGTGAATGTTTAAACAGCAAGGGAAAAAAAAAAAAAAAAAGGGGAGAATAAACCAATGAGTGTGTGTATAATGTGTGAATTTGAAGAAAAAGTGCATGATATTGCCAAGTATCTAAGTCTACGGCATCCAGAGCTGGTGTGCACATAAATCAAAATTAAATATAAGTAAAAATATTATTCTATGGGGTCTGACAAAGCATTGATAATCAGATGTATCATAAGTTCTTACTCACTCCTACAGTTGAGGAAAAGAGTCTGGCCGTCCAAGGAGGAATGTGGAGGGATCACACCCAGATCCACCCTCATTAAATAGTGTCCTTAATTAGTACTGAAATTAACAACAAGTATCGTTGCTTCCGCCCCCCAACCCCGGTGTGTAGAGGGAGGCTGTGGCCGCCATTGGCAGGCCTCGTGTGGCTCCCTCGGCGTCCATCAAGGCGAAGCCCCGACCACTGTTGTCACCTTCGCCGTAAAATACGTGACGTCATGAGGCCGCACGCACACGCGAACCCGCACGCGTGCGCACACCGCACACAACGTCCGAAGGTGATGAGGGATGCCGCCGGCAGGGTAATCACGCCCGTGGGCGGCCGACCCGGGAATCCGGACATCCAAGGGGAGAGACAAGGGGAGCGCAGGTGGCTGAGCTCCCCACCCTGCCGGGAAGACACATCAGGGAACATGATCCCCGACCCGGGGAGCATGCGACCATGCAGGCATCACAGGGATTCGATGGCCCAAACTGCAAGCGGGGAGGCGCCGATCGAGAGGCACACAAACGAGCTCACATATGCAATTTATGAAAAATGACAAATGACTAAAGTTTTCTACATAATTACTTATTGATTATACAAAGTAAACATTTGAAACTGTACACTGACAATTCTAACAATATTCCTAAAAATATGTAATAACCAAATCAACCCAGAGATGGCAACATGATTTCAACGTTTAGATTTAATTGAAAGGAAATAACTCCCAGATGCACAAAGTAGTAAATCTATAACAACCCAAATAAGGAAATTTGCATCGGATCCAATGGATCCCTCATTGCTCGCGGTTGTGATGCGATTTTACTCTATTCGCAACCACCAGCGAGGCTATGAATTATAGACTCGATTGAGTATAATAATAATACAGACTCACAATACAAGAGCGTAACTAATTTAGTGAGCTCAAGGGGAGAAATATAATTCCGATTTAGTCCCCTTATTGAGAGTCTACTTAATATCCTAATATGCGATTTAACACATTTTTGGAAGATATATGGATGCAATCTAATGTGGTATCTAGGATTAACACAGAGGGGTATATACAGGAGAACAGACAGTGCACAGCTCATGTCTAACTCCCATGTGTCAAATGGGGGAAGGGGTGTTTAACCACCCGAATTTGTATAGCAAAGAGGGAAGACACATTAAGGAGAGATATCAATGCTGCTCACCCCACTATAGACAAGAAAAATGGGAGAGAGTCCCCCGAGCGGGGTTTTTAGGCAGCTAACTATAGATATGAGCAAAGCATTAAGTAAAATATTAGAATTCTTTATTGAAAGGTAATGGATAAGTGTAACAACATATAAATATAAATTAAGAGCTCAAGTGGGAAAATACCCATACTAAATACAGATAATAGCAAACATATAGGTTATACACAGCATGTGATAAGGCTATTGCATAACAATGCTGACGCGTTTCGACCCATGAATTTTGGGGTCTCTTCAGAGGATGAGTTTGCTAAGGAAAAAAGAAAAATTTATAATAGTATGTCCAGCTTATTTAAAAGAGTTACAGCATAGGCAAGTTTGTTTAGCAACATGTTTAGTAACATTTTGCACATAATTACCACTGAGTTTGGATGTACCCCTCGATCAGAGCCTCCCCACATAGCAGCTAGACCATCCAGTGTGCCCGCACGTAGCAGCACCCCGGAAGAGGGGGGAACAGGAATCCTCTTGATATGGCTTGCAAGGAGTCACACGTATAATTGCCCCCCCACCAACACCCCATGGGGGTGGTGGGGCCGGAACCTACGAAAATTGTCAGAGCGTTAGCTCATGAATAAACCCATGTTGGTTAATGGTTAAATTTATCTGTTGGGAGGTCAGAAGGTGTTGTAATAATCTATCACAGCTTGAATTAATCATGTGAAGGATTATAATATTAGTAAAGTAAATATATTGGTATAACTAATATAAAATATGTCAGGGATGACCTTGTCTTTAAATGCTGACAATGGCAGTGATAGGAGGAAAGGTGAGGGATGTGCAAAGTAAGTAATGACGTGTAAGATATAAATATAAAAAATATAAAAAAAAAAAAAATATATAAAAAAAGGAGTGTGCATGAAAATGATGCGAGTGAATGTTTAAACAGCAAGGAAATAAAAAAAAGGGGAAAATAAACCAATGAGTGTGTGTATAATGTTCGAATTTGAAGAAAAAGTGCATGATATTGCCAAGTATCTAAGTCTACGGCATCCAGAGCTGGTGTGCACATAAAACAAAATTAAATATAAGTAAAAATATTATTCTATGGGGTCTGACAAAGCATTGATAATCAGATGTATCATAAGTTCTTACTCACTCCTACAGTTGAGGAAAAGAGTCTGGCCGTCCAAGGAGGAATGTGGAGGGATCACACCCAGATCCACCCTCATTAAATAGTGTCCTTAATTAGTACTGAAATTAACAACAAGTATCGTTGCTTCCGCCCCCCAACCCCGGTGTGTAGAGGGAGGCTGTGGCCGCCATTGGCAGGCCTCGTGTGGCTCCCTCGGCGTCCACCAAGGCGAAGCCCCGACCACTGTCGTCACCTTCGCCGTAAAATACGTGACACCCCTTCCCCCATTTGACACATGGGAGTTAGACATGAGCTGTGCACTGTCTGTTCTCCTGTATATACCCCTCTGTGTTAATCCTAGATACCACATTAGATTGCATCCATATATCTTCCAAAAATGTGTTAAATCGCATATTAGGATATTAAGTAGACTCTCAATAAGGGGACTAAATCGGAATTATATTTCTCCCCTTGAGCTCACTAAATTAGTTACGCTCTTGTATTGTGAGTCTGTATTATTATTATACTCAATCGAGTCTGTAATTCATAGCCTCGTTCGTGGTTGCGAATAGAGTAAAATCGCATCACAACCACGAGCAATGAGGGATCCATTGGATCCGATGCAAATTTCCTTATTTGGGTTGTTATAGATTTACTACTTTGTGCATCTGGGAGTTATTTCCTTTCAATTAAATCTATCTAAACGTTGAAATCATGTTGCCATCTCTGGGTTGATTTGGTTATTACATATTTTTAGGAATATTGTTAGAATTGTCAGTGTACAGTTTCAAATGTTCACTTTGTATGATCAATAAGTAATTACGTAGAAAACTTTTGTCATTTGTCATTTTTCATAAATTGCATATGTGAGCTCGTTTGTGTGCCTCTAGATCGGCGCCTCCCCGCTTGCAGTTTGGGCCATCGAATCCCTGTGATGCCTGCATGGCCGGGTCGGGGATCATGTCCCCTGATGTGTCTTCCCGGCAGGGTGGGGAGCTCAGCCACCTGCGCTCCCCTTGTCTCTCCCCTTGGATGGCCGGATTCCCGGGTCGGCCACCCACGGGCGTGATTACCCTGCCGGCGGCATCCCTCATCACCTTCGGACGTTGCGCGCGGTGTGCGCACGCGTGCGGTTTCGCGTGTGCGTGCAGCCTCATGACGTCACGTATTTTACGGCGAAGGTGACGACAGTGGTCTGGGCTTCGCCTTGATGGACGCCGAGGGAGCCACACGAGGCCTGCCAATGGCGGCCACAGCCTTCCTCTACACACCGGGGTTGGGGGGCGGAAGCAACGATACTTGTTGTTAATTTCAGTACTAATTAAGGACACTATTTAATGAGGGTGGATCTGGGTGTGATCCCTCCACATTCCTCCTTGGACAGCCAGACTCTTTTCCTCAACTGTAGGAGTGAGTAAGAACTTGTGATACATCTGATTATCAATGCTTTGTCAGACCCCATAGAATAATATTTTTACTTATATTTAATTTTGATTCATGTGCACACCAGCTCTGGATGCCGTAGATTTAGATACTTGGCAATATCATGCACTTTTTCTTCAAATTCACACATTATACACACACTCATTGGTTTATTGTCCCCCTTTTTTTTTTTTTTTTCCCTTGCTGTTTAAACATTCACTCGCATCATTTTCATGCACACTCCTTTTTATATATATATATTTTTTATATTTATGTCTTACACGTCATTATTCACTTTGCACATCCCTCACTTTTCCTCCTATCACTGCCATTGTCAGCATTTAAAGACAAGGTCATCCCTGACATATTTTATATTAGTTATACCAATATAGTTACTTTACTAATATTATTATCCTTCACATGATTAATTCAAGCTGTAATAGATTATTACAACACCTTCTGACCGCCCAACAGATAAATGTAACCATTAACCAACATAGGTTTATTCATGAGCTAACGCTCTGACAATTTTCGTAGGTTCCGGCCCCACCTCCCCCGTGGCGTGTTGGTGGGGGGGCAATTATACGTGTGACTCCTTGCAAGCCATATGAAGTGGATTCCTGTTCCCCCCTCTTCCGGGGTGCTGCTGCGTGCAGGCACACTGGATGGTCTAGCTGCTATGTGGGGAGTCTCTGATCGAGGGGTACATCCAAACTCAGTGGTAATTATGTGCAAAATGTTACTAAACATGTTGCTAAACAAACTTGCCTATGCTGTAACTCTTTTAAATAAGCTGGACATACTATTATAAATTTTTCTTTTTTCCTTAGCAAACTCATCCTCTGAAGAGACCCCAAAATTCATAGGTCGAAACGCGTCAGCATTGTTATGCAATAGCCTTATCACATGCTGTGTATAACCTATATGTTTGCTATTATCTGTATTTGGTATGGGTATTTTCCCACTTGAGCTCTTAATTTATATTTATATGTTACACTTATCCATTACCTTTCAATAAAGAATTCTAATATTTTACTCAATGCTTTGCTCATATCTATAGTTAGCTGCCTAAAAACCCCGCTCGGGGGACTCTTTCCCATTTTTCATTCCTCCAGAATTAAAAACAAAGAATTACAATATGGCTTGATTTCTATGCATTCATACTTGGTGTAAATTTATAGTGTTGCCATTCACATTACAGGACTTGTATGTGAGGAATTTGGCAAAAGCTAAAGACCGAACAAACATTTTAGACGAAGAGTGGAAGAAACTAAGAGTGCAACCAGTTCAGATGATGAAGCCTTCTAGTGGTCACCCATTTCTAAAAAAGGTAAATATCTCTTATTCATATACAGGTCATTCCTTTTGTCTTCTTTGGTTTTGGGCTATTTCAATCTCCTGTTTGTTTCAAGGGAATGCATGTTTTTTTTTCAAAGTTTAAAGTAAAACTAAAGTGCAACACTTTTTTTTTTTTCATTTAGGATGGAGTAAGGGAGGGTAAAACCATCTCTAACATTTGGCAGGTATATTTTTGCCATTTGTGTCCCATTTGGGAAATTTCCCATAACCAAAACAGGTGGGAGGAAATTCCCCCAAAGTGTGGGATTCCCAGGTTGTTATCCGGTTCCCCACTGTAAAATTTCACCACTTTCCTGTTCTGGGGAAAACACAAAATGTGGGATTTTCTTTCACTTTCGGTGGTAATAGTAAATAGAACAAATAGAGAGGGTGAACCTCCCTAACAGGGGCACAGACAGCAATACAAACCTGACAAGTGTACTAATTCCTCTCCACTCTATCCAAAACTAAAAAACAGGTTTATATAAAACAGGCAGATATAAAAGACAACATTTAATGCAGCACTGTATTGATGATTACATTGCTAAATTACATTTTTTTTAAATGCAAGCAATGCAAGTACCTGAATTTGGCTTGTCATCAGCCTATTGCAGTCTCCTGCACAGCAGAGCGCTGGGAGCTGGACGGAAAAGCAGTCTATTGTGTTGAGGGAAGAGCTCATCATTTGGGTGCGGGTGCACGGCCCTGAACCAACACTGTCTGTGTTGGGGGACTTGCACCTGCACTTCTGTCAAATTCGAAGCAGACTGCCTGCACAGGGATGTGTGGAACACCTGTGCATCCTCTTGTGGGCAAACATGGCCCTGGCATATGCCTAAAAGTGTTGTAAACCCTCATGGTTTTTCACCCTAATGCATTCTATGCATTAAGGTGAAAAACCTTCTGTGGTGCTGCAGCCCCCCGTGTTACTTACCTGACCCCCGATCTTTCTCCGGCCGGAAATGAGCACACCAGCTCTACCTGGTGACTCGTGTCCTGATTGGATAGATTGATAGTATCACAACCAGTGACTCCCACTTCTGTCAATCAAATCCAATGACACGGCGCTGGGGGGGCGGGGCCGAGTCCTGCATTCTGTGTAAATGGACACAGATGTGGGACCCCAGAAGAGGAGGACTGGGGCCACTCTGTGCAAAACGAACTGCACAGTGGAGGTAAGTATGACATGTTTATTTTTATTTTTTGTTGTTTTTTTTTTTTTAAACAAGGGTTTACAACCTCTTTTATTATGCCCGTGTAAATAAGGACTTACTCTGTTCTAATTATATTAATTCACTATAGTCACTTTAATTGGTACTGTTGCAACTGTCTATAGTCAATTTAATTGGTACTTTTTCTGCTGTCTATAGTCACTTTAATTGGTACAGTTAGTCTTTTTATATTTTAACACAGGTAGTTCAAGTAAAAAGTAACCGAGTACTTTATTTATTTATTTTTAGTGCACTGTAGAAAGTAGCTTTCCTGGATTTGCTGTTCAGACTGTATTCACAAGGTCTCTGAACACTGTGGCACTTGTTCCTATTATGTACTCTTGGTCACCCCTGCAGCAAAATTTTATGGTATGTTGTATGACTTTTTATCATTATGTTTGTAATTATGTTATGGACCATCCGGTTAGTCCTTCAATCTACTTAGTTTCAAATACTCAGGGATGACCCTGTAAAATATTACCAAACACCTAATGTGTCATCTCAAATTTATCTAAACATTTTGTTCACATTCTTGACTTCATAAAATCTTATTCACCAATTACATTATGTATATGAATGCATCAGTTTGCGCTTTGCCTAAATTAATTGGCTGAGTGTTGCATTTAAATCTGCGATTTAACAGTGAAAAATAGTGGGGCTTTATACCATAACAAAGATTCACTTGTTACAAGATTCTGTGTGCATCATTTTACACATAACTCACAAGTGTATCTTTAATGAAAATATCTCCGCACATGCCAATAGCTTTGAAGTGATTTTTTTTTTTTTTTTTTAAACAAGACTTACAAACATGTTATACTCGCCCAGTGGCCTCACTAGGGTTGGTGAAAAATTGGTTTCACCCGCCCCCCCCCACCAACTATAGTCCCCCCTCAGTACAGACCCCCCCACTAAGTACAGATCCCCCTCCTGCAGAATAGATCTTACTCCCTCAGTACAGACCCCCCTTGCTCAGTATAGACATCCCACTAAGTACATACCCCCTCCCTCTGTACAGACCCCCTCCCCCTCAGTACAGACCTCCCTCCCTCAGTACAGACCCCCCTTTCTCAGTATAGACTCCCCACTAATTATAGCCCCCCCTCAGTACAGACGCCCCCCCTGCACATGTCCATATACATATATAGTAGTGTACAGACCTCAGAATAGCACAGACAGATATACACAGCGTACAGCGATGTGTCCCTCGGGCTCCATCTCATCCTGTGTGGATGTAAACTGAGAGGAGATGGGAGGCGGCTTTGGTGCGCTCCGCTCAGGGACACAACCGCGAGATCCGAGAGGCAGATCAGTGTAGGGCAGCAGGCAGTGCTAGTGGTACCGCTACTCACGGGTGTTATCCCTCTGGTAGGTGTCACCCAGGTGTGGCCTGCACCCCCTGCCCCCCTAATGATGCCACTGTACTTGCCTCCTCTGTGCAGTGGATTTGCATAGAGCAGCCTGGATCCTCCTCTTCTCTGGTCCCTCTTCGCTGCTCCTGGCCCCTCCCTCCTATCAAATGCCCCCACAGCAAGCAGCTTGCTGTAGGGGCACCCAAACCGAGTCACCAGCTCCGTGTCTCCTTTCAGGCACGAAGCCCTGACCCAGCCCTGCCCCCTCTCTCCCCTGATTGGCTAACTGACATTGATTGACAGCTATGGGAGCCAATGGTGCCACTGCTGTGTCTCAGCAAATCAGGAGGAGAGTCCAGGACAGCTAAGACACTCGTGGACATCGCTGGAGAGAGAGGGGCTCAGGTAAGTAATTAGAATGCATTAAGAGATAAACAAATTCTGCCTTTTCAACTCCTTTAAAAGTCTGTCTACTCCTGGATAGATTAAAGTGATTGTAAAGGCATTTTTTAAATATAAAAGATGTTATACTTACTCGCTCTGTGAAATGTTGTTGCACAGAGTGGCCCCTTATTTCCTCTTCTGGAGTCGCCGTCAGCGCTGTCCTTCCCTTCATCCTACGAGTGCTCCCCTAGCGCAAGTTGAGCCGGTCAGTGTGGATCTATAACTACAAAAAGTGCAGTGCTATCCCAAAAATATGTGCAATCTCTATGAGAAAATTCAAGAATTGTGTATACTTAATATTCTGTATGAAAGCAGTCCGCAACATGTAAACATAAAAGTGAAATTTGCTTAAAAAAACACAGCAATCAATAAACAGAAAGAAAACTCAAATGCAAAAGTAAATATAACACACAAAAAATGTTAGTACAGCCCCATAGTCCAATGTGTTAGCACAACATTAAGCCACCTGGTGATGATCAACAGAAAAACCTGTGTACAGTTCCACCAGCAGGTAATCCCCTTCTTAACCTCTTGCCAACCAAAACACTCACCTTGAACGAGGACTCCTTAAAATACAGAAGGTCTAACAGCGCTTGGTAAATAAAGAGGGGTAAGTTCCTCTGCATTCATGTTCAGGAGTAATGGCACACAGGGTTAACCAAATATCCCCCCTCAGAGCATGGCAAATATGTAATAAGGCAATCATAGTGCTCTCTGTTTTATTCAATGGTCACAACCGCAGGGCTAAAAGAGTACCCTTACAAGACATAGCATGGGTAGACAGCATAAAAGTGTTAATTCTATCCATCCATCAAAAGCGGTGCTTCGCTGATGTCTTTGTTTGTACCAACACCTTCTGGCTGACAAGCTCTTCGGAGAGGGACAGCTTGCTTTTCTATTCACATGGCTGGTGTGCAGTGCGATCCGACTGAGACCAGTGCAGTGATGATTCTCTGAGCTTGGTGGATGACACTGTTTCCTTTTTTTTTTTTAATGAACTTTATTGAGATGTCACACAGGCATCTCATAAAGTTCAATTGCCCGCCACGCAGTGCGAGGTGGTGGATTGCCTCACACCGCAACGCACTCAAAAAAAAAAAGTACTGCATTCAGTACTCTTTTTCAGCACACCACCAGTGTGAACTGGCCACATAAGAGACAAGGCATTTTGCCTTGTCCATGTGGTAAAACTGCGCTGGAATACCCGCCAAGTGCAGTCCCACCGCATCTGGTGTGAATCTACCCTTAGGGTATGAATCGCTTATCAAGTGCCAGCATGCTGCCCATTGAGCTAGGTTTGGGGTGGTTGCACAGAAATTTTTTCCTTTTTATGGGTCTATAGACATCCATAGATCGTCTCGGCCACACACCCCGCTCAGATTTGAATGACTGCAGCAGGAGCCAATGTCTCCCGCTGCTCTCAGAGGCTCCTGTCAGACCAGGAAAGAGGGAACAGTGGTGCTGCAGATGGGACAGCACTGGATCAGTGGAGGAGTCAGGTAAGTGATGGTGCGGGTATTGGAGGGTTTTTGTTGCCTTAATGCAGAGAATGCATTAAGGGAAAAAACCTTTTTTGAGTTTAGTGCTGGCCAGTACAGCTGATAGGAAAGTTTGTTGAAGTACCGTTAAGTACCGTGAAACTTTCAGTTCAGGATCATAGTTTATGGGGGTGCTCCATTAAGTTGTGGTTGGCCAACCATACCTACATTAAAGTGTATGTAAACTCTAACAATTTTTGTTTTATTTGCTTCCTTTTTAAAAACCTTATTATATTTGTTTTGCACATGAAAAAAATAGCCATTTATCCAGCCAGAAATCTTTTGAGCAGATACATCCTTCCTGTGCTCATTGCCTCTGGACTATTAGCATTGTTGCTATCTTCGTGGAATGCAAAACACCTCCCCTGTTAGGACTACATAACATCTCCCTCTCTTTCCCATGTGTTATTTAGTCCTAACACACTCCTTGTCCTAGAGGAGCAACACTGCTCAGTAATATTTTCACTCTTGGACAGGAAGTGCGATAATCCATTATCAGGTAAAAATATATTAACTAGAAGTGTAAAAAAAAAAAAGAAAACAAATACAACCACCACATCTGGCCCCTCCCTCCTGCCGAGTGCCCCCACAGCAAGCAGCTTGCTATGGGGGCACCTGAGCCCCTGCTCTGTGTGTTCATTCAGACACGGACCATATTCCCATCACACACATTCCTGGAATGAGCTCTTAAGGTACCGGGTGCTGTAGCGACCGCCAGCTGGATACTGGAACATACACAATATAATGTAGATAATCGCCAGCACACCAAGGATCTTCAATTACATCCAAATGGTTTTTTTTTTATTGAAGAAAGATCACATAACAAACAGTGTAGTGCAACATTTTGAAGCCACACAGGACCCCTTCTTCAGACATGTGATGACATCATATGCCTGACAAAGGGGGCCTGCGTGGCTCCGAAACGTTGCACTTAACTGTTTGTGATTTGATCTTTCTTCAATAAAAAAAAAACGCTTGGACGTTATTGAAGAACCTTGGTGTGCTGGCAAATATCTACATTATATCATTCAGAAAAAGAGGCATGGCTCGACCCCGCCCCGTCTCTCTTTTCATTGGCTTACTGACTTTGATTGACAGCAGCAGGCACCAATGGTGCCTGCTGCTGTGTCTCAGCCAAGCAAGACTGAGAGTCCCGGACAGCCGGAACTTTTGTGCAACATCGCTGGATAGAGATGGGGCTCAGGTAAGTATTAAGGTGGCTGAGGAGGGCTGCTGCACACTGAAGGTTTTTTTATCTTAATGCATAGAATGCATTAAGATAAAAAAGTTCTGTCTTTAGAACTACAATCATTTTTGTTCTTGGGTTTGGATACACTTTAATGTCACGTGTAAAAAAAACTTTCATGGCTCTGTTCTTATGGCCTGCTGGCTTATCCTAAAAGACAATCTTTGACACCCAAACAGAGGGAACTACTCACAAGGATGTACTGCCAGTGAATAATACAATTTGTTAAAACATAAGGGGTTTATCACCAGTCAGCTTCTTTAAAGTCACCAGGTATGAGTGAGGAGATATTTAACATCAGTCTCATGTGCCCTGTGTTGGTTTGTGTTGGTTTTTCCTAGAAATATATGGAGGATCCAATATAGGTGGAGAAAATATTAGTTATTAGTAGTAGTGTAAGTCTTCATTTCAGCACCCTAGGCTTTTAAGGAGTTATTGGTTGTTCACCTCAGCCTGAGTCTGACTAATCCCTTTTAGCTGAATAAATCACCTGAGCCTTATAATAGAGGTCAACATTGTTTACACATCACAATCTCCTGAATCCTTCTATCAATGCTCTTAATTTAGATTTATGTTTTCGTGTGCCTTTACTTGTCTTTCTGTCTGGAGGTGGATGATGAAACTGTCCTGTGTAACATCCCCTACATGGGAGATGAGGTCAAAGAGGAGGATGAAACCTTCATTGAAGAGCTCATCAATAACTATGACGGGAAGGTGCATGGTGAAGAAGGTTGGTTGTGGTGTGTTCTTGGCCACTTCTGATTTCTGAGCTTGTAGATTGTTCACTTTGTTTACAACTTGCCACTATTCCTATCTAATTACACAGCCTTTCATTTTTACCCAATCATAGACATGGATTTGGCATCCACGATGACATCAAGTCCAAGTTTACGTGATCGAGAACGTATGTTTGGGTGCGGGTATTCTTTTACTACAGGACCCAACAACTCTGCTAAAACAGGTTTGCAAACTTTTTTTTCCTGAAGAAGGCTTCAGAAAAATGCAGCTGGTTTGGTTTGCTAGGAGCATATAATGTAGAAACTTATAACATAATTCCTATAGCTACATTATTTGTATGCAAATATGTACCGTTATTTTAGTGTTATTGTTTCCTCCATTTGCACAGCGGTATTCGCCTTAGTGCCTCATAGCACACTATCCTTGCAGTCTGTATATTGGAAGACCCCCATAAATAATTATTGCTTTTTATGTGCCTTGTTCTCTTGTTACATATGGACTTCTTTTTTAAGTATTTCAAAGGGGACTAAAAGAACAATGACAGGAGTTTATCGAAGTGGGGCGGCTAGAATCTGGAATAGCTGCGCATGGTAACCGGTCATCTCTGTCTTACCAAGCTTAAAGTGGTTGTAAATCCGTACATATACCCAGTGAGGTAACTGGCCTCAGGTGATAAACATTGATGAAACAAATCCTCCTACACATAAAAATAAAATAAAATTGTTGTACCTGTTTATCTAGCGCAGTCTTTCCTCTACATCCATTCAAAGTGCAGAATTTACTCAGGATCTCTCAGCTCTGAAAAGCAGGGGGTGGAGAGCTGAAGTTACAGTATATGTGTGAGAAGATCTCTGGGAGCTGATTGGAGTGAAGGGACACACCCCCGTCACACAGCACACAGAAACAGAGTTGAAGCTGTCAATCACAAGCTGTGTGCTGGAGGTCTCTCACCTGTCACCATTTTGCTCTTGGTGTTAGGAAAACTTGTCAGAAGTGACTCCTGTTTATAGCAGAGGAATGAATCCGCACTCAGAAATGGCATTTGGTGCTCTAGATTGAGACAAGTACACACTATAGAGGGATGTGCATTGTTTATATTCCATGTCTGAGGTTTACAACCACTTTAACTGAACAAGCTGAAGATAGAAGCTGAATGGTTGCCATGCACAGCTGCTCCAATTTTAATAAATCCCCCCCCCCCTTTCCATGTCTTCCATGGCAGCCAGTCACTTATTTTTATTTTCAAAATTTTAAAAGGGAGCAGCTAATTGGTTGGCAAAGGAAACTATTCTCAATTCAGACATTATCAATTGAAAACTACATATTTGTATATGCTAAAACAAATTCATGATAAACAATGGTAAAAAATAATGAAATAATGAAGCAGACTAGTTGTTATGGGCAACAAGAATACCCAGTGTTAATATTATCCATTCAGTAGGCTTGTTGTGCAACCTGAGTAGTGAAAAGTTCAGAGAGGTCCATACTGAACGTAATGCTTATGGTATGTTTGTGTTTTGGTTGAGGAGACAAGGTCCTGAAAATAAATTACCTCAGTTTTCTCACTCTTTTAATGGCATCGTTTAGAGAATATACATTTTGATTTTTAGCATTTTTGTGTTCTTTGGTAGTATTCAAAGGCAGAAAAACTTGACAAAAATGGGACACACAATTTAAGGTTTGTATTATAAGCGAACCTGGCCCCCCTACAATCAGCTCAAATAAAAACTGGGATTCTTAATGCTACATTTGTGCTGTTTTGTGCCATAAAAATTAAAAATTTAAATTTGTGCTGCTTTTATTTTTAAGATCATAGCAATTTGTTTTTTTCCAGATGACATCACCCAGCCCCCCTACAACAGTCAAAAGACATGAAACCAGGCTGGTTGGTTAGTGCCACATTTGTGCTGGTGTGTGCCACCTAAATCTCCATTCTATCTTCTTTTAATTTCAGTTACTATTGATTTATTAAGACCCCTTTCACACTGGCACCGCTCTGTGTCAGCGGTAAAGCGCCTCTAGTTTTAGCGGCGCTTTTTGGCCACTAGCAGGGTGCTTTTCAGTCATAGCAGGGCGCTTTTAACCCCCGCTAGCGGCCGAAGAAAGCGTTAAATGCGCCCGAAAAGCGCCACTGCCGAAGCGCTTTGCAGGCGCTTCGGCAACGCTGCCCATTCATTTCAATGGGCAGGGGCATCCAAAGATGCTGCTTGCGGAACTTTTTCTAACATCCTGCAGGTGCACCGCTCCAGTGTGAAAGCACTCGGGCTTTCACACTGGGGCTGCAGGGGAGCCGCTTTACAGGCACTATTTTTAGCCTTTTAGTCTTAACCACTTAACCACGCCATAGTCGAATGACGGTTACAGCGCGGCTCGATAATTCTGGGAGGGCGTACATTGATGTCCTCCCAGAGTCGCGCCCCCTGGGGCGCGCACACAGGAGTATCCGGCGCATCACGAATCACAGTTAAAGGCCGTTGACAGCGGCCGTTTACCACGTGATCGCTCCGTCAAATGACAGAGCGATCACTTGTAAACAAACAGGCATCATGTCCGGTTCCTCTCTCCCCCCTCTGTACCAATCGGTACAGTATGAGCAGAGAGGGGAGAGATCGGTGCAGCAGCGCTGTGGGCTGGATCTGTAGTGCCCACAGTGCTGATCTGTGCCCATTGCAGCCTCATCCAGCCAGCCATCCATCAATGCTCAGCCATCCCTCTGTCATACTCATCCAGCCATCCATCAATGCTCAGCCATCCCTCTGTCATACTCATCCAGCCATCCATACTCAGCAATACTCATCCATCCATCCATGCTCAGCCATCCATACTCAGCAATACCCAGCCGTACCCAGCCATACTCAGCCATTCCCAGCCATCCTATTCGTACTCAGCCATCCCATCTGTACTCGGCCATCCCATCTGTACTCGGCCATCCCATCTGTACTCGGCCATCCCATCTGTACTCGGCCATCCCATCCGTACTCGGCCATCCCATCCGTACTCGGCCATCCCATCCGTACTCGGCCATCCCATCCGTACTCGGCCATCCCATCCGTACTCGGCCATCCCATCCGTACTCGGCCATCCCATCCGTACTCGGCCATCCCATCCGTACTCGGCCATCCCATCCGTACTCAGCCATCCCATCCGTACCCAGCCATACTCAACCATACCCAGCCATACTCAACCATACCCAGCCATACACATTCATGCTCAACCATGCTCAGCCATCCCAATCCACGGCTCATCCATCCCCATTCATGGTCATCCATGCCACATCAGTTCTCATCCATGCCACTACAGTGCCTCACAAAAGTGTATTAGGTAGTCAAATTAGATTTGAAATGTATGCCCCTAGAACACCTGATGGTTCTCCCTGCATTTTGGGCCTCTGTATGTGGCCTGGCTGCGGAAAAGTCTCCCACATGTGGTATCGCCATACTCAGGAGGAGTAGGAGAATCTATTTTGGGGTGTAATTTTTGGTATGTACATGCTATGTGTTAGAAATATTGTGTACAACTTTGGATAACCAGTACTATAGAAGGGACGGACTGCACCTAAATGAGGAGGGTGCAGATCAGCTGGGAATAAAGATGGCCAAAAAGTTAGAGGGGTTTTTAAACTAGGTGATGGGGGGAGGGTCCAGAGGTAAAGATAATCAGCGCGGAACATATTCCAGAGGGTAGTATTGGGGGCATTAGTGGTAGGTTGACCAAAGCACATAAACCCAAGTTAAGTATAGTATCAAGTCCTAGTTGCAATCTCGGAACACCCAATAAGAGGATAATATGCAACCGTTCTAAACTACGTGGCATGTTCACCAATGTTAGGAGCCTGGCAGACAAGATGGGTGAACTAGAGATACTGTTGTACGAGGAGGATTTGGATTTTGTGGGAATTTCAGAGACCTGGTCCAACAGCTCTCATGATTGGCTGGCAAACATTCAAGGGTATACCCTTTATCGCAACGATAGAGAGGGTAAAAAAGGGGGAGGGGTATGCCTATATGTCAAGAATAATGTACAAGTGAATGTGAGAGATGACATCACTAAGGAAGCTAGGGAGGAGGTGGAATTCTTATGGGTAGAGCTCCAAAGGGATGAAGCTAAGGGGAAAATAATACTGGGAGTATGCTATAGGCCCCCTAACCTGAGGGTGGAAGGGGAGACAGATTTCCTATTACAATTTGGATTAGCAGCAAGGATGGGAAGTGTTATCATAATGGGGGATTTTAATTATCCAGACATAGACTGGGCAGAGGGAACCGCACATCCATCTAAGGCTCACCAGTTCCTAAATGTCTTGCAGGACAATTTTATGGTTCAGATGGTAAACACACCAACTAGAAATAAAGCGTTACTGGATCTACTGATCACCAACAATACAGACCTGATCACAGATGTGGAAATACGGGGCAATTTAGGGAACAGCAATCACAGGTAAATTGGCTTCAGTATAAATCACACAAATAGGAAACATAAGGGGAATACAAAGACACTGAATTTCAAAAGAGCCAACTTCCCTAAACTACGAACCTTGCTAGAAGGCATAAATTGGGATAACATCTTAGGAACAAAGAACACGGAGGAGAGATGGGTTTGCTTTAAGAGCATATTAAATAAGGGCATTAGCCAATGCATCCCATTAGGTAATAAATTTAAAAGAGCAAACAAAAGTCCTGGATGGCTTAACTCCAATGTAAAAATGCATATAAAAGCAAAGGAGAAGGCCTTCAAAAAATACAAGGTTGAGGGATCATCATCAGCATTCAGACTTTATAAAGAATGCAACAAGAAATGTAAGGGTGCAATAAGGACGGCTAAGATAGAACATAAAAGACACATAGCGGAGGAGAGGAGAGCAAAAAAAAATCCCAAGAAATTCTTTAAGTATGTAAACAGTAAAAAAGGAGGACAGACCATATTGGCCCCATAAAGAATGAGGAAGGACATCTGGTTACAAAGGATGGCGAGATGGCGATGGTATTGAATTTATTCTTCTCCTCAGTCTTCATGAGGGAATCGGGGGGCTTCAGTAACCAAAACTGCAGTGTTTATCCTCATGACACATCGCAGGAAGCACCTCCATGGTTAACAGAGGACAGAATTAAAATTAGTCTTGAGAAACTTAACATGAATAAATCACCGGGACCAGATGGCTTGCACCCGAGGGTATTTGGGGAACTCAGTCAAGTAATTGCCAGACCATTGTTCCTAATTTTTACTGACAGTCTACTGACTGAAATGGTACCAACTGATTGAAGAAAAGCCAATGAAGCACCAATATTTAAAAAGGGCCCAAAATACATTCCTGGGAATTACAGACCAGTTAGCCTAACATCAATAGTATGTAAACTCTTAACAGTAATCAGCATAGATTCATGAAGAGTCGTTCTTGCCAAACCAATCTACTAACCTTCTATGAGGAGGTGAACTGCCAGCTAGATAAAGGAAGGCCCGTAGACATGGTGTATCTGGATTTTGCAAAAGCATTTGACACAGTTCCCCATAAACGTTTACTCTACAAAATAAAACTGGCTACAAGGGCGAGGTCAGAGGGTGGTGATAAATGGGGAGTACTCGGAATGGTCAGGGGTGGGTAGTGGGGTCCCCCAGGGTTCTGTGCTGGGACCAATCCTGTTTAATTTGTTCATAAACGACCTGGAGGATGGGGTAAACAGTTCAATCTCTGTATTTGCGGACGATACTAAGCTAAGCAGGGCAATAACTTCTCAGCAGGATGTGGAAACCTTGCAAAAACATCTGAACAAATTAATGGGGTAGGCAACTACATGGCAAATGAGGTTCAATGTGGAAAAATGTAAAACAATGCATTTGGGTGGCAAAAATATGAATGCAATCTATACACTGAGGGGAGAACCTCTGGGGATATCTAGGATGGAAAAGGACCTGGGGGTCCTAGTAGATGATGCAATGCCAAGCTGCTACTAACAAAGCAAACAGAATATTGGCATGCATTAAAAAGGGGATCAACTCCAGAGATAAAGCAGTAATTCTCCCGCGCTACAAGACTCTGGTCCGGCCGCACCTAAAGTCTGCTGTCCAGTTCTGGGCACCAGTCCTCAGGAAGGATGTACTGGAAATGGAGCGAGTACAAAGAAGGGCAACAAAGCTAATAAAGGGTCTGGAGGATATTAGTTATGAGGAAAGGTTGCGAGCACTGAACTTATTCTCTCTGGAGAAGAGATGCTTGAGAGGGGATATGATTTCAATATACAAATACCATACTGGTGACCCCACAATAGGGATAAAACTTTTTCGCAAAAGGGAGTTTAACAAGACTCGTGGCCACTCATTAAAATTAGAAGAAAACAGGTTTTTTTTTTTAACAGAAAAGTTTTTATTAATCTCCAGCGGGAGATGATTTTCATTGCATTATACAGTTAATGAACATAAAAAAAATAAAATCAAATCAAACAGATGACATATCGACAGGTATTACAACAAAGTGTAAGACATAGTATCCAGCATGTTATTTACATGTGTTTCTTAGTACATAGCATCGGTAATAAGTTCTTGTGCAAAAGGAGGTAGGATTGTCTTTAATTCAGAGGATAAGATGTCATAGGTATGAATAGTCCTATCCTGTACCGACCATATTAACAATAATGGAATTTAAGGGGTTCTCTAGGGGGGTGAGAGGAGTGGGGGGAGACAACGAAGGTCCCGAGCATGACCTGCCCAGCTGTACAAACTAGGACAGAGTGGGGTCCTCTCGCATCATAAACAGGATTTTAGCTGTCAGCCCAGGCACCCCAAATCTTCTCGAACTTCTTCGGGCATTTACTACTCATATATGTAAGCTTATAAAGTGGAAGGGTAGAGTCAATAAGCTTTCTCCACTGTCCAACCCTTGGGGGCTCCGGCTGCTTCCATTTAGTTAGGATGGCTTTCCTGGCATAGAATGAGGCATAGAAAATCAGTACCCTTTTGTGAGTATTTGTGGTAAGAGTGTCACAGACACCAAGTAAGAGGACACGGGGATCAAGTCCTATGGCTAAATTCCCAATCGAGTTGATATATTGCACCACTTCCCTCCAGAATTGTTGAATAAGGGGACAAGACCACACCACATGGAAGAATGTTCCCACTTCAGTATTGCATTTTGGACATTTGTCAGAGTGGGTGGGGTATATCCTAGCAAGCCTTTGGGGGGTATAATATGCCCTGTGGAGGAATTTTAGCTGAATGTACCTATCCCTGGCGGATATCATTAAAGGTATATATTGTTGGATTCCTTCTTCCCAATCATCATTCGTTAGGGAGGGCACATCCACCTTCCATTTTTTAAAGAGCTTAGTACCCTGGCCATCAGTCTCAGGACACCTGAAGGTATGGGGTGGAGAGAATACGGTCCGCATTGGCTGAAATAAGAAAGCGCTCCACCATATGTCACTGTCAGTGGGAAATTGGGCTTGTATGGCATGACGCAATTGTAGGTAGCGAAAAAACATCTTCACTGGAATTTGGAAGGTGTGTTTTAGTTCATCATATGATAGGAGTTTACCTGCTGGCATGATGTGCTGTAAAAATTTTTTTTCATATCTAGCCCAGACAGCTGGGTCTGGGATAGACAAGAGATGTGGTAGCCTAGGATTGCCCCATAGTGGCGTATAGGGGGAGAGTGTGTTGGGTGGGTTAAGTTTAGTTGTCAGCTGTTCCCAAACCCTAGTCGTCGTGCGCATGGGGACGGTCATTGCAGCCTGTGCCCTCAGGCCCCTGAACACTAGGTTACTCAGTGCCGAGTACGACCCCAGGATGGCTGCCTCTAGGTTAACCGACGGGTTATTTCGTGACTGGGTGAACCACCAATGTACTGTTACCAGCACCGCCGCCCAGTAATATTGTTTAAAGCAAAGGCAGTGCCAATCCGCCTGCGGAGAGGGGAAGTTGTAGAACAGTTTTAGCCACTCTAGGGGTCAGTCCGGCCCAAATGAAGGAGTTGATCATCTGGTCTAGTTTTTGGAAAAAGGAGTTGGGGATGGGAACAGGGGTATTTCTAAAGACAGAGAAATTTTGAGAGAAATGTCATTTTGAGAAGGTTAATCCTCCCTACCGATGTTAATGGGAGGGACTTCCTGGTCAGGCATTTTCGTGTGAGTTCATGTAACAGGAAAGCTCCTTCTGTATTTCGATGCCCAGATATCTGAATTTAGTGACCGACTGTAGTGGTATATGGGAAGGAGGGAGGAGGGGCGGCCAGGACAGTGGGAAAAGTATGGATTTGGTCCAATTAATACATATCCCGGAAAAGGACCCAAACAAGTTAACAACCCGCAGGGCCTCCTCCAGGGAATTCGACGCATCAGGGAGATAGAGGAGGGCATCATCTGCATAGAGGGAGATCTGTTCCCTCAGGGGGCCCACCTCTATCCCCTTTGTGGCCCTAGATGACCTAATGAGGATAGCCAGGTGTTCGACAGCCAGGGCAAACAGTCCCGGAGACAGTGGACAGCCCTGTGTAGTTCCCCTGTGCAGAATAAAGGGGGTGAGAGAGTGCCATTAGTTCTGACTCTCGCAGTGGGATTGGCATACGTTAGCTTTATCCATGAGATAAATTTGGGCCCGAAATTAAACCTCTACAATACTCGCCAAAGGAACTCCCATTCGACCGAGTCGAAAGCCTTCTTGGCATCTAGGGAGACCACCACCCCAGGGGAGTCCGTGGCCACCGAGTGGGATATGTTCGTGTACAACCGACGCAAGTTGATGTCTGTGCCCTTCCCTGGCATGAAGCCCGTTTGGTCTCCATGAACCAGGGAAAGGATGACCGAATTAAGACGGTTCGCCAATATTTTAGTAACTATTTTAGCATCAACATTAAGGAGTGAAATAGGTCGGTATGACTCACAGAGCTCAGGGTCTTTACATGGCTTAGGGATCACCACGATCACAGCCTCCGACATAGATGGGACAAGACATTGATCTTCTAGCATGGGTAGTAAAAGCTCATGGAACTGCGAGGCAAGGGCTTCACTATTAGTCTTTTATAAAATTCGGCCAGTAGACCATCTGGGCCCGGGGTTTTGGCAGGCTGGAGCGACGAAATCGCCAGCTGCACTTCTTTAAGGGTGATTGGTGCATCCAGTTTAGCATTGTTAGCGTCTGATAAGTGGATAGCACTTTCGCCTAGCAGTAAGAAGGGTCGCTGGTTCGAATCCCAACCACAATACTACCTGCCTGGAGTTTGCATGTTCTCCCTGTGCCTGCGTAGGTTTACTCCGGTTTCCCCCCACACTCCAAAGACATGCTGTTAGGTTAATTGGATCCTGTCTAAATTGTCCCTAGTATGTATGAATGTGAGTTAGGGTGCTTAGATTGTAAGCTCCTAGAGGTTAGGGTAGGGACTGATGTGAATGTACAATGTGTATGTAAAGCGCTGCGTAAATTGACGGCGCTATATAAGTACCTGAAATAAATAAAATAAATAAAAAATAAGGTAGGGAATTCCATCTGGGCCAAGAAGTCCTGTAGCGAATCTGGAGTATAGTCTACCCTGGACATATATAAACGTTCATATTACTGTGCAAATCTAGCATTTATCTGGACAGGGTCTGCCTGTAATTGTCCCCGGTCATCCTTAATATTCGCAATGTGTGCCACAGTGGATCGATCCCTGGCCAGCCACGCCAGCAGCCTGCCCGATCTCTTTCCCTGTTCGAATATCCTCTGTGACTGCGATAGCAGACGTTTCCGAGTCGCAGTGGCTCTCAGCACCGAAATTTCATGGTGGAGTGTTTGGAGTGCAGCGTATGTCCCCGCATCTCTGGTAGTCACATAGCTGGACTCCAAACTCTGGGCTTGACACTCCGCCTCCTCCAGGGCAAGCCTGTTGCTTTTTCTGACCTTGCTAATTATTGCAGAGTATTGTCCCCATGTATATGCCTTATAGGCGTCCCAAAGCATTGGAGGAGGGGCCGTTCCCTTGTTCTGTACCCAGTAAGTCTCCATCTGTCCCGCAACCTCAGGAGCTACACGCTCATCAGTTATCCAGAAACCTGAGAGTCGCCAGAGGCTAGTGCCTACCGGCGAGTCTGTGTTAAGCTGTAGAAAAAGGGGAGTGTGATCAGAGATGCCACGTGGGAGGATTTTAACCTCCTGGGTGCGTGAGAGTAAGGAGCCGCTAACATAGAATAAGTCTCTTTTAGAGAAGGAGGCGTAAGTAGCCGAGTGGCAGGTGGATTGTCTTTCTTTGGGATATCGCCATCTCCACACGTCACTAATGAATGAATGAATGAGTGACTTGTATAATGAATGAGTGACTTGTATAGCGCTACCTATGCGAACTGAATCGCCTCAGGGCGCTTTTTAACCTACCAGCATGTCTTTGGAGTGTGGGAGGAAACCAGAGTACCCGGAGGAAACCCACGCAGGCACAGGGAGAACATGCAAACTCCAGGCAGGTAGTGCCGTGGTCGGGATTTGAACCAGCGACCCTATTGCTGCTAGGTGAGAGTGCTATCCACTACACCACTGTGCTGCCCGCATATTCATCAGGCCATATTCATCCACCCATCTTAACAGTGGGGAGTTAGGGGTTACATCAGTGCCAAGTTTATCCATACTGGGATTGGGGGGCATATTAAAATCACCAACCAACAACACAGCCGCAGCAGGATACTGAGCCAGTATAGGGGTCAATTTATGGGGGACAGCCAGGGAGGCCGGAGGTGGGTTATATAGTCCAACTATGACTAGTTCCATCCTGTCACACATAGCATGAATAGCAACATACTTCCCCTCGGGATCCAAATGGAGATCCAGGAGGGTGAAGGGTAATGATTTGTGGACCAGGACGCTGACTCCCCTGGAGTAGGTGGAATGGGTAGAATGATAATAGGATCCCACCCAGGGTTTCTTTAGAGCCAACGTCCTGCTCCCAGTTAAATGTGTCTCCTGCAATATGCAGATGTGGGGGTTGTACTTTTTAATGTAACTGAATACCAAGGAACGTTTTATTTTGGAGTTGAGGCCCCGTACGTTCCAGGACAAGACTTTAATAGGGAATGTAACCATCCATACACCTTTTGTTGTAAGGACTTCTCCCTCTTGTGGCGAGAGAGCAACATTACATGTCTTACATTTAGCAAGCAAATCATCATAAAGACTTAGAAAATAAGAAAAAAAAAACAAAAAAACAACAGAAATAGAACTTGGAGTAGAACCAGTCACTCTGAAACCTCTCCCCATCCCCCCACCCCGCACCACCGCCCAAACCATGGGGTGCTTGATCTCCAGAACGAATTGTGACAACTGCCCATGGGGCACGCGAACAGTGGAGCACCAGAGCGACACAGTCTGTGCTCAGAGTCTAGTCATTGAGACAAAAATCAGGATAAACGATCCCTGCAGATCAATGGGTCTCCCAGAATGACCTGGGGGTAATACTCTTAAACTGGAACATGTTATAAACCTGAAACTTCAGTCACTCTTGCCAGAGGTATTGACAGGATCAGATGGCTCACTCCACACTTTGCATACACTCCCTGAGCAGTCACAGTATATACTCACAGCACAAATTCTTGTGAAGAATCAGGGGTGATTCAGTCCCAGGTGGATGGAGGAGCTGGTGAAAAGCAAGAAAACTCAGAAAAATTATGTAAGCAAGAAGGTCGGCAGTAAAGAGAGGCCTATGCTGAACATAAGATCAATGTGACTTGAAAGGGGGAATCATAGTATCAGCAGGTTCATCCTCTTGGTAGTATTTCCAGCCATCTGGACGCCTCATCAGGAAAAGTAAAAAACCACACCGATTCCCCATCTTGGACTCTCAGTCCAGCGAGGAACAGCATGCTGTATTTAATCTTACGATTGCGTAGGTTCAACTTAATTTGGTAAAAGGATGTTCGCATCTTTTGTGTATCGACTGAATAGTCAGGGAATATCATAATCTTCACTCCCTCATAGCGGAGTACCTCAATTTGTTTTGCTTCATGCAGGACCAAGTCACGGTCTCTGAAATTCAGGAGTTTTAGGATAAAAGTATGTGGAGGAGCACCCGGGGGCCCCTGGGTAGCAGGCATCCTGTGTGCCCTCTCCACTACAAAGAAATCTGAAAACCCGGCATTTGGAAGGAGGGCTCGCAGCAAATGTTCAGTAAATGTTATGGGGTCTTTACCTTCCATTCCTTCAGGTAGCCCCACTATCCAGAGGTTATTCCTTCGATTCCTGTTTTCGGCATCTTCTGCACGCACTTCCAGGGTCTTCATTTTGGTCTGCATGCGGAGTGAGACTCCATGTGCTTGCAGCGTGTCCTCCGCCTCCCCCACTCTCCTCTCAGTTTCAGTCAGTCTGGAGCGAAAACAGTCTATATCCCTGCGGATCAGGCTAATATCTAGCTGCATGGTCTCAATTTTCCCCATCAGGGTAGTTTGGCAGGTGGTAATAGCCTGCATGAGGGCATCAAAGTTGTTCTGCCCCCTCAGCCCTGGGTCAGTGTCCTCCATCTGAGATGCCATGCTGACTGCTGTGGCGGGAGGCGGCCGTGCAGTGGAGGATGGGGTTTTAGAGGTATTGTGGGGCTTACGAGACTGCGGAGTGCATTTCCCTCTGGGCATGCCATTGCGGAGAGGGTCCTGCACCGTTTGGGTCCGGTTCCGGGCATAATTCTGCAGGGAGAGCGGATAATAATACAGCCAGGTCTCACAGTTCTCCTAAGGCACGTCTGCTCTGGTGGCCATCTTGGACACGCCCCCCCGAAGAAAACAGGTTTAACCTTAAACCATGTAGAGGGTTCTTTACTGTAAGAGCGGCAAGGATGTGTTGTTCCCTTCCACAAGCGGTGGTCTCAGCGGGGGGCATTGATAGTTTCAAGAAACTATTAGATAAGCACCTGAATGACCGCAACATACAGAGATATACAATGTAATAATGACATATAATCACACACATAGGTTGGACTTGTGTCTTTTTTCAACCTCACCTACTATGTAACTATGTATGTAACTTTGTGTTAAAAAAAAAAGGGGGTTTTCATTTTCTTTCCACATTTTCCAAAGACGTGTAGAAAAAATATGTTCAAAAGACACATTATGCCTCATAGATTATACGTTGGGGTGTTTTCTTTCCAAAATGGGGTCATTTTTGGGGCATTTTCATTGTCCTGGTGCTTCAGGGCCTTCAAAAGTGTAAGAGGTAGTCAAGAAATTATATGTGTAATTTATGCTCCTAGAACGCCTGAAGGTGCTCCCTTAAAGTTGGGCCTCTGTATGTGGCCACGCCGTGTAAAAGTCTCACATGTGGTATCGCCACACTGAGGAGTAGTAGCAGAATATGTTTTGGGGTGTAATTTGTGGTGTGCATATGCTGTGTGTGAGAAATAACCTGCTAATATGACAATTTTGTGAAAAAAGGAAAAAATAAATCTTGATTTTTGCAAAGAATTGTGGGAAAAAAATTACAACTTCAAAAAACTCACCATGCCTCTTACAAAATACCTAGGAATGTCTACTTTCCAAAAAGGGGTCATTTGTACTTTCCTGGCTTGTTAGGGTCTCAAGAAATGAGATAGGCCGTCAGTACTTCAGGTGTGATGACTTTTCAGAGATTGGCACCATATTTTGTGGACTCTATAACTTTCACAAAGACCAAATAATATACACCAATTTGGGTTATTTTTACCAAAGACATGTAGCAGTATAAATTTTGGCCAAAATTTATGAAGAAAATGACTAATTTGCAAATGAATTTTTTTAAAGAATTTTTTTTTTTCGTTTTCTCTTTTATAGTGCAAAAAATAAAAAACCCAGCGGTGATTAAATACCACCAAAAGAAAGCTCTATTTGTGTGAGAAAAATGACAAAAATTTCATATGGGTACAGTGTTGCATGACTGCGTAATTGTCATTCAAAATGTGAGGGCACCGAAAGCTGAAAATTGGTCTGGTCAGGAATGGGGTTTAAGTGCCCAGTATGTAAGTGGTTAAGGTCACCAAAGGTCACCCAGCCCCCCTACAACAGCCAAAAGACACAAAACAGGGCTGATTGGTTAGTGCCACGTTTGTGCTGTTTTACTCTTCATTCTATCTCCTTTTTGTTTTTCAGTTATTAATGATTTATTAACCACCAGCCCTGGAAGAATTTACCCCTTCCTGACCAGAGCACTTTTTGCGATTTAGGACTGCGTCGCTTTAACTGACAATTGCGCGGTCGTGCGACATTGTGGCCAAACAAAATTGACGTCCTTTTTTTCCCACAAATAGAGATTTCTTTTGGTGGTATTTGATCGCCTTTGCGGTTTTTATTTTTTGTGCTGTAAACAAAAAAGTGCAACAATTTTGAAAAAAACGCATTATTTTTTACTTTTTGCTATAATAAATATCCCCCAAAAATATATAAAAAAACAATTTTTTTCCTCAGTTTAGGCCGATATGTATTCTTCTACATATTTGCATTAAAAAAATCGCAATAAGCGTATATTGATTGGTTTGCGCAAAAGTTATAGCGTTTACAAAATAGAGGATAGATTTGTAGCAATTTTATTATTATTTTTTTTACTAGTAATGGCGGCGATCTCCGATTTTTATCCTGACTGCGACATTATGGCGGACACATCGGACAATTTTGACACATTTTTGGAACCATTGGCATTAATACAGCGATCAGTGTGATTAAAAATGCATTGATTACTGTAAAAATGTCACTGGCAGTGAAGGGGTTAACACTAGGGGGCGGTGAAGGGGTTAACGGTGTTCCCTGGGAGGTGATTCTAACTG
This sequence comes from Aquarana catesbeiana, assembly GCF_042186555.1. NCBI lineage: Eukaryota > Metazoa > Chordata > Amphibia > Anura > Ranidae > Aquarana > Aquarana catesbeiana. Next base: position 108,478,247 of record NC_133335.1, read on the forward strand.
AAGGGGGACAGACTAACTACAGGAAGTGACAGATCGTGGTTCCTAGCTAATAGGAACACACGATCTGTCACTCCTGTCAGAACAGAACAGGGAAGTGTGTGTTTACACACACTCGTCCCTGTTATGTGTCTCCTGGTCACAATCGCTCATGGCCGGCGGTCATCGCGACCGTCAGCCACAAGCATCTACACCCCCGCTGTGCAGAGGACGCGCTGCTATCCGGACCCCGTGAAATCAGGTACAGTAACGTGATTTTGCTCATGGGAGCCAACCTGCCGCAGTAAAACTGTGGAGGCTGGTCCGGAAGTGGTTAAAGGTCACCAAAGCTCATCCAGCCCCCCTACAGAAGACCAAAGAAATGAAACCGGGCTGGTTGGTGCTGCTTTTGTGCTGGTTTGTGCTGTTTAAATCTCAGTTCTACTGCTTTTTGTTTTTCAGTTCTTTACTATTACCTAAAGGTACCAAATTTGACTCTGATTTCACCCAAATCAGACTGGTTTGCTAAGGCCTTGGATGTCTCTGTTTGTGTTGTTTATATGTGCCCACCAGAGTGCCCCTTTACATCATATGTGCCTATCAGAGTGCACCTACAAATCCTATCCAAGTGAACAGCATACCTGCACATGTGCAGTAGGGCATTGAACAGGCGGGAGATGGGAGAAGAAACTTGCTGCAGGGCGCACATGTGACGGTCCCTGCAACTAATGACTGCTGAGCAGCAGGGATCGGTCACTGCAGATTGGTGGGCTGATGGTCCGGCCATGGGCATCACTCGTTCCGTGTCCAGACCGTGGTCCGCTATTTACTGAAGGCTGCTCTAAACATTTCCAACCAGCGCATGCACAGTATAGCTACTTGGAGATTTTGATAAGTTGGATATCTTGACAGAACAATGGTTTCGTTTTAGAGAAATTGCATATTGTATTTTACATTGTTTCACATCAAATCCTACCCACCTTGCACCCCATGTTATTAAATTTTAAATGTAAATGTACCATTCATTTGTGCTACTTTTTCTGCCTAAAAATATTTATGCCAGTTTGGTTACTTATATTGTATATTAATTTTATATTTATTATTATTATTATTATTATTATTATATTAATATTCTCCCCCCACCCCCCCTTGCACCCCATGTAACAGTAAAAGCTACAGCTGTTGCAAGCTTATTCTTAAAGTGTTAGTAAACCCAGGACCCTGCATTCCATATATCTGGTCTCCCACAGTACACATAACATGGAAATGCAATAATTTTAATATAAATATAAACTGCGAAATACCTTTTCTCTTCAGCAGTTAGAGCAGTCTTGTGACTTCTATCCGTGCCTGGTTAAAGCTTGTAGAGGGAGCTTTCATACTGCAATGGCTGTCTTATTGGGATGCGGGACACCTGACCCTGATCACATGCACTCTCTTAGAAAAAAAAAAAAAACGCTCTAACAATACACACCAAACTGAGCATGTGCAGACTTACTCCACTGACTCCACTAACTCCGTCTTATCTGGACATGTTTTGGGGACAATGCAAGAAGAGGAGGATCTGTGTATATAGGATCAAACAGCCTTTTTACACAATGCAGAAGATTAACCCCTTACTGCATATACAGACTGATTTTACTCTTGTGGTTTTAGTAACACTTTAGGTATTCTCCATGCATCAGAGTCTTAAAGAGAAAGTAAACTCAGATGTTTTACTTGTACCTATAGGTAAGCCTATAAGAAGGCTTACCTGTAGGTACTGTGAATATCTCCTAAACTTGCACAATTTAGGAGATATTCAGAGTGCATGCAGCTGATAATGTCTTTGACGCTTGCGCTCTGGAGGTCATAGAGAATTATATTGGTGATTGTGTCCTCATAGAGTGCCACATCCAAAAAATCTAAACACAAGAAAATGTACCCCTCAGGTGGAATTTAAAGGCAATTACAAATATAAATTGCTTAGAAAAGTATAATTTATTAAACATAATGTATCAAAATTTCAATTTACAAATACCATATTGGTGACCCCACAATATTAACAAAACTTTTTTGAGGAAGGGAGTTTAATAAGACATGTGGTCACTCACTAAAATTAGAAGAAAAGGTTTAGAGGTTTAACCTTAAACTGCGTAGAGGGTTCTTTACTGTAATGCCCCATACACAGGGTCGGACATTGATTGGACATTCCGACAACAAAATCCATGGATTTTTTTCCGACGGATGTTGGCTCAAACTTGTTTTGCATACACACGGTCGCACAAAGTTGTCGGAATTTCCGAGCGCCAAGAACGCAGTTATGTACACCACGTACGACAAGACTATAAGAGGGCAGTTCAGTACTAAGCGCGGCACCCTTTGGGCTCCTTTTGCTAATCTCGTGTTAGTAAAACTTTGGTGATAGACGATTCGCGCTTTTTCAGACTCGTGGTTTTCAGATCGTATTTCTGCTGTTAAGTTTGTGCTTGTGGGTTTGTATCTGTTCTGCAGTGCGTGCAGCGAGTTACCATTGACTTGTCATTGTGTTCTTGTTCGTTCGTTACTGATTTTCAGGTCGCTCTTCACAGGCCTTGCTGTTCTTCAGTGCATTCTGTTACTTCGTTCTGGGCAGCCGACCGTTTTCTAGCAATGTTGCATATACGTACTCATCGTAGAGTTCGTGCTGTGCGGGGGCTTCGTATTGGGGTTCTTACTTTGACACAAGCCCAGTCCATGAACAGGGTGGGGAGGAGTTCATGGACCAAGAATTGGTTGCTCCAGCGTGACCAGTTCAGTCATATGCCTTTGCTCCGTGAGATCCGTGAGAATAATCCTGATGATTTCAGGAACTTTCTCCGGATGACGGACCCCGTATTTCACCGTTTGTTGGCTTTGCTGACCCCTTATATCAGCAGGCAGGATACCTGCATGAGGCAAGCCATCACTCGGGAGCAGAGGCTGGTCGCCACGTTGCGGTACTTGGCGATGGGGAGAAGTCTGCAGGACCTCAAGTTCTCGACAGGCATCTCCCCCAGGCTCTGGGGATCATTATCCCGGAGACCTGTTCTGCCATCATTCAGGTCCTGCAGAAGGAGTATATTAAGGTAAGATTTTTATCCTTTAACATCACATTTTATTGTATTTAATGTTTGATAATATATTGTATTTCTTTCCTTATTCCCTAATTACCATGATTGTAATATGCTGTGAATGTCCCCTTTGTCCTCATGCATGCTGGATTTTATGAAATTTTTTTTGTCCTCCATACTAATTTGCCTTCACTTAACTCCCCAGCATGCTCTCCTAGGCCTATATCCACCTCGTCTAGTCACTTAACAATGTATTTTGTCAGCTCCATAGTAGTGCTTTACCCTAAATACCCCCTAAAATGTTGAAAATTGTGATGTTTGCTTGAAATTCAGGGAGAGTGCCAGAGACTTTTTTTTTGGGTCCCAAAATCATTTGGAACCCTCCCTCGACCCAACTGCTAACTCAGCTGATACCAATCCTCTATCTGCTGACTTTGCCAAACCCATACACACTATACCCACCTCTTTTGTGGTCAGATTTATGGATGAATTCCCCAAAGCATGTAGTGCAAGGGCCTGCCTGAATACTTTCAAATGGTGGTGTTTAAAGTTTTTGTATCCTATTATTATCTTGATAGGTAATAGCAGAATGTAAAAATGTGCTAAAATGTGTACAGTGTGTATTTATCTCTTTGTATTATGACACTTCTTACCTGTCCAGTGGTCTGCCAATAGTGTAAAGTAAGGAGGGGCTGGCCAAAGTAATACACATTATTTAGGCATTCATCTCTCAATGAAGTGGAGAGGGTTACCTGTCCAAAACATCCCCCCCATAATTTTTTTTAAATGGCCCATGAGAGGGGGGGATCTGATAGGTGGACCTTATACCTTTGTCTTTAAATACTCCCTAAAATAAATGTTATGCTGATGTTGGCCAAGAATGTTTGTGTCTAATCTGCTTTCCATGTTTATGTGCAAAATGATTTTTTTGTTCTTGTTTGACTCCAGTTTCCTTCCAACCCACAGGAATGGCAGACTGTGGCCTCCTACTTTGCCCAGTGATGGGACTTTCCTAACTGCGGAGGGGCAATTGATGGGAAACACGTCCACATCGTCCCACCACCCAACTCGTGGTCATACTATTACAACTACAATGGGCTCAATAGTATTGTGATGTTGGCGGTGGTGTCGGCTACTTACGAGTTCCTGTATGTGGGCATGGGGAAGAATTGCCGAATGTCAGATGGTGGAGTCATCGTCCACACGGAGTTCTACAGGCGTCTCCAGAATGGCAGCTTGGACTTTAAATCTCCAGAAGACAATGCGGAAGGTCTCCCATTCGTCTTTGTTGCGGGTGAAGCGTTTGCGCTGGGGGACCATCTTATGCGGCCATTCCCTATGAGGACCCTCACCCCGGACCAGAGGGTTTTTAATTGCTGGCCAGAGCCAGAAGAGTGGTGGAGAACACGTTTGGAATAATGGCCAGCGGGTTCAGCCTATTTCTTACACTGATAAACATGGCGGAGTATAAACTCAATCACATCATCCTGGCTTGCTGTGTTCTCCACAACTTTTTAAGGAGAAATTCTGTGAATTATGCTGGCTCAGTTGGGCCTGAAGCCAGAGTTATTAACCTCAGTGAACCAACCCTGACGGCGCTTGAAGCTGGCCGTCCTGGCTTGCCCCCCCTGAGTGCCTGCAAGGTCCGTCTAAGATACATGGAATACTTTGCGGGTAGGGGGGCCATCAATATGCCAGACAATGTCTGGGACATTTAAAAAAAAAAAAAATTTTAAACTGAACAAATATTTGCTTACATTTACTGCTTGTGTTTCTTTTAGCTGACCATGACTGAAATTTGGGGAGTTGTGAAAATGGCGTGATTGTGTAAAATTATAAAGCACTGTTGGGTGTTATTTACTAAAGGCAAAGACACTTTGCACTACAAGTGCACTTGAGACTGCACTGAAACTGCACTTGTAGTGCAAAGTGGATTTGCCCTTAGGAAATAACCCCCATTGTCACAGAAAACACCAATTTTACCACAAAAAAAGTTTTTGAGCATTGAAAGAAGAAGCCACACATTGTTGATTATCAATCTTTTTAAAACAAGCACAATCACATGTGCATTTATAAAAGGTTTTTAAAACAAACCAACATGTTTGTTGTATAACAAATTTTTAGGTCACATTAATAAACGTAGAAAAGTCCTTTTAAGGTAAAACAGGCATGTTTAAAACCAACAAGAAATACACAAATCTGGAACTTCTACTTTTGTAGAAATTGAAGGCAATATCAGACATGAGTATTTATAAACTGTGTTTGATATTGCGTTCAGCAGATGGGGTGATGTCACCCCTGGAAAAGCCAAATTTTGAAGATGCACACAAATTGCCGATTGTCAACATGTGCTAGCTGCCATCATGGGGGATCAAGGGACGTGTTTTGTGGGTGCAACCCCTTCCTCTCAGCTACTTTATTATTGAGGAAGGGATTGCACCTCCAAAACGCATACATTGATCTCCCGTGATGGCAGATAGCACATGTTGACACACTGTGTGCATCTTCAAAATTTGGCTTTTCAAGAATATGTAAAAAAAAAATACAAAAACATCTCTGGACCAAAAAACTGAAATAATTCTGGATTTCGAGGGGTTTTAAGCGCTCCCTAAAACATGACGTTCTTCATTTTGTTTTGAACATCATTGATGTTTTGCTTGATGTTTTCCAAGTCCTTATTACACCCCATGATCTCCCCAATCAGGATCTGGGCACTTTCACTGGTGAAATGACCTTCATCCACAACATCACGATCACCTAAAAATATAGAAAAAAAACACACCATGTATTATAAATATGCCGGCATCCATCTCTTACCTGAAGCTGTGGTCGCAGACACTCACCTGTTGTGACAATTTCAACCACGTCTCCCTCCTCCTCCTCCTGTTGGCTTTGTGGCATTTCCACTTCCTCATGAGGTGGGGGGTCTGTGGTCTCTGATGAGTGGTGTCCTCGGAGTCTTTTCTCCCCTATGTAAAAAAAAATAGGTATACTTAGCATACAGATATTTGATGGCAGAAATAGGAATATGAAACATTGCTTGGAAGTGGGGTACAATTGTCTGTTTTGGCAGAGTTCCAAGATGAAGAAATATTGTTTTCCTTTGTCAACCTTGAATACTTACCTATTTTGTACAAGCTTCACAGATGGAGTCACCCCTATAGTATACACTGGAGCACCTGTGTGGGGCACCCTAATAAAAAGGGTGTTCTGGTGTCCCGCACTAGTGCTCCTGCGTCCAGATGTGTAAACAGCTGCTGAGTGTCCTCTCCTTACACAGAATCTAGTTTGCATTTCACTCTAGTTACTAACACTAGTTACTAATCTAGACACCAAAATTATTTTAAGAGAAGTAGGCCAGAAAAAAATGTATAGAACTGCATCTGGACAAAACATGGTGTTTTATAGGCCAAACGAACAATGTTTCCTATGAACGAATAATGTGTGCATGAACATGAAAGTTGCCATTTTAAACTGTACAACAGTAAAGAAAAGCACATGGAGCAGCACGAACGTAATAAAAATAAAGAATAGGAACACAGGACAACTACTTACTTTTTGCAGCACTCTCCTGATCCTTCTATACTGATCGTGCTCTCTTAATTTGAGGTCCGACCACCACTTCCTGAGTTGATCCTTGGATCGCTTTACCCAAAAATTCCTGTGCAGACTCTTCACAACTTTAGTCATGATCTTGGCCTTGCTGACATTGGGGTCGGGATAAGGTCCATACTTCCCGTCATAGTCGTCCCTTTTCAATATGGAGACCATCTCCAACATCTCCATGAAGGACATGTTTGATGCCTTAAACCTTCTCCTCTGGGATCGTGAAGTTTCTGGCTCGGGGCTTTCCTCCTCCTCCTCCTTTTCGTTGTTGTAATTAGCACGCACCTGTTGTTTCTCCACCATGTGCTCTTCCCCACTGCGCCGAACGAGAAGGAGCGGGGAATAGACTAGAAAGAACGTCAGGGGCGGGCAGAGTTTCACACATGCGCAGTGTATATAAAGCGTAACACGCGTGCGTAGTACATACGATCTGTGAGCGGAGAAAGGAGGATCGGAAGCGCTGATCGTGATAACGAAGGTAAAATTTAAACTTGGGCCTATACTGCTTATAGATTGAGGCCTATATTGGGACAAGATTAGGAGAGTTTAGCCTGACATTAGGGTTTGTCTTGTGTTGTGTCTTGCAGAGAAAATGGATATATTGAAGGATCAGGACTTTATCACCATATTCATTGATCTGTTCAGGGAGCTGCCCTGTAAACCACCCACATTATAAGAATCAAAGAGGAGGGCAGCATTGGATCAATTGCTGGAATTTGTGAAGCCGGTGATCCCCACAGCAGACATCACCTATTTGAAGGCCCTAATTGGTGGCATGAGGAGCACTTATCTAAGGGAGCACAAGAAGGTCCAGGATTTCCAGAGATCAGGAGCAGCAGATGACATTTATGTCCCCAGGCTGTGGTACTATGACAGACTGCATTTTCTGGCAGGTCAAACTGAACCCAGGCCAGCACTCTCCAGTCTTCCTTCCTCGCTTCCTTCCCCCCCAGCTGAGGCTTTGGACGTCCAACCTGGGCCTTCCAGGTAGCAACATGTGGAGGAGCCCAGCTTGAGCCAGGTATAGCATTCTTCAAAATATTTCTGGTTATCAAATTAATGATGTTAAATATATGTTAGTTTGGATTACTAATTTCTGATTGTGATTGATGAGCCAAAAACTAAAACGATGTCCCTTTTTAATACACAGGAAAGCCTCAGCCAGTAGGTGGCCGGGCCAAGTAGGCTGCCCGATACCCAGGTCCCTCCCCTCCGCCTTCAAAGAAAAAGTGGCAGGAAGAGGAGTAACCTGGAGGAGGCAGCAATTGGCCTATTGTGGAAGGCTACTGAGGCCCTCAGAACACCCCACAGTGTTGAACAGGGTTTTGCTGACCTAACAGCATACAAAATGCTGCAAATGGTGGAGGGCCAACACCTGTTATGTGAGTTTCTCATTTTAGAAGCACTAAATAAGGGGTTGAGGGGCCAACTCACATGCCAAAGCCACATTTGTGAGCTCATCCATGGTCCTCCTCCTGCCACACCTCCAACACCAGAGCCACAGCCGGGAAGGAAGCGTGTAAAGAAGACCAGAGAGTGAAGGCCTGGGTTCAGTCTGGTCTCTATGAGAGATGCAGACTCTTGTATGACCACAGCCTGGGGACGTGTATGTCTGCTGCTGTTCATGATCTCTTGGACTTCTGGACCAGATTGTACTCCCTTATATATGGACTCCTCAGGCCACCAATTTTGCAGTAAAATAATTGATGTGTGCCCTGGGGGCCAAAGGCTTCACAAATCTCTGCAGTTTATCCAGCGTTGTCTCCCTGTTTGTTTGGTTATGAGCCCTTAATAAAGGAATGTTTTTTTCAATTATACTCGCCTACGTGTGTTTTCCTTCAAAAAGGACAGTTTGTGAGGAGGCAGGTACATTTCAAAAATACAATGATATAGGAAGGACAGAGATACTCAACTGTAAGCACCACATCCTATAATAAAGTACTGAATAAGGGATAAGGGCTAAATTGCCCGAAGGATGGGGAAAAAAGGACTTTTAAGGTGCTGTTTACATCAAAGATATAATCAAAAATTCTGTACAATCATATTAAAACATGAAAAAATTTTTTATTGAATTAAGATTAAAATATTTATGTCTCTCATAGAAAGTGGGACATGCTTTTAAGAACAATATGACATTGTTCACATTGAATAATGCAACATAAAGCAACTACTTAAAGATGCCATGACAATCTGCCGCTCGACATGTTTCGCTCTAATACGAGCTTCTTCAGGAGTTTAAAGGCTATGATTGTAGTGGATTCAGGCTGTAATGCATCAATGCGACATAAATGTTTCAATAGAGTGGCAACATGAATGTTTCAATAGAGTGGCAAATTAGTGCTGATTTTGAACCGGGAAGTTCTCTCATATATATAGGGACATCGCTGCCATAGTGAGACCACAGGGGAACACAAAGTTGTATACTGGCCCTAAAGCATAAAAGTATCACGGTAAACCTGTGTTAAATGGATATGGCTAGATACCATAGTTTCATCAAACCAGTTGATGGTGACTACAAAAACGATAACCAACCGCGATGTTTTTTTGTAGGCAGTAGTCCGGCAAGCAAATTTGGGAGAGCTTCACGCTGCCTCCATTGAACGACGCCGCTGCTACCGGCGTCGTTCAATGGAGGCAGCGTGAAGCTCTCCCAAATTTGCTCTCCCAAATTTGCTTGCCGGACTACTGCCTACAAAAAAACATCGCGGTTGGTTATCGTTTTTGTAGTCACCATCAACTATGGTATCTAGCCATATCCATTTAACACAGGTTTACCGTGATACTTTTATGCTTTAGGGCCAGTATACAACTTTGTGTTCCCCTGTGGTCTCACTATGGCAGCGATGTCCCTATATATATGAGAGAACTTCCCGGTTCAAAATCAGCACTAATTTGCCACTCTATTGAAACATTCATGTTGCCACTCTATTGAAACATTTATGTCGCATTGATGCATTACAGCCTGAATCCACTACAATCATAGCCTTTAAACTCCTGAAGAAGCTCGTATTAGAGCGAAACATGTCGAGCGGCAGATTGTCATGGCATCTTTAAGTAGTTGCTTTATGTTGCATTATTCAATGTGAACAATTTTGGGTGATATTCATTAATGTCATATTGTTCTTAAAAGCATGTCCCACTTTCTATGAGAGACATAAATATTTTAATCTTAATTCAATAAAAATTTTTTTCATGTTTTAATATGATTGTACAGAATTTTTGATTATATCTTTGATGTAAACAGCACCTTAAAAGTCCTTTTTTCCCCTTCAAAAATACAATGTGAAATTAACAAGAGACACCAACACCAAGCAATCTCCTTGAGATTAAATAATACAATGGTGTTGGTGTTGTGGTAACTTGACACATAAAAAAACACACCCAAAAATATGCTGCAGTAAAAAAACAAAAGATAAATAAAACACAAGATCAGGCTTTAAAAAACTCAATAAAAAATTATTTAATCTAAAAACATCCCAAAAGGATTATTTTTCCTGAGATGTGACAAATAAAAATAGTATATTGATGAAATCACGAGAAATAATAAAGAAAGAAGTTTGTGAGAAGTCTGTGTGAATATGAGCAGCAAAACGACTTCATTCTTCTAGCATTATAAAGAAGAAGAGAATGCGCTGCATTAAACAATTTAAAACATTGCAGCGTGACGAAAGTGCTATATCCATTCTGAACGCTAATTTTACCAGACCGTGCAGTTCCGTCTCGGAATTTATTCTGAGCATGCGTGGCACTTTGTGCGTCGGAATTGTCCACACGGTCGGAATTGACGTGATCGGATTTTGTTGTTGGAAAATTTTATAGCCTGCTCTCAAACTTTGTGTGTCAGAAAATCCGATGGAAAAAGTCCGATGGAGCCCACACGCGGTCGGAATTTCCGACAACAAGCTCCAATCTCACATTTTTCGTCGGAAAATCCGACCGTGTGTACAGGGCATAAGAGTGGCAAGGATGTAGGATTCCCTTCCACAGGCGGTGGGATCAGCGGGGGGCATCGATAGTTTCAAAAAACTGCTAGATAAGCACCTGAACGACCACAACATATAGGGATATACCATGTAATACTGACATATCACACATAGGTTAGACTTGATTGACTTGTCTTTTTTCAACCTTACCTACTATGTAACTATGTCAAATAAAAACACAATGGAAATGGAATGATTACAGATCTGTGTACAAAGTCACCACATTCAACACTACAATGAGATCCTCCTTCACCGGATGCGTTTCAGAGTGTCAATGTCTCCTTCTTCAGGGGTGTTAGGAGGAGGTCAATAATATATCTAGAATATAGTTGTTACAAAAAGTCAAGGTGTCAGGAGGCGCATGTGCGGCAGCCTGAGGTGAAGGTAATGTTACCTTAGAGCTCCGCTCCTCGGGAGTTTTCATCGGAGGACTACAGGTCCCAGTGAACCAGCAAGTATCCCAAAACTGCAGAAAATCCTACCTAATACTCTCAGCTTCACTGACAATGGTCTTGAGAGCTCCTAAAACGAAAATTAAAGCAGGAAAAACGAAGGAAACGGCACACAGGCTGGTGGCTGGAATGGCGGCGGCATCCTCTCCCCCACAGCACAGCGGTGAATACACTAAAAAATCTTTACCTCACAGTCAGCACAGCGGTGAATACACTGGAAAATCTTTACCTCACAGTCAGCACAGCGGTGAATACACTGGAAAATCTTTACCTCACAGTCAGCACAGCGGTGAATACACTGGAAAATCTTTACCTCACAGTCAGCACAGCGGTGAATACACTGAAAAATCTTTACCTCACAGTCAGAAGACACAGGCTGCTAACGGTGAGTCTGAGTCTGAATATGAATACTGTGAATTACAAGCTGCTACACAGTCTGACATCTTCAAAAAATTTGAATGTATGCTTCAGAAAGCCCTCAAACAGACTTCTGATCATATAACTGACAAACTGACTAAAGAAATTAGAGAACTAGGTCAGAGAACAGCTGACTTAGAACTGAGGGTTGATGAAATTGATAATTTTACACAGAACTACATGTCTGAGATGAAGGTACTAAACGAGGAAAACCTTACATTACAAAATTGTTTAGAGGACCAAGAGAACAGAGATCGTCGATCGAATCTGCGAATCAGGGGAATCCCTGAATCTGTTCTAGACCTGCAGGCTAATATCACGGCGCTCTTTCAAGAATTGTTACCTGGAACCCCTATTGACAGATTTGAAATGGATAGAGTGCATAGAGCGTTAGCCCCACGCAAAATAAATGGTCCCTCGAGGGATATTATAGCTAAATTGCACTTTTACAGAACCAAAGAACAGATACTAACAGCTGCCAGAGGGAGATAATCTCTTAGCTTCCAGGGCAATACCTATCAACTCTTCACAGATTTGTCCCCACTAACGGTTGCAAAAAGACGTGCACTTAAACCTCAACTCCAGAGAAATCAAATTTCCTATCAATGGGGATTTCCTTTTTGTCTCAGATTTACTCATTTGGAAACAAAATATGTTTGTCGCTCTTCAGAGGACTTGAAGTCAGCCCTATTTGATATGGGCCTAGCCGAAGCAATCTTACCAAATTACCAGTCTCATAGGCGCTCAGCTTTTCGTTCTACACAGCAAAACAAAGACCCAAAACCCAGCTATTCCACATCTTCCCATCAAAATCTTAACAAGCGAGGTCGATATGAACATCCACCACCAAACAATGAGGATTCAATGGACTGACAATCTAAGCCAGACTAGTTATTTGTCCTTGCTACTTTTTTCCAGCACAGTATGCTGACAGAGTTAATAAACTGGCCATATTCATGACTAAAATTAGTTATGGCTACATACTACTGTTATGTTACAAAAATATTTTTTTTTACTTTTTTATATTAACTTTTTTCTGTTTTTTTTTCCTCTCAAGTTTTTGAACTTTATTTTTTCTTTTTTTGTAACAATTTAAGCGAAATTTTTCCATGATAGTAATGGAATAGTTCCAGTTCCTGTGGTCCTCCGATGTTATACATCCCATAGGAATTTCTTGTTGCCCTTTATTCCACCTAAGGACTCCTACCATTGTTATGGGGGTCTCTATTGGTGGTCCCGGACCCTCTCAGAGAGTTCTAAAAACTCTCCTGAGATGCTCCTACACCATATTATTTAGCCTTTATATACTGCTAAATTGTCTTCATATTGGGTTTGTTCGATTCTCCTCTCCTTTTTTCTTTTTCTATTCTATTGCTTCTTTCTTTAATCTTTGCTATTCCCTCCTGACTCTCGGGTTGGTGATCCTGGCTCTCGGTGAGTACTCTGCTTGTTATGCTATAATATTCGCATTCGTTGTTTTATGGCTCCTATAAATATCTTGTCATTAAATGTACAGGGGTTTAATACTCCACAGAAGCGAACCAAGGCTTTACGCTCTTTTGCTATGAAAAAAGCTAATATTATATGTTTGCAGGAAACGCATTTTACTGACAAAGTTTATCCCAAATTTCTTTCATCATCATATCCACAATTCTATACTGCTTCAGCTACGGTTAAACAGCGCGGAACTCTCATTGGTTTTCACCGTTCCACTCCGTTTAACCTTGTATCCAAAATAACAGACCCTGAAGGACGATATGTTCTCCTAACAGGATTTATTTCTGATAATCCTATTACTATTGTGTCTTATTATGCCCCTAACAAACGCCCAACTGCTTTCTTATCCCACCTTTTTCAACTTATAGAAGTACATAAGTTTGGTACTGTTGTTATTTGTGGGGATTCTAATGCTACTATTTTCCCGTTCTTAGATAAATCTCCCCCTGGACCTACCACAAACTCAATAAACCTAACTTTTCAACATCTACTCACCACTCATAGCCTGGTAGATACTTGGTGAGAGATGAACCCTATTAGTAGGCGCTTCACTCATTATTCTTATCCGCATAACTCTTTTTCACGAATAGATCATATTCTAATCCCGTCAAGTATGCTACCAGAAATCCTATCATCCAAAATCATTCCTTTTCCATGGACAGACCACTGCGCAGTATTCATTACCATTGCTTCCAGAATTCCTAGATCACACGATACCACTTGGTGTATAAACGATTCAATTCTGACCCACCCTTCTCATCGTGTTGAGATTGAAAAAGCACTTTCTGATTACCTAAAATCCAATGATACAGACGATGTCTCTGCTATTACATTATGGGAGGCGCACAAGGTAGTCATTAGGGGTAGACTGATACAACAAGCAACTAACCTTAAAAGAGAACGCAAACTGTTGTTTGCAAAACTTGAATCTACCTTTAATGACTGTCATCAAACTTTTCAAACCTCCCCGAATGCTACCAACAGTACCAAACTAGAAAAAGCCCGTCTGGATCTAGATCTTTTTCTTACTGATACCGCAGATAAACTTATAAGTAAACACCAGCATGTTCAATATCGCAGGGCAAATAAACCTGATACACCTATGGCCAGAATTTAAAAAAATTCACAACATATACATACGCCTATCAGATTTAAAGTATCCTGGGAATCTTACACTAGTAACCCAGTGAAAATACTTGAAATTTTTCGCTCTAAGTTATCTAAACTATATTCTGCCTCAAATTTTGATAAAACTAAAGCAGACACACTGTTCTCCAATATCACGCTTCCTAACCTTGATCAACAACAGAAAGATCTTCTTGAATGTCCAATTACAGATACTGAAGTCCTTAACGCAATAAAATCTTTAAAATTACGTAAAAGACCAGGCCCAGATGGATTTTCGGCAACATATTATAGACAATTTGCATCAATCTTAACACCTGTCTTAACTAAAGCCTTCAATTCGATCCTTAAAGGTAACTCATTTAGAACAGAGACTCTCACCTCTATAATAGCAATCATCCCCAAACCACATTCTGACTCCACCTCCTGGACTAATTATCGTCCTATATCCCTCCTAAATCTCGATATAAAATTATTTGCTAAAATTTTGGCCACTAGACTGAATAATATTATTGGCCTACTAATCCATAAAGACCAAACAGGCTTTATGCCTAAACGCCAAGCAGGAGATAATATCAGGAGAGCACTCTTACTTATTAATGCGGCTAAAACTAGACGAATCCCAGCTTGCCTTGTATCCTTAGACATAAGGAAAGCATTCGATTCGGTTACGTGGCCTTATATGGAATATGTCCTTGGTAAATATGGATTTGGAAACAATTTTTTAACCTGGGTCTCATCCTTATACAATAATCCTAGAGCATATATCAAATATGCAGGCTATAAGTCAACAATGATTGATATCAAAAGAGGCACTAGACAAGGATGCCCTCTTTCCCCTCTACTTTTTGCCCTAATAATAGAACCCCTGGCACACCTTATTAGAACCAATCCTGACATTAAAGGTATCGAACTAGGTGGTTATCACCATAAACTATGTCTCTTTGCGGATGACATTCTCATATTTTTGTCTCATCCCCATATATCCACCCCTAATCTACTAAAAACACTAGATAAATTTGCCCAAATATCAGGACTACATGTTAATCCAACAAAATCAAATGCATTAAATATTTCCTTATCTCAATTAGAATTTCAGCAGGCACAAACTTCCTTACCCTTTACTTGGGTTCCAAAGCTGCTTCCATACCTAGGAATAAAACTCACAATCTCTCTTAAAGACCTTTTTGCGGCAAATTACTTACCCCTCCTTAAACAAACTTCCGGCTTCCTGAAACAATGGGCTCTTCTATCATTGTCATGGTTGGGAAGGATTAATGCGGTAAAGATGTCAATCCTGCCGAAATTCTTATATTTATTTAGGGTACTCCCTATTTCTTTACCATCTTACTTTCTTAGACTTACTCAACGTAGAGTTATGTCCTTCATTTGGGGTACCACCAAACCTCGTATACCTAAAGCCACGCTTTACCTCAATAAATTGAGTGGTGGTTTGGGATTGCCCAACTTTTCCTCCTATTTCTACACTGCACAGCTAGCACTTATACCCAAGTATCATACTTCTGTAGAAGCTCCCCTATGGGTAGCTACTGAATCAGTGGAAAGTGACCCTATCTCTGTGGCAAATATGTTTTGGCTCTGTCCTGCTGATAGAATACATCTTTCTAATCCTATCACGAAACAGACCCTAGCAGTATGGGATAAATGTAAATTTGCACATAATCTTCAATCAACACATAATCCCTTGCTTTCATTTCTTAATAATCCAGCCTTTTATCCTGCCTGGAAATTCCCAAAATCATTCTCTGCATGGACCTCTACAAAGCTGACTCGTTTATACAATCTTTCCTCGACTAAAGCTATTTATACATTTCCTGTACTATGTGAAACCTTTGGGTTACCTAAAACTGAAATATTTCGATATTTACAAATTAGAAATTTTTATGAACCACTTCTTAGTACAGGCTCAACTTTTAATCAAATGACTCAATTTGAGCGGATTTGTATAAGTGATCCACACATTAGAGGACTTATCTCAATATTATATTTCCAACTTAATATGATATCTAGTGAGTTTCTACCCTCATACACAACTAAATGGGCACAAGATGTGAATTGAGTGTTTAATAAACAAGATTGGTCGAATATATGGTCAGCCACCAAAACTTCCTCTCCAAATTGTTTTGCTCGTCGGGACGAGACAGGCTGCATACACTACAGAGGCATACGAGCTCGCCGCTCGTCGGACTTAATTTGCTGTTTTACCTATTTTAATGTGAGTACCTATATTTTTCAATAAAAAGAAGTTTATTCTATCAAACGGGATTACACTATTGGCTTTCTTCCTGCCTATTATCTTTTACATTCCCCCCTGGGCTACATCTGAGGGAATTCCATCCTAGGACGTAGGCTGGTGAGGGACGCGCTGGAGCCTATAGGCGGATCCTATAAAAAGCTCTCCTGGTTACATGCTTTTGCCCTATTACCCTAAGGTAAGGAGCTATTACCCACCTGAGTGTCTGCACATGAAGAAGCACCTGATGTGATACACCTAGCACTCTAATTGCAACGTGTGCATGCCAGGACGTTGCTGTCACATTTTTTTATTCAACAGACTGTTTTTCCTGTGAAAGTTTTTTCTTATATGATTTCTTAAATGATTTGTTTATGATTTTTTTCTCCAAGATTTGGGACACTTAATATTATTTATTTGAAGAATATTTGCACACTATGCACTTTATGGAAAAAGTAATTAGTCACTACCTCACTGTTTAAAAAGATTTTCACGTTGCACCTTATGCTTGCACCATACACATTAATATCCCAAAGCTATGGATGCACATAGTTTCATTGGTATGCACTTTATTTAGGATCAATAACAGTACCGACGTCTTCAACTACTTTTATTATCACTGCCATTTACGTTCCAGTATATGATTCTCACTTCAGTAATATTTTTGTCACCTTACATACTGTATCCATATTCATATCAGGTTCATAGTTGCCATTTATATTTTAATTACCACTGTGTTAGCAACTTTACCAGTCCTACCATTATCAATATTGCACATTTTTTCACACACTACTTTATTTACGCAAGCAACGCCCACTACTAAAGTTATATCGGTTCATGCATATAGGATTAGCGCAGCACCACTCATTTACAGATTTACCCACAAGGTCAGGTGTTTAGCTTTATTGGTGCATGCAGCTGCTCCACTTTTAGCCGCTTCCATACCTGATAGCGCGGGAATAACCCATATTTATATCTATCCATGTATTGTATCATTTTATTTCTTCTGTGAAAACTCAATAAATATATTTAACAAGAAAAAGTCAAGGTGAGTATACAGCAAAAGTATAAACTGGATATACATTTTAGAATATTTGAACAAACTCACGTAAATTGTGGTGGTGTCACAGGTGAAACATTCCATAGAACTATTAAAATCACAGAACATAGAAATGGCTGTCTCAAAGCTTTCGTGCTTAAACATTCAGAGTGACTGATCTCATCACTGCATATTATCATTACGTAAAGGGTCAAATTTAAATGGTGCCGGGCTCCCCAGGAGGGCATCGGACAGCTAGAGACACTGAGGCCATAGATGGGTGTCGCTCTGTGAATAAAGGCAATGGATGCATAGCATAGGGTTTCTATAGAATGTACACTAATGTGCATATTAGATAAATATCCTACCTGTACCAAATAGAGACAAAAGTGAAGAGGTAGTTCGGAAGTATAAAGATGGTAAATGCTGTAAAGCAACATATGCATAACAGTGAATTAACTATGTGAATATAGATATATATTAATATTCTAAAACGCTCAGGTTAAATCTCATTGTGTTTTGAGTATCATAAAGAGGATTGTTTAGCTAAACAATCCTCTTTATGATACCCAAAACACAATGAGATTTAACCTAACCATGATATGCATGATGGATCTAAAAAATATATATATATATATATATATATATATATATATATATATATATATTTACACGCATAAACATGTGACTGGAAATAAGCCATGTTAGCATAATTCTTATTAATAACAAATGGCATGCATAGTAATTAGACCAACTGTGTAGGTGGATGTCAGCCATGTCTCCAAGGGCACCTGAAATACTCTTCCCCTTCCAATCACAGGCATTGTCAAATGATTTAAACTGAGCCCAGGTAGGAGGGGAAAGCTCAGAGCGTGTCCATACTGGCCTCCTGAGCCGCACGAGGCCCCGTCCTGTCCGCGAATGCGCTGAAGCATCAGCGCAACGGAATGATGTCATGCGAGCACGGCCCACCGACACGCACAGCTTCACCAGCGGACTGAGCATGTCCGCTGGAGTAGCAAGATGGAGACCAGACGTGGTGAAAAACATCTGCAGCCCCCAGGGGGAGCTGCCACGGGTTACCGGGCGCTCAGCAGTCTCACCTAACTAGGCTCACACGGCAACATGTAGATAAATGCATCCATTAAACAATGATAAACAATGAAGGGTATTTAACTAAATTGCCCCCTAGTGACCAGTAATAGAACATGAAGATAGTTATATATTGCAGGAAAAGCAGGAAAGCACAGAGACATCTAGCCAGGAATTAACATATCTTACACAACAGTGTACATACATAGATTATTGATAATTTGAGCAATTTTAGGACTGATATCACAAACATAGATAGAACTTATCATTGTATTGTAACTACACTGTCACCAAATGTGAGATGAAAGACTGTAAATTACAGGCATAGTCTCTCGCCCTTTGGTGAAAATGGAGTTCACCAAAAATGACGTGATTGGAGAAGGCATGATCAGGGATTAAAGACCAATTAATTGGGAGGATGGATGGATTGTTGTGTTTTATTTCTCCATTCCACCTGAAGAGAACCCCTCTAGATAAGGCTTAAAACATACGGCCTCATTGAGTTCTGGTGGTTGTGTGGCCCTGTGGTTATGTATCCAGCGCAGCTCCATTTGGAGGAGACTTTGTCCAGTCTCTGCCTCTGGAGCTGGGCGGGATACAGTCTAATATAAGAAACTTGATTTTTGGAAATTTACCTCCTTGTACTGTTTTGGTGTGTCGACCCAAGGGTAGGTCAGGGTTGCAGGTTTGCATACTTTTTATATGCCTATATACTCGCCTCCAAAAGTCAAATTTAGTCTTTTCGATATAGAAGCAGCCACAGTCACAGCACAGCATATATATGACTCCAATAGTTTTACAATTGGCAAAGTCTCTAGGTCGGAATGCTTGACCATTGGGGAGAACAGGATTTCTTTGAGTATACATATATTTGCAATAATTACAAGCGCCACACATATATGTGCTTTTTAAATTTGCATGGATCTTTCCCGGCTTCCCCTTTGTATTCACTGGCAATAAGTTTGTCTCTAATCGATACTGCCCTCTTAAAGATAAAAAGTGGACGGTCTGGGACAAATTGCCCCAGTGTGGAAAAAAAAGAAAAATATATGCCAATATTTGTTGACGATGGTGTTAATTTTTGCTTGTAGAATTGTATATCTGGTGATAATTCTTATGGGGTTAGTGTCCTTTTTTGTAATTGCTTTATTTTATTTTAACAAGAAAAATGAACGGTCTTTCCATAATGAACATTTCACTCTTATGCCCCGTACACACGGTCAGACATTGATCGGACATTCCGACAACAAAATCCTAGGATTTTTTCAGACGGATGTTGGCTCAAACTTGTCTTGCACACACATGGTCACACAAAGTTGTCGGAAAATCCGATCATTCTGAACGTGGTGACGTAAAACACGTACGTCGGGACTATAAACGGGGCAGTAGCCAATAGCTTTCATCTCTTTATTCTGAGCATGCGTGGCACTTTGTGCGTCGGATTTGTGTACACGATCGGGAATTCCGACAACGGATTTTGTTGTCGGAAAATTTTATAGCCTGCTCCCAAACTTTGTGTGTGTCGGAAAATCCGATGGAAAATGTGTGATGGAGCCTACACACGGTTGGAATTTCCGACAACAAGGTCCTATCACACATTTTCCGTCGGAAAATCCGACCGTGTGTACGGGGCATTATATAAATACATCCAAAAATAAATGATTACATTCAATTCCATTTGATCTTACCCATTTCTAGAATATCAAAATGGGGATAGAAGGGACACAAAAAGGAAGACGACACTTCCCTTCTAAATTCTATATTTCAATGTTACCACCCCGTGCCTGGTCAGGGGGCGATGCTACACCCGGATCCGGCATGGGTGCTACTGCTATACCTCCCAATTTTCTGGCTAGGGTTACTATTTACAGTCCACTTTCTATCTTTTCCTTACCCCCCCTCCCCCCAAACACAAAAAACCCCCACAAGAAAATAAATCCATCTATGGGCTATGGGGGGAGGACCCCCCCCCCCGAAACATTAAGTTTCTCTCTAAGCTGCATCGATTTGTTTTTTCCTTCCTCTGAGGACACAAAAAGGATCCATGGCGACCATATTTTTAAATAAGTTTCTCTTTTTTTTTTCTAGTTGTCCATACTAGATCTTCCATCCGGTTTACTTCTACTTAAGCCACATACTCACTGTGGGGGGTTGTATCTGTTTCCACTTAAGCGGAATACATACTTTAGCCACATTCAATAGGTGACACAGGATAAAATTCCTATATGTTTTCACCGGAATCTCTGATAGGTGTCAAAGGAAAAAGGCCGGGTCTTCCTGTGTTTCAACATCACTACATTTTTGAATGATCTCCCAGACCTCTCTCCAGAATATCTTGATTCTGGGGCAAGACCAGAAAACATGTAACAGGGTCCCCTGTTCCATCTGACATCACCAGCAGCCATCTGATATGTTCGGGAAATTTTTTTTAGGTATATCTGGGGTTCTATACCATTGGGAAATAATTTTGTAGTTTGTTTCCTGTATTTTCGTACATGTCGCTGTCTTAAATATAGATTGTATCATATTAGTTTTTTTGATCCTCCGAAAAGGTCCTCCCCAGATCTATTTCCCATTTTCGGAGGAAAGGCAGCTGAAAATTCTCCAATGGTTTTATCAGTAGCGCATACATTTTAGAAATCGCACGTATGATTGGTTCAGTTTCTATACATCATTTCTCAAATGGCCGCAAACTGCGATCCTGGGAACCTGGGGGTCCACTAGTATATAAAAAGTGTCTTAATTGCACCGCCTGCCAGAAGTCTAATTGGAAAGGGCCGTTTCTGTCTGTCAATTCCTGCAATGTTAACCAGTTGCCTGATCTCATAAAATGTGAGGCTTGATATAATCCTCGCTTAATCAATACGTCAAAGGGTCCTTTCTGTATACCTAATATAAATTGCGGATTCCCCAATATAGGTACCAGGGGTGAATCTTGTGAGGATAACTTACCCTTACGGTTAACACAGAGGACACAGAGGCACTCTTTACGTCTAGAGGAAAAGAGATCTCATCTCCAAATACAGAAAGGTTTCTTCACAGTAAGAGCTGTGAAAATGTGGAATAGACTCCCGCCACAGGTGGTTCTGGCCAGCTCAGTAGATTGCTTTAAGAAAGGCCTGGATATTTTCCTAAATGTACATAATATAACTGAGTACTAACATTTATAGGTAAAGTTGATCAAGGGAAAATCCGATTGCCTCTTGGGGGATCAGGAAGGAATTTTTTACCCTTCTGTAGCAAATTGGAGCATGCTCTACTGGGGTTTTTTGCCTTCTTCTGGATCAACTGTGGGTATAGAATTGGGTATATTGGATTGTACGATATTTTTTATTTTATTATTTTTTTCTTATTGTTGAACTGGATGGACTTGTGTCTTTTTTCAATCTGACTAACTATGTAACCCTTTGATATTAGATTATGACATATACGTAGCGTAGGTCCTGTTGTTGGATGTGACTTAGTCTTAGATGAGAGGTCCCTAAAGCACCACCTGCTCTATGCAATAAATCCCTACTCTGTGCTTGCTCTAACTTTGGCCAGATTTTTAGATCACTATGTCGACACCGATCCAACAATCGGCCTAGATGGACTGCCTAATAGTATTTATACATATCCGGGACCGCCAGCCCCCCATATTGTTTTGGCAGTGACAAAAGTGTCCTGATCCTTGGATGTTTATGCGCCCAAATAAATTTTGTAAATAACGTTTGGATGTTTCTAAAAAATTTCCTAGGGATTGCAATTGGTACTGCCTGAAAAAGGTATAAGAACTTTGGTAAAATATTCATTTTAATTATATTACTTCTTCCAAACCAAGAATGCAATCCCTTATGCCATCCCTCCATTAAGTCACGTACCTTCTACACAAAAGGGGTTTCAAGATCAATGCAAACAATAGAGGGGGACAATGGACAGCCCTGCCTTGTCTCGTTCATTATCGCAAAGGGAGGGGAGACTACTCCGTTTACTTTAACTTGAGCTGTGGGTCCATCTCTGCTCTTCATCATCCATCTCTGTCATCATCCATCCAGCTCTGCGATCCATCCAAGCATTTTTCCTCCTAATCTTATGTGTCTTAGAACCGCAAAAACATGAACTCCCACCCCACCCGGTCAAAAGCCTTCTCTGCATTTGTTCCTAGGAACACACACAGAGTCTTGGTGGAATTAGCTATATGCATTAAATTCAGAGCTTTGATAGTATTATCTCTGGCTTCTCCTGTTGGTACAAATCCCACTTGATCTTGGTGGATCAAAGAGTAAATGCTGTTGTAACCTTAAGGCCCCTTTCACACTGGGGCGGTGGGTGCGTCGGCGGTAAAGCGCAGATATTTTTAGCGGCACTTTACAGTCAATTTCGCTGTGCTATTCGGCCACTAGCGGGGCGCTTTTACCCCCGCTAGCGGCTGAGAAAGGGTTAAAACCACCGCAAAGCACTGCTGCAGAAGCACTATGCTGGCGGTATAGCCGCTCTGCCCTTTCATTTCAGTGGGCAGAAGCAGTTTAGGTGTATACACTGCTTCTTCACTGCTCCAAAGATGGTGCTTGCAGGAGTTTTTTAAACGTCCTGCAAGCGCACCGCTCCAGTGTGAAAGCACTCGGGCTTTCACACTGGAGAGACGGGAGCGGCTCTTTACAGGCACTATGCAGTCGCTATTTTTAGCTCTGTAGAGCCTGTAAAGCGCCTCAGTGTGAAAGGGGTCTAAGGCTATAATCTTACTGAATATCTTCAAGTCAACATTCAATAATAATCTGAGAGGATGAGAACCTCTATATTGGTCTTTCTAGGGAGGGCTTGTATCAGTGTTCTCAAGTCCACTTCCGTATCCCGCTGCGGCTGCCGACAAAGCGCCACATTGGGTCCAGCTGTGTCAGTAGAGAGATAAGTTGGTCAAGGGCTTGATTTTCTTGTAGTGTACAGTCGATATTAACTTGCTGTTTTTGATACAGACTTTTCAGAATTAGTTTGTGAACAAACAATTGAAGATCTTTTAAATATTTTGAATTTATCAAGATCGTGGCTTGGACAAAAACTTAAATCGCAATTTCATCCTCAGATAAAGTGTGGGAAGAAGATTCATTATGTTTAGATCCCTATCGGATGGAGACGATTCCTCATATGCACTTACGGTGTAGTTGATGTGACTGTGTTGGGATTAGGGTGTAAGGTTCTGGTGCTTGATAAAATTAGTTCCAAAAAAGATGGATCAGTGAGAGCCAAGTTTGACTGAATTGAGGATAAGTTTGGTGTGGGAAGAGTTCCTCCATTAGGTGATTTGTGTGAAAGAAAGTTACCCATCACCAAGGTTGGTAAATTACCTTGTACCATTGGGGTAGATAGATTACACCCAGGTGTTGAAGTTAAAGAGTGAAGAGTTTTGTGCGGAGTGTCCAAACTTGTTTTTTTCGCCTTTTGACCTTGTGTCGGGTCGCCATAATATTGGCGTTTGGTGCTTTGTCCACTTTTTTGTTTGGAAGCAGTCTGTGAAGGAATAGAAGAAACCTTAGAGGAAGATTGAGGAAAGGCAGGTTGTTCATGATGCATACAAATTTTTTTTGTGTATTTGTTTTGATTTCATTTATAAGCTTTTCCACTTTGGAAAGGCTTCTTGTCACGTCTAAATTTATGTCCTTTTTTGATTAGTATTTTTTTGTTAAACGTCTCAAGATGTATTTTTAATTTTTTCTCTCTATTCGATATGGATCTGTGTGTTTTTAAATAATTGCAATTTTTCGCATACACTAATAATATCATCTGTATTCAAGACCTTTGATCTTTTGTTGTATTCGCATTTCAGAAGTTCCATTAAATTCAATGAGCACGTGCGTCCCATTTGGTTTTGAAGTCAGAATCCATGCTTTCCAAGGTAGGGGAAATTTGGACTCTAAGCTCAAGGGGGTTCATGTCTTCCCCAATATAATCCTGAAACGATCTGATATGCCAAAACAGTAATGATTTTTTCTCAAAAATTTTTGATAATTTAAAAAATAGGGATGAAATCTCTGAATCCAATTGCTCATTATCACCAAATTCCTTGAGATAACCCTCCATGAGAGTATCCCAGTCTCTGCCTGTAAAATTGGTCATGGTGGCTATTAGTCCAAAATATGTTAAATTCTATTTCAATAAATCAAATTGCATATTAAACACCGAAAAGAGCGGGGAGCTGTATCTACTACCAAGAACTATAGAGAATTATATTGGTGATTGTGTCCTCCATAGAGTGCCACATCTAAAAAATCTAGACACACAAGAAAATGTACCCCTAAGGTGGTCTTTAAAGGCACTTACAAATATAAATTACTTAGGTATAATTTATTAAGCATAATGTATCAAAATAAAAACACAATGGAAATGGAATGATTACAGATTTTTTTTTTACGTATAACTCTTTATTCCAAGATTTTTCCAAATATAAAAATCATGTAGAAAAAGAAGACAAACAAAGAAATAAACGTATTACAAAACCAACTTCGCTAAGTATATACAGTGGGGACGGAAAGTATTTAGACCCCCTTAAATTTTTCACTCTTTGTTATATTGCAGTCATTTGCTAAAATCATTTAAGTTCATTTTTTCCTCATTAATGTACACACAGCACCCCATATTGACAGAAAAACACAGAATTGTTGACACTTTTGTAGATTTATTAAAAAAGAAAAACTGAAATATCACATGGTCCTAAGTATTCAGACCCTTTGCTCAGTATTTAGTAGAAGCACCCTTTTGATCTAATACAGCCATGAGTCTTTTTGGGAAAGATGCAACAAGTTTTTCACACCTGGATTTGGGGATCCTCTGCCATTCCTCCTTGCAGATCCTCTCCAGTTCTGTCAGGTTGGATGGTAAACGTTGGTGGACAGCCATTTTTAGGTCTCTCCAGAAATGCTCAATTGGGTTTAAGTCAGGGCTCTGGCTGGGCCATTCAAGAACAGTCTTGTAGTTGTTGTGAAGCCACTCCTTCGTTATTTTAACTGTGTGCTTAGGGTCATTGTCTTGTTGGAAGGTAAACCTTCGGCCCAGTCTGAGGTCCTGAGCACCTTGGAGAAGGTTTTCGTCCAGGATCCGCATTCATCCTTCCCTTGATTGCAACCAGTCATCCTGTCCCTGCAGCTGAAAAACACCCCCACAGCATGATGCTGTCACCACCATGCTTCACTGTTGGGACTGTATTGGACAGGTGATGAGCAGTGCCTGGTTTTCTCCACACATACTGCTTAGAATTAAGGCCAAAAAATTCTATCTTGGTCTCATCAGACCAGAGAATCTTATTTCTCACCATCTTGGAGTCCTTCAAGTGTTTTTTTTAGCAAACTTCATGCAGGCTTTCATGTGTCTTTCACTAAGGAGAGGCTTCCGTCGGGCCACTCTGCCATAAAGCCCCGACTGGTGGAGGGCTGCAGTGATGGTTGACTTTCTACAACTTTCTCCCATCTCCCGACTGCATCTCTAGAGCTCAGCCACAGTGATCTTTGGGTTCTTCTTTACCTCTCTCACCAAGGCTCTTCTCCCCCGATAGCTCAGTTTGGCCAGACGGCCAGCTCTAGGAAGGGTTCTGGTCGTCCCAAACGTCTTCCATTTAAGGATTATGGAGGCCACTGTGCTCTTAGGAACCTTAAGTGCAGCAGAAATTTTTATGTAACCTTGGCCAGGTCTGTGCCTTGCCACAATTCTGTCTCTGAGCTCTTCAGGCAGTTCCTTTGACCTCATGATTCTTATTTGCTCTGACATGCACTGTGAGCTGTAAGGTCTTATAATCAAGTCCAATCAGTATAATCAAACACAGCTGGACTCAAATGAAGGTGTAGAACCATCTCAAGGATGATCAGAAGAAATGGACAGCACCTGAGTTAAATATATGAGTGTCACAGCAAAGGGTCTGAATACTTAGGACCATGTTGGCCATCTTGCCAAACCAATCTATTAACCTTCTATGAGGAGGTGAGTTGCCATCTAGATAAAGGAAGGCCCGTAGACGTGGTGTATCTGGATTTTGCAAAAGCATTTGACACAGTTCCCCATAAACGTTTACTGTACAAAATAAGGTCCGTTGGCATGGACCATAGGGTGAGTACATGGATTGAAAACTGGCTACAAGGGCGTGTTCAGAGGGTGGTGATAAATGGGGAGTACTCAGAATGGTCAGGGGTGGGTAGTGGGGTTCCCCAGGGTTCTGTGCTGGGACCAATCCTATTTAATTTGTTTATAAACGACCTGGAGGATGGGATAAACAGTTCAATCTCTGTATTTGCAGACGATACTAAGCTAAGCAGGGCAATAACTTCTCCGCAGGATGTGGAAACCTTGCAAAAAGACCTGAACAAATTAATGGGGTGGGCGACTACATGGCAAATGAGGTTCAATGTAGAAAAATGTAAAATAATGCATTTGGGTGGCAAAAATATGAATGCAATCTATACACTGGGGGGAGAACCTCTGGGGGAATCTAGGATGGAAAAGGACCTGGGGTTCCTAGTAGATGATAGGCTCAGCAATGGCATGCAATGCCAAGCTGCTGCTAATAAAGCAAACAGAATATTGGCATGCATTAAAAGGGGGATCAACTCCAGAGATAAAACGATAATTCTCCCGCTCTGCAAGACTCTGGTCCGGCCGCACCTGGAGTATGCTGTCCAGTTCTGGGCACCAGTCCTCAGGAGGGATGTACTGGAAATGGAGCGAGTACAAAGAAGGGCAACAAAGCTAATAAAGGGTCTGGAGGATCTTAGTTATGAGAAAAGGTTGCGAGCACTGAACTTATTCTCTCTGGAGAAGAGACGCTTGAGAGGGGATATGATTTCAATTTACAAATACTGTACTGGTGACCCTACAATAGGGATAAAACTTTTTCGCAGAAGAGAGTTTAATAAGACTCGTGGCCACTCATTACAATTAGAAGAAAAGAGGTTTAACCTTAAACTATGTAGAGGGTTCTTTACTGTAAGAGCGGCAAGGATGTGGAATTCCCTTCCACAGGCGGTGGTCTCAGCGGGGAGCATTGATAGCTTCAAGAAACTATTAGATAATCACCTGAATGACCGCAACATACAGGGATATGTAATGAAATACTGACACATAATCACACACATAGGTTGGACTTGATGGACTTGTGTCTTTTTTCAACCTCACCTACTATGTAACTATGTAACTATGTGATGTTTCAGTTTTTCTTTTTTCATAAATCTGCAAAAATGTCAACAATTGTGTTTTTCTGTCAATATGGGGTGCTGTGTGTACATTAATGAGGAAAAAAATTAACTTAAATGATTTTAGCAAATGGCTGCAATATAACAAAGAGTTAAAAATGTAAGGGGTCTGAATACTTTCCGTCCCCACTGTACATCTAATGCCGCGTACAGACGATCGGACTTTCCGTCAGAGTAGACTCTGACAGTCTTTCCGCAGGAGTTCCGCTGAAACGGACTTGCCTACACACGATCACACCAAAGTCCGTTCGTTTAGAACGCAATGACGTACGACGGGACTAGAAAAAGGAAGTTCAATAGCCAGTAGCCAATAGCTGCCCTTGCATTGTTTTTGGTCGGTCGACTAGCATACAGACAAACCCGATAGTATTTGAGTCCATTGGAAAGATTTGAAACATGTTCTTTTTCTAGGTCCGTCACAATTTTAGAAAGAAAAAGTCAGATGAAGCCCACACATAATCGGAATGTCCGGCGGAATGATTCCGTTGGACCTTTTCTGCCGGAAAGTCCGGTCGTGTTTACACGGCATAATAGGCCAACATTGACACTTATTAAATTTATAAACTAATGATATAAACTAGAGATAGGAGATTAATGCAGAATATAAATTAATACGCCACCATGCATATTCACTTCGAATCAAATAATAACCTCCAAAATATGCCGATATGCATTGATTACTGCAATTGTTAACCTATATGCTGATACCTTAACTTAACTACTTTAAAAAGAGAAAGTTTTATCCTGACCCCATCAATGGGGGTCCGGAGACAAAAATCTACTAAAGAATGGAGAAAAAGAGAGAAAAAAAAAAAGGATTAAATATAACTAACTCAAAATCAGAACCTTCACTGCCCCCCCTCGCCCCACCTCCCCTCCCAGAGTTTACCCATCAGGGCCCAGCTCATCCTTATGAATCCACCCTCCCAATCTATACGGAAGTGCAATCAACATATTGAGGGGTGCTCGAAAAGGTCGTCCATGGCCGCCAGATATCCCTACACTCCTCCTCTCTACCATAGAGAGACGCTGTAAAAAATTCCATTGTCCTAATTTCGTCTATCCTTGAAAACCAGTGTTTCAGAGAAGGTGTAGTGGTGGACTTCCACATGTCTGGAATACAAGCCCGGGCAGCATTCAGCATTTGCGCTAACAATATCTTTCTATAGTGGTGAAGGGTTGTACGTTTAAATGCAAGAGATAGCCCAAAGGGTCCAAACCAAGGTCAACAAATGTCAATTTCTTTTCATACATCAGGGGACACAGAGCCCTAAATTAAGAAGTGTACTCCCTATATAACCCCTCCCACTACTGGGAGTATTCAGTTTTTTCGCCAGTGTCTAAGGTGTTGGTCACGAGTAAAGATGTGCTGTGCTGAGCTCCACTGGAACAATCCTTGCTTGGGCTAGCCATGCTGACGAATCCATTCAGAGTGTCTTTTAGACCAGGTTGAATGGTACCCGGGCCTCGTATCCGAAGAAACAAGGTTTTTTTGCTTGCAAATGCTTCTCTTTCTAGAGAGCTGGACCCTGGGATCCAGTACTTTTGGTAGTAAGGCCAATAAAGTTTTACTGGCAGGGTCCTATTGCAGGTCCAGGATTGTGGGATACCTCAAGGTTCCCCTGTTCCTGAAGGTTTTACGGAGCCCACCGTGAAGGGTGAAGATTGGATCTGATGGTTTTACTACAGATAACCCTGCGGCGGGGAAAAGGTAAGTGGAGATTTTTTTCTGAAATTTTTCATGTAAAGTCTCCTTTAACTGTATAATGTTGTCATGCCTATGTGTCACCACTGGGGGCTGTGATGAGCACTCACCGCCTCATGCTGGAAACAGCACGGTTTCAGGAGCCGAACACTTCCTCCTTCTCCTCCGGCCAAAACAGCAGATCCTCCGGTAAGAAAAGGAGTGAATTGTCTCCCCGTCAGTGGCCTCTATGCTGGTATTCCCCCCTCAGGGCGGTTTTAAGCCTGGATACAATTAAAAAAAAAAAAAACCCCACGCTGCGGCCACCTGGCGGCTTTTTTACCCCCCTCGCCGGTCTGGCTCTAGGTCCGAAGGTACCTGTAGTCCGCCGCTTGCGCGGGAAATCCCATCCTTTGTTGAAAGGAGGGCAGAGCTGTAGGCAACACAGGGGGCGGGGCTAACGGCGTTGGCGTTCTCAGATGCCAGGAACACGTGGAGGAAGTGTTTAAAAGCACACTGTGTGCTGCTGCTGGCTGTGGAGGGACACAAGAGCAAAGAGGTGGCATTGCTTCAGGTTTGGTGACACAGGCATTTCCCTTGACACATTATTATTGCTTCAGGCTGGGCATTAATAGCAGCATTATATTGCTGGACTATAACCTAGCAGTGTATGCATTCTTTTTGGTATCGCCTGAGTATCGTATGAGTGGAAGAGGGACCAGGAACTCCTCAAAGGGTTCTAAGGGTCCGAGTGTTTTACAACAACCTAAATCCATGACCAAAAGAATGTCATCCTCCTCTGAGAGTGATGTGGTCGGTCAGAATGAGCCGTCAGGGGGGACTGGTGATCCTCTGAAGAAGTCACATGACGTGATGATACGCGTTAGGATTGGAGCACGGGACGCTGTCACAGACCAACAGCAGGAGACGAGCTTGGCGCTCGTGGATGTTTTACACTATAGCCGTTTTTTAAATGTGAGTTTGCTGGATTGTTTTTACCTAATAAATTGACTTTTTATATGGGATCACGCTATGTGCGCTTTCTCCTTACACACCATATATACGCATTCTACTTGACGAGCATTGAGGAGCTGGGAGCAGGGACAGACAGACTGAAAACATCTATTGAAGCATACGAGCTTGGTGCTTGTGGATTGATGCCCACACTCATTTTAAAAAAGTGAGTGCAACCCCCCCCTCTGTGTCTTGCTTCCCTTCCACTCTGGTCGTCACGGAGTCACACGATATACTGTCTATTTTTGTCTTTTATATCCCGCCCTGCATACCTACCATCATCATCATCTGTATAACTGGATGGGATTTCCATGCCTGCTAGCTGTTTGCAACACAAGCTTTATGCCTTACAGCAGTAAGGTAAGCGGCTTGCGAACATGGAAGTGTCCCCACTGAAGATCTCCCCCCATCATTGGAACTGTTTTCTATTTGGGAGTTGTTTTACTTGGTGGTGGGACTGATATTTACTTACCCCTGTGGATTTGTCACTTACAGCTCGTTCGAGTTGTTACTTATGTGCTAGTGTGATACTAGCCCATACTCACTTGGACTTATTCAATGTTTCATTATTTCTATATATATTTTTGTTTTGTGTAATTTTTTTGCAGCGTTTTTCACTTATGCTACTACTTTCATACATTTACTATTCATGAGCTTTATGCTTGCTTGGTTTATGTACTCGGACGGATTTATTGATTTATTATTGTTATATACATCTATTTATGCCAGCATTTTTATATTTATTTTCATTTATCCAGTATTTGTGAGCCCTTATGCTTGTTTGGCTTATTCATATTGGTCATCTCTTTCACCTCTCTATGCACTTTATTTAGTCCCATCCACTCCCACAACACTCCCCCCCCCCCTCTCTTTTTTTTCCCTTGTCACAGCGCAACCACCACCTTCTATATTTAGGGAAGACTGGTGTTGCAGCAGCGCTGGACACTTCAGCCCCTATTTATATCACACAGGAGGTTTTTTCTTCTACCATTTCTAGTTTGGAAAAGAAGATTGATGCTATGATCACTCTCCATAGTGGGTCTAAGCATAGCAGATCCCCATCTAGTG
Source organism: Aquarana catesbeiana (assembly GCF_042186555.1). NCBI lineage: Eukaryota > Metazoa > Chordata > Amphibia > Anura > Ranidae > Aquarana > Aquarana catesbeiana. Next base: position 108,509,734 of record NC_133335.1, read on the forward strand.
CTCAGGATCCTTTTTTTGAGGTACAAGGAGCAGGGGATCAGGAAGGTCTTCCAAAAGACCTGGAAGATACTAATATATCCTCTTCTGAGGATCTTAGTGGGGAGGGAGTAATCTCACAAGACAGTTTGCTGGTACACTCCCTTACTAAATTGGTTCGCTCAAACTTTTTGCTGCCTGTAGCACAGTCTAGTGATGAGCCCACCTCTGGTTTGGGATCACTAAAGCCACCCCAGTCGGGGGATGCCTTTCCTATCCATTCTTGGCTAAAAAAGCTGATGTATTCGGAATGGGAACACCCGGATAAGCTGTTTTTTCCTCCAAGGAAATTTTCTACACTATATCCTATGGAGGAGGAATTCTATAAGAAATGGGGGGTTCCAGCAATTGATGCTGCAATCGCCTCGGTGAATAAAAATCTCTCTTGTCCGGTAGACAATGCACAAATGTTAAAGGATCCAACAGATAAAAAATTGGAACTTCTTTTTTAAAAACAACATGTCTCTGGCAGGTTCAGTAGTGCAGCCCGTTCTTGCGGAAATTGGGGTATCTCAGTCCATAAAGGATCAGTTTATGGAAATACTTAAGATTCTTCCTGATCAGCAGGCCCAGCAATGGGCTGGCGTATCAGATGCACTATGTTTTACGGTGGATGCTATGAAAGATTCTATCATTCAAGCCTCACGACTTATGCTAGGTCTAGTACATACACGCAGAGTCCTATGGCTGAAAAATTGGTCAGCGGAAGCACCATGTAAAAAGCTTCTAGCCAGTTTCCCTTTTCATGGTGAACGGTTGTTTGGAGACGATCTAGATAAATATAAAAGGATTTCTAATGGGAAAAATTCTCTTTTACCGGTAAAGAAGAAATTCAAACATTTCTCCTTTAAGCGTGCTTCTTCTTCGGCATCCACCATCAAGCTCAAGAGGTAGACCTCAGGGGCAATTCCAGGGCCCAAAGAGGTCTTGGGGCAGAAAGCCTGCAAAACAAAATACTAAGGCCTCCTTATGAAGGGGCGCCCCCGCTCGCGCGGGTGGGGGGAAGGCTTCTGCAGTTTTCAAGGATCTGGCAGCAACAATGTCAAGACAGATGGGTGGCTTCCTCAGTTTCTCTAGGTTACAAACTAGAGTTCCGAGAGTTCCCGGCTCCTCGTTATCTAAAATCAAGTATTCCCAAAGATCCAGAGAAAAGGAAGTCTCTCCTTTTAGCTCTGGATCATCTCTTATCCCAAAAAGTGATATCAGAGGTTCCTTTAGAGGAACAGGGTTCAGGGTTTTATTCAAACCTTTTCACGGTTCCAAAACCAAACGGGGAGGTAAGACCCATTTTAGGTCTCAAAGATCTGAACCGGCACTTAAATATCCGATCCTTTAGCATGGAGTCAATCCGATCGGTTGTTTCCATTTTACAAGGAGGAGAGTTTTTGGCATCAATCGATATCAAAGATGCATATCTCCACGTGCTGATATTTCCCGCTCATCAGAAATTTCTGCGCTTCGTGGTAGAAAATCGCCATATTCAATTTGTGGCTCTGCCATTTGGTCTAGCCACTGCACCACAGGTGTTCACAAAGATCCTGTCACCTTCCTTAGCCAGGTTAAGGGCCCAGGGCATAACGGTCCTAGCCTATTTAGAGGATCTGCTTTTATTAGATCAATCAGTTTCTGGTCTAAACCAAAATCTAATCTCAGCTGTAAGCTACCTGGAAAGCCTAGGTTGGATACTCAACCTAGAGAAGTCTTCCTTGACACCATCAAGGAGGTTACAGTACTTGGGGCTAATCATACAGTACAAAAGAAGGTATTCTTACCCCAGGCAAGAAACAGTTCCACAAAGGAACTAATTCATCTTGTCAGGACAAAGAGAAATCCTTCCATTCGGATGTGCATGAAATTGTTAGGGAAGATAGTGGCCTCCTTCGAGGCCATCCCTTATGCGCAGTTTCATTCAAGACTGCTACAAAACGCCATCCTGTCGGCCTGGAACAAGAAGGTTTAGGCCTTGGACTTTCCAATGCTCTTATCCCCCCAGGTGCGTCCGAGCCTCAATTGGTGGTTGATATCCAGCAACCTCCAAAAGGGGAAGTCTTTTTTACCAGTATCCTGGAAAGTGGTAACAACGGATGCCAGCCTTCTAGGTTGGGGAGCAGTCCTGGAAGAAGCTTCTGTCCAGGGGAGATGGTCCAAGTTAGAGAGGACCTTATCCATCAACTTTCTAGAGATTCGGGCAGTACGTCTGGCCCTAGAATCCTGGACGTTCAGGCTGCAGAATTGTCCTGTCAGGATTCAATCTGACAATGCCACTGCGGTGGCCTACATCAATCACCAGGGTGGCACGAGAAGTCGTGCTGCCCAAAAAGAGGTGAATCATGTTCTAGCTTGGGCAGAAAGCAACATCCCTTGTCTATCAGAGTTTTTTATTCCGGGGATAGAGAATTGGCAGACGGACTACTTGGGTCACCAGCAGTTGTTTCCGGGAGAATGGTCTCTTCACCCCAACATCTTCCTGTCGATATGTCAGAGATGGGGTGTTCCGGGCGTAGATCTGTTCGCATCCAGATTCAACAACAAAGTCGACAGCTTTGTGTCAAGGATGAAGGACCCTCTAGCGTGCGGAACAGATGCCTTGGTCTTCCCATGGGATCAGTTTTCACTAATCTATGCGTTTCCTCCAGTTCTGCTGCTTCCGCGCCTTCTCCGCAGGATCAAGCAGGAATGGAAAGAGGTGATTCTGGTGGCCCCAGCGTGGCCCAGAAGATCTTGGTTTGCCGAGATCATAAAGATGGCGATAGGAGTCCCTTGGACCCTGCCATTGTGGCCAGACCTTCTTGCTCAAGGTCCGGTATTCCATCCTACTTTACAAACGCTAAATTTAACGGTTTGGCTATTGAAACCCACATTCTAAGGGATCGTGGGTTATCTCCTTCAGTAGTGACTACTTTGGTTAATGCTAGGAAGCCGGCCTCCAGAGTCATTTATTATAGAGTCTGGAAGGCATATGTTTCCTGGTGTGGATCCAGGGGGTGGCACCCCAGGAAGTATGTCATAGGTAGGATCCTTGAATTCCTGCAAATGGGATTAGAGATGAAGCTGGCTTTGAGTACTATCAAGGGCCAGGTCTCAGCCTTAGCAGTATTTTTTCAACGGCCTCTTGCTTCTCACTCTCTGGTGCGTAGTTTTATTCAGTGGGTAACACAAATTAATCCCCCTGTCAGGGCACCTCTAAATCCTTGGGATTTAAATCTAGTCTTATCGGCTTTACAAACTCAGCCTTTTGAACCTATACGGGAAATTACCTTAGTTCTTTTGACAAGGAAAATAGTCTTTTTGGTCGCCATATCTTCTGCCAGAAGAGTATCGGAATTGGCGATTCTGTCTTGTAAGGAGTCATATTTGGTCATGCATAAGGATAAAGTGGTATTGCGGCCTCATCCTGAATTTCTACCGAAAGTGGTGACAGGATTCATTTGAACCAGGATATTATTCTGCCTTCTTTCTTCCCAAAGCCTCGATCTAGGGAAGAGAAGGCACTACATTCCCTTGATGTAGTAAGGGCGGTTAAAATATATTTAAAGGCGGCCGCTTAGGTTCGCAAAACAGATATTTTGTTTGTACTGCCAGAAGGTCCTAAAAGAGGACAAGCGGCATCGAAATCTACTATTTCCAAATGGATTCGTCAAGTGATTGTTCAAGCTTATGGTCTAAAGAAGAAAATTCCTCCTTTTCATGTCAAAGCGCATTCCACCAGGGCTGTTAGTGCCTCTTGGACGGAGCATCACCAGGCCTCTGTGGCTCAGATCTGCAAGGCCGCAACCTGGTCTTCAGTCCATACATTTACCAGATTCTATCAAATAGATGTTAAAGGTCATGAGGATATTGCCTTTGGGCGTAGTGTACTGCAGGCTGCAGTATAAGTCCTCTAGCCTCCTAATGCCCTACCTTTTTTGTTGTGTCTCCCTCCCTTCAGTTGCCATTGCTATGGGACTTCCCACATAGTAATTACTATGGCTCTGTGTTCCCTGATGTATGAAAAGAAAACAGGATTTTTAAAACAGCTTACCTGTAAAATCCTTTTCTTTGAGGTACATCAGGGGGGACAGAGGTCCCTCCCTTCTTTGGTATACACGTGTATTGCTTGGCTACAAAACTGAATACTCCCAGTAGTGGGAGGGGTTATATAGGGAGTACACTTCTTAATTTAGGGCGTGCCAGTGTCCATCACCTGAAGGTGGCCTATAACCCACATGGTAATTACTATGGCTCTGTGTCCCCTGATGTACCTCAAAGAAAAGGATTTTACAGGTAAGCTGTTTTAATAATCCTGTTTTTTTAATCATCTCCCCCACATCCTTCCAGAATGCTGTAATTAAAGGGCACTGCCAAATGATTGTGTAATAATGTCCCAGTCTCTTTATTACATCGCCAGCATAACTTAGAAATTTGCGGGTAGAATTTGTTCATTAAGGCAGGAACCCTACACAACCTAACCAATAGCTTATAACCCTGTTCTTGAAAGCGGCTTGCCATGGAGGATTTATGAGCCAATAGAATAATCCTGTTAATTTGCGATCTTGTAAAAAAAATCTGAAGGTCCTCTTCCCAGCTTCGTATATACGCAGGAATCTGGCCTTCTGGAGGCTGAATATTGTGTTTATAAAAAAGTGACAACATGTGTGGCACATGTTCCCCCTCCGCACATAAACGCTCAAAGGGTGTCAAGGGCCTTGCATATAATTCCGCATCTGCTATAGACCTTAAAAAATGTGACAATTGAAAGGCAGACCACGGGCTCAAGGGAGGCTGGGAAAGAGTGGAAATGTCCTGCGTTGACATCCAACCCTGCTGGGTAACAAAATGCATGCACCCGGTTCTACCTATTCCTATCAACCCCCAAAGGTGTTTATTATCAAGCCCAGGCGTGAAATCTTTATTCTGGATCACTGGTGTTAATGGGGATGGGAACAGAGAGAGGCCTTTTGTTGAAAATATGTGAGTAAGAACTGCAATAGTGGCCCCAGTTGTAGGATGCCTCTTCAATCCCCGATAGTATTTATGAGCGACCCATAGAAGTACAGACAGAGCATTCGGTGAAGCATGTTGTTCCATTTGTACCCACATTTTAGTCTGTGAAGAGGTGCACCATGACACTACTCTGGACAAATGTAAGGCTCGATAGTAAGAGGTCAGATCAGGCAGATCAATCCCCCACCCCCCCGCGATTTAGGCAAAACCAACAACAGATAGTGAAGTCTAGCAACTTTGCTGCTCCGGAGAAATTTAGTTAACAGTGTCCGGCACGAGAGAAAAAAAGCTTGAGGTAGTTTAATAGGAATAGCTTGCATTAAATATAGGATCTGAGGAAGCAGTGTCATCTTAAATGCATTACACCTCCCAAACCACTTGAGGGTAAAGGTCTGCCATAGTTGAAAATATGATCGCATTTTTGATAATAATGGGCAGAAGTTTGTCCCATATAGTAGGGCCGTATTCGAGGTCAGTTTGACCCCCAAGTATTTAAAAAAGGACTGAGCAATACACTCCTTGGAAAAAAGGATACTCCTCACTTCACATTTAGCGTCATTTATAAAAAAATTGAAAAGATCCTCATACTGAGCTAGACATTGAAGTAAACGAGGTAATGAAACCTCCGGATTGGTAAGAAAAAATAAGAGGTCAATAAGAGGGCATATGCGGTAATTTTATGCTCCGTATTTGAAACTTGAAGACCACTGATCAGGGGGTCCGATCTAATTTTGCAGAGAAAGGGTTCTAAGGTTAATGTGAACATTAATGGAGAAAGAGGACAACCCTGTCTCGTCCCATTAGACAAAGAAAAATACTCTGAACGGGCCCCATTGACCAGCACAGCCACGGTAGGACCAGTATATAATGCCTGAATCCATGACTGCATTCATTCCCCCAGGCCGATATGTCTAAGAGTAAATTGAAGATATTGCCAATCCACCCGATCAAATGCCTTTTCAGCATTTGTTGATAAAAGGAGAAAGGGCCGGTTCTCTGAATGAGCAATATGAATCAAGTCTATCGCCCTTACAGTGTTGTCCCTGGCCTCTGTGGGATAAAACCTGCCTGGTCTGCGTGAATAAGATAAGAAAAGAAGTGTGGCAATAACCTATTCGCTAGGATTTTTGAGAATAATTTTAAGTCAACATTTAAAAGAGCTATAGGCCGATAGTTCCAACATTGCGTAAGATCTTTATCCTGCTTGGGAATCACAATAATGTGGGCCCTCAAAGCGTCCTCTGTTAGCTTACCATTAGCTGAGATGAAGTTGTAAGCACGTAGGAAGTAAGGAGAGAGAGAACGTCCTGGAATGTTTTATAGTATATAAGATTTAACCCGTCGGGACCGAGGGCCTTCCCTGGTTTAGAGGATTCTATCGCAAAGGCCAGTTCTTTATTTGTTATAGGGGCCTCCATCCCTGCAATTACCTCCGGCGAAGTAGGGGCATACCTGATGATGTCAAAAAGGAGGAAATCGGTTAGAGCATTGCTGAGTTTGTGTATTTTGCAGATTATAAAGCCTCCAATAAAATTTTTGAAATTCCTGAGCTATAGCTGCAGAATCTGACAACTTAATGCCAGAGTCGGCTGTGATTTGAGTGATATGTGATTTCGTTTGTGATCCTTTCAGTGCCCTAGCTAATAGAACACCCGGTTTATTTCCATACTCGTATATAGACTCAATTTCTCCCTCACTTCTGAATTCGCAATTTAATTATATTGCTGACGTAGGGAGAATAATTCTTCCTGCTTAGCGAGTGTTTTTTTGTGAATGGACTCAAGTTTACTAATCCTCACGAGTAACATCTCAGTTTCCAACCGCCTTAGTTTTTTTATCCTGGCTCCATGTTTAAGAAAGATTCCTCTTATAAAGCATTTATGCGCCTCCCACAATACAGTCGGAGATGTATTAAATTGGTCATTCTGGCTAAAATATTCTGATAAACCCTGTAGAACCTCAGCCATGGTAGTTGGGTCCTTTAACAGTGTATCATTAAGCCTCCAAGGCAGGGTCCTTGTAGTATATTTAGATCTATATCTAAGTGAGCTGGTCCATGGTCAGCAAGCAAAATTGGATCTATCGAACTTGCTCGAACTCTGTCCAGCTCTTTTTGTGGAAGAAAAAAATAATCGATTCTTGAGTATGATGAATGAAGTGAAGAAAAAAAAGTATAGTCACTGACATTGGGATGTTGTAAATGCCATACATCTACCAGTTGAAGAAGATTTAATTCTGCCTTTAGTTGCTTTAAATAAGAGAATGATAAATGAGATACAACCCTTGAGACATCTAGGAGTGGATCATATGCAAAATTAAAATCCCCTCCTAAAATCAATACCCCATCCCTATGCTCCAAAATCAGAGGAACCAAAGACCTTAGGAAAAGCAACTGATTCGAGTTAGGAAAAATATACATTAACCAAGGTTACCCGAGTAGCGCCAATTACGCCCTTAACTATCAAAAATCTACCTTGCTCATCGCTAATGTATGTACCTAGCGACCACGAAACATGGGCTACGATATACCACTGGGTAAGCTCTATTACCCAATTTAGGGATTTTCCCGGCCTGGAAGTGTGTTTCCTGGAGGAAAGCAACCTGACTTCGCATTTTGGTCAAGTCTCTCAGTAGTCTAGACCTCTTTTCAGGGACATTAAGGCCCTTCACATTAAGGGAGGTTAACTTGACCAGAGTGGGCAGTTGTGCTCCAAGCAGGAACAATGTCATGTTTCCTCCTAAAAAAAAAAAATAGGGGGGGGGGGGGGGGCGGAGGGGATATAAAAAGGAAGCAGTAGATGAGAAAAGAAAAAAAAAAGCCCACAAAACTCTCCCAACTAAGCCCAAAGGGACAGGGAGAAACCTATTTGGGGGTGTGTCTATGGCCTGCTGTGCTGCCAGTGCCCTTAAAAAAAATTTAAAGAAAAACGAGTCAAAGCACTTTCTCCTCCGAGGGCATTATTGCTAAATATCACAGATAAATGAAATAGTGGCGCTACATATATACTCAAATAAATCTTGAAACTAAATGATGGTGATTAATTGTGAATAAACCACGTGATCATGATAACAAAATGATATCAAAACTTCCTCCACAAAATGAAATGACTGTCTAGGTGATTTATGTGAAACAGAAACTGAAGTCCCATATAATCAAAACAATTTACATAACATGGTACTGAACCCTATGATTAAATAAAAAGTCCAGATTCAAAAGTGACAATTAATAAAATAAATCCAGGTTGTGAGCAATCGATGAAAAAAACAAAAGTGCCACTGAGAAGGTGAATGTGCAACAAATCTTCAACTGCTATTACAGGTACGCCTTCACCATATCGGTTGTGACTGTGAATCCCCCTTGTGAAGCCGCACTCACCAAAAATGTATGCCTTGCATTCTCATGCACGGCTCATAAGCTTTATGCAGGGCCCCCCAAGGGGTGACACGAGCTGGAGCACGTTGGACTCAGAAGAGAAGGCCTTCCTTAGCGGGCTATGCTTTTCACCAGGTAAGATGATAGTATCATGTAAAAGAGAAAATGCTTCCAATAGCGTAATATAGCTTAAAAATGTTTATTGGATAAAATCATAAAGCCTCCTCTCAGTGTACTCACATTAAACCAAATAAACGCATGAGTGAGAAATTCCATACAGTAGATAATGGCAGTGCACTGATGGCCACGGCGGACCCGGGATGCTGTAAAAGGCTTCTCACCCCTCTCCTCGATGGATCCTCAGCGCTACGAGGTAGTCCCCGCCGACCAGATACAAAGCCCAGAACGTCAAATGTCATGCGCAGATGCTACGTTGCCGTACAGCCCCGCCTCCGACATGTTTCGTCATATCGACTTCTTCATAGGAATCTACTGTATGGAATTTCTCACTCATGCGTTTATTTATTTGGTCGTGTCACTCCTTGGGGGGCCCTGCATAAAGCTTCTGAGTCGTGAATGAGAATGCAAGGCATACATTTTTGGTGAGTGCGGCTTCACAAGGGGGATTCACAGTCACAACCGGTGTGGTGAAGGCGTACCTGTAATAGCAGTTGAAGATTTGTTGCACATTCACCTTCTCAGTGGCACTTTTGCTTTTTTCATCGATTGCTCACAACCTGGATTTATTTTATTAATTGTCACTTTTGAATCTGGACTTTTTATGTAATCATAGGGTTCAGTACCATGTCATGTAATTTGTTTTGATTATATGGGACTTCAGTTTCTGTTTCACATAAATCACCTAGACAGTCATTTCATTTTGTGGAGGAAGTTTTGATATAATTTTGTTATCATGATCATGTGGTTTATTCACAATTAATCACCATCATTTAGTTTCAAGATTTATTTGAGTATATATGTAGCGCCACTACTTCATTTATCTATTTTGAAATACTGTGATATTGATTGTTTCTTTTTAAGTTGGCAGCTGTAGTTATTATTCACACATAAGCGCAGTGGAGGGTTACCAAGTTTCTTTTCGCAACACTTGATTACTTTTTATAATATAATATTGTATTGGATCACACCCTAAAAAATGAAATAGTTCTTGAAGCTGATCCTGTGTGCGAAGTAAAAAACACTGATTGTCTTTTTTAACCCTCAGATGGAATGGGTGTCCCTAGGAGTATAGGAAAGAAAGCGGCGCCTTCTAGGCGTAGTGTATTAAAAATGTAATGGATTCAATGTAAAAAAATAATGAATACACTCACAAACAGATAAGAGAGACAGACATGTATAATGGGTATCATCCGCACTTATCCAGAGGATGCAGGGCTGGGACCGGTGTGTGCCGAGAAGCCGTCTCGGTAGTGAACGCAGTGGTGGAGTCCAATGCCTTCAGTATCCAGGGGAAGGGATCAGTGATGCTGCGATGTCGTCACTTCGGGGATTAAAGTTCAGCGGGAGGGTGCGTGCGTGCGTTCGAAGCATGTATGCTTCTTCCTCAGGCTCTGATGGGGCCGTCTTAGAAGTGGTATATATTATGCTCCCAGTCACATGATAAGCCAGAGAGAAACCACACTGAGCACTAATGGATATCAGGCTTGTTCAATTAACACAATCAAAACTAATATAGATAACTATCATCTATGCTAAAGTGAACTGGGGATGAAATGAGACTATGATGGAAAATTGTTAAATGACAGATGGTGAAAAAACCAAAAACATGATAAACAAAGTATAAAGTATAAAAGGTAATAATGGAAAAAACGGAACACTTATGCCCTATACACACGGTCGGAATTTCCGACGGAAAATGTGCGATCGGAGCTTGTCGGAAATTCCGACCATGTGTGGGCTCCATTGGACTTTTTCCATCGGAATTTCCGACACACAAGTTTGAGAGCAGGCTATAAAATTTTCCGACAACAAAATCCGTTTGCGTAAATTCCGACCCTGTGTGGTAAATTCTGACGCACAAAGTGTCACGCATGCTCAGAATAAATTTTGAGATGGAACTGCTCGGTCTGGTAAAATTAATGTTCGTAATGGATATAGCACTTTCGTGCAATGTTTTAAATTGTTTAATGCAGCGCACTCTCTTTTTATTTATAATGCTAGAAGAATGAAGTTGTTTTGCTGCTCATTTTCACACAGACTTCTCACAAACTACTTTCTTTTTTATTTCTCGTGATTTCATGAATATAATATTTTGATTTGTCACATCTCCCGAAAATATTATTTATTTTTATGTTTTTATATTTTGTATTTTTTTTTTATTTTTTTAAATACTGATCTCCTGTTATTTTTTGATCTCCAGAATAGTTTTGGGTGTGTTTTGTGTGTCAAGTTACCACAACACAATTATTATCTTGAATTATTTAATCTCAAGGAGGTTGCTTGGTGTTGGTGTCTCTTGTTAATTTCACATTGTATTTTTGAAATGTACCTGCCTACTCACAAACAAACTGTCCTTTTTGAAGGAAAACACACCTAGGCGAGTATTATTTAAAAAAAAAACAAAAAAAACCTTTATTAAGGGGTCATAACCAAAGAAAGAGGGAAGGCAACGCTGGAGAAACTGCTGAAATTGGTGAAGCCTTTGGCCCACAGGGAAGACATCAGCTATTTTAATGCAAAATTGGTGGCCTGAGGAGTCCATATATAAGGCAGTACAATTTGGTCCAGAAGTCCAAGAGATCATCAACAGCAGCAGATGACATACATGTCCCCAGGCTGTGGTCATACAAGAGCTTGCATCTTTTGTCAGACCAGACTGAACCCAGGCCATCACTTTCTTGTCTTCCTTGCACTCTTCCTTCCAGGCTGTGTCTGTGGTGTTGGAGTTGTGGCAGGAGGAGGAGAAGGAGGAGGATGATGCAACTCACACAGGTGGGTATTGGGTCTGATTTGGCCCCTCGCCCCCTTAGTTAATGTTTCAAAAAGGATTTCCTCACACATGTGGCGTTGGCCCTCCTCCATGTCCTGCAGTTTGGTGGCAGCCATGGAGGCAAAGGCCTCTGCATGAGTGGGGGTGGCTCTGAGGGCCGCAGAAGCCTCCCCAATCAGCCTGAGCGCTGACTCCTCCACGTTACTCCCCTTCCTTTTGGTTGGAAGGTAGAGGGGACGGACCTGAGATTCTGTAAGGTTCCTACTGGGCCCGGCCTCCTCCTGGCTGCTACTAACCCCCGCCTCCTCCTGGCTGCCACATTCCACAGCCTCCTCCTGGCTGAGGTCTTCCTGTGTATGAAAAAGGGACATAGTTTTAGTTTTTTCTTCATCAATCATACACAATTTTTATCTCATGACTGTTGCAAATTGAATGTTAACAAATGTAAAAGATTATCATTCTGAGCCCCGCATTTTTCATTCTTGTCCCAATTATTTTTGCCCACTACTGTCAATTGATATGTAAAACACTTTATTAAATCAGCAATTAGTGATCAATAATAAAATCTAGTAAACATCATTTATTTATTGACCAGAAATCCGTAGAACAATGCTATACCTGGCTCAAGCTGGGCTCCTCCACTTCTTCCTGGCTGGAAGTCCCAGGCTGGACATCGGAAGCCTCAGCTGGGGTGGAAGATAGGGTGGAAGGAAGAGTGGAAGGAAGCGTTAAGAGGGATTCCCTGACTTCAGTCTGGTCCGACAGAAAATGAAGTCCCTCATAGTACCACAGCCTGGGGACATAAACGTCATCTGCTGCAGCTCCTGATCTCCAGGAATCCTGGACCTTCTTGCGCTCCCTAAGATAAGTGCTCCTCAGGCCACCAATTTTGGCTTTTAAATAGAGGATGGTTGCTGTGGGGACATCGGCTTCACCAACTCCAGCAGTTTCTCCAGCGCTGCCTGCCTCTTTTGTTTGATTATAATGCGGGTGTTTGACCTGCCACAGACAGTGCAGCTCCCTGTATTTATCTATGTACAGGGGGAGGAAGTTGTGGTCATTGAAGCCATCCATTTTATCTGCAATATACAAACCCTATTGTCAGGCTAAAGTCTCCTAATCTTGTCCCAATATAGGCCTCAATCTGTAAGCAGTATAGGCCCAAGTTAAAATTGTACCTTCGTTATCACGATCGGCGCTTCTGATAATCCTTCCTCCGCTCACAGATCATACGTACGACGCGCGCGTGTTACGCTTTATATACACTGCGCATGCATGAAACTCCGCCCGCCCCTGACGTTCTTTCTAGTCTATTCCCCGCCCCTTCTCTTTCGGCGCAGTGGGGAAGAGCACGTGGCGAAGACACAACAGGTGCATGATAATTCCAGCAACGAGGAGGAAAGCCCGGAGCCAGAAACGTCATGGTCCCGCAGGAGAAGATTTAAGACCTCAAATATGGCCTTTGTTGAGATGGTGGAGATGGTCGACATATTGAAAAGGGATGACTATGACGGGAAGCATGGACCTTACCCCAACCAAATGTCAGAAAGGCCAAGATCATGGCTAAAGTTGTGAAGAGTCTGCACAGGAATTTTGGGGTACGACGATCCAAGGATCAACTGAGGAAGCGGTGGTCGGACCTCAAATTAAGGGAGCACGATCAGTATAGAAGGATTAGGAGAGTGCTGCAAAAAAGTAAGTAGTTGTCCTGTGTTCCTATTCTTTATTTTTATTACGTTCGTGCTGCTCCATGTGCTTTTCTTTACTGTTGTACAGTTTAAAATGGCAACTTTCATGCTCATGGACACATTATTCGTTCATAGGAAAAATTGTTTGTTCAGCCACTAAAACACCATGTTTTGTCCAGATGCAGTTCAATACATTTTTTTTGGCCTACGTCTCTTAAAATAAGTTGGTTGTCTATATGGGTTTGTAACTAGAATGAAATGCAAACTAGATTCTTTGTAAGGAGAGGACACTCAGCAGCTGTTTACACATCTGGACACAGGAGCACTAGTGTGGGACACCACAACAAACTTTTTATTAGGGGGGTCCCACGCAGGTGCTCCAGTGTATACTATAGGGGTGTCTCCATCTGTGAAGCTTGTACAAAACAGGTAAGTATTCAAGCTTGACAAAGGACAAAAATATTTCTTCATCTTGGAACTTTGCTAAAACTTCCAAGCAATGTTTCATATTCCTATTTCTGGCCTCAAATATTTGTGTGCTAAGTATACCTATTTTTTTTCACATAGGAGAGAAAAGACTTGGAGGACACCACTCATCAGAGGAGACCAGGGACTCCCCATCTCAGGAAGAAGGGGAAATCCCCCAAACCCAACCAGAGGAGGAGGAGGAGGACGTTATAGAAATTGTCACCACAACAGGTGAGTGTCTGCGACCACAGCTTCAGGTAAGAGATGGATGCCTGCATATTTATAATACATGGTGTGTTTTTTAGGTTTTTTGTTTTAGGTGATCGTGATGTTGTGGAAGAGGAATGTCATTTCACCAGTGAAAGTGCCCAGATCCTCATCGGGGAGATATTGGGGTGTAATAGGGATTTAGAAACCCTAAAGAAAAACATCAATGATGTTCAAAACAAAATGAAGAACGTCATTGATGTTTTAGGGAGAATATAAAACACCCAGAAATCCCTAACTTATTGCAGGTTTATTTTTTTTATGACTAATTTTAACATATTAGAAAAGCCAAATTTTGAAGATGCACACAGTGTGTCAACATGTGCTATCTGCCATCAAGGGAGATCAGTGTTTTGTGGGTGCAACCCCTTCCTCGATTATAAAGTAGCTGAGAGGAAGGGGTTGCACTCCCAAAACACGTCCTTTGATCCCCCATGATGGCAGCTAGCACATGTTGACATTAGGCAATTTGTGTGCATCTTCAAAATTTGGCTTTTCCAGGGGTGACATCACCCCATCTGCTGAACGCAATATCAAACACAGTTTATAAATACTCATGTCTGATATTGCCTTCACTTTCTATAAGTTGAACTTTGTAAGTTCCAGAGTTGTGTATTGTTTTATGGTTTTAAACATGCCTGTTTTACCTATTAAAGGCTATTTTGTAGAAATGGGAACTCAAAAAATTTTAGACAACAAACATGTTGGTTTGTTAAAAATACTTTTTATAAACGCACATGTGATTGTGCTTTAAGTAAAAATTTGGATAATGACCAATGTGTGGCTTCTTCTTTCAATGCTCAAAAGCAGTTTTTGGAGTAAAGTTGTTTTTTTCCCTGGCAATGGTTGCTATTTACTAAAGGCAAATCCACTTTGCACTACAAGTGCAGTTTCAAGAGCACTTTTAGTGCAAAGTGTATTTTCCTTTAGTAAATAACACCCACAGTGCTTTATAATTTTACACAGTCACGTCATTTTCAGGACTCCTCAAAATTCGGTCATGGTGCTGAAAATTATGAAGATTTTTGTCAGTAATGCATTACATACATTAACAACAAAAACAAGGTGTGTGTAGCAGACCCACAACATACTTTTATAATATTAGCCGAATAAGAGATTGTCACCTCATGTCTGAAATAAATTTCGTTTGCACTGTTGAATCAAAAGGCCAACTAAATAATACCATTAAAAGAAAACCGAGGAGACAGCTAAAAGAAAGGCAAGCAGGAAATAAAATAAAATATTTCTTAAGTTTGAAAGATATCTTTTATTCAAAAATGTCTCAGACATTGTCCGGCATATTGATGGCCCCTCCTACCCGCAAAGTATTCAATGTATCTTAGACGGACCTCACGGGCACTCTGGGGGGGCAAGCCAGGACGGCCAGTTTCAAGCGCTGTCAGCATTTGTTCATTAGGAATTCCGGCCTCAGGCCCAACTGAGGCAGCATTGTTTAGAGAATTTCTCCTTAAAAAATTGTGGCGAATACAGCAAGCCAGGATGATGTGATTGAGTTTATATTCCGCCATGTGCATGGGTGTAAGAAATAAACAGAACCGGCTGGCCATTATTCCAAACGTGTTCTCCACCACTCTTCTGGCTCTGGCCAGCCGGTAATTAAAAACCCTCTGGTCCGGGGTGAGGGTCCTCATAGGGAATGGCCTCATAAGATGGTCTTCCCCAGCGCAAACGCTTCATCCGCAACGAAAATGAATGGGAGTCCTTCCGCATTGTCTTCTGGAGGTGGCAAGCCCAAGCTGCCATTCTGGAGACGCCTGTAGATGGTGGGCGATGACTCCGACATCCGGCCATTCTTCCCCATGTCCACATACAGGAACTCGTAAGTAGCCGACACCACCGCCAACATCACAATACTATTGAATCCCTTGTAGTTGTAATAGTATGACCCCGAGTTGGGGGGTGGGACTATGTGGACATGTTTCCCATCAATTGCCCTTCCACAGTTGGGAAAGTCCCACCGCTTGGCAAAGTGGGAGGCCACAGTCTGCCATTCCTGTGGGTTGGAAGGAAACTGGAGTCAAACAAGAAAAAAAAATTTAGTAATTTTGCACAAGAACATTGAAAGCAGATTAGACACAAACATTCTTGGCCAACATCAGTATATCATTTATTTTAGGGAGTATTTAAAGACAAAAGTATAAGGTCCACCTATCAGATTCCTCACGCCCTCTGATGGCCCATTGAAAAAAATTTAGGGGGGGGGGATGTTTTGGACAGGTAACCCTCTCCACTTCATTGAGAGATGAATGCATAAATAATGTGTGTTACTTTGGCCAGCCCCTCCTTACTTTACACTATTGGCAGCCTACTGGACAGGTAAGAAGTGTCATAATACAAAGATATAAATACACACTGTACAAATTTTAGCACATTTTTACATTCTGCAATTACCTATCAAGATAATAATAGGATACAAAAACTTAAAACATTACCATCTGAAAGTATTCAGGCAGGCCCTTGCACTATATGCTTTGGTGAATTCATCCATAAATCTGGCCACAAAAGAGGTAGGTATAGTGTGTATGGGTTTGGCAAAGTCAGCAGATAGAGGATTGGTATCAGCTGACTTAGCAGTTAAAGCATTACTATGGAGCTGACTAAATACATTGTTAAGTGACTAGATGAGGTGGATATGGGCCCAGGAGAGCATGCTGGGGAGATAAGTGAAGGCAAATATGCATGAAGGACAAAAAAATAAATAAAACAATTCCAGCATGCATGAAGACAAAGGGGACTTTCACAGCATATTACAATCATGGTAATTAGGGAATAAGGAAAGAAATACAATACATTAGTAAACCTTAAATACAATAAAATGTGATGTTAAAAAATAAAAATCTACCTTAATATAGTCCTTCTGCAGGACCTGGATGGTGGCAGAACAGGTCTCTGGGATAATGATCCCCAGAGCCTGGGGGGAGATGCCTGTCGAGAACTTGAGGTCCTGCAGGCTTCTCCCCGTCACCAAGTACCGCAACGTGGCGACTAGCCTCTGCTCCGCAGTGATGGCTTGCCTGATGCAGGTATCCTGCCTGCTGATATAAGCGGTCAGCAAAGCCAACAAACGGTGAAATACAGGGTCCGTCATCCTGAGAAAGTTCCTGAAATCGTCAGGATTATTCTCACGGATCTCACGGAGCAAAGGCATGTGACAGAATTGGTCGCGCTGGAGCAACCAATTCTTGGTCCATGAACTCCTCCTCGCCCTCTTCATGGACTGGGCTTGTGTCAATGTAAGAACTCCAACACCAAGCCCCTGCACAGCACGAACTCTACGATGAGTACGTACACGCAACATGGCTAGAAGACGGTCGGCTGGTCAGAACGAAGTAACAGAACGCACTGAAGAACAGCAAGGCCTGTGAAGAGCGACCTGAAAATCAGTAACGAACGGACAAGAACACAATGATAAATCAATGGGAACTCACTGCATACACTGAAGAATAGATACAAACCCACAAGCACAAACTGAACACCAGAAAAAGACCTGAAAACCACGAGGCTGAAAAGCGCAAATCGTCTCTCACCTAACTTTTACTAACACGAGATTAGCAAAAGCAGCCCAAAGGGTGGCGCGCTTTGTATTGAACTGCCCTGTTATAGTCTCGTTGTACGTGGTGTACGTCACCGCGTTCCTGACGTTAGGAAATTCCGAGAACTTTGTGTGACCGTGTGTCGGAAAAAATCCGATGGATTTTGTTGTCGGAATGTCCGAACAATGTCTGACCATGTGTACAGGGCATTAGAATGATAAAATAAGAGAAACAAAGCTATAGTAATTCCATCTATGCATCGATCAATGACAGGAAATGTGTATGGGAAAAGAGAAAATGTATTCCTAATATGACTGTATGAAAGTGGCCAATCGTTGGAGATGGATAATGTATAGAGAAGGGGAAAAGAAAATACAAAAATAAAAATAAAAATAAATGAAAAATAAAGATGAAAAAATAAATAAAATAAAATAAAAATGGATAATGAAAAAAATATTAAAAATAAGAATCAAAATAAAAATAGAAATAAGAATAAAAATAAGAATAATATATATTCTTGTATATTCTTTATCTTTATTTTTATTATTATTATTATTATTATTATTATTATTATTATTATTATTATTATTTTTACTTTTATTTATTTATTCTTTCATTTTCTCTTATTTTATCATTCTAAGTGTTCCGTTTTTTCCATTATTACCTTTTATACTTCATTTATCATGTTTTTGGTTTTTTTACTACCTGTCATTTAACAATTTTCCATCATGCTTCGAACACGCTCACCCTCCCGCTGAACTTTAATCCGGAAGTGACGACATCGCAGCAGGGCGTTCTGATGTTCACGGATCCCTTCCCCTGGATACTGAAGGCATTGGACTCCACCACTGTGTTCGCTACTGAGGACAGCTTCTCGGTACACACCAGTCCCAGCCCTGCTTCCTCTGGATAAGTACGGATGACACCCATTACACATGCCTGTCTCTCTCATCTGTTTGTGAGTGTATTCGTTATTTTTTTACATTGAATCCATTAAATTTTTATTATACTACACTTAGAAGGCACCGCTTTCTTTCCCTCACTTCGTTTCAGATCAACTTCTATGTGCAAGCAGGCAGCCTTCCTTCCTACTAGTTTTTTATTGCTTTTATGGACATTGCCAAATGGACTTTATTTAAATCATTTATCAGCTGCATCCTCACCCAGAGTGCGCTCAATCCACCTCACTTTGTCCCCAGGAGTATGTAGCCCCCAAAGCTTTAATCTGATCTAAGAGTGGACGCATGCATCCTCTCATGCGTTGTGTATTCCTAAATAAATCCGAGAGGACCATTATCCATGCTCCTGCATGTTCAATCTGGCCCAACTGCCATGCAAGACGCATAATTTCATCCTTTGTATTAAAAAATGAATGCGACAAAGAACATCTTGTGGACCCTATACGGAGTGACTCTATGTGCTCTGTCTATTATAAGCTCAGCTGATGAGGGTTTGCCCAATATTTTATTACAAATAGACTGTATTGTTGGTCTCAGTTCTGTGTCATCACATTTTCGAGAATACCTCTAAAACGGATATTGTTCCTTCGGCTATGGTTTTCCAGTTCGTCTACCTTTAGAAGAATTGAGGTTAACGTTTGCTGCGCTGCAGAATTAGTTAATACCAGTTCATTCATGCGCAAATTCACATTATCTACTGCAGATTCTTGGTTAGTAACCCTGGTCACCACAATATCCAACTGTTCCAGCACCTCAGGAATCTCTTTCCATAAGGCCCCTTCTATACGTAATGCCACTGCTTTCAGATCTCCTCGATTTGATAATAATGCTAGATCTTGTTTGGTGTGGAGTGAAAGCAATATTGCCCTCAACTCCGGATCTTCTGTCCATGGATGACTGATGATTACAGATTTGTGTACAAAGTCACCACACTCATAACACTACAATGAGAACCTCCTTCAGCGGACGTGTTTCAGAGTGTCAATGTCTCCTCCTTCAGGGCTGTTATGAGGAGGTCAATCGTATATCTATTGTATAGTTGTTACAAAAAGTCAAGGTGAGTATACAGCAATAGTCAATGTAGTATAAGTATACTGGATATACATTTTAGAATATTTGAATAAACTCACGTAAATTCTGGTGGTGTTGCAGGTGAAACATTCCATAGAACTATAAAAATCAAAGAACATAGCATAGGTCTTACCGTGCCAAACCTTCAGGGTCCATGCCGTAAATGGCTGCTCCCGCACGCATGCGCGGGAGTGACTTCATCACGGCTCTGGCCACTCACAGCGCCGGAACCCGCGAACCCGGAAGAAACCCCCCGGGGAAGATGTCACCTGTCTCAGCGGCGTGCAGGTGCCGCTGGAGGGCTTCATACCAGCTCATTATGCCTTTTATCTTACAGGTTTTGTTTTTTTCAAAGGTTTACAACTTTTTTAACCACTTCAATACAGGGCACTTCCTGTCCAGACCAATTTTCAGCTTTCAGCGCTGTCGCAGTTTGAATGACAATTGCGCTGTCATACAACACTGTACCCAAACTAAATTTTTATCATTTTGTTCCCACAAATAGAGCTTTCTTTTGGTGGTATTTGATCACCTCTGCGGTTTTTATTTTTTGCGAAACAGATAAAAAAAGACTGAAAATTTTGAAAAAAATAAAAGTTTTGTTTTTGTTTAAAAATTTTGTAAATAAGTAAGTTTTCTCTTTCACTGATGGGCACTGATAAGGCGGCACTGACAGGCACTGATAAGGCGGCAGCGATGAGGTGGCACCAATGAGCGGGCACTGACGGGCACTGACGATGGGCACTGGTAGGTGGCACTGATGGGTGGCACTGATATGCAACACTGATGGGCATTGATAGGCAGCACTGATGGGCACTCATGGGTGGCACTGGTGGGCACTTATGGGCACTGTTAGGCGACACTGATGGGCACTGAAAGGCTGCACAGATGGGTTCTTATGGATGGCACTGATATGCGGCACTGCTGGGCACTGATGATTACTCATGATGAATAATCGTAATTATTATGACAATAATAAAACAACATTAACGAACATTCTTATTTTGTCCGATTCTGAATCTCCCATCGACTACCAGTACCAGTCTCCCACTCCCATATTAAAAAAGGTAATTTTCCCAACCCTCACTCAGCAGCAGAAGAAAACCTCTGATTGGTCAACAAAACACCAGTCACGTTTCCGTTGTAACGGAATTTGGATCCGAAATTTGTCAACGAAATTTCGTATATAATTCGGAAGCATAGAAATTCATATTTTGGATGCTTACGAATGAATGAATTTTCGGAAATTTGTACGAATTTTCGATTCATACGAAACGAACCGCACATGTCTAGTTTTAACTCTTTTATGGTTCAATTAGATTTTATTAATTTTAAACAAGTTTATAACAAGGAATGAATAACAACAATGCAGGAAACCTGACATCAAGTCTCTTGGTTTACCAAGATACAAAAATATATAACATTCAAAATAGTGCAATCAATTACCCAAACATTGATCCTTTACATTGTTTCTTTGTCTGTGGGTCATATGTATGAGACAGTAGACTTTAAGGCATTGAGTACCCTGGTCTAGGAAGCCCCAATGGGGACCTTCTGCTTCCTTGGACTCAGAGAGACTGGGTAGGAAAACTAAGAAGAATATGTGTCAAACATATTATCTAAAATAAAGTGCAAAAACTTATAAGGTATAAGGAGTGAAAGGCATAAATAATCTCCCACTGGGGGAAAGGCAATTTTTAGAATTGATTGCAGTTGTACAAGTCTTGGAAAATCTGGAAAAAAAAAAGATTAGAAATAAGAAAAGAAATGAAAAAAGGAAAGATTAGGTTTGTTCAGAGAAGAACTAGAGGGAAGGAGGGGGGGGGGGGGGTACTTATAAGGTACTTATTTACATATCTGGTGGGAATGTGATGTGCTTCTACCATTTTGGACTCAGATTTTCCACATCTATTCAGAGATCTATGATAAACCTCTAATACCTTCTCCCACAATAATAGCCCTCCTCTCCATTTTACCCGGGACCATAAAGTCACAGAAAAACAGTCTTTTGAAGTTTTTCATTAGTGCAGGTAGACAACTCATTCCCAGACACTGGAAAACTACCACTCCCCCCTCTATAATGGAGTGGGTCAATGAGGTAAACAACAATAATGTTAATGGAAGAAAGGGGTGAGTGGGCTGGGTTCCGAGGATAGAGCATAAGTAAGTTTCCTACGATACCAAATCGTCACAGCATCTCTTGTGAGCAGGGACATCGCAGCTGTTGATTTAAATGATAGGTCGTATCCCCAAAGAAGGGCTCTGAGGTCATATGTGGATAGGTCTTGCTCCACGAACGTGGTAGCCTTGGTCATGGGGCGAGGGAACCATTCGAGGATGCGAGAAATAACTGCAGACGTATGATATAGCTCGAAGTCCGGTAGCCCCAACCCACCTTTTGTAATGGGAGACCACAAAAGTTTATGTTTCAGCCTCGGGTGGCTACCCTTCCAAACAAAACGAATTGCCATTGATCGAAGGGAGCGGAAAAAGGCAGGGGGGAGGGCTATGGGGAGGGCCTGAAACAAGTATAGGAGTTTGGGGAGGATGTCCATTTTTAGTGCATTAATACGACCCACCCAGGATACAGCGAAATCCATTAGTTTTTCCATTAAATGTCTAAGTTTTTGAAGAAGAGGGCTAAAGTTCAGGGCGTAAATATCAGGTGTTTTTCGGAATAGCCGTACCTAGGTAGGAGATGGAATTCGGTTTCCATTGAAATGAAAAGTTAGATTGGAGGGTTGAGAGTGTAGATTGTGGTAAAGATATATTTAGGGCCTCCGTTTTGGAGATGTTTAATTTATAGTTACTAAAGCGACCGAATCTGTCTATCTCTGCTATTATTGAGGGTGGATATATGAGATTTGGTTACGTACAGGAGTAAGTCATCTGCGTAAAGAGAGAGTTTGCAGTGAGATGAAGGGATCTGAATGCCCTGTATGTTAAGGTTCGATCTAATGGCTTGGGCAAGGTGTTCTATGACTAGGGCAAACAGAAGAGGGGAGAGGGGGCAGCCTTGTCTGGTGCCGTTAGTGATCGAAAAGTTACGTGATTGAATACCGTTAACTAGGACAGTGGCGGAGGGTGCAGAGTAGAGTGCCATAATACGTGTCAACATTCTCGGACCTAGACCTATTTGGGAGAGTGTGGATTGAAGAAAAGACCAACTGACCCTATCAAAGGCCTTCTCCGCATCACAAGAGAGGAGGCAGGTCGGTATGCGGTGGCATTGAGCAAAAGTAATTAAATGTATGGTCTTGGTGGTGTTGTCCCTGGCCTCTCGACAAAACCAACCTGATCCTTATGTATTAAATTCGGTAACAGGGGGGAGAGACGGTTAGCAAGTATTTTGGCATATAATTTTAAATCGATATTTAGAAGGGAAATCGGTCTATAGTTGGAGCAGATGGACGGGTCCTTTCCAGCCTTAGGGATGACAGCTATTTGGGCTTGGAGAATAGAAGTGGAGAGGGCAACATTACCATCTAAAGCATTAAAAGCTTTCGCTAGTAAAGGGGAAAGTTGTGGTGCGAAAAGTTTGTAAAAACGAGAAGAGAACCCGTCGGGTCCTGAACTCTTACCGTTCTTAAGGTTTTTTATGGCAGAGAGGAATTCTGTATCGGATAAAGGTTCCTCAAGGTCCTGCGAGTCTGATGTCGGGAGAGATGGGAGAGCTGTCTCTTGAATATAGGAGGCTAAGTCTGGCGATGTGGATGTAGATAACGGGGTCTGAGGGGTGAGGCTGTACAATGTTGAGTAATACTGGAATTCTTCGGCGATGGCCGAGTTCTGCCTGATTTTACCTTTGGTGGAAGAGTTTATGAATGGAATGGGCTTTCTAGTTTGGCGGGGCTGAAGGGTGGATGCAAGATGTCTGCCGCACTTATTGGCTTGAGAATAATACGTGAATCTGCCTTTGTCCCTAGCTATGAGAGACCTCTCCGCATAAATGCACAGGAGTTCCCTCCTAGCGTTGGTGAGATCAAGGAGGGTCGAGTCAATGGGGTTTTGTTTGTGCGATTCTTCTAGGTTGGCAATGGTGGTGAGAAGGCGCGTTGTATCTGCAATACGCGCACGTTTAAGTCTGGAACCATGTTGCATAAATTTACCCCTGAACACGCATTTAAGAGCTTCCCATTTCGTAAAAGGGTTAGTGGGATCATGAGTGTGGTCTGCTACAAAGTGTTTAATGGTCTGTGCTATATCCTGAGAGCATACCAGGTTGTTTAAGAGATTGTCATTCAATCTCCAAGATGAGTTTCGGTTGCGTGTAGGTGTGCGTCCCAAGCTCATGTGGATAGGGGCATGGTCAGACCAAAGAGTAATTCCAATAGATGCGGATGGCGAGAAATCTAATAGGGATTGTGAGATAAAGAGATAGTCCAGTCTACCGTATGTGGCGTGTACAGGTGAGCAAAAGTGTAATCTTTGGTAGTAGGGTATAGCATCCGCCATACATCCACAAGAGATAAGTCAGACAGGAGTGTTCTAATTTTGGTCAGGGAGGTTGGAGAAATCGAGGACTTGCCAGTTGAGGAGTCAAGTCGAGGTATCAAGGTGACATTGAGGTCCCCTCCCAGAATCATGTTGACTGTACCAAATCTTTTCAGACGGGCAATCACGGATGTGAGGAATTGTTGCTGGTTCTGGTTAGGAGAATACACGTTAATAACAGTATATATAACATTCATGTATGACAATTTAAGAAAAATGTACCTGCCTAACGGGTCAATATGCGAGTCAAGGACATCTGGAGTAAAAGATGCGTGAAAGGCTATAGAGACCCCTTTAGATTTTGCTGTGGGGTTGGAGCTGTGATACCAAATGGGATATCGTTTATAGAGGAATTGCAGGATTTTATCTGATCTAAAATGAGTTTCCTGTAAGAGAAGGATTTGAGTTCGCAATTTATGGAAGTGATAAAGTATTTGTCGTCTCTTCTCAGGAACGTTAAGACCCCTACAGTTTAATGAGGAAATTTTCAAGGTGGTTTCTGGTGCCATAAGAAAATTGTTCTATCTGACAGAAAAAAAACAGATAAAAGGGAGGCTCGCTGTCTCCAAAGACTGAGTGTGGGGGATTGGGGATGGAGAAGGAGGACATCTAGTGGTGAGAAAAGAGAAGGAGCTGAAGTTAAGGGGATAGAAAGGAAAGAAGGAAAAGAAAAGATGAAAAAGAGGCCAACACGGCTTCACTAATGGTGTTGTCAGCAACGTATCAGCTAACACCCCGAGGGGCACTGAAAGACCTAAATGGGGGAACAGTGGTCAGCGCAGGGGGGAGCCCTCACACGCCGGGCGGTAAAGTGTAAGATAACAAAAAATAATAGCTCTGGATAATAACATAAACTGGTAACAGTGAACATAACATTTCAGGGCTCTGCATGTCTGTGTAAGCAAAACACTGTACTAGTAACCTCCTGGGAGGGGATGTCTCCTAAAGGTTTCAGGATAAATGTACAGCATACAGAGCCATTTTCCCAGCAACTAGGGGGAAGGGAAGGAAGGGGGGGGGAGAGGGATGGGAGAGGATGAGACATTACATGGAGTTTGAAGGACAGTGTCCTTGTAACGGGACACTGCACGTCAAAGATATCAGGGAACACAAACTTTAATATAAGTCCTGCATTAAGGATGTAAAACATATTGGATTAGTATTCAAGTGTTCCAATGAAGTTGTAACCAGGGACGACGCCACCGGCTAGAAACCTGTGGGAGAGAAGAAAAAAAAAAAGAAAAATTGAGAAGAGAGTTCATCCATCAGTCGCAGAGGAGAAGTCTGACTTGGGCCGTTTGTGCTTCTTTGGTCGTTTCTGCCAGCCTGGCGCAGCTTTGAAGCCCAGAGTGGCAGCATGGAGGGGCCAATCTGGGGTGGGAATCTGTGGTAGTTAAAAAGTTCCAAGGAACTTGGGTAGATCACCTAACGTGCAGAAAGTCGCAGATTTTCCGTTGGGATGCAAACAGGTTGAAGGGGAAACCCCAGCGATACTTAATCTGTTTAGCTTGAAGGGCTCCGGTAAGAGGTTTCGGAGCCCGTCGCATGTCCAGAGTCAGTTTAGATATATCAGGGAGGAGAGACACTGGGGTTTCGTTAAAGTAGATGGCAGATTGAGCACGTGCGGCTTGCATGATGGCATCTTTGACCGCGTAGAAATGTACCCTGCAGATCACGTCTCTGGGGTGCTCCAGATTCTGATTTTTAGGGCCTAGGGCTCTATGAACCCGGTTGAGCTCCAGCGGGTCATCTTTGTCTTTCTGAAGCAAGTCATTAAAGATGGCTGTAACAGCCGGTGCTAGATCTGTGTGATGATCTATGATCATGCAAAATAGTGTCATGCGTTTGCAAAGTGGATGCAGTCTCCTCCATGTTGTGTTCTACCTCCTCAATTCTGTTAGTGATATCTCTGTGGAGCTCAGACATCTCCTGTTTGTATGAACGCTCTAAGCGTTGCACATAGACCTCAAAATCATGTCTGGTGGGGAGGGCCTTGATATATGCTTCCATGTCCCATCCGGTATAAGATCTGTGGGATTCAGGGGAATGGCAGGCTGAGCGGGTGGATCCTGCTTCAGAATCGGGGAGAACGGGCCCTTTGCCTGGTTTTCATGTGTGGCCTGGAGCGCTGTGAGGCAGCTCCCTGTGAGGCAGCGTGTGAGCCAGAGGTCCGGGCGGGCGCCATCTTGGACGAGGGGGGGCCGGAGCGGTTATGGCCCAAGTGTGTAAAGAAGCGGTCTATATCCCCTTCAGGATGTGGATCAGGGGTTCGGTGCCTGTCTCCCCCACCCTTCCCCCCCATAACAGACCTGGATGGCGATGCTGGAAAGCGATGAGAGCCGCGATCATGCCGGAGTGTGCGGGAGCTCCGAGAGAGAGCGACTTACTCCTCCATGCGTCAGGCCACGCCCCCTAGTTTTAACTCTTTTATACTGTGTATATGTATATTATACTTTTCTCATACATTTGTATAACGTGTTGAATTGTAGAAATTCCACAGTCTGCCCTAGCATTTGCCATTCCCAATAGATATAAAGTACAACTTGGAATTTCTCTTTTACATTTATTAATTTGTCTGTGTGAAGGAGAAATGGTTAGCACATGATTCTCACACGTGGAGGGGGATTGGTCAAATATAATGCACAATATCTCCAAAACCAAACAAGCACAAATGTTATTTTTGCAGCACAAATCGGCAAGAACAAACAATATATTTGTTTTTAGATTTAATCACATGTGGTACAAAGTGGGCGGGGGTGGGGTTCGATTAAATATAATATGTAACACAGGCAGTCCTTGAGTTACAAAAATCTGACTTACAGTGCATTGAAAATGTATTCATACCCCTTGAAATTTTCCACATTTTGTCATGTTACAACCAAAAACTTAAATGTATTTTTTTAGGATTATATGTGATAGACCAACACAAAGTGGCACATAATTGTGAAGTGGAAGGAAAATGATAAATGATTTTAGAAATAAATATCTGAAAAGTGTGGCATGCATTTGTATTCAGCCCCCTTTACTCTGATACCCCTAACTAAAATCTAGTGGAACCAATTTCCGTCAGAAGACACCTATTTTGTAAATAGAGTCCACCTGTGTGTAATTTAATCTCAGTATAAATACAGCTGTTCTGTGAAGCCCTCAGAGGTTTATTAGAGAACCTTAGTGAACAAACAGCATCACGAAGGTCAAGGAACACACTAGACAGGTCAGGGGTAAAGTTATGGAGACGTTTAACCACTTTAGCCCCAAAAGATTAGGCTGCTTATGACCAATTTTACAATTTGGCACTGCGCTGCTTTAACTGGTAATTGCGCATGCAATGTTGTACCTAAACAAAATTTGCGTCCTTATTTTCCCACAAATAGAGATTTCCTTTGATGGTATTTGATTGCCTCTGCGATTTTTATTTTTTGCGGTATAAACAGAAAAAGACTGAAAACTTAAAAAAAAAAAAATGATATTTTCTACTTTTTGTTAGAAGAAAAATCCAATAAACTCAATTTTAGTCATACCTTCAGCCACATGTCTTTGGTAAAAATAAATAACCATATATTTATTGGTTTGCGCGAAAGTTGTAGCGTCTACAAACTATGGTACATTTTCTGGAATTTACGCAGCTTTTAGTTTGACTGCCTATCTCATTTCTTGAGGTGCTAAAATGGTAGGGCCATACAACCCCCCCCCCCAAATGACCCCATTTTGGAAAGTAGACACCCCAAGGAAATTGCTGAGAGGCATGTTGAGCGCATTGAATATTTTATTTTTTGTCACGAGTGATTTAAAAATGACAAAAAAAAATAAATTACAAAGTTGTCACTAAATCATATATTACTCACATATGCCATGGTTATATGTGGAATCACACTCCAAAATACATTCTGCTGCTTCTCCTGAGTAAGGGGATACCACATGTGTGAGACTTTTTGGGAGCCTAGCTGCATACAGGACCCCAAAACTAAGCACAGCCTTCAGTATTTCTAAGGGTGTACATAGCTTGGGGTGTCTACTTTCCAAAATGGGGTCATTTGGGTGGGTTTGTGCCATCTGGGCATTCCATGGCCTCCGGAACTGTGATAGGCAGTGAGGAGTAAAATCAAAAATTTACACCCTTAGAATTCCTGAAGGCGGTGCTTGGTTTTGGGGTCCTGTACGCAGCTAGGCTCCCAAAAAGTCTCACACATGTGGTATCCCCATACTCAGGAGAAGCAGCAGAATGTATTTTGGGGTGTGATTCCACATATAACCATGGCATATGTGAGCAATATATCATTTAGTGACAACTTTGTGTAATTTTTTATTTTTTTGTAATTTTTTCCAATCACTCGTGACAAAAAAATAAAATATTCAATGCCCTCAACATGCCTCTCAGCAATTACCTTGGGGTGTCTACTTTCCAAAATGGGGTCCTTTATGGGGGTTTGTATGGCCCTACCATTTTAGCACCTCAAGAAATGAGATAGGCAGTCATAAACTAAAAGCTGCTTAAATTCCAGAAAATGTACCCTAGTTTGTAGACGCTACAACTTTTGCCCAAACCAATAAATATACACTTATTTTTTTCTTCTTTCTTATTTTTTGTCTTCTTTCCAAAATGAGGTCATTTGGAGGGGGGTTTGTGCTATCTTGACATTACATGGCCTCCAAAACTGTGATAGGTAGTGAGGAAGTGAAATCACCACAACCTTAGAAAGCCTGAAGGCGGTGCTTGGTTTTCGGGGTCCTGTACACAGCTAGGCTCCCAAAAAGTCTCACACATGTGGTATCCCTGTACTCAGGAGAAGCAGCAGAATGTATTTTGGGGTGTAATTTCACATATGCCCATGGCATGTTTGAGCAATATATCGTCTAGTGACGACTTTGTGCAAAAAAAAAAAAATTAATTTTTCTGCAACTTGTGGCAAAATATAAAATATTCCATGGACTCAACATGCCTATCAGCAAAAAGCTTGGGGTGTCTACTTTCCAAAAGGGGTCAAAAAGGAGTCATTTGGGGGGGGGGGATCTTATGCCTAGTACATAGATACCAAACATGACATGCTTTAAAATTGTGCACAAACATAAATACATTTTTAAAAGCCTTTACAGGTTACCACTTTAGATTTACAGAGAAGGTCTACTGCTAAAATTACTGCCCTCAATCTGACCTTTGCGGTGATACCTCACATGCATGGTGCTATTGCTGTTTACATATGACACCAGACTGACGATTGTGTTCGCCTTTGCGCGTAAGCACGGGGGGACAGGGGTGCTTTTTTTTTTTAATTACTTATTTTGCTTTTTTATTTTATTTTTAAACTGTTCCTTTCATTTTTTTTTAAATTATTTTTATTGTTATCTCAGGGAATGTTGACATCCCCTATGATAGCAATAGTTAGTGACAGGTACTCTTTTTTTGAAAAAATTGGGGTCTATTAGACCCTAGATCTCTCCTCTGCCCTCAAAGCATCTGACCACACCAAGATTGATGTGATAAAATGCTTTGCCAATTTCCCAATGGTGCTGTTTAAATCCAGCGAAACCTGAAATGAAATGCTCGTAGCTTCCAGTTTCTTAGGCCATAGAGATGATTGGAGCAACTCTGGTCTCTGATCAGCTCTATGGTCAGCTGGCGGAACCACCGGCTGCATTCTCGGGTTCCCTATTGGGACAGGAGAGCCCAAGAAAACCATGGAAGATGGTGGGGGACGTTCCCTCTCACTGCTTGTAAAAGCAGTCTAGAGGCTAATTAGCTGCTAGTATTGCTTTTACATGAAAACTGACCACTGGCTGAAAAGAATGATACCGAGATGATACCTAAACCTGCAGGCATCATTCTGGTATAACCACTCAAAGTCCAGCAACATACCAGTACGTCGCTGGTCCTTGTTGTGCATACATTGTAATGTTCTTTTTCTTATGCAGCCTTTGGGCTGAATGAAAAAAAGAGATTGATCGGTGGGTATGCCCAGCATTAGAATACCGCCCTTCATCCACCTAATGATGGGCATACATGCACCATTTTTTTTTTTTTAACTGTGGTGGTGAAATCACCTCCTACATTGCTGGAGTCGTTGATTTACGTATCGTGGGAGCAAACGCTGTTGCTGTCAAGATAAATAAACCTGTGCTGCAGCTGAATGGCGTACCTGCTAAGCAAATGATGGTTAACAATAAAACAAAGTAACATTACAGTATAACAGTAAGACTTAACATACCTGCAACGCAAATACAATAAAACATAGAAAAAATAAAACATTGCAATCTGTGCCTAAAAAATATATGTCGAAGCATGGTGGCAATCCACCCCTAATGTTAGGAGCAAATCGCTCCTCCACCCCTGCCCCCATGCTTCAGCATATATGCTCTTTTTTTTTTTTAACTGTGGTGGTGAAATCACCTCCGACAGCGCTGAAGTCACGGGTTTATGTATCGTGGGAGCAAACACGGTTGCTGTAAAGATAAATAAACCTGTGCTGCAGCTGAATGGCGTACCTGCTAAGAAAATGATGGTTAACAAGAAAGCAAACATTACAGTATAACATACCATACCTGCAAAGCAAATACAATAAAACATAGTAAAAATAAAACAGAGAGAGAACAATAGATATAGAACAATAGTGAGCAGACAGTAGAGAGTGAACATAAGAGGGAGAGAAGAAAAATAAAACCATAACTATTTTTGGCTTTTTATTTTATATTTTTTTGTGTTTTTGTGTGTGTGTTTTTTTTTCACTTTTAAAAAAACTGTAGAAAAAAATGAACGTTGCAGATTAGGGTCTCTCAAAATGTGATGGCCATCATATCTTTCGAGACCCTGTGTACATGTGCCTAGGGAGGGACAATAAAAGCGGGTGTCACGCCTAAATACACGCTTTCTGCAGACGACATCTTCTTTGGGGTGTTCTTTGGGTAGGGGTACCAGGGAGGACATATGGAAAATGCCTCTCATGCAGCCGACTCACTGCCTTTACGTTAGGAAGGTGGGCCATAGCATCGTCTGGAAACAGAAGGGCTGTGACGATCTCTTTCTGGAATTTAAGGAAGGATCCAGTCCGTCCTGAAACTTTGTATAGCACAAAAGTGTTCAGCAGAGCCAATTGAAATAAATATACAGACACCTTATTGTACCAGCGTCTGGCCTTATGGGCAATAAGGTACGGCGCAACAACTGGTCGTTGAGGTCCACCCCTCCCATATTAAGGTTGTATTCGTGGACGCAGAGGGTTTCTCCACAACACCAGTCACCATAGAAATTTGGACTGCCGTATCTGCATGAAGGGAGGACAGAACGAAAACATTTTGTGAATCCCTCCACCTCACTGCTAACAAATTATTACACTTCTAGCAGGCTCTCTCCTCCCGTCTAAGTCGTGATTCTACTAACTGTTGGGGGAAGCCTCGGCGATTAGATCGCATGGTGCCACATGCGTCAATTCCCCAGAAAAGTGACTAAAAAGTGGCACGCTTGTGTAATAATTGTCCACGTACAAGTAGTACCTCTTTCTGCATAAGGGTGACACCAAGTCCCACACAATCTTACCAGCGCTCCCTATGTAGTCTTGACAGTTCTCCGGCTCTACGTGACTATCTTTTCCCTCGTGAACCATAAAACTAAATGTATAGCCCGTTGCCTTGTCACAGAGCTTATACATCTTGACCCCATATCTGGCACGCTTGCTGGGAAGATACTGTTTGATAGACAAGCGGCAAGAAAAATTAATCAAGGACTCGTCAATGCAGACAACTTGATTGGGAATAAACAAGGCTGTAAACTATCTGTTGAAGTGGTTTAACAGGGGCCGAATTTTGTAGAGCCGATCAAATCCAGGGTCACCCTGAGGACGACAGTTCATTATCACTGAAGTGCATGAACCTCGAGATCTGCTCATATCGTGTCCTGGTCATGGAGGCAGAGAACGTAGGCAAATGGTGAATTGGGTCAGTGGACCAATATGACCGCAACTCACTCTTTTTAGTTATGCCCATGAGGAGGGATAGGCCCAGGAAGGTCTTAAATTCAGAGACCGTAATAAGTGACGATGAATTGACCAGAATACAAATTGCTTTGGTCCATGTCTATAGAGATCTTCCGTGAAAAACAGCGAATAAAAATCAAGTGATGTAAAATTAACTGTTTCCACTTGAATTCCGGGTTGGCCAATGAATGGGGGAAGTACGGGTGCTGCAGAAGTGTCGGGCTCCCAATTGGGATTGGCGAATGCAGCAGGAAGGGCACTATGGGCTAGATGGGCCTGTGTTTGTCTTCTTGGTGGCAGCAGGATACTACTCGTGCTAGCCACCTCGCCAGCTTGAATTGCACTTATGGGACTCGCCACGTCACCAAATGTTACTGCAGTGCTCGATGTACGACCAGGATGTAGTAGGCCGCTGGTGCTTGCCAGTTCACCAGAAGAATGAGCGGCACTAGTAATGGCTCTCTGCTCCATACGAGAGCCCTGCAGTTCTTGCACCTCAATGACAGCAAAAGAACGGGGTCGGGTACGCCTGACCTTGGCAGGGACCATAAGTCGCTGCTGTCTACAGGCTCGTATTCTGAGCCTGAATCTGACAGATGAGTGACTTCCTCTTCACTATCTGTCCTGCTCAGAAACGTGTAGGCATCTTCACTACTGTACCTTCGATTTGACATTTTGATCTCTAAATTTACTGGTACAGTAGTGAGACTCACAGGAAAAAAAGGTCCTGACTGTCAGCAACTGCTTCAAACGCTGCAAAAAAAAAAACTGTTAACATTCGCAGGGATCAGGCCTAACTCTGCGAACACTGCAGTTGTGTGTTGTGTTTTTTGTAAGTGACAGTGATCGATTGATACTGCACTTGGGTGGGCTGGGCTGGGCGGAGGGGCTAAACGCAGGTGCTAGCAGGTATCTCAGCTGATCCTGCTAACACTCCATTTTTGGGAACCCTAAACTGCTGGGGACTCTAGTAAAGATCTGATCAGATATCGATCCGTTCAGACACTATACTACTAAGGGAGGTGTATTGTGGGTGTTAGGGCTACTGGCACTAATCTGACGCTGCCTGGGACGATGCAGACACTATCTGACACTAAAACCGGGTGATCAGGGGTTTAAGCCTTTATTTAGGTAAAATATGGTGGGTGCCCTGACGCTATAAAAAATAAACTAGCTAACCAGCATCACCCGTGACACTTATACAGTGATCACTGGTGACGGGGTGATCAAGGGGTTAAACCTTGGTTAGGGGGGTCCCTAGACCTATCTGGGCCTACACGAAGTACCCTAACCTCTATTTTGTCACTAATGACACCAGTACAGTGATCAAAAAAATATATGAACACTGCACTGAGTAACAAAGTGACAGGCAGTGAAGGGGTTAACTGGGGGGGGTGATCAGGTGGTGGCAAGTGTACCTATGTGGACTGGTGTCAGTGTGGTGTTGGTGCACTGACTGAGATGTCTTCTCTCCTCTCTCTGGAACAAAAAGACTTACACTAGGAGAGATTACATCACTTCCCCTGCTGTGTTTACACTTACACATGCAGGGGAAGGATCTCATTCGTCAGGAGCGATCACCAGGTCCAGGCCAGATACCATTGGCCTGGGGATTGATCAGTTCTGGATCGAATCCGATCGTCGCGGCCCCCGAGGGGGCACATGCGCGACTGCGCGCCACTGCTGGTAGAGACCGGTAGTAACTGCGGCGGCTGATCCGGAACCGGTTAAAGCAGGGTTAGGTTATAAGAAAATATCCCAAGCTTTGAACATCTCATGGAGTACTGTTCAATCCATCATCTGAAAATGGAAAGAGTATAGCACAACTGCAAACCTACCAAGACATGGCCGTCCACCTAAACTGACAGGCCGGTGTTCTGCCAAGAAAGGTCCCCCATCGGATGGTGTCCGCCCTTTACTGCGCAGGTGCATTGCTTGCGCAGTACGGAGGACAAAGATGCCGAAAGTCTCCGAACATGAACAGCTGTTCATCAGCTGTACACGGCGCCTGAACAATTAACACTACATTGTGCCACACGCTCCCGCACGCTCCTGGTGCTCGTGCAACTCTGCAAGGGGCAGGTCCTTCAGTTGTTTAAACATGCCCTGCAAAGATCCTCCCCTTTGAGAAATACAAGCTCTGGCCATCTTCTGTATGCATCCGCCCCTACACCCGCCCCTTGCAGAGTTGTACGAGCATCGGGAGCGTGTGGCACAATGTAGTGTTAATTGCGCAGGTGCTGTGTACAGCTCATGAACAGCTGTTCATGTTCGGAGACTTTCGGCGTCTCCATTGTCCTCCATACTGCGCAAGCGCTGCACCTGTGCAGTACGGGGCGGACACTATCCGACAGGGGACATTTCTCGACAGGACACCGTGCAAGGAGAGCATCAATCAGAGAAGCAGCCAAGAGGCCTATGGTAACCCTGGAGGAGCTGCAGAGATCCACAGCTCAGGTGGGAGAATCTGTCCTTAGGACAACTATTAGTCGTGCACTCCACAAATTTGTGCCTTTATAAAAGAGTGGCAAGAAAAAAGCCATTGAAGGAAAGCCAGAAGAAGTCCCGTTTGCAGTTTGGGAGAAGCCATGTGGGGGATACAGCAAACATGTGGAAAAAAGGTGCTCTGGTCAGATGAGACCAAAATTTAACTTTTTGGTCTAAAAGCAAAATGCTATGTGTGGCAGAAAACTAACACTGCACATCACCCTGAACACACCATCTCCACCGTGAAACATGGTGGTGCCAGTATCATGTTGTGGGGATGCTTTTCTTCAGCAGGGACAGGGATGCTGGTCAGAGTTGATGGGAAGATGGATGGAGCAAAATACAGGGCAATCTTAGAAGAAAACCTGTTAGAGTCTGCAAAAGACTCGAGACTGGGGTGGAGGTTCACCTTCCAGCAGGAAAACGACCCCTACATTGGAATGGTTTAGATCAAAGTATATTCATGTGTTAGCATGGCCCAGTCAAAGTCCAGATCTAAATCCAATTGAGAATCTGTGTCAAGACTTGAAAATTGCTGTTCACAGACGCTCTCCATCCAATCTGACAGTTTGAGTTATTTTGCAAAAAATTTCACTTTCTACATGTGCAAAGCTGGTAGAGACATAGTCAAAAATCCTCGCAGCTGTAATTGCAGCGAAAGCTGGTTCTACAAATACCAATGCATGCCAAACTTTTCAGAAATGTATTTGTAAAACATTTTGAAAACCATTTATCATTTTCCTTCCACTTCACAATTATGTGCCACTTTGTGTTGGCCTATCACATAAAATCCCAATAAAATACATTGAAGTTTTTGGCTGTAACATGACAAAATGTGGAAAATTGCAAGGGGTTTGAAATTTTTTTTGTATTGTCAACTGTATGAGCTATGTTGTATTATACCTATAGCCTACATTCCTCTTCCCTTCTCCTGGTAGATATTGCAAATTCTATTGGTGTACCTGCTGGATAAGCCTGATTTACCTCTCCTTTTGATGGGAGACCTCAATTGTTATCTCCACCCTTTGCTAGATAAACACACCCCACCCGGTTGGGGAATTTGGACAGGGGCACAGTCATACAAGAGGTGGGTTGGAATTCTGGCGCATTAATTATCCCTAGGAAAAACAATTTTTCTGCTTTTCCAAGTCCCATATGTCCCTATCCCACATTGATATAGTCCTGGGTACCCCCTCCTTGCTCTCTTACATCTCGAAAATCTATCACCCTAGAGCAGTGATGGTGAACCTTTTTGAGCTCGAGTGCCCAAACCGTGACACAAAACCAACTTATTTCTTTCAAAGTGCTAACACAGAATTAAACCTGCCAGCGTCTCTGTACAGAGGATGGGACTGATCATCCCTCTGAATGAGCCCTAAGGGACCAAAAAGAATGCAGAATGCACTGTGCAATACACACTGACCTACCTGACATATGCACTGACCTACCTGACCATTACTCTCACCTACATGACACATGCACTGACATACCTGACCATTACAATCACCTACCTGACATGCACTGACCTACCTGACCATTGCACTCACCTACATGACACATGCACTCACCTACCTGACCATTGCACTCACCTACATGACACATGCAACTCACCTATCTGACCATTACACTTACTTACCTGACATATGCACTCACCTACATGACACATGCACTCACCTACCTGACACATGCTTCTTGCACTACTAACATTCCCCCCACACAGTAAAATGTAGATTGGAGGATCCATCCTCCTTACCTTTCCATGGCCTCATCGTCCAGCTATCCCCAGGCAGTATTGAAGGAATCCCCACCATCCAGCCGCTCCTTGATATCCCCGCTGCCTGGATGTCAGCTAGCAGCCATGGAAGATCCGCTCCGAGCCCTGCCCCATCCCCCTCTGCTTTTTCACAGGCTACACTAGGACAGACTGAACCAAAGTTGTCCTGGAACAGGGGGAGCTGGAATAGGGTACCTGCAGAAAGGAATCCCTGAATGTCTTACCAGAAGTGTAAGGGTCCGGGGGAGGCAATAACCTGCCGAACAGAGTCTGGATGGTGGAGGAAGAAGAATTTTACACCCCTCCTAAATGGCACACATGGAACAAGATGACTGGCTGCCCACCCCCCTCCCGACGTCACTGGCACTGATGCAAGGAAGGGAGCCGGCTCCTCCCTGCCTGCACCATCAGTGCAAGTGACAGCCTGGCTGGGGGATTCCCCTGGAGTGCCGACAGAGAGGGCTTGACATGCCAGCTGTGGCACGCATGCCATAGGTTCGCCATAACTGCCCTAGAGGGATATTAGACCATTCCCCATTGGTAATTCATCTTGTAGTGATGCCCAAGACCTCCTTATTGCCAGCCCCATGGAAGTTAAATGCCTTCTGGTTGAACCATTTTCGTTTCCATGATCCTGTACACCTATCCATAAAATAGTTTTTGGCAACAATCCAAGATCAAGGTGACTTGCTGCACAGTTGTGATGCTTTTAAAGCAGTCCTGCGGTGAGTATTTATCAACCAAGTCAGTGCAGTTAAAAAATACGCATGGGTTATGTGCAGATCTCGAGCAACAGGTACTCCAATTGGAACAAGCATTTATTGATGACCCTACAGACTCAACTAAGGGGTCTTGGTTATCGGCCCAGGATGCACTTAGCCATGTGGTCTCTTCCTCAGCAGATAAGAAATGCTTTTTTACGAAGCTGGCTTTCTATGAGGAAGAGGAACAAACTGGGAGGTTGCTTGCTAAAATTGCTAGATCCCAGCACTCGGGGAATACTATTGGTGCACTTAGAGATGAGAATGGTAGGCTTGTCAATACCCCTGACTATGACAGTATTAGTCTCACTCTGCACTAACATACAGTCAGGTCCATGAATATTGGGACATTGACACAAATTCGAATCTTTTTGGCTGTATACACCACCACAATGGATTTGAAATGAAACAAACAAGATGTGCTTTAACTGCAGACTTTCAGCTTTAATTTGAAACCAAAGGTAATGGGACAGATTAACAATCATCCATCAAACTTTCACTTTTTAATACTTGGTTGCAAATCCTTTGCAGTCAATTACAGCCTGAAGTCTGGAACGTATAGACATCACCAGACGCTGGGTTTCATCCCTGGTGATGCTCTGCCAGGCCTCTACTGCAACTGTCTTCAGTTCCTGCTTGTTCTTGGGGCATTTTCCCTTCAGTTTTGTCTTCAGGAAGTGAAATGCATGCTCAAACGGATTCAGGTCAGGTGATTGACTTGGCCATTGGATAACATTCCACTTCTTTCCCTTAAAAAAGTATTTGGCTGCTTTCACAGTATGCTTCAGGTCATTGTTCATCTGCACTGTGAAGCGCCGTCCAATGAGTTCTGAAGCATTTTGCTGAAATTGAGCAGACAATATTGCCCGAAACACTTCAGAATTCATCCTGCTGCTTTTGTCAGCAGTCACATCATCAATAAATACAGGAGAACCAGTTCCATTGGCAGCCATACACGCCCACGCCATGACACTTCCACCACCATGCTTCATTGATGAGGTGGTATTCTTTGGATCATGAGCAGTTCCTTTCCTTCTCCATACTCTTCTCTTCACTCTGGTACAAGTTGATCTTGGTCTCATCTGTCCATAGGATGTTGTTCCAGAACTGTGAAGGCTTTTTTAGATGTTTGGCAAACTCTAATCTGGCCTTCCTGTTTTTGAAGCTCACCAGTGGTTTACATCCTGTGGTGAACCCTCTGTATTCACTCTGGTGAAGTCTTCTTTTGATTGTTGACTTTGATTGTTGATTGTACACACATACACCTACCTCCTGGAGAGAGTTCTTGATCTGGCCAACTGTTGTGAAGGGTGTTTTCTTCACCAGGGAAAGAATTCTTCGGTCATCCACGACAATTGTTTTCCATGGTCTTCCGGGTCTTTTGGTGTTGCTGAGCTCACCGGTGCATTCTTTCTTTTTAAGGATGTTCCAAACAGTTGATTTGCCCACACCTAATGTTTTTGCTATCTCTCTGATAGGTTTGTTTTGTTTTTTTCAGCCTAATGATGGCTTGTGTCACTGATAGTGACAGCTCTTTGGATTTCATGTTGAGAGTTGACAGCAACAGATTCCAAATGCAAATAGCACACTTGAAATGAACTCTGGACCTTGTATCTGCTCCTTGTAAATGGGATAATGAGGGAATTACACGCACCTGGCCATGGAACAGCTGAGCAGCCAATTGTCCCATTATTTTTGGTCCCCTAAAAAGTTGGAGGCACATATACAAACTGTTGTAATTCCTACACCGTTCACCTGATTTGGATGTAAATACCCTCAAATTAAAGCTGAAAGTCTGCAGTTAAAGCACATCTTGTTCGTTTCATTTCAAATCCATTGTGGTGTATAGAGCCAAACAGATTAGAATTGTGTTGATGTCCCAATATTTATGGACCTGACTGCATTTCAATCAAAACAGGGCTGTATAGGGGAAGATATTGTGGAATACCTAAACAGTATTTGCTTACCAGAACTCTCTGCCGCTAACAGGAAAATGCTTGACTCTCTGCTTACCCTGGAGGAGCTGCAGCAGGCGACAGCTTCATTCCCCAATTGTAAGGCTCCAGGTGATGATGATCTGCCGATGGAGACATACAAACTGTATGGGGAACAGATCTAGCCGTTTATGCTAAAGGTGTTCAATGCTGCTATGCAGCATGGTGCTTTACCGTACTTTATGACCAAAGCTAATATAATACTTCTATTGAAACCGGGTAAGGACCCCACAGATCCTGGTTCGTATAGATGGATCTCCTTACTTCAGAGCGACATAAAAATCCTTGCAAAGGTGCTAGAGCTATGCCTCAATAAAGCTATCTCCACGATTGTCCGCCCAGACCAATCTGGCTTCATGCCACAAAAGTCAATGAGTGTTACTCTGTGCAGACTGTTCCTTTAATATGCAGGCCAGAACAGATAATATGGGCAGCAGAGCACTATTGTTCCTAGATGCGGCCAAGGACTTTGATAGTGTGAAATGGCCCTTTCTTTGGGCTGTCCCATCTAAATTTGGCTTTGGCCCTGTCTTCATGTCCTGGGTCTAACTATTATATAGTCAACCAATGGCTGCCATTCGGGAGGCTGACAGGATCTCCCCCTCATTCTCCCTGGATAGAGGCACTCGTCAGGGATGTTCCCTGTCGTCATTATTATTTGCATTAGCGATTGAACCCTGGCTGCATCCATCAGACAAAACCCTGATATAATAGGCTTCCAATTTGGTGAGCTGCAGGAGAAAGTCATGCTTTATGCAGACGATACTATGTTGCTATTAGGAGACACCCTGCGCTCACTGGAGGCGGCATTGAGTAACATCGCTAAATTTGGGGACTTTTCAGGTCTGCTTATTAATTGGGATAAGTCTGCATTGATGCCCCTAGACGACCCCTTAAGAGTAATTACCCCTGCTTGCTTAGTGCCTGTCACATTTACTTTTAAATACTTAGGCATCCAGATCACCCCGCAACCGGGGGACTTTTGTCACTTAAACACTGCGCCATTACTAGGCCGTTTTAAGGACGAGATAAAAATATGGATCAAACTCTGGCTATCCTTAGCAGGGAAAGTAAATCTAGTGAAAATTATCTTTATGCCCCAGCTATTGTATTTTTTACACAATACACCTATAGTGATACCGTTAAGTATCTTCAATGAGGTGAACTTCATCTTTAGAAGCTTGCTATGGCATAATAAGACACCTAGAGTAAGACTGGAACACTTCCAAAGATTGAAGGATGCTGGAGGTTTGGCTATGCCAAACCCCTGGCTGTACTATGTAACGGCACAATTGCAACACCTCTGCAGGGGCCTGGCTCACACCAATAGGGAACTTAATCAATCTGGCCTAGATTCCACTTTATGCATTTTGTTATACACGTCAAAGGTGCCTGACTTGCCTGCTGGCCTAGAGGCGGAGACTTTTGCCAAATCTAATCATGTTGCCTACATACCCCCTTATCCAAAAGATTTGGAATAAGGCTAAACAACAGCAGGTTAATGGATTCACTAGTTTCAGCCCCATATGGCACAATAATCATTATCCGGAGCTATCTAAACTACAACAGGCCTCTAGGTGGCGTAAGTGGGGTGTCGCTCACCACCTCACATCTTTAGAAACTATGTTGATTTGAGGAATTAAGCGGGGGCGTGACCGGATGTGTAGTGTGTGGAGGGTGATGAGCAGCTGTAGGGAGTGAGAGGATGCTGTGTGATCTCCCTTAACCTCCCCTGAAAGGCACGTCTATGGTGGCAGGACTTGGGATAGAGATTGCTGAGGACCCGGGCGCTGTGTAAGCCATCCCTCTGAGTGGAGCTGAAGGAGGTGTCAGGCACACTCATCGGAGACATCCTGGAGCCTTACCAGAACCTACGAATGTTCCCGAGATACCAAGCGATCCCGAGTTATCCTGAGCCAACCTGGGTGAGCGGCTGGGAGTGACGTCACAAGCTGCGTGCTGCTTGAGAGGAATCTCGAGTGAAGCGGGTATTGGTCGGTACCTGGTCGTTCTAAAGGAAAGCAGCGGTGGTCCCCTAGGGGAGCTGAAAGTGCGGGGACAGCTCTGGTTGCAGGGGGGTAAAACACTGTGCCATTGGGGGAGAGAGTAGCCCAGCGGTACCCTCCTGGTGAAAGGGTCAGGAGAAGGATGGAACATTAGGAGACCTGGATACTGAACTCTCTAACTTTGCCTAACTGTCAAAAGATAAGGACACGTGAGTAAAGGGGAGATGTGTGTGTCATATTCTGCCATATGCTGCTAAATGCTGTTCCAGTAACTCCAGAAACTGCGTATGGATATTGGCTATGGATATATATTGCTAAACACTCACCCAGCTATTTGTTTTTTTTTGTTTTTTTTCTGTTTTTTTGGGGGGGTTTCCTGGTCAGCCCAGTGGAGGGTAACAACTAAAATACCCTCAAGGAGGAATCTGTGAGCCTCTTAATTATTGCTCACCAGGAACTCTTCTTAAGCCCACTGCTATTTGGAGAATATAGGATGCAGCACCTACTGTCCTCTAAGGATAAAAACTCTCAGCAAATGGCAGCAGCTGCAGCAGCCTCAAAACTAGAACAATACGCACATACAGTCACAGATCACAGTCCAAAGTACATCAGGAGAAAAAGAAATAACCCCTCAAAAATTGGTGGGACTTTGAAGGCAAAAAAGTAGTAAAAACAATTTTATTGATACAAATATACAAAAATACACATAGGAAAAAATATGATACAATAACATTGAATAAACCAAGGAGTGGTAAAAAGAGGAATATACTGATGTAGAGTTCGAATGTATATTCGTGTAGTCTTCCACCTGAGCCTACGCGTTTCGGGACTACCCATAGAGTCCCTTCATCAGGGGCAATTTGTAGGAGGAATTACACTACATAATGAAATATAAATTGACGTAATTAGAAATCATATATAGTGTACACATTGCCTGCATCCTAAACCATTCTGTACAGCTTGACATCAAAAACAGAAAAAACGATAAAAATAAATTACATAAAAATAAATTACATAAAAGATGATACACATACCCAAGTATATTCAGGGAAGAAGGCTCACTGTCAAAGTCTCAGAGGTAAGTACGAACAGAGCGCCACAAGAATCCAGAGAGGAAACGGGCGTATATCTGGCCCCGCCTTATCCACACTGGTCCCACCGTGTAGCCCCAGGGGAGCGAGCTCAAGAGGGGCAGCACTATCCCGGTGGGATCCAAAAAAGGAGAACCAAGAGGGGATTATCTGAAACACAAAAAAGACCCAAATAGGCTGATGTCCCTCTAGACAAGGAGAAAGATCTATATTCATGATCGCCACCGCATGGACGCAGGGCCACGATGTTCACCGTGCAGATCTGCGTCCAGGCAGGGCGTAAAAATGAAAAAAAAAAAAATGAAAAAAATGGAAAAAATGAAAAAAATCTAATGTATGTAGCTTACCCTAGTGCTGGTTTAGAAAGGATTTCATTGAGGGATATAGGCGGGTACCCCCAAAATACCGGCAGGGGAGCGGGGGCCCCCTTAAAAGCACAAGCAGCTCCGAAGGTTGCAGGGGATAACAACTTCCTACACAGGCAGAATCTATAATATGATACAAAAAAGAAGAGACCTGATCACACAGGCTAGAATGGAAATACCCTCTATGTGTTGCAATATATGGTATATATTGCATAAAAACTCCATCAAAAAAGGCAAAACAGAGAGCCTGCAACATGTTGGAGTTACCAGTCAAATAAGAACAAAGAGAAGGGACGAAAGGCAGCCTTACCATGTGAGTAGTGGGGCTGCACTACAGTGTGTTAGGGAGCTTGGTTCGTCTAGTCTGTAACCACCGCCGCCGAGCAGGACAATGACACTGACTCGGCGTTCGGTGGCTTAATATGGAGGAAGAGGAGGACAGGTGCGGCGCTGATTGGCGTGCAAATTCCGCCCATCATAACGCCGCTCCGGTGAGAAGATAGAAGCCATGGCAGCCACATGATGCCGCTCCGCCTGAGAGAAGGAGGAGATGGGAGTCATGGTAACCACATGACGCCGCTCCGCCTGAGAGAAGGAGGAGACGGGAGTCATGGTAACCTCATGACGCCGCTCCACCTGGGGGAAAAGATAAATGAAAAAGCTAAAACTCCAGCAAGGGAGCGTCCTATGTTCTGGCATTCTACTGAAGCTTCGTGATAGTGCCATAGAAAAATATCTATACAGGCTTGACACTTTGTCATAGAGAAACTCTATACAGGCTAAACACTCATAAGTGGGGAATATATAGCAGCCTAAATATCACGGCCTTCGCCAATGGAAGGGCAGCAAAAATAGGGGATTGCAGATGCAGCTCCAGGGTGCTAGATAAAGCAGCAAGTAAATAAATACAAAGAAAAAGTGTGAAAAATGACACAGGAATGACTAGAATGATAATTAAACCCACCAAAATAATGCGTAATCACAACTTTATACCCACAAATGATTACTCCTAGACCCCAGCGGGGTAGGGGGGACCCTGAGCAACAACTGCACGGTGCCCCCCCACAGCGGACTGTGGGAGGGGTCATGCAGCTGCCGCCCACCGACGCAAAAAGGCGACCGGGTCCGCAGGAAAGAACAGGCAGCAAAATTGCTGTCCATCACCCCGCGGCATGCACCGGGCGTCTACCAAAAGGCCCCCTAAAGGGGATCATGAATCCCGGGAGGCCCCCGTGCGCCGGGCGGGACAAAGAGGGGCCAGAGGACTGGGATGGAATGGTACTCCTCGAGTGAGACCGACAGTGTGCCTCAATACATGACAGTATACCTATATACACAAGACTATAGTGGAAAAACAAAAATAAGACAAAAACATAACATAATAGGAGGATAGCCAATCATAGAAGAAAACACATGTCCAGAGAAAGATTGGTTTAATAAACAGTTGAGCGATCGCCCAGACATCGAACAAAAAACCCCCACTGAATAGTGTAAACCAGGAAGCATGAAAGAGGGGGAAACCCAGATGGCGTGAGGCTTTCAAAAATTGGGGACCTTATAATTCTTTTTCACAAACCCCAGAGGAAAAACCCTCTAAGAAGGGTCTATAGCTCAAATGATCGTTTAGCCCGGGGGGTGAGGTGGCAGAAAGGTCCATGATCCAACGGGCTTCTCGCTGTAACAGGGCCTTGTTCCAATCCCCACCCCTCGGGCTGGGATGGACCCTATCCAGGATTAGAAAATAAATATTGGGGAAATTGCCATGATGTTCATTGACAACATGTCTCCCCAATGGGACGTCGGGATTTGCTTTCCTCATGGCATTGATATGTCGTGAGGCTCGCAATGAGAATTTTTGTTTCGTCT
This sequence comes from Aquarana catesbeiana, assembly GCF_042186555.1. NCBI lineage: Eukaryota > Metazoa > Chordata > Amphibia > Anura > Ranidae > Aquarana > Aquarana catesbeiana. The sequence goes on from NC_133335.1 coordinate 108,553,885, forward strand.
TACCTACATAAAATTGTTGACATTGGCAAACTAAAAGGTATACCACACCCTCAGTCTTACAGTTTGAAAAATACCATGGTCTATATGGGCGCCCATTCGGAAGAGTCAAGTTCTGTCTTGTATTCATAAATCTGCATATGGAGCATCCTCCGCAGGAGAAGGTCCCAAACCTTTTGCAGGGATCACCACGAGATTCGCCGACAAATTCACTGTGGACCAAGTGGTCACGCAGGGAACTAGTACGTCGGTAGGTGATTGCTGGTCGTGCGGGTAAATAAGGACGTAGGGTGGGGTCGGAATACAGAAGGTGCCAATGTTTATTGAAGATCGATTTGACAGACTCATGTTGGTTAGTAAACCTCATGATCATCCTGGTAGTGGGGTCCGTTTCTGTTTTCTTTTGATGGCTAAAAAGTAGTTCCCGTCGTGTTCGATTATTGGCACGTTTATAGGCTTTTTTTAGCAGAGAGTGGGAATAGCCCCTCGAGAAGCCTGTCTCTGAGTGCGGCAGCTTCAATCAAATATGTCTGCTGATCCGAACAATTCCGTCTCAGCCTCAAATAATGGCTGTAGGGAATCGCTTGGAGTAATGGTTGGGGGTGGGAGCTGGAGGCATGTAATATGGTGTTGCCCGCGGTGGGTTTACGAAAGAGGCCACTAGAAAGGGTCCCCTCAGGGTTCTTACTGATAGTAGTATCCAAAAACGTGATGCTATGTTGGCTATGGGTCACGGTGAACTTTGAATTGAAGGTGTTATGCTGTATCAATTTGATGCATTCGTTCAGTTCCCCTTCGGAGCCCTCCCACAACACCAAAATATCGTCTATAAAGCGGTACCACGCCGCTATATATCGGGTGTGGGACTTGAAAGACTCATCTGAAAGAAATGACTGCTCCCATTCCCCCAGGTACAGGTTGGCGTAGGACGGGGCACAGGAAGTCCCCATCGCGACGCCGTGTACCTGGAGGAAATGGGAGCCGTCAAACGAGAAGATGTTATGGTGAAGAATAAACTCCAAGGCCATAACAATAAATTTGCATAATTTTTTATCGTCTCTGTGTGTTTGGGTGATGAAATGTCTGACCACGGCCAGCCCCAAGTGATGGGGTATAGAGCTATAGAGGGCCTCGACGTCGATCGCCACCAACAGGGACTGTGGTGAAACATGTAGATCCTCTAAAGATTGTAACAGATGGATAGTGTCGCGTACGTATGAAGGCAGATTTTCGACAAACGGTTTAAGATGGGAGTCTACAAAAAGGCTCAGATGTTCCGTGATGGCCCCATTCCCGGACACTATGGGTCTCCCTGGGGGTGTCTGGCAGTTTTTATGGACTTTAGGTAGACAATAGAAGGTTGGGATTCTGGGAAACTTGATACGTAAAAATTCCCAGATGTCCTGGTTAATAATTCCTTGTGAAAAAGCACCGTCGACCAACACGTAAAATTGGATCTCAAATTTGGCGATACTGGCCTTCGAAATGGGTCTGTACCAGTCCCGGTTGGCCAGAACTTTATGGCACATAGTTTTGTATTGCTCATTTGACATGATCACAATATTTCCGCCCTTGTCAGAGGGCTTAATGACAAGGGACTGGCATTTTTTAAGATTATTGAGGGCAAGCAATTCAGAAGGAGTTAAATTACCGGTCTTTTTATGTATTTTTAGTTTTTTGATTTCAGATGTGACAGTGGTCACAAAGGACATCAAATTGGAGTTAGAACTGAGGGGAGGAAATTTGTCCGATTTATTCTTCAACTTCTTAACGTGGGGTAGAGTGGTTGGTTCAGTGGGTTTGTTGTAGAGGAGAGAGTCTAAATCAATAGAGTCAATAAGGTCAGAAGAGTCCTCTTCCTCTAACAAAGACAACAGCACATCAAGATCCTTGTCGTGTTGTGCATCAGCGGTTACCGATTTACTTTTGGCCTTAGAATACATACTTTTCAACAATAACTTACGGGCAAATAGGTTCAAATCTTTAATAGCTTCGAAAATGTCAAGATTAGAGTTCGGACAAAAGCTCAGACCCCTAGACAAGAGGGACTTTTCTTCCTCTGACAGGATATAGCTAGATAAATTGATGATATTTCTATCATCAACACTAGTGGTGCTTGTCTGTGTGAGTTTTACGTTTTTAAATTGGGAGTTGTATCCTGTGGAAAAAATCGGCTTTGGCCTACCTCCAACTTGGATGCTGAGCTCACACTCGATTGAGAAAGCTGAACCCCCGCAAATGAAGAAGAAGCAGAGTTACCACCGGAAGTACCTAAAGGAGGAAAAGGACCCTCACCACGTGCACCATAATTACCCGACGTGCATGAAGCAGGTGTAACAGCAGAAGCAGGGTGCTCAGGGATGTGTTTCTTATGTGCATTACCATCTTCTCCAGACAGAGGACAGACCCGTAGTTTAGCTCTCGATAAAGAGATTGATAGTATATATTCAAAACTACAAACGTTTAAAAGCCTTCCCTCTTTAAAAGAACACGAAGAAAGAATTAAAACCCACTTAGACCAAATCACTACTGAAACCCTCAGAAAGAAAGATAAGAAATTCTGGCGCGACAAATTGTCATTTCAGGAAGGGAAAGCGTATAAGTGGACCCAAAATAATTACACTTCTAACTTTGAAAGTAAAGGTCTAACAAAATCCACCATGGAAAGGGGCTCAGACTCATCTATTAATTCTTCTATCTCTGCTTCCTCCTCTTCTCGCAATCGTAACAGGAACAGGCAAAACAAGCCTAAACGTCCTCTGTCTGGAGAAGATGGTAATGCACATAAGAAACACATCCCTGAGCACCCTGCTTCTGCTGTTCCAACTGCTTCATGCACGTCGGGTAATTATGGTGCACGTGGTGAGGGTCCTTTTCTTCCTTTAGGTACTTCCGGTGGTAACTCTGCTTCTTCTTCACTTGCGGGGGTTCAGCTTTCTCAATCGAGTGTGAGCTCAGCATCCAAGTTAGAGGTAGGCCAAAGCCGATTTTTTCCACAGGATACAACTCCCAATTTAAAAACGTAAAACTCACACAGACAAGCACCACTAGTGTTGATAGAAATATCATCAATTTATCTAGCTATATCCTGTCAGAGGAAGAAAAGTCCCTCTTGTCTAGGGGTCTGAGCTTTTGTCCGAACTCTAATCTTGACATTTTCGAAGCTATTAAAGATTTGAACCTATTTGCCCGTAAGTTATTGTTGAAAAGTATGTATTCTAAGGTCAAAAGTAAATCGGTAACCGCTGATGCACAACACGACAAGGATCTTGATGTGCTGTTGTCTTTGTTAGAGGAAGAGGACTCTTCTGACCTTATTGACTCTATTGATTTAGACTCTCTCCTCTACAACAAACCCACTGAACCAACCACTCTACCCTGCGTTAAGAAGTTGAAGAATAAATCGGACAAATTTCCTCCCCTCAGTTCTAACTCCAATTTGATGTCCTTTGTGACCACTGTCACATCTGAAATCAAAAAACTAAAAATACATAAAAAGACTGGTAATTTAACTCCTTCTGAATTGCTTGCCCTCAATAATCTTAAAAAATGCCAGTCCCTTGTCATTAAGCCCTCTGACAAGGGCGGAAATATTGTGACCATGTCAAATGAGCAATACAAAACTATGTGCCATAAAGTTCTGGCCAACCGGGATTGGTACAGACCCATTTCGAAGGCCAGTATCGCCAAATTTGAGATCCAATTTTACGCGTTGGTCGATGGTGCTTTTTCACAAGGAATTATTAACCAGGACATCTGGGAATTTTTACGTATAAAGTTTCCCAGAATCCCAACCTTCTATCGTCTACCTAAAGTCCATAAAAACTGCCAGACACCCCCAGGGAGACCCATAGTGTCCGGGAATGGGGCCATCACGGAACATCTGAGCCTTTTTGTAGACTCCCATCTTAAACCGTTTGTCGAAAATCTGCCTTCATACGTACGCGACACTATCCATCTGTTACAATCTTTAGAGGATCTACATGTTTCACCACAGTCCCTGTTGGTGGTGATCGACGTCGAGGCCCTCTATAGCTCTATACCCCATCACTTGGGGCTGGCTGTGGTCAGACATTTCATCACCCAAACACATAGAGACGATAAAAAATTATGTGAATTTATTGTTATGGCCTTGGAATTTATTCTTCACCATAACATCTTCTCGTTTGACGGCTCCCATTTCCTCCAGGTACACGGCGTCGCGATGGGGACTTCCTGTGCCCCGTCCTATGCCAACCTGTACCTGGGGGAATGGGAGCAGTCATTTCTTTCAGATGAGTCTTTCAAGTCCCACACCCGATATATAGCGGCGTGGTACCGCTTTATAGACGATATTTTGGTGTTGTGGGAGGGCTCCGAAGGGAAACTGAACGAATGCATCAAATTGATGCAGCATAACACTTTCAATTTAAAGTTCACCGTGACCCATAGCCAACATAGCATCACGTTTTTGGATACTACTATCAGTAAGAACCCTGAGGGGACCCTTTCTAGTGGCCTCTTTTGTAAACCCACCGCGGGCAACACCATATTACATGCCTCCAGCTCCCACTCCCAACCATTACTCCAAGCGATTCCCTACAGCCAATATTTGAGGCTGAGACGGAATTGTCCGGATCAGCAGACATATTTGATTGAAGCTGCCGCACTCAGAGACAGGCTTCTCTTGAGGGGCTATTCCCACTCTCTGCTAAAAAAAGCCTATAAACGTGCCAATAATCAAACACGACGGGAACTACTTTTTAGCCATCAAAAGAAAACAGAAACGGACCCCACTACCAGGATGATCATGAGGTTTACTAACCAACATGAGTCTGTCAAATCGATCTTCAATAAACATTGGCACCTTCTGTATTCCGACCCCACCCTACGTCCTTATTTACCCGCACGACCAGCAATCACCTACCGACGTACTAGTTCCCTGCGTGACCACTTGGTCCACAGCGAATTTGTCGGCGAATCTCGTGGTGATCCCTGCAAAAGGTTTGGGACCTTCTCCTGCGGAGGATGTTCCATATGCAGATTCATGAATACAAGACAGAACTTGACTCTTCCGAATGGGCGCCCATATAGACCATGGTATTTTTCAAACTGTAAGACTGAGGGTGTGGTATACCTTTTAGTTTGCCAATGTCAACAATTTTATGTAGGTAAGACGAAACAAAAATTCTCATTGCGAGCCTCACGACATATCAATGCCATGAGGAAAGCAAATCCCGACGTCCCATTGGGGAGACATGTTGTCAATGAACATCATGGCAATTTCCCCAATATTTATTTTCTAATCCTGGATAGGGTCCATCCCAGCCCGAGGGGTGGGGATTGGAACAAGGCCCTGTTACAGCGAGAAGCCCGCTGTGGGGGGGCGCCGTGCAGTTGTTGCTCAGGGTCCCCCCTACCCCGCTGGGGTCTAGGAGTAATCATTTGTGGGTATAAAGTTGTGATTACGCATTATTTTGGTGGGTTTAATTATCATTCTAGTCATTCCTGTGTCATTTTTCACACTTTTTCTTTGTATTTATTTACTTGCTGCTTTATCTAGCACCCTGGAGCTGCATCTGCAATCCCCTATTTTTGCTGCCCTTCCATTGGCGAAGGCCGTGATATTTAGGCTGCTATATATTCCCCACTTATGAGTGTTTAGCCTGTATAGAGTTTCTCTATGACAAAGTGTCAAGCCTGTATAGATATTTTTCTATGGCACTATCACGAAGCTTCAGTAGAATGCCAGAACATAGGACGCTCCCTTGCTGGAGTTTTAGCTTTTTCATTTATTTTTTCCCCCAGGCAGAGCGGCGTCATGAGGTTACCATGACTCCCGTCTCCTCCTTCTCTCAGGCGGAGCGGCGTCATGTGGTTACCATGACTCCCATCTCCTCTTTCTCTCAGGCGGAGCGGCGTCATGTGGTTACCATGACTCCCATCTCCTCCTTCTCTCAGGCGGAGCGGCATCATGTGGCTGCCATGGCTTCTATCTTCTCACCGGAGCGGCGTTATGATGGGCGGAATTTGCACGCCAATCAGCGCCGCACCTGTCCTCCTCTTCCTCCATATTAAGCCACCGAACGCCGAGTCAGTGTCATTGTCCTGCTCGGCGGCGGTGGTTACAGACTAGACGAACCAAGCTCCCTAACACACTGTAGTGCAGCCCCACTACTCACATGGTAAGGCTGCCTTTCGTCCCTTCTCTTTGTTCTTATTTGACTGGTAACTCCAACATGTTGCAGGCTCTCTGTTTTGCCTTTTTTGATGGAGTTTTTATGCAATATATACTATATATTGCAACACATAGAGGGTATTTCCATTCTAGCCTGTGTGATCAGGTCTCTTCTTTTTTGTATCATATTATAGATTCTGCCTGTGTAGGAAGTTGTTATCCCCTGCAACTTTCGGAGCTGCTTGTGCTTTTAAGGGGGCCCCCGCTCCCCTGCCGGTATTTTGGGGGTACCCGCCTATATCCCTCAATGAAATCCTTTCTAAACCAGCACTAGGGTAAGCTACATACATTAGATTTTTTTCATTTTTTTCATTTTTTTTTTTTCATTTTTACGCCCTGCCTGGACGCAGATCCGCACGGCGAACATTGTGGCCCTGCGTCCATGCGGTGGCGATCATGAATATAGATCTTTCTCCTTGTCTAGAGGGACATCAGCCTATTTGGGTCTTTTTTGTGTTTCAGATAATCCCCTCTTGGTTCTCCTTTTTTGGATCCCACCGGGATAGTGCTGCCCCTCTTGAGCTCGCTCCCCTGGGGCTACACGGTGGGACCAGTGTGGATAAGGCGGGGCCAGATATACGCCCGTTTCCTCTCTGGATTCTTGTGGCGCTCTGTTCGTACTTACCTCTGAGACTTTGACAGTGAGCCTTCTTCCCTGAATATACTTGGGTATGTGTATCATCTTTATCGTTTTTTCTGTTTTTGATGTCAAGCTGTACAGAATGGTTTAGGATGCAGACAATGTGTACAATATATATGATTTCTAATTACGTCAATTTATATTTCATTATGTAGTGTAATTCCTCCTACAAATTGCCCCTGATGAAGGGACTCTATGGGTAGTCCCGAAACGCGTAGGCTCAGGTGGAAGACTACACAAATATACATTCGAACTCTACATCAGTATATTCCTCTTTTTACCACTCCTTGGTTTATTCAATGTTATTGTATCATATTTTTTCCTATGTGTATTTTTGTATATTTTTATCAATAAAATTGTTTTAACTACTTTTTTGCCTTCAAAGTCCCACCAATTTTTGAGGGGTTATTTCTTTTTCTCCTTATACAAGGGATGGTGGCAACCTATATGACTTACTTGGATGGTACTCCCTTTTTTATATCAAAGTACATCAGGGGGGCTCATCAGATAGAAAAAAACAGGGTCAGGGCCAGGTAATTGGTACAACACCGCCGGCCCTGCCAGTAAAAACACAGAGTAATAAAAGCTTGGGGTCAAGTGAACAAAATACAAACACAGATGTAATGGCTGAGTCTAGCTTACCCCTACAGAAATAACCTACATTGAAGGACGTATTTAAGGCAGATCCGCTGTAACGGATCGCTTAAAGATCTTTGTGATCAAATGAAGGGAGTAAAAGATGATCTGATTCTGGTCAGACAGGACTTACAAAAAACAGCAGAGAGAACAACTGCCTTGGAAGGAAGGATTAGTCAGCTAGAAGATGATATATCTCCACTAATAAAAGAAATGAAAAGTATGAAGGAACAGATATTCAGACATGCGTCCAAAATGGAGGAGATGGAGAATAGGCTGCGAAGGGACAATGTGAGGATGGTGGGCCTACCTGATAAGAGTGAGGGCGCCAAACCTATAGAATTTCTAGAGAAGTGGCTGGTTGAACTTTTTGGAAAAGAGTCGTTTTCAACAATGTTTTCTATTGAAAGAGCACACAGAGTACCCTTTAGGCCTCCCCCAGCAGGAGGTTTCCCTAGACCGTTACTGATGAAGTTTCTTAACTATAAGGATAAAGTGTCATTGTTGCGGAAAGCAAAGGAGGCGGGAAATGTCTTTTTTAATGGTTTCAAAATATCATTCTATTCGGACTTTTCGCCGGATCTTCAGAGACGCAGAGCAGAGTTTATACAGAACAAGCACACTTTACAAAAATTCAAGGTGTCTTATGCCCTTCTCTACCCGGCAAGGCTACGTGTAACTGCACTGGGGGGAACCCAGATTTTTGAATCCCCGGCCGGGGTGGAGAGGTGGTTGGAAAAAAATAAGGAGAAACTTTAGACAACCTGATTCAGGGAGGGAGGGTGAATTAATGTACAGGATGTATTGTCTGAAAAGGGGTTCTCTTTTTTTTTTTTTTTTTGGGGGGGACGGGGGGGAGAATAGATACACACAGCAGTTGTATGGGGTAGGATGGAATGAATATGGGATTAAATATGAGGTACAGGTGGTGTGGGATACGGTCACTCAAAAGCCCCTTGGGGTCACCTAGTTAGGTGGTGGGGGGATGGTGGGAGGGGGGAGGTATTACAGGAATTGTTCAAGTAGTAACAATAGGGAAGTGTGGTTTAATGGAGGTAACAACACGAAGAAATATTATAGGAAATTACACTTGCTGGTTGCAAGATAATGCACAAGGTAACGATCATGGGTATAGAAAAAAGGTGTTTGTAACTCACATTAAAGTATTTTGTAAAGGATATTTACTTAAGGTGGTTATGCTGGTTTTGCTGTTTAAAATTACTAAAGATAACAGAAAAAATATTGGGCTATGGGGATCACAATCCAGAATAGTGGGTATTAGAGTGGTGTTAAAATATGAACTAGATATTAATTTAGTTTTATATAGATATGCTCTACAGTTCGGTATATATTTCCTGTCTTTATATGCTAGTTAAAACACTTAATATTGGCTCCTGGAACGTTAGGGGGCTGGGAACATCGGCCAAAAAAGTGGTAGTATTCTCCATGCTAGAGAGAGATGGAGTAGAGCTTGCCTGTCTGCAGGAAACACACCTAACTAAACACACAGCCCAGCAATTACAGAATAAAAAATACCAATGTCAGTACCACTCGGTCTACTCTTCCTATAGCAGGGGGGTAAGTGTCATGGTGAGAACAGGGATGAATTTTTCCTGTAGACAGAGCAGCATAGACGAGATGGGCTGATATATTTTTTTATATTGTTTAATTGATAATAGTATGTATATTGTGGCAAATATTTATATCCCTCCACCTTTTAAAATAGATGTTATGCTAAGACTAAATGAATTCCTGCTAGGCAAAGAAGAGGTACTGATTATAATAATAGGAGACCTCAATGAGATTCTAGACAGAAAGCTGGATAGGCTCCCTGTGCGGATCCCTTCAGAGCCCGTAAAGAAGTCCCAGCTGAGCCAATTTTTTGGACGAAATAGGGCTAATAGATCCGTGGAGAGCGCGGAATCTGGGAGTTCTGCAAAATTCTTGATACTCAGCCTCATATTCCACGCTCTCCAGGATAGATATGGCCTTGGGAAATGGCAGAGCCCTACAGATTATAGAAGAAATTATATACTGGCCAAGAGGGATATCAGACCACTCCCCAATAGTGATTACATTGAAATTAGGGGGGAGAAGAACCCAGAAAGAATGGAAAATAAATCCATATTGGTTCTTAAAAAAACTGACGGGGTCCTCCCTAAACTGAGGGAAATTGTAGAATTTAATGTTGGTACGGCGTCGAATGGGATACTATGGGATACTCTAAAGGCATTTCTTAGAGGGATTCTGATACAGCAGGTTGCCAAATATAATAAAGGATACTAGGGTCTGGGAGGAAAAAATTTGAAGGGAGGTGCTAGAGGCCGAAAATAATTATATAATAGACCCAACACCTAAGAGGGAAACAATTTGGTTAGAGAAACAACAAGAGTATAAGATAGCAATTATGCAGAATGTTCAGACTAAACGACTCCTTCAGCAACAGTCCTCTTTTGCAGAGGGCGAAAGTGTAGGAAAGATGCTGGCGCAATTGGTAAAATCCAGTTCGCCACCATCTATCATCCTTACCATTAGGTCCACAGGAGGAGTGATAACATCAAATACTACAGAGATAGTTCAAACATTTGGGAGTTATAAAAATCTTTATACTGCTCAGAAAAGGGGAATGGAGGGCGCGATGGAGGATTTCCTAGGGAACCTGAAAATTCCAGGCATTATGCAGGAGGAAAGAGATGAGTTGGAAACTCCAATAACCCTTGTAGAACTCCAAAAGGCAGTAGCTAGTATGGCAAACCAAAAATCCCCAGGTCCAGATGGACTCCCAGTTAAGGTGTACAAATATTATGGGGATATTCTACTCCCGGAGTTGCTAAAAGCTTTGGAGGGGGCAACCAGGGAGGGAAGATTGCCAGCATCAATGTTAGAGGCAACCATCATAGTCCTACAGAAAGAAGGGAAGGATCCTTTAGATGTAGCCGCATATAGGCCAATCTCTCTCCTATGCTCCGACGCCAAAATTTTGGCCAAGATCCTGGCAGCCAGGTTGAATAGAATTATCCCCAATCTGATTCATCCAGATCAGGCGGGATTCATAGCTAATAGATCCACAAGTACAAATATTAGAAGGACATTTTTAAACCTACAGGCTCCAACGGAGAACGAGGGATCAAGAGCCATATTGTCACTGGATGTGACTAAAGCTTTTGATTGTGTGGAGTGGGGATATATTTGGCGTGTGTTGGGGAAATTTGGATTTGGTCCCTCTTTCACTGGGCGGATTAAAATGCTTTATGATAGGCCCAGTGCAAGACTTTTAATTAATAATGAACTTTCTGATAAGATAGAACTGGTGAGGGGGACAATACAGGGGTGCCCATTGTCACCCCTGCTCTTTGCTTTAGCAATGGAACCCCTGGCTATCTCTATAAGATCGAGCCCCGAGATAATGGGCTTTAAGAGGAAGTCGGGTGAAGAAAGAGTTGCGTTGTACGCGGATTACATTTTGCTCTTCCTGGGAGATACGGGTCACTCATTGATAAAAGCAACGAGCATAGTGGAGGAATTTGGTTGTTTTTCAGGGTTGGAGATAAATTGGGAGAAGTCTGAACTCTTAACAATAGACCCCATTAGTGACTTAATAATACCAGCTCGCGGTAGTGGACACATTGAAATACCTGGGGATTGCCATAATGGAAAAGTTACATGGAAATTGATCCTCTTACGGGACTTTAAAGGGAACACCTACTCACAGGTCATAAAGAGTGTGGGACATACAGAGGTTGTATGATAAAGTGTTTATTAATAGTATAGATCTTTAAATGGATCTTTGGTACATTGGGTAAATGTGCAGCATACGCGATACATACAAAAAAGTAGCAATACAGATGCAAAGAATAATTCACAATCATAGAACTCCAAAACACATGGAACACATATGCGGGGAGTACCCAACGCGTTTCGAGATATACTCTTCCTCAGGGGTATCAGATTGGAATCAGCGAGCAAAAGGTATATCTATAAATTGAAAAAACAATTATAAACCAGTTGTGAGGATGTTGTCATCAATGATATATATGGACATAGATGTATCAAGAAGGTAATGGTTAAAATACAAGTATACAAATATACATGAAAAAGCACAACGGCTACTAACCATATAGTATTTGCTTGGAGGGCATGTGTCAAATGCTGCATTCATATTAAAAAGAAGGAAGGTCCTGGGGGGGACCTAACACCACTGGAGGTAAAGGTATGTCCTGCTCCTGGTCTACAACCCGCAAGGCCACAATGCCTATCCCAGGCGCGGCCACCAGGGGAGAATTCCTCAACAGAGGGCGTCAAAAAGGCCACCGGTGAGTGGGAAGGTCCTGGAAGAAGCTCCAGTCTGTAAGGAGCAAGAAGTGGAAGGGAGGGTAGGGTAATGAAGAGGCAAAGGGGAGGGTATGTATACATATATGTGGATATGTAGTACATGAGTATAGGTTGGACCACAGGTTGTGGTACCCACTAAGAGATAATAGGCATAAACATAGCATACCTGGGTGAGTCCGTCGGTGGTTTTCTGGCGAAAAAGCTGAGGGGGGCCGCGCTTGAGGGCAGAGGACGTCTGGGCCTGGGTCTTGTATGGTTTGGTGTAGTACTCCAGCTGGATAACCCCCAAAGTAGGGGGGTCCTTGTTGCTGCAGGCAGGGAGGTAGTATGGTGCCAGCCAAAGGGTGTTGCGGGGCACTGAAGGGGACACGGGTGCCAGGCCAGGAAGGACTTGCAGAGTTCAGTCTGACAAGAGGTGAGGAAGGGGACAGTGAGCTAGGTATGAACTCCAGAGTAAATACGAGTCCAATGTTATGGCAGTCTTACCTCGATGGGGTCCCAGGTGCGAGCTACGTGTATGAATGTATGGAAGAAAAATGCCACTTCATATAGTGAGGCAGCGCCCGCGATTGGTTGCGGACGCAGCCAATGGGTGGAGAGGTAGACGCCCCCCGAGCCTGGGGCGGGCGCACCGGCCCCATAGGACACCGCCACCGGAGTGCATGTGAGCCTCCAGGCGCGGTGACGTATAACCCCCGGCGCGATGACGTACGCCGTAGGGGGTGGAGCCGAGACCCGCGCCGAAAGCCTGCTGCGCGGGAGTCTGGAGAAGCCGGGCCGAAACCCGATCCAGCGTCTCCTGGTTGCGAGAATGCCACCCGCAGCAACATGGTTGCGTCGGGTGGCCCCCCGCGCCGAGTGAGGAAAAAATCCGGCGGCACGGGCCGGAGAGGGATGGTCCCGCAGCCTGAGGAGAAGGGGCAGGACAAATCCAGTGGTGGTGTTCAAAAAGTCAGGAACTGTAAACAGAGAGCACACAGGGGGGACATGGCAGTATGGGGATTGGCCAGAAGAAAGAAAGGGGGAGGAGGGACAGCAAGTTATAGGAGGAGTAATGAAGACATTATTCATGATGAGCCCAATAAATACATAAAGAAAACTTAAAATACAAGGTATACCTCAGGGGTCTTATGGACATAAATAAGAGGGGTACAAAAAATGCTATATACATAATATACATAATATACAATATGTGGCAAAAAAAAAAAAAAAAGGGTAATGTGTGTATGTTCAAGTTTGGAGGGGGGTCTCATCTGGTTTCCATTCAGAGCCCCCAGACGCAAAACCCTCCAGGAATGGTCTAAAGGAGATGCATGTGTTTAATCCTGGGGGTTGGGTGGCTCTGAGTCTGAAGATCCACCTCTGTTCTAATTGTAGAAGTGTTTTATTCATATCCCCTCCACGTACACCAGTATGTACACGGTCAGGGATGATGAACCAAAATTTTGGGCAAATGCCATCATGTATGTTGGTAACATGGCGACCCAAGGGTAGGTTGGGGTTGCAGGTTTGCATGGCTGTAATGTGTCTGTAAGCCCTACGCCAGAACTCCTGGATGGTTTTCCCTATATAAAAACATGTGCATTCACATGTAAGTAGGTAGACTACCCCACATGTTTTGCAATTGGCGTAGTGTCTAGGTGTGAAGGGTTCGCCATTGGGCAGGATGATATGTTTGGAGGTGTTGGGAAACCTGCAATAATTGCATCCGCCACACGTAAAAGTACCTTTGTTCTTACATGGATCATGTTTCCCCCTACCTTTGAACTCGCTCCTGACCAGTTGGTCTCGGAGAGAGCCAGCCCGTCTGTAAGGGAGTGACGGTGTGGGGGGTACAAAGGGGCCGATAAGAGGGTCCATGGTGAGCATGTGCCAGTATTTTGATATGGTTTTCTTGATGGCCATGTGTTGGTTAGAAAACCTTGTAATGATGGAAATGGGTTGAGGTTTGATTTTTTTTGTTGAGGGGTTGTACAGTATGTCGTTGCGTGTTCTAGCACAGACCCTCTTGTATGCTTTTTTAAGACAGGAATTGGAATAGCCTCTGGCGCGTAATCGTGTTTGTAGGATTTTGGCTTCTTTGATGAAGGTTGTATCGTCAGTACAATTTCTTCTAGTGCGAAGGTACTGGCTGTATGGAATGGAGGCAATGAGTGGTTGAGGGTGAAAGCTGCTGGCATGAAGTATGGAATTGCCTGCAGAGGATTTTCTGAAGAGACTGGTGCTGAGGGAACCCTCACTATCCTTGTAAATGGTGACATCAAGGAAAGTGATTGACTCGTGGTCCCAAGTCATAGTGAAAGATAGGTTAAAATCATTGTTGTTGAGTGACTGAAGGAACGCAGGTAATAAGGATGTGGGTCCGTTCCACACTAGGAGAACATCGTCGATGTAGCGATACCACACGACGACGTTCTCCATATATGGGGCGAGGTGCGTGGATTCCTGTATCATATGTTCCCACTCCCCCAGGTACAGGTTGGCGTACGATGGGGCACAAGAGGTCCCCATCGCGACGCCCTGCACCTGGAGGTAGTGGGAGCCATTAAATGTGAAAAAGTTGTGGGTAAGTGTGAATTCGAGTGCTGCTAGTAGAAACTCATTGGTCTTTTGGTTGTACTGACTGTTAAGTGAGAGTATATGCCGTATACAGGAGAGGCCCTTGTCATGTGGTATAGAACTGTAGAGGGCCTCCACATCCACTGCCACGAGTGCTGACTCGGGAGGGATGCAGAGGCCATCAATGTTCTGTAAGAGGTGTGGAGTGTCCCGAATGTAGCTGGGGAGCTTGAGGACGTGGGTATATCCGTCTATGAATTGGCTAAGTCGCTCAGTCAGGGAGCCGTTACCCGAGATGATCGGTCTCCCGGGTGGGCATGTGAGACTTTTATGCACCTTGGGTAGGGCATAAAATGTGGGGGTGCGTGGGTGTGGGGTACGTAAGAAGTCCCATTCAGCCTTGTTAATAACGCCCTCACTGTAGGCGCGGTCATTTAAGCTGTAAAACTCCCTGTGATATCTTTCAATTTTCATCGCCGCTATCTTGCAGTACCAGTCATGGTTATCAAGTATTTGAGTGCACATGTTGATGTACAGCTCGTTGTCCATCACTACAATATTCCCCCCTTTGTCGGAGGGTTTAATAGTTATTGTAGGGTGGTCCTTGAGTAAGCGGAGAGCCTCACGCTCAGATTTAGTCAAATTGTCCTTTTTGTGGTCTGGGGACTTAATTTTGCATATGTCCCTGGTGGTGAGTTTGACAAAAGCAGCAACATTGGGGTTGGTGTTAAGGTTGGGAAACTTGTCAGATTTGTTTTTAAATGCACATGGTGGGGGGGAGGGAGGTCCGATTGATCGAAACGACCGAGCAACTGTTCCAAGTCGATGCGATTAATTAGGTCTGGTGTGTCGTTCTCCTCGAGGAGTTCGACAAGCGTGTCAAGAGCTTTTAGTTCATGTTGCTCAAAAATAGGTTTGGTGGGTGTCACTTTTGTATACATTTGTTTAAGTATTAACTTTCTGGCAAACAGTTGAATGTCTTTGATGACCTCGAATTGGTCTAGGTCTTGGTTGGGACAAAAGCTTAAGCCCTTGGCTAGGACTCTGGTCTGCATATCTGATAAGGGGTAAGATGACAAGTTGATGACATTGAGGTTGTCAGTGGTGGAAACAGTAGTGAGAGGAGGTTCAGTCCTTACCTGATCCGTGAGTCATAGCGGTTCGTAGTTCGAAGGGAGTGCACCGCTGCGATTGTCAGGGTGGGCTTGTAGTGGCGGTGCCTTGGTACCTGAAGGTATAATCCTGGGAAGCAGGGCGTTAGTCTCAGATTGAAAACTGGAAGAAGGAGTGAAATTACTGCTAAGCATGGGGGTGTCATGTCTATCTAAGGAAGGTTCTGTAATGCGTATTTTATGTGATTTTTCCTGGGAGCTATTGCCTTGTGAGTCTCTCTTATTTTTCCTTGACTTATTGTGGTAAAATGGTTTACGGGAGGAATTGGATGATACAGAAGAAGCATCAGAGAAAACTGGGTCCTGAATATTATATTTGGTTTTGGAGTGGGGTCTGTTTCTAGGGTTGGGGGTCTTCCAGTGATACGCTTTAAGTTCCTGGAAAGCCCTTGAGTCCCTGAGGAATTTGTTTTCTTTTTTTATAAGGACATCGCGGTTAAACCGTTCTAAATGCTCGTTGAGTTCTTTGTCTTGTTGTTTATATTGGGCATGAGTCTTCAGGGTGGATAGTTTGGTGTAAAGGGGTTCTAGTTCTCTATCTATTTGTGTAATGGGTGGTCTTGTATTCATCAATGAGGAGTGACATCATCCTGTTAGAGCATGTGGAAATGTTATCTTCCCAATCCTTTTTAAACTTGGATCCGATGTTCTCCATTGTGGGGAAAATCTGGATCCTTAGGCCAAAGGGATTAATATGGTTCGTGAGGTATTGTTGGAAAGAATGGATATGCCAGTGGTTAAGGGATTTTTTCTCCAGTAATTTCCTCAGTTCGGAAAAAGTGGAGAATAATTCAGTCAATTTTTTCTTTCTGTGTGAAATTCCTGTAGTGTCCTGACATTACACTGTCCCAGTTTTGATGGGTATAATTAGTCATAGTGGTGGTGCAAAAGCGTAGTTTGCAGTAATGTAAATGTAGATACGTATAGTTGGATAGACCAACTGGGCATCTGGGTATTTGCTACCCGGAGAGGGTTAACTAGGCAGGGGTTGGTGTAATGCCATAATAGAAAGGGGGACAAGCTAGAATCCGTCTTCGTACACTCCAGCTCCCAGTGGGGGAAGGCGGTTTCGCACTGCCCCACCCCGAGCGCTATTATTTATCATCACAGCTGCAGCAGCTAATGGGATGTGGAGTTCTGAATGGAGGCACTCCTAATGGAAGAATATTATTAACAGGTGCTTCTCATAATAAAATAGTTGAAGGGTCAGAGGCGGATTCTTTTTGCTATAAGTATACAACAATTAAAATGATAACTAAAATATGGAAAACAGTTAAAAATCAGTTGAGATACAATGGGTTTACGGAATATACCCCCATCTGGAACAATAATAATTTGCAGGAAATCCTCCGGATAGGAAAAGCCACAGAGTGGGAAAAACAAGGTATTAAAAGGTTGAGACAGCTCTATTTGGGTAATACTCTTAAAAAATTCTCAGAGCTGAAACGTGAATTCAGTGTACCGCAGAGTACATTTTATACCTATTTACAGTTATGACATGCCCTTGAAGCCCAATTCAGGAGTCAACCCTTAGAATGGAAAGAAACACCTCTCTTTCAAAGTATATTGAGGATGGGCCCTACTAAAGGTTTGATATCTGAAATATATGGGCAAAGAAGTCAATAGGAGGGGGGGGACTATGCTCTGTAAGAATAAGCTGGATAGGGGACATATGGGCAATAACCCAGGAGCAGTGGAGGAGAATCTTGGAGATGGGATTGATGGTGTCGGTCTCCCCCCCCCCCCCCCCCCCGCAGAAGATATCACACCTGATGTTACTAAACAGAGCCTATTATACTCCCAAGCGGTTGTTCAGGTTTGGTAGAAGATCTGATGACAGCTGCCCCAGATGTCAGGGGACCAGGGATCTCATTCACATGGTGTGGAGATGCCCCAAGCTGTTTCGAGGAATTAAACATGAAATTTAGTCTACCTAAAACTATGCATTTTTACTACATTTAACTTAAACATGCGGTGCTGGCACAGGGCTCTGAGATGGAGTGGCTGCAATCCCCTACACTGCTATTTAACATGATGGCTGAAACAGTATCCCCAAAGGGCTTTATTTCCTGATGTTTTGCAATGTTACTGACAGAGCTTTTGACTTCCTTTCCCCTGAAGGTGGGTGAGAGATGGTAAAGAGATCTTGGTCCTTTCATAGAAGATCAATGGGAGGAGGCACTAGTAGTACCCCAATTCTCCCTTAATGTAACACAAAGGCTTATGCAACTATATCTACTTTTAAGGGTACATTTCATACCAGCTAGATTATTCGCAATAGGCATCCCCTATGTGGTAAATGTTCTAGGGACCCTTGGGATCTGATTCACTTGACCTGGCGATGCCCCAATTTGCACTTCTACTGTGTGGGAATGGTGAATACTATAAACTCTGTGTTTTCAGACCTCGATACCACTTGATCCCAAACCATGTCTTCTAGGTATATTAGATGATTTTCAATTACTGCTCCCCACGAGAGAGGCAGTTGCCAGAGTTCTTTTTCAGACCCAAAGGATAATTCTTCAAAACTGGGAGTCCACTGATTCTCCTGCACATAAGGAATGGGTACAATGTATGGGGGAAACTCTTAGATTAGAGAAATATATTTATCAGCACAGGGGACACCCCCATAAATTTGATAACTTATGGGGTCCTTGGCTGGGCACCCCAGGGTTGAGCCTGCTGGAACTGGTGATGGAAAGACTACTCATTGGATAGGTACTTTGGTTTTACATGTGCTATGACTGTAACTATGTAACCCACTGCAAGATAACAATAGAAGGGTGGATACCTTTGAAATCTTTATTAAAGGGATGTTGTATTAACTCGGGTATAGCTCAGTTGGATTTTCTTTACATATTTGTAACTTTTCCTCAGCCTTTTTATCGCTATATGTTGTGTCTGCAATTAGGATGGGCTCGGGCGTGTTCGCAACCACACGTGCAGAGCCCGCCAGGAAGCCGGCAATGCACAGCGCTAATCACAGGCAGTGAGACATTTTCCCAATCCACGGCTGCAGAGATCGGGAAATGTCTCACTGCCTGTGATTAGCGCTGTGCAGTGCCGACTTCCTGGTGGGCTGTGCACGTGCGGTTGCAAATACGCCTGAGCCCATCCTTAGTCTGCAAACTTTTAATATGTATGTGTGCGGATGTCTTGGCTTGAGTTTTATTTCCTTAATAAAATTCTATCTGATCTAAAAGAAAAAAGAAATCTTCTGAACAGGGGCACAGACAGCAAAACAAACGTTACAGGTTTTAAACCTTTCCTATCTATCCAAAACTTAAAAAAACATTTTGCCTGGAGTTGCACTTAAAAAATGTACCTGTTCCAACTTACATACATATTCAACTTAAGAACAAACCTACCCTATGTTGTTTGTAACCCAGGGACTGCCTGTCTCTTCAAAGCCAAACTGGCACAGATGTAAAGTTTTGCATAAATTATCACAAACGCAGCACAAATGAATGGTGTATTTGTTATAGTATCTAATAACATCGAATGCAAAGTGGGTGGGATTTGATCAAATAAAAACAAACTGTTACAATTAAATGAAAGCAGCACAAATAATAAATTTAACAGCACTGGGTGATGTCATCATCTGGAAAGATAAAAGCAGCACAAATTTAAATTGTGTATGGCATAAAATAGCAAAAATGTAGCACTAACAAATGGTATATAGGTTTTTAGGATTTTAATAACATGGGGTGCAAAGTGGGTGGGGTTTGATCAAATAAAAACATGCTGTTTTAACTAAAAAAAAACCCATAACAGCACAAATAAAAATTTTAGCAGCACAAACATAGCACTAACCACTAACCCAGTTTTGTGTCTCTTGACTGTTGTAGGGGGGCCTAGTGACCTTTAATAAAGCATTAATAATGCGAAAATGATAAAAAATAGACCAGGGATTTACACAGCGCAAATTGGCACAAACGCGGCACTAACCAACCAGCCCAGTTTCGTGTCTTTTAGCTGTTGTAGGGGGGCTGGGTCATCATCTATAAAAAAACAATTGCTAATATCTTTAAAATAAAAGCAGCACAAATGTAAATTTTTATGGTACAAAACAGCACAAACGTAGCACTAAAGAATCACACTTGAGTTTTTATTTGTGCTGATTGTAGGAGGGACAGCTTTGCTGTTGTAAATCATGCTTCTCTGTTAGTGTAAATGCTTTGAATTTTGTTTTTATAAAAAAATAAACTTACAAAGATATTTTTCTCAGCAAGTATCCAGGTGCTAGAAAACTGAAAATGTATTATTAAATAAATTTGAGCCAAGCATAGGAATGAGGACCATTCAGTCCGGGAAGAAGGTCAAAAAAGGTTCTTGACAACCTAGAGAACAATTTTTGTAGACAATTCCTTGATAGAGAGTGGAGCGAGTTCCGTGGTACTTATAGTAGACAGATAATTAAGGACAAGAGGAAGATCCCATTTGGGGAATCTTGGTTTTCTTTAGGGCTTAAGTCTTGTTGCTCCCCGGAAGAACTGCCGAATTAAAGGATGAACGGCCCATGATGTTCCGGAGAAGGCCGACAGGGATGAGACCTGAACTCTTAGGGAGCAGATGGAAAGAGACAGATCTAGGCCGGACTGAAGGAAGCTGAGGATATCCTGGATTCCAGGGTTTCTATATGACTTGCCAGCAGAAGAGGAGAATTCAACGAACTTGGCCCATATTCTCCCATAGACTTTATTCGTACTCGACTTCCTTGAGCTCATAAGAGTGGAAATCACTCCTGAAGCACACCCGAGAAGTTCCAGCCTCTCCCGCTCAAGAACCAGACCATCAGTCTCAATACTGCCGGACAAGGGTGCAGAACTGTCTCCTGAGAAAGAAGGTCCGGCCTGAGGGGAAGAGGCATCGGATCCCAGAAGCTCAGCTGGGTCAGGAGGGGAAACCAGGGCCTGTTCAGCCAGTAAGGCGCTATAGCCACCACCTCGACTGCTTCTGCTTGGAGTCTCTGCAAGAACTTGAGGGGGAAAGGCATGTGCCCTGTTGAAGTTCCACTGGTCTGACAGGGCATCCATTCTGAAGGCCTGGCTGCAACGGCCCTGTGTGTAATACCTTCTTATTTGAAGATGCAGGGGGACGCAAATAGATCCACTTCAGGATCGACTCTCAGGGACAGGATCCACTCGAACGTCTGCGCATGGAGGGACCATTCGTTGTTGTCCAACTGCTTGCGGGACAGGAAGTCTGCTTGAATGTTCTGAGTCCCGGGGATAAAGACTGCTGAAATATTCGCTAGATTTTTCTGGGCCCAGGACATAATGGGGTTGACTTCTTGGAGCAGGGTGAAGCTCCGAGTGCCCCCTTGCCTCTTCACGTAAGAGACCGCTGTGGTATTGTCCATCCTCAATAACACTGACTCCCCTGACAGGAGATGAGTGAAGGATTATAGGGCACACCAGGCCGCCGGAAGTTCCAGGACATTCGAACCCGGGTTGTGAAGATGGGCATCCCATTTGCCTTGTGCAAGTTCTGACCCGCAGAGGGCTCCCCAGCCTGAGCCACTGGCATCGGATGTGACCGTGACCCATGTGATGGGGACAATGAAGTGGCAGGTGAGAAGATTTTTGCATTGAAGCCATTAGAAGAGGCTGTTCCTCATTGTTGGAGTTATGTAAATTAGTTGATTGACGTCCCCTGAATTCCATTGCTGGAGAAGCCCCGATTGAAAGGGGCGTAACCTTCACAGCGCCCATTTGGTCCATGGGGGTCGTAGAGACCATCGGGCCTACAATTTTTAGGCATTGTGAGGCCTTCAGGTGTGAGGGGCTCAAGGCCCGCGAGATTCTCTCCCGAATGACCGGGATCTTCTCTACTGGAAGGGAGAGGGTGCCTTCCACCGTATCGAACTGGGCTCCAAAGTATACCAGACGCTGAACTGGATCTAGATGGCTTTTCTCCAGGTTTAGGAGCCAGCAGAAATTGGTTAGAGTAGATATAACCAACTCCCTGTGGACTAGTAGTTGTTGTTTGTCTTGGGACAGCACCAGGAGGTCGTCAAGATAGTGATACAGGCGTACCCCTTTTATCCTTATGAGAGCCACTAAAGCCAGAAGAACTTTGGAGAAAACTCGGGGTGAGGTTGTCAGGCCGAAAGGGAGGCAAGTGAATTGCAGATGTTTTTGTTCGACTTGGAATCGAAGATATTTGCGAAAAGCTTCTGCCACCGGCACATGGAAGTACGCATCCTTTTGAGATTGAGATCAGCCAATCGCCTGGTTGCACTGCTTTCTAAATGGTAGTCAAGGTCTCCATTTTGAAACTCTCATATTTTATAAATTTGTTTAGGTAAGTCAAATCTATCACCGGTCTCCATGAACCATTTTTCTTTTGCATTAGGAAGAGAGGGGAGTACACACCCTGGAATTCTTCTTTTTTTGGGACAGGCACCACAGCTCCTTGTGATTCCAGCGAATTCACATAGGATAGCAACTCCTGCTTCTTTTCTTCTGATCTTGGTAGAAGGGTAGAGATTGATCTGGAGGGGGGGATACTGATGAAGGACCATGTGTGACCTGAGGAGATCGTCTTGATGGTCCAATAATCCGAGATTGAGGCTACCCAGATGTGTTGGAAGAGAAGCAGACAAGCCCCCACCTGACCCGCCTGGACGGGTCCAATCTCAAAAGGAATTAGCCGGTTCACGCCCACCGGGCTCTTGTCTTTTTTGCCAGATTTCTGGAAAGGTGCCTGCCCTCTCCAATTTCTCCTGAAATCCCGTCCGGGTTTGTAGGAGCGTGCTTCTCTTGAACGCTCAGTACTGCTTCTTCGCCGGGGCCTCTTCTGACCGAACAGACGCCTGTTCTGGGGCAGAAACCCCAACTTCCCACCCGTAGCCCCGGATATGGCACTGTCTAGCCTGTTGCCGAACAACGAGGGCCCCTCAAAGGGGATCCTACACCAGGCTTGCTTGGATGCTGGGTCGGCAAGCCAAGGGCGCAACCACAATGCCCGTTTAGCTGTGACTGAGGACAGCATAGACCGGGCCAGAAGACGGATAAGGTCGATCGAGGCCTCCCCCAGGAAGGCTACTGCCAACTTCAGTTCCTGAATAGCCGAGCCCCGGGCCAGATCTTCTGAGACTCCTCTAAGTTCAAAGTCCACACTTTCCATCCAGGCCTCCATGACCTTGGACATGGCCGCAAGGGCCAAAGCTGGCTTGCAGGCCATTCTGGCCAGACCATAGATTCTTTTGAGGTCTTGGTCTATCCTTCTCTCAAGGCCGTCTTTGAAGGATACCGTGTCCTCTAATTGAAGAGTGACATGCTTGGCTAACCGCATCAGCGCTGCGTCAACAAGGGGAGCGTTTTCCAGATGTTTCACTTCCTCGGCCTTGAAGGGGTACAATCTGGAGGTTTTGTTTGACATAGAAACTTTCTTGTCTACTTTGCTCCATTCCTCGTCAAAAATGTCCTTCAATTCGGGAAGGAGCGGAAAGTTGGAACGTTCCCTCCCTGCTTAAAGAATTTTCTCTGCTTCTCAGGGGGAGCGGAAGCATCTTCCCACTTAAGGCCTCCTTGACTGCCTTCATTAGTGGGGAAACCAAGGAGTAGTCAAAGCCTCCAATGAACTCATCTCCCTCCATCTCGCTGTGCGAGGAACATGGGGAGGCATCATAGGGCTGGAATTGGCCGGGATCCTCCTGGGCCTCGTCAGCTAGGGAGCCAGATATGGTGGTGGACTGGCTCTGCGTGTGGGATGTACCCAACTCCTTTAGGGATTGCTGCACTACACGCTTGACAAGAGACTCCATGTGTTGTTTTTCAGTCTCTTTTTTCCCGACCACCTAAGTATAACAGGGATCACACAGGGATTTGCCCTCTGGGACTCTGGTCCCATATCCCCAGCAGGCTCTGCGATCAGAGCGGCTATCATGGCAGTGGGAGCGGTGACTAGAGGAGGAATGGGAACATCTCCTTTGATTGGAGGAGCAATGGGAACATCTCCTCTGGTGGTGGGTCCCAGACGGAGAGTCCTGTCTGGACCTGGATGATGAATGTTGCGGCCTGCAAGGTTTTTGTCGACTTGAACCACCATTTGACGGTCAGATCTAGCAGGGCTGTAAAGAGAAAAACGGGGGGAGAATTCAGCGCCTTCCTTCCAACCAAAGAACAATCAGCCCCTCCCCCTCATCTGCACGTACCTTGTGCGTGAGGGCTGGCCGCATGAAGGCGGTGACTTGTCCGTGACCCCTGGATGAACCGCCAAACTTGTATGCAGAAAAGGAGCACACACACCACTGGGCGACACCTAGGTAACCTAGAACGCACCAGGGAGACAAGTGAAAGTAAAGCCCTTTAAAAAATGTTTCTTTCTCGTACATCACGGGACACAGAGCCTCAGTAATTACTGATGGGTTATAGGGTATCACTAGGTGATTGGACACCGGCATACCCTAGACAGGAAGTTCAACCCCCTATATAACCCATCCCTTACTGGGAGTGCCTTAGTTTTTTCGCCAGTGTCTTAGGTGTTGGTCACGAGTAAAGATGTGCTGTGCTGAGCTCCACTGGAATATCCTATACTGGGGCAAGCCATGCAACCGGATCCATTCAAAGTGTCTTTTCCAGGCCGAATTGGATGGTACCTGGGCCTCGTGTCCGAAGAAACAAGGTTTTACCTGTAACGCTTCTCTTTTTAGAGAGCTGGACCCCGGGATCCAGTATTTGTTTTTTTCAGCCATATCCCTGGTGGGGTGCTTTACAGGCCCAGAACTGCGGATCCCCCTATACATAGGGGGCCCCAGTCTCTAAAGATTTTTCTCTAAACGGACCCCACGTGAGAGGTGAAGATTGGGTCTGTTACACAGAACCCTGCAGCTGGATAAGGTAAGGGAGACTCCTTAAGAATTTTTCTAGTTCTAATAGGTTTCTCCTTTAAGGAAATGTATGCTATGCCTATAGTCTCCACCGGGGGCTGTCAAGAGCACATATCTTTTCATGCCTGGTCTGTCTTGTCTCGGTGTCCACACTGTAAGCTCCTCCAGGCCATGCTCCAGGTAGGATGTGGGTAGGGGGGTTTTCTCATGCAGGGATTCTCCCCCCACAGCTTAGGTAAGGCACAGGGAAGCGGTAATACCACCCACCCGCCACCGCCGCCGCCATTACAGCGGTTTCCCATCCACTGTCCCTCCTCTCTCCTCCGCCCCAGCCTCCCCTCCATGCTGGTTCCGAGGATCAGAGCCTCGGCTCATGCGGGAAAGCGGTCTTTTTTTTGAAAAGACGAGGGGGGGCGGAGCGTTAACGCGACGTTGGCGTGGTGAGACGCCCACATTGCAGGCTGCACACAGGCTATATAGTGTACACTTTTTCAGATGCACACGGCCTATGGAGGGACATAGGCAACATTTACTTGAGCACCAGCCTGAGACTTGGTAGCAGCGGCAGTTGCTGAACTACATTGCTCAGCAGTCAGTGCATTCTGGTAGTGCCTCTGCCTTTGTTGTTTTACACTATGGGCAGAAGAGGTACAAATACCCCAAAAAATAGGGGCTCTAGGGGATCTCCCTCAGGCTCTGAGGACCCCCCTTCTGCAGCACCCCCCCCCCCCCCGAAGGACCTGGGGAAGCTGGCCAGAGTGAGCTGTCGGGGTCAGGGGCTGCAACTGCTTCTGGCACTTCAGCCCTTGTATACATTACTCAGGAGGTTTTTTCCTCAACCATTAATGGATTAGAGGAAAGACTAGTGGCCTTAATTGCATCTTCACTCAGTGGAAGAAAACGCACTAGGTCCCCCTCTGCCACCCAGGACCCTCAAACAGAGGAACTCTGGGGAAAAAGGAGAGGAATCCCCCTCAGAGGATCGGGAGGTAACTGATGACTCCTCTTCTGAGGAATCAATTGGAGAAGGGCCCTCTTCAGCGTCTCAGGAGTAGTTGCTGGGACAAATTCTTGCTGGATTGGTCCGCTCCACATTTAAGTTACCCGTATCTGAGTCAGTTGAAGAACCCTCTTCTTGTTTGGAACAAAAGCAAAAGAAGTAGAAACCAACCAGGGGTGTATGGGGAACCCTATATTCTGTGTCACATCCTAGAAAAGAACATATGGAAAAAAAAAAAGGTTTGGCCTCAAGGATATTGCGGACACAGAGAGAAGTACAATGCGGGTACGCCCAAAATTATATAAAAAAATATATATATATCAACTTTATTGGTACAAAAAATTATATACAATACAATATAAATATACAAAAAAATCACCTAAAAACAATAAAATGAAACACCTGACATTTGAGATGAAACAGCTGCTGAATTTGGACCACACCGCAGATCAAGACAAAAAGTCAGACTGGTAAGGTGTGTGTGCCAAGATACCCAACATGTTTCGGAAAGCAAAAGAGGAATTTTTTCTAGGACATGCATATTTCCTTCTTCAGGGGTTAAAAACAGGCGTGCTGTTCCATTTCTATTGAGAAAGAGGTGAGGGGTAGTATATCAATAATAAGATAACATATAATTGCACAAAAGCGATTGGTCATAGCAACAGTGTGGTACATGTAGTAAATAAAATAAGGGATATAAATAGGAATATCCTTGTACTTACATATCTGTGTTTTGATTTAACAGTACACGTCAGTAGGCAAAACCTCAAGCCTTGGGTATTACTAAGCTGTATTTACAAGATATATTTGTATATTGAGGGATAGTCAGGGAATAAATCCCATATGGCTGAAGTACAAGCTGGAAAGTGTTGAGTTGAGACGGATCAACAGGGTGGTATCAATCCCGGTTGGTTAGAATTTTCATACACATCTGGCTGTATTTATCATTGTCCATCAGGACTGTGTTTCCCCCTTTGTCTGATGCCTTTATAGTGATTTCATGATGGCTTAGTAGATTTTTAAGGGCAATTTTTTCATTTTTGGTAAGATCGTCTGAGATGTGGGTCAAGAAATTAAAAATCTCACTCAAAAAAATCTCTCAAGCACTGTTGGTCCTGATGTTGTTCAAGCATTCAATAATACATTTTATGCGTTTGTGGATGAGGCTTTTCAAAATAAGGTAATTTCCAAACAAACTTTGAACTTTATCCGTACTCCTCACCCTAGGTTGGCAACCTTTTACTCACTCCCTAAGATTCACAAACACACCAGCCACCCCCCAGGGAGACCCATAATCTCTGGCAATGGTTCCATCGCGGAAAATCTGTCACGTCTTGTGGATGAACATATTAGACCCCTTGTTCTCTCAATTCCTTCATAAGTACGTGACACCATCCACCTATTACAGATCATTGAGGGTGTCCAAGTCTGTGAGGGTTGCATTCTTGCTAGTATCGATGTGGAAGCACTTTACAGCTCGATACCCCAATCTAAGGGACTTGTATGTGTGTAAAAAATTTTCTCACAAAAAAGTCATCATGAAAGTTTTTTCAATGACTTTATACTCCTCTCTTTAGACTAGATAGCCATAAATGCCTCAAAAAGGCCTTCAAGCGAGCAGAGAACAAAAATAGACTGACCGTCAAAAAGAAACCCTCGGAGACCCATAGCCGTATCATCACTACATATTCTAGTGACCATACTTCAATCACACAAATTTGAAGGAAATATTGGCACCTCCTGACGTCAGATCCCGCGGTGGGACCTTATGTACCTTCATTTCCCACTATAACATACAGATGCGCCACATCTTTAAATGATTTACTGGTCAAAAGCGAGTTCCAGGGGTCAAGGAGAGGAGACCCTTGTAAAACAATGGGAACATTTCCCTGTGGCTCATGCACATATTGTAAATACATGGACCCCAGGAGAAACATTCACCTACCTAATGGAATGCGATTCATGCCCAAACATTTTTCAAACTGTCAGACCAGTGCAGTTGTTTATTTACTAACATGCAGCTGCAATTGCTTTTATGTAGGCAAGACTGTACAGAAATTATGGCAAAGATTATATCGCCATATCAAAGCCATGCAGATCAGTAATCCCGATGTATCTTTGGGCAGACATGTCCTACAAATTCACAAGGGCATGTGCCCTAAGATCAAAGTATTGGTCCTGAATCGAATACACCCTAGCTCTCGTGGAGGAGACCTTGACAAACTCCTACTACAACGAGAGCTTAGGTGGATATTCAACCTTAATGTCACATTGCCCCCTGGCCTCAACGAAGCCTTTAATCTCAAGCCTTTTTTACCTGGCTTTACTTCAGGTTCAAATGACAAAGACCTATAAATTAAGGTATTCTATTCTCCCTTCTCTCCCCCCTCCCCCTTCCTCCTCTTCTCTGTTCAAATTCTGACAGTATGAAATTGGTATATGGGTACATGTATCACTCCCTGTAATTATACTGTATATGTTTGTAGGCTTGTTTCCTATTATAAATATATACCAACATACCTAAACCCTGCACTGCATTGTTTATATTATAATAATTGTCTTTTCTTTTTCTTTACAGACATAAACGTATATAATCGAATAACAGCTATATTTATTGTAGACAATAACCGATGGCCTTGGTAAAAAACGCTGCTGTATTTAATACCCTATATAAATTTTTTACAGGTCATAGTTCGCTGCCCCTGGTGGTCCACTGAGGCTGGCTCCCTGGCACGGGGGACCCCACAGTGGCGTGCATATATGTGCCGCTTTGGGGCAGCTTCCCCCTTTTTTAGGGCAGCATTGGCGAATGCTTCTGTGGAGACAGTTGTTCTCCGCACCAGCACACTGGACACTGCCATCGTCCAGCACATCCACCTACTTCCGTGTTGGCGGCTGTGTCGACATCTGACGTCACCGCGCGGTGGCGCCGGATGCCGCATCGGACCGGGGATTCCCATTGGAGACTAATGTGGGATGGGATTTGCGGCACAGATGATCTGGGGAGACCTCATATGACGCTCCCTGGCACCTGTGTCCGCTTTCTCTCTTCCTCCCCCTCATTACTTCAGTAATGGGGCGCTCTGATTGGCTACTTTTGATCCCTGGGCGTATATATGCCTGTCAGCCTGAGCAGTAATTGCTACGCAGCCAGGAAACGCCAGGGACCTTTTTGAACGCGCATTTACATCATAAACTACAGGTATTGGAAACTATTTACATCCCTGTCACTCTTTACATTGTTATACTACAATGCCCTTCTATGGGTAGTGACGACTTGGTGTTCACTTAGCACAATAGAGGACTGTTAATACATGCAGCCACATTACTCCTTTTTCTTATACATTTTTCTTTTTGGTTTGATTTTTTACCAGATATCCGTCTCCACCTGTTAGGGATATCCCTGTGAGTTTTGTTGGACCGCTTTGGTGCAGCTTTCGGTCCTGTTCCCATTCACATAGCTGACATTTTCCAGCTTGTACTTCAGCCATATGGGATTTATTCCCTGACTATCCCTCAATATACAAATATATCTTGTAAATACAGCTTAGTAATACCCAAGGCTTGAAGTTTTGCCTACTGACATGTACTGTTAAATCAAAACACAGATATGTAAGTACAGGATATTGCTATTTATATTTCTTATTTTATTTACTACATGTACCACACTGTTGCTATGACCAATCGTTTTTGTGCAATTATATGTTATCTTATTATTGATATACTACCCCTCAACTCTATCTCAATAGAAATGGAACAGCACGCCCGTTTTTAATTCCTGAAGAAGGAAATATACATGTCCTAGAAAAAATCCCTCTTTTGCTTTCCGAAACATGTTGGGTATCTTGGCACATACACCTTATCAGTCCGACTTTTTGTCTTGATCTGCGGTGTGGTCCAAATTCAGCGGCTGTTTCATCTCAAATGTCAGGTGTTTCATTTTATTGTTTTTAAGTGATCTTTTGTATATTTCTATTGTATTGTATATCATTTTTTGTACCAATAAAGTTGATATATATATTTTTTACATAATTTTGGGCATACCCGCATTGTACTTCTCTCTGTATCCGCAATATCCTTGGTACCAAACCTTTTTTTTTTTTTTTTTTTTTCCATCTCTTCTTGTTTGGGTTCACTGAAGCCTCCTCAAACTACACATGCCTTTCCTGTTCATAGATTACTGGAAAAGCTTATTTATTCTGAGTGGGATCACCCAGATAAACATTTTTTTCTTACAAGAGGGAGGTGGTTGGGTAGTCCTCAGTGTAATACAGCACCTCATCCCAATACTGAAAAGATGTATATGGGGGGGGGGGGGGATTGCAAGGATTATAGCGGTGCCAAAAAATACACAAATTAACTTAGATAAAAAACATGAACATTTTATTAGGAAAATTCATAAAAAAGACAAAGAGGTGTGCAATTATAGATTCAGACAGTTAAAAACATTTGTAGCGGCATATTACGGGAATCAGCCAAAAGGATGTGGCGGCCAGTTCCGTAGACATATATAATGAAAGTCCTACATGTTTCGCCGGATACGGCTTCTTCAGGGACAGGTGTTTATGTCTGAAAGCGCTACTATACAATCTATGAGACAAAATCTTTGACAATCAATACCAATTATAACATAGTTAATCACAAATTAAATCCAGTATCTATAAACCAAAAAAGTGAAAATAAGCAAACAATTTATTATATTTGCGGGCTGTCATGCATGAACCCTCACGCATATGCCTGAAATGTACCAACGGAGCACTGCACCCCACTGAGAGAGGAAGCAGACATCCCCTCCCCCCGCCCCCCGCCAGGCTGGAAAACCCGCAAGATGGAAAAGGAAAGCTACCTGTACGTCACCAGGGATGGACACAGGGAACCTCCGAAGCGGCCACCCGAGCTCGGGGTACAATGAGAGGCTGCAGGGGGCAAAGAGGAGGACCTGGCAAGATTTATATTCTATAGAGAAAGGGAGACGAGTGTGATGATTATAATGAGTCCCCAAATATGGGACATAAAAATGTATAGACCCATAGTAAAGTTGAAAGGTATTTGAATACTTACAATTTTTGTATTAGAGAAATTATATATAGGACATGGGAACACACTGAATTTGTGACGTGGCGATTACTTCTTATCACAAGTAGGGTCCAAATATAGAATACCTATGAGTAACAAACATAAAAACGAAAGAGGGAAGAGAAAATTGGATGTTCAAATGCATAAGCATATATGTGCCCAGCAGCAGTGTGTTAGAAAGATATGAGTATTGGGGGCTAATACAGGACAAGGTATGCAGCACTTACCAAAAAGAGTAACGCAATAATAAATCGGATGATAGACCTGGAGTTACATCCGTCTGTATTGCTGCATTTGGAGTACTAGATGGATAAACAGACATGTAAGATAACAAGCCAGTAGATGTCTTGATAGACATCCATCTGTGTATGAAATGTAAGACATACCAGGTAAAGATGTTAAAGGTAAATCCATGTCCTAGAAGTCCCTGGGCGCTGGTACGGCCTGGGAAGCCGGCGCTCTTATGCCCCCCAACACACGTGCAGCGTCTGACGTCACCGCACGTGTGAGCGGACAGAGGGACCACTGCGCATGCGCAACTCGCTACCGTCTACGGGCCTACAAGGTCCAGAAGGCAGTGCGGGAGTGTCAAAGGTGACGTATAAGCTTACGTCACTGACACTAGCGCTGTACTGAAGGGCCGGTGACGGCCGTTCAGTACACTGGAGGTGGAAGGATCAACCGATCCCAGGATGCCGTGGCTCGGGGCGGGCAATTGCAATTAGCAATGCCCTTGGGTGTCCATACAGCCCGAGTACCCATAAGGGCTTAGGCAGCAGCGCCGGAGGGACCGGGCGCCATCCAACTGGCTCCCCACGGCAGCCAGATGCAGGAATCACAATTGCCAACCCGGCAAGAAATTGAGAGAGGGGGGGGGGGGCGCCCCCCAGGGGCGTGCAAGAACATCCGAGGACATCCCAGGGATAATGGGAGCGGGTGGAAACAAGCTAGAGACCTGTGGGTAGTGGCCCGCACACCATGGGTACAGAATGAAGGGGGAAAGAGGCCAGGTCAGCAGCGTGTATCCTAAAAAGACAGGCATGACAGCTAGCAAATTGCAAAAATATATACATAAATACAACATGATGTATAAAGCAATTACTGTGAAATTATAATTCAAAAAGGGGTTATGAATATGCAACAAAAAGAAAAATACAAATGATATAACTGAAATATTAGTAAAGGGTATACATTTTACATCAGTATCAAATAACAATAAATGAAGCTATATCCTAATCGACCAGGGTCGGCCCTCAATGTGGAGAATGTTGGTGAAGGGAGGAACGCCTTACACGAATATGTATAAAGATAGCCACATAAGCGATCATATTACAAAAATGACTTAAAACTGATATATTCATTGAGTCCTGGGTGTCGCGTGGCATCCAGGATATGTATCCATTTGGTTTCTAGTTGTAATAGTTTTTGGTCAATGTCACCTCCTCTAGCATGTATAGGAACATGTTCAAGGGCTGTAAAACATACAACATGAGAATCAAAATTGTAGTGGTCCGCTATATGACGATTAATCGAGGTGGATGTCTTATGTTTATACAGAGGTTTAATGTGGTCGCGAATACGTACATTAAATGCACGTTTGGTTTTTCCAACATAGTAACTGCCACAAATACATGTAGCCAGATATACTATGCCTATAGATTGACAGGTGACCTTGTGTTTGATTTTATGAAGTTGGCCATTTGGTAGCAGAGATTCACGTGCGTCATAAATGTAATCACACATATCGCAATTTCCGCAGGGAAATGTGCCAAAGGTTGTCAATGTGAGATCAGATTTAGGTGCATGGTGACTAGTTATGATTTTATCTCTGAGCGATGGAGAGTTTCGATAGGTAATTTGGGGCTCGGATTTAATATATTTTTTGATGGTGTTGTCGGCAGTGAGCAAGGGCCAGAACATTCTGAGGATATCCCTGACCTCACTGTAATGCTGTGAGAATTCAGTTATCACGCGGACGGGTTGAGGATCGTCCTTGTTTTTATTCGAGTAAATTAGTTTGTTCCTATCGAGTTTCTTAACTTTGTTGAAAGCTTGTTTCAACAACCTATGGCTGTATCCTCTTCTTTTCAGTCTCTCATACAAATCTTGAGAGGCTGCGAAGAAATCTTTGTCGTGCGAGCAATTACGTTTGATGCGAAGATACTGGCTATATGGGATACTATTAAGAAGTGGTTTTGGATGAGCGCTTTTGGCATGAAGGATAGTATTTCCAGATGTATCCTTGCGGTATAGGGCTGAAGAAAGATTGCCTTCCGAATCCAGCTGGATCTCCAGATCTAGGAAGGCAATCCTCTTCTGGCTACATTCCATCGTAAATTTTAGGTTGTATGAATTGATTCTAAGGGTATCAACAAATTTAAGGAGATGTTCGTGAGTGCCAGACCAGAAAAAAATCACATCGTCGATATACCTGTGCCACGATACAACGTGGCACAGGAAATCAGCGAGATCAGTATTGCCAAACAGTTCCCTTTCCCACCCCCCCAGGTACAAGTTGGCGTAGGATGGTGCACACTTGGTGCCCATAGCTACACCTTGTACCTGGAGGAAGTGGGAAGAGCCGAACATGAAATGATTTTTTGTCAAAATAAAGTTCAAAAGGTCAATGACAAAATGGCCATAGGCCTCAAATTTGGGTCCTCTTTCTTGTAAAAAGTTTGAAATTACTCTAATACCGTTGTTATGAGGTATGGCGTTGTAAAGACTCTCCACATCTAACGCCACCATCCAAACATCGGATGGGAGGTGTAGATCTGCCAAAGTACGGTGTAGGTGTATAGTATCCTTGACATAGGAGGGAAGGACCACAACATGTGGACTCAGATACTTATCCACTAAAGCACTAGCGTTCTCAGTGAGACTTAAACACCCTGACACAATGGGACGGCCAGGGGGACATTTGAGAGATTTGTGAAGTTTTGGCAGGGCGTAGAAAGTGGGTATTCTGGGGTCTTTTACGTTTTAGGAATTTCCAAGTGTTAGCATCAATGGTCCCTTTTTGGAAGGCCGAAAAAATAAGTTCATAGTATTCAGTAGCAAAATTGTCTATAAGTGATCGTGAAATGGGTCGATACCACTCTTTATTGTCCAGGATGTTGCGGCACATGGATTCATATGCCGCAACATCCATAACAACCACATTGCCACCCTTATCAGCTGGTTTTATAACCAGCCCTGGGTGGTTTTGTAGCGATTTGATGGCTTGTTTTTGGGCAATGGATAAATTAGAGGGATATATCGTAGAAAAGTCATGTTGTTTGATAGCGCTTGTAATTTGTTCCACGAACGCCCAAATGTTAGGGTTCGTTGAAAGATTAGGGAAGGATCTAGATTTAGGTTTGAACGAGGATGGAGGGGGGAAGGAAACACCGGAAGCGACAATGCCTTCACTGTCCCAGTGTGACTGGCATTCGTCTTCGGTTCCGCCCTCCTCCAGGAGAGTAAGTAAATCCTCAATGGCTTGAATTTCGGCCAAGGTGGGGGCAATATTTTCAAATGATGGCTCTATAGTTGGAGCTTTTAAAGGTTTATCAAAAATGACTTTATACATTAATTTTCTTGCAAAAAGGTGAACGTCCTTGATGAATTGGAATTTGTTAAACTCAGCAGAGGGGCAAAAGGTAAGGCCTAATTGAAGTACCTTAGTTTGTTGTTTAGTTAAAGGGAATGATGACAAGTTAACAACATCTAAGTTGTGAGTACATTGTGGTTGGGGGTTTTTTGATGCTAAGGTTGGGGACTCTGTGCCGGATCCAGTGCCTGGGGTAAAAAAATAGGGGCTAGTTTGGGATCAGTGGATTGTGTCACAATAGGAAACATGGTGGTTAGATTTGGTTCACTTACCCGTCTTCCCATGGGGGCAGGGAGAGCGAGAGGTGCAGAAGTCGTTGTGGTAAGTCCCGAGTGCGCAGAACGAGTGGTGGTAAGTGGTGGACGTGGTATTGCTCGTGTGAGCGGAGTGGAGGTGCTAGTGGTTTTTGGTCGGACAACCATAGGCTTGGTAGTACTTGTGATACCAAGGGTGCGTCGAATAGAATCCGTGGAGGTAGTGGGTAATTCTCCCTTCCTTTTTTTGGGGATCCTGTCCTGTGAAAGATCACGATATGTAGTGGATGAGCTGGAAGAAAATGAAGTGGAGAAAACGTTAGGTACTTCATTATTATTTTTAGGTACATGCTCAGAGCTGGGTTTAGTGGTAGGTTTTTCAGGAACATTCCCGTCCCATCTGTAAGCATAACCATTGGTATGTGTAAGTTTATCACGTAAAAATGTATTTTCCTTGGTGTTAATGATCCCTGCTGTGTATTCCTCGAGGTGGGCCCGGAGGTCCTTGTCCCTCTGGGCGAACCTCGGGGAAGACATATCAGCAGTGCGAGCAGAAAGCCATTCATTGATTTGAGTGTCAAGTAAAACCAGTTCTTTCTCGTATTCTTGACACAGCATCCTCATCATATTGAAAGAGCATGTTTGTAAGTTGTCCTCCCACGTCTTTTTTAAGGAATCAGTGGTTTTTTTGATATTGGGGAAAATTTGTATTCTGAGTCCCCAGGGGACAATGTGGTGTTCCACATATTTTTCAAAGTACAATTTGTGCCAGTACATGCGGGCTTTCTTTTCTAGTAGTCGTTGGAACCTCATAAAAGATTTATCCAGCTCTATATCAGAGATATTTGAAGCTGTATGGGATGTGTGTATTTTAGTCATTAGATCCTCCCATGCTTCTCCACAGAAGTCAGCCATGATTTCAAGGGAGATAGCTATACACTGTAAAGGGCTTATCAATACTACCAATTATGACAGGGTAACTTGGTTATAAAGGAAAAAAGAAGAAAAACCAGAAGAGTGCAATTACACAGGTAAGTAACACACCAGATATTTCATATATATACACTTATTTTGGCACCGATATAAAAGTATATTTGAGTAGAGGACATACCAACCTGAAAAATGTGTATTTAAACACCAAAAATTTCAGGATAGAAATCAAAGACAAGAGGGAGGTGGTTGGGTAGTCCTCAGTGTAATACAGCACCTCATCCCAATACTGAAAAGATGTATATGGGGGGGGGGGGGATTGCAAGGATTATAGCGGTGCCAAAAAATACACAAATTAACTTAGATAAAAAACATGAACATTTTATTAGGAAAATTCATAAAAAAGACAAAGAGGTGTGCAATTATAGATTCAGACAGTTAAAAACATTTGTAGCGGCATATTACGGGAATCAGCCAAAAGGATGTGGCGGCCAGTTCCGTAGACATATATAATGAAAGTCCTACATGTTTCGCCGGATACGGCTTCTTCAGGGACAGGTGTTTATGTCTGAAAGCGCTACTATACAATCTATGAGACAAAATGTTTGACAATCAATACCAATTATAACATAGTTAATCACAAATTAAATCCAGTATCTATAAACCAAAAAAGTGAAAATAAGCAAACAATTTATTATATTTGCGGGCTGTCATGCATGAACCCTCACGCATATGCCTGAAATGTACCAACGGAGCACTGCACCCCACTGAGAGAGGAAGCAGACATCCCCTCCCCCCGCCCCCCGCCAGGCTGGAAAACACATTGACAACCTTTGGCACATTTCCCTGCGGAAATTGCGATATGTGTGATTACATTTATGACGCACGTGAATCTCTGCTACCAAATGGCCAACTTCATAAAATCAAACACAAGGTCACCTGTCAATCTATAGGCATAGTATATCTGGCTACATGTATTTGTGGCAGTTACTATGTTGGAAAAACCAAACGTGCATTTAATGTACGTATTCGCGACCACATTAAACCTCTGTATAAACATAAGACATCCACCTCGATTAATCGTCATATAGCGGACCACTACAATTTTGATTCTCATGTTGTATGTTTTACAGCCCTTGAACATGTTCCTATACATGCTAGAGGAGGTGACATTGACCAAAAACTATTACAACTAGAAACCAAATGGATACATATCCTGGATGCCACGCGACACCCAGGACTCAATGAATATATCAGTTTTAAGTCATTTTTGTAATATGATCGCTTATGTGGCTATCTTTATACATATTCGTGTAAGGCGTTCCTCCCTTCACCAACATTCTCCACATTGAGGGCCGACCCTGGTCGATTAGGATATAGCTTCATTTATTGTTATTTGATACTGATGTAAAATGTATACCCTTTACTAATATTTCAGTTATATCATTTGTATTTTTCTTTTTGTTGCATATTCATAACCCCTTTTTGAATTATAATTTCACAGTAATTGCTTTATACATCATGTTGTATTTATGTATATATTTTTGCAATTTGCTAGCTGTCATGCCTGTCTTTTTAGGATACACGCTGCTGACCTGGCCTCTTTCCCCCTTCATTCTGTACCCATGGTGTGCGGGCCACTACCCACAGGTCTCTAGCTTGTTTCCACCCGCTCCCATTATCCCTGGGATGTCCTCGGATGTTCTTGCACGCCCCTGGGGGGCGCCCCCCCCCCTCTCTCAATTTCTTGCCGGGTTGGCAATTGTGATTCCTGCATCTGGCTGCCGTGGGGAGCCAGTTGGATGGCGCCCGGTCCCTCCGGCGCTGCTGCCTAAGCCCTTATGGGTACTCGGGCTGTATGGACACCCAAGGGCATTGCTAATTGCAATTGCCCGCCCCGAGCCACGGCATCCTGGGATCGGTTGATCCTTCCACCTCCAGTGTACTGAACGGCCGTCACCGGCCCTTCAGTACAGCGCTAGTGTCAGTGACGTAAGCTTATACGTCACCTTTGACACTCCCGCACTGCCTTCTGGACCTTGTAGGCCCGTAGACGGTAGCGAGTTGCGCATGCGCAGTGGTCCCTCTGTCCGCTCACACGTGCGGTGACGTCAGACGCCGCACGTGTGTTGGGGGGCATAAGAGCGCCGGCTTCCCAGGCCGTACCAGCGCCCAGGGACTTCTAGGACATGGATTTACCTTTAACATCTTTACCTGGTATGTCTTACATTTCATACACAGATGGATGTCTATCAAGACATCTACTGGCTTGTTATCTTACATGTCTGTTTATCCATCTAGTACTCCAAATGCAGCAATACAGACGGATGTAACTCCAGGTCTATCATCCGATTTATTATTGCGTTACTCTTTTTGGTAAGTGCTGCATACCTTGTCCTGTATTAGCCCCCAATACTCATATCTTTCTAACACACTGCTGCTGGGCACATATATGCTTATGCATTTGAACATCCAATTTTCTCTTCCCTCTTTCGTTTTTATGTTTGTTACTCATAGGTATTCTATATTTGGACCCTACTTGTGATAAGAAGTAATCGCCACGTCACAAATTCAGTGTGTTCCCATGTCCTATATATAATTTCTCTAATACAAAAATTGTAAGTATTCAAATACCTTTCAACTTTACTATGGGTCTATACATTTTTATGTCCCATATTTGGGGACTCATTATAATCATCACACTCGTCTCCCTTTCTCTATAGAATATAAATCTTGCCAGGTCCTCCTCTTTGCCCCCTGCAGCCTCTCATTGTACCCCGAGCTCGGGTGGCCGCTTCGGAGGTTCCCTGTGTCCATCCCTGGTGACGTACAGGTAGCTTTCCTTTTCCATCTTGCGGGTTTTCCAGCCTGGCGGGGGGCGGGGGGCGGGGATGTCTGCTTCCTCTCTCAGTGGGGTGCAGTGCTCCGTTGGTACATTTCAGGCATATGCGTGAGGGTTCATGCATGACAGCCCGCAAATATAATAAATTGTTTGCTTATTTTCACTTTTTTGGTTTATAGATACTGGATTTAATTTGTGATTAACTATGTTATAATTGGTATTGATTGTCAAAGATTTTGTCTCATAGATTGTATAGTAGCGCTTTCAGACATAAACACCTGTCCCTGAAGAAGCCGTATCCGGCGAAACATGTAGGACTTTCATTATATATGTCTACGGAACTGGCCGCCACATCCTTTTGGCTGATTCCCGTAATATGCCGCTACAAATGTTTTTAACTGTCTGAATCTATAATTGCACACCTCTTTGTCTTTTTTATGAATTTTCCTAATAAAATGTTCATGTTTTTTATCTAAGTTAATTTGTGTATTTTTTGGCACCGCTATAATCCTTGCAACCCCCCCCCCCCCCCCATATACATTTTTTTCTTACAAAAAAGTTTTCAACACTTTATCCTATGGGGGAAAAATTTACAAAGATGTGGAGTATACAGGCAATTGACGCCGCCATTTCCTCCGTAAATAAAAATCTGACTTGTCTTATTGACAACGCTCAGATGCTTAGGGATCCAAATGATAAGAAATTGGAATTCCTGTTAAACAATGTTTTCTCCTTTGCAGGTTCAGTGGCTTAACCTGCAGTGGCAGCAATCGGAGTCTGTCAATAGTTGAGAGACCATGTTAAACAGGTCCTCAAAGTTTTACCTGAACAGCAAGCCCATGGGTTT
This sequence comes from Aquarana catesbeiana, assembly GCF_042186555.1. NCBI lineage: Eukaryota > Metazoa > Chordata > Amphibia > Anura > Ranidae > Aquarana > Aquarana catesbeiana. The sequence goes on from NC_133335.1 coordinate 108,592,815, forward strand.
GCCAACCTACCAGCGGCTTTGTGTTTTACAGTTGATGCAATCAGAGATTCTATCCTTCAGACCTCTCGCCTTACGCTTGGGTTGGTGCAAATGCGTAGAATCTTATGGTTGAAAAATTGGTCAGCCGAATCACCATGTATGAAGCTTCTGGCTGGATTTCCCTTTCGTGGTGCGAGGCTGTTCGGAGAAGATTTAGACAATTATATCCAAAAGATCTCTAGTGGGAAAAGCACTCTTGCCAGTTAGGAAAAGGAGTGAACCTCCCTCTTTTAAACGAGCTCGGTCCCCAGTGCCAGGAGCATCAGCCTCCAGGCAGTCGCGACGGCCTCCTCCGTCAGGCTCAAGAAATCTCAGAGTCAACCCCAGGGACAAAAGAAGTACTAGACAAAACGCTAAAGCCTCTTTATGAAGGAGCGCCCCCGCTCGCTCAGGTGGGGGGAAGACTGCTACAGTTCTCAAGACTCTGGCAGGAGGATTTCCAGGACAGATGGGGATTTCCACATTAACTCTAGGTTACAAACTAGAGTTCTGAGAATTCCCCTCTCCTCGTTTCCTCAGATCAAATGTTCCCAGAGACCCAGAGAAAAAGAAGTCTCTCTTTCTAGTGTTGGAGCGACTATTGTCACAAAAAGTTATCCTGGTTGTTCCCACGCAAGAGCAGGGATTGGGGTTTTATTCAAACCTTTTCAGGGTTCCAAAACCAAATGGAGATGTCAGACCCATTCTAGATCTCAAGGATCTAAACCGATTCCTAAAGATACGGTCCTTTTGCATGGAATCGATTCGGTCGGTAGTCTCCATCCTACAGGGAGGAGAACTTCTGGCATCAATAGACATCAAGGATGCGGACCTACATGTACCTATTTTCCCTGCTCATCAAAAGTACCTGCGTTTCAAAGTAGAACAACGCCACTTTCAGTTTATAGCTCTGCCTTTTGGGCTAGCTACTGCACCTCAGGTGTTTACAAAAATCTTGGCCCCTCCGCTGGCCAGATTAAGGGCCCAAGGTATAACAGTAATAGCATACCTAGATGTCCTGCTCTTGATAGACCGGTCGGTAGCACGCTTGGACCAAAACTTGGTCGCCACAGTCAACTACCTGGAATACCTAGGTTGGGTCCTCAACTTAGAGAAGTCTATTTTAAAACCAGTAAAAAGACTAGAGTATTTGGGTCTGGTCATAGATACAAGCCAGAAGAAGGTATTTTTACCCCAGCCAAAGATAAGTGCCATAAAAGAACTGATTCAGGTAGTCAGGGCAAAGAAGGGTCTCTCTATTCGCCTTTGTATGAGGCTGATGGGAAAGATGGTGGCTTCATTGGAAGCAGTTCCCTATTCTCAGTTTCATTCGAGACTGCTGCAACACAGTATCCTGTCTGCCTGGAACAAGAAAGTTCAGGCGTTAGATTTTCCGATGCGTCTGTCTCCTACAGTGCATCAGAGCCTCACTTGGTGGTTGATACCCGAAAATCTGCAAAAAGGAAAATCCTTTTTACCAGTTACCTGGACAGTGGTAACAACGGATGCCAGTCTTTCAGGTTGGGGAGCAGTACTGGAACAGTCGACTGTCCAAGGGAGATGGTCTAAGACCGAGAGGACCTTACCCATCAATGTTCTGGAGATCCGTGCGGTGTATCTAGCCCTAAAGGCCTGGACACTCTTGTTACAAAGTTGCCCTGTCAGGATCCAGTCCGACAATGCCACAGCAGTGGCTTATATCAATCACCAAGGAGACACCAGAAGTCGTGCAGCTCAGGGAGAAGTAAACCAGATCTTAATCTGGGCAGAAAAGCATGTGCCATGCATATCGGCAATCTTCATTCTGGGGATAGAGAACTGGCAGGCGGACTACTTGGCGGGCGGACGACTACCCCGACGTCTTCTTGGCCATATGCCAAAGATGGAGGGTTCCGGATGTAGATCTCTTTGCGTCCAGGTTCAACAAGATCGACAATTTTGTGTCAAGAACAAGGGATCCTCTTGCATGTGGGACAGATGCGTTGGTGACTCCGTGGCATCGGTTCTCACTGATTTATGCATTTCCTCCTTTTCTGCTACTATAACGACTTCTTCGCAGGATCAGGCAGGAAAAGAAGTCGGTACTTCTGGTGGCCCCAGCGTGGCCCAGAAGAGCTTGGTATGCAGAAATAGTAAAAATGACAGTAGGTTCCCTGTGGACCCTACCGTCACATCCAGACCTGTTATCCCAAGGTCCAGTGTTCCATCCTGCCTTGCAAACGCTAAATTTGATGGTTTGGCTATTGAAACCCATGCTCTGAAGAGTCATGGGCTTTCAGGCCCTGTGATTTCTACCTTGATTAATGCAAGGAAGCCAGCTTCCAGAATGATTTATCATAGAGTCTGGAAAGCTTATGTCTCCTGGTGTGAATCCAGGGGTTGGCATCCCAGAAAATATGTCATAGGTAGAATTCTTGACTTTCTTCAAATGGGGTTAGAAATTAAGCTGGCCTTGAGTACCATCAAGGGGCAGGCCTTGGCCTTGTCAGTATTGTTTCAACGGCTGCATTCTTGGTCCGAAGCTTTAAACAGGGGGTAACGCATCTTAATCCTCAGGTTAAGGTGCCCCTAAACCCCTGGGACTTGAATTTGGTTCTGTCAGTTTTACAGAAACAGCCTTTTGAACCAATACTTCAAATTCCCTTGGTCCTGTTGACAAGGAAGTTAATTTTTCTGGTAGCCATTTCTTTTGCTAGAAGAGTATCAGAATTAGCAGCTCTTTTCTCTTCCTTATTTAATCATGCACAAGGATAGAGTGTGGTATTTTCCCTCATCCGAGCTTTCTACCAAAGGTGGTTTCAGGTTTTCCTCTAAACCAAGATATTGTTCTGCCTTCCTTTTTTCCAGATCCCTGTTCTACGGAAGAAAGGTCACTACATTCTTTGGATGTAGTGAGAGCAGTCAAAGCCTATCTGGAAGCAACTGCTCAAATTCGCAAAACGGATGTTTTGTTTGTACTGCCAGAAGGTCCTAATAGAGGACAGGCAGCGTCAAAATCTACCATTTCGAAACTGATTCGTCAAGTTATTGTTCACGCTTATGGTTTGAAACAGAAAATTCCGCCTTTTCAAATCAAGGCGCACTCCACAAGGGCTATTAGCGCTTCGTGGGCAGTGCATCACCAGGCCTCTATGGCTCAATTCTGTAAGGCCACAACCTGGTCTTCAGTCCATACATTCACCAGATTTTATCAGGTGGATGTAAGAAGGCATGAAGATATCGCCTTTGGGCGTAGTGTGCTGCAGGCAGCGGTACGAGGTCCTCAGGTCTGATTACACCCTACTTTGTTGTTGTTCCCTTCCCCTCAGATAGCATTGCTTTGGGACATCCCATCAGTAATTACTGAGGCTCTGTGTCCCGTGATGTACGAGAAAGAAAATAGAATTTTTTTAACAGCTTACCTGTAAAATCCGTTTCTTTTGAGGTACATCATGGGACACAGAGGTCCCTCCCCTCTTCTAATAACACTTATATTGCTTTGCTACAAAACTGAGGCACTCCCAGTAAGGGAGGGGTTATATAGGGGGTTGAACTTCCTGTCAAGGGTGTGCCAGTGTCCAATCACCTAGTGATACCCTATAACCCATCAGTAATTACTGAGGCTCTGTTCCATGATGTACCTCAAAAGTAAAGGATTTTACAGGTAATCTGTTATAAAAATCCTATTTTTTTTTTTACACTTCCCCTTTAAGAGGGAGTAACACAAGAAAAAATGCCAAGAAAGTAAGGGCTCACCTTGTCTGGTATGGTGGTGGACTTGGGGAAGTTGTCGCTGAACTGCTCACAGGTTTCCCAACCTGACAGGGCTTACAGCAATTTTAAAACCCCCGCCCGTTCTGACGTCATCGCCCCCCCGTATCGCGCCTGCGCTTTAGGGGCCAGCCGAATGGCGCCTGTGCAGCCACTGACAATTCTGCCGCACCACGCATGCGCGAACCAAGCCTCGGTTTCACCGAGCCCTTGCGCATGCGCAGATGCCCGTGGCGGCTGAAAAATAGGGCACTGCGGCGTTCTGGAACGCAGAAACATTTCAGGAGCCCTGAAGGCCTGAAATGACTAACGGGGGGAATAGACACAACAACACATATACACAGCTGCCATGGAGACATTGGAAGAAAAAACTGCACACCTTGCCAGCCTTGATGAAGCCTGAACGCCGTCCATCCTGGTGTATCCTGGTCCTCATGGGCTGCCTCCCTTCCACCATAGGGGTATCTTAGAGCCTGGAACCACTTGACCACCCATGGCTGGGCTCTGGGTCGCACCGCATCGTAGGTACCAGGAGAATAGTCATACCGACAGGACGTGTAACAGGAACCAGCGTGACGTAGGGTCCATTGAGGAGGACAAAAAAAGGAACGCAGTCCTGAGAGATGAGCTTACTCTTATGGGTATGGGGTCCTATAGCATTGGAGAGGAGGCGGGGTCAACCCACACTTTGTCTGCCATGGAGTCCGTCAGGAAATCCATTCTAATCCCACTGGCTACATGAGCAACACTACCGTTTTCATGCAGCCTAGTTAATAATGTTGTGGAATTCAGTCAAGAACATTTGTCATATGGGGAGCAGAAAGATGTTTATTGAAACATACAGATGTAGGGACATTCTCTAGTGATAAAGGCTCCCCCCTCTCGACTGATCCCTGACAGAATTTTTTATACAGTGTGGAAAGCACCCACATGATTGAACAGTTTTTTTACAAATGTTAGCAGTTGTGTCAGAATAGCTAATTTGGAATAGATTGCAAGTATAGGATGTCACACTATAGCTAAATGAAAAACAAAGTACAGGATAATTTTGACACGTGTTACCAGATGGCCATGTCATAAAGCATTCTAACTTTCTTGTTTTAGCCACCAAAAAAGGTCTTTGAGAGTTCATGACACAAGAGTGAACTATTTGTTAATCGGGTTTATTTATTTATTACAGGTACTTGTATGTATAGCGCCATCAATTTTTTGTAGCTCTTTACATATATATTGTACATTTACATCAGTCCCTGCCCTCAAGAAGCTTACAATCTAAGGTCCCATTCATACATACACATACTAGGGCTGATTTAGACAGGAGTCAATTCATTTACCAGCATGTTTTTGGAGAGTGGGAGGAAACCAGAGTACCTGGAGGAAACCCACACAGGCACAGGGAGAATATGCAAACGCCTTGAGGTAATGCCGTGGTTGTGATTCGTACCGAGGACCCTAGTGCTGCTAGGCAGTGGTGCTAACCACTTAGCCACTGTGCTGCCAGATAATTTCTTTATCATTTATTACTCATATCTTCTGGCAAATGTCCTATTAATCTATATACCTTTGAATTTTATTCTAATGACTTATTGGTTGCTACTAATTATGTATTATATATGATTTTGTTTAATTATGAAAGAGCGCTGACTTACTTTTATGTGCAGGTGCCGGTGTCTTAGATGATGCTATCTTCTTGGAATTGGTAGACGCTCTTCTTCAATATGCAGATGAGGGGGAAAAAGTGCATGCTGACCCAGTTGCAAACAAAGGAGAGGAGGTGAAAACAGATGGGCCCATGACCAGAAAGAGGAAGAGAATAGCAGAGGAGGGTCAGTATCTCTTTGTGGAAACGTTTAAGCCAGTTCAGTTTTGCTTCCCCCCCAATTATATATAATACATTTACAGAAGGGGCTACAAATCGCCAGTAACATCCATTCATAAAATTTACTCTGCTCCCTCATGCTGCTACAGCCGCTCTCCAGAAATTTAATCAAAACGGCAGTGGCCAGAAAACAGCTGTAGCAGAGCCATGGGGAACGTAGAAGCTGCTGTTTACATTGTTTGATGTGATCACAGCAGACATGGAACAAAGACAATTTAATTGGCTCTGTACCTTCTGTTTGTGAGCTGCCCTGCATAAAGCACAGGATTACTTTAAATCCTTGTGCTAATACCTACCAACACCTTTCCTAATTGTTATGTAAAGCACATGATTTAAAGCTCTTGATTTATGAAAGAGAAGGTTTGTTTGCTTTTAGACCTGTTCTCTTATAGCATGCTGAGCAGAGAGGATGCAAAAGTTCTAATTTTTATTTTCTTTAACATTTGTATAACTGTAAGGTCCAAGAGTGATCCAAGCAAGTGTTTCACATTTGGTATACATCCTTAGTGTAATGGTTATGGTTGCATTTGTTTAAACTATGCAGGTGAATCTCAGACAAACCTTGGAAGCCACCCTGCATCAAAGGGTCAGGCAGAGTCCAGAGCAGAAGGAGAGGAGAAAACCTTGGCTCAAAGCAAAACACGAGGTAAAGCCAAATAAATATGTATAACAGTACAGGAGATAAATGTCCTCTGCATTTTCACTTGCGTTAATGTAGTCCCATCATAATGATAATAGAAAATTGCTGCAACTTAGAGATAATAGTGGGATTAGCTTGCCTGTATCTGAAACTGAAAAAGCCTTATGATAACCAAAGGGAACTTGCATAAGAAGGATGTACTTACAACATGGGAAAAATAGCCAGCCCCTGCTTCATAAGGGTTAGCCTTTTTATCTCCTGAAAAGAGGGTTCACCAAGGTCTCTTTCATCTTGTTAGTTGATTTACGCTCTATTATTATTATTTTTTTTCAAGTAACAGTTTTTATTATTATTCGTGTTGGCGATACAAATACAAGGAACATAAAAAAAAAAAAAAAAGTTCACAAATATAAATTGACATATACACTTGTGTTAGCAAGCATTTACTCAAATGAAGAAAGATACTGAAGTTATGCTAAATTCCAGTAGTAGTTTGATCGCCCGCAAGAAGGGTCCCCCGAAAGCCCATGTGGCTCAACGTGGCGAACAGGAAAGGCCACCCCAACGGTCAAAAGCTTCCTCTGCATCTAGGCTAAGTAGCAGTGATGCCAAGTTTTCCCTGTTCGCCATGTCCACCCATCACCTTTCTGGTATTGTCACCTGCTTGCCGTAATGGGACAAACCCCACCTGGTCTTTATGAACCAGAGATGGGAGAATCCAGTTCAGATGATTGGAGAGAAGCTTAGTGAAAGTTTTTAGGTCAGAGTTCAGTAATGCGATGGGTCTATAATTGGCGCAAAGGGAAGGATCTTTATCTGGTTTGGGAATTAGGGTGATAAAGGATCGCTGCATTTCTAGGTGGATAGGAGTATCTTGGAGAAAGGCATTAAACAATTTGCGCATATGGGGAAGTAAAAGAGGGAGAAATGTTTTATAGTATTCATAGGGGAAACCGTCTGGGCCTGGGGCCTTGTGAGATGGTAGGGATTTAATAGTCAATTCTATTTCCTCATCCGTGATCTGCGTGTTAAGTGACAACAGGTCAGATGGTTGGAGATGGGGAATTCCGCTTTGTTCCAAATAATGTCTCATGTTGTGGGATAAGTCCTGGGAGGGAGAATTACTGGGTATGTCTGGGTTGTTGTAAAGGTCTTTGTAGAAGTCCTCAAAGGTACGTGCAATGTCCGTGGGGTGAGATAATAATTGTCCCAATTTGTTTTTAATCTGATGCGGGGATTGCATGTGGGATTGTTCGTGTAATTTGTTGGCTAGGAGGGAATGTGCCTTATTTCCCTTGTCATAGAACATTTGTTTCAGTCTGGTCAGAGCCTTTTCTACCCGTCCCAGGGCCAGGTCTCTAAGGGTGGTATGAAGATTGGTTATTTTTTTGAGAATAGGTTGTGTAGGGTTGGTTTGAAGCTTGGACTCAAGTGCTCGAAGTTCTTGTTCTGCATTAACTTTTGCGGCTAGTGCATCTTTCTTTAGTGCTGAGGATAGCGCCATACATTTACCCCGAAGTGTGGGGAGAGAGACTTCCGGATCGTTGTTCTCTATAAAATAATGTTTAAGGGTGGAGTTCAATTCTACCTGGGCGGGTTGGTGTTGGAGAAGGAATGTATTAAGTCTCCAATTATAGGTCTACGAATGGGAATGCCTAATTCCAATGTGATTAGGATGGGGGCATGGTCCGACCATGAGATTGGGAGTATTTGAGCTGCACGTGTTAGCTTGAGTGTATGGTTATTAACAAAAAAGTAAGCTATATGGGAGTGGGTACGATGAGGGGCCGAATAGAATGTATACTGCCGATCGCCTAGATGGAGAGCCCTCCACGCATCGAAGAGCGCATATCATGTAGAGATTTGTCTAAATAGTCTCGAGTCCCTAAGGACCCTAGGAGAGGATGCCTGGGGACCCACCACCTGGCAATCCGCAGTAGCTGATTGAGTGAGATTGAAATCGCCCCCCACTACTAGGACCCTAGGATTTAGGCTAAAAATACGAGCATATAATCTTGGATAGAAAGCTGTGTTGTTTAGTATTTGGAGCATATAAAGCACAGAGAGTAATTTCTTGTGTTTGCCACAGTCCTTGTAATATAATAAAGTGGCCATGAGGATCGCAATGCATGGTCGCACAAGTAACGGGGGAACCCCGCTTAATGAGTATGGCTACTCCAGCTTTTTTATGGGTACCCGATGAGATATAGGTCTGGGGATAGTATCTGGAGGCGAATGCGAATTAGCCCCCTCTGTCAAAATGAGTCTCCTGGACCATAATAATATCCGCTCCTGACTGCCTGAACTCCCTTAGCGCCAGATGTCTTTTTCTATTGGAGTTTAGTCCATGTACAGGATCTTGGCCATATTTTTAGGTATGGTTGTGGGGATATGTGCTTACCTGTTGGCGACGTGCTAGATTTTGGGATCATAGGTCCAGGGCAGGCTCTCTCCGGGAGGAGACCAGGACATATTGTGCATATAACTATGCATACACGATGATGACTAGGGGAAAAGAGAGAGAGAGAGGACTGGGAGAAAGAATAAAGTGCAGTTAGTACAAGATGATAATAAAGAGGATACGATATTATTAAACCTTGAAGGGCCAACAGGCCCAGGTCAAGACGGAGTCCCACATGGCCCTCCACCTCCACTCGGAATGGCCGGAGAGGGACACCCGGGGGCCCATGACTGGTTAGAAAAAACAAGTGAACTATACATAGCCTTAAACTATGAACTAAGAACTAAGGGGGGGGGGGGGGGTGATAGGTGATGGATTCAATGCCTACAACCTCGGAGCTCTTCCGAAACATGCCCTTTGTAGTTAGGTGAATTTTAGCGTAGGGGCAACTTGGGGGACTCTAGGCTAGAGTTATAATAGACAAAAAGTGTTCTGGGCAGGTATATTTGCTGAACCTAAGTGCTCAAGTCCTGTAGTGGGTTGAAGTTGCATTAAGTGTGGTTCTTCAACGACTCTTATACTTGGTCTGTTTGCGGTGTGCATCAGGGTTCCGGGGCCGATTGGAGGTGGGCACTTTTTGCCAGACTGTAGGTGGAGTTGGCGGTGTGGCAACTATATCCCAATCTGGCAGTTGTGGGGCTTGTATTTCCAGGATGTCGCAAAAGGTGCGGAGGTCTTCCGGGTATCTCAAGATAGCAGATTTGCCTTGGTGTTTTGCAGTAAGGCTAAAAGGAAAACCCCAACGGTAGGGGATGGCTTATGACTGTAATATGTGTAGCAGAGGTTGGAGGAGTCTGCGTTTTTGCAGGGTGATCCAGGAAAGATCAGGATACAATTGTATCTGGACTTCCGCAAAAGTCACTTTGCACGCTAGGCGTGCTTGCCTCATGATTTCTTCTTTGAGAGGGTAGGAGTTGATTCTCAAACGATATCTCTCGTTTTAGATGTGGCTCCTTTGGGTCGTAGTGCTCTGTGAGCCCTGTCCATTTCTATGTGTTTTGTAGGTGGCTCCCCAAGTAAATTAATAAAGACAGTTTGTAGAGTTGTTTGCAAGTCTTCGGAGCCCTCTGGTTCCGGGATGCCTCTCACGCGAATGTTGTTACGGCGCCCCCTATTGTCCAGGTCTTCTACGTGCCTTTGCATATCTAAGTAATGCTCGATGATCTGCCCCCTGGAGTTGTGTCCTGTGGACAGCCAATTTGGTTTCCTGAATTTCCTCTTCAGCCATCTCCACTCTGTCTGCCAGGTGTTTAAGACCCGTTTGGAGTACTTGGATTTCTATACGACAGGTGGATTTCACATCCTCAAATAATTGTCTAAAGTCCTCTTTTGTAGGTATGGCTTGCATATACGTGTGCCATTGAGGAGGCAAAGGTGGATTCCGTGTAGGTCCATATTGCTGGTGGGGTGAGGATGGGCCAGGTGGGGGGTGCGTGGGCTTAAAACGCCGCCTCAGATTGTGCTCCTGTTGCTGGGGGGTCCCATGGATCAGACCATATCGCAGCCTGTGGTTGTTGGAGATGTCTCACAGTGCATACCTCTGTTGGGAGGGTGACCGGAGTACCTGCCTTCTGTGCATAGGATGGTGTGGAGGCTGATTGTTGCCTGGAGGCGCTGGGGTCTCTAGAATGAGACAGTCTCTGTGTTTTGGGAGGAGGGGAGGTGTCAACAATGGCCCAGGAGTCATCCTGTGTCCCCCCAGGGGTCTGTTGTGTTCCGGCCTGGGGAGATGCTGGGCGTGGCAGGGGTGGATAGTCCTGAGAGAAATCTGAGGATGCTGGAGATGCAGGGTCCAGGCCCTGTAAATAGGGGTCTGGGGCCGTCCTCAGCAATCTTGGGAATGCTGCTGAGCACTGCGTATAGTGCTGAGTGGGGATGGGCAGCATGGACGCCGGTGACCCACGTGGCTGTATGGTCTGGGAGTCTGTATGGTAGGGGGAACTCACCACTCCAGTTTGCCGGCCAGACTCCTGGGGGATTGTAACTGCCAGCGGAGGGCCTGTGGAGGTCTGATGCTGATCAGGAACAGGCTGTGGAGTCTGTGCTGAGCTCCGGTGTTTGGGCACGGACGTGTCCGGCGCCATATTGTCCTCTCCGCCCTGAGACATGTCGGGCTGGATAAAGAAGGAACGGAGGTCCGTGGAAGCACCTGGAGGGGGTTGTGATGTGCCCCTTTTCTTGGAGGATCGGGTGGTTCTTGGTTTGCCCATATATTTTAAGGTAATCGTCCCCAAAAGTGCCTATCACGCTGCGGGATCAGAGAGCAGGGAGATCAGGCTTCCATCTAGCTCGGCTTCCGGTCACGCCCCTACGCTCTATTATTAACAATCTCTTATTCTGGTTTCAGAGGGTTAATAAATCATAAAAACCACTAAGTTTAAAGTATCTAAAGGCAGAATTATTTTAAGTTTTGGATAGAGAGGTGAGAGATTAGAGCACCTGTCAGTTTTTATTGCTGTCTGTGCTCACATTAAGGAGATTCACCCTCCTCTATTTGTCCTGTTTACCATTATCATTGAAAGTAAAAGAAAATTCAAAATTTTGGATTGTCCACAGAAAAGTAATAGAGAGGAAATCTTCCAATGGGAACACTAGTTCTGGTAACCTGGGCGTCCCTAAGGGATTCCCTTAATTTGCAGGGATTTCCTCTCACTTCCTGTTTGGCTATGGGACAGGAAGTGAAGGGAAATTATTTCAATTGGATGCAGATGGTGAAAAATAAAATTTGACAGGGTTTGCTCTATTCAAAATAAAAAAAAAAAATTGCCTATTCTACTTTAATTACAAAGATAATTGTATCACATAACTCACTGTGGTTATTTTGCCCAAAGAGTAGTTGCTGCTTGGAACAAACCTCCAACATTGACACAAAGTCATATAACAGTTTAAGCATGCTTGGCATAAACATAGGTCTATACTCAGGCAAAAGGGGTCAATTTAAAAAAAAAAACGGCTACATAAAAAATTAGCGATGCAAACTTAATGGATCACTTGTTCTTTTTCTGCTGTCACTCTTTTATGTTTCTATGTATGGAGCAGAATGCGGAACTTATATCTTTTTATAAAATTAATTGGAAAGCCCCTTTTAACCAGGTGCAGACTCTGGGCGTACTGGACACACCCAAACAAATGTCATCATTGTACACAGGATCTGTGTAGTACCTCCAGTCCTTCTGCCCTGCTGCCGGCACCCCCCTTGTCCCAGTACATGGCAGTTGAGCTTTGATTAATTACAGCTGCATTGCCGAGTACACAGAGAAGGTCCTGGCAGCAGGAGCTGTTAAAAAAAAAAAAAAAAAAGAAGTCTGGCAATGTTTATCAACAACATTGCTCAGCTGCAATTACAGAAAGATATAATGAACAATTGTTTCATTTTGTAACTTTATGTTTATTCATCTACATATCAAAGTGTTGAATTTCGATCTGCAAATAAGGTCGGTTAAAGAGGAGGTCCACCCAACCCTGCAAAAATTAAAAGCCAGCAGCTACACATACTGCAGCTGCTGACTTTTAATAATAGGACAATTACCTGTCTTGGAGTCCAGCTATGTCGGCACCGCAGCTGATATTTCCTGCCGCCGCCATTGCGGATGAGGGAACCCGGCAGTGTAGCATTACGGCTTCACGCTGGGTCCCTACTGACAGGTATTTGCTCCCCCCCCTAAAGGTTCCAAATGTGGCACCGGAGGGGGGGGGGATAAATGAGTGGCGGTTCCAATTTTGGGTGGAACTCTGGAGAAGGAGAATCTGACAAGTAAAAGTTTTTTTTCTTTTAATTTAAAAAACAAACAAAAAAATGTTCCTCTGTTGAACCCCTTATTAACCCTTAGTTTTACTTTGATCAGCGCTATTCTTCATTCAATTATAATTTTCCTGGTGATTTTTTTTCTTTCTATTTCATAAACTTATATTTAAACTTTTTTCCTGTTTTTTGTTTGCTTTGTTCAATAATAATGTTACACTTTTTACATATATTTACACGTATCACACTGAAAAAAGCGCAAAATTGAAAAAAAATACTTTTCTTCATTTGTAAATAACTTTGTAATGCTTTGCACCAAAGTCATAATGTCTGTGTTTTAACAGGAGAAATTGCAGAATAAAATTGTCTAAGGATTGCGAAAACAAATAATTGTTGCAGGACAATATTCACAAAAAAAAAGCATTGTTTGTCCTTAGAAAAACAATATATATATTACGTTGTTATCCTAAGTAATGGTAAAATGATCACCGACTAAACAGGCTTATAGCAGAAATTTGGAAATTGCTCTGGTCCATAAAGGGTAAACAGGTGTGAGAGCCGAAGTGGTTAAGATGTATAGTGAATGCATGTGAAAATTTTCTCTTTTATTGATTGAATTGGAAGAACCCCTTTAAGGTCAAATTCAATAATATTCTAGATACTTTCTTAAGCAGCATCCTTTTCAACATCCTTTGTCAGCTTCTTGTCTTGACTTGGCTTGTACCAGGCTTGTAATATTACCTGTATTGTTTTCTTTGTTATTTTATGTTTGTTACTTTCAGGAAATAAGAAAATCTGTAAAAGTCATCTTCCCAGTGATCTGATTTTTAGCGCAATATCGGCTGTGTTTCCAGACAGAGGCTTTCCAGAGGAAGTCAAGGAGAGGTACGTATCATAGAGTTATATTGTAATGCAACATCTCTGAGCTCAAGTAAATTTTGTGATGAGCTCTGGTCACTTTCTCATTAGATTAAAATGGTAGCCAGAAAAACCAGAGAGATTGAATCATTTCCCCAACAGGAAAAACAATAAAAACTTGATAGAGGTTTTAACACTTCAATATTCTGTACAAAACTCAAAAAGGATAATAATGATATAAACACGCTTTAAACTAGGCCCAGTAGATTATTTAACAATGTATAAAACATGTATAGGAGATCTAAACCCAAGGGCAAAAATGCAATATATTGCAACCTACATACACATAGGTGTGGTGACTGCATTCGTTTTCAATTTTCAGGCTAAGAACATTTTCAGCAAGTACAGTACATACTTGTTGATCTTGTCAGAAATGCAGTGTTCCTGTGAATTGAACTGAAATCACAATGCTCGCTTTCTTGCAAGTTGTTGTTTGTAAACTACCAATTCGCACATATCCATGTAATAGAGATGAAGAGAGGATTTTTTGTAGTCCAAATCAGAAGTCATAGATTGAGTGGAGGAGTGAGCGTAGCCACACTAGAAAAGAAAGTCTGTTATTGGCAGGATTACTATGTGTAAATAGAGGACAAAAAGCCTAAAAAAAAAAATGCAGCCACCTCATCTAAGGACTGTTAAGGTACAAAGAATTTATAAATAGTTATACGCTATACTCTACACTAGTACGTGTTTTAACTGCCTGTCACATTCTTGCTCGTACAAGATAGGACCACTTTAACCGCTTGCTGACCAGCTGCCGTCATTATACGTAGGCAGGTCGGCACGATCCCGCGAGCCATCGTAGCTATGCGTCGGCTCCTTTAAGTGGGGTAGCCGAGGTGCGCACGCCCCCGCACTGCGGGGGTGCCGATGCTCATGGCCGACTGTCACGATGAACGCTGGGCACGAGTGAATGCGAGATGCAGAACAGGGACGTGTGTGTGTGTGTGTGTGTGTGTGTGTGTGTGTGTGTGTGTGTGTGTGTGTGTGTAAGCACACAAATCCCTGTTCTGTTCTGTGAGGAGAGACAGATCGTGAGTTCCTAATAGCTAGGAACCACGATCTGTCATTTCATCTCGGTCAGTCCCTTACCCCTACAGTTAGAAATACACACAGGGAACACAGCTATTTTGTAGACGCTATAACTTTTGCGCAAACCAATCAATATACGCTTATTGCGATTTTTTTTTTTTTTTACCAAAAATGTAGAAGAATACATATCGGCCTAAACTGAGAAAATATTTGCTTTTAAAAAAAAAAAATGGGGATATTTATTATAGCAAAAAGTACAAAGTATTGTGTTTTTTCAAAATTGTCGCTCTTTTTTTGTTTATATTGCAAAAAATAAAAACCACACAGATGATCAAATACCACCAAAAGAAAGCTCTATTTGTGGGGAAAAAAAGACGTCAATTTTGTTTGGGTACAGCGTTGCACGACCGCGCAATTGTCAGTTAAAGCGACGCAGTGCTGAATCGCAAAAAATGGCCTGGTTATTCAGCAGCCAAATCTTCCGGGGCTGAAGTAGTTAAAGCTGAATTTGAAGTGTTGTTTTACTTATTTGTATATGATGCTGAGCCATATTTTGTTTTGACTTCCAAAAGCTTTCTACGGAAAGTACATTTAACCACTTCAATACCAGGCACTTATACACCTTCCTGCCCAGACCAATTTTCAGCTTTCGGCGCTGTCGCAGTTTGAATGACAATTGCACGGTCATGCTACACTGTACCCAAACTAAATTTTTATCATTTTGTTCCCACAAATAGGGCTTTCTTTTGGTGGTATTTGATCACCTCTGCGGTTTTTATTTTTTGCTAAACAAATAAAAACCGACCGAAAATTTTGAAAAAAATAAAAGTTTTGCTTTTGTTTCTGTTAAAAAAAAATTGTAAATAAGTAAGTTTTCTCTTTCACTGATGGGCACTGATAAGGCGGCACTGACAGGCACTGATACGGTGGCACCGATAAGGTGGCACCAATGAGCGGGCACTGACGGGCACTGGCGATGGGCACTGATATGCGGCACTGATGGGCACTGGTTGGCAGCACTGATGGGTGGCACTCATATGCAGCACTGATGGGCATTGATAGGTGGCACTGATGGGCACTGATGGGTGGCACTTGTTGGCACTGATGGGCACTGATAGGCGACACTGATGGGCAATGAAAGGCGGCACTGCTGGGCACTGATAAGGTGGCACTGATAGGCGGCACTGCTGGGCACTGATGGGCACTGATAGGCGGCACTGATGGGCACTGATAGGCGGCACTGATAGGCGGCACTGATACGTGGCACTGATACGCGGCACTGATATGAGGCACTGATGGGCATCCCTGGTGGCACTGGCAGTGGTAGGCATTGAAGTAGGCACTGATTGGCAGCTGCCTGGGCACAGATTGGCAGCTGCCTGGGCACATAGTGGTATTTCCCTGGGGGTCTAGGGGCATACCTGGTGGTCCTGTATGGATTGCTTCCCTGGTGGTCCTGGGTGGGATCCGAGGGGGGGCTGTGCTGATAAACAATCAGCACAGACCCCCCCTGTCAGGAGAGCAGCTAATCGTCTCTCCTCTACTCGCGTCTGTCAGACGAGAGTGAGGAAAAGCCGATCACCGGCTCTTTCTATTTACACCGTGATCAGCCGTAATTGGACACGGCTGATCACGTGGTAAAAAGTCTCTGTCGGAGACTCTTTACCTAGATCGGTGTTGCAGAGTGTCAGATTGACACCCCGCAACAATGATCGTTGCAATGCGTGCCCCCTGGGGCGCGCAGCAGCTCGATATTCTTGATCACATCATATGACGTCCGGTCAGGAATATCAAACCACTTTGCCGCCGTCATTTGCTAATAGGGCGGGCAGCAAGTGGTTAAACTATAAATGCTAGGAAATATAATCCCAGCACTGCCACAGGAGTCTTTAGAGGCGTGGCAGTAATGTCTCGCGTTCCTCTTTATTCAGAGAATGCTTTTCATTAATTCAGGAAATGCAAAGCATTCTCTAAATGGTGCTCGTGTTGAGCAGCCAATCTCCTGTGTTCACAATACATCAGGCCAGCACTCAGCATGGAGATCACTCCCCTACGCATGTCAACACAGGGTCACGTCCTCCTGAGGAAGACACGTAACCCTGTATCGACATGCGTAGGGGAGGGGCCAGGACGGTGACGGCATCTGCATCCAGCGTGGAGCTGTGAGCCGGATCATTGTCTTCGGCTTGTGTGGAGAGAGCGGTGTGTTCAAAACACTGATTTTATTGCTTGTCAGCCTGGTGTGCCGGAAGCACATGAGCAATGTGAGTAACCTGTACTTATTTAATAAACTGAAGTTTTATGGAGGAGATAAGCATTATTAGTATTTTTTTCTCTATATATGCACTTTAAATACTTACGAATCACCATGTGCCATATCTGAGAGGACAACAGGAAGGAATTTCAAGGCGCGTGGAGGCTAAAAAGTGTGTATTGATCTCACTTAATTGTAGAGATCACCCTCCCTTAGGTGAGATTATTCCTGGAGGGGGCAGCACTTGGAGGTGATCTGTTGAGCGATCTTTGAGCACTAATGAGCAATGGAACATTCATATGAGCTGTCGTTATTCATATGAGCTGTCGTTATAATTATTGTTGTTATTATAAGCGTTCCATTACTTCTGCTATTGTAGCGCGGTACTAATTAGATTTGAAATATACTTGCCACATTTATATGCATGTGAACAGTACCAGCAGTATAGTCAGCCTACCTTTTGGTTATTATTTTCATTTGGTAGCTTGCAGGATTTTCACAATAAAAATTGAGAAGGGAGATTCTTTGTACTGATTGAGGAAACAGAGGAAACCTTTTTTCCACAAAGTATTATGTTAAAAATGGTATGTCCCTGGACCACTGAAACCAAGTCTTTTCAGAGGGAGTAGAAATCTGTGTTTGGTGAGACTTTTTGGCAGTCTAGCTGCGTACAGGACCCTGAAAACCAATTGCTGCCTTCAGGCTTTCTAAGGGTGTAAATTGTTGATTTCACTCCTCACTACCTATCAGTTTCAGAGGCCATGAAATGCCAAGATGGCACAACCCCCCCAAAATGACCCCTTTTTGGAAAGTAGACACCCCAAGGTATTTGCTAAGAGGCATGGTGAGTATTTTGCAGCTCTCATTTGTTTTGGAAATTTAAGAAAGAAAAGGAAAATGTACAGTATCTCACAAAAATGAGTACACCCCTCACATTTTTGTAAATATTTTATAACTTTTCATGTGACAACACTGAAAAAAATACACTTTGCTACATTGTAAAATAGTGAGTGTACAGCTTGTATAACAGTGTAAATTTGCTGTCTCCTCAAAATTACTCAACACACAGCCATTGATGTCTAAACCGCTGGCAACAAAAGTGAGTACACCCTAAGTGAAAATGTCCAAATTGGGCCCAATTAGCCATTTCCCTCCCCGGTGTTATGTGACTCTTTAGTGTTACAAGGTCTCGAGCAGGTGTGTTAAATTTGGTGTTATTGCTCTTACTCTCTCATACTGGTCACTGGCAGTTCAACATGGCACCTCATGGCAAAGAACTCTGAGGATCTTTAAAAAAAAAATAGTTTTTTCTTTAATATACAAACGTTAAAAACAATACAGCTTGTTGGAAAATTCAATATAATTTTGGGAGTATCTTATCGTGATGGGGTGACAACAGTATAATTTTAAGATTTTAGTAATAAGAACAGTATCATTAGCAGTAATCAGCATGGATTCATGAAGAATCGTTCTTGCCAAACCAATCTATTAACCTTCTATGAGGAGGTGAGTTGCCATCTAGATAAAGGAAGGCCATAGACGTGGTGTATCTGGATTTTGCAAAAGCATTTGACGCAGTTCCCCATAAACGTTTACTGTACAAAATAAGGTCCGTTGGCATGGACCATAGGGTGAGTACATGGATTGAAAACTGGCTACAAGGGTGAGTTCAGAGAGTGGTGATAAATGGGGAGTACTCAGAATGGTCAGGGGTGGGTAGTGGGGTTCCCCAGGGTTCTGTGCTGGGACCAATCCTATTTAATTTGTTCATAAACGACCTGGAGGATGGGATAAACAGTTCAATCTCTGTATTTGCAGAAGATACAAAGCTAAGCAGGGCAATAACTTCTCCGCAGGATGTGGAAACCTTGCAAAAAGACCTTAACAAATTAATGGGGTAGGCGACTACATGGCAAATGAGGTTCAATGTAGAAAAAATGTAAAATAATGCATTTGGGTGGCAAAAATATGAATGCAATCTATACAGCTCTGGGGAATCTAGGATGGAAAAGGACCTGGGGGTCCTAGTAGATGATAGGCTCAGCAATGGCATGCAATGCCAAGCTGCTGCTAACAAAGCAAATAGAATATTGGCATACATTAAAAGGGGGGATCAACGCCAGAGATAAAACGATAATTCTCCCACTCTACAAGGCTCTGGTCCGGCCGCACCTGGAGTATGCTGTCCAGTTCTGGGCACCAGTCCTCAGGAAGGATGTACTGGAAATGGAGCGAGTACAAAGAAGGGCAACAAAGCTAATAAAGGGTCTGGAGGATCTTAGTTATGAGGAAAGGTTGCGAGCACTGAACTTATTCTCTCTGGAGAAGAGATGCTTGAGAGGGGATATAATTTCAATTTACAAATACTGTACTGGTGACCCCACAATAGGGATAAAACTCGTGGCCACTGATTACAATTAGAAGAAAAGAGGTTTAACCTTAAACTACGTAGAGGGTTCTTTACTGTAAGAGCGGCAAGGATGTGGAATTCCCTTCCACAGGCGGTGGTCTCAGCGGGGAGCATTGATAGCTTCAAGAAACTATTAGATAATCACCTGAATGACCGCAACATACAGGGATATACAATGTAATACTGACACATAATCACACACATAGGTTGGACTTGATAGACTTGTGTCTATTTTCAAGCTCACCTACTATGTAAATATGTAACTACGGTGTTGCTCCTGATGAGTGGCTATAAGGCCTCGAAACGCGTAGAGCTAACAACCACCGATATGTGTACATATTCATGAATTCTTTATGGCTGTTCCTCTCAACCCATTCTTCCTTTCCTGTATCTTTTTGAAGTGACGCTTTAACGCACCAGCTATCTGTATAAGTATTATTTACAATGCATATAATCATGTATCTATGTGACCGATGTATTTGTAAAATACTGTTATAAACTCCAGGTTGGAGTATGTATTTATGTGTAATGTTTGGTTCTAAAAAATATTGATACACAGCATAATGCAAGAAACAAATCCGAAAAAAACTCTTTTGATGCATTGAACCAATTAAAAGCTCATTCTTATTCAATTAATTTTGCTGCTTCCGTGTGCTTCATCTAAAGTTCCGTCCTTTGCTTTCTTTTTTAATACATTGTACCGGGATGGAGGAGGGGACTTGAACGGCCCCTGATACCTCATTTAACCACTTCAATACAAGGCACTTATACACCTTCCTGCCCAGACCAATTTTCAGCTTTCAGTGCTGTCGCAGTTTGAATGACAATTGCGCAGTCATCCATCACTGTACCCAAACTAAATTTTTATCATTTTGTTCCCACTAATAAAACTTTCTTTTGGTGGTAATTGATCACCTCTGCGGTTTTTATTTTTCGCTAAACAAATAAAAAAAGACCAAAAATTTAGAAAAAAATTAAAGTTTTGCTTTTGTTTCTGTTTTAAGATTTTGTAAATAAGTAAGTTTTCTCCTTCACTGATGGTCACTGATGAGGTGGCACCGATGAGGTGGCACCAATGAGCGGGCACTGACGATGGGCACTGATGGGCACTGGTAGGTGGCACTGATATGCAGCTCTGATGGGCATTGATAGGCGGCACTGATGTGCACTCATGGGTGGCCCTGATAGGCGACACTGATGGGCACTGAAAGGCTGCAAAGATGCTTTCTTATGGGTGGCACTGATAGGCGGCACTGTTGGGCACTGATAGGCAGCACTGATGGGCATCGATATGTGGCACTGATGGGCACTGATACGCAGCACTGATAGGCATCCCTGGTGGCACTGGCAGTGGTAGGCATTGTGAGTGGGCACTGATTGGCAGCTGCCTGGGCATTGATTGGCAGCTGCCTGGGCACAAATTAGCATTTCCCTGGGGGTCTAGGGGGGGCATACCTGGTGGTCCAGTGTGGATGGCCATCCTGGTGGTCCTGGGTGGGATCTGAGGGGGGGCTGTGCTGATAAACAATCAGCACAGATCCCCCCTGTCAGGAGAGGAGCCGATCGGCTCTCCTCTACTCGCGTCTGTCAGACACGAGTGAGGAAAAGCCGATCACCGGCTCATCCTATTTACATTGTG
Source organism: Aquarana catesbeiana (assembly GCF_042186555.1). NCBI lineage: Eukaryota > Metazoa > Chordata > Amphibia > Anura > Ranidae > Aquarana > Aquarana catesbeiana. The sequence goes on from NC_133335.1 coordinate 108,613,558, forward strand.
ATCAGCCGTGTTTAGACACGGCTGATCACATGGTAAAGAGTCTCCGTCAGAGACTCTTTACCTAGATCGGAGTTGCGGTGTGTCAGACTGACACACCGCAACAATGATCGCCGCGATGCGCTCCCCCGGGGGCACGCAGCAGCTTAATATCCTGATCACCTCATATGACGTCCGGTCAGCATATTGAAACCACTTTGCCGCCAACATTCTGCTATATGGCGGGCGGCAAGTGGTTAAAGTCCCAAAACTTTTTTTCTTTTTTTTTGTAAAAATTAGGGATGGAGGCACACGGTAGCACTAACCATAATCATTCTTCTCATGAATTCTAACTATACATGGCTGCATATCAGCGGCTCTCTTTACCATTTCTGTTCTTTTTGATATTGTTTTTACCTTGGCATGTTATTTCGCAGCTGGTTTTACACTACTATTAGCCTACTTTCACCCCTTTAGTACGGGTGCGCCTTGGTGGTTTCGCCCATGTTGTTTTGCTGGACTTTGCTCTTCCTGTCCCCATCGGGAGCTGCGACGCGCACTGCCGGTCTCCCCTCCACCCTGTTTCGACGTCGGGTGGGCGGGTCTCTGGCACTGCGCGTCGACGTCACGATTCCCATGCCAGAGCTGCTTCGTCCTTCCTGGCGCTGCATGTCCGGCTGAGTGATTTCTCTACCGTCAGCACATCGGGGTCAGGTTTGTTTGGCGCCTCTTGCCGGGAGGCCTTGGCAGGTTGGCGGCCTGGTCGGTTCCGCCTTCTTCCTCCCCCTTCTGTGCCATTGTGTGACGTTGGGGGCGTGTTTACGGCGGCCCTCCCTATATGAGCTCCCCCCGTGCCAGGCCTCACACACAGAATTAGTCACAGCACTCGTTTCCTGAAACATGAGGCATCATGACACCTTTGCTCCCATTTCACATCCAACAGGTACTCTCTTTCCCTCACTATGTTTCCACCATCTGGCCTCCTTCATCTCTCTTTGTTCCTCCTTTGCCTCTCTTCACACCCCTTGGTTCCCTCCCTGTCCTCTGTTTCTTTTTTCTTTTCTTTCTCGCACTCTCTTTTTTTTCACGTCTCTCCACCCCTTCTAACACTTCTTTACACCACCTTCATTTCATTTCACTTTTTCTTTTTCATATAGATTCCCCATATTGTGGCCACCCCACCCAGTCTATACCTGTGTCACTTCATACACATTGGCCCACCCGGGGCATTGTTTGTGTGGGTTGTTGTCGCCCCACCGCGCCCCTCAGCTCCCAGAGGTGGCGTCTATGGCGAGTCTGGAATTTTATGGCCGCACCACCATTGCGCAGATGTACATGTAAGTGCATGGGTCTTGCCAATATATGGGGGGTCTCTCTCATGTTTTTGTATTTACCCACATGATTTCTCTAGACCATTCAATATGATTGTTCTTACTTATAGATCCTGATGAGTGGCTATAAGGCCTCGAAACGTTTAGAGCTAACAACCACCGATATGTGTACATATTCATGAATTCTTTATGGTCATTCCTTTCATCCTATTTCACTTTTCCTGTATCTCTTTGAAGTGACGCTTTAATGCGCCAGCTATCTGTATAAGTATTATTTACAATGCATATAATCATGTATCTATGTGACTGTTGATTACGGAGTTATTTGACCGCCTCAAAGGATCAATGGTTTTCACGGAGCTTGATTTGAGAGGGGCATACAATCCGATGTCCTACGAGATTTGTTACAGTTATGTGTGGTGGTTTATCTCGACGATATCCTCATATTTTCCAAGTCCCTGGAGAGCCTCCACACAGATGTCTGTCGTGTGCTTCAGAAACGAAGAGAGAACAATCTCTGTTGTAAATTGGAGAAGTGCAAATTCCATCGTCACAAGTTAAATTCCTGGGTTATGTAATTTCCACTGCTTGTTTTTCGATGGACCCAGAGAAACTTTCAGCAGTCCTACAGTGGCTCCGACCTGTGGATTTATGTCCTCTGCAGCGTTTTCTTGGCTTTGCCAACTATTATCGGAAGTTTATTCGTAACTTCTCGTCTCTGGTCAAGCTCCTGACTGATTTGACCAGAAAGGACGGTAACCCACAGTGTTGGTCTCCGGAGTCCATTAAGGCCTTTGAAAGTCTCAAGGCTGCCTTTGTTTCTGCTCCTGTGTTGGCACTTCCTGATCCTACGTTACCTTTTTATCCTTGGAGTTGATGCTTCTGAGACTGAGAGAGTGAGAGTTGGCGCCCTTCTTTCTTTCTCGTACATCACGGGACACAGAGCCTCAGTAATTACTGATGGGTTATAATAGGGTATCACTAGGTGATTGGACACTGGTCACACCCTAAACAGGAAGTTCAACCCCCTATATAATCCCTCCCCTTACAGGGATACCTCAGTTTTTTCGCCAGTGTCTTAGGTGTTGGACGTGTAAAGATGTCCTGTGCTGAGCTCCAAAGGGAATATCCTATATCCTATACTGGGGCAAGCCAGGTGAACCAGATCCATTTCAAAGTGTCCTTTCTAGGCCGAATTGGATGGAACACGGGCCTCGTGTCCGAAGAAACGAGGTTTTACCTGTAACGCTTCCTCTTTTTAGAGAGCTGGACCCCACATTTCTGAATTTGTTTTTTCTAGCCTTATTCTTGGCCGGGTGTTTTACAGGCCCAGAACTGTGGATCCCCCTATCCGTAGGGGGCCCCAGTCTCTGAAGGTTTTCCAAACGGAGCCCACCGTGAGAGGTGAAGATTGGGTCTGTATAACAGAATCCTGCAGCTGGATAAGGTAAGGGAGATTCCACAGAATGTTTTAATTCTAGTAGGTTTCTCCTTTAAGTAAATGTATGCTATGCCTATTGTCGCCACCGGGGGCTGCCAAGAGCACATACCTTCTCATGCTTGATTGTCTGTCTCGGTGTTTCCGCTGCACAGCTTCTCCAGCCGAGCTCCAGGTAGGATGAGATGGGGGGCTCTCCTCAGGGATATTCCCCCCAAGATTGGGGGGGGGGCCGCAGTGGTTTGTGAGGCGGTAGTATACCGCACTGTTACCACCGCCGCCATTACCATATGGCAGGCCCCATCAGCTGCCGGCCTCTCTCCTTCCTCCTCCACCCCCAGCCTCCCCTCCACACTTGTCCCGGAGGGTCAGCGCTGTTTTTTGAAAAAAGCGAGGGGGGTGGTCAGAGGGGGGGGCGGAGCGTCAGCGCGACGTCCAGCGTGATTAAACGCCCACATCGCCGGCTGCAAGGCTATATGAAGCACACTTGTTAGGTGCACACAGCCTATGGAGGGACACAGAGCTGACGGTCGCATGTAAGGTGGGACGCAGACATTCCCTAGGCAGCATTTACCGAGAAACACTAGACTGGGCATTGGTAGCAGTGGCTGTTGCCGGACTACATCGCTCAGTAGTAAGGTGTTCATTTTTGTGATACCTCCACCTTGTTGCTTTGCACTATGGGTAGAAGAGGTACAAATACCCCAAAAACCAGAGGCTCTAGGGAATCTCCCTCAGGCTCTGAGGACCCCCCTTCTGCAGCACCCTCCCCCCCTGAAGGGCCAGGGACGGCTAGTCAGGGAGAGCCGTTGGGGTCAGGGGCTGCATCTGCTTCTGGCACTTCAGCCCCTGTATATATTACGCAGGAGGTTTTTTCCTCAACCATTAATGAACTAGAGGAAAGATTAATGGCCGTAATTGCATCTTCACTCAGTGGAAGAAAACGCACTAGGTCTTCGGCTTCTCAGGATGAGAAAGTCTTAGTACAGATCCTTGCTGGATTGGTCCGCTCCACATTTAAAGTACCTGTATCTGTCAGTTAAAGAACCCTCTTCTTCTTTGGGGTCACTGAAGCCTCCTCAAACAACACATGCTTTTTCTGTTCATAATTTACTCTGATTTACTCTGAGCTTATTTATTCTGAGTGGGATCACCCAGATAAATGTTTTTTTACGCCTAAAAAGTTTTCAACACTTTATCCTATGGAGGAAAAATTTATAAAGATGTGGGGGATACTGGCCGTTGATGCCGCCATTTCCTCCGTAAATAAAAATCTGACTTGTCCTGTAGACAATGCTCAGATGCTCAGGGATCCTGTTGATAATAAGATGGAATCCCTGTTGAAGGATGTTTTCTCCTTAGCAGGTTCAGTAGCTCAACCTGCAGTGGCAGCAATCGAAGTCTGTCAATACTTAAGAGACCATGTTAAGCAGGTCATCAAAGTTCTACCTGAACAGCAGGCCCAGGGGTTGGCTAACCTTCTGGCAGCCTTATGTTTTGCTGTTGATGCCATCAGAGATTCTATCATGCAGACCTCTCGTCTTTCACTTGGGTTGGTGCATATGCGTAGAATCTTATGGTTGAAAAATTGGTCAGCCGAAGCACCATGTAAGAAACTTCTGGCTGGATTTCCATTTCGTGGTGCAAGGCTGTTTAGAGAAGATTTGGACAATTATATCCAAAAGATCTCTAGTGGGAAAAGCACTCTCTTACCTGTTAAGAAAAGGAGTAAGCGTCCCTCTTTCAAACGGACTCTTTCTCCAGTGCCAGGAGCATCAGCCTCCAGGCAGTCGCGACGGCCTCCTCCGTCTGGGTCTAGAAACAAGAGTCGACCCCAGGGATAAAAGAAGTCCTGGGGGAAGAAGCCTGCTAGACAAGACGCTAAGGCCTCTTTATGAAGGGGCGCCCCCGCTCGCTCGAGTGGGGGTAAGACTGCTGCAGTTCTCAGACTTCTGGCAGGAGGATTTCCAGGACAGATGGGTAATCTCCCCGGTAACTTTAGGTTACAAACTGGAGTTCCAAGAATTCCCCTCTCCTCGTTTCCTCAGATCAAATGTCCCCAGAGATCCAGAGAAAAAGCAGTCGCTCCTTCTAGCGTGAGATCTAAAGGATCTGAATCGATTCCTAAGGATTCGATCCTTTCGCATGGAATCAATTCGGTCAGTAGTCTCCATCCTGCAGGGAGGAGAATTTCTGGCATCAATAGACATCAGAGATGCGTATCTGCATGTATCCATTTTTCCTGCTCATCAAAAGTACTTGCGCTTCGAAATAGAAGGGCGCCATTTCCAGTTTGTGGCTCTTGTAGCCTTTCGGGCTAGCCACTGCACCTCGAGTGTTTACAAAGATCTTGGCTCCTCCTCTGGCCAGATTAAGGGCTCAAGGTATAACTGTCATAGCATACCTAGACGACCTGCTCTTGATAGACCGGTCAGTAGCCTGTTTGAGCAGGAACTTGATGACCACAGTCAAGTATCTGGAACACCTAGGTTGGATTCTCAACCTAGAAAAGTCTTTCCTAAAACCAGTAAGAAGACTGAAGTATTTGGGTCTGATCATAGATGCAAGCCAGGAAAAGGTATTTTTATCTCAGGCAAAGATCACTGCCTTAAGGGAGCTGATTCAGGTAGTCAGGACAAAAAAGGGTCCTTCTGTCCGCCTTTGTACGAGGCTGCTGGGAAAGATGGTGGCTTCATTCGAAGCAGTTCCCTATGCTCAGTTTCATTCAAGACTGCTTCAACACAGTATCCTGTCGGCCTGGAACAAGAAGGTTCAGGCATTAGATTTTCCGATGCACCTGTCCCATGCAGTGCGTCAGAGCCTCAATTGGTGGTTAATACCCGAAAGTCTGCAGAAAGGGAAATCCTTTCTACAGGTTACCTGGACGGTGGTAACAACGGATGCCAGTCTTTCGGGTTGGGGAGCAGTTCTGGAACACTTTGCGGTCCAAGGGGTATGGTCCAAAACCGAGAGGACCTTACCCATCAACATTCTGGAGATCCGTGCGGCATATCTAGCCCTAAAAGCCTGGATTCTCGGCCTATAGGGTTGCCCAGTCAGGATCCAGTCCGACAATGCCACAGCAGTGGCTTATATCAATCATCAGGGAGGCACCAGGAGTCAAGCAGCTCAAAGAGAAGTGAACCAGATTTTAGTCGGGGCAGAAAAGCATGTGCCATGCATATCGGCAGTTTTCATTCCAGGGATAGAGAACTGGCAGGCGGACTATTTAAGTCGCCAGCAGTTATTCCCAGGGGAATGGTCTCTTCACCCCGACGTCTTTTGGACCATATGCCAAAGATGGGGGGTTCCAGATGTAGATCTCTTTGCATCCAGATTCAACAAAAAGATTGACAAGTTTGTGGCAAGGACAAAGGATCCTCTTGCATACGGGACAGACGCGTTGATGATTACGTGGAATCGGTTCTCACTGATTTATGCATTCCCGCCTATTCTGCTACTGCCACGACTCCTTCGCAGTATCAAGCAGGAAAGGAAGTCAGTACTTCTGGTAGCCCCCGCTTGGCCCAGGAGGGCTTGGTATGCAGAAATAGTAAAGATGACAGTGGGCTCCCCGTGGACCCTACTGTCACGGCCAGACCTGTTATCTCAAGGTCCAGTGTTCCATCCTGCCTTACAAACGCTAAATTTGACAGTTTGGCTATTGAAACCCACGTTCTGAAGAGTCATGGGCTTTCAGGTCCTGTGATTTCTACCTTAATCAATGCAAGGAAGCCAGCTTCCAGAGTGATTTATCAGAGTCTGGAAAGCTTATGTATCCTGGTGTGAATCTAGGGGTTGGCATCCCAGAAAATATGTAATAGGTAGAATTCTTGACTTTCTACAAATGAGATTAGAAATGAAGCTGGCCTTGAGTACCATCAAGGGCCAGGTCTCGGCCTTATCAGTATTATTTCAATGGCCACTTGCTTTACATTCTTTGGTCCAAAACTTTATGCAGGGGGTGACGCGTCTTAATCCTCCGGTTAAGGCGCCCCTAAACCCCTGGGACTTGAATTTGGTTCTGTCAGTTTTACAGAAACAGCCTTTTGAACCAATATGTCAAATTCCCTTGGTCTTGTTGACAAAGTTAATTTTTCTAGTAGCCATTTCTTCTGCTAGAAGAGTATCAGAATTAGCAGCTCTTTCCTGTAAAGAGCCTTATTTGATCATGCATAAGGATAGAGTGGTATTGCGCCCTCATCCTAGCTTCCTACCGAAGGTGGTTTCAGGTTTTCATCTAAACCAAGATATTGTTCTGCCTTCCTTTTTTCCAGATCCCTGTTCTACGGAAGAAAGGTCACTACATTCTTTGGATGTAGTAAGAGCAGTCAAGGCCTATCTGAAAGCAACTGCTCAAATTCGCAAAACGGATGTTTTGTTCGTGCTGCCAGAAGGTCCCAATAGAGGACAGGCAGCGTCAAAATCTGCCATTTCTAAATGGATTCGACAAATGATTATTCAAGATTACGGTTTGAAACATAAAATTCCTCCTTTTCAGATCAAGGCACACTCCAAAAGGGCTATTAGTGCTTCTTGGGCGGTGCATCACCAGGCCTCTATGGCTCAAATCTGCAAGGCCGCAACCTGGTCTTCAGTCCATACATTCACCAAATTTTATCAGGTGGATGTGGGAAGGCATGAGGATATCGCCTTTGGGCGTAGTGTGCTGCAGGCAGCGGTACGAGGTCCTCAGGTCTGATTACACCCTACGTTGTGTGGTCCCCTCCCCTCAGATAGCATTGCTCTGGGACGTCCCATCAGTAATTACTGAGGCTCTGTGTCCCGTGATGTACGAGAAAGAAAATAGGATTTTTATAACAGCTTACCTGTAAAATCCTTTTCTTTTGATGTACATCATGGGACACAGAGGTCCCGCCCCTCTTCTAATACACTTATATTGCTTTGCTACAAAACTGAGGTATCCCTGTATAGGGAAAGGGATTATATAAGGGGTTGAACTTCCTGTTTAGGGTGTGACCAGTGTCCAATCACCTAGTGATACCCTATATAACCCATCAGTAATTACTGAGGCTCTGTGTCCCGTGATGTACATCAAAAGAAAAGGATTTTACAGGTAAGCTGTTATAAAAATCCTATTTTCTCAGCGTCCTACCTCTGAGAGCGCTGTGCATCCTTGTGGCTGCTTTTCCAAGAAATTGTCACCACGGAGTGCAATTATGAGATTGGTGACAGAGAGCTGTTAGCGATCATTTTAGCCCTGAAAGAATAGACACATCTCCTCAAAGGTACCACTGTGCCTGTTCTCATTCTTACTGACCATAAGAATCTCACATTCTTGTCTAAGGCTAACGCCTCTCTCCCAGAAGGGCGCAATGGGCTCTTTTCTTGTCTAGTTTCAATCACATTGTCTCATTCTTACCCGATACTAAGAATGTAAGGGCTGACGCTTTGTCATGACAATTTTCCTCCACTTCCAAGATGGAGTCGGTTCCGGTTCCTGTGATTCCTCCTGATCGTATTCTGGCTACGATTTGCACCAGTCTCATTTTTCCTTTGGGTGACAACATTCTTGCTGCTCAGGTTCATGCCCCTCCTAAAAAACCTCATGACCGCTGCTTTGTCCCAGAGTGTCTCCGTAATGCCGTGCTCCAGACTTAACATTCTCCCAAGGCTGCTGGCCACCCTGGGAAGAATCAACTCGTTTGGGTAATTTCCCAACAATTCTGGTGGCCTAGTCTACGTGCTGATGTAACGGCCTTCATAGCTGCCTGTTCCGTGTGTGCTCAGAGTAAGACTCCACGACACCTTCCAGTGGGCCTCCTACAACCCATACCTCCCAGGGCAACAGTTATCCTTATGGTGGTTGACCGGCACTGGAAAACGTCTCATTGTATTCCACTTAAGAAGTTGCCCACTTTTAAGGAACTGGCTTCCATTTTTGCTTGGGAGATCTTTCGCTTACATGGGCTACCCAAGGTGATTGTCTTGGACACGGGTAGTCAGTTTGTGTCCCTGTTCTGGCGAGCCTTTTATGCATAGATGAGAATTCAGCTTGCTTTCTCCTCTTCGTATCACCCGCAGTCTAATGGGGCTGCAAAACAAGCCAATCACTCCTTGGAGCAATTCCTACGTTGCTATATTTCTGAACATCATAACAACTGGTCAGACCTCTTACCATGGGCAGAGTTTGCTCACAATAGTGCCTTGAATTCTGCTTCCTGATTGTTCCCGTTTTATGGCGAACTATGGTTTTCACCCTTCCATGTTGCCTGACTCATTTGTTCCGCAGAGTATTCCTGCATTAGAGTAGCATCTCCTTGGACTTCGTTCCACTTGGGCACAAGTCCAGGAGGCTTTGCGACATGCTAATGATAGGTACAGACTCCATGCTGACCACAGACGCCTGCCTGCGCCTTCCTACCAGGTTGGGGACAGGGTCTGGCTGTCATCTCGCAACCTCCAACTTTGTGTTCCCTCTCTGAAGTTCGCACCTCGGTTTATCGGGCCTTTATGTATTCCTCACAGAATTAACCCAGTGGCTTACGCATTGAACCTTCCTTCTAATATGCATATCTCTAATGTATTTCATGTCTCCTTATTAAAACCTTTGGTCTGCAACCGCTTTACCACCTCAGTGCCTCGTCCTCACCCTGTACAGGTTGAGAACCATGAGGAGTATGAAGTACACTACATTTTTGACTCCCATAGGTTCTGTGGGCACATACAGTACCTGGTGCATTGGAAAGGGTACGGTCTGAAGGAACGATCTTGGGTCTCATCCTCGGACGTACATGCCCCTTCCTCTGCCGTGATTTCTATAGATGTTTTCCCCTCAAGCCTGGTCATTCTCCAAGGGGGAGGGGTCTTTGAGGAGGGGTTACTGTCAGGGCTGGGCTCAGCCCTTCTTTCTTTGAACTGGCCGCTCAGCTGTCGGCTAATTGTCAGCTCCTATCTCTCCACAGTGACTCACCTGTTGATATCCTGCTGGTCAGTCCTGCCTACTTAAGCCATCCAGCCCAGATGATCTCTGCCTTCTCCTTGGTCACATCTCTAGAGAAGCTCGCCTGTGTTCCTGTTATATTTGCTTGCCTGACATTCCTTCTGGCTCCAGATCCTGCTTGCTGTTCTACTACGCTCATCTCTGGCCTGCTGACATTTTGACTTGTCTGACTATCCGTTCCGGTTCCTGAACTCTGGCTTGTTTTGAAGTGAGATTTTACTGTACTTCTGTCTCAGTCTGATTCATGGTTTCTGACAGTAAATCAACGAATGTCTATCCTGCCTAGTGGTTTTATTGTATGCTTTTTTTAGACAACTGTGACTATAGCCCCTGTCTCAGTCTTGAATATAGTTCCCTAGCTGCTTTCAGAAAATCTTCCTCATTGGTACAGTTCCTTCGAATACGAAGGTATTGACTATAAGGTATACTTTTTAGTAATGAAACAGGATGCAAACTAGTTGCACGCAATAAGGTGTTTCCTGCGGACAGTTTTCTAAATAGAGAGGAGCCAAGAGACCCGTCCCCCTTTAGAAAGTCTTCAAGATCCAAGAAATTGATTTTAGAGTGATCATATGTCATTGTGAGCTTCAAATTGAAGTCATTCTTGCCCATGATGGTCATAAATGTTTCTAATTATTTTTTGGTGCCAGTCCAGAATAATAGTGCGTCATCGATATAACGATGCCAAGATATGATGTGTCTAAGTAGATCTGACAAATCATCGTGGTCAAAAAGTTCTCTTTCCCACCCCCCCAGGTACAGGTTGGTGTATGATGGGTCACAGAGAGTCCCCATCACAACCCCCTGCAGTTGGTGGTAGTGGAAAGATCCAAAAATAAACACATTTCGTGTTAGGATAAATTGAAGATGATCCAAGATAAACTGATTATAACTAGAGGCTAATTTTCCTCTGTCTCGTAAATGATTTGCAGTTATTTGTAGTCCCTTCTTGTGGGGAATGGTGGTGTACAGGCTTTCAACATCTATGGCAACCATTAAGGTATTGGGGGGAAGATTAAATCCCTCCAATGTTTTTAGCAGGTCAATGGCATCTTTAATATAGGATGTAAGAGCCACCACATGTGGATTGAGGTAGTCATCGACAAGGCTTGGTCAGGGATTTGTGTATCTTTGGTAGAACGTAGGAGTTCTAGGTTCTTTGATGTAAGCGAAAATTCCAAGTATTTTTGTCTATAGTTCCTTGATGAAAGGCTTTAAAGATGATATTATTGTATTCTGTATTGTAGTGATCTAAAACTGTTTTTGTAATGGGTCTATACCAGTCTCTTTTTTTTCAAAATCTGCATACACGTGTATTCGTACTGTTCGGTATTCATGATCACTAGATTACTGCCCTTATCGCCAGGTTTTATCACTATTTGTTGATTAGTTTGCAAAAAACTCAACTCAAAACCAATTTTTGGGAACTAGAAAGATTGTTGGGTTTTCAATTTCTTTGGTGGTTTGTTGAACGAAAGCCCATATATTTGGATTTGTGCAAAGCAATGGAAAGTTGTGAGATTTTGGCTTGAAAGAGGACCGTGGTGGAAAGGCCACAGTGGTGGATATCTCTGACCAAGGGTTGTCGGAGGATTCGATGACCTTCCTCCCACAAATCCATAAAATCATCAATGACACGGAGTTCTTGCATTGTATATTTGCCATCATCAGGAAGTTTAAAGGGATTAGTAGCAGATGGCCGATTAGGTTTGTCATAAAGGACCTTAAACACGAGCCTACGGGCAAATAATTAAATATCTTTAATAGTAAATCTATCAACGCTACTGATGGGACAGAATGTTAAACCAAGCTGGAGAACATGCTTTTCCTCAGCTGATAGCAGGTAAAATGAGAGATTAACTATTTCAAGTTTGGTTGTTCCCCTTGATTCAGCGGGGTCAGCCTGTCTAGAGAAGGACTTGGAGTCTCGAGATGTTTGACAAAAAAAAATGCTGTGAGTTTCTGATCAATTTGTTGGATTTGTGGAAACAAACCTAGTTTTCAGTTCACCTACCTTGGTCAGAGCATTGGGAGTTACAGATAATGGAAGGGACTTGTTTGCGACGGTTTCCATAGCCGGTGCGAAAGTGCCAAGTGCAGCATTGGAGGAAAAGTGCAGTGGTGTAGAAGGACGTGATAAGGAATTTTTTGGATGGCCTACAGGTTGTCGATTGTCTGTTGCTCCGAAAGGTGCTGCTAGGGAACTATATTCGAGAGTAAGAGACAGGGGCTATAGTCACAGTCTAAAAAAAAAGCATACAATAAAACCATACAATAAAACCACTAGGCACCACTAGGTCTTTACTCTACCAAAAATACGAAAGACAATGTGCAACCTGTTAGGATCATAACTCCCTATTGTAAACAGCATAAACAAATTGGAGGCATCCTTACGAAGTTTTGGCCGGTCTTAACTACAGACCCCGAGATCAGTAAACATATTAAAGTCCTTCCTGACATCACATATAGGAGAGCTACTTCAATTAAAGTTCGCCTAGTACATTGTCATCACAATCCTAGGTAATTGAACTCACACCCACATAGAACAGGCACCTATTCCTGTGGTAACTGCAACGTTTGTAGATATATCCACAATGGCAATGAAATTGTCCTTCCCAATGGACAACTATACTCCATAAGATATAGAATCACCTGCCAGACCATGGAAGTGGTGTACCTTATGCAATGTCTGTGTGGATGCTTTTATATAGGAAAAACGAAACGCCCCTTTTTCAAAAGAATTAGGGACCATGTATCCCCTATTCTAAAAAGACAAATGGAAACTGCCGTGAGTCGGCATGTTGGCCTATATCATGATTTTGACCCAAATATAATCCAATTTATGGCCCTTGATCATATATCCTTGACTACCAAATGTGGCAGCGTAGATCAAACACTGCTACAGCTGGAAACTCAATGGATATACAATCTCAATGCCACAACTTATCCAGGCTTGAATGAAACTGTCAGTTTCAAGCCATTTTTATGACCCATATTGGGGACTGACAAGGTAATCCCATGCAATTTCAGCTGGTGTCATTTTTGTGTTTTTGTTTCACTTGTCCATGTTTCCCTTCCTTCCAATTTTCATTTTCCCTTTCTCCCCCCTTTCCCCTTTTCCTACTTTCCCCCTGTCTCTAGTGCTTTCCTTCAATCTCCCTCATCTATCTAGCCCCAATTAATTTCAATTTATATTTTCATATGTAGCAATTGATAATGCTGTCATTACGATGTTGACTGCTATGGTATATAAGTTTATTCATATTTCTATTCAGTGTTTATAAGCTTGTAAAAAACTAAATTCAGAATATATTTTTAGGTTAATAATGTATAGCAAAAACATTGATTTATCATTGGTGTATTATATTATGTTTTGTTTATTGGAATTGATCATTTTTGGTATGCCCCTCGTGCCCAACTTTTTCTTTTTATCCCTCATCTGCTGACTCCCGGTGTCTCGGATGCGGGAGGCTGCCGTACGTGTTGGTCCCCCTCTGGGTAGCACAAATGTGCCTCTCTTTCTATATATTCCTTCATCAATCATTAGATTTTCAATTCCTTGTGTATCTACTGCTCTGCGGTCTCTAGAGGGAGTCAAATAGACACATGCCCACTGAATGGGGCATTTTAGCTCTTGTTGCATCGCCCCATCCCTCGCTGGGCTGCGTGCCATACGGCACCCTTGATCTATCTCAATATTAACAGCTTATGTAGTAAGTTTACCACTGGTTCCCTTTTTGTTTCTCCAATAAATCAGCTGTTATTCAGTTGGATTGTCATTTTTGGTTACTCACTATCCTTATGGCTAGTTAAGAATTCAATTAATTGTAGCTTTATTAATCCCTATAGCTTGGTCTATTTGGACCTCCTCTGACCACTCTTTGTGCGCCCTTTGGGGCTTGCCGCATTGGCTTTGGCTTGTGTCTGGAGCGTTTTGGAGCTAGAGTTGGGCGAATGTTGATCTGCTGAGCATGGAGGGCAAGGTTATATTTGTATACATTTTTAAATGATTAAATTTCGCCTGTTAATATCATGATGTGTTTTGTTTTTTGCTCTATATTTAGTGATGCATACCGTGTTACAAATTATATCCCCCCAGGAAACCCAAGGTGGCGAAACATGTTGGAATAATTATACTGTTGTCACCGCTATCACGATAAGATACTCCCAATATTGTATTGAATTTTCCGAGAAGCTATGTTGGTTTGTATATATATTGTATATAAATTATATATAACGTTTGTATATTAACCGGTTCTGAACCAGCCGCCGTGGTTATACTGCGGCAGGTTGGTCCAGCTGCGCGAAGCGTCGTAGCTATATGTCGTGCGCGCCCCCTCGGCGGCCGCAGCGACCAGATTCGATCCAGAACTGATCAATCCCCAGGCCAATGGTATCTGGCCTGGACCTGGTGATCGGTCCTGGCGAATGAGATGCTTCCCCTGCATGTGTAAGTGTAAACACAGCAGGGGAAGTGATGTCATCTCTCCTCATGAGCACTTTATTGATTCAGCACAGTCATTAATGCAATTTTAATTTATTGATTGTGACATTGCGGTATTCTGTCACATTGTTAAAAAGCAGTCTGGGCCAGGTTTTGTAGAGGAGTTTGTGTGTGCAGGGGAGCAGAAAGGTGTGCATGTCTGCACAGTGTTGTTTGGGACATGACAGACAGAGGCCCGAGTGTTTGAGCGACAGAGAGATATAGCATTTGTGCATAAGCACTGGGATGTTCTGTTAGATGGGCAAGAGAACCGAGGCATATGGCCTGAACAACAGGGCTGTTAAAGAGAGGCGGGAGGCTGAATATTCTTAATTTTGTATTGATGGTGGAAACCCCTGTGAGGGAAGCTGATTGCTGTGGATGTGTTTCCTGTTTTAAATAAAAGCGGGGGGGGAAAAACCCTGAAAAGGCATATCTGGCATGGACTGAACTCACCGGTAGGCGCTACATACACGTTAACCCCCAAGTTGTCACATGATTTATTGATTTGATGAAATTGTGACTTATTTATTCATTGACTTTGTTGTTTGCACTATCACTTTATGGTATGAAGAGTTATCACAATTTTTTTTTTTTTTAATAATTGTGGAAGTGCACCTTACTCCTATATACTGTACCTGAAGTTGCAGTTTCATGCAATATGCTTGTCAGTTTGAGTATGCTGACTTCTGCTGTGGGCAAAAGCCTCTGCATTGTCACACTTTATTCTCTTCCTTCTTGCCATGCTGTTTTGGGTACAAAGAGACCTGCTAAGTTTAAAATGATATTCCCTGTTTATGAACAAATATAATGGGCAATTTATGATTATTGGGTCAAACCAGAGAAAATGTTCACTCCTCCAAAAATGATTGCCGAACTTTATCCAGTGGAAAAAGAGTTGGCTAATAAGATGTATATTCTAGTAGTTGATCCTGCCAGCTTAAAAAAAAAAAAACATCCCGCTGTACCAATTAAAGACACCCCTTCATTCAAAGATTCTAGAGATAGGAAGTTTAGAACACTCTTAAAGGCTCTCTTTACACTTGCAGGCCCAGCTCTGCAGCCAGCTTTGGCTGCAATTTCCTTCTGTCAAACAGCAACTATCTGGACGAGGGCAATGAACAACCAACACAATCCTGTATTCAAGGATCATGCATTAACTGAGCAATTACAGTAGTAACTTTCTCTGCTCTTTTCTGTGGTTACCTTAGAACAAGTAATGAAACAAATGATTAGAATGGCTTTATTTCTCTATTTACATACGCAGAATGTTGTGGCTCAAAGCCTAAACAGCTGAAGCTGCCTGTAAACGACACCACACACGAATGCCTGGTGAAGAAGGATGTCTTTTTGGTGAAGCACTTCACAGAACCTTGTGATATGCCACTAGTGGCTAGTTAAGAATTCAATTAATTGTAGCTTTGTTAATCCCTATAGCTTGGTCTATTTGGACCTCCTCTGACCACTCTTTGTGGTCTCTGTTTTAAATGAACTCCATTTACAGCCACAATCTAGCATCTACCCTTTAGCCAACTAATGTATCCAATGGACCACCCAAGGGTAAGGTCCTAGCTTGTACAACTTTTTTTTAGATCATTATGTGGAACTGTCTCAAATGCCTTGCTGAAATCAAGATATGCTATGTCCACAGCACCACCCTGTTTCAAAACATTAGTGATATAGTCAAAAAGTTCATTCAGATTAGTCTGACATGATCTGCACTCAGTAAAGCCATGCTGCTTTGGATCCAGCAACTTGTGTGTTTTTAAGTAATGATTCATTTTAGGAATGATTTAATTAACTTGACTAGAACAGATCTTCTCACTGGCCTATAATTTCCAGCATCTACCTTGCTACCATTCTTGTGGATATGATCAAAATTGGCTATCCACCAGTCATAAGGGATTTCCCCTATCAAAAGACATTGATTAAAAAGCTCAGTTAATGGTCCAACTACTATACCTCAAAAATCACTTACAGCTCTGGAATGAATGAATAAATGAATGATTTGTATAGCAATACAATGCGAACTGAATCGCCTCAAGGCGCTTGATCCGTCCAGTGTTGTCCTGCTTCTTAGAAGAGGTGGGTCTTGAGTTTTTTTCTGAAGGCCTGATTGTTTTCTTCCATGCGGATGTTAGTGGGTAGAGTATTCCATAGCCGTGGTCCTTGGACTGCGAATCTTCGTTCTCCCTTTGATTTGTAATGGGACTTGGGAATGAGGAGAACGTTTTGGTTAGTTGATCGAAGACTGCGATTTGGTGTGTAGTGTTTTATTTTCTCACATAGGTATTGAGGGGCGTTTCCTTGAGTGCATTTGTGGGTGAGGCAGAGGGTCTTGAATGTGATCCAATCCTTTATGGTTAGCCAATGTAGGGTCCTCAGGGATGGGGAGATGGATTTCCAGGGTTTTTTTCCCGTTACCAGTCTTGCTGCTGTGTTTTGGATGACTTGTAGGTGTACAATCTGGTATTTAGGTAGTCCTATGTAGAGGGAGTTTGCGTTGTTGAGTCGGGAATTGATGATTGTTCCAACTACTGCTGCTTTGTCCTCTTCCGGGATGAAGAGATGAGTCTACGCAGCAGGCGGAGAAGATGTTGAGATCTGCTGACTACTGATCCTATTTGTACATCCATCGACATCTCTGAGTCAGATGACTCCGATACTTTTGGCTTTGGTGCTTGGAGAGATGGTCTGTCCAAGGATGGTGGGTGGTGTTTTTGTATTTCGGTTTGCGTGGAAGAGAAAAAGCTCTGTTTTGGATCCATTGAGTTTGAGGGTGCTAATGGTCATCCAGTCGTCTATCAGTGTGAGGCATTTTTCTAGTCGCTGATATTGGTCTTTTTGTCCGGTGATGCGAAAGTAGAGTTGAGTGTCGTCAGCTTATGAGTGGAAACAGAGGTCTGATTTTCTGATAATTTTGAGGAGTGGACGTATGTAGATGTTGAAGAGCACGGGTGACAAGGATGAACCTTGAGGGACTCCATAAGAGATTGCGCTAGTTTCAGATGTGAAGGCTCCTAGTTTCACTGACTGTGAATGATTTCCTAGGAAGGATGCGAACCATGGTAGATCTGAATCTGTGACTCCTGCTACTTTTGTGAGGCAGATGAGTAGGGTATTGTGGTACACTGTGTCGAACGCTGCACTGAGGTCCAACAGTACCAGGAGACATGATTCTCCGTCATCTGCTGCTTCGAGGGCGTCGTCCCATATTTTGAGAAGTGCCGTTTCTGTGCCATGGCCTTGGCAGGAGCCTGATTGCAGTGGGTCCAAGAGTTTGTGTGTGTCCAGGTGGAGTTGTAGCTGTTGTACTACTGCTTTCTCCATAATCTTGGAAATGGTGTTAAAGCTTGTTACCGGTCTGCGGTGGTTAGGGTCTTTAAGGTCGAGGTTGGGTTTCTTTAGGAGGGGTTTGACGATGCCTTGCTTGAGGGCGACCGGTACAATCCCTTCTTTCAACAATTGATTTATGAGATGTGTTATAGTTGGAGCCAAGATGTCGGAACATTCTTTCAGGAGTTTTATGGGAATTATGTCATTTGGTGATGTGCTGTCTCGGAGGCTTTTGATGATGTTTTTGGTGGTGTCATTGGTGATTGGGATCAGCGAAAAAGTCGGTGATTGTGTGATGTTAATGTCGATTTCCTCTTCTTGCTTTAGTTGAATGAGGTTGGTTATTTTTTTCTGATGAATTGTTTTCCAAATGTTGTTGAGCGGCTATTTTGAAAAGTTCCCGAGGGCGGTTTAAGGCTGTTGAGATGGTGTTTGAGAAATGTTCTTTTTTTGCTTTGAAGATTGCTTTGTGATATTTCTTAGCGCCTTGTAGTTTGTATGGTTTTCCTTAGTAGGATTTCTTCTCCAGGCTCTTTCAGCTCTTCTGCGTTCCTGCTTCAGTAAAGTGAAAGTGCCATTAAACCAACTAGAGTTTTTTTTTGCGGATGGTTGTTCTACATTTTGGAGCCACTGAGTCTGCTGTTTGTAGTAGTGCCTTATTTAAGGAGTTGAGTGTTTGTTCCGTTGAGTGGTTTAAATTTAGCGTTGCTATTTTGTTTGATAATGTGGATTTGAAGAGTTCGGAGTGAAGTTTCTTCTGAGATCTGGTGCAGTGTGTTGTTATTGCGTGTTTTGCTTTTTGGAGGGTGAAGTTGGTGGTGATTTTGAATTTGATAGCGTGGTGGTCCGTCCAAGGTAGCGGTACGTTGTCGAATAGGTTGATGTCCATATTTTGTTTGAAGATACATATAGCTACATAGTTAGTAAGGTTGAATAAAGACACAAGTCCATCCAGTTCAACCTATTATTATTTTTTTATATATATATTTAAAGTACCCATGTAGCGCCATCAATCTACGCAGCGCTCCACACACACCCACACCGGTCCTCACCCCCAAGGGGTCTGCAATCCAAGGTCCCCAACTCACACCCATACACCAGGGCCAATTTTTGGACAGAAGCCAATAAACCTAACAAAAAAATAAATAAATAAACCTAACAGCATGTCTTTGGAGTGTGGGAGGAAACCAGAGTACCCGGAGGAAACCCACGCAGGCACAGGGAGAACATGCAAACTCCAGGCAGGTAGTGTCGTGGTTGCGATTCCTCCAGATGAGGTCCAGAGTGTGTCCTGAACCATGCGTAGGAGCATTTATCAGTTGCTGAAGACCTAGTTCTTCCAGTTGGTTAATGCAGGCGGTAGAGATGAGATTTGAAGATCACTGCTAGGCCTCCTCCTTTTTTTCCTATTCTATGCTCGGTTAGGATACTGCAGTTCTCAGACACCAATTCAGTTAGGATGGTGTTGCAGTCGGGTGTTAGCCAGCTTTCCGTGATGAAGAGGCAATCTATGTTGTTTTGGGTGATGAAGTCATGGACTTCCAGTCTGTGCTTGACTGCAGATCAGGGCACATGCTAATTGCTGTGGTTGAATTGGTGTCTTCCTGTGTTTGATGGTTGATTGTAGGTTGGTCCTTAGTAATTGCTCTTTTAGTAGTACTTTTTGAATAAAGGTTGGTAATGTTGAGGTGGTATTTCTTAGCCTGTGGAGGGCGTCCGCTGAATATTTGAAGTTGCATATGGTGAAAAAAGAGTTGATGTTGATAGGGTGATACGATGATGATACTGATGTAGCGATGTTGAGGTTGCTGAGAAGATGATGGTCCTGAAGGATGCCGCTGCTAAAGGGGTGGTGTAGTTGATGGCAGAAGGTGGTGCGAAAGTTCTGGTGGTGATGGAAGGGGGCCCTGCAGACCTACCGCCCACCCGTTGATCCAGAGGAAGGCGAAAAACCCCTAGCTGAGCTGGCCAATTGCTGCAGCAGAGGAAAAAATTCCTTCACGACCCCCCGAGAGGCAGTCGGACCCGAAGACCCTGGATCAACTGCTAATGGGTGGTGCCCTGGAGTACTTACCTGACCGGGGATGGTCCGGAGATGAGGAGAGAGAAGGAGAGGCTGATGGGGGGGTAGACTGAGGGTACAGAAGGAGAGGGCGCTAAGCGGAACCCAGGCCACTACTTACCAGTACTGCAGCCGCATCTGGGTGGATCAAGGTGGATGCCGGGCTAGGCCTGAGACGTGGTTATCCTTGCTCTATGTGTCACCCTGTGCCCCTACGGTAAGGTCCGGTAGTGGGGGGGGAGGTTGTTCCGGGGTAGGGAAGGACATGCTGACCCACTGAAACAGAAAGTAGGTGGTGAGCTGAGGAAGGTGGGTTGGAGCTAGGCCACAGCCGCAGTCTGTCCCTCGTGTCTAGCGGCTAGGGAAGAGGCGACGGCAGCTGTGGATGGGCCCTGGTGGACTGGGGGATGAGTTGGAGTAAGGTTGGCCCCGGGTCACAGTTCAGTTCTGGTGTGGAGTCCGGGGATGAGTTCCGGGTGGGCGATGGAGTGCAGCGGCCGCGTCTGGGTGGACCAAGCTAGGCCCGAGCCGCGGGTTGTCCGGATGTTTGGTGGCTCCCGGTGCTGCGGCGGTCCTGTCCGTTAAGGTAGGTTTGGGTCCGGTAGGAACGGAGTGTGGGGTAGTGAAGCAGTGGGTCGGAGCTAGGCCGGAGGGGTGGAGCGGCAGGCCGGCACTGGGCCGGAGCTAGGCCAGAGCCGCGGTCTGTCCTGTGGGGCTATCCTATGCGGCTGGCGGGCTAGAATCGAGCATCCGGATGGCCGTGGACGGCGCGGTGAAGAGCTGGGGGCTGGGCTGAGGCGTGAGGTGTCCGGGGTGGTCCCGTTCCTGGTACAACCTAGCTGGGGGGTCCTGGTTCAATTCTGCTGGGGAGTCCGGGGAGAAATCCTAGGAGTCTGGGTGGCCGGATGGCCGGAGCACTGACACACACGTCCGCACTCTGCTCTGACAACAGGTTCTGGGAGGGGTTAGGCGTAGAATAATAGGCATGAAATGAATACCACCAGGACCAATTGCTTTATTAAAGCCCAAATCTGGGCAAAAAGAAAAGTTTTCCCATGCAGTGGTGTGTCCCTGCACTGCACGAGTAAACTGCTCATTTTTGCCTAGGGGATTGGAGAACAGACATATACTTACTGCACTTGTGGCTCCTGCCCCCCATGGTCTAGCAGTTTTGTGCGGTGGACTGTTCCTGACATCATCACACCCATAGACCTGCTCTGGGCACGAGGATGTCAGGAACAGTCCACCTCTTTATCGTGAGGGAGCGCCATTTGCTGGTGGAGCAGAGGATCGGGTGAATATACGACTTTCTTTTCTCCACTGGAAAAAATGAGCAGTTGACCTGTGCAGTGCGGACATAGCCCAATTGCATGGGAACATTTTTTGCCTGGGATTTTGGCTTTAACAAGCCGATTTCTTTGCTACCTCTGTCTCCAGAAATCCTGAAAATAAACCGTCATCACTAAAATCAATATGATCTCCCAACTTGTTGTTGCAATTTATTTATGAAAAGACTGAAAAGTAATTGTTTAACCACTTCAATACTTGACACGTTTACCCCCTTCCTGCCCAGGCCAGTTGTCAGCTTTCAGTGCTGTGACAATTTGAATGACAACCCTGTATCCATGTGAAATTTTTTTTTTTTTCCTTTTCTTTTTTTTTTTTTTTTTTTTTTTTCTTTGGTGCTAAACTGTCATTTATTTCTTTTTTCACATAAAAGTTTATTAAAGCATTAAACTGGTATACATACATTTCTGTATAACAAAAGTTGACAATGTATTATAAAGTACAATACAGCGGGTAATCCGGATAAGTACAGTTATTTTGTCTTAGGTAACAATAATAATGGTTTGCAAACATATAGAGAGACCAGCTTCTCAATTATGACTTCTAGTGATGTCGCAGGCAAGACGTGAAGCGGGCCCAAAGTCGTGTTTCAAGTCTTATCTCTATAGAGAGCTTGATACTTGCTGTATGGTTTATCATTTTACAAAAATGTACTCTGGGTCTCATTAAAGGGAAGGATAAGATAAGTGAAAGGAGAAAATTACAGGAGATACTAGAGAAAGATGGGATATGTGGATAAAAAAAAAAAAAAAAAAAAAAAAAAAAAAAAAAGGGGGGGGGGGGTATATTAAACTACTGGAGGAGGGTACCTAGGGATCGATTGCGAGAGAGGACCCAAAAAAAAAAAAAAAAAAAAAACCAATCCATGGTATTAGTACCGTTCAGCCATATGCAGAACCATTTCAAGTTTTGAATCTTTAAGTGTAGGTCCATGGGTTTGTTAAACATCAAATCAAACAGAATGTGTTAAGACTTTCTACTCATCTCATTAGTTGTTCAAAGACCTGGGAGTATTTAAAGACAAACCACGGAGACCAAGTTTTATGATATTTCTCCGTTATTTCGGAGGATTGTGCTGCTGTGTCTTCCATCTCGCAGATATAGGCAACTCTATTTAGCCAATCTTTGAGAGTAGGAGTATGGGTGGATTTCCAATAAAGTGGAATGAGTGAATTGGCTGCATTAATCAAGTGCTTGGAGAGAGAAGTTTTATATTTTTTAAATGAAAGATTTGTTATATGGAGCAAGCAACATGCCGCATCTAGCTTCAGTTTGGTCTCCGTGATCTGTAAGATAACCTTCCTCACCTCGGCCCAGAAAACTTGGATCGGGTCGCATTGCCACCACACGTGTAACAACGTACCCCTGGCCTTATTGCATCTCCAGCATATTTCTGTAGTTTGAGGGAACCACTTATGTAATTTATCAGGAGTGGCATACCAGTGAGTTAAGATCTTATAAGCCGTCTCCTGCATCCGTGTACTTATCGAGCCTTTATGGGCCAGTATACAAGCAGCTTCCCATTGTTTATCAGTGAATTGTATATTCAATTCTCTAGACCATCTCTCTCTGAACCTGTCCATGTCATCAGGTTGTAAATTCTGTAGTAAAGCATAAGAAAGGGAGGTAGATTTTTCTACTATCTCCCCTTTCAGACATATCTGTTCAAACTCGGTGAGATCTCTTGTGAAGTTGTTCCTGTGTATAGCGGAATTGACAAAACTGCGTATCTGGAAGTATGTCCACATGGGAATGTGAGGTATTTTGTTATCGCTCCTAAATTGGGAGAGATCCTTTATTTTCTTTTTTGTGAAGCATTGCCCAGCTAGTATAGGCATTTTGGTGTCTGTTGATGTCAGAAGGTGGTTGCCCATGCCCGGTGGAAAGTTTGGGTTATCTTTTAGTGGTGTGATCGGGCTTAGCGGAGAAGAGAATTTAGACTGTTTTGCTAGGAAGTGGAAAATGTCAAGGGAGGTACCAATAAGTGGGTGACTCTTTACCGTGAGGGGGTATGCTATTTTTGATATCCATGGTAGAAATTGAAGTGGGGAGGAGCACGTATCGTTTTCTATGGTGACCCAATCCTTATTTTTTGAGTGGCAATGCCAGTCAATGATACGGGCGAGATGAGAGGCATGGTAATATCCCTTAAAGTCAGGTATCCCCAGGCCCCCCAACTTTTTGGGTCTGGTAAGGAGTAAGGCTTTAATGCGGGGCGGTTTATGGGCCCAAATGAATTTCATTTGTATAGCGTGTAGTTTTTTGAAGAAACTATGGGGGATTTTGACAGGTAAGGTGCGTAGTAGGTATAAAATTTTCGGAAGGACAGTCATTTTGCAAACGGCTGCCCTGCCGAACCATGAAAAGTAGGATGTGTGCCAATTTTGTAAGTCTTTTTCGATAGTTTTAAGGATAGGCGGGAAATTCCGTTCATATACTGAGGAGAGTTTGGGTGTTAGCCAGGTGCCCAGATATTTGATTGCATTGTTCTCCCATTTAAAGGGGCTGTTGCTCTGAGCCCTTTTTAGTACATCTGTCGGCAGAGTGATGTTCATGGCTTCAGATTTTGAGAAATTGATTTTAAGGTTGGAAACGTAGCCATACGTGGAGAACTCTTTCAGCAATGAAGGGATGGAAATGTGCGGGTCTGTCAAAAAGAATAAAAGATCATCTGCGTAGGCCGCAACTTTGTATTCTCTGGTATTTAGATTGAAGCCTCTAATGGAGTTATTCATTAAGATGTGTCTAATGAACGGTTCCAATGATATGATAAAGAGCAGCGGGGACAGTGGACACCCCTGTCTAGTCCCATTTTTTATGTTAACACTCTCTGATAATGTGCCATTAATTTTAATTTTAGCTGAGGGATTTTGGTACAGAGCCGAGATCCATGTCAGCATATGTGGACCTAGTCCTATGTGTTCACAAGTCCCCATCATATAATCCCAAGCTACTCGATCGAAGGCCTTCTCGGCGTCAGTGGACAAGAGAAAGCCCTCGATCTTTCGCTGACGTGCTGCATAAATCAGATCCAATGATTTCGTCACATTGTCTTTAGCTTCCCTGTTAGGGACAAAACCCACTTGGTCTGGTCCTATTATATCATGCAATAGAGGCTTCAATCTGTTGGCGATAATTTTGGCTAATAACTTGACGTCAAGGTTTAGTAGGGAGATCGGGCGATAGCTAGCGCAGTGTATTGGATCCTTGCCTTCTTTAGCTAGTACTGTTATGTGTGCTGTCAAGAAGTCGTGTGGGACGGATCTCTGGGTAGATAGTGAATTTAATGCGTTTGTTAAAGGGGAAGTCAAGATGTCTAAAAACGTTTTGTAATAAATGGCACTAAAGCCATCTGGGCCTGGACTCTTTCCTGTTTTCAACTCTTTGATAGCTTTCTGGATTTCTGGATGTTCTATTTGTTTCTCTAATTGTGCGATGTCTTCTATAGCTATGGGTGGTAGATTGGATTCTCTCAGGTAATTTTTTATGGCCATGTCCCTATCTCTCACCATTTCGTTGGGTTTATGTTGGGGTGGGAGGTTGTATAACTCAGAGTAGAATTCATGAAATTGTTGTGCGATTTTATTAGTTGCTCTTTCTATTTTACCTTTTTTATTTTGGATACCTAAAATTGAATGTTGGGAAATTTGACCTCTCAGTGCTCGTGCTAGGATTTTTCCCGTTTTGTCCCCCTGTTCGTAATAAATCTTTTTTTTGAAGAAGAGAAATCTCTTGGATTTAGTTTCTAGTATATCTTTGAGGGACTTTCTTGTTTCTAATAATAATGTCGCTGATTGGGTAGTAAGTGATTGTTTATGTTGAGTTTCTAAGTCACGTATTTTGTTCGTCAGTTTATTTATTTCCAATTCAGTTTCTTTTTTTCTTTGTGCGCCCATTCGGATTAGTTCCCCTCTGATATAACATTTGTGTGCCTGCCAGACCATTAAGGGGTCTGCTGTTGGGGTGGTGTTAAGTGTAAAGTATTCTCTTAATGATGACGTTATTTTTGGTAGTAAGGATGGGTCTGTTAAAAGTGACGAATTTAATCTCCACGTGCTGGATCTCACGGTGGGTTCCAATATGTTCAGCGTGATGGCTATTGGGGCATGGTCCGAGATGGATTGTATGCCTATGTGCGCCGCACTTAAAGTGTCAAGGTCCCTTTGTGAGATGAACAAGAAGTCTATTCTCGCATGTCGGTTATGTGGTATCGAGTAAAAGGTGTAATCTCGATCCTCTGGGTGTAAAAATCGCCATGAGTCGATCAGTGATAAGGAATTTATTAAGCTTTTAATTTTTTTGAGAATTTTATATGTGAGATATGTTTTCCCAGTGGAAGTGTCTTCAGAAGGGTTAAGAGGAACATTAAAGTCTCCTCCCAGTATCACTCTCCCCGCATGGAAACCTGTCAGAGCTGCAACCATTTTCTGACAAAATATGATTTGCCCTGAGTTCGGAAAGTATACGTTGGCTAGAGTTATGGTGTTTCCGTGACATGATCCCTTCAGGAAGATGAATCTTCCTTCTGGATCCACTAGTTTATCTGTTATGTCAAATTTTGCATCTTTGCTGATTAGAATTGAAACCCCTTTGGATTTAGAAGTGTTGTGTGTGGCATGATGTGCCTCTGTGAAGTATCTATCCGTTAGTTTTGGTATATGATTTGTTTGGAAGTGTGTTTCCTGGAGGAAAACAAAACTGGGCCTACCTTTCTTCAGTTCTCTAAGGAGAGAGGATCTCTTCTCAGGAATGTTCAAGCCCCTTACGTTGTGTGAGATGATTGTGGGGTTGCGTCCTAGCCCTGAGTAAGCCATGGTGAGGAATCAGAGAGAGACGGCCCAAAAATCCCCTGTACCCTGCTCAGTGGGGAGTATAATCAGACAAAAAACAAAGAAAAAACAGGATTAGGTTAACTTAAATTAAATTAATTAAGATTAAACTTACTGAGAATATGTACAGTAACAACACCAAATAAATGAAAAAAAAAAAAAAAAAAAAATGAAGCTAAGTGAGATTATATACCGTATAATGAGGAATATGCGGACAACAGAGAAATATCCGCTGTCTGAGGTATTTAACGTTCTGTATAGGTATATATATGTAGGATGGTTATCCCAAAGAGGGGTAGGAGAGGGAGTAGGAAATTAGTTTAGAGAAGTAAGAGTGGAGAAGATCTAGGTACTTCCTCCTCGGGCAAAGCAGTATGCCCTGGAGGATCAAGTTTAGTGTGGGTCAATGGGCACAATCGATACCCACCACGCACACTATTGTGGGTTTGGGGAAGGAACTCAGCGAGGGGGACCCCTGAGAGCAAACACCTATCCACCTGTATCGCAGATATCCGAATAGTCTGTGGGATGTAGGTGTTGTTCAACAGTAGGTGAACCAAGCCTGGCCAGACTACGGCCTAATAATCACATTTAAAGTGCTAAAAGGTCTGATCTGCACTGTCAAACAAGTTAAACAACAATATTAAGAAAAAAAAGGGAAAAAAGAGAACTCTGTAATAACAGTCAGCTATCAATAGGCTCATTCCTCTAGCCACCTTGTTAAGCGGTTATGACTTGCAGATTAAGGGTTAACTATACAGCTTTTATCTGTAATTATGGCTGTAACAGGAAGTCCGCTCCAAAAGACCCCTTATCTGTGCATTCAGATATGTTATGCATGTTGAGGTTGGTTATACTTAACCGAGGACCATACATGACCATAGGATGTGTGGGTAACTCAGCTCGAGTCGGGTCTGGTAGCGTCCGGGTTCGAGGCAAAAATAAAACATAAAAAAGAGAGAAAAAAAAGTAAAAATTCTCAAAAATAGACCAAGCCGCTTGTTTTAGTAGCTATCCATGGAACAGAGGTGGATATGATTTTCACAGTCATAGCTATGTGTCGGAAAGGCTGATGCTGTTATGCTCGTTCTTCCATCATGCTTCCATCAGGATGTGCGCGGCTGCGCGGTGTGCCACTTGACTGTGGGTCAGAACGAAAGTGCTTCTGTTTCTTTGTATGCTGTTTTTCGGGTGTATTAAGAGGAGAGCGTAGAGGGCTCCGAACTTGGGGTGTGATATTAAACTCCTGGTACCAGTCCGGTAGCTCAATTACTCCTAGTTGGAGTGCATCACAGAAATCCGGGAGGTCTTCTGGCGTGCGAAGCGTATGTTGTCTACCATCAGAAGTGACCAATAGGGCGAAGGGAAAGCGCCAAGTGTATCTGATTCCTTTCTCCCTCAGTTTATCCAGTAGAGGTCGCAAGGCCCTGCGGTTTTTCAAGGTGATCTGAGATAGAT
Source organism: Aquarana catesbeiana (assembly GCF_042186555.1). Classification (NCBI taxonomy): domain Eukaryota; kingdom Metazoa; phylum Chordata; class Amphibia; order Anura; family Ranidae; genus Aquarana; species Aquarana catesbeiana. Next base: position 108,640,782 of record NC_133335.1, read on the forward strand.
CTTGAAATAGTTTAATGCATTCTCCATTAAAAATGATTTGGTCATTCCTGCGGGCTTTAAACATTATCTCCTCCTTGAGTGCAAAGCTTTGCAAGCAGCAGATTATGTCTCGTGGGGGTAAGGTGTCTGGACCCCTGGCTCTCAGGGCTCTATGCGCCCGCACGAACTCAATTTCTGTGTCTTCAGGCTTTTCTAATAGACTGTTGAATACTCTCTGTAAGACTGAGGGGATTTGATCAGTTAAGACAGATTCAGGGATTCCGCGGACTCTTATATTATTGCGTCTTCCTCTGTTGTCGAGATCCTCTAAATGCCTATTCATTTCTATGAAATGGCGTGCATGGGAGGAAGTAACTTTATCCAGTCTATGGATTCTAGTGTCCCTCTGCTTCCCTGCTGTTTCTTCAGCGGCCATCTTTTCTTGCAATACTAATAGGCTGGTTTTAAGGTCTGTGATTGCAGCAGAAAATGAGGCCTTTATGTCGGCTGCGAAGCCTGACATGTCCTCATATGTGAGGGGGTGCCCCGCTCGTGAGCTTCTCCTACCGTACTCCTCTGCTGCCGACTGAGAGTCCTCGCTAAATTCATCGTCCGCGTGCACCGGCGCCATCTTGCCCCCCTCCGTATCTTTCAATGCCGCGGCCTGGTTCCTGAAAATATCAGAAATGTCTCTCCCAGCGCTTGAGGCCATGGATCTCCGTGATCGGGTGTGATGTGGGTGTTTGGTTTGTCTGCTCATCCTCTGTGCTGAGTGCAGAAAAGACGTGCTTGGGCCTAATGTCTGGCGGAGCTCTGGAGTTAAGCTGCCATCCTCGCTGCGCGCCAAGCCACGCCCCCCTCCATGTGAAATTTTTATAATTTTTCCCCAATCACCTTTCAGGACAGCACCTGTAGAGAGCGCAGCTCCACCCATTTTACGCCAGGAAACACTGCAGACCTTTAAATCCCTTCTCTTCTACCATGCCTTCAGTTAGTGTTTCCTCCGCCATCGTGAAAGTGCTGCAGGGAACCAATTGAGGGGGGCTGCTCTCTCTCCAGGGGGTGCATTGGGGGGGTTTTCCGGAGCCAGGGTCAGGGGGAGGGTCAAAATGGTGGTGCTTCCGGTCCCCGGAGAGTGTGGACGCCGGGAGGCTTCTATAAGCGGTTGTATTTTCAGAATTCTGCTGTGCACTCTGCATGAGACAGTGGGGGTGTCAGCTGCATCGACAGAAGCAGGCTCTGCAAGCACCGGCCAGGCCCAAGTAAGAAGGGTACAGTGGTGCCCCTATCTTCTCCTTTTGGGCTCTTTGGGTTTTGGTATGGCTGCCCATCCCCCAAGTGTTTGGGGGAGCCTGCTGCTGCAAGGACTGAGGTGGTTGCTCTGAGCCTTACACCTGGATAGTCTGGCTGCTGTTTCTGTTTTGTCACTTTTTTGGTGGTCTTTCTCTGAGGTGGAGGTTTTTTGGTTTGCACAGTGTTGTGTAGTCTCCTAACTGGTTAGGGTTAGCTTGTGACTAGCTCAGTATTTTGTGTTTGTCTGTAGGTTAAGTCTAAAGGCCCTCCCACAGTTCAAAGGAAGTGCCCTTGCTGCAAAAATCCCCTCAGAGATTCATGGCCAAAACCTCTGTGCAAACCTGCTGCTCAGACCTTGTTAAGGAGGAATCTTCACCAAAGATTTATTTTCTTCTGTAGTTAACAGACACTTTAAGCTCTGTCCACTCTTTATTAGTCAAAATTCCAGCAACCCAAACAGATTACCAGCAGAGCACACTATCCAGCTCCCTGGTGTCCACCTGAAGGTCTGCGGGGGTTAGTGACACAGAGGAAGAGGGGGAAATTACTCGACCTTCCCTCAAGGATTCAGATGAGGAAGAGAAAGAGGATGTCAGTAGAACGTCCAGATATAAGTTATCCTTAGACGATCTGCTTAAGACAAATTATACTACCCTCGAAATTCAGGAGGAGAAGGTTCAGCTCTCCATACATGACAAAATGTACCAAGGTATGGACGAATCCAAACGTAGGGTCTTCTCAGTTCATAAGGTTCTTTCAGAAGCGGTTAAAATTGAATAGAAAGATCCGGAGAGGGGTCCTTGCTTCTCTAAAACCCTTAGGAGGAGGTTCCCTTTCGAAGAGGATAAGGCCCATGTTTGGAATAAAAGGCCCTGGGTGGATGCAGCTTTTTCACAGGTTTCTCATCACATGGATCTGGCGTTCGAGGATATGGACATATTGAAAGATGTGATGGACAAAAGGGTGGCTTCTCTCCTTAAAAAAGCGTGGGACTCTACCATGTCCAACCTCAAGCCCACTATGGCATCCACAGTGGTTGCCAGAAATTTGGAATGCTGGTTGGAGCAGTTAAAAGGTCATGTGGAATCCAGGACTTCTAGTAAAGATCTGCTAGAGTCCTTCCCAGTGCTCTTAAAAGAGGTAAAGTTAGAGGCTTCTGCAGAATCAAATAAAATGTCTGCAAAATCCTTAGCGTTGGTCAACTTGGCCAGACGTGCCCCCTGGCTTAAAACGTAGTCTAGTGACTCGGCATCCAAGGTCAAGTTATGTGGAATACCGTTTTCTGGTGACTTTCTTTTCGGTCCGGACCTGGAAACTGTGCTGGACAGAACAGCCAATAACAAGAAAGCCTTCCCCTCCAAGAAGAAACAGCCTCTTAAGAAAAATGTTTGTGCTGTTCCACAGCCCAGAGAGGTAGGGAGCAGAACCAGAAGAACAGGTGGTCCTTCCAGAGGGGTAAGGGAAGAGGAGGGTTGCTCTTCAGGCCTCCCCCTGGATCGGTCCACAAAAAACAAATGACAGCCTCCTCCCGGTGAGGGGAAGGTTATCCTTCCTCCTTCCACAATGGGAGTAGATCACCTCAAGCCCTTTTGTCAGGAACATCATCGCCCGGGGTTACAACTTGGAGTTCTCCGAAAACCCCTCCACAGGTTTTACTCGCACATTTTTATGCTTAGAGAACCCTCCGGGAAGTATCGTCTGATTCTAAACCTAAAGATTCTGAACAAATCGATCCGGTACAACCACTTTTAGATGGACCCAATATATTCGGAAAAAAAATTGTTGTCCCCAGGGTGCTTCATGGCGTCTCTAGACCTGAAGGATGCTTATCTGCATGTCCCAATAGCCCAGTCTTCTCAGAAATTTCTCCGTCTTGCTGTCAATCTGGGGAAGTCTGTGTGGCATCTCCAATTCAGAGCTCTACCCTTCAAGGCTGTCATCTTCCCCCAGGGTATTCACCAAAGTAACGGAAGAAGCACTGGAACCATTGAGGCTGAAGGACATCTCTATTATGCCCCATTGGGATGACCTGCTGCTGTCTGCAGACTCCAGGAGTCAGGTGCACCTACAAGAAACCCAGGTCCACCTCAGGAGCCTAGAGTGGCTCTTAAATCTGGAGAAATCCAACTTGATTCCGGCACAGGAGGTTTGTTTCTTGGGGTACACTATAAATTTGGTACTTCAGAATATTTCTCTCCCGCAGGAGAAAATAGAGAAGGTCTAGTCTGCTGTGAGTCAAATTCAGACCAACCTCTCAGTGACAGTCCGGGTGGCTATGGCAGCTCTAAGGCTGCTTACCGCATCCTTTTTGGCCATTCAGTGAGCCAGACTGCATTCTCGTCCACTCCAGATGGATATTTTGCAGAAGTGGTCATACCAAGAATCTTTGGAGAAGCCAATCAAGCTTGCCTCGAGCGTGAAGATGGTCCTTTGGTGGTCGTGGAGCCCGGTCAATCTGGCCGAGGGTCTCTCTTGGTCCTTCCCCCTGAACAAAAATTTGACTGGGGAGCCCACTTGGAAGGCCCTACAGCACAGGGTTCTTGGTCGAAGACAGAGGCCAGGAAGTCATCCAACTGGCGGGAATTGAAGGCGATTTTTTTTTTAGGTCTCCTGTCTTTTCAGCAAGCAGCATGTACAGGTCCAGTCAGGGGCATCGTGTACAGGTGCTGTCGGACAACGCGATGGCGGTGTAAAAGCAAGGGGGAACAAGAAGCAGAGGTCTTTTGGATTTGGCAGATCCTTACTTGGGCAGAGCGCAACGTGGCTTCTCTGACCGCGATCCACCTGAAAGGGTCTCAGAATAAGCTGGCGGATGGAGCCTGAACCAGGAGGTCTTCCTCATGGTTACAGAGGTCTGGGGTCGCCCTCAGGTCAACTTATTCGCAGGTCAACAGAATGACTTGCATTTACTCTTACTAATTTGCCTGACATATAATCTAGTTGCCTCCAGGATGGTAGTTTTTAACAGTGCCCACCGATTACTGACTATTGACGTTGTAATCTAACCTTTTAATTCATTTTTTAGAGATTCATCCATTGTAGCAAAATTTGTCCATTTGTCTACTGTATGTGTATGATTTGTCACTTTCCTGTTTTCATATCAAACCAAAAACATTGGTGATCACTAGAACCCAACTCTCAATATCAGACAATTGATACCCGTTTGTCAGTACTAACTCTAGAATATAATAATTTCAGATAGGGCTTATGACTAACTGTTTCAGGGAAACCCCATTCATTGTCTCCATTACATCCCTGCTTCTAATAGCAGTTCGAGAATTCCAATTCATGTCAGGCATGTTGAAGTCACCAGTGGCAGCTGGTGGTCAAAATTTTAGGGGGGGCGCAAAACAGACCTCGCCCCCTCACTGGCACCCCCCCCCCCCACACCCGGAGGCAGGCTCTTGCACTACATAGTAGGTGGCAGATCTATAGGAGATTGTATTGTGTATGGTCTGATGAAAAAGGTGATTGGACAGAGTATGGTCAGCTTTAGGACAATACCAAGAAATAAACTGCTTTCGTATAGGAAAGAGGATGGATAGCCAGGATATACACAACCACCAGGAAGGGGTGTGCAGGGATGGATGGACAGGTAGGTGAGTAGGTGGATGGATGGATAGGTGGATGGATAGGTGGGTGGGGTGGATGGATAGATAGGTGGGGTGGATGGATGGGTGGGATGGATGGATAGATGGATGGATAGATAGGTGGGTGGGGTGGATGGATGGATGGATGGATAGGTGGGTGGATGGACAGATGGTTAAGTGGGTGGACGGATGGATAAGTGGGTGGACGGATGGATAAGTGGGTGGACGGATGGATAAGTGGGTGGACGGATGGATAAGTGGGTGGACGGATGGATAAGTGGGTGGACGGATGGATACGTGGGTGGACGGATGGATACGTGGGTGGACAGATGGATACGTGGGTGGACGGATGGATAGGTGGGTGGACGGATGGATAGGTGGGTGGACGGATGGATAGGTGGGTGGACGGATGGATAAGTGGGTGGACAGATGGATAAGTGGGTGGACGGATGGATGGGTGGATGGACGGATGGGTGGGTGGGTGGATGGATGGATAGGTGGGTGTGTGGATGGATGGATAGGTGGGTGTGTGGATGGATGGATAGGTGGGTGGACGGATGGATAAGTGGGTGGACGGATGGATAAGTGGGTGGACGGATGAATAAGTGGGTGGATAGGTGGGTGGACGGATGGATAAGTGGGTGGATGGATGAATAGGTGGGTGGACGGATGGATAAGTGTGTGGACGGATGGATAAGTGGGTGGACGGATGGATAGGTGGATGGATGGATAAGTGGGTGGATGGATAGGTGGGTGGACAGATGGATAAGTGGGTGGACGGATGGATGGATGTGTGGGTGGGTGGACAGATGGTTAAGTGGGTGGACGGATGGATAAGTGGGTGGACGGATGGATAAGTGGGTGGACGGATGGATAAGTGGGTGGACGGATGGATAAGTGGGTGGACGGATGGATACGTGGGTGGACGGATGGATACGTGGGTGGACGGATGGATAGGTGGGTGGACGGATGGATAGGTGGGTGGACGGATGGATAGGTGGGTGGACGGATGGATAGGTGGGTGGACGGATGGATAAGTGGGTGGACAGATGGATAAGTGGGTGGACGGATGGATGGGTGGGTGGGTGGATGGATGGATAGGTGGGTGTGTGGATGGATGGATAGGTGGGTGTGTGGATGGATGGATAGGTGGGTGGACGGATGGATAAGTGGGTGGACGGATGGATAAGTGGGTGGACGGATGAATAGGTGGGTGGACGGATGGATAAGTGGGTGGATGGATGAATAGGTGGGTGGACGGATGGATAAGTGTGTGGACGGATGGATAAGTGGGTGGACGGATGGATAGGTGGATGGATGGATAAGTGGGTGGATGGATAGGTGGGTGGACAGATGGATAAGTGGGTGGACGGATGGATGGATGTGTGGGTGGGTGGATGGATAAGTGGGTGGGTGGATGGATAGGTGGGTGGACAGATGGATAAGTGGGTGGACGGATGGATGGATGGGTGGGTGGGTGGATGGATAAATGGGTGGGTGGATGGATGGATAAGTGGGTGGATGGATAGGTGGGTGGACGGATGGATGGATAGGTGGGTGGGTGGATGGATAGGTGGGTGGGTGGATGGATAGGTGGGTGGGTGGATGGATAAGTGGGTGGGTGGATGGATAAGTGGGTGGATGGATGGGTAGGTGGGTGGTTGGATGGATAGGTGGGTGGACGGATGGATAAGTGGGTGGATGATGGGGTGGGTGGATGGATAGGTAGGTGGGTGGATGGATGGGATGGATGGATGGACGGATAGGTGGATGGAGTGGCTGGATGGATGATGGTATGGATGGGTTGGATGGATGTGGTGGATGCAGTGAGGAAGGAGATATTTATTGATCAGGAGATGGTAGATCTGCCTGTCAGTGTTCTGATCCATCACAGATCAATGTACAGTGAAGGAAGCTCGTCTGGATGGATGGATGCGGTGGATGGATGCAGTGGGGTGGATGCGGTGGATGGATGGGGTGGATGGATGGGGTGGATGGGATGGGTGGATGGATGCGGTGGATGGATTGGGTGGATTGATGGATGGGGTGAATGGATGTGGTGGATGGATGCGGTGGGATGGATAGATGGATGGATGGGTGGGATGGATAGATGGGGGGGATGGATGGAGTGGATGAATGCGGTGGATGGGTTGATGGATGCGGTGGATGGATGGGTGGATGGATGGGGTGGGATGGATGGATGGGGTGGGATGGATGGGTTGGATGGATGGGGAGGGGTGGATGGATGGGGTGGATGGAGTTATTTTTTGATCAGGAGATGGTAGATCTGCCTGTCAGTGTTCTGATACATCACAGTGAAGGAAGCTCGTTTTCCTCTCCTGCTGTCATCTCCTGTCCTCCCAGCACAATGTCACCATCCAGTATGATCAGATCCCCCTGCCAGGGAGAAGCTCTGGTCTCTGCTCTCAGACTGGGTGTAAATGCAGCTGGATGAGATGAGAGGACAGCCTGAACAACTAAACACACACACACTTAACACTAGCAGCCCCATCCAGATGTAATGTCTCCAGAATGTGCTAAAAGCTTCTCTCTCAACCCTTCACTGCACTCCCCCTCCTCCCCAGATCCACTACACAGGCAGCTGCTGCAGGTCTGAGAGCACAACACAAGTTGCTTAATCTTACCTGCTAGCAGCTGCATGTATATATCCCAATCATTCGGTGTGCTCAATGGAGAGGGGAGGGTCTCCCCTCTCCAGTGAACACATGGGGATTAGTCCTCATGGCGGCCATTGTTTTGTAGCCCGCCGGAAGTGACTTTGTTCTCACACTGAGAACAAAGCACCCGGCCAGGCAGATGCTGGTCGGCGCGATCGATTGCGCCGCAAAGCATCTCCAAACCCCGCCAATGAAGCGCCGCGTCTGCAATCTCGTGATTGCATTGATGTGGCGCTTCCCATAGTGCACTGTGTCCGGCGCCTGAACACAGTGCACTTGGTTAAAGAACATTTTTTTTTCTTAAAGGGCAGTTTCAAAAAAAAGTTTTTTTTTATTTTTTTGTGACTACTGCAGGGGGGGGGGGGCCCTATGGACGGGCCGCCACTGGCCCCCTATGGACGGGCCGCCACTGGTAGTCACCCATAATTAAAACCTCTCCCTGGCTCTAACAGCATGACTGTTGAAACCCAGTTCTTAAAGAGGAAGTAAACCCTGATGGGTTTTACTTTCTCTTTGTTTCCCTGCAAAGGTAAAGCATAATGGTATACTATACCTGAAACCGAAGCCTGCGATGTCCCCAATTTCCTCACTGGCAGGAAGCGTCCATTCTTCACCCCTCCTCCTTTCTGGGCCGCGAACTCCGGCTCTGTGACTGGCCGGAGTTGCGTGACGTCACTCCCGCGCATGCGCGCAGGAGCTGCCAGTCACGGCATGACCCCAGCTTGAAACGGCACAGCGTGCCCTTTCAAGAGTGCACAAGAGCCAAAAACGGCATAGTTCGGGGACATAGTAAATATCTCCTAAACCGTGTAGGTTTAGGAGATATTTTTCAAGCACCTACAGGTAAGCCTTATTCTAGGCTTACCTGTAGGTGAAAGTGGTCTGTAAGGGTTTACAACCACTTTAAGGGACAGGGGGGGTCTCGGAGTCTGTCATTTCTACTTTGCTAAAAGCGAGATAAGCCACTTTCAGAAGAATCCACTATTTTACCGAGAAATCTTTCTTTGCTTAGTGTGAGCACAGGCACTTCAATCTGGGAGAGTACTCTGTGCCTCACAATCTGGCTTTCCTACAATTACAATTTGATCTTAAAGTAATTGTAATGTCTTTTTTTTTCCTATAAAAATAACAAATCTTTTATACTTACCTGCTCTGTGCACTGGTTTTGCACAGAGCAGCCCAGATCCTCCTCTTTTTAGGTTCCTCTTCGGCTCTCCTGGCCCCTCCCTCCTGTTGAGTACCCCCACAGCAAGCAGCTTGCTATGGGGGGAACCCAAGCCGGGTCACAGCTCCCTGTGTCCACTCAGACAAGGAGCCCTGGTTCAGCCCCGCCCCCTCTCTCTCTCTCTCTCTCTCTCTCTCTCTCTCTCTCTCTCTCTCTCTCCCGATTGGCTAACTGACCTTGATTGACAGCAGTGGGAGCCGATGGCACCGCTGCTGTGCCTCAGCCAATCAGGAGGGAGAGTCCCAGGCGGCCGAGGCACTCGTGGACATCGCCGGATAGAGATGGGCTCAGGTAAGTATTGAGGGGGGGCTGAGGGGGGCTGCTGCACACAGAAGGCTGTTTATCCTAATGCATAGAATACATTAAGATAAAAAACCTTCTGACTTTACAATCACTTTAACCACTTCAATACAGGGCACTTAGACACCTTCCTGCACAGACCAATTTTCAGCTTTCAGTGCTGTCACAGTTTGAATGACAATTGTGCGATCATACAACACTGTACCCAAACTAAATTTTTATCATTTTGTTCCCACAAATAGAGCTTTCTTTTGGTGGTATTTGATCACCTCTGCGGTTTTTATTTTTTGCTAAAAAAATAAAAAAAGACAGAAAATTTTGAAAAAAATAAAAGTTTTGCTCTTGTTTCTGTTAACAAAATTTGTAAATAAGTAAGTTTTCTCTTTCACTGATGGACACTGATAAGGCGGCACTGTCAGGCACTGATACGGCCGCACCGATGAGGTGGCACCAATGAGCGGGCACTGACGATGGGCACTGATATGCGGCACTGGTAGGTGGCACTGATGGGTGGCATTGATATGCAGCACTGATGGGCATTGATAGGCGGCACTGATGGGCACTCATGGGTGGCACTGGTTGGCACTGATGGGCACTGATAGGCGACACTGGGCACTGAAAGGCGGCACTGATGGGCACTGATAGGCAGCACTGCTGGGCACTGATGGGCACTGATACGTGGCACTGATGGGCACTGATACGTGGCACTGATATGAGGCACTGATAGGCATCCCTGGTGGCACTGGCAGTGGTAGGCATTGGAGTGGGCACTGATTGGCAGCTGCCTGGGCACAGATTGGCAGCTGCTTGGGCACATAGTGGTATTTCCCTGGGGGTCTAGGGGCATACCTGGTGGTCCAGTGTAGATGGCTTCCCTGGTGGTCCTGGGCGGCTTCCCTGGTGGTCCTGGGCGGGATCCGAGGGGGGGGGGGCTGTGCTGATAAACAATCAGCACAGACCCCCCCTGTCAGGAGAGCAGCCGATCGGTTCTCCTCTACTCGCGTCTGTCAGACGCGAGTGAGGAAAAGCCGATCACCGGCTCTTCCTATTTACATCGTGATCAGCTGTGATTGGACACGGCTGATCACGTGGTAAAGAGTCTCCGTCAGAGACTCTTTACCTAGATCGGTGTTGCAGGGTGTCAGACTGACACCCAGCAACAACGATCGCCGCGATGCGCTCCCCCTGGGGCGCGCAGCGGCTCAATATCCTGATCACATCATATGACGTCCGGTCAGGAATATCAAACCACTTTGCCGCCGTCATTTGGTAATAGGGCGGGCGGCAAGTGGTTAAAGTGGTTCTAATCCTTACATATGTACTCAGTGATGGTTTGGTCTCAGGTGATACACAGAGATTAAACAAATCCTCCTACATGAGTTGTACCCGTTTATCTGCAGCCCTTTCCTCTCTAAATCTGTTCAAAATGTTGATTTTTAAAGCTTGTCTGAAAGTTCAGAAAAAAGGGGACGAAGAGCTGAAGTTACATTCTGCAGAGCTCAGCGACTCTGACAGGTGATTGGAGAGAAGGGACTCGCATACTTCAACTCAGCACACAGGAACAAAGCTGAGGCTGTCCTTCCCCTGTCACCTTTTTTTCTCTTGATGTCAGGAAATGTGTCAGAAGTGATCCATGCTGACAACAGACAAAAGTGACACTTGGTGCACTTAATTGGGACAAGTACACACTACAGAGGGATGTGTTTTATTCATATTTTATGTCTGAGGTTTACAACCACTCTGAGAGGATGCGTTTCGGCCCTGTCCATTTTTTTTTTAAAAGCCTCTGGCATCACTGCCCCTTGTCAAAACATTTATTCAAGGAGTGTTTTGGATCAGGCCTCCCTGTGCTTCCTTGGGACTTCAATTTTGTTCTCTCAGCCCTGCAGAAATCACCCTTTGGAACCCAACAGGGAAATCCCTTCAGATGTTTTCTCCTGCAAAGTGGTCTTAGTTACAAATGCAGCTGCTGGTGTGAACTTGTCCTCAGTGGGCAAATGTAGTATACAAAAACAGTTGCAGAGGCTCCAAAAGTGCCCCTGCCCTTTGAAATCAATGGGCAGCGCCGCCAAAGCGCTTCAGTAGTGGAGCTACATGGGTGCTAGTAACCCATTCATCCGCCGCTAGTGGGGGTTAAAAGCGACCCGCTAGCGGCCGAAAAGCGCTACTAAAACTACAGTAAAGCGCCGCTAAAAATAGCGGTGCTTTACCACTGACGCCCCCACCACCTCAGTGTGAAAGTGCCCTTATTGATTTATGCACATTTGTTGATGAGAAAATTCTACTTTGGCCATTTAATCATTTCCCAAATATGGATTTTTTTGTGTTTACACATCTGCATGCACTTATTTGTTTCAGGTACAAGGAACTGACTGCTGCTTCAGACCCCAACGCTCTTCCACCACAGTGTACCCCTAATATTGATGGCCGTTGTGCCAAATCTGTACCAAGAGAGCAGTCTCTTCACTCTTTCCACACGCTCTTCTGTCGCCGCTGTTTCAAATATGATTGTTTCCTGCACCGTAAGTTTGCTTATTTATTGCTACAGTTATTTTGTGAGTTATCCTGCCCTGCTTTTTTGGGCTTGTCTGCTGCTAATGGATTTTTTTGCGGTCCAGTTAGAAATAAGCATTGATGAATTCTGAACACATAGTATATGGCTAAACCACATATGTTCTCAGCATCTCCACTTAACGTGAAGGGGGGCTGCAATCTAGAACTGTGTGAAATTTCTCTATAAAATATACACTATATTTTTAAAAGTATTGGGAGACCTGCCTTTACACGCACATGAACTTTAATGGCATCCCAGTCTTAGTCCATAAGGTTCAATATTGAGTTGGCCCACCCTTTGCAGCTATAACAGCTTCAACTCTTCTGGAAAGACTGTCCACAAGGTTTAGGAGTGTGTCTATGGGAATGTTTGAACATTCTTCCAGAAGCACATTTGTGAGGTCAGGCACTGATGTTGGATGAGAAGGCCTGGCTCGCAGTCTCTGCTCTAATTCATCTCAGGGGTGTTCTATCGGGTTGAGGATAGGATTCTGTGCAGGCCAGTCAAGTTCTTCCACCCCAAACTTGCTTATCCATGTCTTTATGGACCTTGCTTTGTGCACTGGTGCGCAGTCATTTTGAAACAGGAAGGGGCCACCCCCAAACTGTTCCCACAAGGTTGTCCAAAATGTCTTGGTGTGCTGATACCTTAAAAGTTCCCTTCACTGGAACTAAGGTGCCAAGCCAAACCCCTGAAAAACAACCCCACACTAAAATCCCCCCTCCACCAAATTAATTGGATCAGTGCACAAAGCAAGGTCCATAAAGACCTGAATGAGCGAGTTTCGGATGGAGGAATGTGACTGGTCTGCACAGAGTCCTGACCATAATCCGGTAGAACACCTTTAGGATGAATTAGAGTGGAGACTGTGAGCCAGGCCTTCTCATCCAACATCAGTGCCTGACCTTGCTTTGTGCACTGTGGACAGCCTTCCCAGAAGAGCTGAAGCTGTTATAGCTGCAAAGGGTGGGCCAACACAATATTGGACCCTACGGACTAGGGCTGGAATGCTATTGAGGTTCATGTGCGTGTAAAGGTAAGTGTACCAATACTTTTGAAAATATGTCTGTGTTCTTCACAGGATCCAAAAAAAAAGGCTCCTCAGCTGATGACTTCAGAAACCTGGCTAAAACGTTAACTCTGTCACAGCTGTCCTTAGCTGGTGGCATTCCCCCCCCCCCCCCCAGTTTTTTGGAGAGCTGTAAAGAGCTGTTGGAGCTGGAGATTCAGACCTTCTCATATACTACCATAAATTGAAGCAAAAATTCACAGCAGAAGCTGTGCCCAAAAAAAGAACTAGTCACCAGTATGGCTGGTCTTCCTGCAGCTGATTTTTTTCCCCACTGACTTACCACGCCTTGTTCTCCACTGTGCCTCTGTGTGGAGGCAGTAAACTTGGCAGAGGCACAGGGGTTTCCCTGATTACTGGCAATCTCATGTTTGGTGGGGTAAAATTCAGGAAATTGCGGGAGAGGTACAGAAAGCACAGATCCACATAATGGATGAAGAAGAAGCAGGGAGATTCAAGCATTGCAGGTCTTCAAATGCAGCTTCATTTAAAGCAAGGAAGAGAGTGAGCAGCACAGTAGTGATGTCTGAGGCTGTAGGCCTGAGAGTGCCTAGGCACTTACATACCAGGATGTTTTGAGTTCATATTCATGAGGAATTCAGGTCAAAAAGGTAAGTCATTCAGTGTACTGCTTTGGTACAGTTAATATTTCTAAATGTTCCATTTAACATAGCAAATGTTCACGTTTTGAGTTCAGGTCCACTTCAACTTTTTATGTCAAATGTCAACATTATCTAAAACGTATGTCAAGGCAAGATAACAAAAAACATATGATTGACAACACAGCATTTTTGTTGATTAGATGATGTCAGCCCTGCTCAATGTCTTTTGCTTAACTACTCAACCACTTCCACTCTTAGATCATTGCAACATAAAGGCTGTAGTTCAATATGAGAACTAGTATGGTTCTTTGGAAAAGCATAGGAAGTGTGCAGGGGACATAGAAAGGCTCAAAATTGCTGTCAAGATCAACAGGTGGTTTGCACTTAACAAAGAACTTCCAATGGTATAAAACAGACCAAAAGTGGGCATATAAGAGGCATTCATTGTTTACATGCACTTTAAATCCCAACTACCAAGACAGCATTTATATACTGTATTTTAATCAAAACTAGCTCATTGACTGCTTTCAGGATTTTTGGTTTTATCTCAATCCTTCTCCCTTACATCTTGGCTTTCTCTAATGACTCGCAAGTCATTGACCTATCTCTAGTAATTTGATTAAAGGAAACCTGAGCTGAGATAGATATACAGTGCATCCAACTGTGAATACATATGTACATGTGATTTTTTTCATTTTTTATATATTTTTTTTATATATATAATAAATTTGCAAAGATTTCAAACAAACCTCTTTTACCTTGTCATTATGGGGTATTGTTTGTAGAATTTTGAGGAAAATAATGAATTTAATCCATTTCGAAATAAAGCTGTAACATAAAATGTGGAAAAGTGAAGTGCTGTGAATACTTTCCGGTTGCACTGTAGAGGACATATAAACAACATGCAAAAAATACCTTGTATTGACACGGTTACCAGTTACCCAATAATGCAGTTATAGAGGACTGGACCTACGGTACAAAGATCAATTTAATACTGTATCAAGGTAAAAGAAAAATTTCTGATCCAGTAATGCCTCCAAAAACATGCTCATTGACGAGTTGACGAGTTTATTAGCTTCCTCAGGACAGATACTGGGTAGGTGCTGGTATATTTAAAAGCAAGAGAATACATGTGTATTCAATGTAGTATATATCTATACGACTATGAATTATGATTGTTACAACATTTCTCCAGGAAGATTACATATACATAGAGCCTAATTACATATAAACATAAACAAAACAACATGTATGCTTGCCTGGTAAACTTGTGGCTCAAGGTGTGGGAGAACTTGACCAAACTGACAAACAACCGAAAAAACTAAATTGCATATGTGTGTCTAGAGTGGTGGGATACACATATATCATGTGATCTATAATGCATGGGAACAAAACCTTCAGAGATGCACCAAAAAAATGATGGAACTGTTGGTTGCTGAGTACATGAAAAGTATTAAAGAGGTTGATGAAGAAATTAAACAACTTTATGCCCAAAATCATTTATTATGTTCAAACCCATTGTATAATGTGAAGGATGAAGAATTAAGTGATCATCTTGAACAATTCAACCTAATTAAAAACAAAGAACAAACATTTGCAAGAGACAAAATTGCGTTTGCAAATCATCAATCATATAGATGGTCTCTTCTGAATTTAAAACGCTCTGGTGGCTGGCGTCAAGGGGCACAGCAACCTAGGACCCAGAATGAACAGGAATTTAGGGGCTCAGATTCCTCTAATGCCTCTAATAACTCTCGATTCTCACAAAGTAAGGCTAGATCTCGTGGAAGAAATCGCAATCTCCAAAAGAAACCCTTTAATCACGATAATGGACATACACAAGGTGGTAATAAAAGACTTTACGACGACTCACACCCGGGGGTTCACAGGAACATACTAGATCCAACCCCAATGAGGAGACCTTGGGTACAGCTGCTCATAAATCCTCTACTCAGGTTAAACATGATAGGGGTAAGTCAAGCTCTGCACAATCTTCATCACTTTCTGGTACTATTACACCTTCGTTTTTTTCCGGCCCAAACGAGGGGGTGGTGCCTCCACCAAAAGGAAGGAAAGTAAGCAGCAACTTTGACCCGTTCATAGTCAAAACTCCTCAAGAAATGACATCTTAAATGTAATCAACCTGTCAGATAATAATTTGACTACTGCAGAAATAGAAGTACTAGGTTTGGGTCTAACCTTCTGTCCCACTCAGGAAATCAATTTGAGACTATTAAGGACCTAAACTTGTTTGCTCATAAGCTGATCTACAAGTGTTTATTTGATCAAGAGAGAAGGAGAAGGGATAAAGCCAAAAAGCTTAGAGATCAATAGAAAACTTTTTTCAGTGAGGGCTTTCCGAGCACTAAGAGATCTTACGGATCTTTTGGAAGAAAAATTTGAGCAGCAATCACAGATTTCCCAGGGTTCCGAATGTCCCCACAGTGCTTCATAAATTTTTACGAAAAAGAAATCAGAGAAATGTCCCCCATTACAAACCAATCCAAATGTCCTGGCTTTTGTTACACAGGTCTCAAAGGAAATTGAAAAGCTACAAATATATCCCCATAATGTCGATCATTTGTCCCCCATTTGTTCAGAAACAGGCTTTACAAAATCTTTGTGCACAAGAGGGAATTATTATTAAACCCTCAGACAAAGGGGGCAATATTGTAATCATGGACAGAGTACAATATGTGGCTATTTGTAACAGGATCCTGGGCAATGAGGAATGGTATAAAAAATCTCTGAGGAACACGCTAGTAAGGTTCAGAATGAATTCTTTCTACTTCTGTTGGACTCTTCTCATCAAGGAGTCATTACTAAAGATTTATATGAGGCCCTTCTCGGTAAACACATCCTATCATGCCCACTTTTTATTCTCTTCCTAAGACGGATAAAAATCTGGTGTCCTCCCGGAAGACCAATTATATCCGGAAATGGTGCATACACTTCCTTCATATGTAACGTCTGGAAAATATTCAAGTACCGATGGATACTATTCTAATGGCTATTGACATAGAAGCCCTGTATAGTAGCATTCCACATTCTTCAGGTCTGTCTGTCATACAGGATTTCCTGAGTGAGAGAAGTCAGGACACATGGTCCTTCAGTAAATGTATTCTTTCTATTTTGGAGCATATTTTGACAGGCAACGTTCTCACCTTTAATGATTCCCACTACCTCCAGGTGCAGGGGGTTGCAATGGGGACCTCCTGTGCCCCATCGTATGCCAACCTGTACCTGGGGGGGTGGGAACGTATGCTTTTCTCTGACGACAGGTATGCCAAATATTGGGACTCTATCCTAATGTGGAATAGGTATATAGATGATGTTTTGATGTTGTGGACTGGGTCCACTGCTGATCTAGCTGAATTTATGCATGGTTTAGATCAGAATGCATTTAATTTAAAATTGACTATGCATCAAAGTAAGAAATCCATTATTGAAGGTGACGGAAATATCAATACCACTCTATACCGAAAGGAAACAGCAGGGAACACCCTCTTACACGCTAACAGTTTTCATCCGACCCCTCTTATCAATAGTATTCCTTACGGACAGTATCTCAGGTTACGTAGAATCTGCTCTAATGATATACTATTTAAGCAAGAAGCAGACGAATTACGAATGAGACTGTCCGATAGGGGATACTCAAAGACAACGCTTACAAAGGGTTACAAAAGAGAATCTAAACAGACCAGACAGGAAGCTCTATGTAAGAGACCCCGACAAAATGAGGAAGATACCACCAGGATGATTATTACCTATACCCGCTACCACTCATATATACGATGAATACTTAATAAACACTGGTATCTTCTTACCAATGATCCCATCCTTTGCAAATATACAGGTTCTAAACCTGATATTAATTTCAGGAGGGCAAGATAACTCAGGGACAGATTGATACAGAGCCATTTCATTGAGACAGCCAGGGAAGATACCACCTCCAGAGGAACCTGGCAATGTGGTTCATGCGCTTTTTGTCCATGGATATATGAAAACCATGCAATGTATCTGCCAAGATTACACTCTACGATAGACTACGTCAACTGTCAGACGGAGGGCGCAGTGTACATAGTTTTGCGAATGTGGTAGTTTCTACGTGGGCAAAACCAAACAAGCTTTCTGGCGTCGAATCAAGGATCATATATATCACATCAACAGTAATCATCTGCTGACACCTATAGAACGACATGTAAATCAAAATGCTTGCTGGTGACAGCAGTGTAGTAAAATTTGCAGCATTAGAACACATTCCAATGAACTCTTGAGGTGGTAATCATGATAAAAAGATTCTACAAAGGGAAATGAGATGGATTCACACTGGCTGCTACCACTGCCCCTGGCCTCAACGATGCTATTAGCTACAAGTCTTTTCTTTAAAAATACTCATATCGGGGGCGGGACCGGAAGTTGCCCTGCATGGACGCCTGAACCTCCAGCTCTCCACCAGCCCACAGCGTTAAGGCCTAAAAGGGGGACTTTCAGCTACATTTTATGGGAGGCAGCAGGAGAACCAGATCCTCCAAAACCAGGGGATCATCCCAACCGCCACCCGGCTCCACAACAACCCTCCACGGGTATTTTAAACCCTCCTCTATGTCCGAGGACGAGCGGGACAAGATGGCGCCGACGGCCCCTGCCTCCTCCACAAGGCAGTCACCGCAGCGGAGCTCGGCATCCCCTCCACTACTCCAGAGCACAGCGGACTTAGATCGGGAGACAGGGGACCGGAGAATCAGGGGATCGGCAGCGGTGAGTCCACCCCCTTCACTCCCAGCACAAGGGAGGCATCCCGGCCCGCCTCAGGACGCCTTACTAGGCCTCACTGCCAACCCCTACACGCAGTGCTCACAGGCCTTCCCGCAGCTGCTGCGCACCATGCCTGACCCATCCCTGTCTCTGGGGGGAACGGCGTCCCCCACTCCCTCACTGCAACTCAGTGATTTTCCCCCGCTGCCAGGGCCAGAGAACATGGGGGACACTGAACTGATATCAGGGATGAACTATGACGGAGACACCCTACAACCAATGTTCGGCCCCCCCCTGTCTCCCCTCAGCCGCAACGACAAATCCGCCATAATGCCTCCAGGCCCGCAGAGCAAAGATCAAGCCAGACAAAATCGTATGCCCAGGTAACAGGCTCGCCGACCTTGATCCCTATGGAGGTTATGGAAGGAGGCCCCCCCTCTCACTCACAGAGGCCTTTATGGGGGGACATGAGAGCTCCTCAACCACAATCTTGGGACTCTAGGGGATCACCACCTTCCCCATTTGCAAGGGAACCATCCCCACCACACAGCCCACAACACCACATGGAGCACGCCCAACGCTTCCAGCACCCCACCTCGTGGCAGGACTGCCTCCAGGACTTCAGGCTCCTTATTGAAGAAGTCAAGTCAACATGCCGAGCAGAAATCCAAGTGATACATGCTAACCTTAAACACCTATCTGAAAGGGTGGAGATGGCGGAGGAGGAAATTCAGGAGACCAAGCTGGCGGTACATCGTACCCAAGTACAGGGGGCCGACCACTATATAATGCTCCGGAACATGCAGCGTTACATTGAAGACTTGGATAACCGAGGACGTCGAAACAACATCCGTGTCAGGGGTCTGCCTGAATCAGAGGGTCCCGAAGATCTTCACGAAATTCTGCAACTCCTGTTTAACAATCTTCTAGGGGACCCCCCAAACAAACCCATTGAGATGGACCGTGCCCACCGTGCCCTCCGTCCCAAGGGGCCCATCTCCAGACCCCGAGACGTCATATGCAGGGTCCATTCCTTCCCTCTGAAAGAGGACATTATGCGCAAAGCCCGCATCACAAAAAAGGTACTTTTTGAAAACACGCAAGTCCAGCTATTTCCAGACCTCTCCTGGATAACTTTACAGAAACGCAGACTGCTCCAACCCTTACTTATTCTGCTCCAAGAAAACGACATCACCTACCGCTGGGGATTCCCCTTCAGTCTTACTGCCCGCCGGCAGGGAAAATCTGCAGTGCTACGCTTTCCTGAAGACGTGGAAAATTTTTGTGACACCATGGAGATCCCCACACCTCGCCTGCCTGAATGGGACTTAGTGGATTTGCCCACGCCACCTCCCGTGGTATGGCAGAAGATCCCACCAACTAAGCGCCCCAGAGATCGGGACACCCCCAGCGGACCCACCAAAGCAAAGCCTAAAAAAGGATGACTGTCTTTCTCCCCTCTCCTGCCCCTCCCAATGCAGTTATAAGCTATTCCCCCTAGGCCTCCCCCGCCTATCACTTCATTAGCAACATAGGGCACCCCCTGTTGTTGGAGATGTGTCAGTAGTGGTTCTTCTGGTCACTAATCCCCCCCTAGAGGTCAACCCTATTAGAGTTCCCTATTGTCACTCTGTTTTGAGGACTTGAACACAGCTGATTTTGTTTCGAGTTGTTCACTATGCCCCCCCGGACTGGGCCCCTGTTGGGGGCCCCGATCGGGGGGACCTACTGGAACCTATCAGAACCGGAGCGGTGTATACTGCCCGGGACAACAACAAAATGTTTATTACTAAATGATATGCTACTAACCATTTTTCTCCTTTTCTTTCCTCTTCTCTACTTATTCTACTTCTTCCCTCTCCCCCCCATCCCTTCCCTCTTCATGGCTCGCCGCAGGTCTGGGGCGCTCACTCGGCTACATCTCCCGCTTGAACCCCATCGCTCCTTGGATTTCCTGGAAGGTCCACGGCTGGATAAGCTAAGTAATCTGATGCACGCACACACCGATGACCATGGTTAAGATCTTATCGTTTAATGTCCACGGCTTGAACTCAAACAAAAAAAGGCATCTCGCATTGAGGGAACTCAGGCAGATTGGGGCAGATGTAGCTATGCTGCAGGAGACACACTTCAATAAAGGGAGTGCTTTCGCCTTTGCATCCAAACAGTACCCCCAGATTTATCAGGCCTTTAGTCCTCGTAAGCGCGCGGGTGTAGCCATCCTATTTAAAAGAGGCTCTCCATTTAAATGCTCCGAATCCTTCGTCGACCCGGGAGGACACTATATAATTTTGAGAGGTCAGTGGCAAACACAGGCGGTAACTTTCTGCAATATCTACGCACCCAATACCCATCAAATACATTTCCTGTCCAGGGTCCTCGCACGCCTGTTTAGACAGCCCAATGATTATTTGATCATTGGCGGAGATTTCAACTTAGTGCACTCGGTAGGTCTAGACCGCCATGTGATTAATCCCGCAACCCATCAGACTCGGGCCGCCCGTGATTCCAAGTTGTTTCGTCAACTAACTAGGCGCCATGCTTTATTCGATGCATGGAGAGCTCTACACCCAGGGGATAGGCAATACACATTTTATTCTGCCCCTCACCACATGCATTCCCGCATAGACTATATCTTCGTCAATAACAATACCCTACGCGCCACCAAAACCGCCCGGATTCTCCCCATCTCTTGGTCCGACCACGCCCCAGTTCTCATATCACTAGAAATAGGCACTCCTACCCGCAAACCTAGTAATTGGCAGCTAAACAACTTCCTCTTACAACACATCCCGTCCAGATCGGAACTAGAGACAACTTTGCAGAACTACTTCCTAGAAAACAACACCCCCGAAGTCTCCCTATCCACTCTCTGGGAGGCTCACAAGGCAGTCCTCAGGGGACGGTGTATAGCGATCTCTTCGGCCATGAAGAAAAATGCGATGGCATCTAAAACTCAAGCCGAAAGAGACCTTAAGACTCTAGAACTCCGACTGCAGGTATCACCATCCCTAAACCTTCTCAAAAAAGTGGTCTGCCTCAGAAACACCCTCCGAGACTTGGTGTTAGGACAAGTAGAGAAGGCACTTACTCGATTAAGACAAACATATTACGATAAAGGGAATAAGGCCCATACTATCCTGGCACGTAAACTCTTGGAGCGCTCTCACATGTCCACACCCCACCAAATTAAGGATAAAAAGGGGGCCCTCATGTCACACCCCCAAGACATAGCCCGGACTTTCGGAGAATTTTACACAACCCTATATAATAATCCTGAAATTCCCCGAGACCCGCCCCCTCCTGACATAAAAGACCGTATGAGACAATACCTAGAGGAAAGTGGACTCCCTAAAATACAGAAGACGGACCTAATGTCACTTAATGCTCCAATTACAGAGGAAGAGCTAACGGCCACTATCAAAACCCTGCCCTCTCATAAATCACCTGGCCCGGACGGCCTTCCTTATGAGTACTATAAGGCATTCCTCCCGATTCTACTGCCCTATATGTGTAGGTTGTTTAACGCCTTCTTTCAGAAAACCTCCATTCCCACTGATATGCAGAGGTCGTTCCTCACGTTGATTCCCAAACCTGACAAGGATCCTTCTGTGTGTGCCAGCTACAGGCCAATCGCACTCCTAAACTCTGATTTAAAAATCTTTACTAAACTCCTCTCAATGCGACTGAACCTGATACTTCCCTCGCTAATACACAAGGATCAGGTGGGATTCGTCCCTCTACGTCAGGCGGGGGATAATACGAGACGAATTATTGACCTAATAGACGTGGCGAACAGGAATAAGCTGCAGGCTTTAGTTCTTGGCTTAGATGCGGAAAAAGCTTTCGACCGCCTTGGCTGGTCCTTCCTCTTCGCCACGTTGAACTGCATGGGATTTCAGGGCCCATTTCTCCAAGCTATCAGACATCTGTACACTAACCCCTCGTCTCAAGTAAAAACTCCCTTTGCCCTATCACAGGCTTTTCCAATCGCGAATGGAACCCGCCAGGGGTGCCCACTCTCACCCTTACTTTTTGCGCTGTGTGTCGAGCCTCTGGCGGCGTCCATTCGAAAAAACCCGAACATCCACGGCATCCCGTTGAAAGATAGGGAATTTAAACTAGCTTTGTTTGCTGATGACATTATCCTCACCCTAACCCAGCCCAGAATATCACTCCCTAACTTGCACGCCGAACTTGACTTATATAGATCCCTCTCGGGGTACAAGATAAATGCAGCTAAATCAGAAGCTCTACCCATCAATATTCCAACACAGGAGACCCAACACCTACAACTCTGTTTCCCCTACCATTGGAAGACATCATCACTGAAATACCTGGGAATACAGATAACTCCCTCCTATCCCACCCTATACCGAGCCAATTATCCTCCTCTCTTTAAAAACATAAGGGACCTTCTACTAAAATGGAAGGCCCATCATATCTCCCTACTAGGGAGGATAGCTTCTGTTAAGATGGTTATCCTGCCGAAGCTGCTGTATTTATTCCAAACTCTCCCCATCCCAATACCTCTAGCGGACCTGAAAAAACTCCAAGCGGATTTAACACGATTTGTTTGGAATTACAAAAGACACAGAATCTCACAATCAGTCATGACAGCGGCGCGATCAGACGGCGGATTATCATTCCCTGACCTAACTAAATACTACCAAGCCACCCAATTGCGAACCCTGGCCTCTTGGTTCACCCAACGCTCATATAATAAGTGGACAGAAATAGAAAAACTATGGATGGCCCCAGTCCATCCAAACAGCATGCTGTGGAATGCGGAGGTGAAGGTGGGGTCCACTCAACTTTTGGGCCCCATGCTCCACATTAGTACACTTTGGCGTAAATTATCACGGCTTTATAAGCTACGCTCAGAAAGCTCACTCCTCACATCGTTCCTCTACAACCCCAAGCTGCCTGCAGGCCTTACTCACCAGATGTCTTATCCATGGGCGATGAGGAATCTGTTCCACTTTGGTCATTTGGTGCACCCATGCACGCGCAGATTGCTGTCCTTCACGGAACTCCAGAAAAAATTTGATTTAGCGAGGCAAGTGTTCTATGGATACTTGCAGATTAGGCACTACGCTCAATCAATCGCCCCGAACCTACAGTTCTCGGCCCCATCACCCTTTGAGGGATTGATGTTAGAAGGCTCGACCAGACGCGGGCTAATATCCGATATTTATCGGATACTGAACTCTTATAACTTTACAGACCATGGCAAACATCCGTACATGACCCGCTGGGAGAGGTTCTTGGGGGAGGAGATCCCGCAAGCTACCTGGAAGACGATTTGGACCCGGGCGGCTAAAAGCTCATTATGCACTCTGTACAAAGAGAATGCCTACAAAGTTCTTTTCTTCTGGTATATGACGCCTGATGTCCTCCACACCATTTTCCCATCTAGTTCGGATAGATGCTGGCGGTGCATGAAGGACAGGGGGACCTTATATCACATCTATTGGTCATGTCCCAAAATAGCCCCCTTCTGGACGGAAACGCAATCATTGTTGAATCGCCTACTGGGCGTCCAGGTCCCCAAAGTCCCGAAACTGTTTCTTCTTGGGGTGTCTGGGTTACGTATATCCCGACACTCCAGGAAACTGCTAGATCATGTTCTCACAGCGGCGAGATGCCTGGTAGCCCTCTATTGGAAGAAACAGATTCCACCCTCCCAAACGGACCTCTATACCAGAATAAAGGACATAGAGCTAATGGAGAAAATGACAGCCAGGATACAAAACAGAATGGAGGCTCATGACATGGTCTGGGAGGAATGGCACAGGCGGGAGGATCCGCCCTAGGTCTGCGGCCAGACCCCCCCCCCCCCCATCTCCCCTTCCCCCTCTCATCCCTCTTTTCTTTTTTCCTCCTTTATCTTCTTTCTCTCTGTAAAATGCTAAAACATACTCAGTCCAATGATGTTACTTGCTGGTTGACAGCCTTAGATGATATGGAAGATATTATACCACTACTGTGTCTGGATGACTATCATCAGAAGCTCAATGTCTACTGGCTGGACTGTTTACCAATTGCACTTAATTATAAGCGACACTACTGTTCTATGCATATGTATGTCTTTATGCTTAATAAAAATTGTTATTTGAAAAAAAAAAAAAAAAATACTCATATCTCTTTCTTCACGGGAAGATATCTGTTCATTATGCTGTGTGTATGGATCTGTTACAGGGTGTAATGGAACCGTCTTCTGGTCTGGCCACACCAGATATTTGTTTATTTTTACATTTATCTGTATGTCTGTCTTGTCGTGAGCTTGCGGGTTGCTTGTTGGAGGGAGTTTCCTGTTTTCGGGGATCCATGATGTTGATGCGTTTTTTGTTTTGCATGTGTGCGGCTTGCGTGGCGTTTATGCGATATATCATTGCACTATTTGCCGCATATGCCCTATTATGGAGGGCTTGTTGTTGTCTGTCCACTTATCTGGGGGTAGAGTTTGGCGTTGGCCACTTGGTGTGTGTTTGCGTGGATATGTGTCATTATACTATGTGATTTTGTGTGCTAAAGTGAATATTTTTTATCCATTCCATTATTTCTATTACAGGGGCACACTTTTCCCCTATGTATGCTGCAATACCAACTTGAGCCCCAATAAAAGGTCTCCCCCTATGTGATAAGTGCAGGTATTACACATTCAGGTGGGTCCGTGCGTTTTTTTTTTTTTTTTTAATATGCCAAATACCTAATAGTTTGCTATGCCCCCTCTTTTAGATATTCTATTCGCCTCTATACTTAAGTGGACTGTATACTTACCCATTTAATAACTTGGTCCGGTATACATGGGCCATCTCTTAGTACTATTGGTAAGTACCATTCGTGTATACTCTCTGGATATCTTCTTTTGTAATTTTTCTCGATTATACATACCCTATCTAAAGGGTTAATATCTGATTATTGACTTGGTTTATTTTTAGATATTGTATTGAACACATAGTGGGAATTTGTGACCACTTACCGCTGTGTGTGATTTATACTCAATTACCTATACATGACTACTATATACCAGGTGAGAGCTAAGTCTAATATAAATCGGTCTTTGAATTGGGGGACTTTTATAGCAGCACTTTAATCTATAACGCATATGTTTGTTGTTTTATTTAGTGGTATCTATTATAGACCACATGATATGTGTATCCCCCCACTGTAGATACACACATGCAATTTCGTTTTTTCGGTTGTTTGTCAGTTTGGTCAAATTCTCCCACGCCTTGAGCCACAAGTTTACCAGGCAAGCATACACATTGTTTTGTTTATATGTAATTAGTCTCTCTGTATACGTACTCCTCCTGGAGAAATGTTGTAACAATCATAATTCATACTTGTATAGATATATACTACATTGAATATTTACACATGTACTCTCTTGCTTTTAAATATACCAGCACCTACCCAGTATCTGTCCTGAGGAAGCTAATATTTTAGTGAAACACGTCAATGAGCAAGTTTTTGGAGGCGTTACTGGATCAGAAATTTTTCTTTTACCTTGATACAGTATTAAATTAATCTTTGTACCGTAGGTCCAGTCCTCTATAACTGCATTATTGGGTAACTGGTAACCGTGTCCATACAGGGTGTTTTTTGTATGTTGTTTATATGTTTTTTTAACTATGTTGTAATAAAATTTATACTTTGTTACTGATTCTCTCTCTCTCTCATTATGTACCCACAAAGTTCGCTAATTTTTTGACTTGGTCAATCCTTGACTATATGTTTTGGATGTCGGCATGGTGAGGGTCTTCCCTACTTATTCTTGTTTATAAGGGAACTGATTGGTTGCTAATGACAAGAATAGGTCTTTTAAACACTTTCATACACAAGTGTCTTTTCTGTTTCAGTTAACTGTGTTTTGTTTTTTAGCATTTCACGCAAGTCCTAATGTGTGCAGAAGACGAAGTCGAGAAATTAAGATTGAGACTGAACCATGTGGAAACCACTGCTTCTTGTGGCTGGTTGGTGCACTTTTACCTTATCACTAGACTCTAAAAATACTATTTTTTAGGTGACATTCTTTTATTTTTAACAGATATATTTTTGTAGGGGGGGGATCAGTGAAATCGGACTTGCTCTTTTACTCCTGTATGGATATTTTGCCAGCACACCAACAAGCTTGTTTCAAAATTCAAAGTGCTTTATTCTTGTATGATCACATGGAAAAAAAAAAACATTTCGGGACCTCCCAGGGTCCCTTACTCAAACATGTGATATCCCACTCCTGTTGTACAATGTAATTCGTTGGGAGATGTTGTAGCACCCTTCTAACCACATTGTCGATTCCAATACGAACAACTGTTATCAGTAGTTTGCTGAGTGTTTATATCAACTTAGTTTAATAAAGCTGACACACTATGAAATGTGGAGACCATATGATGCTCACCTGCATCATGGTGAGGGATATATGGTATACATTTAGTCTTACTATGTAGCCTGTCTGTGCACTGCAAGTGTTTGGAGTTGGCATAATTCACCCATTCACTTTTACATGACTAAAAAATTCCACACCCAACCTACATTACTTTTGCCATCTTGCTGTTTCATATTCAACAATATTTTTTCTTGTTACGAAAGAATCAGCTTCTAACCTCAGCTTGGTAAATTAAGCTTTGACAATAAAATCTAGAAGCTGTGCGCATCAGTTTTAGTAAATCACCCCACTGTGTTTCAATTAAGGGAGATTATTGCTGGTGTATTACTTTTAAACTTCATGAAGTGAAGGGGAAATATCAAAAAACTTTTTTGACCTTTTGCGACATGAGCTTCAGTGGAGATCATAAGCCAGTGGGGAGCATGGAAAATAATGTGGTAGCAACCATACTAGAGCTCTCTCTTCTTATTTATTAATAGTAGACAGTGTAGATTTGATTAGTTACACAACAAGAAACAACAAAATATTGGGATTTTATAGGTGCTGAAACCTCATCCTAGAATGATGAATCTTACAACGTGATATTAAAATTTAATTTTATTATAAATTGTTAAAATTATGTCTATACCAATACTAATAGACATATTGAAAAAAACAAGAGTTATACAGCATAACGCTATTAGATTAGACAAACTTCCCCCTCTCCAAAGTGTAGTAATTCCTATAGAGACAAATGTATTATGTAGTCATGGATAACCATGGCAAACAATATTTCACATACATGAGGAGATGCACAACCCGACTTGTTTCACCGTGTCGGCTTCTTCAGGGATTTCTTTGGAGGAGAATGAATGTGGTAGAGTTGCTGTAAAAGAAACAAAGGATACAAATAATATACATTCACAAATGTTCCTAAGTTCTTAAACAATTGATATCATGATGGTTGTTCTACAGTAGTTAAAAAACTTACATCTGGTATGTATTGCCTTTGGAAAGTCCCTTAGGGGCATTACACACTCCTGCCAGAGCACTATAATGTGGACCAGGCATCTGTCTGTCAGGTGGACCTGGGGTAAGCTATATGTGTTATTAGCTGTGGAGTTTTCTGGCCTGATTGCTTAGTTATAGTATCAACTAATGTATCTATTGATAAAATTCCAGTGTCTGACAACATTGAAATCTTGCTGTCTCCAATTTATGCACAAGATGGCGATACTGAGTAGATGATATACATATGTATAGTGTCTAGTATATTGTTTGCATGGTGGTGGCCACTAGATGGCAGCAATCAGGAATTTTTACGCAGTGTACTGTGTGATCCCCTTATGACACTTTACATATATTTAATGGTTTCGGTTTGTGAGGTGGGTGGTACTATGTGCCCCGACTGCCTTGCTTTTCGTCCAGATGGATGGATGGGTAAGGGATTGATCTGGGCGCTGTTAGGCCGTTACTGCTTGTGCGGTAGCATATTCAGCAATGTCAGGCTCGCAGCTGTTTCAGCTGAGTATTTAAGGGTGGAATGATTGTTTGCACAAGTGGGTCATTATTTGGAGGTACTTTCAATGGTGGCAGTTGTATCCAGCTCAGATTAGGTGAAAGGTGTGGACAGTTTAGCTGTGACATGCTCTACGTGGGAGATAAAGTATATAAATTGTGTTTGACTAGATGATATGGAATGTGCAGGCCTTCTGGGAAGGTAAATGAGTATTGTTTCTCCTATGATATTTCAGATCTGATACTGTGCGCTATATCCCAGCCAGTGGAATCTGCCTACCTTGTTTGTTCATGGATTTGAACAGAAGGTTTCTTTTTTAGGTATGTTTTATATGATGGAGAGTAAATGGCTACACTTTGCTTTGAGTGGAGGGTATGTTATAGTTGTGTGTCATCTATCATCCCCTTTTTTCAGTACCTTTTGGTTAAACATAGGATTGAACAGTTTGAATTGCCAATCCCTATGTATTGGACCAGTATTTGGCTTTTGGGATAAGCCTTTCCATTCGACTCCAGGTCCGCATGACATAGACAGACGCCCGGTCCACATTATCATGCTTTGGCAGGAATGTGTAATACCCCCAAGGGGCCTCCCAAAAAGAATACATACCAGATGTAAGGTTTTAACTACTGTATAGCAATTTTTTGTACCCATTTGTTTCTTTTACAGCAACTCTACTACATCCATTTCCCTCCAAAGAGTACCCTGAAGAAGCGGACAAGGGGAAATGCGTCAGTTATGCATCTCCTCATATATGTATCTCCTCATATATGTGGAATATTGTTTGCCATGGTTATCCATGACTGCATAATACATTTGTCTATAGAGGAATTACTATACTTTGGAGAGGGGGAAGTTTTGTCTAATCTATTAGAGTTACACTGTCTAAATCTTGTTTTTTTTTTCAATATGTCTATTATTTGGAAGAGACAAAATTTGAACAATTTATAATAAAATTAAATTGTAATATCACGTTGTAAGATTCATCATTCTAGGAGGAGGTTTTAGCACCTGTAAAGTCCCAAAATGTTGTTTCTTGTCGTGTATCTTTACTTGGGGATGTGATGCTGATTGTCCACTGAGTACATTATTATTATATAGATTTGATTAGTCTTCAACTTTCAATCTTTTAGGAGGGTGCCAAAGAGTATGCTGTATTGAACAACCCAAGATTGAAGTGTTTGGGAAGACGTCGAAGGAAAAATCCAACCAATGCTACTTCCAGCTCTGGTGCTTCCACTTCTGGCTTGGCAGAGGCCAAAGAAGGCGATAGTGATCGAGACACTGGAAATGAATGTGCTTCCAGTTCTTCTGGTGAGGAGAAAAGTGTGGGGACCAAGAGATTACACATGAGAAGAGATTCTGGAGAAAGTTGTAGAGGATATTAATAGCCAATGTAAGGCCTAGCTGGTAAATGATAGTAGTGTAGATGATGCAGTATACTGTATTTCTGTTTTTTTGGATAAGGAAAGATTTTTTTAAAAAGAGACATCCTTTTGGCCTTTTTCACATTGCTCACAAATAGTATTTAAATAGCAAACTACTGTGTTGTAAAGCACATGTCATTAGCTAAATAAAACTGTTATACAAATATAAATAAAAAACATTCCATTTGCATTGTTGACCACAGACTTGGAACTGACCTTGGCTATTACTGCTAGGAGTAGTGCACAAGACCTCCCCTGTGTGACCGCGTTATATGCTGAATAGCTATAAATGTTACTTCAGGTTTGAATTGATTATATTTCAATATAATGCACTGGTGCAATTAAAACTAACAGATCTCGCTGCCCATTTGCTGTAAACATTTGTCAGGAGTAGAGAGGGATTATGGGTATTGCGAGGTTACATTAGGGAGATTGTCAATAATAAAATCCTGCAAAATTGAATTCAAACTGCCTAGGCAAAATAAAAAGCAAACATATACGGCACATCTCAGGAATACAGAGACATTTTCACGTTTTGTCCCTCTAAAAACACAACTACTGAAAAATACCTGTTAATAATGTGCCAGAAATTCTGTGAGCTCCTAATTTCCTGTTTGAGCGGACGACTGAGATTAGAAGAGAGGGAGGTATTTTGTAGTAGCAGAGGAGAACTGGGCAGGGCTGACAACAATGGTTGAAATTTCCCTGCAGCAGAGGCACTGTCATCAGCTCAAACAGGAAGTTAGGTGCTTACTGGATTTCTGACCAAACAGGTATTTTTCTGTACTTTCAGCGATATTAAAAGGAAGAAACCAGGGGAAATGTTCATGCATTACAGGTTTGTGCTACATTATATTCTTTCTATCACCTATTGAGACGCACAGCTTGATGGTATTAAGGCAAACAGCCACGTACAGGAGAAATGGACACTAGGCTCATAGAAAGTGAAGGCTTATGCCTTTTTAAGGTTATAACCTCTTTCACTTCTCACATTGCCAGTTGTCTTTTGCTTGATTGGAATAATTTCTATTATTGCTGCTGGTAGATACATATCTGATGTTATAGTTACATAGGTTGAAAAACACAAGTCTATCTTGTTTAGTGAGTATAGAAAATAAATATGTAGAAAACTTCCATGTACAGAATCCTATAGTCACAGTTAATCCAGAGGAAAACCTAAAACACCCCTCTAAAGCATGGTCCAATTTGCTTCCTGACCCCTCCAAGGCAATGTGATACTCCCTGGATCAACAGTCACTGATGTTATTTCCTATAAATGTTAATATCTAGTTATATAGTATCTCACAAAAGTGTGTACACTTCTCGCATTTTTGTAAATATTTTATTCTATCTTTTCATGTGACAACACTGAAGAAATTACACTTTGCTGCAATGTAAAGTAGTGAGTGTACAGCTTGTATAACAATGTAAATTTGCTGTCCCCTCAAAATAACTCAACACACAGCCATTAATGTCTAAACCGCTGGCAACAAAAGTGAGTACACCCCTAAGTGAAAATGTCCAAATTGTGCCCAAAGTGTCAATATTTTGTGGGGCAACCATTATTTTCCAGCACTGCCTTAACCCTCTTGGGCATGGAGTTCACCAGAGCTTCACAGGTTGCCACTGGAGTCCTCTTCCACTCCTCCATGATGACATTACAGAGCTGGTGGATGGTAGAGACCTTGCGCTCCTCCACCTTCTGTTTGAGGATGCCCCACAGATGCTTAATATGGTTTAGATCTGGAGACATGCTTGGACAGTCCATCACCTTTACCTTCAGCTTCTTTATCAAGACAGTGGTCGTCTTGGAGGCATGTTTGGGCTTGTTATTATGCTGGAATACTGCCCTGCAGCCCAGTCTCCGAAGGGAAGGGATCATGCTCTGCTTCAGTATGTCAAAAAAATCCTTGTACCTATATTGTTCAGGGATGCTTGTCTTGATTTTGTCACCAATCCACATTACCACACTCTACACAGCCATTAATGTCTAAACCACTGGCAACAAAAGTGAGTACACTCCTAAGTGAAAATGTCCAAATTGGGCCCAAACTCAATATTTTGTGTGGCCACCATTATTTTTCAGCACTGCCTTAACCCTCTTGGGCATAGAGTTTACCAGAGCTTCACAGGTTGCCACTGGATTCCTCTTCCACTCCTCCATGGCGACATCACAGAGCTGGTGGTTGTTAGAGACCTTGCACTCCTCCACATTAAGTTCGAGGATACCCCACATATACTTAATAGGGTTTAGGTCATGCTGCCCCAGACCATTACCCTCCCACCACTATGCTTGACTGTAGTCAAGACACACTTGTCTTTGTACTCCTCACCTGGTTGCCCCCACACATGCTTGACACCATCTGAACCAAATAAGTTTATCTTGGTCTCATCAGACCACAGGACATGGTTCCAGTAATCCATGTCCTTAGTCTGCTTGACTTCAGCAAACTGTTTGCAGGCTTTCTTGTGCATCATCTTTAGAAGAGGCTTCCTTCTGGGACGACATTATGCAGACCAATTTTATGCAGTGTGTGGTGTATGGTCTAAGCACTGACAGGCTGACCCCCCCCACCCCTTCAACCTCTACAGCAATACTGGCAGCACTCATATGTCTATTTCCCAAGGACAACCTCTGGATATGACACTGAGCATGTGCACTCAACTTCTTTGGTCGATCATGGCAAGGCCTGTTCTGACTGGAACCTGTCCTGTTAAACCACTGTATGGCCTTGGCCACCGCGCTGCAGCCCAGTTTCAGGGTCTTGGCAATCTACATATAGCCTAAGCCATCTTTATGTAAAGCAACAATATTTTTTTTTTAAAGATCCTCAGAGTTCTTTGCCATGAGGTGCCATGTTGAATTGCCAGTGACCAGTATGAGAGAGTGAGAGCAATAACACCAAATTTAACACATCTGCTCCCCATACACACTTGAGACCTTGTAACACTAATGAGTCACATGACAGCGGGAGGCAAAATGGCTAATTGGGCCCAATTTGGACATTTTCACTTAGGGGTGTACTCACTTTTGTTGCCAGCAGTTTAGACATGATTAACTATGTGTTGAGTAATTTTGAGGGGACAGCAAATTTATACTCTTATGCAAGCTGTACACTCACTACTTTACATTGTAGCAATGTGTCATTTCTTCAGTGTTGTCACATGAAAAGATATAATAAAATATTCACAAAATTGTGAGGGGCCTACTTACTTTTGTGAGATACTGTATATTGTGCATTTAATAATTCATCCATCTCTTTCTTTAACGCAATCTACTGAGCTTGCAAGAGATAGTTTCTGAGGGAGTCTATTCTATATTTCAGAGCTCTTACTATAAAGAAGACTTTCCATATGTGGAGGTTAAAGGAGAAGTGTAAGATTCTAATTTTTTTTTTTTTTATCATACTCACATCCCTGCTGCAGCATTGGTCGTTAGCTTGCTATCTGCTGATTCTGGGTCACAGGGGAGCACAAGTAGGTGCATTCCTGGACTCAGAAGAGAAGTGTGACCAAAAGCTTTGTCCACACTTCCCTTTTAAATC
Organism: Aquarana catesbeiana; assembly: GCF_042186555.1. Lineage (NCBI taxonomy): Eukaryota > Metazoa > Chordata > Amphibia > Anura > Ranidae > Aquarana > Aquarana catesbeiana. The sequence continues at coordinate 108,673,692 of NC_133335.1, forward strand.
TATTCTCCTCCAGATGTAAAGATTCTTGTCCTTTTGTAATAGCCTTAAAGTAAGTTAAGTCTACTCCAAGTTCACTATATGGACCACTTACGTATTTACATAGTGATCATATTCTCTTCTTGAGAGAGAATACATTTAGTTCAGCTGATCTTTCCTCATAGCTGAGGTTTTCAATGCCTCTTTATCAGTTTGGTTGTTCTTCTCTGCAACTTCTGTAGTTTCCCAATATCTTAAAGCAATTTGACAGTTACATGGGAGTTGTAAAAAATTGAGCTCTGGCATTCACATGAAAATGACAAAACCATCAATCATGATGGAACTACATATTGTATGAAATCTTAATAAAATTGCATTTTACTGCAAAAATTGGTCTTCCACACAAAACTCCTACGTTTTTCGACCCTTCTAATTGTGGTCTTCTTCAGGGGGGCATTTTATTCTATGCAGAGAAAAGAGGAAGTATTTTACATTTTAATAATCATTTGATTTGTTTGCTAATATATCTAATCATACAAAAAAATGTATATTTACCAATCGAGACAATGGAAGAGAAAAAAACATGTCCTATAGCCAGAGATTTCTTTAAAAACTCATTTCAGCGATCCCAAAAACATTAGTGTGTCGTCTCCACCTCCCCAGCATGGACCCCGCAGTCAAGGAACTTACAAGAGACTGTTTGGACCCCCAGAAGAGGAGATGAGGAGGGGAGCGAGCAGGCACTTGTAGTGTATCATAATAGGCTTACTATTTTTGCATTAAATTCAAAAATAAAGAAAATATTTAAGATATTTGGGATATTGCTACAGTGAATGACCAATGATTGGATATTTAAATCATTGGTTATCATTAATATGTAAAAAGATTTAATTATATATTTATATTTATGGCCACAATGAAAGCTCATATAAGTGCCATTGTGATTTGAAATGTGAAAATGATAAAAAAAAACAATGAATTAAATTAATGTGACAAGAGTGTGAAATACAATGAATTGAAATGGTGCAATAAAAGGTGCTATGTTATGAATAATTAATTTTGAACTAAACGTTAAGAACAGAATAGTTGAAAACTAATAATAAGGATAATAAATAAGTGCTGACAATACCTTAGGTGATGTGAGCATACATATATGACACGCAGTTGGAATGATAAAGTAACAGTGCAGATGTAGGAGCGTGGATAGCTTCCAAAAACCTGTATCTATATTTGTGAAGATTCAAATATTAGTAACTTTAAAAGTTGTTTTAAATTCAAAGTGGCATTACCATCTCTATCCCAAAGACTTACTTGTTAGCAGAGTTTTCAATGTATCTGTGTGTCAGCAGCTCACTGGGATCACTCCAGGATCCATAAGAGCTGTTAACATATATATACTTCCTTGATTTTCTAATTGAGTGTAGGTGCCCGTCTCTCAAAACCCCCCCCTCCAAAACCATCTGTGTGTTTCGACCGCCATCATGGCAGTCTTTTAGGCATTCCAGAAGGCACTGCCCCGGAAACTTCCGTAATTTCTGTGACAAACGTGTGACGTCACGTGCTGCAGCATGCACGCAATGTAGTATGACGTCCAGCAATGATCGCGGGGCGCCGCCGGCATGGCAATACTCCCTCTAGTGGTGCTGATGAAGTTTGCACCAATCTGGAGAAAAAAATGGGAGAAAACAGCTGCTTCTCCCTTACTGTGCGGGATACCCACCAATGATTGCAGGGAGGACACTGGATCAGGATGCTTATAGGAACTGCAAAACAGAATACATAGTTACAAAGTACATAAAGATAAATATATCATTAATATTTTAGACAATACATAATTGCAAAATACATACAGAAAAATGTTACTTAGTACTCTGCAATTCAAACATATTTTTACATTCATTTAGTTTATTTTAGGGTGTACCCAAAGCCCGGCTGAATTTTTTATTCCCTTTCATCTTCCCAGAAAATAATAATTAAAGTACATCAAAAAAAATTTGTTCATGGAGTCAAAATATATTATCCCATTTAATTAGTTTTGCCCGACACAAGTCCTTTTAGGAAAGGGGCATCCCTTTCATCTTCCCAGAAAATAATAATTAAAGTACATCAAAAAAGATTTGTTCATGGAGTCAAAATATATTATCCCATTTAATTAGTTTTGCCAGACATAAATCCTTTTAGGAAAGGGGAAAATGTTATGGATTAATTTAGGCCAGGAAAGATGGTGGCTTGTAATTTAAAAATCCAGCGTTGCTCGTGTTTAAGCAACACTTTATTCCAGTCTCCACCTCGATCAGAAATGTGTATTCTGTCGAGGGCAACAAAGGTAACTTTTGGCATTTGATAGTGATGATGTGAGAATACATGTCTACCCACTGGTAGATGTCTGCTTCCAATTTCCATACTGTATATGTGTTGAGAAATTCATTGCCAAAATTGTTGTTTTGTCTTGTCCACATAATATGCCCCACATTCGCAAGACATCATGTAGACGACCCAAGACGTTTGGCAATTGGCAAAATGCTTAGGGTCAAACATTTCTCCATTGGGAAATAGGAAAGACTTATCTCTCCTAATAAGGTAACAGTGTGAACAATGTCCACAGGGGAAGGAACCATATATAGGACAATGTTTTTTTAAAATGCATTTAACCTTATATTCGCTCTGAACCAGTTTGTCTTTAATCGAAGAAGCAAGTTTGTACGTGCTCAAAGGATTAGTTGATATATCTGGTCATCTGTCAGAATCTACCAATATTTTTTAATAATTTCTTCAATTACTGTGTGTTGGCTTGAATAGCGCATAATGATCCTCATAGGGTCAGAATTAGAATTCTTTTTGGATTTTGGTAGAAATAAGAGATTTTGACGTGACTGACCAATCGTTTTATTGTAAGCCTTCCATAGACACGAACGACTATATCCCCATGCTAATAATCTGTCTTGGAGTTTACCCACTTCTTGTCTAAACAACTCATTATTAGAACAGTTCCTTCGCAGCCAAAGATACTGTTCATAGGGAATCAAGTCTTTTAAGGGGATAGGATGAAAATTTTCCGCATGCAATACTGTATTACCAGCAGTGTTTTTTTCGATATAAGGTACTCCCTATCTCCCCTCTGAGTCACAAATTATTTGGACATCCAAGAAGGTGATGGTTTGTTTGTCATATGCCATTGTAAATGTTAGATTGAACTTATTGATATTAATTTTCAGGAAAGAACTCCTTTAAGGTGTCCTCCGATCCCTTCCATATGGGAACTGCGAAGGAACTGTTCTAATAATGAGTTGTTTAGACAAGAAGCGGGTAAACTCCAGGACAGATTATTAGCATGGGGATATAGTCGTTCGTGTCTATGGAAGGCTTACAATAAAACGATTGGTCAGTCACGTCAAAATCTCTTATTTCAACCAAAATCCAAAAAGGATTCTAATTCTGACCCCATGAGGATCATTATGCGCTATTCAAGCCAACACACAGTAATTAAAGAAATTATTAAAAAATATTGGTCGATTCTGACAGATGACCAGAGCAATTTATATCAACTAATCCTTTGAGCACGTACAAACTTGCTTCTTCGATTAAAGACAAACTGGTTCAGAGCGAATATAAGGTTAAATCCATTTTAAAAAAAACATTGTCCTATATATGGACATTGTTCACACTGTTACCTTATTAGGAGAGAGAAGTCTTTCCTATTTCCCAATGGAGAAATGTTTGACCCCAAGCATTTTGCCAATTGCCAAACTAAAGTAAGGTGATCTGATCTTTCACACCATCACCACTAACAGTTAATGATGTTGGATAAAACGACACCCGGTGAGTTTAGGTAAGTAACTTACTTACCAAACCACCATGACCTCTTTAGTTAAAAAGATAGGTCAGGTGGGGCTTTATATGACCATGGTCTGTGGTCTTTACTGGTGTCAGGTGGATATCCCAAATAAAGCTCCGCCAGAATAGTAATTCAGAAAAAAAAGTGGAAAACGCAATGTCATAGTAATGATTCTGTATATTAAAAAAACGTCTAAAAACAACAGGCCAAGTGGCCACTTACTTTGTAAGTGCCTTGCCTCGGCACTGAAGGTTACAGGCTCAGCATAAATCAGGTGAAGTCTGAAGCAGCCGACGCCGCTTGCTTTCGTTAGTTGCGAGTGGCGTGCGTTCCACCGCTTGGTCAGCCGAAACCGGAAGTGGCCGAGAAGGATTGTGTGACCAGATAATGCCTCGACGTACGTTTCTTTGTAATCATATCGTCAGGAAGCGTCCCGGTCACTGTATGGATATGATTTTATTTCCCCTGGTGTTGTAGGATTGCTTAAACTAAATTGGAAGACTGGTGACATCTAGTGGACAAATACCAGACTGAGATCAGTTAAATTGGAAATTAGAGGGCCAATGCCATCTAATGGATGAAAAAAATAATTCATAACGCCTCAAGCAAGGGTGAGCCTTGCAGTTCACACTTCACCTGGACATAACATTAATAAAGATACAAATAAAAATAGAAATAGATGACAACTAATAAGTAGTAGATGAACATAGCTTGTATATAGGATAAGCTCAAAAATAAAATGAATTTTATACCTATTCTAATAATATGATAAAAATGAAATTAAGAACATTAGTAATAACTAGATGGCGTCTAATTGGTATCGCCATCTTGTAGATAATGACTGGTAACCCATTGTCTATGACCAACACAATAAGTAACACTAATCACAGTTTAATAGCCATTGGCTTATATATAATCTCCAAACCCAAATATTAATTTAATCAGCACATAACCAATAATGGCTGATATCACTCACAATCATTTAAAGATAGTTGGTACATATCAATCATTGGTTAAAAAACAATTTAGATCAACATCTATATTGAGGCCTGCCGACTGTAAAGTATCCCAATTATACAGCTGTTTTGTTTTGTGATACATTTTTTTTTTTAAATTAGTCCCTCTCCAATGTTTTTTTACCTTGTCTTGATTGTGGAATAATGTAAAATGATTGGATACACTGTTTTGGGAAGCCATTGGCAATGTTGGGCTATGTGTTCGTTGATTCTGACACATAATTTCTCTGTTGTTCTGCCTACGTACTGTTTTGGGCATGGGTATTCCAAAACATAGGTAACATTTTCTGAATCACAAGTGATTAAGGATTTAATTTTAAAATTATGTTTAGTTACTACTGATTGGAAACTTTGAACTTTTAGTTCTTTTTGAAGTTTTACATGCTTTACACCTAGTTCAATAATGGAAACCCTCCCTATCTAGGAAGGTGCACTAGGTGTAAAGCATGTAACACTTCAAAAACTCACTAATACAGATTTTTGGAAGCTATCCACGCTTCTCCATCTTCACTGGTACTTTATCATTCCAACTGCTTGTCATATATGTATGCTTACATCACCTAAGGTATTTTCTGCACTTATTTATTATCCTTATTATTAGTTTTCAACTATTCTGTTCTTAAGGTTCAGTTCAAAATGAATTATTCATAACATAGCACCTTTTATTGCACCATTTCAATTCATTGTATTTCACACTCTTGTCACATTAATTTAATTATTTTTTAATCATTTTCACATTTCAAATCACAATGGCACTTATATGAGCTTTCATTGTTGCCATAAATATATTAAATTAAATCTTTTTACATTTTTACATATTAATGATAACCAATGATTTAAATATCCAATCATTGGTCATTCACTGTAGCAATATCCTAAATATCTTAAATATTTTCTTTATTTTTGAATTTAATGCAAAAATAGTAAGCCTTTTATGATACACTACAGGTGCTTTCTGGGGGTCCAAACAAACGGTCTCTTGTGAGTTCCTTGAGGGCGGGGTCCATGCCGGGGGAGGTGGAGATGACACACTAATGTTTTCGAGATCGCTGAAATTAGCTTTTAAAGAAATCTCTGGCTATAGGACATGTGTTTTTTTTTTCTCTTCCTATGTCTTGATTGGTAAATATACATTTTTTTTGTATGATTAGATATATTGGCAAACAAATCAAATGATTATTAAAATGTAAAATACTGGAGGGCGTGGCCTGATGCTACATGGGGTAGGACGCTCACCGAGTAGCTCTGACGTTGATCCTGCAATCCTCGGCATCCTGCACCCCACAGGCATTATCCTGATACCAGACAGACCTCTTAAGACACCCCGGGACACAGACAGCATGTCCTCAACAAAAGCACAAAAATCCGCCGAGGCGAAGTTGGATCAATACCGCCGGCAAGAAAGAGAGGAGATTTAGGAAGATGGCGGCGATGTTGAGGCTGGAGAGGAGCGATCGGCGGGAGTTAGACAAGCTGCTAGAAGCAATAACCTTCTGCCGAACCTCACTCACAGCACAGATAGAAGAAGTCAAGGTAGACATCTCTTTAATAAGGCAAACTTTCAAAAACTTTGAGAACGGGTTAAGGTTAGAGAGACCCGCCTGAGCACTGTGGAGGATGCTATCCTGCCATTACAATCGGGCTCAGACCGCATGCAGCGACAGATACAGCAATTGTTCTCCAAGCAAGACGACATGGAGAACAGGATCAGGAGGTGTAATCTCCGCCTGATCGGCCTCCCGAAGGGAGCAGGAGGTAAAGATCCTACCACATTTCTGGAGCAGTTGCTCATTACATCATACAGTAGAGAGGCCTTCTCCCCCATGCTGGCCGTTGAGAGGGCACACCGCATGCTGGCCAGACCACCCCCGCAAGGAGCCCCTGCGCACTTTTATTGCTAAGCTATTAAATTACAAGGACAGAGATGCGGCCCTGAGACTGGCCAGAGAGAGGGGTAATATCCCCTTTGGAAACGTCAAAGTCACCGTCTTTCCTGACTTTTCTGCAGATGTCCAGCGTCACCGCCAGAATTTCATGGAACCTGAGCGCAGATTGAGAAAACTACATATTAAATATGCCATGCTGTTCCTGGTACGGCTTAGAGTGGAACACGATGGCCGAGCATCCTTTTTTGAAGACCCCGAAGAGTTAATTGCCTGGATAGAACGCCACGCTGCTCCTGAGAAGTCGGATTAAAGCTTTTGTGAGTATAAAGCTCATTGCCATGCCTATGCATAGAATGTCCAATGTTAATTATACAGAGATCTATGGTCAACCCAGCCTTTTGAACCATACTTTGCAGCACCTTGCTTTCCACCTGTTGTTACCGTTGTGAAACTAGTTGAATAAGGCTGCCGTGGCTAAACACTCTGTCACATCACCCTGCCCCTCATAGGACATGTGCAAATCTGGAATTGTGGGACATTGACCACACACTCTGAACTGAGTTATCTTGTAATGTCCTCCCTCAGGGGCATACAAACCATTCCTAAAGCTACTCAGGTAGCAGGAGCCTGGGGACTGCAACAGTCTTACCACCTACATGTAAAATGCAGCGAGACTTTCCCCCATGCACTCCCAGGAAAAGCGGTTCAGATAATTGTGGCCACTATAGAACCAGACTCACTGCTACCCATGCATGCATCAGGGACTTCACTACCCAGAGAAATAGCTTCCTCCACTTAGGGCTGTCACCCTGGTATGATACTAAGTTGCCATGGTTCTACACATTTTACCTATATTTTATGTTTAAACTTACTGTTCTTTCCTGGTATGCAGTTCAAGTTTTGTTATGGGATTATGCCCACACCAGTTGGGGAGAGTGTAGGGCGGGGAGGGGGGATAACACTTTAGTTGAACTCAAGCATATATTATATGCTCCACATACAGGTAATACAACTATTCTTACTGCTGAATTGGTACATGCATACTACTTTGTGTTTTCTATTCTTTGTGACTCATGCGAATTGGACGATTCCTAAGGCTAGATCTAAGAGTGAAAGGAGAGTTAGTGTGCCTGGGTTACATCATTATATAAAGCTTTATAAATAGCGTCTCTAAAACTTCTTACCTGGAATGTGAGGGGCCTATGCGAGAAGATTAAACACTTTGCAGCCTTCACATTCCTTAAGAAACAGAGAGGAGATGTGGTGGCGCTGGTTGAAACACACGTGGAGGAAAGACTTCAGATGGCACTCCGACGCCCATGGGTGGGGTGGACGTTCTATTCGGCCCACACATCCCATTCCAGGGAAGTGTCCATACTTATTGCCAAATCAGTACACTTCGAACTAGGTGAGATTTGCACTGATACACAAGGCCGATATGTGTTCCTATCCACCAAACTATATGGGGAACCCTTCCTCATTTCAGATCCTCCTGGTGTAACCTCCAAGTTCAAGGATTTCTTTATGGACCTCTATACATCCACGGTTCAGGAGGACTCTGATCTCATGGACCGCTTCCTAGAGAATATCTCATTCCCTCAATTAACTGAAGAACAGGTTAGCCTTCTTGAGACACCTCTCACCATGGAGGAATTAGCAATTGCAATAGCAAGCTTTGCCAGATCAAAATCCCCTGGCTCAGACGGTTTACCCATAGAGTTTTACTCTCACTTTAATGAGGTGCTCACCCCCAAATTATTAGCCCTTTACAATGATATGTTCAAGACCTTCACTTTGCCGCCTTCTATGAGGGAAGCCACGGTAGTTCTTATACCTAAGCCAGGTAAGGATCCAGGTTATCCAGAGTCATGTCGCCCCATTTCTCTATTGTAGGTCGACATTAAAATCCTAATTAAAGCACTCTGCACACGCCTCAACCAAGTCATACTTTCCCTGACACTCACAGACCAAGCAGGATTCATGCCGCAATACCTCTTTCAATCTTCGAAAACTCTTTATCAATCTACAAGCTACACATAATAATGTTGGAACATGGGTGGTGGTGACTCTCGATACAGCCAAGGCGTTCGACTCGGTTCAGTGGAAATATCTCTGGAGATGTCTCGAGGGATATGGCTTTGGTCCAAGGTTCATTCGATGGGTTCAACTGCTATATCAAAATCCAGCAGCTAAAGTGGTGGCGAATAGATGGCCATCTCCAGTGTTTGACCTCAGCAGAGGCACGAGACAGGACTGTACAATCTCCCCACTACTATATGCTCTAGCTACAGAACCCCTCGCCATGTCTATCTAGCTGACTCTGGCCCCTCCCTTTCACAATGCCCTTCAAACAATCAAACAATTTGGGAGATTCTCTGGACTCAAGATAAACTGCGGAAAGTCCCAAATTCTACCAATTGATAAATAGAAGCAGAATATTTAGTGGGACTTTGAATGAGGAATAACGGGGCCCTTCAAGTCCCCTCCTTCATCCCGGTTCAATAGTAAAAAAATGGGGAGAATGGAAGGCGGGACTTTGATGAAGCACACGGGAGCAATGGAACAAATTGAATAAAAATTGCTTTTAATTGGTTCAGATTGTCATAAACTTATCATATTAAATTATTTTAAATTGTTATATGCATTTTGCTATACATCAATATATCTATAGTTATTACAATTCATTAGAACCAAATATACTGCACATTGATTGAACAAGTAGTTGATATATATTGTAGGATACATGGAATGATTAAAACATGATCACATGAAGTCACATTAGTAGCTTTACAGATTAATGTCAGACAAAAATAACACTGGATTAGGATAGGGGAAAAAAAAATGAAAAGGAACGGCCATCAAAAGTTCATAAATGTATACACTCGGTTGTTGTTGGCTCTACGCGTTTCAAGGCCCGTCAAAGTCCCGCCTTCTATTCTCCCTGTTTTTTTTCTACCAATTGATAGCTTCCCACCCACGGAGTCCCAAACCAACATGCCACTACAGAGGGTTGACATAATCAAATACCTGGGGGTTCACATATCTAGTACTCCAGCAGATCACATCTCATTGAACATAGAGCCCTTATTCTCCCTCATCAAAGCTAAGATACAAGCTGGGGCCCATCTACCACTGGGGGTTTGGGGTCGTATCAATTTAATTAAAATGGTACCTCTACCCAAAGTACTCTGTCCTTTGGCACACCCCGACCTACTTACCCCTAAAGTACTTGAAGTCAATTGAAGCCCTTCTTAAACCCTATGGGGGAATAATCGACACAAGCTTAAGTGGCAAGCGCTTAAAATCCCCAACAGACATGGGTGGCACGACCCTCCCAGACTTCAACCACTACTACATCGCATCCCAATTATCCCAGCTTTTTCACATTGACAAGACTGACAGTGCATGGTTCCTCAATTTACTATGCCCTAAATGGGTGCAACTAACCACTGACCCAATCTACGCAATAACAATGTGCACTGAGACTTCAGAGGCGGGAAGTGACAGGAAGTCTTTATTGTACCAGTACAGACGTATATGGGACCTAGCTAATACTAAATTAGGACTACCAACACATAATGACTACACCCCATTATGGTACAATAAGGGTTATATAAGGAATAAGGAATTTCAACATATCCAGGATTCAGAACTCTGGATCAAACGGAATATTCTACATGCATCACCTATTTTCAGATGGGGCTCTCAAGTCTTTTGATGTGCTCAGGGAAGAATTTACACTGCACAACCACATGTCCTTCAGGTTCCTTCAGCTGAGACATGCAGCTCGTGCACAGCTCCCACACTCCCCTCCGCAACCCACCCCTAACCCCATCATAGCAATCATTAAGAACACAGATCCCAAAAAACTAATATCATGCTTTTACAGCATGCTTGGCACACCGATCTCCGCCAAAACAGCATACAGCCTGAAACCCCTGATGGTAAGGAGAGGTGGGACCAATGGAGGATGAGGAGTGGGAGGAGTCGATGGAAACCTGTAAGGCTGTGTCCCCCAAGCTCTCAGACAGGCTGACACAAATATATATACTCCACCGGGCATACCTCACCCTACTCAGAGTGGCTAGGTACAAAAGAGATCAACTCACCACATGCCCAAATGTGCAGCATTGAAACAGGCACATTCTTTCACCTAATTTGGTCTTGTCCGAAAATACAAGGCCTCTGGAAGCAAGTTGTGATCTTCCTACATGACGACATGGGTTCCCCCCTAGCACTAGATTCAAAACAGTGCCTACTTGGGATATTTCCTGATGTCTCTTTTTTTCGGGTAGGAAAATCATAGCCAGAAAATGGATGAGATCAGTACCCCCAGACTTCACAGAATGGAGGGCGGACATAAACGCAAACCTTCCCTACAAGACATTCCTCTATATTAATAGAGGATGCCCAAACAAATACAACAATATTTGTGACCGATGGTTACAGGAATCTGAAACCTGCACCTAATTAATATAAAAAAATCCTGATACAATCACACCAATCTTGAGAGAATGTTGTATATTTTTATTCTGTACCAAGTGACAATGTCAATCGCACAAGGGTCCACTAACACCAATAATTGTATTACACATGGTATACCCTCCTTAAAATATGTGGATATAGCTGTATATATATTGTACTTAACATGTATGCATATTTGTTCAATAAAAACTTTTGTTCAACGGGAAAAAAAATGTAAAATACTTCCTTTTTTCTCTGCATAGAATAAAATACCCCCTCAAGAAGATCACAATTACAAGGGTTGAAACGCGTGAGGTTTTATGTGGAAGACCAATTTGGGCAGTAAAATGCAATTTTATGAAGATTTCATACAATATGTAGTTCCATCATGATTGATGGTTTTGTCATTTTCATGTGAATGCCAGAGCTCAATTTTTTACGACTCCCATGCAATTGTCAAATTTCTTTTTGATACAATAAAGAATTTTAATTAATGACCTTTGAATAATTTCTTGGCTGCTAAAAAAAACCCATGAGGGAACTTTTCTATTATATAAATGTTTCGGGGTGGGCAGCACTAGCAGCTCACACATATGTGTTTTTCTATTCTGTTTTCCAATATCTTTTTTGTTAATTGATGTCCAAAACGTATCTGCATGTTCCAGATGAGGTCTTACTGAAGCTTTGTATAGGGACAAAATGATGTCTATCTATCCTCTTTTATTACAAGAAAGTTTTGCTTACCTTAGAAACTACAGCTTGGCATTGTTAGTATTCATAAGTCTATGATTTACCAGAACCTCCGGATCCTTCTCGACCATTGACTCCCAAATACATACAATTCTGGAAGTCTCTACAGCCAACCAATGAGCACTGGTTGATTCAGTCCAGATAAATTACATACTGGAAGTCTCTCCAGCACATTTTTCCAATTTGTATAATGGCGTTCTCTGTGCAACAGTACTGCTGTTGGCAGTGACATCCCAAATGTGTTCCAGCATGGACAGAACTTTAGGTTAGGCCAGTTTTTTTCTGGAGATTTTATGCTGAGTGTCAACACCAGGGCTGCAACAGCTTTCCTGATCTTGTCCCTGAATTCTCCATTTTTAAGTATGTTCTGTTACCTGTGGTTGTGGCTTAGATTGAAGCTGTGGGTGTCTCATAATAACTCTCTGCAGGGAAAAAAACATTTTTTATTCTCTGCTTAGCCTGAGCACTGTTTTTAGGCAACTGGAGGACTGGACAACCCTCCTCTATATTTTTACAATGGGCTGTGCATTGTGTGTTACTTGACAGCAGTGGTGTTTGCCCAAAATGCTTTCTGTAATCCTTACCATGTTCTAAATGCCGGATCAGTGGCTGGGACACCAAGAATGTTGCACTAGTTTATTCTGCATAAGGCTGCTTCCTTCCTCACTCTGTTAGTGTTTCTATAGTGTGTGGCACAGTATGAAAAAATGTGCTTCCCTTCCCACACTCCACAAGCGTTTGGGGTAACTGCTGCAGTGGCTGTATAACAGACATGGCTGACTGCTCTCCTTACAGCTCTTGTCTGGGACAAACTGTGACAGCTAAAAAACAGTACCTGCAACACAGACAAAAGTTTGGCATGGTCACTTTATTTTCCTGTCACTGTCTACAATTTGCTTTCTTTTTTCTCTGGGCGTTCATCCCTATCCCTATCCCTAGCCTTATCTTACTAAGGATGATTTTTCCTTGGAAAGAATTGATGTCTTCATTAGAAAATCTTCTAGCTCCTCCTGCTGGTAAGGCTCAAATGCCTGCAACTCATGCCCCAGTAGAATTTGATGCAGAGATATCTAATGTTTCTGAGACTGCTGGAAATCTTCCTGGGGACACATTATTAGACACTATGTCTCTCCCTTCGAAATTCGGACAAATTATTATTATTATTATTATTATACAGTATTTATATAGCGCCAACAGTTTACGTAGCGCTTTACAACTTGAGGGTAGACAGTACAAATACAATACACTTTGATACAGTAGGAATCAGAGGGCCCTGCTCCTTAGAGCTTACAATCTAAGAGGGAAGGTCAAGAGATACAAGAGGTAATAACTGTGGGTGATGTGCTGATTGAGAAGATAAATGTACAGTTGTTAGGTGGGGGCCAGATAGGCTTCTCTGAAGAGATGAGCTTTCAGGGATCGTCTGAAAGTGGATAAAGTAGGAAAAAATCGGACGGATTGGGGTAGAGCATTCCAGAGGATGGGGAAAGCTCTGGAGAAGTCCTGAAGGCGAGCATGGGATGAGGTGACAAGGAAGTTTGAGAGCAGGAGGTCTTGGGAGGAGCGAAGAGAACGATTAGGTTGGTATTTTGTGACTAGGTTAGAGATGTAGCTGGGGGCCAGGTTGTGGATGGCTTTGTAAGTTATAGTTAGTATCTTGAATTTAATTCGGTGACTGAGTGGCAGCCAATGGAGGGATTGGCAGAGGGGTGTAGCAGACGCTGAGCGGTTTGTGAGGTGGATGAGCCTGGCAGCAGCGTTCATGACAGACTGAAGTGGGGATAGCCTATTTAGAGGTAAACCAATGAGGAGGGAGTTGCAATAGTCGAGGCGGGAGATGACCAGGGAGTGGATTAGAAGCTTTGTGGTGACGTTGGTTAGGAATCTTGGAGATGTTGCGGAGATTGAGGCGGCAAACTTTGGATAGTGATAGAATGTGGGGTCGAAAGGTTAGTTCAGAGTCCAGGATTACACCTAGGACCTTGGCGTGGGGAGATGGGTTGATAGTTGAGCCGTTGATATTGACAGGGAAATCAGGGGAAGTGGCACCTGAGGGAGGAAATATCATGAGCTCGGTTTTTGATAGGTTGAGTTTGTGAGTTTGAGGAAGTGATGTGACATCCAGGCTGATATGTCTGCTAGTAAGTTGGTAATGCGTGAGGAGACAGATGGAGAGAGCTGGGGGGTGGAGAGATAGATTTGGGTGTCGTCAGCATAGAGATATTTAAAGCCGTGTGAGGCAATCAACTGACCCAAGGAGGTGGTGTAGATTGAGAAAAGGAGAGGTCCAAGAACAGAACCTTGGGGGACCCCAACGGAAAAAGGAAGAGGAGAGGAGGAAGTAGAGTTGTAAGTGACACTGAAGGAGCGGTGGGATAGGTAGGATGAGAACCAGCGAAGAGTACAGTCACAGAGACCAAAGGAGTGGAGTTTTTTGAGGAGGAGGGGGTGGTCCACTGTGTCAAAGGCAGCAGAGAGATCCAGGAGAAGTAGTACAGAATAGTGTCCATTGGCTTTAGTCATTAGTAGGTCATTTGAGAGTTTAAGGAGAGCAGTTTTCGTGGAGTGTTGAGGGCGAAAACCGGACTGAAGGGGATCAAGAAGTTTATTCATGGTCAGATGGTCGCTTAGTCGGTTGTAGACCAGTCTTTCAAGAAGTTTGGAGGAGAAGCAGAGTAAGGAGATGGGACGTAAGTTGTTGAGATTGGTGGGATCCAGTGAGGGCTTTTTTAGTATGGGGGTGACTAGCGCATGTTTTAGAGAGTTTGGGAAGATGCCACAAGAGAGGGAGAGGTTGAAAATGTGAGTTAGAGAGTGTAGAATCGAGTCAGAGGGTGAGCGCAGCATTTGCGAGGGAACAGGATCCAGGGGGCAAGTGGTTAGATGAGTGCTAGATAAAAGTTTAGCAACCTCAGTAATAGTAGCAGGGTTGAATGAGGGAAGTAATGATTGTGTCTGTGGACATGGGGTGTTGCATGGGGGAGGTTTTTGCGCATTGGTGATCTCCTCATGAATTGTATCAATCTTAGTTTTGAAGTGATTGGCAATCTCCTGGGCAGTGAGTGAGTTGGTGGGTTGAGGCAGTGGAGGACAGAGTAGAGTGTTGAAGGTAGAGAAGAGTTGACGTGGACTGGATGAGAAGGTGTTAATGAGTGTAATAAAGTAGGTCTATTTGGCAGTGTGAAGGCAGGAGTAGTATTTTAGGAGGGTAGATTTATATTGTGTGAAGTCTTCCTGGGTCTTAGTCTTATGCCACAGGCGCTCAAGAGTGCGGCTACGTTTTCTGAGACTTCTGGTGTCATCTGTTTGCCAGGGTTGTAGCAGTCGGGGCCTAATTCTGCATGTAGTGAGGGGGGCAAGCTTGTCTAGGGAGGAAGACAGTGAGCTGTTGTAGATGAAAGTAGCTAGGTTGGGGCAGGACAGAGATGATATTTTGTCATAGAGGTGATCAGTAGCAGAGTAGAGAAGAGAAGGGTTGAGGTGGCGAAGGTTTCTACGTGTAACTGTTAGGCGGTTGGAGGGAGAAGAGGTGGAAGACAGGGAGAGAGCAAAACTAATAAGGTGGTGATCAGAGAGTGGGAGTGGATTGTTGGAAAGGTTGCACGGAGTGCACAGATAGGAGAAGACAAGGTCAAGGGTGTTGCCGTTGGAGTGGGTAGGAGCCTGTATCCATTGGTCAAGCGATGAGGTTAGACTGAGAAGTTTAGAAGTAATAGTAGTGTTAGTGTTAACAGGGATGTTGAAGTCCCCAAGAATAATTGTGGGGATTTCAGAAGAGAGAAAGTAGGGTAGCCAGGCAGAGAAGTCATCAAGAAAGGCTGATACTGGTCCAGGGGGCCGGTAGATGACAGCAATTCTTAGAGAAATGGGAGAGAATAGACGAATGCAATGTGCCTCAAAAGAGGAGAGTGTCAGAGAGGGAGGTGGGTGAAGTACCTGATAGGTGTTGCATGGGGCTAGAAAGATTCCCACTCCACCTCCCTTCCGTCCACTTGGTCTGGGGGAGTGAGTCCAGAGAAGGCCCCCATGGGAGAGGGAAGCAGGAGAAATGGTATCTGATTCATAAAGCCAGGTTTCAGTAATGGCAAGTAGGTTAAAGGAATTTGTGATAAAGAGGTCGTGAAGGGCGGTGAGTTTGTTGCAGACAGAACGTGCATTCCACAGGGCACAGGAAAAGGGGGGGCTGGTTTTGGAAAGAGGAATAGAGACCAAGTTCTGTGGGTTGCGGCTCCTGCCAGAGGGTGTAGGGGGATGGGAGCGTTGGTCAGAGACAGATGATGGTGGCCCAGGGTTTGGGGATATGTCACCAGAGATTAGGAGAAGCAGGAGGGTGAGGGAGGTAATGTGGGAATGTGATTTATGTGAAGGGGCATGTCTCAGAGTACTGGAGGTTTTATCAGTATATGGATGTAGAATGAGCAAGTGTTGGTTCGAGCAGTAGTACGGAGAAGACAGAAGGCAGGGTGATATGTATAAGCAGGCAGGTGGAGAGGGGGGGTGAAGGTAAGAGAGTTTGAGGAGAGAGGACAGGAGTGTCCGAAGCAGTGGTAGAGAGTGCATGTTACAGAGTGGAAGGAGAGCTTATTAGAGAGACAGGGTCACCTGCAGTCTGTTAGGTGCTTTCCAGTGCAGATTGCTGTATTTGTTTGCTCCGTGCAATCGCTGAAGTGCAGAGATTGAAGTGCATATCACTTGTAGAAAGAATCACTTAGAGATAGAAGCCATTGCAATGTGCTCCCCGAGCAATGTGCTCACCCCTTAAGGATGCTCAAATTTATACTGTTATAAGGGTGGGGTTGAAGTTCATTAATTAATCATGAGTGACTATAAGAATGCCTAACAATCAAAGTGGACTTTTTGCTTCTAAAGTCAGAATAGCAAGAGGCCAGAGACCAAGATAAGATCAACACATAAAACTTCGGTAAGACAGTCCAGAGCAACAAAAAACAATGTCATGGTTATGCACACAGGGCAACAGATAGAGAAGGCCACATACCAAAGACACACACACAGAGACAGCAAGCAAATCCCAATTTCATTTAACGGTGGAAGATGTGGTTGAGCTGACACATACTTGTAAAGAGACAGAGAAGGAATGATCAGGTGAGGCAGAACTTAAAGCAGAGATTGAAGTGCATATCACTTGTAGAAAGAATCACTTAGAGATAGAAGCCTTAAGGATAGAAGCCATTGCAATGTGCTCCCCGAGCAATGTGTAATGAACAAATTGTTCATTACAGGTACTCCTCACTTAACGGACAGGTTCCATTCCAACGACCAGGTCGTTAAATGAATTGGTCGTTAGAGGAGTCACGAGTAATCAATATTTTAAGCCTTCTTAACTACTGTACTGTATTGTAAAAAAAAAAGGCCTAAACACGCAACTCCAGCTCACAAACGTTGTTTCAATTTGCATAAGTACAGAACACAAATTCTGTACTGTACTGTTCAATACAACGATGTATAGCGCGTCGTTTGGGTGGGGAGAACTGGTCGTAAGTCCAAGTGGTTGTTAAACAGCTAAGTCGTTAACCACTTCAGCCCGGAAGGTTTTACCCCCTTCCTGACCAGAGCACTTTTTACAATTTGACACTGCGCTGTTTTAACTGGTAATTGTGCGGTCATGCAATGCTGTACCCAAACAAAATTTGCGCCCTTTTTTTCCCCACAAATAGAGATTTCTTTTGGTGGTATTTGATCATCTCTGCATTTTTTTTTTTTTTTTTTTTTTTTTTGCGATGTAAATAAATGTTTTAAAAAAAAATACAATAAACTCAATTTTAGTCATACATTTAGGCCAAAATGCATTCAGCCACATGTCTCGGGTAAAAAAAAAAATCAATAAGCGTATATTTATTGGTTTGCGCAAAAGTTATAGCGTCTACAAACTTGGGTACATTTTCTGGAATTTACGCAGCTTTTAGTTTGACTGCCTGTCTAATTTTTTGAGGTGCTATAATGGCAGGACAGTACAAAACACCCAACAAATGACCCCATTTTGGAAAGTAGACACCCCAAGGAATTCGCTGAGAGGCATGTTGTTGAGCACATTGAATATTTTATTTTTTTGTCACAAGTGATTGAAAAATTACAACAAATAAAATAAAAATGTACACAAAGTTGTCATTTAAATTATATATTGCTCACACATGCCATGAGTATATGTGGAATTACACCCTAAATTACATTCTGTTGCTTCTCCTGAGTACAGGGATACCACATGTGTGGGACTCTTTTGCAGTCTCCCCACGTACAGGCCCCCGAAAACCAATCACCGCTTTCAGGCTTTCTTAGGGCGTAAATTTTTTATTTCACTCCTCACTACCTATCACAGTTTTGGAGGCCATGAAATGCCAGATAGCACAACCCCCCCAAATGACCCCTTTTTGGAAAGTAGACACCCCAAGGTATTTGCTAAGAGGCATGGTGAGTATTTTGCAGCTCTGATTTGTTTTGGAAATTTAAGAAAGGAAAGGAAAATGTACAGTATCTCACAAAAATGAGTACACCCCTCGCATTTTTGTAAATATTTTATATATTATTATTAGCACAAACACCCCTCCCCCCCAAATGACCCCATTTTAGAAAGTAGACACCCCAAGCTATTTGCTGAGAGGCATGTTGAGTATTTTGCAGATCTTGCTTTTTGTCACAAAGTTTTGAAAAGAGCTGCAAACTACTCACCATGTCTCTTAGCAAATACCTTGGGGGGGCGGGGGGTTGTGCTATCCTGACATTTCAGGGCCTCCACAACTAATAGGTAGTGAGGAGTGAAATCACCATTTTACGCCCTTAGAAATCCTGAAGGCAGTGATTGGTTTTCGGGGTCATGTACGTGGCTAGGCTCCCATAAAGTCCCACACATGTGGTATCCCTGTACTCAGGAGAAGCAGCAGAATGTGTTTTGGGGTGTAATTCCACATATACCCATGTCATGTGTGAGCAAAAGAAAATTTTAATTTTCCCGAAACTTGTGGCAAAATATAGAATATTCCATGGACTCAACATGCCTATCAGCAAATAGCTTTGGATGTCTACTTTCCAAAAAGGGGTCAATTGGGGGCGGGGGGGGTGGTTGTTCAGAACTGTCCTGGTATTTTATGCACAACATTAGAAGCTTATGCCACACATCACCCACTTTTCTAACCACTTGAAGACAAAGCCCTTTCTGACACTTTTTGTTTACATGAAAACTTTTTTATTTATTTATTTTTTTTTGCTAGAAGAATACTTTGAAGCCCCCAAACTTTATATATTTTTTTAACCACTTCAGTACCGGGCCAATTCTGACACTTTGCTCCTACATGTAAAAATCATCATTTTTTTTTGCTAGAAAATTACATAGAACCCCCAAACATTATATATGTTTTTTTTAGCAAAGACCCTAGAGAATACAATGGCGGTTGTTGCAACTTTTTATCTCACACAGTATTTGCGCAGGAATTTTTCGAATGCGTTTTTTTGGAGAAAAAAACTGTTTTGTGTTTAAAAAAAAAACAAAACAGTAAAGTTAGCCCAATGTTTTTGCATTTTGTGAAAGATGAAGTTACGCTGAGTAAATAGATACCTAACATGTCACGCTTCAAAATTGCACACGCTCGTGGAATGGCGCCAATGTTCGGTACTTAAAAATCCCCATAGGCGACGCTTGAAATTTTTTTACTGGTTACATGTTTTAAGTTACAGAAGAGGTCTAGGGCCAAAATTATTGCTCTCACTCCAATGTTCGCGGCGATACCTCACATGTATGGTTTGAACACTGTTTTCATATGTGGGCGGGACTTACGTATGCGTTCGCTTCTGCGTGCGAGCACACGGGGACAGCGGCGCTTTATTTAAAATTTTTTTTTTTTTTTATTGTTAATTATATTTTATTTTTTTTATTTTGACACTTTTTTTGAAAAAAAAAAAAAAATTGATCACTTTTATTCCTATTACAAGGAATGTAAACATCCCTTGTAATAGCAATATGACATGTCAGGTGCTCTTAATAGTGAGATATGGGGTCAATAAGACCCCATATCTCACCACTAGGCTGGGAAGCCTGAAATAAAAAATAAAACGATTGCCACTTCCCAGCCGAAGCGGTGACGTTTTTTTGAATGGAGAGGCCGGGCGTGACGTCATAACACCGCGCCCGGCCTCCGACGATCATAGAGACTCCGGGGACCATCTGGTCCTCCGGAAATCTCTATGATCTACATCCGACGCCGGCGGATCCACTCTCCGCCTCACCGATCGTAACGGTGAGTCGGAGCAAGCACCGGAGGGCGGCGGGAGGGGGGGGACGTCCCCTCTCGCCTCCCATAGGATCGATCAAGCGGCGGAACGGCCGCTATGATCGTTCCTATGGTGTAGAGATTCGCCGGCTGAAACCGGCAATATCTGAATGATGTCTGTAACTACAGGCATCATTCAGATATACCCGCCCAAAGCCCAGGACGTCATATGACGTCTGTGGGCTGGAAGTGGTTAAAGCAAAGGCCCTACAGATTAAAATGGTGGGTGTTGCAAATTTTTATTTCACACAGTATTTGTGCAGCGATTTTTTAAATGCAATTTTTTGGAAAAAAAAACTTTTGAATTTTAATGCACTAAAACACACTATATTGCCCAAATGTTTGGTAAAATATAAAAGATGATCTTATGCCGAGTACATAGATACCAAACACAACATGCTTTAACCACTTGCCACCCAAGTCAATTCTGACATTCCTGTCCTACATGTATAAATCTTAATTTTTTTGCTAGAAAATTACATAGAACCCCCAAACATTATATATGTTTTTTTTAAGCAAAGACCCTAGAGAATACAATGGCGGTCGTTGCAACTTTTTATCTCGTACAGTATTTGTGCAGCAATTTTTCAAACGTGTTTTTTTTTTTTAACAAAAAAAAAAAGAGTTTTGTGCTTTAAAAAAATCAAAACAGTAAAGTTAGCCCAATTTTTATGCAAAATGTGAAAGATGAAGTTACGCTGAATAAACCTAACATGTCACGCTTCAAAATTGCACAAGCTCATGGAATGGCGTCAAACTTCGGTACTTAAAAATCCCCATAGGCGACGCTTTAAAAATTTTTACTGGTTACATGTTTTGAGTACCAGAGGAGATCTAGGGCTAGAATTATTGCTCTCGCTCTAATGTTCACTATGATACCTCACATGTGTGGTTTGAACACCGTTTTCATATGACTTACGTATGTGTTCGCTTCTGCGTGCGAGCACACGGGCGCTTTAATTTTCTTTCTTTTTTTATTATTAATTTTACTTTTTTTTTGTTTGACACTTTTTATTTTTATTTTTTTATCACTTTTATTACTATTACAAGGGATGTAAACATCCCTTGTAATAGGAATATGGCAGGATCAGTCCTCTTTACAGTGAGATATGGTGTCAATAAGAAAAAAAACGATCTCAGCTTCCCAGCTGAGGCGGCGCAGTTTGTTTGAATGCAGAGGCCGGGCGTGACGTCATAACATCTCGCCCAGCCTCCAAAACATCATAGAGACTCTCCATGCTAAACATCCGGGGCCAGCGGATCCTGTCTCCGACTCAACGATGGAAGCGGTGAGTCGGTAGAAGCACCAGATGGACTAGTGCTAGAAGCACTAAGATGTCATATGATGGCTGGTGGGCGGGAAGTGGTTAAAATTGCGCACAAGCGTGCAGTGGCGACAAACGACATACATTTTTAAAAGCATTTAAAAGCCTTTACAGGTTGCCACTTTAGATTTACAGAGAAGGTCTACTGCTAAAATTTCTGCCCTCGAGCTGACGTCCGCGGTGATACCTCACATACATGGTGCAATTGCTGTTTAAATATGACAATTGGCTGACGCTTGCGTTCACATTTGCACGCGAGCACGGGGGACAGGGGTGCTTTTTTAAAATTTTTTACTATTTATTTAATTTTTTTATTTTATTTTTACACTGTTTCTTTCATTTTTTTAAATTTTTTTTTATCATTTTTATTGTTATCTCAGGGAATGTAAATATCCCCTATGTAGTGACAGGTACTCTTTAAAAAAAAAAAAAAAATTGGGGTCTATTAAACTTTAGATCTCTCCTCTGCCCTCAAAGCATCTGACCACACCAACATCGGTGTGATAAGATGCTTTCCCAATTTCCCAATGGCAATGTTTATCCGGCAAAACCGAAGTCATGAAATGCTTGTAGCTTCCGGTTTCTTAGGCCATAGAGATGATTGGAGCCTTTCTGCCCTCCAATCAGCTCTTTGGTCAGCTGGCTGAACCACCGGCTGCATTCTGTCATGTACTTTGAAGGTGAGCCTGAGACCTCTCATACGGCTCTGGTTCTGGGATCACTGGAGTGGAAACAGTGACCCTCGGAGCACAGCGGGGTAGGGGATCCTGTAGGTTCTGCTTGACTGAAGATGGAGTCCGCTTGGTGGACACAGGAACAGGCTTGATTGCTGTGGATGCAGGAATGCTGAGAAGTAGCAGGCAGGTGCGCACAGATGCAGGACTTGTAGGCAGATGCACACGGATGCAGGACTTGTAGGCAGATGCACACGGATGCAGGAATTGTAGGCAGATGCACACGGATGTAGGACTTGTAGGCAGATGCACACAGATGCAAGACTTGTAGGCAGATGCACACAGATGCAGGACTGCAGGCAGGAGCAGGGTCAGACAAGCCAGGTCACAGCAGCGGATCAATCAGACAGAAGCAGCAGTTATGGTCAAAGTCCAGGCAGGATCTGGCAACAGGAGATCAAACAAACAGGAACACAGAGCAGGTCAAAGGCAAGCCAAGGGGTCAGGACTGGAGACAGCAGCGAGGTCAGGAGAAGCCGGGTAACACTGGAGCAGATGCAGGTTCAGGATCAGGTACAGGATGAGCTGCAGATCAGACAGCAAGGATGCATTCTGAAGAGGCCCCTTTTAAGGATCACTGGGCGCCAAAGCTGTGTTACTGTGCGCGCGTCCGCGATGTGCGCATGCGCACTGGTGCACGTCTATTCACTGCTGAATGCCTATGGACTGGAACACATCCCAATGGATCCATGGACCCGTTGCAGAGCCATGCGCAGTACGTCCATGACATTGCCCCCCCCCCTTAAAGGCAACCTCCGGGTGCCCAACAGAACTCTTTTCTGGGGGTGACTGTGAAAAAATGCCCGGATCAATCTTGGAGTGTGAACATCCTGCTGAGGTTCCCACGAGTTTTCTTTCGAGCCATACCCCTTCCACTTGATGAGGTACTGTAGTTGATTACCCCTTCTTCTGTAATCAAGGATAGCCTCTACCTCAAATTCCTGGTCCCCGTCGATTATTACGGGTTCTGGAGGGCCGGAACCCCTGTCCGGAAAGGGGTCTGGTATCGTGGGCTTAAAGAGGAGTTCCCATTTAAAAAACAAAAAAAAATTAAAAGTCAACAGCTACAAATACTGCAGCTGCTGACTTTTAATTGGACACTTACCTGTCCCAGGGTCCAGCGATGCGGGGGATTGAAGCCCAGCTCGTCTCCCCCTCCGTTCGGCGGCGCCGGCATTGCAACTGTGGGCACCGGGCTGTGGCTTCACAGCCAGGCACCCACTGCGCATGTGCGAGCGGCGCCGCGCGCTGTGATTGGCCACTCAGTCATCTGAGACCTGTAATGGGTCCCAGATGATTGACAAGAGGGAGGGAGCAGAGCTGAGCCCTTCCTGTGCCGAGGGGAAGTGATGTCACCAGCCCAGGCACTGAAAGAGGCAGACTATGAGGGACCCCCTAGCAACAGGCATTTAGAGATAAGTTAAAAAACATTTGGAAATTTTTTTTTTTTTTTTTTTTAGGCACATTCATGCATTTTTTTTTTTTAGGGTGGAACACCACTTTAAGTAAGGACACATGGAAAACTGGGTGAACCTTGAGTGAGTCTGGTAAGTTAAGTTCATAGGAAACTTCGTTTAGTTTTCTCTTAATCGGAAAAGGGCCAATGAATTTAGGTGCCAGTTTTTTTGAGGGGCAGGTCATTCTAAGGTTGGTAGTTGACAACCATACTTGGTCACCTGGCTGGAGAGATAATTCACCTCTTCTTTTCCGGTCGTAAGTTTTCCTGTTGGTTGCTTGTGCCTTGACTATAGTTTCTTGCAGAAGTTTGTTGTTTTGTTTCAAGAAGTCAACAGTAGTCTGTACCGCTGGGACCGGAGACTCCGGAACAATGTCAGGTAAGAAGACTGGGTGAAACCCATAATTAACAAAAAATGGGGACTGGCCTGTAGCAGAATGGCTGGCGTTGTTAAACGCGAACTCCGCTAGGGGTAACAGTCCCACCCAATCGTACTAAGTATAAAATTGATGCGCTTTAAATAAATAGTGCACAATATGCTGCTGCGACTAAGCTTAAATCCAGGAATAAAAAATGCATACATGTGAATAAAATAAATACATAATTATGGTGCTAATACATGTGTTAAAATTGCCAAAAAAAAAAAAAAAATTGCCAAAAAAAAAAAAATGCCAAAAAAAAAATCTTCAAATTGGTGATGTGACGGTTAGTATAAATAAAATAATAATGACACTCTGAGTACAATGTCCAGGCAGAGATAAATAGTGGGAGAAAGTAAAAATAATTAAACAGTTCCTTCCCTTAATCCAGATTGATTGACTCACTGGGTTAGATCGTTTGTATCAGGATATTTAGTTTTTCTTGCATCCCACTTCAACAATTATACTGCTGGTGATTCGGCTCTCAGGATAAAGGTTTTATGCAAAGCAAGCAAAGAAAAAATAGATCATTGTGCAGTGAACTTACTAGATAGTACATAAGCAAAACAGAGACAAGAGATACACTCACAAACTCCCGGTCTATTAGAAGCATTCAAATAAGCAGATTGCAGTCAGCCGCTGTGGACGAGGTTTCCCATAGAGAAACAGCTGCTGTTAACCTTCAGGTGTATTGCAGCACTGAACGTCCTAAGCTCCTCCCACGCGTTACATCACTGACACGTGACTTTTTCAAGGATAAACCCAGGAAGCCACGGCCTCTGTATTTAAGTCCTATGGCATTGTGGTTACCATGGAGACAGCGCTGTGTTCATTGGATCATCATACTGCTTTCTGCTACTAATGACATGTAAATATTTTGGCTTAAGCCTTATTTAATTGTTTTACAAAAAAAAGGGGAACATATATTTATAAATACAGGTTTGCAAACAAATATAGAACACTTCCAGATAAAAAATAAGAACATAAAAATGGACCTAATTAGTGCAGTCACGAAACTCCCTCCATTGGTAAATAGTGTTACTACACATTCAATGTTAACACCTCAGATCGCATGTCATTACATACTGCGATAGATAGCAAAATCACTAATATGTATGTGTACTTCCGCAAGTAAAATACCAATTGATCCATATTGTGTAGTTACTAGCAACATATTGAATAGGCCCGTATTACACTCACATCCACTAGTGAAAATTATATAAAAAAAATATAAAAAAATTAAAATAAAAGATTAAGGTTACATTGTTGCGCCACTAGTTCGCCATTGCAACAATGTTTCAAAAAAAAAATTATATTGAAAAATTAAATTAAAATACCAAATAAATTGATACACATAATTGACTACATGTACAACCCAAATATTTGATACTATACACTCATTTACAGTAAAATCAAATATATGATCCCTATGATATTAAAAAATATAATAAAAATTAATTGTATTAAAATAAATACTAAAATATAGACTATCGTTATTATGATATTAAGTGTAAAGAGACAATAAATTTACGTACCAGTTAATACCAACGAAATAAAATATAAATTAAAATTTAAAAATTAAAAATTAATATATATGTAATAAATGTTTAAAAATTAATAAGGCATGTCTTGAGAGTATCACGGAGTATTAAAAATCTGATATGAAGCAATTAAGATCAAATTCTATGTTTAGGCCATTTGGCGCAAGAGTCCCCATCTGGAATATCCATTTAGACTCGCTTTTACTGAGTTCCCTTATCTTATTTGAGCCTCTCCAATGTGGCTTGTATTTCTGAATCGCCCAAAATTTCAACTGTTTGGGGTCACTATTGTGGTGCATAGCAAAATGTCTGGAGACATTATGCTTAGGGAAAGATTTTTTGATGTTCTGGATATGTTCCCTTATGCGTTTCCACATAGGCCTCTTGGTTCTACCAATATATTGTAGTGAGCATGAGCATTGCAAAACATATACTACTCCTTCCGTCCTGCACGATATAAAGTTCTTAATAGTATGTTCATTGCCAGTACTTGTTGCTGTGAATTTATTACACTTTTGCCCATTTTGTTGGGTATTGATGCAAGCGTAACATCTTTTACAGGGGAAGAACCCTTTCCCCTGGAAAAAGGATAATTCCGTCAATCTTTTGGGGGGTTCTGGGACGTTTTTGGCAATTAGATCCCTTAATGTGGGGACTCGCCTATAAATGAAGTGAGGCTTATCCGGTAGGATGTTGCAGAGAGTTTTATCTGATTTTAAAAGAGGCCAATGTTTTCTGATGATTCTTTCCATTTTCTTATGTTGAATGCTGTAGTTCATTATCAGTGGTATATCGTTATTATCTTTATTATCTTTGATTTTATCCTGGATCAGAACCTCCCTTGGGGTTTGATTAATCTCCTTGATTTTTTCTGCTATGAATTCCTTGTTATATCCTTTGTCTTCAAACTTTTGTCCCATCAATTGTGCCTGTTTCAGATATTCATTATTATCTGAGCAATTTCTTCTTAGCCGTATGAATTGCCCCTTGGGAATATTGATAAGCCATGGTTCATGGTGACAACTGTTCACTGGTATGTAGCTATTTCTTTCCACTGTTTTAAAATAGGTTCTAGTACTAATGGAATTGTTTACTAGCTGTATTTCTAAATCTAAAAAGTGTACTATTTTTTCACTTATTTCGTATTCAAGCTTGATGTTCTTTTGGTTGATATTTAATTGGTTAAAAAACTGTATTAAGCTAGCTTCGTCACCTTTCCATATTACTATACAGTCATCAATGAACCTTTTGTAAAGCACAATATTGTCTGGGGTATTTGAGAAGATTGCCTCATCCTCCCACTTGGCCATAAAAACATTGGCCACACTTGGAGCATACTTAGCTCCCATTCCAATCCCAGTTAATTGTCTGTAGTAGTTGTCCTTATACCAAAAGTAATTGTGCTGTATTCCAAACGCCAGGCTTCTTAAAATAAATCTTTTTTGTTTGGATATGAGATGGCTGAATTTATCCATAGCCCATTTGGATGCTTCTATTGCATCACTATGATCGATAACTGTATATAGCGAAGCTACATCCGCAGTTGCAATGATATATTTTTGATCTCGTTTTAAGTCAAGGGAATCCAGTATTTGTATCAAGTGTTTCGTATCTCTCAGAAATGCTCTAGTTTGAGATACTAACGGCTGTAAAAATTTATCGACATATTCACCTATCCTGGCATTAATAGATTGAATACCATTTATGATAGGTCTGCCCGGCGGTTGTTCTGAATTCTTGTGTATTTTCGGCACGGTGTAGATGATGGGTACTCTACACGTGTCAGGCAATAAATATTTGGACTCTTTTTTGTTTAAAATATTTTTACTTACTCCTTTCCGGATTACATCTGATAATTCCCGTTTGTACTCTCTTGTTGGGTTGCCATTGAGTTAATATAAGTATTAGTATCGCTTAGTTGTCCTAGTAACTCATTATTGTAATATTCTTTAGATAGTACCACAATTGCTCCACCTTTGTCCGCAGGTCTCACTACAATTTCTTTATTTTGTTCTAACCGTTTAATACCTATTTGTATATTGTTGGGTTCAGATATTTTCTTGTATTTTAATTGTTCAAGATCTTGTATTACCATTCTATTGAAGACTTGAATATGCTCATTGTTCAGTACCGGTGGATTAAACAATGATCTGTTTCTGAGGCTACTGTGAATAATGCCTCTTGATGCTTCTGTTTCCAAATTCTGTATACTGGGAGGCTTAGATAGCATGTATTTTTTAATGTTCAGTTTCCTGGTGTACTTTTGTATGTCAATATACGTTTGGAATTTATCAAGATTTCTTGTAGGGGCATATTTTAAGCCTTTGTCTAATGTCGCAAGTTCAGCTCTCGTTAGTTCTGTTCCGCTGAGGTTATATATGCCTTCTCCTAATACTCTCTTTTTCTTTTGGACTTTCCGTCCTGCTCTGCATCCCCTTTTCTGTTTGGGCTTTTTTCCTTGTTGTGGTGTTCTTGTTTGTGGGGGTCTTCGTTCCGGCGATATTCTAAAAAAGACCTTGATTGCTCCTCATCATTATATTCCCTTAATGGTTCATACCTGTTGTTAGTTTGAATGGGACTTCTTGTCGGTTCATGCCTAGATTGTTCAATTCCTCCTCCTTCATTCCTGTTCCGGTTGGATTGATATTCCCGATATTCTTCTCCATTCGTATATTGTTGGTATTCTCTTTGTTCATTTCTCTCAGGGTTTTGGTGATAATCTCTTGATTCATTTCTGTGTGCATATTGGTAGTACTCCCTTGGTTCAGTCCTATAGTTATTAGTTTGGTAATCTCTTGGTTGTTGATAATAGCGTGCTTGGTCCACATAGCCATTATTCCTTCTATTGTCTTCCCGATAATATTGTGGAGCATTCATGCGATTATTCGGTGATTGATAAGGTTTTAAGTAATTACGTGGTGACTGATATGGTTTGTTGTTTCTTTTATTGCCATTATTTTTCCAATAAGGTCTTCTGGGGGACTTATTTTTTGTTCTATTTTTCCACCAAGGTTTAGGAGTTCTGGGGCCATCATCATCCCTATATGTTCTACTTTGTTCTATTTCAGGTTGTCTTTCATATTTCAGACCATCAGGTGTTCGCGGTCTTCTTTCTGGTGTTCTGTAGTTAGATTCTCTTCTTGGAGTGATTATTCTTACCTCCCTCTCAGGGGATGAAGCAATGGATTCAGTTTTACCTTGTTTAAGGTTAACCTGCCAATTAAAAACCTGTTCCAAATGATAATCATTGGTATCTCTGAGGTACTTTCTTTTCTTCCTTTGCTTAATTTCTATATCTTTCTGTTCTAAAACTTTATTTAGTTGCTTAGTTAAAGTTGTAAACGGAGCTGTATCTTTAAATGGTTCCAATGTGCTTTTGCACTCTGTGATATGTTGGTTAATTATCTGTAATTTTCTCTGTTTCCTTTTTAGGGCAAAGTGAACTAGATCCATTCCTTTGTCATTAAAAAATTTGTACCATTCATTTACTCCTTCTTGATCCACTAGACCATCACAGATGGGAACCTCCCATCTTAATCTCCTGGGCACCATTTTGTCTTTAATGTACTGTTCATGGGTAGCAATATCCCACCATAGGCTCACCTTTTTCTCCATCTGGTGGCCAAATTTTCTGAAATTCGTATCTAAATCTCCTTTTTCAGTGCTAGGTGCAGTTGAGAAAACATTATCTAAATTTACTGTGCGTTTTTCTACGAAATCAAAAATATCCATATCTGCGACTGTAGGTGTGTTCTGAAGTAATAAGTGCTAAAAAAATGAATAAAAACCAAGCGCTGATGTGGATAGATATGTGTGATATAAATAAATTGTGCTTAAAAATATATATATATAAATATATATAGTTAGTGCTATAAAAAAATCAGTAAATTAAAGCTGCTATCAATATAGGGTGATCAGATAACCAAACAAATAGTACTAAGTATAAAATTGATGCGCTTTAAATAAATAGTGCACAATATGCTGCTGCGACTAAGCTTAAATCCAGGAATAAAAAATGCATACATGTGAATAAAATAAATACATAATTATGGTGCTAATACATGTGTTAAAATTGCCAAAAAAAAAAAAAAATTGCCAAAAAAAAATGCCAAAAAAAATCTTCAAATTGGTGATGTGACGGTTAGTATTTATCTCTGCCTGGACATTGTACTCAGAGTGTCATTATTATTTTATTTATACTAACCGTCACATCACCAATTTGAAGATTTTTTTTTGGCATTTTTTTTTTTTTTTTGGCAATTTTTTTTTTTTTTTTTTGGCAATTTTAACACATGTATTAGCACCATAATTATGTATTTATTTTATTCACATGTATGCATTTTTTATTCCTGGATTTAAGCTTAGTCGCAGCAGCATATTGTGCACTATTTATTTAAAGCGCATCAATTTTATACTTAGTACTATTTGTTTGGTTATCTGATCACCCTATATTGATAGCAGCTTTAATTTACTGATTTTTTTATAGCACTAACTATATTGGTATATATATATTTTTAAGCACAATTTATTTATATCACACATATCTATCCACATCAGCGCTTGGTTTTTATTCATTTTTTTAGCACTTATTACTTCAGAACACACCTACAGTCGCAGTTATGGATATTTTTGATTTCGTAGAAAAACGCACAGTAAATTTAGATAATGTTTTCTCAACTGCACCTAGCACTGAAAAAGGAGATTTAGATACGAATTTCAGAAAATTTGGCCACCTGATGGAGAAAAAGGTGAGCCTATGGTGGGATATTGCTACCCATGAACAGTACATTAAAGACAAAATGGTGCCCAGGAGATTAAGATGGGAGGTTCCCATCTGTGATGGTCTAGTGGATCAAGAAGGAGTAAATGAATGGTACAAATTTTTTAATGACAAAGGAATGGATCTAGTTCACTTTGCCCTAAAAAGGAAACAGAGAAAATTACAGATAATTAACCAACATATCACAGAGTGCAAAAGCACATTGGAACCATTTAAAGATACAGCTCCATTTACAACTTTAACTAAGCAACTAAATAAAGTTTTAGAACAGAAAGATATAGAAATTAAGCAAAGGAAGAAAAGAAAGTACCTCAGAGATACCAATGATTATCATTTGGAACAGGTTTTTAATTGGCAGGTTAACCTTAAACAAGGTAAAACTGAATCCATTGCTTCATCCCCTGAGAGGGAGGTAAGAATAATCACTCCAAGAAGAGAATCTAACTACAGAACACCAGAAAGAAGACCGCGAACACCTGATGGTCTGAAATATGAAAGACAACCTGAAATAGAACAAAGTAGAACATATAGGGATGATGATGGCCCCAGAACTCCTAAACCTTGGTGGAAAAATAGAACAAAAAATAAGTCCCCCAGAAGACCTTATTGGAAAAATAATGGCAATAAAAGAAACAACAAACCATATCAGTCACCACGTAATTACTTAAAACCTTATCAATCACCGAATAATCGCATGAATGCTCCACAATATTATCGGGAAGACAATAGAAGGAATAATGGCTATGTGGACCAAGCACGCTATTATCAACAACCAAGAGATTACCAAACTAATAACTATAGGACTGAACCAAGGGAGTACTACCAATATGCACACAGAAATGAATCAAGAGATTATCACCAAAACCCTGAGAGAAATGAACAAAGAGAATACCAACAATATACGAATGGAGAAGAATATCGGGAATATCAATCCAACCGGAACAGGAATGAAGGAGGAGGAATTGAACAATCTAGGCATGAACCGACAAGAAGTCCCATTCAAACTAACAACAGGTATGAACCATTAAGGGAATATAATGATGAGGAGCAATCAAGGTCTTTTTTAGAATATCGCCGGAACGAAGACCCCCACAAACAAGAACACCACAACAAGGAAAAAAGCCCAAACAGAAAAGGGGATGCAGAGCAGGACGGAAAGTCCAAAAGAAAAAGAGAGTATTAGGAGAAGGCATATATAACCTCAGCGGAACAGAACTAACGAGAGCTGAACTTGCGACATTAGACAAAGGCTTAAAATATGCCCCTACAAGAAATCTTGATAAATTCCAAACGTATATTGACATACAAAAGTACACCAGGAAACTGAACATTAAAAAATACATGCTATCTAAGCCTCCCAGTATACAGAATTTGGAAACAGAAGCATCAAGAGGCATTATTCACAGTAGCCTCAGAAACAGATCATTGTTTAATCCACCGGTACTGAACAATGAGCATATTCAAGTCTTCAATAGAATGGTAATACAAGATCTTGAACAATTAAAATACAAGAAAATATCTGAACCCAACAATATACAAATAGGTATTAAACGGTTAGAACAAAATAAAGAAATTGTAGTGAGACCTGCGGACAAAGGTGGAGCAATTGTGGTACTATCTAAAGAATATTACAATAATGAGTTACTAGGACAACTAAGCGATACTAATACTTATATTAAACTCAATGGCAACACAACAAGAGAGTACACAACGGGAATTATCAGATGTAATCCGGAAAGGAGTAAGTAAAAATATTTTAAACAAAAAAGAGTCCAAATATTTATTGCCTGACACGTGTAGAGTACCCATCATCTACACCGTGCCGAAAATACACAAGAATTCAGAACAACCGCCGGGCAGACCTATCATAAATGGTATTCAATCTATTAATGCCAGGATAGGTGAATATGTCGATAAATTTTTACAGCCGTTAGTATCTCAAACTAGAGCATTTCTGAGAGATACGAAACACTTGATACAAATACTGGATTCCCTTGACTTAAAACGAGATCAAAAATATATCATTGCAACTGCGGATGTAGCTTCGCTATATACAGTTATCGATCATAGTGATGCAATAGAAGCATCCAAATGGGCTATGGACAAATTCAGCCATCTCATATCCAAACAAAAAAGATTTATTTTAACCACTTGAGCCCCGGACCATTATGCTGCCTAAGGACCAGAGATCTTTTTCCAATTTGGCACTGCGTCGCTTTAACTGCTAATTGCGCGGTCATGCAATGCTGTACCCAAACGAAATTTGCGTCCTTTTCTTCCCACAAATAGAGCTTTCTTTTGATGGTATTTGATCACCTCTGCGGTTTTTATTTTTTGCGCTATAAACGGAAAAAGACCGAAAATTTTGAAAAAAAATGATATTTTCTACTTTTTGTTATAAAAAAAATCCAATAAACTAAATTTTAGTCATACATTTAGGCCAAAATGTATTCGGCCACATGTCTTTGGTAAAAAAAATGTCAATAAGCGTATATTTATTGGTTTGCGCAAAAGTTATAGCGTCTACAAACTAGGGTACATTTTCTGGAATTTACACAGCTTTTAGTTTATGACTGCCTATGTCATTTCTTGAGGTGCTAAAATGGCAGGGCAGTACAAAACCCCCCCAAATGACCCCATTTTGGAAAGTAGACACCCCAAGGAAATTGCTGAGAGGCATGTTGAACCCATTGAATATTTATTTTTTTTGTCCCAAGTGATTGAAAAATGACAAAAAAAAAAAAAATATTTACAAAAAGTCGTCACTAAATGATATATTGCTCACACAGGCCATGGGCCTATGTGGAATTGCACCCCAAAATACATTTAGCTGCTTCTCCTGAGTATGGGGATACCACATGTGTGGGACTTTTTGGGAGCCTAGCCGCGTACGGGGCCCCGAAAACCAATCACCGCCTTCAGGATTTCTAAGGGTGTAAATTTTTGCTTTCACTCTTCACTGCCTATCACAGTTTCGGAGGCCATGGAATGCCCAGGTGGCACAAAACCCCCCAAAATGACCCCATTTTGGAAAGTAGACACCCCAAGCTATTTGCTGAGAGGCATATTGAGTCCATGGAATATTTTATATTTTGACACAAGTTGCGGGAAAGTGACACTTTTTTTTTTTTTTTTTTTTTTTTTTTCATAAAGTTGTCACTAAATGATATATTGCTCACACAGGCCATGGGCATATGTGGAATTGCACCCCAAAATACATTTAGCTGCTTCTCCTGAGTATGGGGATACCACATGTGTGGGACTTTTTGGGAGCCTAGCCGCGTACTGGACCCCGAAAACCAATCACTGCCTTCAGGATTTCTAAGGGTGAAAATTTTTGATTTCACTCTTTACTGCCTATCACAGTTTCGGAGGCCATGGAATGCCCAGGTGGCACAAAACCCCCCCAAATTACCCCATTTTGGAAAGTAGACACCCCAAGCTATTTGCTGAAAGGCATGGTGAGTATTTTGCAGCTCTCATTTGTTTTTGAAAATGAAGAAAGACAAGAAAAAACATTTTTTTTTTTTCTTTTTTCAATTTTCAAAACTTTGTGACAAAAAGTGAGGTCTGCAAAATACTCACTATACCTCTCAGCAAATAGCTTGGGGTGTCTACTTTCCAAAATGGGGTCATTTGGGGGGGTTTTGTGCCACCTGGGCATTCCATGGCCTCCGAAACTGTGATAGGCAGTGAAGAGTGAAATCAAAAATTCACGCCCTTAGAAAGCCTGAAGGCGGTGCTTGGTTTTCGGGGTCCCGTACGCGGCTAGGCTCCCAAAAAGTCTCACACATGTGGTATCCCCGTACTCAGGAGAAGCAGCAGAATGTATTTTGGGGTGTAATTTCACATATTTCCATGGCATGTTTGAGCAATATATCATTTAGTGACAACTTTGTGCAAAAAAAAAAAAAAAAAAAAAAAAAATTTGTCTCTTTCCCGCAACTTGTGTCGCAATATAAAATATTCCATGGACTCGACATGCCTCTCAGCAAATAGCTTGGGGTGTCTACTTTCCAAAATGGGGTCATTTGGGGGGGTTTTGAACTGTCCTGGCATTTTATGCACAACATTTAGAAGCTTATGTCACACATCACCCACTCTTCTAACCACTTGAAGACAAAGCCCTTTCTGACACTTATTGTTTACATGAAAAAGTTTTTTTTTTTTGCAAAAAAATTACTTTGAACCCCCAAACATTATATATTTTTTTAAAGCAAATGCCCTACAGATTAAAATGGTGGGTGTTTCTTTTTTTTTTTCACACAGTAATTGCGCAGCGATTTTTCAAACGCATTTTTTGGGGAAAAAACACACTTTTTTTAATTTTAATGCACTAAAACACGCTATATTGCCCAAATGTTTGATGAAATAAAAAAGATGATCTTAGGCCGAGTACATGGATACCAAACATGACATGCTTTAAAATTGCGCACAAACGTGCAGTGGCAACAAAATAAATACATGTTTAAAAGCCTTCAAAAGCCTTTACAGGTTACCACTTTAGATTTACAGAGGAGGTCTACTGGAAAAATTACTGCACTCGATCTGGCCTTCGCGGTGATACCTCACATGCATGGTGCAATTGCTGTTTATGTTTGACGACAGACCGCCGCTTGCGTTCGCCTTAGCGCGAGAGCAGGGGGCGACAGGGGTGTTTTTTTTTTTTTTTTTTTTTTTTCTTTATTATTTTTTTGCTTTTTTAATCTTACTTTTAAACTGTTCCTTTCATATTTTTTTTTTTAATCATTTTTATTGTTATCTCGGGGAATGTAAATATCCCCTATGATAGCAATAGGTAGTGACAGGTACTCTTTTTTGAAAAAATTGTGGTCTATTAGACCCTAGATCTCTCCTCTGCCCTCAAAGCATCTGACCACACCAAGATCGGTGTGATAAAATGCTTCCCCAATTTCCCAATGGCGCTATTTACATCCGGCGAAATCTAAGTCATGAAATACTCGTAGCTTCCGGTTTCTTAGGCCATAGAGATGTTTGGAGCCACTCTGGTCTCTGATCAGCTCTATGGTCAGCTGGCTGAATCACCGGCTGCATTCTCAGGTTCCCTGTTGAGACAGGAGAGCCAGAGAAAAACACGGAAGACGGTGGGGGGGGGGGCATTCCCTCCCACGGCTTGTAAAAGCAGTCTAGAGGCTAATTAGCCGCTAGGATTGCTTTTACATGAAAGCCGACCGCTGGCTGAAAAGAATGATACCAAGATGATACCTAAACCTGCAGGCATCATTCTGGTATAACCACTCAAAGTCGTGAATGGCGTACCTGAAGACAAAAAAATGGTTAACAATGGTTAACAATAAAGCACAGTAAAGTGTAAATAATTACACACCTGAAAAACAAACATGATAAAACATAATAACAATAACAATAACAATAAAACATTGCAGAATAGAATACAGTAAAAAAGAGCAGAACAATAGAGAGAGAGAATAGAGAGAGAGAGAACAATAAAACAACAACTATTTTTTTTTATTTCATATTTTTTTTTTTTTTTACACTTTTTTTGTAACTAACTTTTATAACGGTAACCGGTTCCAGGTTCGGGTCTCTCAAAATGCGATGGCATCTTGGGAGACCCTGTGAAAGTGTGCCTAGTCTGTGCAATGCTGTACCCTACGCTAATACTCAACTAGTGAATGGTAGCGTTCAAAACATTCACCAATGCAAAGACCAGGATTGTCAGGACAGGAGGGACAATAATAGCGGGTGTCACGCCTATATCCGCGCTTGCTGCAGACACGACATCTTTTTTGGGGGGTTCGTTGGGTAGGGGTACTCGGGAGGACATAAAGAAAATGCCTCTCATGCAGCCGACTGCATTTGGTTGGGGATGTGAATGGGGGAAGTACGGGCGCTGCAGAAGCGGTGGGTTCCCAATTAGGATTGGCGAATGCAGCAGGAAGGGCACTATGGGCATGACGGGCCTGTGTTTGTCTTTTTGGTGGCAGCGGGACACTACTTGTGCTTGCCAGCTCACCAGCTTGAACTGCACTTATGGGACTCGCCACGTCACCAAGTGTTACTGCAGTGCTGGTTTGACTACGACCGGGGTGTACTAGGCCGCTGGCGCTTGCCAGTTCACCAAAACGCTACCAAAAAACGTTAGCGATCGCAGGGATCAGGCCTGACTCTGCGAACGCTGCAGTTATGCGTTTAGTGTTTTGTAAGTGTCAGTGATCGATCGATACTGCACTTGGGTGGGCTGGGCCGGGCCGGGCGGAGGGGCAAAACGCAGGTGCTAGCAGGTATCTGGGCTGATCCCGCTAACACTGCGTTTTTGGGAACCCTAAACTGCTGGTGACGCTAGTATAGATCTGATCGGATCAGATATTGATGCGATCAGATACTATACCACTAAGGGAGGTGTAGGGTGCGTGCGTGGGTGTTAGCGGTACTGGCGCTAATCTGACGCTGCCTGGGGCTGGTGCTTGCCAGTTCACCAAAACGCTACAAAAAAAACTGTTAGCGATCGCAGGGATCAGGCCTGACTCTGCGAACGCTGCAGTTATGCGTTTAGTGTTTTGTAAGTGTCAGTGATCGATCGATACTGCACTTGGGTGGGCTGGGCTGGGCCGGGCGGAGGGGCAAAACGCAGGTGCTAGCAGGTATCTGGGCTGATCCCGCTAACACTGCGTTTTTGGGAACCCTAAACTGCTGGGGACGCTAGTATAGATCTGATCGGATCAGATATTGATCCGTTCAGATACTATACCACTAAGGGAGGCGTATGCTGCGTGCGTGGGTGTTAGCGGTACTGGCGCTAACCTGACGCCTGGGGCTGGTGCTTGCCAGTTCACCAAAATGCTACCAAAAAAACTGTTAGCGATCGCAGGGATCAGGCCTGACTCTGCGAACGCTGCAGTTATGCGTTTAGTGTTTTGTAAGTGACAGTGATCGATCGATACTGCACTTGGGTGGGCTGGGCGGAGGCACAAAACGCAGGTGCTAGCAGGTATCTGGGCTGATCCCGCTAACACTGCGTTTTTGGGAACCCTAAACTGCTGGGGACGCTAGTATAGATCTGATCGGATCAGATATTGATCCGATCAGATACTATACCACTAAGGGAGGCGTATGCTGCATGCGTGGGTGTTAGCGGTACTGGCGCTAATCTGACGCTGCCTGGGGCGACGCATATCACCGCCGGGCGATCAGGGGGCTAAACCTTTATTTGGTAATAAACGGCGGGTGCCCTGACACTATAAAAAATAAACGAACTAACCAGCGTCATCCGTAACGGTTATACGGTGATCAGTGGTGAAAGGGTTAACTAGGGGGCAATCAAGGGGTTAAAACATTTATTAGGTAGTATATGGGGGTCCCTGACGCTATAAAACGCTGACGGCGAACCTAAATATTTACCTCACTAACTAGCGTCACCAGCGACACTAATACAGCGATCAGAAAAATGATCGCTTAGTGACACTGGTGACAGGGGGTGATCAAGGGGTTAAAACTTTATTAGGGGGGGTTAGGGGGGTACCCTAGACCTAAAGGGGGGTAATACTCACTGTCCCAACACTGTAACTGTCACAAACTGACACTATGCAGTAATCAGAAAAAAAAAAAAAAAAAAAAAACTGCTGGTGTCAGTTTGTGACAGGGGGGGGGTGATTGGGGGGGGATCGGGGGGCGATCGGGGGGGGGATCGGGGTGTTTTGTGTGCCTGGCATGTTCTACTGTGTGTGTGTGTGTTGGTGCACTCACATAGATGTCTTCTCTCCTCGGGCCGGAACGGAAAATACCGACCCGAGGGGAGATGACATCACTTCCTTTGCTGCTGTTTAGCATACAGCAGCAAAGGAGTGTTTTCATTGGCCGGCGGCGATCGCGAGGGGGGGGCCACGAACGGATGGTCTCCCCCTCATCACCGATCGGCGCTGGACAAAAGACGACCGCCTCGGGCACCGGGGGGGGGTCCGATAGGACCCCCCACCCGCGGAAGGCAAATCACGTACCCTGTACGTGATTTTGCCTGTCCGTGCCACTTTGCCGACGTACATCGGCGTGAGGCGGTCGTCAAGTGGTTAAGAAGCCTGGCGTTTGGAATACAGCACAATTACTTTTGGTATAAGGACAACTACTACAGACAATTAACTGGGATTGGAATGGGAGCTAAGTATGCTCCAAGTGTGGCCAATGTTTTTATGGCCAAGTGGGAGGATGAGGCAATCTTCTCAAATACCCCAGACAATATTGTGCTTTACAAAAGGTTCATTGATGACTGTATAGTAATATGGAAAGGTGACAAAGCTAGCTTAATACAGTTTTTTAACCAATTAAATATCAACCAAAAGAACATCAAGCTTGAATACGAAATAAGTGAAAAAATAGTACACTTTTTAGATTTAGAAATACAGCTAGTAAACAATTCCATTAGTACTAGAACCTATTTTAAAACAGTGGAAAGAAATAGCTACATACCAGTGAACAGTTGTCACCATGAACCATGGCTTATCAATATTCCCAAGGGGCAATTCATACGGCTAAGAAGAAATTGCTCAGATAATAATGAATATCTGAAACAGGCACAATTGATGGGACAAAAGTTTGAAGACAAAGGATATAACAAGGAATTCATAGCAGAAAAAAATCAAGGAGATTAATCAAACCCCAAGGGAGGTTCTGATCCAGGATAAAATCAAAGATAATAAAGATAATAACGATATACCACTGATAATGAACTACAGCATTCAACATAAGAAAATGGAAAGAATCATCAGAAAACATTGGCCTCTTTTAAAATCAGATAAAACTCTCTGCAACATCCTACCGGATAAGCCTCACTTCATTTATAGGCGAGTCCCCACATTAAGGGATCTAATTGCCAAAAACGTCCCAGAACCCCCCAAAAGATTGACGGAATTATCCTTTTTCCAGGGGAAAGGGTTCTTCCCCTGTAAAAGATGTTACGCTTGCATCAATACCCAACAAAATGGGCAAAAGTGTAATAAATTCACAGCAACAAGTACTGGCAATGAACATACTATTAAGGACTTTATATCGTGCAGGACGGAAGGAGTAGTATATGTTTTGCAATGCTCATGCTCACTACAATATATTGGTAGAACCAAGAGGCCTATGTGGAAACGCATAAGGGAACATATCCAGAACATCAAAAAATCTTTCCCTAAGCATAATGTCTCCAGACATTTTGCTATGCACCACAATAGTGACCCCAAACAGTTGAAATTTTGAGCGATTCAGAAACACAAGCCACATTGGAGAGGCTCAAATAAGATAAGGGAACTCAGTAAAAGCGAGTCTAAATGGATATTCCAGATGGGGACTCTTGCGCCAAATGGCCTAAACATAGAATTTGATCTTAATTGCTTCATATCAGATTTTTAATACTCCGTGATACTCTCAAGACATGCCTTATTAATTTTTAAACATTTATTACATATATATTAATTTTTAATTTTTAAATTTTAATTTATATTTTATTTCGTTGGTATTAACTGGTACGTAAATTTATTGTCTCTTTACACTTAATATCATAATAACGATAGTCTATATTTTAGTATTTATTTTAATAAAATTAATTTTTATTATATTTTTTAATATCATAGGGATCATATATTTGATTTTACTGTAAATGAGTGTATAGTATCAAATATTTGGGTTGTGCATGTAGTCAATTATGTGTATCAATTTATTTGGTATTTTAATTTAATTTTTCAATATAATTTTTTTTTTTGAAACATTGTTGCAATGGCGAACTAGTGGCGCAACAATGTAACCTTAATCTTTTATTTTAATTTTTTTATATTTTTTTATATAATTTTCACTAGTGGATGTGAGTGTAATACGGGCCTATTTAATATGTTGCTAGTAACTACACAATATGGATCAATTGGTATTTTACTTGCGGAAGTACACATACATATTAGTGATTTTGCTATCTATCGCAGTATGTAATGACATGCGATCTGAGGTGTTAACATTGAATGTGTAGTAACACTATTTACCAATGGAGGGAGTTTCGTGACTGCACTAATTAGGTCCATTTTTATGTTCTTATTTTTTATCTGGAAGTGTTCTATATTTGTTTGCAAACCTGTATTTATAAATATATGTTCCCCTTTTTTTTTGTAAAACAATTAAATAAGGCTTAAGCCAAAATATTTACATGTCATTAGTAGCAGAAAGCAGTATGATGATCCAATGAACACAGCGCTGTCTCCATGGTAACCACAATGCCATAGGACTTAAATACAGAGGCCGTGGCTTCCTGGGTTTATCCTTGAAAAAGTCACGTGTCAGTGATGTAACGCGTGGGAGGAGCTTAGGACGTTCAGTGCTGCAATACACCTGAAGGTTAACAGCAGCTGTTTCTCTATGGGAAACCTCGTCCACAGCGGCTGACTGCAATCTGCTTATTTGAATGCTTCTAATAGACCGGGAGTTTGTGAGTGTATCTCTTGTCTCT
Source organism: Aquarana catesbeiana (assembly GCF_042186555.1). Lineage (NCBI taxonomy): Eukaryota > Metazoa > Chordata > Amphibia > Anura > Ranidae > Aquarana > Aquarana catesbeiana. The sequence goes on from NC_133335.1 coordinate 108,714,603, forward strand.
GTTTTGCTTATGTACTATCTAGTAAGTTCACTGCACAATGATCTATTTTTTCTTTGCTTGCTTTGCATAAAACCTTTATCCTGAGAGCCGAATCACCAGCAGTATAATTGTTGAAGTGGGATGCAAGAAAAACTAAATATCCTGATACAAACGATCTAACCCAGTGAGTCAATCAATCTGGATTAAGGGAAGGAACTGTTTAATTATTTTTACTTTCTCTCACTATTTATCTCTGCCTGGACATTGTACTCAGAGTGTCATTATTATTTTATTTATACTAACCGTCACATCACCAATTTGAAGATTTTTTTTTGGCATTTTTTTTTTTTTTGGCAATTTTTTTTTTTTTTTTTTTTGGCAATTTTAACACATGTATTAGCACCATAATTATGTATTTATTTTATTCACATGTATGCATTTTTTATTCCTGGATTTAAGCTTAGTCGCAGCAGCATATTGTGCACTATTTATTTAAAGCGCATCAATTTTATACTTAGTACTATTTGTTTGGTTATCTGATCACCCTATATTGATAGCAGCTTTAATTTACTGATTTTTTTATAGCACTAACTATATTGGTATATATATATATTTTTAAGCACAATTTATTTATATCACACATATCTATCCACATCAGCGCTTGGTTTTTATTCATTTTTTTAGTCCCACCCAATCGTCTTGAACAAATGTAGTGAAGCACCAGATATATTGTTTGAGGGTCTGGTTTGTCCTCTCGGTCTGGCCGTTAGTCTGCGGGTGGTAAGCAGAAGACATAGATAGATCAATCTTTAAAACTTTACATAATGCTCTCCAGAAACGAGAAGTGAACTGAACTCCCCTGTCCGATACTATGTTCGTTGGAATCCCGTGTAACCGGACAATTTCCCTGATGAAAACCCGGGCAGTCTCCATGGCGGAGGGTGTGTTTTTCAATGGCATAAAGTGGGCCATCTTCGACAAATGATCAGCGTCTACAAAGATAGCCGTGCATCTTTCAGACGGGTAGTTCTACTATGGAGTTCATAGCAATCGTGCTCCATGGTCGGTCAAGGATGGGTAGTGGTCTAAGAAGGCCCCAAGACTTAGTTCTAGTGGACTTGTTCTGAATACAGACAGTACAAGACTTGACATACTCTTTGCAGTGTTTCTCAAGGTTCGGCCACCAGAACATGCGCTGAATCAGCTCCAGAGTCTTGTGGACCCCAAAATGGCCAGCCAGAGGATTATCATATCAAAGACTGAGTACCTTTGTCTGGAAAGTCTCTGGTACGAAAATTTTATTGTCTTTCCAAAGTAACCCGTCCCTGGGCAACAGGGTGACTCCTAAAGGACTGGATATTCCCGCTGAGGCTTGTCTTAGGCTGGGCATCAAATCCTTCAGACCCTGGCGCTGGGAGATGACTGCTCCTACTGCCACTTCTGAGGCGTCCACCTCGAGTAGATAAGGTAAGGAGGGATCTGGATGACTCAAGATGGGGGCAGAGGTAAAAGGTCCTTTCAAGGTGGTAAAGGCCCTCTGGGCCTCGGAATTCCAATGACACCGGACATTTTGCTTAGTCAGCTGTGTGATTGGGGAAATGATGTTGGAGAACCCCTTGATGAACCTGCGGTAAAAGTTTGCAAATCCGACAAACCACTGTACCCTTCCTGTCTGATGGTACAGGCCAGTCCAGGACAGCTGTGACTTTCTGCGGATCCATTTTGAACCCCTCAGTGGAGATCACCAGACCTAGGAACTGAATACAGAGTTAACAGTACAGTCTTAACATGCTTTCTGTGCTGATCCAGGGATGAGGAGAAAATCAAGATATCATCCAAATAGATGATCACAAAAATGACTAGGCAGTCTCTGAAAATGTTATTCACAAAGTGCTGAAAGGTCGCAGGGGTGTTACACAGACCGAAGGGCATCACTAAGTACTCATCGTGGCCAAATCTAATACGGAAAGCAGTCTTCCACTCATCCCCTGCACGAATTTGCACCAAGTTGTAGGCCCCTCGCAGGTCTAGCTTGGTGAAGACAGCTGTGGTACGTAGTCTTTGGAGGAGCTCGGGTACCAGAGGCAAAGGATACCGGTTCTTTACCATAACTTTATTCAACTCCCGGTAGTCCACACAGGGCCATAAGGTATGATCTTTCTGTTCAACAAAAAAGATTCCTGCTCCTGCCGGGGAAGTAGATGGTCTGATGAATCCTCTTTTCAGGTTCTCATCCACATATTCCTTCAGTACCTCCAACTCCCGCTCAGACAGAGGAAAGATTCGTCCGAAGGGAATCTCTGCCCCGGGCAGTAACTCAATCGGGCAGTCATAGGAGCGATGTGGAGGGGGAGTCTCAGCCCCCCATTTATTGAAAACGTCCAGAAACTCATGGTATGGTTCAGGCACTAATGAACGTACCTCCAGATCGGGTTCCATACATAATAGGGGGCCAGAAGCTCTGGGAGGAGTGGGCAGGCAATGTTCCCGGCAGTAGAGAGATTGGAACTTGATACTTCCAGAACCCCAGTCAATTTGCGGGTTATGGGCCTGAAGCCAAGGTAGTCCTAGAATGACTGGGAAAAGTGGGGATGCAATTGCATCCAAAATTAACAGTTCCTTGTGGTTAGTGGCAGAGATCACAGGTAATGGAGGGGTCTGCTGGGTGACCAGGCCTGACTTGATGTGGGACCCGTCTGCTAGGAAAATGGAAAGTCTTTGAGCCCTGGGTTGGAGGGGAATGAGCTGTTGGCGAGCAAAGTTTAGGTCGATGAAACAACTGCAAGCCCCACAGTCAATAATTGCCTTGACCGGAACAATCCTTCCTGGAAGTTGGAAAACGATGGGGAGAGCCAGTTGTGTAGTGCTGGCAACAGGTGCGGGGTAACTGGATGAGGATATGGATAGACATCTCCGGAGCTTTACTGGACAGGAGTATACATAATGGCCAGCTTCCCCGCAGTACAGACAAAGGTTATTCTGCTGCCAGAGTAACCGTTCCTCAGGGGGCAGAGCGGGCCTTATTAACCCCAGCTGCTTAAGTCCGAGGGGTTCTAAAGTCCGTTTGTTAGGTGCAGCATGGACTGGAGCAGAGTGAGAGGAAGCAAGACAAGTGGAAGCAGGCACTTGGGGTAGTATCCTGGTGGAATGGGTCTGCTGGGCTGCTCTCTCTGTCTTACGCTCACAAAAGCGTCGATCCATCTGTATAGTCAGGGAAAACAAGGCTTCCAGGGAGCTTGGTATACTGACCCGGGCAAGTTCGTCTTTTAATTCTTCGGACAGGCTGAGACGAAACTGATGCCGCAGGGCTGCACTGTTCCACTGGGTATCTGCGCTCCAGCGTCTGAAGTCCATGATATAGTCCTCGACCGCTTGGCAGCCTTGCTGGAGAGCATGAAGGGCAGCCTCTGCAGTGGAAGACCTCTGCGGATCGTCATAAAGTAAGGACATGGTGTTGAAGAAGGTTTGCAAAGAGTCCAGTACAACATGGCGACCCTCAAGCAGATGATGGGCCCAGGACTGAGGTGCTCCTTGTAACAGAGAAATAACGAACACCACCTTGGTAGTCTCTTGGGTGAATGTCCAGGGCTGTAGTGAGAAATACAGTTCGCAGGCATTGCGGAATAGCCAAAATTTATTCCGGTCCCCAGAGAACTTCTCCGGGGTAGGGGCCCTTGGTTCTGGAGAACACATCATTGCTGCAGGCATGATGAATGTCTCTGAAGGTGCCCCTTTTAAGGATCACTGGGCACCAAAGCTGTGTTACTGTGCGCGTGTCCGCGATGTGCGCACGCGTATGCGCACTGGCGCACATCTATTCACTGCTGAATGCCTATGGACTGGAACACATCCCAAGCCTGAGAAAACCATGGAAGAGAGCGGGGGGGTGGGAGGCTCTCACTGCTTTGTAAAAGTCTACAATGGTAACAATAAAACATTAACTCAATATAACAACTTTTTTTTTTTTATTGCAATCTGTACCTCAAAAATATATTGAAAAGATAGGGATTTTCAATTCTTACTGTATCTTCACCTCCCTCTTCCTCCCTTCTTCCCCCCTTCCTAATTTTATCTCAATTCTTTCCATCACCCTATTTTTCTTTGCCTAGATTTCCATTCATTTCACCCGGGTGAGCACTCCCCTTACCCCCCTTGTTCACTCGTATTTATTTTTGGTTATTACTCATTTAACCAGAACCTGTCCATTTGTATGGGGTCCCACTTTCCCATTGAATCCGTCTGAGCTGGTGAGCCAGTCTTCTATTTTGTTACTATTTTTGTATTGTGTTTATTATCCTCCTTGCTGTGTATTTTTTATCTTTGTCTAAACTAAAGTTTATCAATTTTAGACCTATCCCTCCTGAAGAAGTGGTTCTAACCACGAAACCGGTTGAGGAAACAATCTTATATACCCCTCTGTACAAGAAACCTTGCGGTTTTTACCCGTTAATGTTTATGTCAAGTGTGGTGTATTTAATTTGTTTTAGTATGCTATGTATGTACTATTTTGTAAATATGGTTTGTAATAATTAAAGCTTATACTCTCTTTATATATTTTTTCTTACTTTCATGTCATTAACAAATGCCGAAATAGTCCCAACCTCTAATTCATAGGGTGTATGCGTGGTTAGGCAAGTGGCAGCAGCTGCCTCCACGCCTCCACTTCTATATCCTTCTAAGTCTGTCCAATCGGGATGATGGCACTAATTTCTGATTTTTACAATCATTGAATTAATTGAGGCCATACTCTTTTTCCATGATATGACTGTGCAGTGCTGTACCCTATGCTAATACTCCACTAGTGTGTGGTAGCGTTGGAAACATTCACCGATGCAGAGACCAGGTTGGTTAGGACAGAAGGGAAAATAAAAGCGGGTGTCACGCCTGTATCCGCATTTCCTACAAACACAACATCTTTTTTGGGGTGTCCTTTGGCCTCAGTTACCACAGAGGACTTCAAGGAAGTGACTCTCATACAGCCGGCTCACCGCATTTGCATTGTGAAGTTGGGGCACAGCACCATCTGGAAACAGAAGGGCTGCGATGATCTTTAGGAAGGATCCAGTTCATCCTGACACTTTGTATAGCACATAAACATTCAGCAGAGCCAATTGAAATAGTTATACAGACACTTTTTTGTTCCAGCGTCTGGCCTTATGGGCAATTAAGTATGGTGCCAGCAACTGGTCATTGAAGTCCACCCCTCCCATATTAAGGTTGTATTCATGGACACAGAGGGGCTTCCCAACAACACCAGTCGCCATTTGAATTTGGACAGTCGTATCTGCGTGAAGGGAGGACAGAACTAAAACATTCAGATCCCTCCACTTCACTGCGAGCAAATTATTACACTTCAAGCAGGCTCTCTCCCCCGTCTAAGTCAGGATTCTAAAAGCCGTTGGGGGAAGCCCCAGTGATTAGATCGCCACATGCGCCAATTCCATGAACAGATGACTAAAAAGTGGCATGCTCGTGTAATAATTGTCCACGTACAAGTGGTACCCCTTTCTGAATAAGGGGGACATCAAGTCCCAAACAATCTTACCACTGCTCCCTATGTAGTCTGGGCAGTTCTCATGCTTTATGTGACTATCTCTTCCCTCGTAAACCATAAAACTATTTGTATAGCCTGTTGCCTTGTCACAGAACTTATACAACTTGACCCAATATCTGGCACGCTTGCTGGGGAGATACTGTTTGAAAGACAAGTGACCAGAAAATTTAATCACGGACACATCAACCCAGACAACTTGATCAGGAATAAACAAGGATGCAAACCGTCGGTTAAAGTGGTTTACGAAGGGCCAAATTTTGTGGAGCCGATCGTATCCAGGGTAACCCCGAGGGCAACAGAGTTCATTATCATTGAAATGCATGAACCGCAAGATCTGCTCGTATCACATCCTAGCCATGGAAGCAGAGAACATGGCCATATGATGAATTGGGTCAGTTGACCAATGTGACCGTAACTCACTCTTTTTAGTTATGCCCATGAGGAGGGATAGGCCCAGAAAGGTCTTAAATTCGGAAACCGTAATAGGTTTCCATTCTCTGGCAAGGGTCAAATGGGGATTAGCGGCGATGAATTGACCAGAATACAAATTGCTTTGGTCCACAATAGATCTATAGAGATCTTCCCTGAAAAACAGCAAATAAAAATCAAGTGACGTAAAACCAACTGTTTCCACCTGAATCCTGGGTTGGCCAGTGAATAGGGGAAGTACGGGCGCTGCAGAAGTGGTGGGCTCCCAATTAGTATTGGCAAATGCAGTGGGAAGGGCATTATGGGCATGACGGGCCTGTCTTTGTCTTCTTGGTGGCTGCAGGACACTACTTTTGCTAGCCACCCCACCAGCTTGAACTGCACTTATGGGACTCGCCACGTGATACTGCAGTGCTGGTTTGTTTACGACCAGGATGTACTAGGCCGCTGGTGCTTGGCAGTTCACCAGCAGGATGAGTGGCACTAGTACTGGCTCTCTGCTCCATACGAGAACCCTGCGGTTCTTGCACCTCAGTAGAAGAACCGGCTTGGGTACGCCTGAACTTAGCAGGGACCACTACTCCGTCACCAGAGCTATCTGTCAGGGTGCCGCTGCTGTCTACTGGTTCGTATACCGAGCCTGAATCTGCCAGTGAGGCGGCTTCACCTTCGCTCCCATCTGTCATGCTCGGCAACGTGTAGGCTTCTTCACTAGCATACCTCTGGACATTTTGGCCTCTAAATTTACTGGTACAACTAGTGTGACTCACAGGCCAAAGAGCACCTGATTGTCAGAGACTGCTTCAATCGCTACCAAAAAAACTGTTAGCGTTTGCAAGGATCAGGCCTGACTCTGCGAACGCTACAGTTATGTGTGTTGTGTTTTGTAAGTGACAGTGATCGATTGATACTGCACTTGGGTGGGCTAGGCTGGGCAGAGAGGCAAAACGCAGGTGCTAGCAGGTATCTGGGCTGATCCTGCTAACGCCGTAGTTTTGGGAACCCTAAACTACTGGGGACACTAGTATAGATTTGATCAGATCAAAGATATTGACCCGTTCAGACACTATACTAGTAAGGGAGGTTTATGGTGCGTGCATGGGTGTTAGCGCTGCTGGCACTAATCTGATGCTGCCTGGGATTGACCCTAACTGATGCTAAAACCTGTACTGGGGGGAGATCAAGGGGTTAAACCTTTATTAGGGGGGACTCTAAACCTATCTGGGCCTCCTACTAAGTGTCCTAATGCTGATTAGTGTCACAAATAACACCAGTACAGTGATCAGTGAAAAATCTGAAAACTGCACTTGGTGACACAGTGACTGGGGGGGTGAAATGTGTGCCTGTGTTAGTGTAGTGTTGGTGCAACTCACAGTAAGATGTCCTCTCTCCTCTCTCTGGAATTGAAAAGGATTCCAGGAGGGGAGGTGACAACAATTTCTCTGTCTGTGTTTACATGTACAGGCAGAGGAAGCATTTTCATTTGTCAGAACCGATCAGCAGGTCCAGGCCAGAAATCATTGGCCTAGACTGGAGACTGATTCTGTAACAAATCTTATCGCCACGGCCCGTGGGCGCCGTACAGCTACAGCGATTTGCGCAGCAGTGCCATTCTGCTGCCGTCAAACGGCGGGCTGTCAGCAAGTGCTTAAATGAGGAGTATCTGTATTCAAAAATGTAATCAAATTTAAATGAATCCGAAATAATGAAACGAAATTCAGGCAAAATTTGATTTGAATTTGAAAATGAATTAGAAAATGAGAATAGAATAAAATAAAATATAAAATAAAGGAATAGAATAGAAAATCAAATATAATAGAAAACAATAGAATAGAAAATAAGGGAATAAAAAATAATAATATAGAATAGAAAAAAATAGAATATAACTGCCCACCGAAATTTGAATTTCAAATAGAATAAATTAAAATTAGAATAGAAAAAAATAGAACAGAAAATAAAAGAATGGAATAGAAAAGAATAGAATGGAATATAACTGTCTTAGAATAGTTTAGAATAGAGAAGAATAGACTATAAAAGAGACTAGAATAGAAAAAAATAGAATAAAATAGAAAAATATAACTGTCTTCCGAAATTTGAATTTTGAATAGAATAAATTTGAATTTAAATAGAATAGATTAGAATAGGATAGAATAGAAAATAAAAGAAAATAGAACAAAAAACAATAGAATAGAGTAAAATAGAATATAACCGTCTTATGAAATTCAAATTTCTAATAGAATAAATGTGGATAGAAGAGAATAGTCTAGAATAAAAAGAATAGAATTCAATAGAAAAAAATAGACTACATCCAAAATTCAAATAAAATAGAAAAACAATTAAATAAAATATAAAATAAAAGAATACAAATAGAAAAGAATAGAGTAAAACAGAACACAATATAGTATAAAATAAAAGAATAGAATAAACTTAAATAGAAAGTAAAGGAATAGAATAGAATTGAAAAAACAATAGAATAAAATAGAATATAACCGTCTCCCGAAATTCAAATTTTGAATAGAATACATTTTAAATAGAATAGAAAAAAGAATAGAATAGAAAAGACAATAAAATAGAATAGAGTAATATAGAATATAACAGTCTTCCGGAAATCGAATTTCAAATAGAATAAATTTAAATTCAAATAGAATAGTTTAGAATAGAATGTAAAATAATAGAATAGAAAAAAAACAAAAGAATAGAAAAAATACAGATATTATAACCGTCTTCCGAAATTCGAATCTTGAATAGAATAGATTCGAATAGAAAAATAGAATTGCATAGAAAAAACAATAGTATAGAATTCTATTCAATTCTATTCAAACATCTTATATCGTCATCTCTTGCCTAGATTACTGCAACTCCCTCCTCATTGGCTTACCTCTACATACTCTATCCCCCCTTCAATCCATCATGAATGCTGCTGCCAGACTCATCCACCTTACCAACCGCTCTGTCTCTGCTACTTCTCTCTGTCAATCCCTCCACTGGCTTCCGCTCACCCAACAAATTAGATTCAAATACTAACAACTACCTGCAAAGCCATCCACAACTCTGCCCCAAGCTACATCACTGACCTAGTCTCAAAATACCAACCTAATCGTTCTCTTCGTTCTTCTCAAGACCTCCTACTCTCTAGCTTTCTCATCGCCTCTCCAAGCTTAAGGAATTCCTTACCCCAATTTGTCCATATATCTCCTACTCTATTAGCTTTTAGACGATCCCTGAAAACCCTCCTCTTCAGAGAAGCCTACCCTACCCACACTTAACAACTTTTCAATTTGTCCATCTAATCATCCCCCACAGCTACGACCCTTTGTTCCACTTGACCCTCCCTTCTAGATTGTAAGCTCTAATGAGCAGGGCCCTGTGACCTCTCCTGTATTGAATTGTATTGTACTTTCTTCCCCGATGTAAAGCGCTGCACAAACTGTTGGCGCTATATAAATCCTGTATAATAATAATAATCTTCTGAAATTCAAATTTTGAATATAATAATTTTGAATAGATTATTATAGAAAAGAATAGCATAGAATAAAATAGACTATAACAATCTTCCAAAATTTGAATTTCGAATAGAATAGAAAAAAAAATAGAAGAGAAAAAACAATAGATTTGATTAGAATAGAACAAAATAGAATATAACCGTCTTCCAAAATTCAAATAGAATACATTTTAATGAAATAAATGAGAAAAGAAAAACATATAGACTAGAGAAAGATATAAAGAATGTAACCATCTTCCGAAATTCAAATTTCGAAAAGAATACATTTGAATTTGAATAGAATAGAAAAAAACAATAGAATAGAGTAAAATAATAACATAACTGTCTTCTGAAATTCAAATAGAATAAATTTGAATAGGTTAGAATAGAATAGAAAAACAATAGAATAGAATTCAATAGAATAAAAAAGAAAGAATATAACCATCTTCCGAAATTCAACATTTGAATAGAAGAAATTATAATAGAATACAAAAAGAATAGAATTAAAAATGAGCATAGAATAGAAAAAAAACAATAGAATAAAATAGAATATAACCATCTTTTCTGAAATTCGAATTTAGAATAGAATAGATTTGAATTTCATTGCTGATTCGAATTTGTATAGAACAGATTAGAATAAAATATAATAAAAAGCAATAGAATCGAACTCAATAGAATAAAATAGAATATAACCATCTTCCAAAATTTGAATAGAATAGAAAAAAAATAGAATAGAATATAACCATCTTTTAAATATTTGAATTTCAAATTGAATGAATTTGAATGCAAATAAAATAGATTAGAATAGTAAATAACAGAATAAGAGAATAGAATAGAAAATGATTGATTAGAAGAAACAATAGAATAGAGTAAAATAGAAAAAATATAACAGTCTTCCGAAATTCTAATTTGGAATAGAATAAATTTGAATTAGGGCTCATTTACACTTGCTTCGGCTTTAACAAGGCTTCGGACAGCCTTTGTTAAAGCTCTCTGAATGCTAGTCAAAGCTCCTGTCCCTAAATAAAATGGTTAGCTTACAGTCCTGTTTACACCTGCTTTTGCTTTGCATTGCCTCGGCTTTGTTTCAAAAATTATACCCCATGTAGCTTTAGTGGTGCTTCAAAGCATCTTCAAAGCCTCTATAGAAGTCTATGGCAAAGCTCACTTCAAGCCTCACTGAAGCCCTACAGAAGCCTCACCGAAGTCCCACAAAGCCTCATCAAAGCCTCATTGAAGCACCAAGCAAAGGCAGGTATAAACAGGACTGTAAGCTAACCATTTTATTTAGTGACAAGGGTTTTGACTGGTGTTCAGAGAGCTTTAGCAAAGCGTGTCCGAAGCCATGTTTTGAATCAAGTGTAAACTAGCCCTTAGAATGACGATTTGAATGCTGACTTTGAATCGAATTCGAATTGGCATTCGAAAAAGAATAAACTAAGCTAAACAAATTCTAATAACAAATTAAACCAATTAAACAAATTTAGCAAAAAGAAATTATTTAAATAACAAAACCATTTTGTTTGTTCTGAACATGTTAAGGCCTTACCAGTGTATTTCACTTTCAAGGATTTCACTGTTATTTCGCCTACCATTGTGTCCAGCCTTGGTTCTCAAAAACCTGAATTTGCTGCAGAGACTTTTTATTTATAAGGATTGAAAACCCTGGATAGGCAATTCCTTGTCCCTAAACATTTCCACTCTATCCCTTTTGTTATATAATATTCTACGTCTTTCTAAGGTTGACTCTCTAGTGCAGTGATGGCGAACCTTGACACCCCAGATGTTTTGGAACTACATTTCCCATGACGCTCATGCACTCTGCAGTGTAGTTGAGCATCATGGGAAATGTAGTTCCAAAACATCTGGGGTGCCAAGGTTCGCCATCACTGCTCTAGTGTCTCGCCTTATCAAATTTCTGGTCATTACTATTGAAGATGCTATTGAAGAACTTACTGAAAAGTTGGATGCACTTTTTTGATACATCCATTTATTAGTGGGATTTGCTCTTCAAGCTTTGCTAGACCCCGTTTTTACTTCCCAAACTTCGGCTAGCTGATCTTAATGGCCAAACGAGGATCAAGTGGCGGCTGATGTTAGTCCTCACCTTATTGATTGCGTTGACCAAATGACCATAGCTTCTTATTTTATGTGCGAATTGTGTTCTATATTGGTCATCCCTGTCTTTGGTTCAGATTCACAGAGTGATCTGGTTTAAATGTTGGTTGGCTGGGTAACAGTGTAACAAGGGCTTCTTATACTACCCTTTACAGGAAACTGTCTTTTCAGCTCCTTGATAGTTAACATTAAAAAGCTGATAGGACTGAGAGTACTCATTTGCCTCAGATGCACAAACATAAGGATCTACTGAGCAGGCTGATACCTTCATATGCTGCATCAAAATGTTCCTTTCCTTTCTCCGAGTCAGATTTCAGTTCCTGGACCTACAAGTCTTTTTCCACTGCTTTGGCTTCCAGGACTTTCAGACACCCATGGTAATCCAAGAATTATAAAACCTGCAGATAAATTTACCTCTGATGGTTATTTAATGGCCTTCACAGAGATCTGGGAGGCTCACATAGCTGGCACTTAGGTGTGGGTGGCAACAGGGAGAGTACAATTTAGAGTTTTGCCCCTGTCTTTTAGCATCTTAGCAATGTCAAACGAACATTTTTTCAGCCATTCAGGAATTATTGAGCCAGGAAGTTGTTCTAATTTCATTTCCTTTTAATGGAATATTGTCAGCCTGCTGGGAAGGAGCAAAGTTCTGGACCATCTCTCTGTTCAGAATTGTTGATCCATGGAGGAATCCAAAATTTCAGTCAACATTCTGGTGTTGCAACCGATTTATCTCTTATTATTTCATTGGACCCCCCCCCTTCCAACCAGTCTTCCAGTCTGGGTTCAGTCAGACAATGTCACAGCTGTAGTACATCAATCATCAAGGGGCACCAGGAGTGTTGCAGCAGTGATGGAAATTTAAATCTACAACTGGTAAAATAAATATTGAATACATCACCAATTTTATAGATAAATATATTTCTAAAGGTGCTATTGACATGAAATGTTCACCACATGTCAGTAACAACCCATGCAATCTATACATACAAAGAAACCAAAATAAATACATTCAGAAATAAGTTATGTGTAATAAAATGGAATGACACAGGGAAAAAGTATTGAACACATGAAGAAAGGGAGGTGCAAAAAGGCATGGGAAGCCAAGACACCAGCTTAAATCTATCAGTAATTAGAAGCAATCCTGCCTCTTGTCAGTGCAAATTAATATCAGCTTGTTCACTCTCAACTGATGGCCTATAAAAAGGTGTCTCATTACCAAGGTGTCACACAAGAAACATCTCATGATATGTAAGAGCAAAAAGCTCTCAAGACTTTTGCAACCTTATTGTTGTAAAACATACTGATGACATTGGTTACAGAAGGATTTCTAAACATCTGAATGTTCCAGTGAGCACTGTTGGGGCCATAATCCGGTAGTGGAAAGAACATAATTTAACCATAAACCGGCCACGACCAGGTGCTCCTCACAAGATCTCTGACAGAGGAGTGAAAATAATTATCAGAAGACAAACATACAGGAGGCATCTTGAAGCTGTCATTACCAAAAAAGGATTTTGTATGAAGTATTAAATACTTTTTCCCTGTGTCATTCTATTTTATTACACATAACCTAATTTCTGAACTTATTTGTTTTGCTTTCTTTGCATGTATGGATTGCATGGGTTGTTACGGACATTATTTCATGTCAATCGCACCTTTAGAAACATATTTATATAGAAAAATGATGACGTGTTCAATACTTATTTTACCCGCTGTGTCCTTTTCTGAGTGGAGCTTCTTGCTCCAGTGATCTCCACAGTGCGCATTCAATTGGTGGAGAACTGGCAGGCAGATTTCGTTAGACTGCACCCAGGGGAATGTTCTCTCCATCAGGAGGTGTTTCAGGGCATACAATATGTCTGTGTTGGGGGACACTGGATATGGATATGCTAGCATCTTGGTTTAACAATAAGCTGAACACATTTTTCTCCAGGGTGAGGGATTGTTATGCCTTTGTAGCGACGTGGGATCAATATGCCCGGATCTATGCCTTTTCTCAATTGAAGCTACTACTTTGTCTGCTTCAAAGTATCAAATATAAGGGCATTCCAGCCACTGCTCTGGATTGGCCTCACAGAGTGTGCTGCACTGTCTTTTCATTGACACTCCGTGACCTCTGCTAGATCGGCCAGATCTGTTATTCCCAGGGACAGCTTTTCCATACTGTTTTTTAGGAACTAGCTTTGACATTCTGGCTGTTAAAACCCAGGTTCTAAAAACCAGAGGCATTGCAAATTTTGTTATCCAACCATGCTTAAAGCTTGTAAATCTACTTACTGCAAAATTTATCATTGCACACGGAGGGCTTATTTTTGCTGGTGTGAGACCATGCTGGTGAGCCTTATTTGTTCTTCCTTTCAGTTGCGGGTATAACAAAATGTATCCCTTAGCACCTTCAATGGTCAGGTGTCTGCCTTGTCTGTTCTTCTTCAACGTCAATTTATACTAATTCTCTAGTTCTTACTTTCATTTAAGGGATTGCACACATTACTCCCCCTGTTGAGCCCCCACTCCAACAAAGCATTTCTTATTCCTGAAATGTGTCTGTTGTACCATGCACTTTTGTTATAATAAAATTGTTATTATAAAATTATCCTGTTCTGTTGCATTGCTTCCTTCATCCTGGTGACCCTGCCAGTGCTCTTGCTTTCCTTTTTAAAGTGACCATGCTAGGCATAAGAGCACATTCATCCCAGCATGGTCAGTTTTCTGGCAGTGCTGGGAGCTCAGCCTGCCTTTCCTACAATGGTCTGACACCCTAGCACAGCCAGTCACTGGGAAGATCAAGGCAGTTGCCGCATTTCTTAGGGAAGGAAGTAATTCATTTGAGCTTGGCCCAAACAAACTATGTAAAATAACACAAAACCCGAAGTTAAGCTTTAATACCATCAAGCTGTGTCCCTCATTTTGCTCAGAGAAACAGATTTTATAGTTAATATAAAAATGTATTTTTTTTTCTTAATTGCTCAAACATACACTTAATGATCATTAGGGTAATGCCTAAAACTTTATGACCTCAGAACTCAAGCACATCCAGCAGGTTGGTCATTTTTTCTGGATTAATACCTACCCAGCAATGCTGATTAAATCATCTGTAAACGTTCAAGGGAGTCCTGAATACATGGCTGGCTGGAAGTATGTCAAGACTGCAGTTGAGGAACACTGCTGAGTATAGGTAGACACCACAAGAAATGGGAGAAAAGATCTATAAAGTGGGAGAGATCCTTTCTTAGACAGTTGTCACCACAAGTGTCCTCATTGAAAGACTTCCCATTTATTGGTGTTTTGGTGACAGCTCAAAATGTTAGCTTTTCTCTTAATTTGAGACATTTGAGATGAGAAGTTGTCACTAGGAGAAATAGAGGGGGTGAATCTCTCTCTCTCTGGCTTTATAGCATATTGTGTTTAAGGGATATTTCAACGTTAGAAATTTGTCTTATGTAAATAGGTCTTTGTAATACACACTCTCTGTAATTACCTTGAAAGCATTTGTGTTGTGTGAAAGTAATAATATTTCTTATCTTAATACAGTGTTGGACACAGGCTGGATGTTTATAGACCCTTGGCTGCTACTTTCAGGTGATTGGAAGCTAGCAACGCTGTTTGCCTATAAACCCTACCCCACTCTGTGAGGCTTCAGTTTTTAGTGTTCTTAGATGATTAACCTCTTCTCTCTTACACAGAAATCATTCTAGGCACAACTAGTGTATTACTTTTAAATCTTCAATCAACTCCCCATAAAAGCAGTGCATTTGGATCATTGCAACCTCGCTAAAACCTTGGTAGCTGTACCCGGACCCCATGATGTGGGGACAGCCTGTAATTTTGCTTTGGATACTAGCTCCTGCTTCCTTACTTTGACACCTAGTGCAACACATGTAGTTAGCTGCAGGGTGCTATACAAGTCCAGGGCTGTGTTCCATTCCTATGAAACCCAGACCCTGAAGACATCTCTGTGGGTTTGCCCGAAGCCTAAATATGGACCAGTGACATGAACAGATAAGTTAGATTTACCCCATATTTGACCGATACTGTAGCCTCACTTATTAAATGTTTCCTATTTGTTTCTGTGTTAAAGCTTTCAGGAAACCATGCATTCTGTTTGAAAATGTATCACTATTGAGTGTTAACCTTTTCAAACTTTGGGGTAAAAATTCCATAATTTAGAGACTAAGCATCTCAGGTGGATGTCTAGGTGTTACATCACAGGTACCGCCACTTCCACCTAGAGCCATTTATAAGGTACTTAGCCACTTCCTACTACTCTTTTGTCACAAGGAATTCACTACAGGGCAGTCAACACCTGGGTTGCTGTGTACTCCTTACCGACATGCTTACCTCAGTTCTGAACCCTTCTCTGTGAGTATCCCACTGGGGAATACCCTGACTGATAGCAATGACTAAAACAAGGCACAAAGAGACCATGGAAAAGTTCAGGCAAACATTCGCTCAGTGGAAGGCCTGCAAAACACTCAAATGGACTATGTTTCCCTTGCACTGAAGCAGGACTCTATTTTAATACTGGTCTCTGCATCTGATTCTAGCTCTATCTCAGGCATGCAACAGGCAGCCTCTGCCTGAGGAAAAATCTAAATCAAATAAATAGTTGGTGTGACTACCCTTTGGCCTCAAACCAGCATCATTTCTTCTAGGTACACTTGCACACAGATTTTGAAGAAACTTGGCAGGTAGATGGTTCCAAACATCTTGGAGAACTAACCACAAACCTTCTGTGGGTGAAGGCTGCCTCAAATTCTTCTGCCTCTTCATGTAATCCCACACAGACTCAATGTTGAGATCAGGGCTCTGTGTAGGCCAAACCATCTATCCTTTGGTGCTATTTGATTACCACTGGGTTTATTTTTTTGTTATGTAAACATAAAAGTACCGAAAATTTTGAAAAAAAACCAAGCTTTTCCTTGTTTCTGTTCTAAAATGTTACATAGTTGGTAAGGTTGAAAAAAAACCCCAGTCCATCCAGTTCAACTTGTGGTGTGTGTGCATATGTTTATGTCAATAATAAATTGTATATCCCTGTATGTTGTGATCATTAAGGTGCCCATCTAATAGTTTTTTTAAACCATCGAAGCTCCCTGCTATAATACCACTGGTTGTGGAAGAGAATTCCACATCCTTACTGCTCGGGCAGTAATAAAACCTCCTGTGCAGATTAAGGTTAAACAACTTCTCTTCCAATTTCTGTGAATGACCACGTGTCTTTTTAAACTCCCTTTCACTGAAAAGTTTTTTAGAGATCCTCTAGTCCCTTTACTAGATTTATTGCCCTTCTCTGGACTCTTTCAAGTTCCAGCACATCCTTCTTGAGGACTGGTGCCCAGAACTGGACAGCATACTCAAGATGTGGCCGAACCAGATTCTTGTAGAGCGGGAGAATTATCATTTTCTCTCTGGAGTGAATCCTCCTTTTAACCGCTTCAGCCCTGGAAGTTTTTACCCCCTTCCTGACCAGAGCACTTTTTTGCGATTCGGCACTGCGTTGCTTTAACTGACAATTGCGTGGTCGTGCGACATTGTACCCAAACAAAATTGACGTTCTTTTTTTTCCCACAAATAGAGCTTTCTTTTGGTGGTATTTGATCGCCTCTGCGGTTTTTATTTTTTGCGCTATAAACAAAAAAAGAACGACAATTTTGAAAAAAAACTCAATATTTTTTTACTTTTTGCTATAATAAATATCCCCCAAAATATATATAAAAAAATGTTTTCCCTCAGTTTAGGCCGATATGTATTCTTGATATATATTGTATATTGATTGGTTTACGCAAAAGTTATAGCGTCTACAAAATAGGGGATAGTTTTATGGCTTTTTTTATTAATTTTTTTTTTTTTTACTAGTAATGGCAGTGATCTGCGTTTTTTTATCGGGACTGCGACATTATGGCGGACACGTCTGACAATTTTGACACATTTTTGGGACCATTGGCATTTTTACAGCGATCAATGCTATAAAATTGCATTGATTACTGTAAAAATGTCACTGGCAGTGAAGGGGTTAAGTGTGTCCTAGTATGTGTTTTAACTGAAGGGGGGAGGGGACTGTGCAGGGGAGATGCCAGATCGTCTGTTCATACTTTGTATGAACAGATGATCTGTCTGTTCTCCCCTCAGAGAACCGGAAACTGTGTTTACACACACAGATCTTGGTTCTCGGTGTGCCCCGAGCGATCGAGGGAGCCCGGCGGTGATCGCGACCAGCGGGCACTCGCATCGGCTCCGTGGGTGAACGGCGGCGCGCACGCGCCGCCTAGTGGCCGTCTATGTTACCGACGTAACATGACGCCGATTCGCGCAGCCGAGCCATGTTGCCACAGTACAACTGCGGCGGCTGGTCGGCATGTGGTTAATGCATGCTAATATTCTGTTGGCTGTGCTTGCAGCAGCTTGGCATTGCATGTCATGGCTGAGCCTGTCATCTACTAGGACCCCCAGGTCCTTTTCCATCCTAGATTCCCCCAGAGGTTCTTCCCCTAGCGAGTAACGTGTGTTCGTATTTTTTAGCACCCAAATGCATTACTTTACCTTTTTCAACAATAAACATTAAACCTCATTTGCCATGTAGTTGCCCAACCCATTATTTTAGGTCTTCTTGTAAGGTTTCCACATCCTGTGAAGAAGATATGGCCCTGCCTAACCACTTGCCAACCAGCCACCATTATTATACTGCGGCAGGTCGGCTTGTTTCCGCAGTGCGCCACAGGTGTACGTCGGCTCCTTTAAGAGTCATATCAGGTGCTTTGAACGGGGATCTGTCGATGTAAATCCTCGTTCTGACGGGAGGAGAGAGGAATCTGCTGTTCCTAGTGATTAGGAACAGCGATCTCTCTCCTCTTCCAGTCGCCCCCCCCCACAGTTGGAAACACCTCCCAGGGAACACATTTAACCCTATTTATCGCCCCCTAGTGTTAACCCCTTCCCTGCCAGTGACATTTACACAGTAATCAGTGCATTTTTATAGCAATGATCGCTGTATAAATGTTTATGGTCCCAAAAAAGTATCAAAAGTGTCCGATCTGTCCACCGCAATGTTGCAGTCCCACGAAAAATGGCAGATCGCTGCCATTACTAGTAAAAAAATAATTATAAAAATGCCATAAATCTATCCCCAATTTTGTAGACGCTATAACTTTTGCACAAACCAATCAATATACGCTTAGTGCGTTTTTTTTTTTTTTACCAAAAATATGTGGAAGAATACATATTGGCCTAAACTGATGAAGAAATTTGTTTTTGTTTTTTTATATATATTTTTTGGATATTTATTATAGTAAAATGTAAAAAATACTTTATTTTTCAAAATTGTAACTCTTTTTTTGTTTATATCGCAAAAAATAAAAACCGCAGGGGTGATCAAATGCCACCAAAAGAAAGCTCTATTTGTGGGAAAAAAAGGACGTCAATTTTGTTTTGGTACAGAGTCGCACGACCGTGCATTTGTCAGTTAAAATGACGCAGTGCTGTATTAGCAAAAAATGGCCTCATCATTACGGGGGGAAATCTTCCGGTCTGTAAGTGGTTAACTTTGTATCATCCGCAAATATTGAGATTGAGCTCTTTATCCCATCCTCCTATATAGTTTATGAATAAATTAAACAGAATTGGTCCCAGGACAGATCACATGGGGTCCCCACTTACCAAACCAAACAGATCGGAGTACTCGCTATTTATCACCACCCTTTGGACCCGCCCCTGTGGCCAGTTTTCAATCCAGGTACTCCCCCTATGGTCCATGCCAACAGACCTCAGTTTGTATAGTAAACGTTTGTGCGGAACTGTATCAAATGCCTTTGCAACATCCAGATACATTACGTCCACGGGCCTACCTTTATCTAGATGGCAGCTCACTTCTTCGTAGATTGTTAATAGATTGGTCTGGCAGGAATGAATCCTCATGAATCCATTACTACTAATGATACTGTTTTCATTACTAAAATCTTGGATATAGTCCCTTATCATCCCCTCCAATAGCTAGCTATTGATGTAAGGCTAACTGGCCTGTAGTTTCCAGGGATGTACCTCTGCCCTTTTTTAAATCTGTGCCACGTTTGTTTTTCTCCAATCAGCTCGTACCATTCCAGTCAGTAAATTGTCCATAAAAATTAGGAACAATGGTCTAGCTATCACCTGACTTCCTTAAGGACCCTCATGTGTAAGCCATCTGGTTCTAGTGATTTGTTTATATTAATTTTTTCAAGTCTATTTCTGATACTGGCTTCTGTCAGCCATGAGGTTACATTCTGTGATGTTTTACTATTATTGAAGTCTTGGTTACTATATCCCCCTTTTTCCTTCATGAAAACTGAGGAGAAGCTATGTGCCTTTCGTGGTCTATTTTACCAGACCTGATTGCGCTCTTACATTTCTTATTGGATTTTGTATTGCCAGAATGCTGACAGTGACCCCCTCAGCCTTATATTTTTTGAAGACCTTTTCTTTTGCTTTTAAATGCATTTTTACGTCAGAGTTTAGCCACCCAGGATTAATGTTAGCTTTTTTAAACTTATTTGCCATTGGCGTGCACTGGCCAAAACCTTTAATTTAGTATGTTCTTAAAGCAATAAAAATATATATAAACCTGGCGCCAAAAAATAAGAGTGAATGATCAAATATGAGCTGCTATCCCCCAAACTAGATGGGAATTCTAGTGCAAGTGAGCAAAAGTGTATGGTGGGGGGGCGCTAGGTCTATATTAACAGTGAACTAAGTTACATATGCAATGTTCCACTCAAACAAAATAGTTAAATACACATCAATGTGCCATACAGAAATCTTAGGTATGTGTATGAACTGAATACCAAAAGTGCATTATTACAAATGATTAACAGCCATGCAGTCCCTGCATGTATGAAAGATAATAATGTCCTATGGAAAAAACAATATGAAAATCCCAACGAAAAAAAATGCATAAAAAAAGAGTCCACGTGCAGTAAAAATTATTATGCAGATCAGTATATAAGTGAATCTTCCGCTGTTGAAAAATAGAATATACAAATCGATATATATGAATTTTTTCGCTGTGTGGA
The DNA here is from genome assembly GCF_042186555.1 of Aquarana catesbeiana. NCBI lineage: Eukaryota > Metazoa > Chordata > Amphibia > Anura > Ranidae > Aquarana > Aquarana catesbeiana. The sequence continues at coordinate 108,735,208 of NC_133335.1, forward strand.
TAGTCAACCTTCACCAGCTGTATTATACACCCAATGTGCTCTGTAAGTGGATGTCCACTTACCAGAAGATGCTGACCTTTTTAATTAAAAAGAGGTCAATAAGAGCCTTTAGCAAGAAATGGCTTGCTGCCATGGTATGGATAAGCCTTGTGGGTAACCTTTTCCCCTCCCCCAGTGGAACGTCAGGAAATATAAAGAAGGGTACAAGAAGGACTAAAATAGTGTAATCCCATTTATTGATAAAACGATTAAAAACAGAAAGCCAAATGGCTGCTTACATTAGAAAGTGCCCTCGCCCGGCACTGAGGCTGTGCTGCTCGTATTAAGTCTAATGGCTCCGCTCTGCATGTGGTAGCTGGCGTGCGCTTCACCATCAGCCGCCAACAACCACAGGAACCAGAATGTGGATCGAAAATTGCGTAACCAGGCACGCATGTTCTTAAAGCACTCCCAGTTTTCCTCCGTGTTCCTTGTTCCTAAAATTGTATCCCATTTAATATCATCCAGCAAAGAGCGCAGTTTAGGGAAGTTGGCTCCTTTGAAATTCAGTATACTTGTGTTCCCCTTGTGCTTCTTATTTCTGTGATTTATACTGAAGCGAATTGACCTGTGATGGCTGTTTCCCAATCTGCCCCATATTTCATCATCTGCGATCAGGTTTGCGTCAATTGTAATCAGGTCTAGTAATGCGTTCTCTGTTGTTGGTGCATTCACCAAGACTTTTTGGAAAAGGCAAGCCTTAGACAAATGAGCGGTTCCTTCTGCCCAGTCGATATCTGAATAATTAAAATTCCCCATTATATTGGTGTTTGCCAGCCTTGCCGCCATTCCTAGTTGTGTTAGGAGGTCCGCTTCCTCCTCCTCCCTCGGGTTAGGGGACCTATAGCATACGCCCACTATTACTTTCCCATTATTTTCCTCGCTTTGGAGCTCCACTCACAATGATTCCACTTCCTCCCTAGCTCCATTAGTGATGTCCCTCACGTTCACTTGCACATCATTCTTGATATACAGGCATACCCCTCCCCCTTTCCTAGTCTTCTTATCTCTACGATATAGGGAATACCTCTGAATGGTTGCCAGCCAATCATGTGAACTGTCAAACCAAGTTTCTGAAATTCTAGGCTTCTAGTATTGGTGTACATGCCTCGTAATTTTGTCCTGTCACATACTTTTTCCTTGTTCGTTGTTATGAGGCTGCAATTTGTATGTGCCAACTTACCTTTGATTTTGGTGTTCTAGTCACCCTACCACTAATGCCCCCAATATTACCTGATGAATCTTACTTAATACTGGCTAGCTGTACATCTGGACCTCCCCCCCAACACCTAGTTTAAAAGCCCATTTAACTTTTTGGCCATCTTCTCTCTCAAAACTGCACCCCCCCCCCATTTAGGTGCAGTCTATTCATGCTAAAGAGCCGGTAACCAACTGAGAAGTCAGCCCAGTTCTCCAGGAACCCGAACCCCTCTTTTCTACACCAGCTCCTCAGCCACTAATTTTCCTAATCTCCTGCTGCCTCTCTAGTGTGCCTCGAGGTACCGGTAGTATTTCTGAGAATACTACCTTGGAGGCTCTTCTCTTCAATTTAGCTCCTAAGTCCCTGAAATCATGTTTTAGGACTGTCTATCTTCCTCCAACTTTGTCATTAGTACCAATGTGCACCATGACACCTGGGTCCTCCCCAGCCCCACCCAATAATCTGTCCACCTAACTTGTGATGTGCCGAACCCATGCGCCTGTTAAACAACATACAGTTCTGCTCTTACGGTCTTTCCTTCTAATAATTGAATCCCTTACCACCAGGATCAGTCTTTCCTTAACCTTAGCCTTACCCCCGCCCTCACTGGCAGCGTGGGGAGTCGCTCTGCTCCAGCAATGGCGCTCCTTGACTGGTTTCTCCAACATCATGCAACAGGGCGTACTTATTGGGATCTTCCAGCCCAGAACTGGCCTCCTTGACACTTTCCCCTCTACCCCGCCTAACTGTCGCCCAACTATGATGCTCTGGTGCATGCACCCCTTTATCGCCACCTGCCTCTGTGTTGGCCCCTGCCAGTACCTGTCGAGTACATTCCAAACTCGCTTTCAGGTTGGAGAGGCTTCGCAGTGTTGCCAGCTGCCTCCTTTTGATAAAAGACCTGGGCTTCCAAGGAAGCAACCTGCTCACATATTGTGCAACAGTATTTGCCCGGATGCTCAAGGTACGCATACATATCACAAGATGTGCACCGAGTCCCATTACCATACCCATTGGACATCGTACCCACTAATTTAATGGGTATACTCCTAGAGGATTGAAATTTTACTCTGCCTGATTAACTGTTAACTCACTTCCTGACTCTAATTTATTCTATTCCTGATTTACTTGGTCCACGGCGTCCTCTCCTCTGGAGTCTTTGTACTCCCAGTTACACTCAGTGAACCTCACGAGCCTCCCAGTTTCACCGGAACTCACCAGTTGCTCACCAATCAATCACGGTACTCACCAGTCACCTGCAGCGCTCGCCAGTCACCCGCAGCGCTCGCCAGTCACCCGCAGCGCTCGCCAGTCACCCGCAGCGCACGTCAGTCACTCGCGGCAATCGCCAGTCACTTACAACACTCCCCAGTCACTCGCAGCACTCGCCAGATACCCGTAGTAATCACCGGATACACGCAGTACCCACCAGTTACTCACGATACTCACAGTACTCATCAGTTACTCACAGTACTCACTAGTTACCCGCAGTAATGTTGTGATAATGTTGTTTACACTGTTATTGCTAATAACAGTGATGATCACTGTTATTAGCTGTAGTTAAAGTGGTTGTGAAGGTTAAAGGTTTTTTACCTTCATGCATTCTATGCATGAAAGTAAAAATCCCTCTGTTTGCAGCTCTCTCCACAGCCCCCAGCGATGTGCACAGGAGCCTCTGCTGTCCCGGGTCTCTCTCTTCTCATTGACTTAGACACAGTAACAAAGCCATTGGCTCCCACTTCTTTCAATCACAGCCAGTGAGCCAATGAAGAGAGGGCTGAGCCATAGATCTGTGTCTTATGGATGATAGAGCACTGGTTGGAAGGAAGCACGCACCAGTGCCCCCATAGCAAGCGGCTTGCTATTGGGGGGCACTGGTCAAGGGGTAGGGAACCTGGAGTTCTGGCCGGAGACCCAATGGTTTTGCACTGAGCGGGTAAGTATGACATATTTTTTATAAAAAAACAAAAAAAAAAAACAAAAACAAACCTTTGATACCACTTTAACTGGCATGAATGGCTTTTCCTTCATGGCAGCTTGCTTACTGTTGACATGCTGTGATTGGCTACAGCTAATCACATGGTACAGGGTGCTGCTCTGAACAGCTGCCGTTCAGAGCAGCCAGATACAGAACGCAGTGGTGGACACAGTGGTCACAGGATCACACTAGTGTGTAAGTGCTAGGCGACATACCACTACGTTGCCTAGCCTGGCTGTGCCACTTGTCCACAGTAAATGTAATGTACTTTGGGCGGGTAGCAAGCGATAATTGTAGTAAAAAATACCACACTCTTACTACATTTGTTGGCTCTGGTGCAAGCTTTATTTATCACAGCTTGGATCGAAGTTTTGACACTAAGAGGGGAGGATTGCGGGCTGAAGCATGCGTTACCTGTGATTACCCTTACTTGAGATAATATGCTGTGTTTGCTACAGTTATGGTATCATCCATTTCATGAGGTGGTGATGCTTGCTGATTTATGTCCACACACTGAAGGATTTGTTATCAATCCAGATTAGTTGGTGGAGGACTTGCGATCCACAGACGATCTTTTGGACTCTAAACTAAAGGACTTCAATGCACTTTTTATGTATATTGGCACTTTTATTTTATGAGTTTTCTTGCACAGTGCACGTTATATGTACTGTATATTATTTTGTGTACGTTGCACTGGATGCTCTGGTTCATTTATGCCTTTCCTACAGTACACGTTCTGGCTCGACTGCTCTGCAAAATAGAGCAAGAGAAGAAATCAATACACATACAGTGCCTTGAAAACGTATTCATGCCCCTTGACATGTTCCACATTTTACATGTTACAACCAAAAACATAAATGGATTTTATGTGATAGACCAACACAAAGTGGCACATAATTGTGAAGTGGAAAAAAAAATGATAAATGGTTTTCAAAATGTTTTACAAATAAATATGTGAAAAGTGTGGCGTGCATTTGTATTCAGCCCCCCCCCCCCCCCCCCCGAGTCACAACTTTGTAGAACCACCTTTCGCTGCAATTACAGCTGCAAGTCTTCTTGGATATGTCTCTACCAGCTTTGCATATCTAAAGAGTGAAATTTTTGCCCATTCTTCTTTGCAAAATAGCTCAAGCTCTGTCAGATTGGATGGAGAGTGTCTGTGAACAGCAATTTTCAAGTCTTGCCACAGATTCTCAATTGGATTTAGGTCTGGACTTTGGGCCATTCTAACACATGAATATTCTTTGATCTAAAACATTCCATTGTAGCTCTGGCTAAATGTTTAGGGTCGTTGTCCTGCTGGAAGGTGAACCTCCGCCCCAGTCTCAATTTTTTTGCAGACTCAAACAGGTTTTCTTCTAAGAACGCCCTGTATTTGGCTCTATCCATCTTCTCATCAACTCTGACCAGCTTCCCTGTCCCTGCTGAAGAAAAGCATCCCCACAGCATGATGCTGCCACCACCATGTTTCACGGTGGGGATGGTGTGTTCAGGGTGATGTGCAGTGTTAGTTTTCCACCACACATAGCGTTTTGCTTTTAGGCCAAAAAGTAAAATTTTGGTCTCATCTGACCAGAGCACCTTCTTCCACATGTTTGCTGTGTCCCCTACATGGCTTCTCACAAACTGCAAACGGGAATTTCTTATGGCTTTCTTTCAACAATAGCTTTCTTCTTGCAACTTTTCCATAAAGGCCAGATTTGTGGCGTGCATGACGCATAGTTGTCCTGTGGACAGATTCTCCCACCTGAGCTGTGGATCTCTGCAGCTTCTCCAGAGTTACCATGGGCCTCTTGGCTGCTTCTCTAATTAATGCTCTGTCAGTTTAGGTGGATGGCCATGTCTTGGTAGGTTTGCAGATGTGCCATACTCTTTCCATTTGCGGATGATGAATTGAACAGTGCTCCGTGAGATGTTCAAAGCTTGGGATTTTTTTTTTTTTATAACCTAACCCTGCTTTGAAGTTCTCCACAACTTTATCCCTGACCTATTTGGTGTGTTCCTTGGCCCTCATGATGCTGTTTGTTCACCAAGGTTCTCTAACAAACCACTGAGGGCTTCACAGAACAGCTGTATTTATACTGAGATTAAATTACACACAGGTGGACTCTATTTACTAAATAGGTGACTTCTGAAGGCAATTTGTTCCACTAGATTTTAGTTAGGGGTATCAGAGTAAAGTGGGCTGAATACAAATGCACACCACACTTTTCAGATATTTATTTGCAAACAATTTGGAAAACCATTTATCATTTTCCTTCCAGTTCACAATTATATGCCACTTTGTGTTGGTCTATCACATAAAAGTAAATACAGTAAAATACATTTGCGTTTTTGATTGTAACATGACAAAATGTGGAGAATTTCATAGGGTATGAATACTTTTTCAAGGCACTGTACTTAAACATCTAGAAGATGACCTCTGGCCTCTTCCAAACAGGCCAGACCTTCTGTCTCAGGCCTTCCTGCTTGCCAGCCACTGTCTTTAACAGCATGGCTGTTGAAACTCAGGTCTTGAGGAAATTATTTGAGGAAATGGGGGAGATTTACTACAAACTGGTGCACACAGAGTCTGGTGCAGCTGTACATAGTAACCAATCAGCTTCCAGGTTTTAGGCCAGTTTCACACTGGTATGACACGACAGTCGTAAGACTGTGGATCCGACTTTGCCCTGCGACTTGAAGTCCGACATCAGTCCGACTTCAATGAACAGGGATCCAACTTTGATCCCGACAATGCAGGCACTTTGTGTCTGGTATGAATCTTTAGGGAGAAATCTGAGGCAAATTAAAAAAAAAAAAAAATTGGCATGGGTTCCCCCTCCAAGACCTTACCATGCTCTTCGGTCTGGTATGGATTTTAAGGGGAACCTCCACCCTGAAAAAGCAGCGTGGGGTCCCCCCAAAATCCATACCAGACCCTTATCCGAGCACACAGCCCAGCATGTCAGGAAGGGGGTGGGGATGAGCAAGCCCCCCTCCTGAACCGTACCAGGCCTATTGCCCTCAACATGGCGGGTGGGTGCTTTGGGGCAGGCGGGCCTTGTGCCCCCACCCCCAAAGCACCCTGTCCCCATGTTGATAAGGACAAGGGCCTCCTCCCGACGTTGGCGTTGGTTTTCGGGGTCTGCAGGCGGGGGGCTTAACGGAATCTGGAAGCCCCCTTTAACAACGGGGCCCCTAGATCCTGGCCCCCCATCCTATGTGAATGAGTATGGGGTACATCGTACCCCTACCCATTCACCTAAAACAAATGTCAAAAATAAAACACAGTACACAGGTTTTTAAAGTAACTTATTAAGGCAGCTCTGGCGTCGCTTCCGATTTCTTCTCCCCTCTCCGGGTCTTCTCCGCTCTCCGTTGATGTCTTCTAGCCATCTCCGGTTCTTCTCCCTCTGTCTGCTGTCTTCTGCCTCTGCCGGGTCTTCTCCACAGTCTTCTGCCTCTGCCGGGTCTTCTCCACAGTCTTCTCACTCTTTCTTGGGTCTTTTCCACTGTCTTCTCCCTCTGTTCTTCCGATTTTGACTCGACGCTCTGATGCTGGGTGCGCGGTGTGCCACTACTTATACTGGCATGGGGTGGGGTCACCGGCTTACGTTATCTGGAGGCCCCACCCCTGATGACGTCAGCGCCCCATTATGTTCTGGGCAGTGACGTCATCAGGGGCGGCGCCTCCGTATTACGTCAGCCGGTGATCCCGTCCTATGCCAGTATAAGTAGTGGCACATCCCGCATCTAGCATTAGAGCAGGAGAGAGTGTCAACATCAGAAGAACAACAGAGGGAGAAGACAGTGGAGAAGACCCAGCAGATGCAGAGGGAGAAGAACCGGAGAGGGCTAGAAGACATCAGCGGAGAAGGGAGAAGAAATCAGAAGAGACGCCGGAGCCTTAATAAATTACTTTAAAAACCTGTGTACTGCGGGGTTTTTTTTACTTTTTTTGTACATTTTTTTTAGGTGAATGGGTAGGGGTACGATGTACCCCGTACTCATTCACATAGGGTGGGGGGCTGGGATCTGGGGGCCCCCTTGTTAAAGGGGCTTCCAGATTCCGATAAGCACCCCGCCCGCAGACCCCGATAACCAACAACCAGGATTGTCGGGAAGAGGCCCTCAACATGGGAACATCAACATGGGGACAAGATGCTTTGGGGGGGCAAGCCCCCCCAAAGCACCCACCCCCCTATGTTGAGGGCATGCGGCCTGGTACGGTTCAGGTGGGGGGGGGGCGCTCACTCATTCCCACCCCCCTTCCTGACCTGCCGGGCTGTGTGCTCGGATAAAGGTTCCCCTTAAAATCCATACCAAACCGAAGGGCCTGGTATGGTCTTGGAGGGGGAACCCATGCCGTTTTTGTTTTGTTTTTATTTGGCGTGGAGCTCCCCTTCAAGATCATCAGAGCATAAGTCGCATTCCAAAGTCGGATCAGTTAAGACCGCGATCCGACTTCAGTGGTATTCAATGGGCTGAAGTAGGATCAAAGTCCGACCAAAGTAGTGCAGGGAGCATTTTCAAAGTCGGACCGACTTGTGTCAGACCAGTTAAGACGGCTCTCATAGGGAAAAATTGATTTTCATGCGACATGAGCTTCCAATGTCGAAGCGTTTGTCGTGCCAGTGTGAACTCGACCTTATTGTCCAAGCCTTATTAAACAAGCTGAAATCAGCACAGCTGCACCAGATTCTGTGTGCATCAGTTTTAGTAAATCTCCCGCAATGAGTCATTCCCACATTGCACAAAGCCGGAAAGCCACTTTGAGAAAAAAAATACTATTGTACTTGGAAATCCTTCTTTTTTGTCTGGTGTGAGCAGATGCACATTAATCTCAGAAATTACTTCGTGCCTTAAGTTTAAGGTGTTCAAGGTTTAAAGTTTCTCAGATTAGACCACACTTACAGAACCCCGTGCTTCCTTGGCATCTTAAATTTGGTTCTTTCTACCTATCAGAAACCACCGTTTGAACCCATCAGGGAGCTCGCTTTGGATGATCTCTCATGCAAGGTGCCCTGCCCAGCGGCTATTACATCTGTCAGCTATATCTCTGAATTAGCAGCTCTCTCTTGCAAAAAGCCACTTCTGATCTATCACAAAGACAAAATAGTCTTGACTTTGACCAAGACTTGCCGTTTTATCTAAGGTAGTATCTACCTTCCACCCTCCCTCTTTGTGCCCTGCTCCTAAGCACCCCAAAGAGATTGCTCTTCATTGTCTGGACATTGTCAGAGCTATCAAAGCTGATCTCAAAGCCAGAGATTCTGTCAGAAAGACTGACTCACTCTTGTTTTTGTCATCGGGGCCTCGCAAAGGACATCCTTCTTTATAATCCACCATACGATAAAACACCTCCAGCACTCTTACATGCTCACTCAACCAGAGGTGTTTCCTGGGCATTCCAACATCAAGCCTCTGTTGCCAGGTTTTGCAAGGCCACTATCTGGTCTTCAGTTCATACCTGCCACAAGTTCTTATAGGTGCATGTCTAAGTTTCTGCAGATACAGCTTTCGGCCGCAAGGTTCTTGCAGCAGCACCACTCTGAATTGGGTTCATTGACCCTTGTTATTGTTGGGCCTGTTGGCACAGTTCTGTTTGCCCTGTTGTTGCCTACCCTTCTTCATTGCTTTGGCAGGTTCCAGGGTCTATGAATATCCAACCTGTGTCCAATCACCTGAAGGTAGCACCCTAGAGCTTGGGGTCTATAAATATCCAGCCGTTGTCCTGTACTGTACTCCAAGATATGGAACGGACAGGCAAGTCAAAATGTATTTTTTTAATTTTATCTTTTGATGTACACGTCTTTTTTTTCAGAGGGTAATTCACGTTGCCAAACACCCACTAGGCAGAGGCAGGGGAGTGGAGAACTGCCAGACGTTTCAGAGCCCAGTGAGCCAGTGGAGTGGTCTGGAGCTGAGGAATCTCTCTTCCGGGTTTTCCATGGAACTTACTTCAACAATTTCTGCTCTATTGCTAAACTCATGGGAACCAAGACATGCAAGCAGGTATGGAAGCCTTGGTTAATCTGTAAATTCTAAATTAGGAGAGCAGGATACAAGATGGTATATATTTTGCCTGCATATAGGACAGTGGCTTTTTTTTTTTTGAACAGGATGTTCCTTTATTGAAACATAGGCATGGTACAGTAGTTGAATACAGTATGGAAATAATTAAGGTTATATGAAATACATTGACAATGTTGGAGGAGCAGAGACCTCTAACTTTAACAAAAAAAGAAATATAGAAACACTTTAACAACACCCTGCAGCAGAAACAGGTAAGTATGCACGTGAGGAACCATAGCAGCCAACCTGTAAGGAACGGAATCCACAGGGGATATCCCCTCTCTATGCGGTCCAGGGCTGCCATACACGCTCATATTTCTTAGGGCAATTTCTATTGACATACATTAGTTCGTACTTAGGAAGAGCAGTTAATTGACTTTTCCCAAGAGACTATGGAGGGAGGGGATCGGGAGCTCCACCTAAGAATTATTTCTCTCCTAGCATAGTATAACAAAAACAAAATTAGCAGTTTAGTGTATCTAGTCCTTTGTCATCATGGATATCTAATAGAAACAATTCGGGAGTAATTGGGAGGGTCATCTGGAGGCGGATGTTCATAAGGTCGACCACCTCCACCCAAAGGCGGGCTACTCCCAAACAACTTCAAAATATATGAAAATATGTGCCAACGCCTCCCCTACAACAGGTGCCCTCCGAGGTCCTCCCAGGATAAATACCATGCAACCTCTGGGGTGTATAGTAGACCCTTTGTAGAAATTTTACCTGGATCAACCTATCCTGGGAGGATATTAACAACTTGGCACTTTCCCCCAGACAGTCTTCCCAGTCTTCCCTGTCAAGTCCAGGTATGTCAGCCTTCCATCTTTCCCAAAGGCGGTCCATTTTAGGAGAGTCAACACTTAATAAGTCGAAGTATAGGGCAAATAAAGGTTTGGAGAAACAGTCTTGGGCTAGCAGTTCCTCTATAGGGTCCGTAGCCAAACTGGGCGAAACGGTGAACTGAGCTTGCACTGCGTGGCGCAACTGGAAGTACCGAAAGGTCATCCCGGTAGATGGAATTTGTTCCTAATCTCCATAAATGAAAAAAGCCTGCCAGCTACCAAAATGTCTCGTAAGGTCTTAACCCCATACCTGGCCTAAAGCTGTGGATCAGGGATGGAGCAAAGATGCGTGAGGTTGGGGTTACCCCACAGCAGAGTGAAGGGGGACCATCAAATCCTGAGTGTGCTCCTAGTGGGGTATGATAAAACAGGATAAGCCCGGGGTTCCAGGTAAACCAAGTTGCCCAGTTCTGTAAGAGAACCCAGACTAGCAGCCTCAAGACACACCATCGTGTTCGTCCACGAATACGTGAACCACCATTGGATGGTGACCAGAACAGCGGCCCAAAAATATACTCGAAGGTCCAGCAGAGCCAATCCTCCACAGCGCACTGGGAGAATCATAGTGGATTTTGCCAATCTAGGAAGAGCTCCCCCCTATATAAACCCTCCCATACATCGCTCCACTTCCTTGAAGAATGAGTTGGGCATCCATGTCGGGCAGTTGCAAAAAACATACAGTAACTTAGGGAGGAAGATCATCTTCGGGTGATTAATTCTTCCTATAAGATTCAAAGGGAAAGAGGTCCACGCCGCACACTTCTCACGAACCTAGGAGAGAACCTGGATGCCCAAGTATTTGAATTGTTCAACCCAGAGCAACGGAGTAATCGGGACACCAGTTTCCGCCTTGGGGTCAAGGGGAAATAGTGTGGATTTTTCCCAGTTTATACAAAGTAATGGCCAAATTCTTTAAACAGGTCTAGGGCCGCCTTCAGAGAACCATCCACGTCCTGCAAATAGAGAAGAGCATCGTCAGCGTACGGAAAAGACTCCGACAGTCTATCATTGGTACAAATCCTGGCTCTAGGGGAGCCATACAGCATCTCAAGCCATTGAAGAAAGTGTGGTCCGAACCTCCTCATTACTTCCCAAAGAAACTCTCACTCCACCGAGTTGAAAGCTTTTTCGGCATCAAGAGAGGCTATGACCCTTTTCCCACTGTTCTCATGAGGGATGGAGAGGTTCAGAAAGAGGCAGCGGAGGTTAATGTCGGTGGCCTGCTGTAGTAATAGATATAATTATTAATATCATATCTGTGTATTAATTTGTCTAGTCCCTATAATTAGTTGGCCTATTAAACTCTGAGCATATGCTATTGTTAATATCACAATAATACCAGGTTAGCTATGAAACCAAACACACGGTGCTGCTAGTAAAATAATATCTTATTTTATTTCCCAAGGAGTTAGGAAACTATCATAAAAGTACTAAAAGGGTATTACAATGTTAATAGCTTACAATCAGAACACATTATACTAACAGCACATCTCTACAACATATAACAACAATGAAATATCAACGATACTTATCACACATGGTTTCCTCTGCGGGTTCTGGATGATAAAAGGGGTCTGGGCCTCATGGAATATAGGCCCAAGCCCTCGGTCAGAGCAAGGTCCCAAGATAGCAAAGGGGATGACCTTACAGCAGGCTTCTCAGCAACCAAGAGAAAGATCAAAAGCCTGTGTGTTCCTTTCATTCAAACATACACGCCCACTCGTAGCCACCCCCATTTGCCTTTATCCAATATACATTGCCGAGGAGGTATCCGTCCCAAATGTCTGCCCATTCTCCAGGAAGCATGCTAAATTGTCCAGCAGGGCCAGCGTCTCTTTGAAACTTGTATTCCCACATGTCACAGCAGGTGGGCTTGAGCCAAGGCATTGTTCTTCTGATCACAGAGCTTTGATGTGTTTCATTCCTACCTGGCTGTGTCAAACAGGAAGTGAAATACCAGAAGTAAGATATTAAACCATGTTGCTATCCAACATATGCCGCTTTGCGCCTAAAGGGCGCATACCACCCTTCTTTAGACACGGCTCCTATTGAACAGTCCATAGCTGTTTTCTCCCCAACATGTGTTTCCAAGCCAGTATCTATAGAACAGTCTTTAACTGTCTTAACGTGTTGTGTTTTTCAACATGTGCAGAAACAGCCCCTATGGAACAGTCCATAAATGTCTTAACGCATGTTGCGCCTCTCAACATAGGCCTCAGAACCAGCTCCTGTGGAACAGTCCATAACGGTCCTAACGTGCTGTGTTTCCCAACACGTGCTGCTTTGTTACTGTGTGACACACCAACATCATTCTTCCGTGACAGCTCCCATGTCACCATTCTGTAGCTTCTTCTTTCTAACATCTTCATGAAGGGGTATAAAACAGGCAAGGGGTGTCCATACACTCATCATTCATCAGCACACATCCAGAGCAGCATCTTAACCAGCTTTCAGATATAGAGTCTCGAGGAGGGCCTTTTGCCCATGTTACTAGCTTAAAATATACCTTTATCACACTATACCATGACATAAATCACCCATTACCATAATATATACACATATACCTATGACCCATCAGATTTCGGGCATGTCAGTGGTATTGCAGGGCTCTGACTTGGCAGCAAAGTCTCTAACTTGTACGCAGAGACCCTACCGTCACTTCGTTCCCCAGCTTGCATAGATAACTGGGCGACCCTTCTATATAAATATCAAGTCCAACAACACATATAAATCTGCAACAATGACAAAACCCACACAATTCCATCCTTGTGCCTGGATTTAAGAGACCATGCCCAGGGTATACCATGCATCCCTACCTATTGTTAGGTTCAAAGAACCATCTAGTTTCATGACTAACGTTACATCGGCATTCTTTAGGACAAGGAAACAAACTTGTCTATGTACCAAATAATACCCAGGTGCTTCCTTCCCAGCAATGATCCTTCCATCCCAAATACAGAATGAAATATCTTCCCAACATTTTATTGTTCACCACCATGTATTGACCTGGCGTACAAAGGACATCATGGTCATGCTTCTGACCAAGGGAAGTATCAACCTGCCTCCATCTTCCAGCTTCTTTGATCATATGTGGGCAATTAGCCTCAAACGCAAGAAGATAGAATCCCCAGTCAGTAAGCCCATTAATGCCACCAAATACACAGACTGAGTCCGCACTTCTGTATTTTCCCAATCCAAACTGGTACAGCCCATCCAGGCAATCGACCCCCACTTTGAATCAGTGTAAGCGACGTGTTTATCAAAGTCTTACTGGGCGGTGATGCTAACTCATAAGGCCTCTGTCCCTCATATGGAGACTGTACAATCAGCTCAATGCTGGTTGACACTTCCACCTGCCACTTCGTGCACGCAAGAGCCAATGACAGATTCCTGTCCTATACCATCACATTCTCTACCAACCTCTCAACATGGTTGACAAAATCTTGAGCCACTTTAACCTGGGTATTTATGTGACTTTGTTGAATGTTATTAAGGATGCCACCAATCTGTCTGAGTAACAAAGCCCCGCTTATTCTCTGAAGCTATGGCTGCGAGTTTGTTCCTCAGGAGGCCGATGTCCACCCCATTAACATTCATTCAAACATACACGCCCACTCGTAGCCACCCCCATTTGCCTTTATCCAATATACATTGCCGAGGAGGTATCCGTCCCAAATGTCTGCCCATTCTCCAGGAAGCATGCTAAATTGTCCAGCAGGGCCAGCGTCTCTTTGAAACTTGTATTCCCACATGTCACAGCAGGTGGGCTTGAGCCAAGGCATTGTTCTTCTGATCACAGAGCTTTGATGTGTTTCATTCCTACCTGGCTGTGTCAAACAGGAAGTGAAATACCAGAAGTAAGATATTAAACCATGTTGCTATCCAACACCTGCCCTGGCATGAAGCCAGTTTGATAGACATGTATGATATTGTCCGAAACCCTGGAGAGACGATTAGCCAATACCTTCGCCAGAATTTTTGCATCCACATTAAGAAGGGATATTGGTCTGTTCATAGTGATTTCATAGTCATTTTCATAGTTAGTCAGGTTGAAAAAAGACACAAGTCCATCCAGTTCAACCATAAAAAAATAAATAAATAAAATAAAAAATATCGTACAATCTAATATACCCAAATCTATACCCACAGTTGACCCAGAGGAAGGCAAAAAACCCCAGCAGAGCATGCTCTAATTTGCTATAGCAGGGGAAAAAATTCCTTCCTGATCAACCAAGAAGCAATCGGATTTTCCCTGGATCAACTTTACCTATAAATGTTAGTTCCCAGTTATATTATGTTCATTTAGGAAAGTATCCAGGCCTTTCTTAAAGCAATCTATTGAGCTGGCCAGAACCACCTCTGGTGGGCGTCTATTCCACATTTTCACAGCTCTTACTGTGAAGGAACCTTTCCATATTTGGAGATGAAATCTCTTTTCCTCTAGACGTAAAGAGTGCCCCCATGTCCTCTGTGTTAACCGTAAAGAGAATAACTCAACACCAAGTTCACTATATGGACCCCTTATATATATAACCATGTTGATCATATCCCCCCCTTATTCTTCTCTTCTCAAGAGTGAATACATTCAGTTCCTCTAATCTTTCCTCATAGCTGAGCTCCTTCATGTCTCTTATCAGTTTGGTTGCCCTTCTTTGCACTTTCTCCATTTCCCCGATATCCTTTTTGAGAACTGGTGCCCAAAACTAAACTGCATATTCCAGATGAGGTCTTACTAATGATTTGAACAGGGGCAAAATTATATCTCTCTCTCTGGAGTCCATACCTCGCTTAATACAACTTACTTATTATTACTAATACAATACTTATTATTGATCTTATGATCTACCAAAACCCCCAGATCCTTCTCCACTACGGATTGCCCCAGTTGTACTCCCCCTAGCATGTATGATGCATGCATATTCTTAGCCCCCAAGTGCATAACTTTACATTTCTCAACATTAAACCTCATCTGCCACATAGTTGCCCAATTAGACAGTGCATTGAGGTCGGATTGTAAATTGGAGACATTCTGTAAGAACGTTATTCCACTGCATAGCTTGGTGTCATCTGCAAAGACAGAAATGTTACTTTTGATCCCAGACCCAATATCATTTATAAAGATATTAAAAAGTAAGGGTCCCAACACTGAACCTTGGGGTACACCACTGATGACCTTAGACCATTCAGAGTAAGAATCATTAACCACTACTCTCTGAATTCTGTCTTTTAGCCAGTTTTCTATCCATTTACAAACTGAGATTTCCAAGCCTGCAGACTTTACCTTACACATGAGCCGTGTGTGCGTAACTGTATCGAACGCTTTTGCAAAAATCCAAGTATACTACATCCACAGCCACCCCTCTGTCCAAGGTTTTACTTGCCTCTTCATAAAAAGAAATCAGGTTTGTCTGACAACTTCTGTCTTTCATGAATCCATGCTGTCTGTTGCTTAAAATGTTTTTTTTTCCAGCAAGAACTCTTCTATGTGGTGTTTTATTAAACGCTCCAGTATCTTCCCGTCTATAGTTACTTGGTAAAGACTTTGATCCCTTTTTAAATATAGGCACTACGTTCGCCCTGCGCCAATGCAGTGGTACTATTCCCGTCATTAATGAGTCTCTAAAAATTAGATACAATGGCTTTGAAATTACAGAGCTCAATTCTTTTAGGGTCAGTGGGTGGATGCCATCAGTTCAAGGTGATTTATCCACCTTTATTCTGTCTAAATATTTCTGGACCATATCACTTTTGAGCCATTGTGGATCATTCGGGGCTGTGCCAATACCACCCCCATTATGGACATGAGCTCTCCCATTCTCTTTTGTATACACAGAGTTGAAGAAAGTATTTAATAAATTAGCCTTGTCTTTGTCCCCAGTCACCCACTCTAGATTATTTTGTAAAAGGCCTACATGCTCAGACCTGACCCTTTTACTATTAATATATTTGAAGATTGTTGTTGGGGTTTGTCCTACTATCTTTTGCAATCTGTCGTTCGTTTTGAATTTTTGCATCCTTAATTTCCTTTTTACATATTCTGTTAAATTCTTTGTAACATTTGAACAACACTAGTGTACCTTCATTTTTTTATTTTTTAAAAGCTCTTTTTTTTATTGTTTATAGCTTTTTTAACTTTGTGAGCCACATAGATTTTATTTTTAGCCTTTTAAACTTATTGCCCATGGGAGTATACTTTGCAGTGAGGTCCCAAACAGTCTTTGAAGAATTCCCATTTCTGTTCTGTGTTTATCGATGCCAATATTCCCTCCCAGTCTAAATCTTGGAGAGCAGCCCTCATCCTTGGAAAATTTTCTCTCTTGAAGTTAAGTGTTTTTATCTTTCCCGTATGTATTTCTTGTTTACAGCTAACATCAAATGAAATCATGTTATAATCACTGCTACCCAGGTGTTCCTTTATCTGAACATTAGTAATAAGCTCTGCATGGTTTGAGATTACCAGGTCCAACATAGCTTCATTCCTAGTTGGGGCCTCAATAAACTGGACCATAAAATTGTCTTGTAATAGGTTTATAAATTTTTGCCCTTTAACTGTCCCAGCAGTGACATTACTCCAGTCAATTTATGGGTAGTTTAAATCCCTCATTATTATCACCGTCCCACCTCCTCGTTAACATTGGGTGGTCTATAACAAACTCCAATGATTAACTTTGAACTACGCACATCTATATGCAGTTTCACCCATAATGCTTCAGACTCATCACACTCTGCATCAGCCAGGTCCTCTTTCACACTTGCTTTGAGATCACTTCTCACATAGAGACAGACCCTGCCACCTTTCCTTTTTACCCTGTCTCTCCGAAAGAGTGCATAGCCAGGAATATTAATAGCCCAGTCATGTGAGAATTGATGCCAAATTTCAGCATTACCGATTACATCATAGCTCTCCTCATGCACCAGAGCTTCCAACTCACCTATTTTGCTTGGCAGACTTCTGGCATTGGTGAACAAACACTTTAATGCATTATTACATTTTGCTCTGGTGTTTTTCATATCATTTTTAGTAGTACAAATGGCACTATAGTTTCCAATGGCTGTTTGCAACATGGGACCTTTCTTGTCACCTGCCATAACCCTTCCCCACCTATCCCCATTCCACCCTCCATTAATGTCTAGCCCCTAACTGACCTGTCTGCCCCATGTAATTATAGTTCACCCTCCCCCCTCGATCCTAGTTTAAATACTCCTCCAGCCTTCCCATAAACATCTCCCCCCAGCACAGCAGACCCCCTTCCATTCAAGTGCAAACCGTCTTTAGCATATAGGTTGCACCCCAATGAAAAGTCAGCCCAGTGCTCTAGAAACCCAAAATCCTCCTCCCTTCACCAGGTCTTTAGCCATGCATTCAGCTCTCTAATCACCCCCTGCCTTTCCTGTGTTGCGCATGGCACAGGCAATATTTCAGAGAATATCACCTTGGAGGTCCTTCCCTTCAACTTGCAGCCTAGTTCTTTAAATTGATTCTTAAGGAGCCTCCACCTTCCATGTATACTGTCATTGGTTCCAACGTAGACCAAGACAGCTGGGTCATGCCCAGCCCCTTCCAGTAATTTATCCACCCGGTCCACCACATGCCGAACCCTAGCACCAGGGAGACAGCAAAACCATTCAGTTGGCGACAAATTATTATTATTATTATTATTAACAGTCCTTCTGATTATAGAATCCCTTATTACCACTAACTGTCTAGGCCTACCTGCACTCCCCTCACCACCTCTACTAGATGGGCTGCTCTCCCGACTGTTAGGGGTAGCAGTGACATCTAGGGCTACCACCTCTGTTTGCCACCTCCACATCTTCACCCAACTTGGCAAATTTGTTTTGATGCACAAATACAGGACTGGCCTTCCTTTTCTGCGAGCCCCTTCCACTCCCTCTAATTACATTAACCCATCTTCCTATCTGATAATCCTGACTTTCCCCTCCACCCTCCACATTAACCCTACTCAACACCTGTTCAGCGAGCAGAGGACCTCTTTCAAGGGTGTCCTTTATGCCCAGTGTTGCAACTTGCTCCTCCAGATCTCTAATGTGAGCTTCCAGAAGGGCAACCTGCTCACATCTGTCACAGCGGTATCTATCCTGGAGCTGTTGCACCAATTTTGCATACATGTGGCACACTGTGCACTGAGCAAAACCTTCAACCCTGCTAGCACTCATTTTCCAGTTCCAATACAATTACTTAAAGGAAGTTTAAGATGTTACTTACAGGTTGGAAGACTCCTGTCTTAACTCCTGTTTTCAACTCCTGGTTATTAACCCTCCACTTTAGTTCAAAATTCCACTTATGTTCACAAAACCCACAAGCAAGCCACCATCAGCAGGGAGCAAGCTCCTAGGGGAGTTTGTATAGACACTTTTATACACCTGTGAACAATTAGCCACTCCCCTTAATTAGCAGGAAGAAAAAAAAAGCTGTTTAAAAAGTGTCAGAAAAAAGGAGGGAAAAAAAGTATTTTAAAAACTGATAGAAAACGTATCAAATAAAGGAGGAAAAAAACCCCAAAAACAACACTTGCAAGAAGAAGCAGTCAAAAGCACAACTCCTGGTTATTAACTCTCCACTTTAGTTCAAAATTCCACTTATGTTCACAAAATCCACATGCAAGCCACCATCAGCAGGGAGCAAGCCTAATGTTCGAGTAACATTCCTCAAGGTTCTTGCCCGGCTTAGGCACCAGCACCACCACCTCCTCCTCTGACATAGAGTCCGGCAGCTCCCCCAAGAGGAACAACTGTTTGAATAGAGAGGTAAGTCTAGGGGCAAGCAGTTCCAGATGGTGCGTGTAGAATTCAGCGGGGAGTCTGTCTACTCCCGGGTTTTTTCCCGGTTTAAGTTGAGTCATGGCCAGTTGAACCTCCTCTAACGTTACCTCCTGTTCTAGAGTAGCACAAGTCTTTTGGTCAAGTCTGGGGAGGGCATAACTGTCCAGATATGTGCAAGTCAGAGGTAGTAAGTCACCCAGGAAGAGTATAATTGCCGATAGTAGAGAAGAAATCTGTCATTAATCTCATTGGGCGACCGCAGTATGGCACCAGTGATATCTCTAATCCCACTATTATGTGTCACAGCAAACTGACCCCTAGAAAGCCACGCCAGTAGTCTGCCTTTCTTATTGCCATATTCAAAGATTCTCTTAGCAGTATGCAACCTAGATTTATGGGTCATAGCCACCCATAGCAGAGATACCTGCTGCATAGCAAATTGCCAGGCCCCATATGTGCTAGGGCTAGAGTTTGCAACGTAGGAGGCCTCTTTCTGACTAACTTCCTTCTCCAATCTATTCAGCATACTTTACGTGCCGCTGCTATGTGGGAGATATATGCTCCACGGGACCAGGCCTTGAAAGCATCCCAAATGGTCACAGGACCGGCAGAATCTGCATTAGTAAGCCAATATTGACACACTCCCTCCAGAATAAGTTCTTGTATAGTGGGATTCTCTATCCAGTATCTGGACAGTCTCCACATCCGTTCCCCCGGCACCCCCAACTCCAATTTAATCCACACTGGGGCGTGTTTCGATATACCCCTCAGAAGGAGAGCTACCTCGGACACTCTATGCAGCAAGGAGCGGGTGGCAAGGACCAAGTCGATGCGCAAGAATGTCTGGAAGGATGCCGAGTGACATGAAAACTCCTGAAGGATGGAATGAAAGTGTCTCCAGACATCCACCAGATTTAACGCAACCATCCACTGGGCCAAGCCAGGAAGATCACTGGGAGGCAGAAGAGAGCCTATCCATATACGGAGAGGGAGTCATGTTAAAGTCCCCTATAATCAGCATATCATCCACACCATATATCAGCAACTTTTGCATAATAGTGGTAAGTACAGAGACGTCAGTTGTGGGGGTAGATAAAGACACACCAATATCAGGGGAACATTCGCCACAAGAGCATGCATCATTATATACCAGCCTCTGGGTCTGTCCTAAGATCAAGAAACTGAAACGGGAGTGATCTTTGTATTAATATACTGACCCCCCCCGGAGTAGCTGGATTACGTAGCATGATAATGTGTTCCAATCCATGCCCGCTTAAGGCCTAGAACGCAAGATCCAACAAGATGGGCCTCCTGGAATAGAACAATTTGGGGAGTGTATTTTTTAAGGTAGTTAAATACCAGAGATCTTTTCATGGCGGAGTTGAGACCCCGCGCATTCAATGATATTATAGACGGTGCAGACATACTGCTAGTACCGAATAAGTGTAACATAAGGAGGATGAGTAAGCATTCACTCCAGCGCTCCAAGGGGTAACAGACAGAGACATGAGCCGATCAGAGCCATGCCAAATCCCTCTATTCATCATATCAAAATGAAGTAGTCTATGCCATAAAGGAACAATAGAATAATGATTCCAAGCAAAACCTACAAGATTAAAATGTCCAACCGCGGTCGACAACAGCCGATCCTCCCTGCAGAGCCTACATAGTGCGAGACCGCTTAGATCCCTTATAACCTGGCCGAAGGCAACTGGAAACTTGGGAGACGTGTAACAAAACTTGAAGTGAGAATCAAACCATGTCAGTATTCAGTTGCATCTTCCTCCTGGAGTTGACAGTAGATGTTAGTACATAAAGTCCCCATCAGGAGATGCTGGATCAAGGAAAGAATTTAATACCTCAGTCAGAGTAATCACCTGGAGTATACCAGGGGCACGAATCTTATGAGAGTCTTGCAGCAATGGTGCTCCCATCTCTCAGCCGTCTGGTAGGGAGCTGCAGTTGGGGACAGAGCTCCCCAAATTCCAAAGGAAAAAAGCATATATGAATGGCGTTTGGGATTACTGATTAGCCACAACAAGCAAGCAAAAACACTCTAGAAAATTTTAAATTAGTGTCTAAAACAATAAGTCCGTACGTGAGTCCATAATTGAAACCAATAAAAATGGATGATGGGCGATTTGCTGGTAGGAAAGATGGTAGTAACACAGTCAGCAAAGGGCAGCTCTTCTTGGGAGTGAAGCCAGCTCGGAGTCATCCATAAAAAAGAAAGAGAGGAGAGCGCCTCTATAACTGTTTTATTCAATATAGTAACATAAAATGTAGCCACTTACATATAGGCAAGAAACAAAGTTCTCTCTGGGTCGATAACAGGTGACAGGTTGCGGATGGAACACAGGCTAGGGAGGTGTCACTGATCCATGGCTGCAGATGAGAGCAAGGAACCGGGATGGGAGCCACCGCTCGTGCAGGCAAGGAGAGGACAGCTTGCAGGGGCAGCGTGTGACGTCAGCCGAGTTGAGGAGACACAACGCGTTTCAGAGCATGTGCTACGGCCATGAGGCGCATGCACGCTCCTTTCTCAAGTGTAGTGATAGGGAAAGGACGGAGAAGCTTATATGTGTGTGCGCCAGCTGTGACACAAACAAGCGGCTGGTCGAGATAAAAGCTATATATGCGGCATTATAGATACAAGGCATTGCAGGATATGGTGATGTCACATGTCTAAAGGGGGGTGTAAACATGTAATAGATGATGTAATAAAAATATATATATATATGTATATAGCAATAATAATAGGGGGTTTAAAATAGGATAAGAATAATACTAATAATAAATTATTGAAGGGAATCCACTGACCTACCACAAAACAAAATGAATGGAAGTAGTGTTGACAAAAATATGAAGAAAAATAAAAAATCATAATATTCGATAAAAAAAAAAAAAAAGATATGATAATAGAAGTAAGGATATTAGTAAATGTAATAAAACTTTAGAAAAAATGATAAAATACTAATATAAATAAAAATTATAAAAATAAATAAAAAATGAAGATTAAAAGTGAAGTGTAAGATACGAAATATAATAATAGATGATAATAAATAAGTGTCTACGACAAAAAATGAAATTGTGAAGAAATTTGGCAAGAGCCAAACCTACAGCAGACAACTAGGTGCACAACGTGGGTTATGAAAGTTAATGATCCTAAAATAAAATAAATTAATACAGGTGTGCGTATACCCTCATTAACCATCAATGAGGCACAAAAATAAAAAGAATGTAATTAGGCTATGTCTATATAATATATCATAATTGGAGGCTAAATAGGAGAATTGCCAAGTGTACTCAATGAAAGACTATGACACGGAATTATAAGATAGTATTAATCTCAAGTGCCTCGTTTAAACCGTTAGGGGCAAGGGTATCCAAGCTGTATATCCAGAACGTTTCGCGTTTACATAATCGCGAGAAACGTTCTGGTTCGGAGGAGCCCCTGGGTATGGACTCAATGACCCAAACCCGGAGGCCCACCGTGGACCGTGCACGATGTTCCAAAAAATGACGTGGTACGCTGTGTTCATCACTACCCAGTTCTATAAGGCGGCAGTG
The DNA here is from genome assembly GCF_042186555.1 of Aquarana catesbeiana. Taxonomy (NCBI): domain Eukaryota; kingdom Metazoa; phylum Chordata; class Amphibia; order Anura; family Ranidae; genus Aquarana; species Aquarana catesbeiana. The sequence goes on from NC_133335.1 coordinate 108,757,679, forward strand.
CCTCTCAAACCGTCGCCTTAACGGGAGAATGGTGCGACCTACATATAGCATCTGGCAAGGGCATATGAGGCAGTAGACCACATAATCACTAGAGCAGTTGTGAAAGTTATCGAACAAGAAGACCCTACCCTTGTGGGTAAAGCTCTTTTGTCCATGATTGACAAAAATGACAAGTCTTGCAAAGCGGTTTATTGCACCTGTACATCTCTATAAGTGGAATGAGGCAAAGAGGATGATCTTTCTTTACAGGTCTTAGCTTACTGGGAGCTATTTTGTTTTTAAGGGTGGGAGCCCTCTTATAAGTAACCTTAGGTTTAATAGGTAGAGTGTCTTTCAAATGAGGGTCCTGCTTCAAGATGTTCCAGTGTTTACTGAGAATACGTCCATTTTTTGTATTTGTCATGGAATCCTGTAATGAAACGTACCCACTACCCTTCTGAAGGCTTATTGGCCCTGGATTTCTTTCCCCAAAGGAAGGAATGGTAAGCTTCTTCTATCAGTTTTGGGGGGTAACCCTTCTCGGCAAACTTGTCCTTAAGGTGTGCACTTTGAGAGATGTAATCAACATCTCTAGTGCAGTTTTGTCTGAGCCTGCAAAACTGTCCTTTCGGAATATTATTTACCCACAAGGGGTGATGACAGCTGTCATAATGCAGGTAAGAGTTCCCTGCAGTTGCCTTGGCATAATTGCGGGAGAAAATGTTATTGTCTTCATAGCTGAGCTCAAGGTCGAGAAAGGGTAGACTGTTCTTGCTCCAAACAGAGGTGAAGGAGAGGTTCCTCTCCTCCCCTCCTCCCCTCCTGTGTACCGATCAGTACACTGTGAGCGGAGAGGGGGATGGATGGCTGCAGCGCTGTGGGCTGGATGTGTAGTGCCCACAGCACTGCTCAGTGACATCCATCCATCAATCCATCCATCCATGCTCAGCCATCCCTAATGCTCTGCAATGCCCCAGAATACTGTGCAATACTCTGCAATACCCCACAATACTCTGCAATACCCCGCAGTACTTTGCAATACCCCGCAGTACTCTGCAATACCCCACAATACCCTGCAATACCCCACAATACTCTGCAATACCCCGCAGTACTCTGCAATACCCTGCAATACTCTGCAATACCCCGCAGTACACTGCAATACCCCGCAATACTCTGCAATACCCCGCAATACTCTGCAATACCCCGCAATACCCTGCAATACCCCGCCATACCCTGCAATACCCAGCCATACTCAGCCATACCCAGCCATACTCGGCTGTACTTGGCCACTATATGTGGCCAGGCTGTGGAAGTCTCACACATGTGGTATTCTCAGGAGGAGTAGGAGAATCTATTTTGGGGTGTCATTTTTGGTATATACATACTACGTGTTAGAAATATTGTATAAATGGACAACTTTGTGTTAAAAAAAAAAAAATGCGTTTTAACCACTTCCCGCCCGCCGGTTGTCATACAACGTCCTTGACTTTGTGCGGGGATATCTGAATGATGGGTGCAGCTACAGGCATCATTCAAATATCAGCGTTTTCAGCCGGCGATTCCCTACACCATAAGAACAATCATAGCGGCTGTTCCACTGCTTGATCATTCTTACGGGAGGCGAGAGGGGATGTCCCCCCCAGCCAGGATCTTTTTTTTTCATTATTTCAGGCTTCCCAGCCTAGAGGTGAGATGTGGGGTCTTATTGACCCCATAGCTCACTGTAAAGAGGACCTGTCATGCCATATTCCTATTACAAGGGATGTTTACATTCCTTGTAATAGGAATAAAAGTGGTCAAAATTTTTTTTTTTTTTTTTGGAAAAAAGCATCAAACTAAAATAAATAAAGTAAAATGAACAATACAAAAAAAAAAATTTTTTTAAAGCGCCCCTGTCCCTGTGTGCTCGCATGCAGAAGCGAACGCATACGTAAGTCCCGCCCACATATTAAAACAGTGTTCAAACCACACATGTGAGGTATCGCTGCGATCGGTAGAGCGAGAGCAATAATTTTGGCCCTAGATGTCCTCTGTAACTCAAAACATGTAACCAGTAAAAAATTTTAAAGCGTCGCCTATGGGGATTTTTGAGTAGTGAAGTTTGGCGCCATTCCACAAGTGCGTGCAATTTTGAAAGGTGACATGTTGGGTATCTATTTACTCGGCGTAACTTCATCTTTCACATTATGCAAAAACATTGGGCTAACTTTACTGTTTTGTTTTTTCTTAAAGCACAAAACTGTTTTTTTTCCAAAAAAACGTGTATTCTCTAGGGTCTTTGCTAAAAAACATATATAATGTTTTGGGGTTCTATGTAATTTTCTAGCTAATAAATTATGATTTTTACATGTAGGAGAGAAATGTCAGAATTGGCCTGGGCACTGCAGAACGCCTGAAGGTGCTCCCCTGCATGTTGGGCCTCTGTATGTTGCCACTCTGTGTAAAAGTCTCACACATGCGTGGTATCGCCATACTCGGGAGTAATAGCAGAATGTGTTTTGGGGTGTAATTTGTGGTATGCATATAAAGAATTGTGGGAAAAAATGACAACTTCAAAAAACTCACCGTGCATCTTTCTAAATACCTTGGAATGTCTTCTTTCCAAAAAGGGGTCATTTGGGGGGTATTTGTACTTTTCTGGCATGTTAGGGTCTCAAGAAATTAGATAGGCCGTCAGTACTTTAGGTGTGATCAATTTTCAGATATTGGCAGCATAGCTTTTGGACTCTATAACTTTCACAAAGACCAAATAATATCCACCGATTTGGGTTATTTTTACCAAAGATATGTAGCGGTATAAATTTTAGCCAAAATATATGAAGAAAAATTACTAATTTGCAAAATTTTATAACAGAAATGAAGAAAAATGCATTTTTTTTTACAGATTTTACTTTTATAGCGCAAAAAATAAAGAACCCAGCGGTGATTAAATACCACCAAAAGAAAGCTCTATTTGTGTGAAAAAAAGGACAAAAATTTCATATAGATACAGTGTTGCATGACTGAGTAATTGTCATTCAAAATGTGAGAGCACCAAAAGCTGAAAATTGGTCTGGTTATTAAGAGGGTTTAAGTGCCCAGTGGTCAAGTGGTTAATCTTCATTTTTTATTTATTTTTATAATTTTTATTTTTGTTTATATTAGTATTTTATCATTTTTTTAAATTGTATTACATTTACTAATATCCTTCTATTATCATATATTTTTTTTTTTTTTTTTTTTTAGCGAATATTATGATTTCTGATTTTTCTTCATATTTTTGTCAACACTACCTATATTGATTTTGTTTTGGGGTAGGTCAGTGGATTCCTTTCAATAATTTATTATTAGTATTATTCTTATCCTATTTTAAACCCCCTATTATTATTGCTATATACATATATATATTTTTTTTATTACATCATCTATTACATTTTTACACCCCCCTTTAGACATGTGCCATCACCATATCCTGCAATGCCTTGTATCTATAATGCCGCACATATAGCTTTTATCTCGGCCAGCCGCTTGTTTGTGTCACAGCTGGCGCACACACATATAAGCTTCTCAGTCCTTTCCCTATCACTACACTTGAGAGAGGAGCACGCATGCTCCTCACGGCCGTAGCGCATGCTCTGAAACGCGTTGTGTCTCCAACTCGGCTGACTTCACACTCTGCCCCTGCGAGCTGTCCTCTCCTTCCCTACACGAGCGGCGGCTCCCGTCCCAGTTCCTTGCTCTCGTCTGCAGCCACGGATCAGTGACACCTCCCTAGCCTGTATTCCATCCACAGCCTGTCACCTGTTATCGACCCACAGAGAACTTTGTTTCTTGCCTATATGTAAGTGGCTACATTTTATGTTACTATTTTGAATAAAACAGTTATACTTAGAGGCGCTCTCCTCTCTTTCCCAAATTCCAAAGGGGTAAAGCAGGATAAAGGAACAGTCCTTTAAAGCAAAACAAAGGGGGGGAGAAAGACTGACTCCCCCAACTCCAGAGCCATCGCTAAGAGTAGAGAGGCTGCTGGACAAATAAAGGAAAGCACAAGGTAGGATAAGATCCCAGCTGCTGCTGGTCCAAGGGTCTTCATCCCTGCGGAGGCGGGAATTCCAGCCAGTCCGCTGCATCCTTTGGAAAGGTAAAGAATCGGGCTGTTTCCCCATCCACAACTCTTAGCTTGGCCGGGAAGAGAATGCAATACTTGATCCCCCTGGTACAGGGGGCAGCTTTAACAAAGTCAAAAGACCTGCAGAGTTTTTGCGTCTCCACAGAATAGTCAGGAAACATCATCAGCCAATTATTCTTGTAGTGCATCTCACCTGCAAGTCTTGCTACCCGCAATATCTCATTGCGATCCCTAAAGTTAAAGTGGTTGTAAACCCACAAAAAAAGCCTCCAAGACAAAGTCATAATGAGCTAGTATGCATAGAATACCAGCTCTTTATGAAATACTCACCTTATCGAAGCTCCCGCAGTGGTCCCGGCACACTGCTCTGCTATCAGGGTATCACGGGCTCTGGCGCTGTGATTGACCGGAGCCGCGATGACGTCACTCCCGCGTATGCGCGCATGAGCCTCCAGTAACAGTACGTCAGCTGAAGCAACGGCATGAATGAGCCGTTGCTTCAGTGCGCATGTGCCGATGACATCGGCACATACTGATACAGGGGATAGCTCCTAAACTGTGCAGGTTTAGGAGATATCCACGGTAGCTACAGGTAAGCCTTATTATAGGCTTACCTGTAGTGAAAAGTGGTTTGTAAGGGTTTACAACCACTTTAAGGAGCCGTAGTATAAAGGTGTGTGATTTCCAGCATCCTCGGCCCTGTATTCCAGTGTTTTAAGTTTGGATTGCAGCGTGCGGGGGGCCCCATTTTGTTATGCCACCATGTCTTTCACGTGGCCTACTCGCACCTGCGCCGTAGTTAGGTGACAATGGACCTTGTCCATATCCAATTTTGTTCATGAGGGTCGTCTGGCAGGTGGCTATGGCAGTCTGACAGGAGGCAATCGCCGCCATGACCTCCGGTGTCCCTGGCGGGGAGGCGGCGATAGTGTCCAGAGAGTTCGTCTCGGATGCCATTTTGGAGTGTGGTAGCTGGGCAGGCCTAGGCCGCAGTTGCGAACTCATTGCAAAGTATATTCCCATGGGCAATAAGTTTAAAAGGCTAAAAAAAAAAAAACCTATGTGGCTCATGGCCAAAGTTAAAAAAGCTATAAACAATAAGAAATGAGCTTTTAAAAAATATAAAAATGAAGGAACACTATTATTGTTTAATTGTTACAAAGAATATGTAAAAAGGTAATCAAGGACGTGTAATGGAAATTTGTACGTTCTGTATATAATTGTATTCTATTTTGTATGTATTGCACACTGCCCTCACTGTGCACACATCGCTAATAATGTTTTCAGTACTTGTTTACATTCTTTCGAGTCCTGATTAGAATTAGACTGCCTATGTAACACCCCTTGTTACCATAAACGTACAATTGTAATATTAATGTGATAGCTACGTAATCATGTGCATAAAAACCTTCAATTGCGTCATAATAAAGCAGAACAGTTATTTGGAAAGATGCTGAGTGTATCTTTTGTGTCTGTTCCCTACTGCAGTAGTTCTTATTAATTTGGAACCACTAATCAATATGAGGATAGGAGTTGCCTATCATCAATTTAACCGAGTCAGACGCAAAAATTCAAAACGGACGACAGATTGCAAAATATAGTAGGTCAAACCCCAAAAAATTCTTCAAATATATTAATAGTAAAAAGGTCAGGTCTAAGCATGTAGGCCCTTTATAAAATAATCTGGAGTGGGTGACTGGGGACAAAGAGAAGGCAAATTTATTAAATACATTCATCATTTCTGTGTATACAAAGGAGCATGGGGGAGCTCATGTCCATAATGGGGATGGTATTGACACAGTCCCAAATGATCCACAATGGCTCAAAAGTAATATGGTCCAGAAATATTTAGACAGAATAATGGTGGATAAAGCACCTGGACCAGATGGCATCCACCCACAGAACCTAAAATAATTGAGCTCTGTCATTTCAAAACCATTGTATCAAATTTTTAGGGACTCATTAATGACTGGAATAGTACCACTGGATTGGCGTAAGGGCCAATGTGGTGCCTATATTTAAGAAGGGAACAAAGTCTTTACCAAGTAACTATAGACCTGTTAGTTTAACTTCTATAGTCGGGAGGATACTGGAGAGATTAATAAGACCACATAGATGAGTTCTTACTGGAAAAAAAATATTTTAAGCAACAGACAGCATGGATTCATGAAAGACAGAAGTTGTCAACCAAATCTGGCTTCTTTTTATGAGAAGGTAAGTAAAACCTTGGACAGAGGTTCAGTGTTGGGACCCTTACTTTTTAATACCTTTATAAATGATATAGGGTCTGGGATTAAAAGTACCATTTCAGTCTTTGCAGATGACACCAAGCTATGCAGTGAAATAACGTCCTTACAGGATGTCTCCAATTTTACAAGCCGACCTCAATGCACTGTCCAATTGGACGATTATGTGGCAGACGAGGTTTAATGTTGATAAATGTAAAGTTATGTACTTGGGAGCTAAGAATATGCATGCATCATACATACTAGGGAGAGTACAACTGCAAAGTCCTTTCTTGTATTAAGAGAGGTATGGACTTCAGAGAGAGAGATATAATTTTGCCCCTGTGCAAATCATTAGTAAGACCTCATTTGGAATATGCAGTTCAGTTTTGGGCACCAGTTCTTAAAAAGGATATTGGGGAGCTGGAGAAAGTGCAGAGAAGGGCAACAAAACTGATATGAGGCATTGAGGAACTCGGCTATGAGAAAAAATTAGAGGAACTGAATTTATTCTCTCTTGAGAAGAGGAGATTAAGGGGGGATATGCTCAACATGTACAAATATATAAGGGGTCCATATAGTGAACTTGGAGTTATTCATAGGGCTGCAACTAACGATTATTTTCATAATCGATTAGTTTACCGATTATTGTTTCGATTAATCGGTTAATAACCTTAAAAAAAAAAAGTGTGGTGTATAATTTAGTTAATATGTCAGTGTTTAAAAAAAGGCAATTTATTCCTAAATGACTCTTTACGCAGGGGTAAATATAAATAACCAACTATATGGTTGGGGAGTAAAATCTTGAATCCACTCTGAGAATAACGGACAGAAGAGATATACTGTATATACTATTAGAGGAGATATACTATATAAACTATTAGAGATTGAATCTAGTAAATATGATCAGAATCAGATCAAATTTTTTTATAGAAAAAAAGTTAGACTGTTTTGCAGATTTTCAAACAGAACTGTAATATTATATGCTGGCCATACAAAAACAATGTCTTCCTTCAAAAAAAAAAATTTTTGTTCGATTTACTAATTGTTATGCCACACGATCGGATTTTTCGACGGAAAATGTGTGATTGGTGCGTGTTGTCGGAAATTCCGACCGTGTGTGGGCTCCATCGGACATTTTCCATCGGATTTTCCGACACGGAAAGTTTGAGAGCAGGCTATAAAATTTTCCGACAACAAAATCCGATTGCGTCAATTCTGACCATGTGTGGACAATTCCGACGCACAAAGTGCCACGCATGCTCAGAAGAAATTCCGAGGCAGAACAGCTCGGTCTGGTAAAATTAGCGTTCGGAATGGATAGAGCACTTTCGTCACGCTGCAATGTAAAAAATGGTTTAATACAGCACACTCTCTTCTTCTTTATAATGCAGGAAGAACGAAGTAGTTTTGCTGCTGATATTCACACAGACTTCTCTCAAACTTCTTTCTTTATTATTTATCATGATTCCCTCAATATATTATGATTTGTCACATCTGACCAAAAAGATATATCATTTTTGTTTGTGTTTTTTTTTGTTTTTTTTTTCAAGCCTGATGTGTTTTTTTTTTTTTTTTGGTTTGTATTTTTTTCAAGGCTGATCTTTTTTTGTTTTTAGTTATTTAACATCCTGAATATTTTTGTGTGTGATTTGTGTGTCAAGTTAACACAACACCATTGTTATCTTGTATTATTTAATCTCAAGGAGGTTGGTTGGTGTTGGTGTCTCTTGTTAATTTCACATAGTATATTAGAAATATACCTGAATCCTCACAAACAAACTGTCCTTTTTGAAGGAAAACACACATAGGCGAGTCTAATTGAAACCAAAAAACCTTTATTAAGGGCTTACAAACAAAGAGGGAGGCAACGCTGGAGAAACATCAGAAATTGGTGAAGCCTTTGGTCCCAGGGCACACATCAATTCTTTTCCAGCAAAATTGGTGGCCTGAGGAGTCCTTATCTAAGGGAGTGCAGTCTGGTCCAGAAGTCCCAGAGATCCGGAAAGCAGCAGATGACATACATGTCCCCAGGCTGTGGTCATACAAGAGACTGCATCTTTTGCCAGACCAGACTGAACCCAGGGTCATCACTCTCTGGTCTTCCTTCCACGCTTCCTTCCACGCTGTGGCTGTGGTGGTGGAGTTGTGGTAGGAGGAGGAGGATGTTCCAACTCAATCACATGGGTATTGGGTGTGATTGCGCCCCTCTCCCCCTTAGTTAAGACTTTATAAAGAAGGTCCTCACACAGCTGGCTTTGGCCCTCCTGCATGCCCTTCAGTTTGGTGGCAGCCATGCAGACAAAGGCCTCTTCAGGAGTGGGGGTGGCTCTGAGGGACGCAGAAGCCTCCTGAATGAGCCTGAGTGCTGAATCCTGCATGTGACTCCCCTTCCTGGGTCTTTTGTTTAGAAGGCGGAGGGGAGGGACCTGTGATTCGGTCAGGCTCCTACTGGTCCCAGGCTTCTCCTGGCTGCCACTTAGCCCCGCCTCCTCCTGGCTGCCACTAACCCCCGCCTCCTCCTGGCTGCCACTAACCCCCGCCTCCTCCTGGCTGCCACATTCCACAGCCTCCTCCTGGCTGCCACATTCCACAGCCTCCTCCTGTGTGCCACATTCCAGAGCCTCGTCCTGGCTGAGGTCTTCCTGTGTATGAAAAAGGGACATCATTTTAGTTTTTTAGTCGTCATTCACACACAATTTTCATCTCATGATTGTTGCAAATTGAATGTTAACAAATATAAAAGATTATCATTCTGAGCCCAGCATTTTTCATTCTTGTCCCAATTATTTTTGCCCACTACTGTCTATTGATATGTAAACGCCTTTATTAAATCAGCAATAATAACATCTAGTAAACATCATTTCTTTATTGACCAGAAATCTGTAGATCAATGCTATACCTGGCTCCAGCTGGGCTCCTCCACTTCTTCCTGGCTGGAAGGCCCAGGTTGGACATTGGAAGCCTCAGCTGGGGTGGAAGATAGGGTGGAAGGAAGAGTGGAGAGGGATTCCCTGACTCCAGTCTGGTCTGACAGAAATCGCAGTCTCTCATAGTACCACAGCCTGGGGACATAAACGTCATCTGCTGCAGCTCCGGATCTCTGGGAATCCGTGACCTTCTTGCGCTCCCTTAGATAAGTGCTCCTCAGGCCACCAATTTTGGCTTTTAAATAGGGGATGGTTGCTGTGGGGACCACCGGCTTCACCAAATCCAGCAGTTTCTCCAGCGCTGTCTGCCTCTTTTGTTTATGATTATAATGAGGATGTTTCACCTGTCACAGACAGGGCAGCTCCCTGTATTTGTCTATGAACAGGGGGAGGAAGTTGTGGTCATTGAAGCCATCCATTTTATCTGCAAGACACAACACGAGACAAACCCTAATGTCAGGCAAAACTCTCCTAATCTTGTTACAATATAGGCCTCAATCTAGAAGCAGTATAGGCCCAAGTTTAGATCTTATCTTCGTTATCACGATCGGTGTTTCCGATACTCCTTCCTCCGCTCACAGATCGTACGTACTACGCACGTGTGTTACGCTTTATAGACACTGTGCATGCGTGTAACTCCGCCCGCCCCCGATGTTCTTTCTATTCTATTCCCTGCCCCCTCTCGTTCGGCGCAGTGGGGGAAGAGCACATGGAGGAGACACAGCAGGTGCGTGCTAATTACAGCAATGAGGAGGAGGAGGAAAGCCCGGAGTCGGAAATGTCCCGATCCAGAAGGACAAGATTTAAGGCATCAAATATGTCCTTTGGGGAGATGTTGGAGATGGTCGACATCCTGAAGAGGGCCGACTATGACGGGAAGTTTGGACCTTACCTCAACCCCAATGTCCGAAAGGCCAAGATCATGGCGAAAAATGGTCAAGAGTCTGCACCGGAATTTTGGGGTACAACGATCGAAAGATCAGCTCAGGAAGCGGTGGTCGGACCTCAAATTAAGAGAGCACGAGCAGTACAGAAACATCCGGAGAGTGCTGCAAAAAAGTAAGTAGTTGTCATGTGTTCTTATTCTTTTTATGTTTATTACGTTCGTGCTGCTACTTGTGCTTTTCTTAACTGTTATCCAGTTTCAAAAGGCAACTTTCATGTTCATGGGCACATTATTCGTTCGTATAAAACATTGTTCGTTCGGCCTAGAAAACACCATTGTTTTGGCCATATGCATTTGCCCACATTTACTTGGCCCACATTTACTTTGCCCACATTTACTATGGCCTACTTGTCTGAAAATAATTTGGTTGTCTAGATGGGTTTGTAACTAGAATGAAATGCAAACTAGATTCTGTGTAAGGAGAGGACACTCAGCAGTTTTCACATCTGGACGCTGGAGCACTAGTGTGGGACACAAGAACACCCTTTTTATTAGGGTGCCCCACACAGGTACTCCAGTGGATACTATAGGGGTGTCTCCATCTGTGAAGCTTGTAAAAAACAGGTAAAGTATTGAACCTTGACAAAGGACAATAAAAATGCAACATCTTGGAACTCTGCCAAAACAGACAATTGTACCCCACTTCCAAGCAATGTTTCATATTCCTATTTCTGCCATCAAATATCTGTGTGCTAAGTATACCTATTTTTTTTTTTTTTCATAGGGGATCAAAGACTCGGAGGACACCCCTCATCCGAGGAGACCACAGACCCCCCACCTCTGGAAGAAGGTGAAATCCCCCAAAGTCAACAGGAGGAGGAGGAAGGAGACGTGGTGAAAATAGTCACCACAACAGGTGAGTGTCTGCGACCACAGGCTCAGGTAAAAGATGGATGCCGGCAGATTTATAATACATGGTGTGTTTTTGTTTCTATCTTTTTAGGTGATCGTGATGTTGTGGATCCAGGGCATTTCACCTCGGAAAGTGCACAGATCCTGATCGGGGAGATCATGGGGTGTAATAGGGACTTGGAAAACATCCTGAAAAACATCAGTGATGTTCAACAAAAAATGAAGAACATCATTGATGTTTTAGGGAGAGTTTAAAACCCCTCCAAATTCCTTTGTTTTTTTGCGTGCTAAAAATTTAACATTTTTTGACAAATTTGCGAAAAGCCAAATTTTGAAGATGCTCTCTGCCTTCACGGGAGATCAATGAACGCGTTTTGGAGGTGCAACCCCTTCCTCAATAATAAAGTAGCTGTGAGGAAGGGGTTGCACCCCCAAAACACGTCCCTTGATCCCCCATGATGGCAGCTAGCACATGTTGACATTCGGCAATTTGTGTGCATCTTCAAAATTTGGCTTTTCCTGGGGTGACTTCACCCCATCTGAACGCAATATCAAACAGTTTGTAAATACTCATGTCTGATATTGCCTTCAAATTCTACCAAATGTGAACTTTGTAAGTTCAAGATTTGTGTCTTTCTTGTTGGTTTTAAACATGCCTGTTTTATCTTAAATGGACATTTCTACTTTTTCTAATGTGACCACAAAAATTGTTATACAAAAAACATGTTGGTTTGTTTTAAAAACCTTTTCTAAATGCACATGTGATTGGGCTGGTATTAAAAAGATTGTTAATCAAGAATGTGTGGATTATTGTTTCAACGCTACAACACTTTTGTGGTGCTCTAATTGGCGTTTTCTGTGACAATGGGTGTAATTTCCTAAGGGCAAATCCACTTTGCACTACAAGTGCAGTTTCAAGCGCACTTGTAGTGCAAAGTGTCTTTGCCTTTAGTAAATAACACCCAATAGTGCTTTGTAAGGTTACACAATCACGCCATTTTCAGGACTCGCCACATTTCTGTCAGGGTCAGCTAAAAGAAACACAAGCAGTAAATGTCACCAAAGATTTGAGTAGTTATTTTTTTTTATTATTTGAAAAAGGTTTCAGACATTGTCTGGCATATTGATAGCCCCCTACCTGCAAAGTATTCAGGGTATCTTAGCCGGACATCACGGGCACTCAGGGGGGGCAAGCCAGGGCGGCCACTTTCAAGCGCCGTCAGGGTTGGTTCATTTAGAATTCCGGCCTCAGACCCAACTGAGCCAGCATAGTTGGCAGAATGTTGCCGTAAAAAGTTGTGTAGAACACAGCACGCCAGGATAATATGATTCCGTTTATACTCCGCCAAGTATATGGGTGTAAGAAATAGGCGGAACCGGCTGGCCATGATTCCAAACGTGTTCTCCACCACTCTTCTGGCTCTGGCCAGCTGGTAATTAAAAGCCCTCTGGTCCGGGCTGAGGGTCCTCATAGGGAATGGCCGCATAAGATGGTCCCCCAGCGCAAACGCTTCATCCGCAACGAAGACGAATGGGAGTCCTTCCACATTGTCTTCTGGAGGTGGCAAGTCCAAGCTGCCATTCTGGAGACGCCTGTAGAACTCTGTCTGGGTGATGATTGCACCATCGGACATCTGGCCATTCTTACCTACGTCCACATACAGGAACTCATAAGTAGCCGACACCACCGCCAACATCACAATACTATTGAACCCCTTTTGATTATAATAGTATGACCCCGAGTTGGGTGGTGGGACGATGTGGACATGTTTCCCATCAATTGCCCCTCCGCAGTTAGGAAAGTCCCACCGCTGGGCAAAGTGGGATGGCAGAGTCTGCCATTCCTGTGGCGTGGAAGGAAACTGTTGAGCCAAACAAAAAAAATAGTCATTTTGCACATAAACAGGGAAAGCAGATTTGACACAAACATTCTTGGCCAACATCAAGATAACATTTATTTGAGGGAGTTTTTAAAGACCAATGATTAAGGTACACCTATCAGATTCCGCCTCCCCCACCCCCTCTCATGGGCCATTTCTAACATTATAGGGGGGGGGACTCTTGGACAGGTATCCCTCTCCACTTCATTGAGAGATGAATGCCTAAATAATGGGTATTACTTTGGCCAGCCCCTCCTTAGTTAGACTATTGGCAGCCCACTGGACAGGTAAGAAGTGTCATAATACAAAGATATAAATACACATTGTACACATTTGAGCACATTTGGAAATTCTGCTATTACCTATCAAGATAATAATAGGATACAAAAACTTTAAACAGTACAATTTTAAAGTATACAGGCAGGCCCTTGCACTACATGCTTTGGGGAATTCATCCATAAATCTGATCACAAAAGAGATGGATATAGTGTGTATGGGTTTGGCTAAGTCAGCAGATAGATGATTGAGGATAGATAGAGAATTGGTATCAGCTGACTTAGCAGTTGGGGGGAGGGAGGGTTCCAAATTATTTGGGGACCCCCCAAAAAAAAGCCTCTGGTGCTCTGCCTGAATTAAAAACACAAATCACATTTAAAAACATTTTAGGGGGTGTTTGGGGTAAAGCACTACTATGGAGCTGACAAAATACATTGTTAAGTGACTACATGAGGTGAATATAGGGCCAGGAGAGCATGCTGGGGAGGTAAGTGAAGGCAAATATGTATGAAGGACAAAAAAAAATTACAGAAAAATCCAGCATGCATGAGGACAAAGGGGACATTCACAGCATATTACAATCATGGTAATTAGGAAATGAGGAAAGAAATACAATATATTATCAAACATTAAATACAATAAAATGTGATGGTAAAAGATAAATCTTACCTTAATATACTCCTTCTTCAGGACCTGAATGAAGGCATAACAGGTCTCCAGGATAATGATCCCCAGAGCCTGGGGGGAGATGCCTGTCGAGAACTTGAGGTCCTGCAGGCTTCTCCCCGTCGCCAAGTACCGCAGGGTGGCGACCAGCCTCTGCTCCGGAGTGATGGCTTGCCTCATGCAGGTATCCTGCTTGCTGATATAGAGGGTCAGCAAAACCAACAAACGGTGAAATACGGGGTCCATCATCCGGAGAAAGTACCTGAAATCATCAGGATTATTCTTACAGATCTCACGGAGCAAAGGCATATGACAGAACTGGTCACGCTGAAGCAACCAATTCTTGGTCCATGAACTCCTCTCCACCCTGTTCATGGACTGGACTTGTGTCAAGGTCAGGACCCCAACACCAAGCCCCCGCACAGCACGAACTCTACGAGGAGTACGTATACGCAACATGGCTAGAAAACAGTCGGCTGCTCAGAACGAAGTAACAGAACGCACTGAAGAACAGCAAGGCCTGTGAAGAGCGACCTGAAAAACAGCAACGAGCGGACAAGATCACACTGAATAATACAATACGAACTGACTGCACGCACTGAAGAGCAGATACAAACCCACAAGCACAAACTGAACAGCAGCGAAAAAGCGCGAATCGTCTCTCACCAAACTTTTACTAACACGAGATTAGCAAAGGGAGCCCAAAGGGTGCCGCGCTTGGTTCTGAACTGGCCTTTTCTAGTCTCGTCGTACGTGGCGTACGTCACCGCGTTCTTGGCGATCGGAAATTCTGACAACTTTGTGCGACCGTGTGTACGCAAAACAAGTTTGAGCCAACATCCGTCGGAAAAAATCCATTGACTTTGTTGTCGAAATGTCCGATCGTGTGTACGGGGCATTAGTGTGGTCAAATCGATGTTTGTTTTCAACCACAGTGATGGGAAAATTTAGAAATAATAGAAAACTTCTTGGTCAAAGGAATTTTCAGACAGTGTATGTGGTTTTCGTTCAGAAATTACATTCATTTTAAAACAGAATTTTAAAAACAAGTGAAAATTTCAAACATTCTTTCATGAACTGTGGTGCATTTCTGCAAAAAGCACCAAAAAACACATGGGTGGGAACCAGGCCTAAGACATTTAGTAACATAATGGAGTTAAAAAAAAAAAAAATTAGCCCTTCATAGTACAAAAAGGGCTCAGTTTAGTTTTTTAACCCCATTATGTTACTGGCCGTTTAATCGATTATGAAAATAGTAATCGATTAATTTCATAATCTGTTAGTTGTCGATTAATCGATTAGTTGTTTTGGCCCTAGTTATTCACTTTACGGTCAACACAAAGGACAAGGGGGCACTCTTTACACCTAGAAGAAAAGAGATTTCGGCTCCAAATACAGAGAGGTTTCTTCACAGTAAGAGCTGTGAAAATGTGGAATAGACTCCCTTCAGAAGTGGTTCTGGCCAACTCAGTAGATTGCTTTAAGAAAGGCATGGATTATTTCCTAAATGGACAAAGTATAACTGGGTACTAACATTTATAGGTAAAGTTGATCCAGGGAAAACCTGATTGCCTCTCGGGGATTAGGAAGGAATGTTTTCCCCCTGCTTTAGCAAATTGGATCATACTTTGCTGGGTTTTGTTTTGCCTTCTTCTGGATCAACTGTGGGTATAGGATTGGGTACATGGGATTGTAGGATATTATTTATTTATTTTCTATGGTTGAACTAGTTGAAGTTCTTTTTTCAACCTGACTAACTATGTAACTATGTAAGTTCAGGGCCAGAGATAGCAGTAATGCCTGAGAGAAAGTGGAGTTTCTTACCTCCCTTGCCACAGCCCAATGATTTAGACCAGGGATATGCAATTAGCAGACCTCCAGCTGTTGCAAAACTACAAAACGCCTTTCCCGGAGCTCTGTTGGTGAATTCTCCTATATTTACCTGTACCTGAGTGCTAAGACATCCTGAGCAGCAACAACTGTCTAAATCAAGGATATGCAATTAGTGGACCTCCAGCTGTTGCAGAACTACAAGTCCCATGAGGCATAGCAAGACTCTGACAGCCACAAGCATGACACTCAGAGGCAGAGGCATGATGGGACCAAGACAAACTTATTTGGTTCAGATGGTGTCAAGCAAGTGTGGCGGCAACCAGGTGAGGAGTACAAAGACAAGTGTGTCTTGCCTACAGTCAAGCATGGTGGTGGGAGTGTTATGGTCTGGGGCTGCATGAGACCTGCTGGCACTGGGGAGCTTCAGTTCATTAAGGGAACCATGAATGCCAACATGTACTGTGACATACTGAAGCAGATCATGATCCCCTCCCTTCGGAGACTAGGCCGCAGGGCAGTATTCCAACATGATAACGACCCCAAACACACCTCCAAGATGACCACTGCCTTGCTAAAGAAGCTGAGGGTAAAGGTGATGGACTGGCCAAGCATGTCTCCAGACCTAAACCCTATTGAGCATTGGTGGGGCATCCTCAAATGGAAGGTGGAGGAGCGCAAGGTCTCTAACATCCACCAGCTCCGTGATGTCGTCGTGGAGGAGTGGAAGAGGACTCCAGTGGCAACCTGTGAAGCTCTGGTAAACTCCATGCCCAAGAGGGTTAAGGCAGTGCTGGAAAATAATGGTGGCCACACAAAATATTGAAACTTTGGGCCCAATTTGGGCATTTTTACTTAGGGGTGTACTCACTTTTGTTGCCAGTGGTTTAGACATTAATGGCTGTGTGTTGAGTTATTTTGAGGGGACAGCAAATTTACACTGTTATACAAGCTGTACACTCACTATTTTACATTGCAGCAAAGTGTCATTTCTTCAGTGTTGTCACATAAGATATAATAACATATTTACAAAAATTTGAGGGGTGTACTCACTTTTTTGAGATACTGTATATAATTGTACTTTTTAATTTTTTAAGGTTTTTCAGTTTGCTGTTAAAGATTCACTCATTCTGAAAGTGCCTGCCAAAGAGCTAATGAGCACCGCTCAGAAGAAGAAACGGAAACACAGGTATTGCTTGTCATTTTTACAAAGTAGTAATGTAGAGGTGGCTTTATATTTATGTCCACACGTACAATGTAGTCTATGTTTACATAATATACTGCGTAAAACAAAACAGCATTCCCCATTGCTATAAACTATAAGAGACATACAGCTAAAAATTTGCTAAAAGTTCATAATTTGTGGATGATTTTTTAAATCTGTATCTTTCACAGATGTGCTTAAAATGTGTGTGGTTATCAGATCACTTAAAGGAGAAATCCAGCCAAAGCTCGTTTGGCTGTACTTCTTCTATGGATCGCAGGAGTGAAATTCATTTTGCACTCCTTTGACCCATTTTCAGCAGAGAGCGGGCTGAAGTCCACTCTCTGCTGACGTCACAGAATTCAGTCCAGGCACTGCGTAATTGCTACAATAAAGTCTGGATCCGCCATGTGCCTGGACTGACACCCGGCTCAGCCTCTCAACAAGCCACTCAGAGCCTGAGCTGGCCACCCCCTTTACAGCCCAGTGCTCCAGTGAGCGAGGAGGAGGAAGAGCAGAGAGCTGTGACTGACAATCTACAGCTCTCTGCTCGGCGAGGTGTGAAAACCGAGCGATCAGCGGTGTTCGATCGCTCGGTTTTCAGTGCAGAGGCGCCACGGGACCAATGCTGTATCTACCTAGGTAAGTATGAATCTGAAAAAAAAAAAAAACTTTACTCTTTTAAGCTTGTTTAGGAAATAGTACTTTTTTAGTAACAGTTCAGCTAATTAAAACACTCAATAGGACAGCTATAAATTTAGCAGTTATTGTTTGTTTTTTTTAAATAAGGGCTATTAAAAATGGTAAATGCAGTGACACCTCTTACTGATATGGCTTTGTTGATAAACAAATTCTTGTGAGCACCATGTCAGCACTGCTTTGCAGGCAGAGGATGTTATAAACAACAGTCCGCTGGTATAGAAATGGCAACTTCTCCTGTGAACACCAGTACTGACTATTGTTTATAAATACCTCTGCCTGCAGATCAGTCTGCTTAGCAGTACTTTTGTGTCCATTTAATATTCTGCAACTTTTTTTTTATTTATCGTGCCTTGAAAAAGTATTCACACTCCTTGAAATTTTCCAAATTGTGAAGTGGAAGGAAAATGATAAATTATTTTTAAACCACAAATAAATCTCTGAAAAGTGTGGCATGCATTTGTTTTCAACCCCCTTTACTCTGATACCCCTAACTAAAATCTAGTGGAGCCAATTGCCTTCAGAAGTCATTAATTAGTAATCAGAGTCCCCCTGTATGTAATTTAATCTCAGTATGAATACAGCTGTTCTGTGAAGCCCTCAGAGGTTTGTTAGAGAACCTTAGTGAACAAACAGCATCAGGAAGGCCAAGGAACACACCCGACAGATCAGGGATAAAGTTGTGGAGAAGTTTAAAGCAGGGTTAGGTTATAAAAATTATCCCAAGCTTTGGACCTCTCACTAAGCACTGTTCAATTCATCACCTGAAAATGGAAAGAGTATGGCACAATTGCAAACCTACCAAGATATGGCCGCCCACCTAAACTGACAGACTGGGCAAGGAGAGCATTAATCAGAGAAGCAGCCAAGAGACCCATGGTAACTCTGGAGGAGCTGCAGAGATCCACAGCTCAGGTGGGAGTATATATCCACAGGACAACTATTAGTCGTGCGCTCCACAAATCTGGCCTTTATGGAAAAGTGTCAAGAAGAAAGCCATCATTGAAAGAAAGTTTATAAGTAGTCCCGTTTGCAAGAAGCCATGTTGGGACACAACAAACATGTGGAAGAAGGTGCTCTGGTTAGATGAGATAAAAATTTTAATTTTGGCCTAAAAGCAAAGTGCTATGTGTGGCTGAAAACTAACACTGCACATCACCCTGAACACACCATCCCCACCATGAACTATGGTGGTGGCAGCATCATGTTGTGGGGATGCTTTTCTTTAGCAGGGACATGGAAGCTGGTCAGAGTTGATGGGAAGATGGATGGAGCCAAATACAGGGCAATATTAGAAGAAAACCTTTTATAATCTTCAAAAAGACTTGAGACTGGGATGGAGGTTCACCTTACAGCAGAACAATGACAATAAAAACATACAGCCAGAGCTACAATGGAATGGTTTAGATCAAAGCATATTCATGTGTTAGAATGGCCCAGTCAAAGTCCAGACCTAAATCCAATTGAATCTGTTGCAAGACTTGAAAATTTCTGTTCACAGACGCTCTCCATCCAATCTGACAGAGCTTGTGCTATTTTGCAAAGAAGAATGGGCAAAATATCACTCTCTAGATGTGCAAAGCTGGTAGAGACATCCCCAAAAAGGCTTGCAGCTGTAATTGCAGAGAAAGGTGGTTCTACAATGTATTGACTCGGGGGGCTCAATACAAATGCACCCCACAGTTTTCACATTTATTTATAAAAAAAATTAAAAAACATTTATCATTTTCTTTCCACTTCACAATTATTTGCCACTTTGTGTTAATCTATCACATAAAATCCCAATAAAATACATTTACATTTTTGATTGTAACGTGACAAAATGTGGAAAATCAGTGGACACAGAGCGTGGCTTGGGTTGGAGCCCGCACAAGTGCTTCTATAGCAAACAGTTTGCTATGGGGGCACCCAGAGGGGCAGAGGAGCCACGAGCGCCAACAGGGGACCCCAGAAGAGGATCGGGGCTGCTCTGCAAAACCATTGCATAGAGCAGGTAAGTATAACATGTTTGTTATTTTAAACATGAAAATTCCTTTTCTTGTTCATACATCACGGGACACAGAGCCTTTGATAATTACTAAGTGGATTACATAGTCACCATCAGGTGATTGGACACTGGCAACCCTAATTACAAGGCGAGTTCCTCCCCTATATAACCACTCCCATATGGAGAGTACCTCAGTTTTTTTGCCAGTGTCTAAGGTGGTTGGTCACGTTGAAGATGTGCTAAGAAGAGAGCTCTGTTTGATGGTCTCTGCGGGGGCCTAGGAGCTATACAACCGGATCCATATTTCAGGCCAATTAATACGCCTAAGATGGATGGTACCTGGGCCTCGTGAAAGAAGAAACAAGGTTTTGCCTGTAATGTCTCTCTTTGAGGACTGGGCTCTGGGATCCAGCACTTTGGGGCACGAATTAAAAGTTGCACGAAAAGTTTTCTGGCAGAGTCTTCTACAGGTCCAGGGAAGAGGATCCTGTAAGTAGCAACCCAGAACCCTGAAGGTTGGCACAACATTACCCGCCATGATGGGTGAAGGTTGGATCTGTCTGTTCTCAGCATTTTTCTGCGGCTGGGATAAGGTAAGTGAAGACAATCCTAGGATTATCTTCTACGTGTAGTTTTCATGTCTTACCAGTTTTCCGCCACTAGAGGGAGTAAGAGACATACCTGGTGTTTACTTACATGCCTTCCAGGATACACGCTCAGTGAAACTGGTCTGTGAAACCGCTTACCTCCTCCGCTGCAGGCTCTGCCACATAAACTGAAAGGGGGGATGCCACGTAGCCTTGGGGTCCCATGTAGTCCTCCAGAGGTCTCCTTTCTCCCCCCTCGCCCGCCACCATGATGGTCCTACGCGCGCGCTTTTACCGTGGATTCGGCGGAGAAGGAGGGCAGGTGTGGTTGCGGGCAGTGTCTACGGCGCATCAGTGCGCAGGCGCAAGATGGCAATGTTTAAAGCCCAGGACGCTGGAGCCCCTGTAAGTGGTGGGACACAGAGCTGTGGGCAGTAAGCATCTCAGTGGATTCGGATCCAGGGATACCTAAGACACCTACTCAGCATCAGATTGTGCAGACTAAGCTAATGATTATATTGTAAGACTAAGGCACAACACTGATCGCATCTATACTAGTACCTCTATGAGTAAGCACTTGGCATAAGTGTGAAACGCGTCAGTTGTTTTTCTGTACCACTCTGCTTTGGTGTCGTGTATACTTTGTGATTCTGGTTCACAAATAAAGGCATAAGAAACTTTCATCTGTATGCGGCTGTCCAGAATTTCTTCATCTACCTTCATCTAGACTAGTACCTCTGCTTTTGCAGCTTAGGACTATGTCTCCCCGTAAGAGGGCTTCAGGGGCAGGTAAAAGAGGCACTAAGAAGTCACCGCCTAGATCTAGGGGTTCTTTACATGCCTACAGGATACCATCCCCCCCGAAAGACTGGAGGCAGCCTCACAGGATGAGTCATTGCCCCTGTCAGGCTTTGCAGCCTCCCCCTGTGTATGTCACTGAAGACACTATGAAAGCTGCATTGGATGGTTTAGAAGGAAGGATTGCTACTTTAATCACAACTTCCTTAAAGAGTAGCAGAAAACTTGATAGATCCCCTGCCTCTGCTCTAGATTCCTTATCGGATGAGCAATATGATAATGATGACGTATGCTTATCCGGGGATGGGGATCAGGAACAGTCGGATGATTCAGGGGATGAGGAGAAGCTCTCTTCTTCCTCTCAGGCCCTCAAGGTGCAGGTGCAATATTGTTTTCTGAGTTGGTGCGTGCCACATACAAATTGCCCTCTGCTGAGGCTGCCATATCCTCTGCTTCTTCCTTGGGATCCCGGAAATCCCCACAGGCTGCGTATACCTTCTCAATTCATCCCTTGCTGGAGAAATTGGTGTATGAGGCCTGGGTTCACCCAGATAAGCTATTTCTCCTCCTAAGAAATTTTCCTTTCTTTATCCGGTAGAGGAAAAATTCACCAAGAAATGGGGGTTGCCAGCAATTGATGCGACTGTTTCCTGTGTGAATAAAAGCCTGACCTGCCCTGTGGACAATGCTCAGGGGTTCAAAGATCCAACTGACAAGAAGCTGGAATGTTTATTTAAAGCCACCTTTTCTATGGCTGGCGCTGTGGTCCAACCTGCAGTTGCAGCAGTTGGCAATGTGCCAATTCCTAAAGGAACAAATGAAGCAGGTGGTTAACCTCCTCCCCACTGAACAGGTCAAGGTTTATGCAGACCTTCCTAAGGCCTTATGTTTTGTGGTTGATGCCATTATAGATTCTGTTCAGCAAGCATCCCACCTTACTCTCCTGCTGGTACACATGCGCAGGTCCCTTTGGCTTAAGCATTGGGCAGCTGAGGCTTCATGCAAAAGATTTTTGACTGGGTTCCCGTTTCGTGGGGAACGCTTGTTTAGGGGTATATCTAGAGGATTACCGGGGGCAAGACCACTTTGTTGCCAGTTAAGAAGAAGAGTAAACGTCTGTCATTTAGGCGTTCTCTTTCCCCAGCCCCTGGAGCCTCGACCTCCAGGCAGTGGCGACGGCCTCCCCACTCCAATACTAGGGGAAAGGTCCAAGGGCAGAAAAAGTCTTGGGGTCCAAGATCTGTTAATCAGAACCCCAAAGTTTCCTTATGAAGAGGCGCCCTCGCTCGGCCTCATGGGGGGATAGCTACTGCGGTTTGCAGACACCTGGGGGGAAGAGGTTCAGGACAAATGGGTAACCTACACGGTGTCTCTGGGCTACAAGCTGGAGTTTCGGGAGCTTCCACCATCCTGCTTTCTAAGGTCTCCAAAGATCCAGAAAAAAGGAGGCCCTTGCTTTTGGCCTTAGAAGGCCTGTTATCCCAAGGGGTGATTATATTAGTAGCCCCAGAAGAGCAAGGCTCGGGGTTCTACTCAAACCTCTTTACGGTTCCAAAACCAAACGGGGATGTCAGACCTATTCTAGATCTAAAAGACCTGAATCAGTTCCTAAACATTCGTTCTTTCCGCATGGAGTCAATCCACTCAGTGGTTTCCACCCTTCAGGGAGGAGAATTTCTGGCATCGATAGATATCAAAGATACATATTTACATGTGCCAATTTTCCCCGCTCACAAAAGGTTTCTAAGGTTTGCGGTGGAGCAGCGCCACTTCCAGTTTGTGGTTTGTGGCTACCGCACCTTGGGTGTTTTACGAAGCTTCTAGCCCCACCCCTGGCAAAGCTAAGGGCTTGAGGCATAGCAGTCACAGCTTATCTGGACGATTTGCTACTCGTAGAACAGTCTGTAGCACGCTTAGACCGCAATGTGCTCAGCACAGTGAAGTATTTAGAGTACCTAGGCTGGGTCCTCAATCTAGAAAAATCCTCCTTACAGCCCCTAAAAAGCCTGGACTATTTGGGCATGGTCATAGACACAGTCCAAAGCAGAGTATTCCTACCCAAGTCAAAAGCCAAAGCCATAAAGGATTTGGTCCGAGTAGTCAAAACAAGGAAAAATTCTTCCATTCGACTATGTATGAGGTTATTAGGGAAAATGGTAGCCTCATTCGAATCTGTTCCTTACGCCCAGTTTCACTCAAGACCTTTACAGAGCAGCATCCTATCTGCCTGGAACAAGAGAGTTCAGGCCTTGGATCTTCCAATGTGCCTGTCACCATGGGTACACCAGAGCCTCAATTGGTGGTTACTAACCAAGAATCTACTGAAAGGAAAATCCTTTGTTCCAGTTATTTGGAAGGTCGTAACCACAGATGCCAGCCTTGTAGGATGGAGAGAAGTCCTGGAAGAAGCCTCTTCCCGGGGAAGATGGTCCAGAGCCAAAGGGCTCTTGCCCATCAACATTCTGGAGATTCGGGCAATTCGTCTGGCCCTCAGGGCCTGGACTTACAGGTTACAAGGCTGTCCTGTCCGGATACAGTCAGACAACGCTACAGCAGTAGTGTATATCAATCACCAAGGGGGCACCAGGAGTCTGGATGCCCAGAAGGAGGTGAATCACGTTTTTGCTTTGGCAGAAAGGCAGGTTCCCTGCCTTTCTGCGGTCTTCATTCCAGGGGTAGAAAATTGACAGGCAGATTTCCTGAGTCGCCAGCAGCTGTGTCCAGGAGAATGGTCTCTACACCCCAACATATTTCAGGCCATATGTCGGAAATGGGGTACCCCGGATGTAGACCTGTTGGCTTCCAGGTTCAACAAGAAACTAGACAACTTTGTGTCAAGGACAAGGGATCCGCTGGCACAAGGGTCAGATGCCTTAGCGATTCCGTGGGATTCTGTGGGATTCCATGGGATCAGTACTTTCTGATCTATGTGTTCCCTCCAGTTCCGCTTCTCCCCGTAATTCTGGTGGCCTCGGCTTGGCCCAGGCGACCTTGGTATGCAGAGATCGTAAAGATGGCAGAGGGAAGACCTTGGGTTCTTTCGCTATGCCCAGATCCACTCTCACAGGGCCCAATATTCCGTCCTGCCTTACGAAGTCTGAATTTGACGGTTTGGCTGTTGAGACCCACATCCTGAAGAGCCGTGGGCTCTCGGGTCCAGTCCTATCCACTCTGGTTAATGCTAGGAAGCCGGACTCCAGGCTCATCTATTACAGAATCTGGAAGGCATATGTTTCCTGGTGTGAATCCCAGGGGTGGCATCCTAGAAGGTGTGCCATTAGCAGGATTCTTGCCTTTCTTCAATTAGGCGTAGAAATGAGGCTGGCCTTGAGCACTATTAAGGGCCAGATATCGGCCTTGTCTGTATTTTTTCAAAGACCGCTTGCCTCTCATTCCATTAACCGGCATTTTTTTCAAGGGGCACTGCGCTTGAATACGCTGGTTAAGCCTCCCGTGTGCCCATGGGATTTAAATTTGGTTTTGTCTCCTTTGGTTCTTTTGACAAACAAATTGTTTTTTCTTGTAGCCATATCCTCAGCTAGGAGGGCATCGGAATTAGCAGCTCTTTCATGTAAGGAGCCATATTTGATTTTTCACGAAGACAGGGTGGTGTTGCGTCCTCACCCGACCTTTTTGCCTAAAGTGGTTTCAGGCTTCCATTTGAATCAAGATGTGGTCCTACCGTTCTTTTTTCCAGATCCGCAGTTCGCAGAGGAAAAGTTGTTACACTCTTTAGATGTTTTAAGAGCAGTCAAAATCTATCTGCAGGCAACGGCTCAGATACAAAAGACTGATTGTCTATTTATACTGCCAGAAGGCCCCAAAAAGGGCCAGGCAACGTCAAAGTCCACTATCTCTAGATGGATTTGACAGGTTATTATTTAGGCTTATGGTTTGAAGCAGAAAATTCCTCCTTTCCAGGTTAAAGTGCACTCGACTCGAGCAGTTAGTGCATTGCATCACCAGGTTAGTTAGTGCAGTGCATCACCTGGCCTCCATGGCTCAGATCTGCAAGGCTGCAAGGTCTTCGGTCCATACATTCACTAGATTCTATCAGGTGGATGTAAGAGGGCATGAGGATGCCACCTTTGGGCGCAGTGTGCTGCAGGCAGCAGTATAGGTCCTCGCGTCCGAAGCCGGTCTGTGTTTCTGATCTGTGTCTCCCTCCCTTAAAATTTGGTCATTGCTCTGGGACATCCCACTTAGTAATTATCAAAGGCTCTGTGTCCCGTGATGTGTGAACACGAAAATAGGTTGTTTAAAAACGCTTACCTGTAAAATCCTTTTCTTGGGAGTACATCACGGGACACAGAGCTCCCGTCCCTCTTTGGGATTATACGTTGGGATGCTTATTGCTTTGCTACAAAACTGAGGTACTCTCCATATGGGAGGGGTTATATAGGGGAGGAACTTGCCTTGTAATTAGGGTTGCCCACTTAGTAATTATCAAAGGCTCTGTGTCCCGTGATTTACTCCCAAGAAAAGGATTTTACAGGTAAGCTGTTTTAAAGATCCTATTATTTCTGTAAGCTGTGAAAATGTGGAATAGACTTACACAGGATATAATTCTAGCAAACTCTGTGGATTGCTTCAGAAAAAGCTAGATATTTTCCTAAATGCACAAGTATGAATGGTTATTAATGGCTATAAGAATAGTAATAATGTAGAATTGTAATCTTGGGAGAATCCAAACGCATTTAGGAGACATTTTTTCTTGTCTGAGCCTAATGGACCATGCTTGGTAAAGCATTTTTTCGGTCCCCGGACTTAGCTACATGTAAAGTTTTTTGAAAATGCAATAAAGGTGTTTCTTCTAACTTTTTTTTAAGGTTCAAATTGATGTGTGCCTTTTTTTTTAACTTAACTAAATAACAAGGGCGAGTTCAGAGGGTGGTTATAAATGGGGAGTACTCAGAATGGTCAGGGGTGGGTAGTGGGGTTCCCCAGGGTTCTGTGCTGGGACCAATCCTATTTAATTTGTTTATAAACGACCTGGAGGATGGGATAAACAGTTCAATCTCTGTATTTGCAGACGATACTAAGCTAAGCAGGGCAATAACTTCTACGCAGGATGTGGAAACCTTGCAAAAAGACCTGAACAAATTAATGGGGTGGGCGACTACATGGCAAATGAGGTTCAATGTATAAAAATGTAAAATAATGCATTTAGGTGGCAAAAATATGAATGCAATCTATACACTGGGGGGAGAACCTCTGGGGGAATCTAGGATGGAAAAGGACCTGGGGGTCCTAGTAGATGATAGGCTCAGCAATGGCATGCAATGCCAAGCTGCTGCTAATAAAGCAAACAGAATATTGGCATGCATTAAAAGGGGGATCAACTCCAGAGATAAAACAATAATTCTCCCACTCTACAAGGCTCTGGTCCGGCCGCACCTGGAGTATGCTGTCCAGTTCTGGGCACCAGTCCTCAGGAAGGATGTTCTGGAAATGGAGCGAGTACAAAGAAGGGCAACAAAGCTAATAAAGGGTCTGGAGGATCTTAGTTATGAGGAAAGGTTGCAAGCACTGAACTTATTCTCTCTGGAGAAGAGACGCTTGAGAGGGGATATGATTTCAATTTACAAATACTGTACTGGTGACCCCACAATAGGGATAAAACTTTTTCGCAGAAGAGAGTTTAATAAGACTCGTGGCCACTCATTACAATTAGAAGAAAAGAGGTTTAACCTTAAACTACGTAGAGGGTTCTTTACTGTAAGAGCGACAAGGATGTGGAATTCCCTTCCACAGGCGGTGGTCTCAGCAGGGAGCATTGATAGCTTCAAGAAACTATTAGATAATCACCTGAATGACCGCAACATACAGGGATATACAATGTAATACTGACACATAATCACACACATAGGTTTGACTTGATGGACTTGTG
This sequence comes from Aquarana catesbeiana, assembly GCF_042186555.1. Taxonomy (NCBI): domain Eukaryota; kingdom Metazoa; phylum Chordata; class Amphibia; order Anura; family Ranidae; genus Aquarana; species Aquarana catesbeiana. The sequence goes on from NC_133335.1 coordinate 108,784,536, forward strand.
TCTTTTTACAACCTCACCTACTATGTAACTATGTAACTATGACTTTCATATACGGCACCTATGGTACCATTTTCTACTTAGCATTAGCCTCGTCAATATTTCTATTATCTGTATAGTGCATCTATCGAACATGTTGCTGGTGCCTGGCCAAAAATGGAAACAATTAAACACACTCTTTTAAAGGAGTTGTAAATGCAGGTTTTTTTAATCTTAACCGCATCCTGACCAACCGCTGCAGTTATACTGCGGCAGGTTGGCTCCTCTGCGTGAACCGTCATAGCTATACGTCGGCTCGCGGGGTCAGGATAGCAGGCGCGCGCACGCGCCCGCTGCACAGCAATCATGAACAGGAGAGACAGAACAGGGACAAGTGTGAAAACACACACTTCCCTGTTCTGTTCTGACAGGAGTGACATATCATGTGTTCCTATTAGCTAGGAACCACGATCTGTCACTTCCTCCAGTCAGTCCCCTCCCCCTTCAGTTAGAATCACCTCCCAGGGAACACAGTTAACCCCTCGATCGCCCCCTAGTGTTAACCCCTTCACTGCCAGTGACATTTTTACAGTAATCAATGCAATTTTATAGCATTGATCGCTGTATTAATGCCAACGGTCCTAAAAATGTGTCAAAATTATCCGATGTGTCCGCCATAATGTCACAGTCACGATAAAAATCGCAGATCGCCACCATTACCATTTGGGGGATATTTATTATAGCAAAAAGTAAAAAATAATACTTTTTTTTCTAAATTGTCATTTTGTTTTTTTTTTTGTTTATAACACAAAAAATAAAAACCGCAGAGGCGATCAAATACCACCAAAAGAAAGCTCTATATGTGGGAAAAAAAAGAATGTCAATTTTGTTTGGGTACAATGTCGCACGACCGAGCAATTGTCCGTTAAAGCAACACAGTGCCGAAACGCAAAAAAAGGCTCTGGTCAGGAAGGGGGTAAATTCTTCCGGGGCTGAAATGGTTAAATGTATTCTATGAATTAAGATAAGACAACCTTCTGTGTGTAGCAGCCCCCACAGCACCCCCTAATTACTTACCTGAGCCCCATCTCTCTCTCAAGCGATGTCCACGAGTGTCCTAGCCATCCGGAACTCTCCTCCTGATTGGCTGAGACACAGCAGTGGTGCCATTGGCTCCCGCAGCTGTCAGAGTCAGTTAGCCAATCAGAAGAAAAGGGATTCATTCCGGAGATAAAACGATATTTCTCCTGCTCTACAAGATTCTGGTCCGGCCTCACCTAGAGTATGCTGTCCAGTTCTGGGCACCAGTCCTCAGGAAGGATGTACTGGGAATGAAGTGAGTACAAAGAAGGGCAACAAAGCTAATAAAGGGTCTGAAGGATATTAGTTATGAGGAAATGTTGCGAGCACTGAACTTATTCTCTCTAGAGAAGAGACGCTTGAGAGGGGATATGATTTCAATATACAAATACCATACTGGTGACCCCACAATAATGATAAAACTTTTTCGCAGAAGTGAGTTTAACAAGACTCGTGGCCACTCATTAAAATTAGTAGAAAAGAGATTTAACCTTAAACTACGTAGAGGGTTCTTTACTGTAAGAGCGGCAAGGATGTGGAATGTAGGGTAAGGACACCTCCCAGTTGGGATCTACGTGTTCCTCATCCAACATCTTAACGTTTTCTCTGGCTCTCATGAGGGTGGCATCTCGCAGTTGCTCAACACAAAAATCCTCTCTCCTGACCTCTAAGTCAGGTACCACATTCTGGCTACTGTCATTGAAGAGGTCAGCGGTGTTCTCCAGTTCATTACCCTTAGGCTAGGAGCTAGCTTCCAGGTCCTCTGGCTCCCCAGCCATGACAGGGAAAAGAAGGGGATCTCCAGCTTCCTCGATCCCACCAATAGCACCCCCCCTCCTTTTGGCAAAAAGGGTCCGGTGAGAGTTCCCGTGCATCCATAGCAGGGGGAGCTCCATCTACCAGCCTCCCTTTGCTTTCCCATAACTTCCAAAAATGGGGAAAATATCTCCCCACTAAAGCTTCATGAAGCAGTGAAGATACCACCCCCACTGAATGGGTTACAGTGGCCCAGGGGGTATCAACCTCAACCACCGCTGTCTGGTAGTCCCGAGTGTCCCCATGTATGCAAATTACCTCAATAGTACTGGGGTGTAGATTTGTGGGGTTCACACAATCATTCCTGACTAGGGTCACCACACTACCAGAGTTTAGCAAGGCTGTAAGTGGCTTTCCACCCACTGAAATAACATACATCTGTTTTTCAATGCGGCTCTGACATGATGCAGTACATGCGACCTGTGCAAACAGAGACATGCGTCTTTTCATGTAAGTATAATCACATTGCATAGGTTCATCAGCTATAGGGCAGTTTGCAGCAATATGCCCTAACGCATGGCAAGAAAAACACTATGTGCTCAACCCCCAGTCCTCTTAACGGTCCCAAAGACCTTCCTGGCTTCTTTGGCCAGTCTTACCAGAACGGCCGGGCGATTTTGTACCCCTAGACACACCGAAGTGGGGCATAGACTGGTTCACCAAGTCCTCAGTAGCGATGTACCTCTTTACTAGGTCCATCAACTGGGTTGCAGTTTTGGGATCCCCTCGTTCGACCCACTTCCTCAGAGCAGCAGGGAGCGCACGCGGGTACCGGTCCATTACTACACACTCCACGATCTGAGGGCCTGTCAAGGTCTCCGGCTGCAACCACTTCCTGGTGAGGTGGATCAGATCGGACATTTGAGAACGGGCTGGCTGGTTGCTGGAGTAGGTCCATTGATGCACGCGCTGGGCCCGGACCGCCATAGTGACACCCAAGCGCGCGAGTATTTCTGTCTTCAGCATCTCAAAGTCCTAGGCCTTGTCTGGTTGCAGATCAAAATAGGCCTTTTGAGGTTCTCTTGACAGAAATGGGGCCAACAGACCCACCCACTGTTCTTTTAGCCATCCTTTGCGGACAGCAACTCTCTCAAAAGTCGCAAGGTATGTCTCGACATCATCGGCAGGTGTCATTTTCCGTAGGTGGTAGGAGGTACATCTTTGGTTCTACTGGCACAGGCGGTGAGGACCCCTTCCTTAGTTTCAGAAGAGCCTCTGCGAACTGCCGGTTTATCTCCTGCTGGGTCACCTGTTGTGCTGCAGCAGCCTCTGCGACTTGGCGGTTGGTTTCCCGCTGGGCTGCATTGGCCTGTAGCAGGGCCTTTATCATTTCCTCCATCTTCAGAAATTGCCCGCTGAATCCACCACGTGTGGGGAATTAGCTCGTGGGGATCACCTTTTTCTGAATGACAGTCAGTAAATGGGCACTTTCTTCAAAATCTGGCGGATGCTAGGTTTATTTGCAGGCGGTTTGCAAAATAAAAACAAACAAACAGTAAATTAAATCCTTGCCATCCGGCACTAACTAAACAAATAGTCTCCTCTCTATACAGTGCGGGGCTGGTCCCCGTCACCCCCAAAACATGCTGAAAAGCAAACCTTTTTTGTCCAACACCCAGGGCTCCTCTCACTCAGGTTCCTTCCTGAGTCTCAAAACCAGAGAGCCCTGTTGTGCTCTCTTACTGGTCATTTAAAGTCCAGCTGATTGTGGGCTCAAGTGGACCAGAACATCCGGACCAGAACCTAGCCTGCCACAGAGGCTGGAAAAACCCAGTCCAGATTCTGATTCAATCCCTTACAACAGAACGATTGCAAGGTGAAATATAGCGATTATCCACTATATCACCTCGCATACCGCCACAATATGTATATATATATATATATATATACAGTCAGGTCCATAAATATTGACATCTACACAATTCTAATTTTTTTGGCTCTATACACCACCACAATGGATTTGAAATGAAACAAACAAGATGTGCTTTAACTGCAGACTTTCAGCTTTAATTTGAGGGTATTTGCATCCAAATCAGGTGAACGGTGTAGGAATTACAATAGTTTGTATATGTGCCTTACACTTTTTAAGGGACCAAAAGTAATGGGACAATTGGCTGCTCAACTGTTCCATGGCCAGGTGTGTGTTATTTCCTCGTTATCCCATTTACAAGGAGCAGATAAAAGGTCGAGAGTTCATTTCAAGTGTGCTATTTGCATTTGGAATCTGTTGCTGTCAACTCTCAATATGAGATCCAAAGAGCTGTCACTATCAGTGAAGCAAGCCATCATTAGGCTGAAAAAAAACAAAACAAACCCATCAGAGAGAGATAGCAAAAACATTAGGTGTGGCCAAATCAACTGTTTGGAACATCCTTAAAAAAAAGGAACGCACCAGTGAGCTCAGCAACACCAAAAGACCCGGAAGACCACGGAAAACAACTGTGGTGGATGACCGAATAATTCTTTCCCTGGTGAAGAAAACACCCTTCACAACAGTTGGCCAGATCAAGAACACTCTCCAGGAGGTAGGTGTATGTGTGTCAAAGTCAACAATCAAGAGAAGACTTCACCAGAGTGAATACAGAGGGTTCACCACAAGATGTAAACCATTGGTGAGCCTCAAAAACAGGAAGGCCAGATTAGAGTTTGCCAAACAACATCTAAAAAAGCCTTCACAGTTCTGGAACAACATCCTATGGACAGACCAAGATCAACTTGTACCAGAGTGATGGGAAGAGAAGAGTATGGAGAAGGAAAGGAACTGTTCATGATCCAAAGCATACCACCTCATCAGTGAAGCATGGTGGTGGTAGTGTCATGGCGTGGGCATGTATGGCTGCCAATGGAACTGGTTCTCTTGTATTGATGATGTGACTGCTGACAAAAGCAGCAGGATGAATTCTGAAGTGTTTTGGGCAATATTATCTGCTCATATTCAGCAAAATGCTTCAGAACTCATTGGACGGCGCTTCACAGTACAGATGGACAATGACCCGAAGCATACTGCCAAACCAACCAAAGAGTTTTTTAAGGGAAAGAAGTGGAATGTTATGCAATGGCCAAGTCAATCACCTGACCTGAATCCGACTGAGTATGCATTTCACTTGCCGAAGAAAAAACTGAAGGGAAAATGCCCCAAGAAGCAGCAGGAACTGAAGACAGTTGCAGTAGAGGCCTGGCAGAGCATCACCAGGGATGAAACCCAGCATCTGGTGATGTCTATGCGTTCCAGACTTCAGGCTGTAATTGACTGCAAAGGATTTGCAACCAAGTATTAAAAAGTGAAAGTTTGATGAGTGATTGTTAATCTGTTCCATTACTTTTGGTCCCTTAAAAAGTGGGAGGCACATATCCAAACTGTTGTAATTCCTACACCGTTCACCTGATTTGGATGTAAATACCCTCAAATTAAAGCTGAAAGTCTGCAGTTAAAGCACATCTTGTTTGTTTCATTTCAAATCCATTGTGTTGGTGTATAGAGCCAAAAAGAATTATGTCAATGTCCCAATATTTATGGACCTGACTGTATATACAGTTGTTCTCATAAGTTTACATACGCTGGCAGAATTTATGATTTCTTGGCCATTTTTTCAGAGAATATGAATGATAACACAAGAACTTTTTACTCATGGTTAGTGTTTGGCTGAAGCCATTTATTATCAATCAACTGTGTTTACTCTTTTTAAATCATAATCACAACAGAAACTACTCATATGACCCTGATCAAAAGTTTACATACCCCAGTTCTTAATACCGTGTATTGCCCCCTTTAACATCAATGACAGCTTGAAGCCTTTTGTGATATTTGTAGATGAGGCTATTTATCTTCTCAGATGGTAAAGCTGCCCATTCCTCTTGGCAAAAAGCCTCCAGTTCCTGTAAATTCTTGGGCAGTCTTGCATGAACTGCACGTTTGAGATCTCCCCAGAGTGGCTCAATGATATTGAGGTCGGGAGAATAAGATGGCCACTCCAGAACCTTCACTTAATTCTGCAGTAGCCAATGACAGGTCGACTGGGCCTTGTGTTTTGGATCATTGTCATGTTGGAATGTCCAAGTACATCATCCCATGCGCAGCTTCCTGGCTGATGAATGCAAATGTTCCTCCAGTATTTTTTGATAACATACTGCATTCATGTTGCCATCAATTTTGACCAAATTTCCTGTGCCTTTGTAGCACACATTTATATAGTAGGTGAGGTTGAAAAAAGACACAAGTCCATCAAATCCAACCTATGTGTGTGATTATATGTCAGTATTACATTGTATATCCCTGTATGTTGCGGTCGCTCAGGTGCTTATCTAATAGTTTCTTGAAACTATCAATGCCCCCAGCTGAGACTACCGCCTGTGGAAGGGAATTCCACATCCTTGCCGCTCTTACAGTAAAGAACCTTCTACGTAGTTTTAAGGTTAAACCTCTTTTCTTCTAATTTTAATGAGTGGCCACGAGTCTTGTTAAACTCCTGTCATGGTTATGCAATAGAGTTTTGTTTGTCAGCTTACCTGTCTCCATGTGTTTATCTCTAAAGACCAGCAGACTCTCACCTGACTGCTTTTATTAACTCTCCTCTAGCATGGCTCCACCCCAGCTCCTATCAGAGAACTCTATACTAACCTCTGCACTGCAGGCCTGCCCTGCTGATCAACCTTTGTGTGTTTTGGCTTCCTGTTCCTGCTTGCCGTGTGCTCTACATTTGTTTCTGTTACTGACCTTGGCGTGTTCTCTACCATTCCTGTCTGCTCGTGACCCTGACCTTTGGCGTGTCCCCGACCATCTCTGTTTGCCTGTGACCCTGAACCTTGGCGTGAACTCTGTTGTCCTTGTCTGCTTGTGGCCCTGACCTTGGCTTATTCCTTTACTATCCCTATCCTCCTGTTGCCTACTGTGGGTGTGAGCTGGGGGACCCTGGGGGTCGCGACCTGGAGCCAGTTGCAGCCCAGTCCATCCTCACCACTAGAGGCTCTGGTGAACACCTGCTGGCTCTTAGACTCCGCGCCCCAGGGAATCTTACGCTCTAACCCCGGTGGGATCCGTCTTGGTGTTCCAGCGGCCCTGCCTTCCTTACCACCCGGACTGCCATCCGCAGCAGGGAGGCGTAGGGTCCACTGCCTTGCGGTGCACTCCTGATCCCAACGGTGTGCATTTGTCACCTAGCCCCAAGGTGACCTGACAACTCCCTTCTGCAAACAAGTTTTATACCTATTGTGGGTTCACCAGTATGGTATTTCTATATTGAAATCATATCCCCTCTCAAGCGTCTCTTCTCCAGAGAGAATAAGTTCAGTGCTCGCAACCTTTCCTCATAACTAATATCCTCCAGACCCTTTATTAGCTGTGTTGCCCTTCTTTGTACTCGCTCCATTTCCAGTACATTCTTCCTGAGGACTGGTGCCCAGAACTGGACAGCATACTCTAGGTGCGGCCGGACCAGAGTCTTGTAGAGCGGAGAATTATCGTTTTATCTCTGGAGTTAATCCCTTTTTAATGCATGCCAATGTTCTGTTTGTTTTGTTAGCAGCAGCTTGGCATTGCATGCCATTGCTGAGCCTATCATCTACTAGGACCCCCAGGTCCTTTTCCATCCAAATTAAATAGGATTGGTCCCAGCACAGAACCCTGGGGGACCCCACTACCCACCCCTGACCATTCCGAGTACTCCCCATTTATCACCACCCTCTATACTCGCCCTTATAGCCAGTTTTCAATGCATGAACTCACCCTATGGTCCATGCCAACAGACCTTATTTTGTACAGTAAACGTTTATCAGCGATCCACCTCTGTGTTTCACAGTAGGAATGGTGTACCTTTCATCGTAGGCCTTGTTGACTCCTCTCCAAATGCAGCGTTTATGGTTGTGGCCAAAAAGCTCAATTTTGGTATCATCACTACAAATGACTTTGTGCCATAAGGTTTGAGGTTTGTCTCTGTGCTGTTTGGCATATTGTAAGTGGGATACTTTGTGGCATTTGCATAGTAATGGCTTCCTTCTGGCGACTCGACCATGCAGCCCATCTTTCTTCAAGTGCCTCCTTATTGTGCATCTTGAAACAGCCACGCCACATGTTTTCAGAGAGTCCTGTAGTTCACCTGAAGTTATTTGTGGGTTTTCTTTGCATCCTGAACAATTTTCCTGGCAGTTGTGGCTGAAATTTTAGTTGGTTTACCTGACCGTGGTTTGGTTTCAACAAAACCCCTCATTTTCCACTTCTTGATTAGAGTTTGAACACTGCTGATTGGCATTCTCAATTCCTTTGATATCTTTTTTTATCCCTTTCCTGCTTTAGACAATTCAACTACCTTTTCCCGCAGATCCTTTGACAATTCTTTTGCTTTCCCCATGACTCAGAATCCAGAAACGTCAGTGCAGCACTGGATGAAAGATGCAAGGGTCTGTCAGGAGTCCAGAAACTCATTGACCTTTTATACACACACGTGCACGCAACTTCTTTGGTCGACCATGGCGAGTCCTGTTCTGAGTGGAACCTGTCCTGCTGTATGGTCTTGGCCACTGTGCTGCAGATGAGTTTCAGGGTCTTGGTAATCTTCTCATAGCCTAGGCCATCTTTATGTAGCTGACCATAGATATATACCCATCAGGTAGGTTGTACTGGACTGTCTTGGTACTGATTCACAAACAAAATATTTTTGGTATAAAAAATATCATTTTAATACATATAAAAAGGCTTGTACAGAAAACAAATATCGATAAAATTCAACCACAGACAACTAACGGGGTCACCCAGCAGGAAACTGTTGATGTGGGATATAGACAATCTGGTCCTCTACCAGTTTTGCGGATTGAAACCGCTTCTTTAGGAGGAACTATCTATAAGTCAGAAGATATATACAATAAAATATACAGTAATTACATCAGAAGAAAATGTATAATTATACAGGAAACATTATAATGAAAAAATCTGCTCATCCAGAAGATACATCGATACATACCCAGGTCGCTAAAAATTCCCCCCGCGGCGAACGTGGGGGATTGTACAAGGCCACTTCTAATTAAAAATAGATATAATAATAGTAAATGGACAAGCCAAATGATATCCAATTTATAGGGCCCATTGGGGGTGAGGGGACACCAGGTGCTGCACAAGATGGTAGGGACAAGTGAGACATCGGGAGTGAATAGTATCGGAGTGAAAAAGGGGGGGGTTGGTGGGAGAAGGAAGGGGGGTAGGGAGAGGGGTGGAGATGGGAGGGGGTGAGGGGGGAAGGAAGGAAGAAGGGGGGAGGGGGAAAAAGAGCAAAGGGGGGGAGCCCCTCGGCCCCTTTTCCCCCTCCCCCTTCTTCCTTCCTTCCCCTCCCCCCTCCGTATCCCTTCCCCCCTCCCCCACCCCCTCTCCTTTTCTTCCACATCCTCCTCCCATCCCCCACCCCTCTCCATATCCCCCTTCCTTCTCCCCCCTTTTTCACTCCGAAACTATTCACTCCCGATGTCTCACTTGTCCCCACCATCTTGTGCAGCACCTGGTGTCCCCTCACCCCCTATGGGCCCTATAAATTGGATATCAATTTAAATTGGATATCATGTGGCTTGTCCATTTAGTATCATTATATCCATTTTTAATTAGAAGTGGCCTTCCCCCAATCCCCCACGTTCATCGCGGGGGGGAATTTTTTAGCGTCCTGGGTATGTATCGATGTATGATCTTCTGGGTGAGCAGATTTTTTTCATTATAATGTTTGCTGTATAATTATAAATTTTCTTCTGATGTAATTACTGTATATTTTATTGTATATATCTTCTGACTTATAGATAGTTCCTCCTGAAGAAGCGGTTTCAAGCCGTGAAACTGGTAGAGGACCAGATTGTCTATATCCCACATCAACAGTCTCCTTTTGGGTGACCCCGTTAGTAGTTGTCTGTGGTTGAATTTTATCAATATTTGTTTTCTGTACATGTTTTTTTATATATATTAAAATTATATTTTTTATACCAAAAATATTTTGTTTGTGTACCTGATGGGTATATATCTATGGTCAGCTACAGCAACTGTCCTGATAGACCCCTCTGGCCCTCTTTTCCTATATAGATTTGGATGATGGTACTTTTTAAATTATTATTAGTTTCTTTGTTATGTGAGGCAATACATATAAATTCTAGGCCATCTTTATGTAGAGCAACAATTCTTTTTTTCAAATCCTCAGAGAATTCTTTGCCATGAGGTGCCATGTAGAACTTCCAGTGACCAGTATGAGAGAGTGAGAGCGATAACACCAAATTTAACTCACCTGCTCCCCATTTACACCTGAGACCTTGTAATACTAACGGGTCACTTGACACCGTGGAGGGAAAATTGGGCCCAATTTGGAGATTTTCACTAAGGGGTGTACTCCCTTTTGTTGCCAGCGGTTTAGACATTAATGGCTCTGTGTTAGGTTATTTTGAGGGATCAGCAAATTTACACTGTTATACAAGCTGTACACTCACTACTTTACATTGTATCAAAGTGTCATTTCTTCAGTTTTGTCGCATGAAAAGTGATGTAACCGATGCAATAGTATACAATCTATACAATATATCCTAGATAACTATTGCATACATGTATTAATTTGTCTAGTCCCTATAGTTGCTACTCTGTAAGAGTCTGATAAGCACAATGATATAATAATAAACAAAAACCGCGCTAAAATAATATAGACACTAAAGAATGTGTAATCTTTGGTATAGTCCGTGTAGTCCCATATGAATGTCCACAACAAATGAAGGAAGTAGAACTATCATAAGTGAATAACGTGAAAGTTCATCCAAAGTGATAAGTGATGAAACGACAATGGAACTGGAAAACACCAAAATATTGCGCTTACCAGAAGTTAGCCACATAGGGGCAAGTGGCTTAAACCCAGCCTGGGCCTTTAGACAGATGATCCAGATGAACCAGGATAACCGCACTCGTCCCACGTGCCCAGACCATAGAGGTTTTATCCAAAAATATATAACAAAAACATAGCATAATACTGATAATGTAAAGCACTCCAAATGTGAACAAGAAGTGCAACACTCAACAAAAACAAATCATGTGTGATCATATATCATCCAATGTCAGCGCAGCAACTAAGGATGGTAGATGAGTGTCATGCAATCATGCAAAGATGTAGTGTGGGGTGAATAGGTAAAAAACAAAAATAGCAGCACCCAGAATCTGTTTGGCAGATTAGGTAAAAGGCAAGACTGCACCCAATCACCCAGAAATAGACATTGGAAAAAGGGATATAAACATTGAAAAAAAGAAGAAGAACCCTCTAGGTGCAGCACATCACATGCACAAGCTGCTTACCAGATGGCAAATACATATGGGCAAAATTCCACACAGCCAAACGTGTAAAACACAGAATAAAACTGCAGCAGCGAACCTAGGGGATATCCTGCTTACCAGACATCCAGATAGGGTTGGCAGATGTAGTGGAGCACAGACAGGCTCCTAACAGGAACGGCGTAGACACATCCTGGCCAATCAAACCCAAGCTCAGCAGTGCATATAAAGTAAAAACAGCCAATAGTGTAATACTGTATAATCCGGTTTATTAAAATAGAGTAACACTTACACTAAATGAAGATAAAAAGGCGAAAAATGGAGCCGGCCAGCACTCAAACACACTCCCGTCCTCACAGGGCAAACGTGGTGACGTCAGCACGTCCCTCCCATGATATAACAAAAACATCTGCTTAGTAAACAAGTTACATTTATTTCCCAAGAAAGTAGGAATGTACTAAAACGGCAGAATTAGGAAAAAAATCTAACATAAAAGTATTAAAAGGCATTACAATGTTACATAGTTTACAATCAGAACACAATATACTAAACAGCAGATATCTACAACATATAATAACAATCAAACATATAATACAAGAATATCAAAGATGCTTATCACAAGGTTTCATCGCCTGGTTCTGGATGATAAACGGGGTCCAGGCCACATGGTTTAGGCCCGAGCCAGCACCCAGAGCAAGGCCTCAAGATGGCCGAGACATGAGGCTTGCAAAGACCAACATCAGTAGAGAGAGAGAGGGGCAGAGAGGCAGAATCGCCTGAGTGTGTGCTCTTTTCGTTCAAACATACACACCCACTCGTAGCCACCCCCATTTGCCTTCCATCCAATAGATATTGCCAAGAGGTAATCCTTCAAATGTCTGCCCATTCTTCAGGAAGCATGCTGTATTGTCCACTATGGGCAGCGTCTCTATTAGCCCAGGGCTGTCTTAGCTAACTCATACTCTTTGAAGCCTGTAATCACACATATCACAGCAGGTGGGCTGGAGACAAGCCCTTTTGTTATGCAGATTCTGTTTGGGGCCACATTCCTCTGTACTTTTTTAAAACTGTGGGACTGCAAGTGTCAGCATGGCTGATCTTGGTTGTAAGAACAGATGTGTGGAAACTTTAGACATATAACATTGGACCATGTTGACTGCTAACATTAGCCGCTTTGTACCTAAAGGGCGCATATCACCCTTCCTCAGACACGGCCATTGAACAGTCCTTAAATGTTTTAACACGTGTTGTTTCCCAACCTGTGTTTCTGAACCAGTACCTATGGAACAGTCCTTAACTGTATTCCTTTGTTGCGTTTTTCAACAGGAACATCTCCTATGGAACAGTCCTTAACTGTATTACTGTGTTGCATTTTTCGACAGGAACATCTCCTATGGAACAGTCCATAACTGTCTTACTGTGTTGCAGTTTTCAACATGTGCTTCAGAAACAGCTCCTATGGAACAGTACATAATGGTCTTACCATGTTTCGCTTCCCCACACATGCCACTTTGTTACTGGGTGACACACCAACATCACTCTTCCGTGACAGCTTCCATGTCACCATTCTGTGTCTTCTGTATCTCCTTCTTTCCGATATCTTCAGGACGGGGTGCAGTACCGGCAAGGGGTGTCCATTCACTCACCATTCACCAGCACACACTCAGAGCAACATATTAACCAGCTTTCAGACACAGAGTCTCGAGGAGGGCCTTTCTTGCCCATCTTATTAACCTACAATACACATAGGTCACACTATACCATGACATTAAATCAACCCATCACCATACTATATACATATATATGTGTCGCATCCAATTATGCATCCCGCTCCCAACCTCCTATAACCCTTTACTGTAAATATGGGTCAAGATTAGGCAGGCTTGCTCACAATGGCCTTTCCTACCGCACTTTTGGCATGTCAGCGGTATTGCAGGGCTCTGACTTGGCAGCAAAGTCTCTAACTTGTACGCAGAGACCCTACCGTCACTTCGTCCCTCAACTTGCATAGACAAATGGGAGACACTTCTATATAAATATCAAGTCCAACAACACATATAAATCTGCAACAATGACAAAACCCACACAATTCCATCCCTGTGTCTGGATTTCAGAGACCATGCCCAGGGTATACCATGCACCTCTACCTATGGTTAGGTTCAAGGAACCCTTTAGTTCCATGACTAACGTTACATCGGTATTCTTTAGGACAATGAAACAAACTCGTCTATGTCCCAAATAATACCCAGGTGCTTCCTTCCCAGCAATGACCTCTCCATCCAGAACACAGAGTGCAATATCTTTCCAACATTTTTCGCTCACCACCATGTATTGACCTGGCCTACAAAGGACATCATGGTCATGCTTCCGACCAAGGGGAAGTATCAACCTGCCTCCAGCTTCCCTCTTCTCTGATCACATGTGGGTAATTCAGACTCAAATGCAACAAGATAGAATCCCCAGTCAGTAAGCCCATTGATGCCACTAAATATACAGACCGAGTCTGCACTTCTGTACATGGGATCATACAGCATAACACCTTTCACAATCCAAACTAGTACAGCCCATCCAGGCATTCGACCACCACTTTGGATTAGTGTAAGCAACGTGTTTTGGCAAAGTCTTACTGAGCGGTGATGCTAACTCATCAGGCCACTGCCCCTCATACAGAGACTGTACCATCAGCTTAATGCTGGTTGATAATTACGCCTGCCACTGCGTGCACGCCAGAGCCAATGACAGATTTCTGTCCTGTACCTTCACACTCTCTACCAATCTCTCAACATGGTTGAGAAAATCTGGAGCCACTTTAACTTGGGTGTTTATGTGACTTTGTTGACTGCTGTTAAGGATGCCACAAATCTCTCTGAGTAACAAAGCCCCGCTTAAGCCATGGCTGAGAGTTTGTTCCTCCGGATACCGATGTCCACTCCATTAACAACACCCATCCCATCTCCTATTACCCCCAATATAGTGCTGAATACATGAATACATCCCTCCTCTTTCAGGTTACTCCTCAGAAATAAGCATCCTGCATGAACCTCATTCTGTGTCTGCATATCTCTGGGAGCAAGTCCCTGGTACAATGACCGCACTTGATTCAGTGTATACTCAGCACATATAGGGTAATAGGTTTTTATCAACCACTGTGAGATGTTGCAGCGCCATGTGGTGAAGGCATACTGTACCCTGGTAGCCAGCGCTTGTTCCCTTTATCTAATGGAGCATGCTCCTGTGTGTATTTACTGGCATTACCTGTGCAGGGTTTCAATTTCTCAGGTGAGACATCAACCAGGTGTATCTCCCCCATGTCCAGTTCTGGTGTCCTGCATGTCCAATAACCGAGAGCTTCTCTTTAGGACTGCTAGGATTGAGCACCTGGCGCACCCTCTAGTCTGGCCAACCGACCTGCACCATATTACTTCCGTTAAGTCAATACATTTCATACATTAAAAACCTTTTCTTCTTTCAATTCCTCCCTTCAACAAAAAAAAAAACATATATTTTACATTTCCAGTGCTGACGGATTGGATGTATATATTCCTTCCCCAACCTCCAACCCATCGCACATGTATTAATAGCACGTTTGCATTCATCAGGAGAGACTCCGGCAAAAATGTTTCACAAGTCTTGTTGATAGGCACAGTCCTTCAGATTCAGCATTAGCCCTAAATTGTCCATAAGCAAAAACAAATATTAAACTGAATCTTATCGTTTGTCCCTTCTCTCTTGATGTTTATCAGAACAAATTTGCGGTGTGGTATGGCACAGACAAACTGCCAACCAGATGAACATCTGTCATCCATGTTCCAGAGACCTCTCCAATCTCGCTCCACCAGGACTCTGGAAGTGAAACACAAGAGCAGAATTAAATTCTTATCCACAATATCTGCTCGCTTACTATGTTTACTTACAGTTCCTTCCTTGGAACCCAGGAACTTAGTATTCCTGGCTTCTGCAACTCTGACCAAACTATCAAAACAACCATAACCTCTTTAGGCTGAACCCACTCTAAAATGGATACCCATGGTATGATCAAAATTAAAAAAAACAAAAAACGAACATGAACGTTGCTTCTCAAAAATTCAAAATTTTAAGCATTAAAAAGACAATGCATTATCTGTAATTTCAGACCTATGCACTAACCCCCCTTTCAGGTGGACAAAGCGTACACCTTGTAACTTTTTTCTACCTGAATGAACATAAAACAAAGAGAATAAAAAACGAAGTCCAGAGGCTAGAAAAGCTTCCTGCCAACAACTCTTGTCTTAGACAAAATGTATTCAGCTGCTAATTGGGGGCATAGCCAATGGCCCCCCTTTCAGGTGGACTAACCTAACAACATCTGAACAAAACAAAAATAAAATAGATGACTAAACAAATACCAAAAATATAAAAAAAAAATTAATAACAAAAAAAAATAAAAATCTGGCCATTATCACACAAAAACAACATGACAAGACAACCACCATAAAACAATGTTAAACACTCAACTTTTAACTAAAGACATCCATGGACTTTCCTCCTGAGAAGAGTAAGTGCTCATTTCCATCTGAAAGACAATTAGTTAATGGGAAAAACAAAAAACGAAACATCTGTACCTCATCACAACATTTGTAACTTCATTTGTGACTCTTTAATCCATTATTGCCTGATTGTTTATCTTATTTTTTTTTTTTTTCATTGTTTGCAAACAATTACTAATTAATGAGCTCATGGTACCATATGATCGATTATGCATTTACAATAAACCACTGTTGTTCTCACTTTGAAGGACCTGCAAACAAAACACAAACATTAGTATCCAAACCAGTTTTAACTTTTAACTTCCCTGGTCTCTGGAAGAGGAATACAAAGACAGTGATTACACACAATTATCATGACAATTGACTTTTTAAATCCCCCAAGCCTTTTCCCATTAATTGTAATGCTAGGGAATGTAGCGCCCACCAGTTTGGGTGAGGGCTACAATAGAGAGTTTAGTGTTATAATAGGCCAAAATTGACAGAATCTCACTCTGCAGTGTAATCTGGTGGGGTTTGATTCCTGGGGAGGTTTATTAGTGTAGAGGAGGGTGTGACCCCCTGCACTCTGCTTGGACAGTTTCCTTTGTTTTCTGGGGTTTGGCCTAGAAGACAAGATGAATACAAGTGTGAGTGACAGGTAGCTTTTGGAAGACGCCTCTGGACCAATCATTAATTTGTTGGGACAGGGGCGGGACTTCTTTTTAAGGCCTGGTCACATGCTTCCTGGGGTCGTTCTGCATGGGGAGTTGAGAGGTTCTTGTTGGAGGATGTAGGATCTGGGAGGATTTGTGCGGGTGCTCTCCCCTACGGGGGAGGGGAAGCATGCTATGGAGAAAATATCCAGGAGTAAGGATATAGTCACTGATACAGCGCTGGTGTTCTCCCCTGTGTGAGGAGAAGGAAAGCAAGCTATGTGGATGGAGAGGAACTGAAGTACTTTCTTCCAAATTGCTGCCAATACTGACATCCAGGACTGGGCAAGGATTTTCTGTGTGCGACATGGATCATCACTCAGAAACACAAGTGAGTGTAACCCAGAGGGAAACAGCACTTCTGCAGAGACTTTAGAGGGGTTAGTGTGTAGGTTCAGGAGGACAGAGCTGGCCCTAGAGGAACTAATACCCTGGAGAAATCCAAAAGTAACTTCCCGAGTGTTATTCAGAGTATCACAGAGGGAGTTAGAATTAGAAGTACTGCCAAGTCAGGAAGTGGTGGTAAACGGGAGGAAGGAAAGATGCATTGCACTAGGAGATATTATTCAAGATGGAAGTCTACTAATCGGGGCTTCGTACAATCTGGAAGTAATATTGTATTGCTTATCACTCAACCTTACTGGAAGTTATTCAGAGTGACTTTCCAGTACAGTGCTGCATTTCATATGGAAACTGCAATAAAGTTGTACATAGTTCATTTTCAATGACTGTCTGCGTATTCTATTTGGTTGGGGAAAAGGGGTGATGGAACAAGCTCCAGGGTAGAAAGAACTTTCAGCCACTCCTACGGGAGTAGGGAGCTTCAGGAACAATTGCCATATTTTCCTATACTAAGCAATCAGCATTGGTAAACTTTGCCAATTTGCGTCCAACTACATACAAGCCAGAATGGTAGATTAGCCCAGGGGGCAAAGATTGGAATGTTCTTCCAGTCTTGTTACTGGCTGTTTTTAGGGTATGGACTGTCATTTATCTCTTCTTCAGAACTGTGTGATCTGTCCTGGCTGCTATCTTTCATAGCAGGCCTTTGCGCTATGCTGTCCTTGTCCTGGGTGGGGGTTTTCGTTGCAGATACCTGTATTTCTGGGGTTTCCTGCTCCATGCTAGCAATGTTAAGTGCTTTATGAAATCTATGTCCATGTCTATACCATTTAGAATGTCTGACCTCTCTCTGCCTTCCTGTACCTCTGCTTATTATGGATACACCTGCCTTTGACCCATATTCCCTATCACTGGACTCTTGACAGAAGTCTCGCAGGATATTGACAAAATTTTGGTAGGATCTATCATTCCTCAGAGCCATTTTAGTGGGATAGCTTACATAACACTTATTGGCCATTGAGTATATGAAACTTGTATCATCCTCCAATAAGTCAGGACAGTTGAACACTTTTGTGTACAATGCAAGATACTCACTGCAGGACAAAATTGGGTCATCTCCTATCCTAAATTTCATTCGTTGTAAATCACTCATACCGTTATCACGACTGTCCACAATGCGCTGCAACTCTTTCCACCGCACCTCTGCATCTGCTAAGTTATCATTAACCTGTGCAGATAACTGGCCTGCCAAAGGTCCTGGTAGCCATGCATTCAGAAGAGAACATGCATCCTCATTACTCAAATGAAATTTAGGGACTAGAGCCTCAAATTTATTGGACAGACTCACTGGTGATTCCAGGGCATTAAATTCACCCAGATTCTGGCACAAAGTAAGTCTTTCTTGGATTATAATCAAACTGTTATTCTGCTTCGAAGCTATGGGTGCAATAGCAGACTGTGTTTCATCACAGCCCTTCTCCTCATTGACTGTGCAGATATTGGCCAATTGGCATGTTCCTTCATGCTCATTGAGCGATACTATACATTGCTCTTTAGTAAGAAGCTGGGAGTGTGCATTTGCTAATTATCTTTCTAAAGACATAACCAACTCTTCCATCTCTGACACCTTTATTCGCAAGTTTGCTCTTCATATCACAGTCCATGCTGCACCTCTGAAGCTGTTCTTGTAGCTCACTGTTTCTTTCTGACAAATTGCCTGCTGTAGCCCGCAATTCATCCATCTCACTACTGGAGGCTGTTGCAATCGTTAGAAGTTTTTCAGTGATATCCTCTATGTCCTCCCCGAGACGTCTCCTCTCTGCTTCCCACTTCCCCTCCATTTGCTCAGATATAAATTTAATTCTGAGCAACACTGCAATTTCATTTGCCAACCTTTCTTTTTTAGCTTTCTTTTTTTAGCTGTTTACCCAATAATCTGCTATTATGTTGCTGACACTGAGACAATAGTACCTTACACTGGCTTTTAAGAGGTTCATCTGCACATGAATGATAACTGGCAGAAGCGTACTTTTTAACATATGTTTACACAAGTTCCATTTCACAACCATACAATCCACACAATCCACAATTCTATTTGTACTAACTTTCCAACTCTACACTGAGTAATAAACCAAACTCAATTATCGTTAGCTCTTACAACTCACAAAAAAAAAAAAATTACCACTTTTACCTGATATCATTCAAAACAATTAAACTTTTGCATATCCATAGAAAAGACTCACCACACTTACTGTGGCATTATCGGCTGCCTTGTATCTGAGCATTTCTGTCCTGTAGGTTCAATGCGGCTTTTGGGATTAGCACATGCTTTCTGGGGAATATCCATTGATATGCTAATTTGCACCTTAGCCTACACTGAAGTTGTCTAACCTGTTTTTACAACAGTTGCTTACAATGCACACAGATAAACAAAAAAAAAACAGAAACAAAGCCGTTTAAAACTACCTTGTTACTTGTAGTTCTACAGCCTATAAGACACAAGGCACATTCTAAGACACAAGGCAGACTCTCAATCAATGCCTTCCCGTTAGGTTGCAGGCCACATTGAACTCCTATTGGAACATAGAGCTATTTCACTCTCACGTGGGTAAAAATAAAAAACAAAATTTAAAATTTAAAATAATCTTTATTTCTGTAATCCCTGTCAATCTCTAACCAAGGGTGATCAGCCCTTTACTCGCCAAGCCACTTGACCAGCTACCAATTTGCATTAGCAATACAATAAACAGTTAACATATATACATATATCAGCTAAAAATCTCACCAGATTTTCGCGCGTCCGCTAACTAATGAAATATTTCCCAAAATTTTCATGACCATCCAAGCAGGATTTCAGAATTCGCAAGCCAGCACCAATCTTTGTCCACACTAGAGACGATTTTCAGTTCTGGGTGTACTTGAGGATTTATGCTTACAGGGGCTCAAGACAAAAAATGCATTAGGTTTTTTTTTTTTGCGTGGATTCTGTGTAAAAATACATTCTACACGCCTTTGGGGTGCCAAATGATGTAACCGCTGCAATGTTATACAATCTAATATATCCTAGATAACTATTGCATACATGTATTAATTTGTCTAGTCCCTATAGTTGCTACTCTGTAAGAGTCTGATAAGCACAATGATATAACAAACACATCTGCTTAGTAAACAAGTTACATTTCTTTCCCAAGAAAGTAGGAATGTACTAAAACAGCAGAATTAGGAAAAAAAACAAACATAAAAGTATTAAAAGGCATTACAATGTTATATAGCTTACAATCAGAACACAATCTACTAAACAGCAGATATCTACAACATATAATAACTATCTAACATATAATACAAGAATATCAAAGATGCTTATCACAAGGTTTCATCGGCTGGTTCTGGATGATAAATGGGGTCCGGCCACATGGTTTAGGCCCGAGCCAGCACCCAGAGCAAGGCCTCAAGATGGCCGAGACTTGCTTGCAAAGACCAACATCAGCAGAGAGAGAAAGGGGCAGAGAGACAGAATTGCCTGAGTGTGTGCTCTTTTCATTCAAACATACACGCCCACTTGTAGCCACCCCCATTTGCCTTCCATCTAATAGATATTGCCAAGAGGTAATCCTTCAAATGTCTGCCCATTCTTCAGGAAGCATGCTGTATGGTCCACTATGGGCAGCGTCTCTATTAGCCCTGGGCCGTCTTAGCTAACTCTTATTCTCTTTGAAGCCTGTAATCACACATATCGCAGCAGGTGGGCTGGAGACAAGCCCTTTTGTTATGCAGATTCTGTTTGGGGCCACATTCCTCTGTACTTTTTTAAAACTGTGGGACTGCAAGTGCCAGCATGGCTGATCTTGGTTGTAAGAACAGATGTGTGGAAACTTTAGACATATAACATTAGACCATGTTGACTTCCAACAAAAAGATATAATAAAATATTTACAAAAACGTCAGATACTGTGTGTGTGTGTGTGTGTGTGTGTATATGTGTGTGTGTGTGTATATATATATATATATATATATATATATATATATATATATATATATATATATATATATATATATATATATGGTATTCCTAACCCACATGAAAATCCCAAAGTCTCCTATCCTTACAGTTATTACTACTACTTTCCAATTTATTGTAAGGTGTTGCCTTTCTTCTTGAACACAACAATTTTTTGTTTGATAAAACTTATTTTCTGCAGTGTAGAGGGGCATCCATGGGGGCAAAGTTTTCACCCTCCTTGGCAAACCTCTATATGGGCTAGTGGGAGGAAGACTTTCTCTTCTCTCACCATAAACCATATGTGGGCGCTATCAAATGGTATGGGAGGTACATTGACGATCTCATCCTTGTGTGGGACTACATGGTGGGTAACCTGCGATCCTTCAACGGCTATGCGAATGATAACAGCTTAAACCTGGAATTCAGTTTTGAGAGTCATCATGATCATATTAATTTTTTGGATGTTACTTTAACTCGTGATGTCCAGACTAAAGCTGTCTGTTCGCCTACTTTTCGAAAGGGAGGAGGGAACAAGGAGGGTGGGACTTTAATTGAAGCACGTGAAAGCGAGAGAATGGTAATTAAATGGAACAAAGGAATTTTATTCATATTACAATATAAATGTACATAGAATGTTGATACATGGTAACAGTACTAATAAGATAACAAAAGTATCTTGAATCATAACCACTGATCTCAAAGGTAAGAAAGGTAGGCATGGTAGTGAATAATAGACAATAAAATGTTAACAAAATCTCAATTAAGAGCATGGTAATTCCAAGAGAAATTCCAAAGTTCCACAAAAACATGATTAGATAAAATTATATAAGGTAAAACCTACAGGACCTATGGCCTCACTGAACCTGTAAAAGTGATAACTGTATAGAAACTTGAACCAGGTGTGAAATAGATGGAAGCACGGCATCATGTAGCTCTACACGTTTCGTGGCTGATACGCCACTCGTCAGGAGCATGCGCGTGGTAGTCTAAGATAAAATTGATATAAAGATAATCAGTGGTCATTGGGATCATTGGGATGACCACATGACCTTGTTCCCTCCTCGCTTGACTCAATAGGGATGGAAATATGTGACCCTACCGGGCCACAATTTCATTTTAAAGTCCCATAGGGATGGAAATACATAACCTTACCAGGTTTAGGCTTCCTGAAAGTCCCTAAAAATTCCCTTTTCTTTTCTTTGTATCTACTTTTCAAAAGGAGTGTGCAGGGAATTCTCTTGTTTTGGCTACTAGCTGTCACCCCTCCCATACCATCAGATCAGTACCTGTGTGAGAATTCATCAGTGCAAAACACAATTGCCCTGATGATGAGTCCTTTTTACGAGAGTGTGAAATTATTAGCACTAGGCTTAGAGAACGTGGTTACAAACAATAGCTCATTGATAGAGCCATAGGTGTGGCCACTAAGAAAGATTGTCCCTTTTTTTTACGTACTAGGGACAATGGCAACAGGACTAGGAACTTACACAAGAAACACATCTGGACGTAGTCATGGTGGGGTATAGGGGTAGAAGAGTTTTTAAAGATACCCATAACCCTCTAACTTTTGTCACTACTTTTTCATGTGAATTTGACTGTATTAAGGAAATTATTTCAAATTTTTTTCCAGTCCTATATGCAGATCCAAATCTAATCCCTATCCGGTCTGTGGGCTGTAGGTTCTCGTCACTCCCAAACTTTGGGGAATATACTATCACCTAGTCTCTTTTCATCTACTGGCCACAATCGAACATGGTTGCTTGTTCAGGGTTCATATATTTGCGGCTCCAGTACCTGTCGTTTTTGCAAGAAACATAACAGCGAACATAAAACTATTGTGCCTTGTGCAACAGGCAAACACTTTTCTATCTATAGCTACATTAATTGTGGTTCCTCTAATGTTGTCTATGTCATTGAATGCACTTTGTGTAAACTTCAATATGTGGGATGTACTACAGGCCCGCCAAGAACCATTCTTAGTGAGCATTATCGTGGGGCTTCCTATGCCAGTGACAAAGGCTTGTCAAATGTTTCAAAGCACTTTAAACACACTCATGCAGGCAATGTTGACTACTTTAAATTCTGTGGCTTGGAAAAAGTTAGAAATTCACCTAGAGGGGGTGATATCCACCGGAATCTCCTTGCCGAGGAAATCTGGTTGGTTTTCAACCTCCATACGAGAATTCCCATAGGTATGAACCAAAAATATGACGTGGATCTTTTTCCTAAATAGTATTTGCCTTCAAGTTCCTGTTGGGTCTCATTGTATGCAAATGTGTACCTGGACGTATTATAACTTGGTTTTATGTGATTTATATATATTTGTATATTCCGTATTGATTTATATTTTGTGATGCTCTTATCTTTCTAAATGTGCTTATTTTTCTCCTTGTTACTAGTTTTGCTTGATATAGGATGTTTGTTCTTTTCTTTGTTTTATGGTGGTGTATCCTCTCATTAGACAGGCGATCTGGTGGAATATTGTCCAATTAACAGTTTGATTTCAGTGGCTGATTGTTTGATTGCCTGCTTGGTGGGTTTGGTTCCCCCCGCTTCTATATATTCTTGATTCTCATTTTAATATTTAAGCTGCGATCAAGGTGGCTGTGCCGAAACGTTAGCCCCTTGTACCCTTTTATGTGTACCTAATAAACCATTTACTAAGGATTTGGAGTGCCGGCTTCTTCTAATGGAATTTGCTAACACTTCCTTTTGTCACAAGTCCTGGTCCACTAACCCTTTGTTCACACCTATGCATTTTTTAGTGCATTTTGCAGAAACACACTACAGTCCATTTAACATGGTTTCCTATGGTACTAGTTCACATCTGTGCGTTTTGAGGCTTGTGCGTTTTTGGAAAGAGTCAGGGACTTTTTTCCCGTGATTTCCGACTAATAGACTTTAATGGTGCTGCACCAGAAACGCAAGTGGTGCATTTTTGATGCAATTTTTGATGTATTTTGCGGTTCCTATTTTACCACTGTATATAGCTGGTTGCTAAGCAGGGGGCCAAGAAGCCAGCCGCCGCGTCCTTAACAACCGTTGAGTCATCAGCTGCAAGCGGGGTTCCCAGCTCAAAGCTAAATGTAAAAAGATATAAAAAATTTGTATTGTATTACAACAAGCTTTAATAAACTTCCGATCGTGAAAAAAAAAATTTGACGGCAAAAAAATTTGTGAAAAAAACGGTGTGGGGTTCCCCCCCAGGTCCATACCAGACCTTTCAGGTCTAGTATTGATTCGCCAAAATTTTTTTTAAAAATGGCGTGGGGTCCCCCCAAAATCCCAACCAGACCCTTATCCGAGCATGCCACCTGGCAGGTCAGGAAAGGGAGGGGAAGAGCGAGTGCCCCCCTCCTGAACTATATCGGGCACCATGCCCTCAACATGGGGGGCTCTGCGCCCTCCACCCCAAAGCACCTTTCCCCCATGTTGATGAGGACAAGGGCCTCTTCCCGACAACCCTAGCCGGTGGTTGTCGGGGTCTGCGGGCAGGGGCTTATCGGAATCTGGAAGCCGCCCTTTAAGAAGGGGGCCCCCAGATGCCGGCCCCCTATGTGAATGGGTATCGGGTACATTGCACCCCTGCCCAGTCACCAAAAAAGCAGTGAAATGCAATAAAAACACAAGAGCTGGTTTATGACAGTTCCTTTATTAATAACTCTGTCTTCTCTAGCTGTCTCTTCCCACCATCTTCTCCTTCCCCTTGTCTCTTCCCGCTGTCTTCTTCTTTCTGCTGTCTCTTCCCGCCATCTTCTCCACAAGCTGTCTCTTCCTGCTGCTGTCTTCTGCCTCGCCGCCGGTTACCTAAAGTTTTTTTTAAAAGGGGCGTGGCCATCTGATATCACCCGGAGAGCCCGTCACAAGGGTCGGGATCTGAGATGTCTTCAGATGGCCACGCCACATTGCTATATAAGAGTCAGCAGAGAGCTGGCGACAACAAAACAGATGAAGACATCAACAGAACAAGAGCGGCTTTTTACATTTTAGTGAGTAACCCGCGGCGAGGAAGAAGACAGTTAGCGGGAAGAGACAGCTTGAGGAGGAGACGACGGGAAGAGACGGCTAGAGAATACAGAGCTATTATTTAAGGATATGTCAAAAACCGGCTCTTGTGTTTTTATTACATTTTACTGCTTTTTTGGTGAATGGGTAGGGGTACGATGTACCCAATACGCATTCACATTGGGGGGGGCAGGATCTGGGCACCTTCTTATTAAAGGGGAGCTTCCAGATTCTGATAAGCCCGCAGACCCCGACAACAACCGGCTAGGGTTGTCGGGAAGAGGCCCTTGGTCCTCATCAACATAGGACCAAGCCCCCATCCCCCCATGTTGAGGGCATGCGGCCTGGTATGGTTCAGGAGGGGGGGCGGTCGCACATCCCCTCTCTTTCATGACCTGCCGGGTGGCATGCTCGGATAAGGGTCTGGTATGGATTTTGGGGGGACCCCACGCCATTTTATTTTTTTTTTTGGCATAGGAGTCCCCTCCGACTCCATACTAGACCTGAAGACAAATGAGGAGGGATTTTTGGGACTTTAAATTGAGCACAGTAGAGTGCCACCATCCCTGGTTCAAGTAGACAAAAAAGGGGGAATTTTGGGACTTTAAATGAGTCTATTGAATTGTGGAGGTAAAATTATTGTAAACATGATTTATTAATTACATAGGCATAAAGCAAGTAGAAAAGTAATTTTATATATATACATATGCACATGGCATGAACATGACGGATAAACACATACATACATAACGGCTTGACATGGTCATAACAAATAGATATAAATAAATGATATAAATACGTATATGTACAAATGTCATTGGAGTGGCATTTGGCAATATGATAAAGGGTATAACAATCTTTAAACATGATTAATTGTAAATATAGTACAGGGTATCTTCTTATTAATAGATATGCAGATGCATCCTGAATGTCCGACACGTTTCGTGTAAAAAAAAACACTTCCTCAGGGGCAGATGCTACAAGTTGTCTAAAAAGAACAAAATGTAATTAATCTAGTGTGATGCTAAGCAGAACAGGAAAAAGCTGAGGTGGTCTTGAGCCTCGTGCTAGCAGGGCGCACACACACACACCATCCACAGGACACAGGTTGCCAGTCTTCATAATGTGTCAGGCTGATAAACATGAGTAGTGACCACCAAAGGGTCTGTATGAATGAATGTATATGATATCAATGAGTTAGATAATGTTATTAAAGTGATAGGTTGAGATTGTATGCCCAAGTGAAGAGATGGGAAGTGTAAAAGAGTTTAAAGTGATTGTAAAGGATCGTTTTTAATTTTTTTTAAATAACATGTCATACTTACCTCCACTGTGCAGCTCGTTTTGCAAAGAGTGGCCCCGAACATCCTCTTCTGGTGTCCCCCGGCGGCTCTTGTGTCTCCTCCCCGCTTCAGATAACCCCCTAGGAGAAGCGCTCTCCCGAGGGGTTACCTTGTGGGTGCGCTCCGGATTCCAGGTTTTGCGTCCACAGACACGAATGCCTGACTCGGCCCTGCCCCTGGCGCCCGCGTCATTGGATTTGATTGACAGCAGCGGGAGCCAATGGCTGCGGTGCTATCAATCTATTCAATCAAGAGCCATGACCCCGTGGACGGAGGAACAGCGCGTCCCCGCCAAAGAGATAGAGGGGCTCAGGTAAGTAAAACGGGGGGGTTGGGATAGGATGGGCATTAAGGTGAAAGAACACAAGGGTTTACAACCCTTTTAAACCAGTGCAAATGAAAATAGGATAGTATGCCGCAAGCCAAGTGAACACAGAAAAAGGTAAAAGGAATAGAAGATGTAAGGAAACATAGTAAACAGTTGAAAGTCACCAAGAAACAGCGTGTAAAGGAGTGACTGACTAAACAGGCAATGTGGTGGGATAGCATGATAGTTACATTAGTGTGTACATGAAAGGGAAGTGCTCCTATAAAGTACAGCGTCTCCTGCAGCAAAGGAAACTGTGTCCAGGGAGGTGCCCCTGCACTCATGCCAGCTCCTGCCAGCGTCACGCCAGCATGCACGTGCGGGGAAGGGCCCCGACCTGGGCAGTGACCACCGCCCGCGACCGATGCCCACATGCTTCAGCTGTGTCGGCTGTGATGGAAATGTTCATGCTCACGACATGGCACCACACAATGACATCACACATGCGACGAAGTGTGGCGCTGATCTGCTGTGCTAGCAGGGCGCACACACACACACCATCCACAGGACACAGGTTGCCAGTCTTCATAATGTGTCAGGCTGATAAACATGAGTAGTGACCACCAAAGGGTCTGTATGAATCTCCTACGTCCCCCCGCACAAGACAGTGCGGAGGAAAGGAGAAGGGGAGGGCGCACAGAGCGCATTGCAGCTCCCGGGCAAGAGACATGGAAGTGGCCTTAGATGGAAAGCAACCACGGCAACCAGTATAATGCCAAATGTCATGGACATGGTATTATAACTGTCCCCAGTGTGTGGACCTTAAATAGGGGCACTAACGACCAGGACAGACCTCACACAAGGACGGCAGGGGAACACTACCAATCCAAAATTGCAAATGCCTCCATCCCTATACATATAAATGAGGGGGGCATTTTTGGGACTTTAAATGAACCACAGTAGAGTACCTCCATCCCTGGTTCAAGTAGACAAAAAGGGGGGAATTTTGGGACTTTAAATGAGGCTATTGAATTGTGGAGGTAAAATGATTGTAAACATCTCTGGCCCCCTATCCACCATACATCATATTATTCCATCTCATGTAAGTACTCATGATTGGCAATTCACCTTTTTCTGTTATGCTTAGTATCACACTAGATTCATTACACTTTGTTCTTTTTAGACAACTTGTAGCATCCGCCCCTGAGGAAGTGTTTTTTACACAAAACGCGTCGGACATTTAGGATGCATCTTACATGTCTATTAATAAGAAGATACCCTGTACTATATTTACAATTAATCATATTTAAAGATTTTTATACCCTTTATCATATTGCCGAATGCCACTGTAATGACGTGTACATATATGTATTTATATCATTTATTTATATCTATTTGACCATGTGCTGTCAAACCATTATATATGTGTTTATCCATCATGGCATGTGTATATGTATATGTATATACATGAAAATACTTTTCTACCTGCTTTATACTCATGTAATTAATAAATCATGTTTACAATCATTTTACCTCCACAATTCAATAGCCTCATTTAAAGTCCCCAAATTCCCCCTTTTCTGTTTACTAGACCTGAAGGGCCTGGTATGGACATGGGGGGGAACCCCCACACCATTTTTTTCACAAATTTTTTTGCTGGCAAATTTTCTTTTCTGTTTTGCTTTCAGCCGGGAACCCCGTTGACAGCTGATGACTCATCGGTTGCTAAGGACGCGCCGGCCGACCCCCTCCTTAGCAACCAGCTATATACAGTGTGTTTTACAATGCGTTTAACCGCTTGCCGACCGGCTCACACCGATATACGTCGGCAGAAGGGCACGTACAGGCATATTAACGTACCTGTACGTTGCCCTTTAAGAAGCGGCTTGTGGGCGCCCGCCACATGCTCCGTGAGTGTGATCGCGGGTCCCGCGGACTCGATGTCCACGAGGATACCCGCGATTGTCTCATGGAGAGGAAGAACGGGGAAATGCTGATGTACGCATTTCCCCGTTCTGCCTAGTGACAGGACACTGATCACAGCTCCCTGTAATCGAGAGCGGTGATCAGTGTCTTGTCACACATAGCCCATCCCCCCCACAGTTAGAATCACTCCCTAGCAGTAGCGGCCTGTCCATAGGGGGCGCCCGGGCGCCACCCCCCCTTCAGACAGTCACAAAAAAAAATTAAAATGGCCTTTTAAAAAAAAAATTGAAAAAAGTCCTTAAGTGCACTGTTTTCTGGCGCCGGACACAGTGTACTATGGGAAGTGCCACATCTATGCAATCACAAGTTTGCAGACGAGGCATTTGCGGAGTTTCAACCCGCTTTGGGGCGCAATCCAAAGGCCGATCGGCATCCGCCCAGCACCCATAGTATGTATTATTATGGCCATGTGCTTTGAGTGACAGACTAGTTAGTATGTCACTTCCGGTTTTCCCTGGGTCAGACCAGTACACCCGAGCGGTGGAGTGGACTCCTCCACTGCCTTCAAATTCAAAGAGAAACAACAAGCATCTAGTTGGAAATCCACAGGAGGGGGGCAAAGCCGAATGATTCCACTGACACTGCCAAACCGAGACACAGCAACACCAGTGGAGATAATAGAAGCATTGACGATCACACAAGGCTGGTCTCCTTATTTATACAGGATGGATGGATGGGGGAGGCTTCACATGGGCTGTGTGTTTAACAAGTGCCGATCGTTAATGCTTCTATTATCTCCACTGGTGTTGCTGTGTCTCGGTTTGGCAGTGTCAGTGAAGGCACTTGTTAAACACACAGCCCATGAGAAGCCTCCCCATCCATCCATCCTGTAGAAATAAGGAGACCAGCCTTGTGTGACTGAATACACACCGAGATAAGACATCCTTCCCAGCCAACGTATGGAAGGAAGGAGGCAGAGGAGGTGTCAGGACAGCTGTCACTAGCCATGGATTGCAGCCTGCTCAGGACAGAGCATCATTAACAGATATGTAAGTCCTCATCACTGATCTGTGTGTGTGTGTCCATCCCACCCAGTATCTATCTATCCATCCATCCATCCCTCCCACCCAGTGTCTATCCATCCCTCCCACCAAGTATCTATCTAGCTGTCTGTCTGTCTGTAGGCCCTATTGTGGGCGAGTGAATGGCGGGGGGGTTGGTTAGGGCTTTGTTTGCGCCTCCCCAAAAAAACAGAGCACCAGCCGCCACTGCTCCCTAGGGCACACTTAACCCCTACAGCGCCCCCTAGTGGTTAACCCCTTCACTGCCAGTAACATTTACACAGTAATCAATGCATTTTTAATCGCACCGAAACGCTGTATAAATAGCGTAAAAATAGCACCAAAAGTGTCCGATCTGTACGCCATAATGTCTCAGTCTCGATAAAAATTGCTGATTGCCGCAAAACCAAACCAATCAAGAAACGCTTATTGCAAATTTTTTTACCAAAAATATGTAGAAGAATAGGAGGAGCGGCGTGCTGACGTCACCACATACCGCGCTGAACCCGGAAGCAACGGGCAGCTAATGAGAACCGGCCGGCTCGTGTCTTTTAAAACGCTTCTTATACACGACCAAATTGTAAGTGCAATATTTTAGTTTTTAATAAACGCAATTTTAAAACGAATTACGCTATGGATACCTTCCTATTCTTTCATGGGTAATGAGCGTGTATCTACTGCACAGAGGATATCCCATATAGAGAGTCCGGTGACATCCAGCCTTCCAAGTTTTAAAGACCCATGGCTGGGGATAAGAGCCACAGGCACTCACGATCTCCTTAAACAAGAGATTAAAAAAGCTGGTAAGGGGCA
Organism: Aquarana catesbeiana; assembly: GCF_042186555.1. NCBI lineage: Eukaryota > Metazoa > Chordata > Amphibia > Anura > Ranidae > Aquarana > Aquarana catesbeiana. The sequence continues at coordinate 108,814,691 of NC_133335.1, forward strand.
TTGATGGAGGAACTTTCCTGTCGCACTTTATCACATCTCCCATGGTGTTGTGGATGCATGTCACTAACGTTTGGAGGGCTAAGATATCACCACTTGGAAAATCATTATGATCTGCACATTCAGTGGGATTTTTATCCAATAGCCCAATGGACGGGACTCTACTATATTCATTTTATATGTATACAATAATCTTTTTATATATTCATTATATTTTTTTTGTTTTGTTACAATTGTATATAACTGTTATGCCCCGTACACACGGTCGGACTTTGTTCGGACATTCCGACAACAAAATCCTAGGATTTTTTCCGACGGATGTTGGCTCAAACTTGTTTTGCGTACACACGGTCGCACAAAGTTGTCGGAATTTCTGATCGCCAACAACGCGGTGACGTCAAGCACGTACGACGAGACTAGAAAAGGCCAGTTCAGAACCAAGCGCGGCACCCTTTGGGCTCCTTTTGCTAATCTCGTGTTAGTAAAAGTTTGGTGAGAGACGATTCGCGCTTTTTCAGACTTGTGGCTTTCAGATCGTTTTCTGCGGTTCAGTTTGTGCTTGTGGGTTTGTATCTGCTCTTCAGTGCGTGCAAGCAAGTTCTGTGTGGCTTTAAGTAGTCATTGTGTTCTTGTTCGTTCGTTACTGTTTTTCAGGTCGCTCTTCACAGGCCTTGCTGTTCTTCAGTGCGTTCTGTTACTACGTTCTGAGCAGCCGACCGTTTTCTAGCCATGTTGCGTATACGTACTCCTCGTAGAGTTCGTGCTGTGCGGGGGCTTGGTGTTTGGGTCCTGACCTTGACACAAGTCCAGTCCATGAACAGGGTGGGAAGGAGTTCATGGACCAAGAATTGGTTGCTTCAGCGTGACCAGTTCTCTCATATGCCTTTGCTCCGTGAGAATAATCCTGATGATTTCAGGAACTTTCTCAGGATGACGGACCCCGTGTTTCACCGTCTGCTGGCTTCGCTGACCCTTTATATTAGCAGGCAGGATACCTGCATGAAGCAAGCCATCACTCCGGAGCAGAGGCTGATCGCTACCCTGCGGTACTTGGCGACAGGGAGAAGTCTGCAGGACTTGAAGTTCTCGACAGGCATCTCCCCCCAGGCTCTGGGGATCATAATCCCAGAGACCTGTTCTGCCATCATACAGGTCCTGCAGAAGGAGTATATGAAGGTAAGATTTCTATCCTTTAATCTCACATTTTTTTGTATTTAATGATTGATAATATATTGTATTTCTTTCCTCATTCTCTAATTACCATGATTGGAATATGCTGTGAATGTCCCCTTTGTCCTCATGCATGCTGGATGTAATTAATTTTTTAGTCCTTCATACAGATTTTTTTTGAATAACATCATTGATGTTTTTCTTGAGGTTGTAAATTACACCCCATGATCTCCCCGATCAGGATCTGGGTACTTTCTGATGTGAAAGGATCTGGATCCACAACATCATGATCACCTAAAAAGAGAGAAACCCCCAAAAAAAAGGTATCAAAAATATGCCGGCATCCATCTCTTACCTGAGCCTGTGGTCGCAGACACTCACCTGTTATGGTGACTAGTTCCACCACGTCTTCTTCCTCCTCCTGCACTTCTTGGGTTGGGGGTATTTCCCCTTCTTCCAGAGGTGGGGGGTCTCTGGTATCCTCAGATGAGGGGTGTCCTCCGAGTCTTTTCTCCCCTATGTAAAACAAAAATGCTATACTTAGCACACAGTGATTTGATGGCAGAACTATAAATAGGAAACATTGCTTGGAAGTGGGGTACAATTGTCTATTTTGGCAGAGTTCCAAAATGTAGCATTTTCAGTGTCCTTTGTCAAGTTTCAATACTTTACCTGTTTGGTACAAGCTTCACAGATGTAGCCCCCCCTATAGTATACGCTGGAGCACCTGTGTGGCCCCCTAATAAAAATGGTGTTCTTGTGTCCCACACTAGTACTCGAGTGTCCAGATGTGAAAACAGCTGCTGAGTGTCCTCTCCTTACACAGAATCTAGTTTGCATTTCATTCTAGTAACAAAGCCATCTACACCACCAAAATAGTTTCTCACAAGTAGGGCATAAAAATTGTGGCCAAATGCATATGGCCTAAACAATGGTGTTTTATAGGCCGAAAGAAAAATGTTTGATACGAACGAATAATGTACCCATGAACATGAAATTTGCCATTTAAAAATGTACACTTGTAAGAAAAGCACATGGAGCAGCACGAACATAAGAAACATAAAGAATAGGAACACAGGACAACTACTTACTTTTTTGCAGCACTCTCCGGATCTTTTTGTACTGCTCATGTTCTCGTAATTTCAGGTCCGACCACCGTTTCCTGAGCTAATCTTTCGATCGTTGTACCCCGAAATTCCGGTGCAGACTCTTGACCACTTTCGCAATTATCTTGGCCTTTCTGACATTGGGGTTGGGATAAGGTCCACACTTTCCATCATAGTCGGCCTTCTTCAGGATGTCCAACATCTCCCCAAAGGACATATTTGAGGCCTTAAATCTCCTTCTGGATCGTGACGTTTTAGGCTCCGGCTTTCCTCCTCCTCCTCCTCGTTGCTATAATTAGCACGCACCTGCTGTGTATCCGCCATGTGCTCTTCCCCCACTGCGCAGAACGAAAAGGGACGGGGAATAGACTAGAAAGAACGTCAGGGGCGGGCGGAGTTACACGCATGCGCAGTGTGTATAAAGCATAACACACGTGCGTAGTACGTACGATCTGTGAGTGGAGGAAGGAGTATCGGAGGCGCCGATCGTGAGAACGAAGGTAAGATCTAAACTTGGGCCTATACTGCTTCTAGATTGAGGCCTATATTGTAACAAGATTAGGAGAGTTTTGCCTGACATTAGGGTTTGTCTTGTGTTGTGTCTTGCAGAGAAAATGGATGGCTTCAATGACCATAATTTCCTCCCCCTGTTCATAGACAAATACAGGGAGCTGCCCTGTCTGTGGCAGATGAAGATATCCTCATTATAATCATAAACAAAAGAGGCAGGCAGCGCTGGAGAAACTGCTGGAGTTGGTGAAGCCGGTGGTCCCCACAGCAACCATCCCCTATTTAAAAACCAAAATTGGTGGCCTGAGGAGCACTTATCCTAGGGAGCGCAGAAAGGTCACAGATTCCCAGAGGTCCGGAGCTGCAGCAGATGACGTTTATGTCCCCAGGCTGTGGTACTATGAGAGACTGCGATTTCTGTCAGACCACACTGAAGTCGGGGAATCCCTCTCAACCCTTCCTTCCACTCTTCCTTCCACCCCAGCTGAGGCTTCCGATGTCCAACCTGGGCCTTCCAGCCAAGAAGAAGTGGAGGAGCCCAGCTGGAATCAGGTATAGCATTCCTCTACAGATTTCTGGACAATAAAGAAATTATGTTTCCTAGATGTTATTATTGATCACTAATTGCTGATTGAAAAAAGTGTTTTACATATCAATAGACAGTAGTGGGCAAAAATAATTGGGACAAGAATGAAAAATGCTGGGCTCAGAAGGATAGTCTGTTATATTTGATAACATTCAATTTGCAACAGTCAGGAGGTGAAAATTGTGTGTGATTGATGAATAAAAAACTAAAACTATGTCCCTTTTTCATACACAGGAAGACCTCAGCCAGGAAGAGGTTGTGGAATGTGGCAGTCAGGAGGAGGCTGGGATTAGTGGCAGCCAGGAGGAGGCGGGGCTAAGTGTCAGCCAAGAGAAGCCTGGGACCAGTCGCAGCCTGACTGAATTGCAGGTTCCTCCCCTCCGCCTTCCATATAAAAGAGCGAGGAAGGTGACTCCCATGCAGGATTCAGCGCTCAGGCTCATTCAGGAGGCTTCTGCGTCCCTTCGAGCCTTACCCACTCCTGAAGAGGCCTTTGCCTGCATGGCTGCCACCAAACTGCAGGGCATGCAGGAGGGTCAACGCCTCCTGTGTGAGCAACTTATTTATAAAGTCCTAACTAAGGGGGTGAGTGGGGAACTAACACCCAAGACCGACGTGATTGAGTTGGACCATCCTCCTCCTCCTCCTCCTGCTGCCACAACTCCACCACCAGAGCCACCGCGTGGAAGGAAGACCAGAGAGTGATGACCCTGGGTTCAGTCTGGTCTGACAAAAGCTGCAGTCTCTCATATGACCACAGCCTGGGGACACAGATGTCATCTGCTGCTTTACGGATCTCTGGGACTTCTGGACCAGACTGCACTCCCTTAGATAAGGACTCCTCAGGCCACCAATTTTGCTAGAAAATAATTGATGTCTGCCCTGGGGGTCCAAGGCTTCGCCAATTTCTGCAGTTTCTCCAGCGTTGCCTCCCTCTTTGTTTAGTTGTGAGCCCTTAATAAAAGTTTTATTTTGGAAAATGATACTCTCCTATGTGTGTTTTCATCCAAAAAGGACAGTTTGTTGGTGACGATTCAGGTACATTTCTAACATAAAATGTGAATGTGAGTACAAATAAAAATCACAAAAACAAAAAATAAGCCTTGAAAAAAATACAAACCAAAAATATAATAATCGGCCTTAAAAACAAAAAAAAAAAAACAAAAAAAAAAAAAAAACAATACCAAAATAATGATGTCAGATGTGACAAATCAAAATATATTGAGGGAATCCCGATAAATAGCAAAGAAATAAGTTTGTGAGAAGTCTGTGTGAATATGAGCAGCAAAAATACTTAATTCTTGTCACATGATAAAGAAGAAGAGTGCGCTGTATTAAACCATTTTTAACATTGCAGCGTGACGAAAGTGCTGTATCCATTGCGAACGCTAATTTTACCAGACCGAGCTGTTCCGTGTCGGAATTTCTTCTGAGCATGCGTGGCACTTTGTGCGTCGGAACAGGTCACACACGGTCGGAATTGACGCGATCGGATTTTGTTGTCGGAAAATTTTATATCCTGCTCTCAAACTTTGTGTGTTGGAAAATCCAATGGAAAATGTCCGATGGAGCCCACACACGGTCGGGATTTCCGACAACACGCTCCGATCGGACATTTTCCATCGGAAAATCCGACCGTGTGTACGGGGCATTAGTGTGACACAGGGAGTTGTCCATGCTAGATGGATACTCTTTAGGTCACATTTTTGATCACTTATATATAGCGCAGCTTTTTTTCTTATAATGTAGAACAATACGTATCGGCCTATACTGAGGGAAAAAAATGTTTTTTGGGGATATTTATTATAGCAAAGTAAAAAAAAAATAGTTTTTTTCAAAATTGTCACTATTTTTATGTTTATAGCGCAAAAAATAAAAAACCGCAGAGGTGATCAAATACCACCAAAAGAAAGATCTATTTGTGGGGAAAAAAGGACGTCAATTTTGTTTGGGAGCCACGTCGCACGACCGCGCAATTGTCAGTTAAAGCGACGCAATGCCAAATCGCAAAAAGTGCTCTGGTCTTTTGCCAACCAAATGGTCCAGGGCTGAATTGGTTAAAGAGAAAAAAGCGCAAATGCAACTGCATGCAAAAACGCTGGTTTAAAAACGCGAAATGCATTGAAAAACATGCCTGGAAAAATGCATCAAGCGCAGCCGCATTGATGTGAACCTAGACTAAGTGTCCACCAAGCCTGCCCAGAAGCCCTTTTCACAATGATGGGGTGCCCCCAGTCCTTGTAGTGGGGAGACATCTGTTGACATTTGTATCAGTCTGGGTCCGAGATATCCAAGGCCTCTAGGTCCAATCTGTAATTTCAAAGGGGTACAAAATAGAGTCTTTCTGCCCCCTCTTCTCTTTTTTTGCCTTCAAATCTGTCAGCTTCAGATCAGAAGAAGACAGATTTAATGACCCCTTGCACCAACGTTAGGAACAAGGAGTGGTTGTACCAGTTTCTTCAAACAATTTCAACGTTTCTATTCAAACATATTCACAGTCCCAAAACTAAATGGGGGGCCTCTGTCCAGTACTGGACTTAAATTTGCTAACAGATTCCTAGGTGTACCAAAATTGTGGATGGAATCAACAAAATCTGTCATTGCTTCTCTCAGACAAGGGCAATTTCTGGCATCCATAAACATACAAGAATCTTATATTCACATTCCTATTTTCCCCTCATCTCAATGCTTTCCACATTTTGTGAGCTTTCCTATGCACCCTGAGTGCTTGCCCCACTTCTGGCTCTTCAGCGAACCTAGGGCATTCATGTCTTCTTACTGAAGAAAAAAACGCTGTCCCTTGTATTACCCTTAGGGGACAGGTTTCTGCTTTATCCATTCTCTTCCAGAAGCCTTTTTTTCAATCCCTAATCAAGACTTTTCTCCAGGATGTTGCTCATTTAACCACTTCAATACAGGGCACTTTCACCCCCTTCCTGCCCAGTCCAATTTTCAACTTTTAGTGCTGTCGCATTTTGAATGACAATTGCGCTATCATACAACACTGTACCCAAACAAAATTTGTATAATTTTTTTCCCACAAATAGAGCTTTCTTTTGGTGGTATTTGATCACAACTGGTGTTTTTATTTTTTTGTGATCCAAATAAAAAAAGACTGGAAATGTTGAAAAAAATAAGTTTTTCTTCGTTTCTATTACAAAACATTGTAAATAGGTAAGTTTTCTCCTTCACTGATGAGCACTGGTAAGGCTGCACTGATGAGGCAGTGCTGATTGACACTGATGGGCACTGATGATGAGTCAATTATTTGCAGCACTGATGAGCACTGATGGGCACTGATAGGCACTGATAGGTGGCACTGAAGGGCACTCATAGGTGGCACTGAAGGGCACTCATAGGTGGCACTCATAGGTTGCACTGGTGGGTAGTGATAGGTGGCACTGATAGATGGCACTGACATGCAATCACTGATGGGCACAAAGTGCCATCCTAATGGGCACTGATTGGCATCCCTGGTGGGCTCACCAGGTGGTCTCCAGTGGGCATCCTCGATGGGTCTGCACTGATAATCAGACCCATCAGGACATAAATTTTGTTTGGGTACAGTGTCGCACAACCACGCAATTGTCTGTTAAAGCAACGCAGTGCAGTATAGCAAAAAATGCTCTGGTCAGGAAGGGGGTGAAACCTCCTGGGGCTAAAGTGGTTAAATCCCCCATATTTGATCTGTGTCACCTTGGGAACTCAACCGTGTGCTGTTTGTTCTTCAGAGATCCCCTTTGAACCGATTAGAGACATTCCTTTGAAAGACTTCATGTGTAAAGTTGCCTTCCTAGTTGCCAATTATGTCAGGCATGTTTTTGAGTTGGCAGCTCTTTCTTGTAAATAGCCTTTCTTGTTTTTGCACATGGCCAAGGTGGTTTTGATACCAAAATCTTCCTTTTTACCTAAGGTGGTCTCTTCTTTCTACCTCAATGAGGACATTATCCTTTCTTCCCTCTTTACTGCTCCAAAACATAACAATGAAATTGTCTTACACTGTTTGAATCTTGTTAGGGCTGTCAGGATCTACTTGGCAGCTATGGCCTCTGTTCTCACAACTTGCAGAGGACATCCTGTTTTACATTGCACTATTGCCAGGTTGATCAGAAAACTAATTTCCAAGACCTTCTTGAAGGTGCTTCAGGTTTTCTTAACCCTTGTGTTTCTTTGTGGGCCTGTTGGAAGTTCTGTGTTGCTATCTTGTTGCCCATCACTTGGTCTATGCATATTACTCATGTGTCCTGTACTGTACAAATAGTATATTAGGAATTTTGACTTACCAGTAAGTTCATGGTCTAAGAATACATGTTCTGTTTCCTGTACTGTGCTCCAAGATGAGGAATTTACAGTCAAAATCCCTCATTTCTATTGGTACAGGTTTCCTTAGCAGCCTGACTCTAGGATAATTGTAAACCCCCTATTACCTCCCTCTCTCTGGATGCTGGGTTTGGGGAAAAAAAATAAGTCTCTGTTTCCACTTACCTTAAAGTGGTTGTAAAGCCACTTTGTTCTCTTCATACAATCCCCTGTGTTCCATTATGTTATGTGTCCCTGAGGGTAAAGGTGGTGGACTGGCCAAGCATCTCTCCAGACCTAAAACCTATTAAGCATCTATGGGGCATCCTCAAACGAAAGGTGGAGGAGCGCAAGGTCTCTAACATCCACCAGCTCTGTCATGTTGTCATGGAGGAGTAGAAGAGGACTCCAGTAGCAACCTGTGAAGCTCTGGTGAACTCCATGCCTAAAAGGGTTAAGGCAGTGCTGGAAAATAATGATGGCCACACAAAATATTGACACTTTGGACCCAATTTGGACATTTTCACTTAGGGGTGTACTCACTTTTGTAGCCAGCGGTTTAGACATTAATTAAGTTATTTTGAGGGGACAGCAAATTTACACTGTTATATAAGCTGTACACTCACTACTTTACATCGTAGCAAAGTGTAATTTCTTCAGTGTTGTCACATGAAAATATATAATATAATATTTACAAAAACGTGGGGGGGTGTACTCACTTTTGTGAGATACTGTATGTGCTTTAATAAAATAATGCCGTTGTATACCTTATTTCATAGCGCCTCTCAGCACTTATGTGACTGCCCGCCGTTCTCCTCCACGATCTGACAGATACAGTGGGAGGGGCTGAGAATCCCACACTGACGTCAGCCACGAGGAGGAGAGCGGCGGGTGGTCATGTGAGTGGCGCTCTGAAATAAGGTATTAAACTGCATTTTTCTTACTAAAGCACATACACTGGGACACATAATGTTATCTAACACTGGGGATTATATTAAAATAGCCAAGTTATATTAGCAGCAGGAGGGGAGGGGCGGGCACTGGCACTAGCTGACAGGCAGGCAGGGAGGGGGGGAGAGGATAGCAGATGATGGAGGCACGTAAACTGACCACGGTATCAGGGCTCAGCAGCCCTGATAAATGTGGTCAGTTTACAGAGGGGAGGGCAGCACCAGGCAGGATCGGTCAGGTATTTTAGATTATACAAAGTGCCAAATTACACAGCCCAAGCACTGTGCTGTTATTCATGCTTTAAAGGAACAGGGTCCATTTTTTTTGTTTAGGGTAACAACCGCTTTAAGGCAGTCATGTGATTATCCAGACTGGGTGATAATCATTTGATTATTGCGGGGTCTTTCATGGATGCATTCTTTTTCCTAGTGTCCACGTTACTATCTGCGTAACGTGGACAATTCCCAATGGCTGGCCAAGTGGAACATTGACTTCAGACTGAGAGAAGTGAAGGATACTGGCTGGCATGGGTTAACATGCAACTTTGGACTAGCAATTCCCGCAGGCAGAAATGGCATCAGCAAGAGACCTGGATAGGTGAGTATAACTGACTTTATCAGAGAAAAAAACTAAACACCTGGTTTAGAAGGGGTGTTGGAGGAAGCAACAGGGAAAAAAAGATTTTGACCAGAATGGGCTTTAAAGCCACCATTCCACATGACCTCTTTAAGGAATGGGGACACATTGGCATGTAATTCACAGTAAAGACAGACATTGTTTGGTCTTCACCTCCTGTAAGCAAATTATGTACCCCCAAGGGTGTTTTTAATAACAAATAATAACATAACTGCTTGGCTGGCAAATATGAGTGTAGTACGTATTCTGTAAGTATAGGAAATGAAAGTGTTTAGCTGTTTAAATTATTTTTTTCTATTTCTGATCTAGATTGTGGGCTGCACATTGCAGAAAGATTCAACTTAAAAAAGGTATGTATACCATACTAAATCCAATGTATCATAAAGTATGTGTTTCAGCAGAATAGAATTCAGTACTGGGTTGGTAATATGTTTGTAGTGATTTGCTTCAGACCCCTCCAACTCACCCCCCCCCCCCCCCATATCCCCCTTGTAGCTCCCACTTGCAGTATTTTTTGCATATTTTCTATACACCTTTTTTGAGGTGTTCTGAGCGGTCAAGTAATGCTGCAGGGTCCTCTTTCACATGCTCAATAATGCAGAGAATGGTTGATGTGTAATGAAACCTGTCTCCTCTTTGTATCATTACACAGTAAATGCAGGGAACCATAGGGATGCCCCTTTAGGTACGTGCATGACACCATACATTTTGATGTCCTGAATCTTCTGGTTTAAAATGGTTCTTCCCTGTTTAAAAAATAAAAGTCAGCAGCTACAAATACTGTTCTGCGGGTCTCCAGTGCCAGCATGTTTCCTGTGGGCAGCCAGCTGTGATTCCTTGCGGCTTCACACCTACTACTACTACCTGCCTACTGCGCATGCTCAAGTTGTGATACATTTTGTGTAGAGAAAGAGGGTCCAGTGGATACTCTGCTGCGATATGACCGGAAGTAGGAGAGGTAGTCTGCTCTCCCCCCCTCCCAAAAAAAGTGCCAAAATAGTAAGGGGGTGAAGCGAGAGTGATGCTGGGCATCATTCAACTGTGGACATCTTGTGGCAGAGAAGAGGTACTCTGGGGTACAGCTTAGATTGAAGAAGTAGGCTGGAAAGTCTAACTCAAGTCAAAACTTTTTTGTTAAGACCCCTTTCACACTGGAGGCGTTTTACAGGCGCTTTAGCGCTAAAATTAGCGCCTGTAAAGTGCCTGAAAAAAGCCTCAGCTGCAAACCCAGTGTGAAAGCCCCAGTGCTTTCACACTGGGTCACTGTGCTGGCAGGGCGTCAGAAAAAAGTCCTGCAAGCAGCTTCTTTGCAGCGCATTAGGAGCAAAACTCTGATGACAGCTTTTGGTCGGAAAATGGGACCGTACGTATGCTCCATCGGACTTTTGCTGGCGGAATTCCAGCCAGCAAAAGATTGAGTGCAGGTTCTCTATTTTTTGGAAGAAAAAGTTCCTATCCGAAAATGCGATCGTCTGTATGCAATTTGGACGTGCAAAAAAATCACGCATGCTCAGAATCAAGTACGAGACGGAAGCGATCGGTCTGGTAAAACTAGCGTTCATAATGGAGATAGCACATTCGTCACGCTGTAAATTTTTGGACCTTTTAATGCAGCGCATTCTTTTGTTCTTTATAATGCTAGAATAATGAATTTGTTTTGCTGCTGATATTCACACAGAGTTCTGACAAACGTATTTCTTTATTATTTCTCGTGATCTCCTGAATAATCTTTTTTGTTTTTAAAGCCAGATCTCCATAATGTTTAGAATTATTTTTTATAGTCATCTTTTTTTCTTTTTTTTTTTTTAATCAAGATCTCCTGTTTTTTGATTTTTTTTAAAATTATTTTCTAGTCATCTCCATTACTTTTTTTTTTTTTTTTTTTGCGTGTCAAGTTTCCACAACTACATTATTATCTTGTATTTTTAAAGCTCAAGGAGGTTGGTTGTTGTCCCTTGTTAATTTGACATTGTATTTTTGAAATGTACCTGCCTACTCACAAACAAACTGTCCTACTTAAAGAAAAACACATAGGCAAGTATTTTTATATAAAAAAAATATCCATTTATTCTGGCTCATAACAAAATAAAGAGGAAGGCAACACTGGAGAAACTGCTTAAATTTGCGAAGCCTTTGTACCCCAGGGCACACATCAACTCTTTGTAAATAAAAATTGGTAGCCTGAGAAGTCCATATAATAGGGAGCACAATCTGGTCCAGGACTCCCAGAGATCAGGAACAGCAGCAGATGACATATAGGCCCCCAGGCTGTGATACTACCACAGCCTACGTCTTCTGTCAGACCAGACTGAACCCAGGCCATCACTTTCATGTCTTCCTTGCAGCCTTCCCTTCACGCTTTCCTGCAGCCTTCCCTGCAGCCTTCCTTGGAGGCTGTGACTCTGGAGGTGGACTTGTGGCAGGAGGAGGAGGAGGATGGGAGAGCGCACATAAGTGCATGTTCTCACTAATTTGGCCTCTCAACCCCTTCTGAAGGGCCTGAAAAATAATATTCTCACACATGAGGCATTGAACCTCATCCATTTGCTGCAATTTTGCAGCTACATAGCAGCCATAGGCCTCTTCAGCGTCGGGGGGTGTTTTCAGGGCCGCCTTAGCATCCTTAATGAGGCCCAGTGCTGCCTCCTCCACGTTACTCCCCTTCCTGGCCTTTTTTGTTTTTAAATGGAGGGGAGGCACCTGGGATTGGGTGAGGCTACTGGGCCTGGCCACCTCCTGGCTGACACCCCCGCCTTCTCCTGGCTGACACATTCCAGAGCCTCGTTCTGGCTAAGGTCTTCCTGTGTATGAAAAAGGGACATAGTTTTAGTTTATTGTTCATCAATCACACACAATTTTCAGCTCATGACTGTTGCAAATTGAATGTTAAGAAATAGAAAAGACTATCATTCTGAGTCCAGCATTTTTTATTTTTGTCACAATCATTTTTGGCCCCTACTGTCTATTGATATGTAAAACACTTTTTGTTAAATCATTCGTTATCAATAATAACATCTAGTTAACAACAATAATTTTCAGACAATAAATATGTTAAAAAATACTATACCTGGCTCCAGCTGGGCTCCTCAGCTTCTTCCAGGATTGAAGGCCCAGGTTGGTCCTCGGAAGCCTTAGCTGGGGTTGAGGGAAGGCTGAATGGAAGTGTAGAAAGTGATTCCCTGGCTTCAATCTGGTCTTCCAGAAACCGCATCCAGTTGTAGTACCACAGACTGGGTACATACACATCCTTTGCTGCTGCCCCTGATTTCATGGAAGCCTGGACCTTATTAAGCTCTTTCCTATACCTGCTTCTCAAGCTACTAATTTTCTTATCCACAAACTCGTTGTCTGCATCAGGGACCTGCGTCTTCACAAATTGCAGCAGTTTCTCCAGCGATGCCTTCCTAGCTGGTTTATTCCGATATAAGGGGTTTTTAACCTCCCTCAAATTTCTCATATCCCTGTATCTGTCTATGAACTGGCCCATGAATTCCAGGTCTTTGAATTGTTTCATATTTGCTGCAAGTCAAAACACAAGACAATAACTCTAATATCAGGCTAAACTCTCCTAATCTTATCCCAATATAGGCCTCAATCTCGAATCAGTATAGGCCACTGATGTCCCAAGTTCAAATGTTACCTTCGTTCTCACGATCGGCACTTCCTCCACTCACAGATCGTACGTACGACACACGCATGTTAGCTTTATATACACTGCGCATGCATGAAACTCCGCCCGCTTCGCCCGCCCCTGACGTTCTTTCTAGAATATTTCCGCCCCTTCTCTTTCGTCGCAGTGGGAGCATGCGAACATGCCGGAGATGCAGCAGGTGCATAATAGCAGTAACAAGGAGGAAGGCCCGGAGCCAGAAATGTCCCGATCCCGCAGGAGATTCAAGGCCTCAAATATGGCCTTTATGGAGATGGTGGACATCTTGAAGACTATGATGGGAAGTATGGACCTTACCTAAACCCAAATGTGAGAAAGGCCAAGATCATGTCTAAAGTTGTGAAGAGTCTGCACAGGAATTTTGGGGTACGACGATCCAAGGAGCAATTGAGGAAATGCTGGTCAGACCTGAAATTGAGGAAACAGGATCAGTACAGAAGGATCAAGAAAATGCTTCTAAAAAGTAAGTACTTGTCGTGTGTTCCTATTATTATTGTTACTTGCATGCTGCTCCATGTGCTTTTCTTTACTGTTGTACAGTTTAAAATGGCTACTTTCATGTTTGTGGGCACAGTAATCGGCCGCAGTAAACATTGTTCATTTGCCAACTAAATACAATGTTTTGTGCAGATACAGGGTTAACTACATTTGGTCATGCTAATTTGTATTAAAAGAAGTTTAGGACATTGTTGTCTAGATGTGTTTGAAATTAGAAAGAATTGCAAACTTGATTCAGTGTAATGTAAGGAGAGGAAACTCAGCAGCTGTTTACACATCTGGACTCATGAGCACTAGTGTGGGACACAAGAACAAACTTTTTAGGGTGTCCCACACAGGTACTCCAGTGGATACTTGGGGTGTCTCCATGTGTGAAACTTGTCCAAAAAAAGGTAAGTATTCCAGCTTTGGTAAGGGAAAAAATCATGTCTTCAGCTTGGAACTCTGCCAAAACAAACAATTGTACCCCACTTCCAAGCAATGTTTCATATTCCTATTTCTGGCTTAAATATCGGTGTGCTAAGTATACCTTTTGTTTCATTCTCATAGGAGAGAAAAGACTCCGGACATCTGAGGACACAAAGAACCCCCCACCTCCCGAAGAAGGGGAACAGAGGACACCGCAACCAGAAGATGTGGAGGAAGGAGAGGTGGTTGAAATTGTCACCACAACAGGTGAGTGTCTGAGACCACATATTCAGGTAATAGATGTATGCCTGCATATTTATAATAAATGGTGTGTATTTTATCTTTTAGGTGATGTGAATGTTGTGGAAGAACAATCTCCTCATTTCACGAGTGACAGTGCACAAAGGCTAATCCAGGACATAATGTTTTGTAGTCGGGATTTAGACATCATAAAGCAAAAAACAAATGACAAAAACTGAAGAACATGATTGATGTTCTAGGAAGAATCTAAATAACAACAAAATGACACCATTTTCTATTTTTGGGGACCAATTTTTTCAAATTTTTCAAGCATTTTAAAAGCCAAATTTTGAAGATGCACACAGTGTGTCAACATGTGCTGTCTGCCAGCAGGGCATATCAATGTACGTGTTTTGTGGGTGCAACCCCTTCCTCGTAACTCAAGTAGGTGAGAGGAAGTGGTTGCACCCCCAAAACACGTTCATTGATCCCCCATGATAGGAGATAGCAAATAATGAAGAAAGGGCTGTTAGGCATAAAGCCTAGGGACTTTTGAGGTGTCGGTATTTACAATAGGTATTTAGACCACGTTGAGGTAAAAAAGAAATTTTTATTACAAATAGATTAAAAAGAGCCTAATCAAGGCCACATATAGTACAATGTTTTTCAATTATATATAAATATAAAATGTAACAACAATTTTATATTCCAGATACCACTATTTTTCTCTCTACATGTTTCGCTCTGTGGAGCTTCCTCAGGAGATTAGGTGGTACCGTTTAGAACTGTAATTTACATAAAAAAGAAATAAATCAGTACAATACAAGATCAAAAAATTCAAGAATTGATGGTAATGAGGAAAATTGACAGATCAAATTGAAAATCTAATTGAGAATATTGCACAATATTGCAAAACGCATATGTAGGTCTCTATTGATACAGTGCAGATACTGCAGTACAAAAATGTATATACATATAACACAAAAGAAAATTCTACACCTTACCTAAAGTAAAAGCTCTGTGACCAAAATTTTATCAATTATAAGATGGAGCTGAAGATCACCAGGCAATAAGAAAAATTCATCCATGAACAAGCACGCTCTCACTAAGTTTCTGAATCCCCAAGAAGTAACTTGCAGAGGTAATACTTTTAAGGTTAGATTTTAGAATGTCCTAGTTTAAAACACAGGACAGAAATAATTATAATTGTATAGAGTATTTATATAGAATATCTATATAAAACTCTGATTGTTTACAATAACAAAAATCATGGTATATAGAGATATTCAATTAGTTTTACCTTTGATGTATTTATTTGATAGAATCAATATTCATTGAAAATGACATCCTGGGTGTAGAATGGGACATAAGCACCGTTATGGGATGTAGGGAACCAAAGACTTCAATATAGAGATGTTTTGACAGGTATGGAATTGAAGGGGGCAGGATCAGCCTGCTTGAATATCCAGAACCTGAGCAATAGAAATAGCCATATCTAGTTTCAGTGTAAGGTTTAGGGAAAAATATATAGGCTGCTACCAGAGAGATATAGCTTCATACCTGGTAAGAGGTTGTCCAGAAAATCAGTCCATGGAGGAAAAAACCTCCTTGCCTCGTGGTGTCCAGCAGAGGGAAAGACGGGGAATACAGATGGATTTCCCCGTTTAAGTATTCGACTCCGGAGTGGACGGCGTCTGACGTCACCGCCACTCCGCGGACGTAAGGGAGGTGTCACTGCGCATGCGCTCCGAGCTGAAATGGCAGATGGGAAAGACTGCCTGGGTGTGCAGTCCCCAATCGCCATTTTGGAAAGTCTTTTGCCCTCAACTGATGGGAGGGGGATTGAAACGGCTGAGAAGAGAGTGAGCAAGCCAGATGGTAAACATCGGCCGTTCACTATGCAAATCGATACACCGTTTTAAATAAATGGATGCTAATCCAGCAATGTGGGAGACAGCACAGGGAACCAAAAGGCATTTGAAAGGGGGATCATTGATTAGGAGCCCCAATTTCCAAATGCCTGGGTGTCCGTGCAAGTAAAAAAAAAGGGGGGGGGGTGATCCAGATTGGAGAGCGAGCTATACATGGAGTACATATTAAAAAAATTGTATACAAATCAATATAGTTGACTAAAAATAAAGATCACTATTTAATTAAATGACATGGTTTTAGGATTTGAATTCTCTAAGTCTGGTGATCGTTTCACAAATGGTCAACAATGTACTGTGCTTGGTAAACAGAATTAATTGAGGCAAGGTTAAATATTGAAAAAAAAAAAAAAGGTATAAGTTATAAAAAAGGTTTATACACACCAGAGAGACATGGTCTCGTATTCGGTGAAAGAATGGGCGCTTAGTTTTGCCTATATAGAAGGCATTGCAGCCACATGTCATTAGGTAGACAATGCCAGCTGACTGACATGTGACTGAAAATTTTGGAGAATATAAGCGGCCATTGGGAAGGGCAATGGTCCGTGTTGCGTGAATATACCTACAGAAACCACATTTATGGCAAGGTCTTGTGCCTCTGGAGGTATTAATAATGGTGGGAGATGGATCATAATGACTATGGACAATTTTGTCCTTGATAGATCGTGATCGTCTGAAGGTAATCTCTGGATAATCTTTTAGATGTTTAGCAACACGTGGATCACCCATTAGGAGATACCAATATTTCTGTAATAGTGAACGTATTTGTTTATGTTGGCCTGAGAATCTGGTGATCAATCTCAGTTCTGAGGAAGGTTTAGGTGTTGAGTGACCATGAATGAGATCCGATCTGTTTTGTTTTTTTGCTCTAGCATAGGCTTTTTTGAGACTTTTGTTGCCCTTATGGGCAATATCTTCGCCTACGAAGAAATTGCAGTAACCACAGCCATTTTGAAAATGAAGCGAAGGCTCTACAACTTCGCCTAAAAACCCGTGGCTACAGCAACAAAAGTCTGAAAAAAGCCTATGCTAGAGCAAAAAAACAAAACAGATCGGACCAGCCAATCGGAATCCTCCCCTGCCTGTGTGTAGTTTCACACAGGCAGAGGATGTGATGTCATCTCTCCTCGGCTTGGCAGTTTCCGTCCCAGCGCCGAGGAGAGAAGACATGTGAGTGCACAACACACACACACACACAGTAGAACATGCCAGGCATACTTTACACCCCCGATCCCCCCCCAATCACCCCCCCCCCCCCGTCACAAACTGACAGCAAGCAGTTTTTTTTTTTTTTTTTCCTGATTACTGTATGGTGTCAGTTTGTGACAGTTAGAAGTGGTAGGGCAGTGAGTATTACCCCCCTTTAGGTCTAGGATACCCCCCTAACCCCCCCTAATAAAGTTTTAACCCCTTGATCACCCCCTGTCACCAGTGTCACTAAGCGATCATTTTTCTGATCGCTGTATTAGTGTCGCTGGTGACGCTAGTTAGGGAGGTAAATATTTAGGTTCGCCGTCAGCGTTTTATAGCGACAGGGACCCCCATATACTATCTAATAAATGTTTTAACCCCTTGATTGCCCCCTAGTTAACCCTTTCACCACTGATCACCGTAAAACCGTTACGGGTGACGCTGGTTAGTTCGTTTATTTTTTATAGTGTCAGGGCACCCGCCGTTTATTACCGAATAAAGGTTTAGCCCCCTGATCGCCCGGCGGTGATATGCGTCGCCCCAGGCAGCGTCAGATTAGCGCCAGTACCGCTAACACCCACGCACGCAGCATACGCCTCCCTTAGTGGTATAGTATCTGTACGGATCAATATCTGATCCGATCAGATCTATACTAGCGTCCCCAGCAGTTTAGGGTTCCCAAACACGCAGTGTTAGCGGGATCAGCCCAGATACCTGCTAGCACCTGCGTTTTGCCCCTCCGCCCGGCCCAGCCCACCCAAGTGCAGTATCGATCGATCACTGTCACTTACAAAACACTAAACGCATAACTGCAGCGTTCGCAGAGTCAGGCCTGATCCCTGCGATCGCTAACAGTTTTTTTGGTAGCGTTTTGGTGAACTGGCAGGCACCAGCCCCAGGCAGCGTCAGGTTAGCGCCAGTACCGCTAACACCCACGCACGCACCGTACACCTCCCTTAGTGGTATAGTATCTGATCGGATCAATATCTGATCTGATCAGATCTATACTAGCGTCCCCAGCAGTTTAGGGTTCCCACAAACGCAGTGTTAGCGGGATCAGCCCAGATACCTGCTAGCACCTGCGTTTTGCCCCTCCGCCTGGCCCAGCCCAGCCCACCCAAGTGCAGTATCGATCGATCACTGACACTTACAAAACACTAAACGCATAACTGCAGCGTTCGCAGAGTCAGGCCTGATCCCTGCGATCGCTAACAGTTTTTTTTGTAGCGTTTTGGTGAACTGGCAAGCACCAGCGGCCTAGTACACCCCGGTCGTAGTCAAACCAGCACTGCAGTAACACTTGGTGACGTGGCGAGTCCCATAAGTGCAGTTCAAGCTGGTGAGGTGGCAAGCACAAGTAGTGTCCCGCTGCCACCAAAAAGACAAACACAGGTCCGTCGTGCCCATAGTGCCCTTCCTGCTGCATTCGCCAATCCTAATTGGGAACCCACCGCTTCTGCAGCGCCCGTACTTCCCCCATTCACATCCCCAACCAAATGCAGTCGGCTGCATGAGAGGCATTTTCTTTATGTCCTCCCGAGTACCCCTACCCAACGAACCCCCCCAAAAAAGATGTTGTGTCTGCAGCAAGAGCGGATATAGGTGTGACACCCGCTATTATTGTCCCTCCTGTCCTGACAATCCTGGTCTTTGCATTGGTGAATGTTTTGAACGCTACCATTCACTAGTTGAGTATTAGCGTAGGGTACAGCATTGCACAGACTAGGCACACTTTCACAGGGTCTCCCAAGATGCCATCGCATTTTGAGAGACCCGAACCTGGAACCGGTTACAGTTATAAAAGTTAGTTACAAAAAAAAGTGTAAAAAAAAAAAAAAACACATACAAAAATATAAAAAAAAAAAAAAAATAGTTGTCGTTTTATATGCAATTTTTTATACCTTACCGTTTACTGTGCTTTATTGTTAACCATTTTTTTGTCTTCAGGTACGCCATTCACGACTTTGAGTGGTTATACCAGAATGATGCCTGCAGGTTTAGGTATCATCTTGGTATCATTCTTTTCAGCCAGCGATCGGCTTTCATGTAAAAGCAATCCTAGCAGCTAATTAGCCTCTAGACTGCTTTTACAAGCAGTGGGAGGGAATGCCCCCCCCCCAACGTCTTCCGTGTTTTTCTCTGGCTCTCCTGTCTCAACAGGGAACCTGAGAATGCAGCCGGTGAATCAGCCAGCTGACCATAGAGCTGATCAGAGACCAGAGTGGCTCCAAACATCTCTATGGCCTAAGAAACCGGAAGCTACGAGCATTTTATGACTTAGATTTCGCCGGATGTAAATAGCGCCATTGGGAAAGCATTTTATCACACCGATCTTGGTGTGGTCAGATGCTTTGAGGGCAGAGGAGAAATCTAGGGTCTAATAGACCCCAATTTTTGCAAAAAAGAGTACCTGTCACTACCTATTGCTATGATAGGGGATATTTACATTCCCTGAGATAACAATAAAAATGATTTAAAAAAAAAAAAAAAATGAAAGGAACAGTTTTAAAATAAGATAAAAAAATAATAATAATAAAGAAAAAAAAAAAAAAAGCACCCCTGTCCCCCCTGCTCTCGCGCTAAGGCGAACGCAAGCGTCGGTCTGGCGTCAAATGTAAACAGCAATTGCACCATGCATGTGAGGTATCACCGCGAACGTCAGATCGAGGGCAGTAATTTTAGCAGTAGACCTCCTCTGTAAATCTAAAGTGGTAACCTGTAAAGGCTTTTAAAGACTTTTAAAAATGTATTTAGTTTGTCGCCACTGCACGTTTGTGCGCAATTTTAAAGCATGTCATGTTTGGTATCCATGTACTCGGCCTAAGATCATCTTTTTTATTTCATCAAACATTTGGGCAATATAGTGTGTTTTAGTGCATTAAAATTTAAAAAAGTGTGTTTTTTCCCCAAAAAATGCGTTTGAAAAATCGCTGCGCAAATACTGTGTGAAAAAAAAAAATGAAACACCCACCATTTTAATCTGTAGGGCATTTGCTTTAAAAAAAATATATAATGTTTGGGGGTTCAAAGTAATTTTCTTGCAAAAAAAAATTATTTTTTTATGTAATCAAAAAGTGTCAGAAAGGGCTTTGTCTTCAAGTGGTTAGAAGAGTGGGTGATGTGTGACATAAGCTTCTAGATGTTGTGCATAAAATGCCAGGACAGTTCAAAACCCCTCCAAATGACCCCATTTTGGAAAGTAGACACCCCAAGCTATTTGCTGAGAGGCATGTCGAGTCCATGGAATATTTTATATTGTGACACAAGTTGCGGGAAAGAGACAATTTTTTATTTTTTTTATTTTTTTTGCGCAAAGTTGTCACTAAATGATATATTGCTCAAACATGCCATGGGAATATGTGAAATTACACCCCAAAATACATTCTGTTGCTTCTCCTGAGTACGGGGATACCACATGTGTGAGACTTTTTGGGAGCCTAGCCGCGTACGGGACCCCGAAAACCAAGCACCGCCTTCAGGCTTTCTAAGGCCGTAAATTTTTGATTTCACTCTTCACTGCCTATCACAGTTTCCCAGGTGGCAAAAAACCCCCCCAAATGACCCCATTTTGGAAAGTAGACACCCCAAGCTATTTGATGAGAGGTATAGTGAGTATTTTGCAGACCTCACTTTTTGTCACAAAGTTTTGAAAATTGAAAAAAGAAAAAAAAAATTTTTTTTTCTCGTCTTTCTTTATTTTCAAAAACAAATGAGAGCTGCAAAATACTCACCATGCCTCTCAGCAAATAGCTTGGGGTGTCTACTTTCCAAAATGGGGTCATTTGGGGGGGGGGGTTTGTGCCACCTGGGCATTCCATGGCCTCCGAAACTGTGATAGGTAGTGAGGAGTAAAATCAAAAATGTACGCCCTTAGAAATCCTGAAGGCAGTGATTGGTTTTCGGGGCCCCGTACGCGGCTAGGCTCCCAAAAAGTCCCACACATGTGGTATCCCCGTACTCAGGAGAAGCAGCTAAATGTATTTTGGGGTGCAATTCCACATATGCCCATGGCCTGTGTGAGCAATATATCATTTAGTGACAACTTTGTACAAAACAAAAAAAAAATTTGTCACTTTCCCGCAACTTGTGTCAAAATATAAAACATTCCATGGACTCAACATGCCTCAAAGCAAATAGCTTGGGGTGTCTACTTTCCAAAATGGGGTCATTTGGGGGGGGTTTATGCCATCTGGGCATTTTATGGCCTTCAAAACTGTGATAGGTAGTGAGGAGTAAAATCAAAAATGTACGCCCTTAGAAATCCTGAAGGCAGTGATTGGTTTTCGGGGCCCCGTACGCGGCTAGGCTCCCAAAAAGTCCCACACATGTGGTATCCCCGTACTCAGGAGAAGCAGCTAAATGTATTTTGGGGTGCAATTCCACATATGCCCATGGCCTGTGTGAGCAATATATCATTTAGTGACAACTTTGTACAAAAAAAAAAAAAAAATTGTCACTTTCCCGCAACTTGTGTCAAAATATAAAACATTCCATGGACTCAACATGCCTCAAAGCAAATAGCTTGGGGTGTCTACTTTCCAAAATGGGGTCATTTGGGGGGGTTTTATGCCATTTGGGCATTTTATGGCCTTCAAAACTGTGATAGGTAGTGAGGAGTAAAATCAAAAATGTACGCCCTTAGAAATCCTGAAGGCAGTGATTGGTTTTCGGGGCCCCGTACGCGGCTAGGCTCCCAAAAAGTCCCACACATGTGGTATCCCCATACTCAGGAGAAGCAGCTAAATGTATTTTGGGGTGCAATTCCACATATTCCCATGGCCTGTGTGAGCAATATATCATTTAGTGACAACTTTTTGCAAATTTTTTTTTTTTTTGTCATTATTCAATCACTTGGGACAAAAAAAATGAATATTCAATGGGCTCAACATGCCTCTCAGCAAATTCCTTGGGGTGTCTACTTTCCAAAATGGGGTCATTTGTGGGGGTTTTGTACTGCCCTGCCATTTTAGCACCTCAAGAAACGACATAGGCAGTCATAAATTAAAGGCTGTGTAAATTCCAGAAAATGTACCCTAGTTTGTAGGCGCTATAACTTTTGCGCAAACCAATAAATATACACTTATTGACATTTTTTCTACCAAAGACATGTGGCCAAATACATTTTGGCCTAAATGTATGACTAAAATTGAGTTTATTGGATTTTTTTTAGAACAAATAGTAGAAAATATCATTTTTTTTCAAAATTTTCGGTCTTTTTCCGTGTATAGCGCAAAAAATAAAAACGGCAGAGGTGATCAAATACCATCAAAAGAAAGCTCTATTTGTGGGAAGAAAAGGACGCAAATTTCGTTTGGGTACAGCATTGCATGACCGCGCAATTAGCAGTTAAAGCGACGCAGTGCCGAATTGTAAAAAGTGCTCTGGTCAGGAAGGGGGTAAAACCTTCCGGGGCTGAAGTGGTTAAAACGTGTATCGATTTGCATAGTGAACGGCCGATGTTTACCATCTGGCTTGCTCACTCTCTTCTCAGCCGTTTCAATCCCCCTCCCATCAGTTGAGGGCAAAAGACTTTCCAAAATGGCGATTGGGGACTGCACACCCAGGCAGTCTTTCCCATCTGCCATTTCAGCTCGGAGCGCATGCGCAGTGACACCTCCCTTACGTCCGCGGAGTGGCGGTGACGTCAGACGCCATCCACTCCGGAGTCGAATACTTAAACGGGGAAATCCATCTGTATTCCCCGTCTTTCCCTCTGCTGGACACCATGAGGCAAGGAGGTTTTTTCCTCCATGGACTGATTTTCTGGACAACCTCTTACCAGGTATGAAGCTATATCTCTCTGGTAGCAGCCTATATATTTTTCCCTAAACCTTACACTGAAACTAGATATGGCTATTTCTATTGCTCAGGTTCTGGATATTCAAGCAGGCTGATCCTGCCCCCTTCAATTCCATACCTGTCAAAACATCTCTATATTGAAGTCTTTGGTTCCCTACATCCCATAACGGTGCTTATGTCCCATTCTACACCCAGGATGTCATTTTCAATGAATATTGATTCTATCAAATAAATACATCAAAGGTAAAACTAATTGAATATCTCTATATACCATGATTTTTGTTATTGTAAACAATCAATCAGAGTTTTATATAGATATTCTATATAAATACTCTATACAATTATAATTATTTCTGTCCTGTGTTTTAAACTAGGACATTCTAAAATCTAACCTTAAAAGTATTACCTCTGCAAGTTACTTCTTGGGGATTCAGAAACTTAGTGAGAGCGTGCTTGTTCATGGATGAATTTTTCTTATTGCCTGGTGATCTTCAGCTTCATCTTATAATTGATAAAATTTTGGTCACATAGCTTTTACTTTAGGTAAGGTGTAGAATTTTCTTTTGTGTTATATGTATATACATTTTTGTACTGCAGTATCTGCACTGTATCAATATAGACCTACATATGCGTTTTGCAATATTGTGCAATATTCTCAATTAGATTTTCAATTTGATCTGTCAATTTTCCTCATTATCATCAATTCTTGAATTTTATGATCTTGTATTGTACTGATTTATTTCTTTTTTATGTAAATTACAGTTCTAAACGGTACCACCTAAATTCCTGAGGAAGCTCCACAGAGCGAAACATGTAGAGAGAAAAATAGTGGTATCTGGAATATAAAATTGTTGTTACATTTTATATTTATATATTTTTGAAAAACATTGTACTATATGTGGCCTTTATTAGGCTCTTTTTAATTTTTCTATTTGTAATAAAAATTTCTTTTTTACTTCAATGTGGTCTAAATACCTATTGTAAATACAGACACCTCAAAAGTCCCTAGGCTTTATGCCTAACAGCCCTTTCTTCATTATTTATCTATACGGGATGTGGTGTTTTATGTTGGTTCTTCTTGTTTCTATCTTATAGTCCAGGAGATAGCAAATGTTGACATTAGGCATGGGATCAGGAGGGAAATCCCCAGTTTGACTCCCAATTTGTGTGCATTTTCAAAATTTGGCTTTTACAGGGGTGACATCACCCCATCTGATGAAGGCAATATCAACACATTTGTGACACTATAATGTCTGATGGTACTGGAAGAACCTGAGTTGTGTATGTTATGTTTTGAAACATGCTTGTTTATGTACTAAAAAAATATTTTTAAGGTAAAACTTTATAAAACTAAGATGTTGTTTTTTTACCCAAAAATGTTTTACAACGCACATGTGAATGTGCACGGAGTAAAAGGTTTTATACTCAACAATGTGTGGCTTCTTCTTTCAATGCTCAATATCAGTTTTTGTATTAAGTTGGTGTTTACAGTGACAATGGGTGTTACTTAATAATGGAAAAACCACTTGGCACTACAAGTGCACTAGGAGAACCTAGGAGACGGCTAAAAGAAACACAAGCAGTAAATCAAAATCAAGATTTTATCAGATCAATTTTTTTTTATTTCTAAATAAATTACAAATTTGCTGGCATAACAATGGCCCCCCTACCCGTAAAATAATCAACATATTTTTGACGCACTTCACAGGCGCTTTGGGGGGGCAAGCCAGGACGGCCAGCTTCCAGGGCCGTCATTGTAGTTTCTCGAAGTCTGGCCTCAGGCCCAACTGAGGCAACATAATTCGGAGCATTTCTCTTTAAAAAGTTGTGTAGTATGCAGCATGCTAGAACTATGTGGTTCAGTTTGTACTCCGCCATATTTATTGCCGTAAGAAATAGGCGGAACCGACTGGCCATTATCCCAAAGGCATTCTCCATGACTCTTCTGGCTCTGGTCAGCCGGTAATTAAAAACCCTCTTCTCGGGGGTGAGGGTCCTCTGGGGGAAAGGCCTCATCAGGTGATCACCCAGACCAAATTCTTCATCAGCGATAAAAATAAATGGGAGTCCTTCCACGTTCTCTTCCGCAGGTGGCAATCGCAAGCCACCACTCTGGAGACGTGTGTAGAACTCTGTCTGGGCAAAGACTCCACCATCCGACATCCGGCCATTCTTCCCCACGTCCACATAGAGAAACACGTATGTCACCGACACCACCGCTATCAACACAATACTATGAAACCCCTTATAGTTAAAATAGTATGACCCCGAGTGGGGTGGTGAGACGATGTGGAGGTGCTTCCCATCGATTGCCCCTCCGCAGTTGGGAAAGTCCCAACAATGAGCAAACTGGGATGCCACAGTCTGCCATTCCTGTGGCGTGGAAGGAAACTGTGGAGTCAAAAAAGAAAAAAAAAATATTAGTACTTTTACACATAACATTGCAAGCAGATTAGACACAAACATTCTTGGCCAACATCAGTATAACATTTTTTTAAGGAGTATTTAAAGACAAAAATATAAGGCCCACTTATCAGCTTCCTCAACCCCTCTGATGGCCCATTGTAAATGTTTTCGGGGGGGGGGAGTGTTATAAATGAGTTTTGGACCCCCAAAAAAAGCCTCTGGCACTCTGCCTGAATTTAAGGACAACAATAACATTTGTACACATTTTAGGGGGTGTTTAGGGTAAAGCACTACAATGGAGCTGACAAAATACATTGTTACGTGACTAGGCTAGGTGTATATGGGCCCAGGATAGCATGCTGGAGGGGTTAGTGAAGGCAAATATGCATGAAAGTAAAAAAAAGGAGCATTAAAAGCTTACAGCATGCATGGGCACAAAGCGGACATTCACAGCATATTACAATCATGGTAATTAGGGAATGATGAAAGAAATACAAAAAATTAGCATACATTAAATACAAGGAATGTGATGTTAAAGGAGAAAACTTAACCTGATATAGTCCTTCTGCAGGACCTGTATGATGGCAGAACAGGTCTCTGGAATAATGATCCCCAGAGCCTGGGGTGAGATGCTTGTAGAGAACTTGAGGTCCTGTAGACTTCTCCCCATTGCCAAGTACCGCAACGTGGCGACTAGCCTCTGCTCCGGAGTGATGGCTTGCCGCATGCAGGTGTCCTGTTTTGTAATATAAGGGAACAGCAAAGCCAACAGACGGTGAAAAACGGGGTCTGTCATCCGGAGAAAATTCCTGAAATCCTCAGGGTTATTATCCTGGATTTCACGCAGCAAAGGCATATGAGAGAATGGAGCAACCAATTCTTGGTCCATGAACTCCTCCCCACCCTGTTCATGGACTGGGCTTGGGTCAAAGCAAGAACGCTAATACCAAGCCCACGCATAGCACGAACTCTACGACGAGCACGTACCCGCAACATGGCTTCAAAACGGTCGGCTGGTCAGAACGAACTAACAGAACGCACTGAAGAACAGAAAGGCCTGTGAAGATCAAGCTGAAAATCAGAAATGAGCGGACAAGAACGCACTGGAAAACAGATACGAACTGACTACACGCACTGAAAACCAGATACAAACCCACAAGCACAAACTGAAGAGCAGTAACGGACTGAAAAGTACGAGGCTGAAAAGCA
The DNA here is from genome assembly GCF_042186555.1 of Aquarana catesbeiana. Classification (NCBI taxonomy): domain Eukaryota; kingdom Metazoa; phylum Chordata; class Amphibia; order Anura; family Ranidae; genus Aquarana; species Aquarana catesbeiana. The sequence goes on from NC_133335.1 coordinate 108,841,295, forward strand.
TGAATTGTCTCTCACCAAACTTCTACTAACATGAGATAAAGACAAGATTAGCAGAAGGAGCCCAAAGGGTGGCCCACTGGGTATTGAGTTTCCATTCTATAGTCCTGTCGTACGTGTTGTACGTCACTGCGTTCTTGACAGTCGGAATTTGGTGTGATCGTGTGTATGCAAGACAAGCTTGAGCGGAATTCCGTCCGAAAAACCGTCCAAGATTTTTCCGATAGAAATTCCACTGGTGTGTATGCAGCATAAGGCTGCATTCAAATCTAAGCGTTTTCAGCTCATAAAAGCTTGTAAAACGCATGAAAAGGTGCCTGAAAAACGCCCAACAAGCAAAATCCCATGTATTTCAATGGCACCTGTTCACATCTAAGCATTTGGTCACCTGAAGCAAAACGCCTGAAAAACGCCCTAAGCTCAAAAAAGAGCATGAGCTTCTTTGTGGCAGATTACAGGCGTTTTTCTGCCTTTAAGACCCCTTTCACACTGGAGGCGTTTTTCGAGCGCTTTAGTGCTAAAAATAGCACCTGAAAAAAGCCTCATTTGCAATCCCAGTTTGAAAGCCCAAGTGCTTTCACACTGTGGCACAGCACTGGCAGGACGTAAAAAAAAGTCCTGCAAGCAGCTTCTTTGCAGTGCTTTAGGAGCGGTGAATACACTGCTCCTAAAGCGCCCCTGCCCATTAAAATCAATGGGCAGCGCTGCCAAAGCGTCTCGGCAGCGGTGCTTTGTGGACGCTTTTAACCCTTTATTTGGCCGCTAGCGGGGGTTAAACGAGCCCCACTAGCGACGCAAAAATGATGGTACAGCACCGCTAAAACTAGAGGTGCTTTACCGCCAACGCCCGGACGCTGGCAGTGTGAAGGGGCTCTTACATTGGTGACCTGAACAAAAACGCGGTAAAAACCACGCGACTTTGAAACGCTCAGGTGTGAATGCAGCCTAATTGTTAATCCAGAAACTATCAAGGGAAAAGCTAATTGTTGGAGAGGAAGAGGGGAATTTTTTTCTGGACACTTTTTGCACAAGTCCCACTTGTGTTTTGTTGCCTACAAATGCAGAAGGGAAATGTTAACATTTTGTGATTAAAATTTTTCAAAACTAATGAACACTATTTTTTTTTTTTTAAATAGACAATTCAGCCAATCAGGTGTACAACTACCAGCCCTGTGACCATCCAGATCATCATTGTGATAGCACTTGTCCATGCATCATGACACAGAACTTCTGTGAAAAATTTTGTCAGTGCAATCCTGACTGTGAGTAACATACCATTAAAGTATAAGATTTATTATATTTTGCAAATGGTAGGAAGTGTTGATGGTTGATTGTAGAATTAATGGAGACTATCCTACTATGGAAATTATAAAATGCAATAATATCTGAACATCTGGTGCCAGCACTTAGGAGTCTATGTAGAAAAAGTTCCTTGTGCGAATGTGACAAACATCTGCATATTTAGAATGAAAATCGCCATAGTGTCTGTAATCCAATCAATCTGTATCCAAATATAAGGGCCCATGTAAAACATAATTGTTAGTAGATCTAAAGGCGTTTGTAATGGGGAAATTGTGTCGTTAACTTTGAGTGAAAAAAAAATCTCCTTTTAGCTGTCATCAGAAGAACTGTGTCCTTTCAGAAGATTTCCCCTCTATTCTTGTTCTGGTGATATCTAGTGAATCTTGAATTTACCTCGCAGTCCCGGTGACAATGGTCACTAAGTCTAATGCTGCTTGGTGGGATCTGATCCTTAAAACCACTTGCTGACCGCCAGGCCATTTTCTGACACTTGTTTACAAGTAAAAATCAGTATTTTTTGCTAGGAAATTACTTCGAACCCCCAAACAATATATATATATATATATATATATATATATATATATATATATATATATATATACCGTTCTTCACACAAGTGATTACACCCCTCACTCAACCATGAGTGAAAGAAATGTTTTTGTGTTATCATTCATATTCTTTGAAAAATGGCCAAGAAATCAAAAATCCTGCCAGGGTATGTAAACTTATGAGCACAACTATATATATATATAAATTTGCTCAATAATAAACACACATTTGCTAAATAACTCAACACACAGCCATTAATGTCTAAACCACCGGCAACAAAAGTGAGTACACCCCTACGTGAAAATGTCCAATTTGGGCCCAAAGTGTCAATATTTTGTGTGGTCACTATTATTTTCCAGCACTGCCTTAACCCCCTTGGGCATGGAGTTCACCAGAGCTTCACAGGTTGCCACTGGAGTCCTCTTCCACTCCTCCATGGCGACATCACAGAGCTGGTGGATGTTAGAGACCTTGTGCTCCTCCACCTTCCATTTGAGGATGCCCCAAATATGCTCAATAGAGTTTAGGTCTGGAGACATGCTTGACCAGTCCATCACCTTTACCCTCAGCTTCTTTTGCAAGGCAGTGGTCGTCTTAGAGGTGTGTTTGGGGTCCTTCTTATGTTGGAATACTGCCCTGCAGCCCAGTCTCTGAAGAGAGGGGATCATGCTCTGCTTCAGTATGTCACAGCTCATGTTGGCATTCATGGTTCCCTCAATGAACTGTAGCTCCCCAGTGCCGGCAGCACTCATGCAGCCCAGACCATGACTCTCCCATCACTATGCTTGACTGTAGGCAAGACTCACTTGTCTTTGTACTCCTCACCTGGTTGCTGCCACACGCGCTTGACACAATCTTAACCAAATACGTTTATCTTGGTCTCATCAGACCACAGGACATGGTTTTAGTAAACCATGTCAGTCTGCATGTCTTCAGAAAACTGTTTGCGGACTTTCTTGTGCATCATCTTTAGAAGAGGCTTCCTTCTGGGACCACATCCTTGCAGACCAATTTGATGCAGTGTGCGGAATATGGTCTAAGCATTGACAGGCTGACCCCCCACCCCTTCGACCTCTGCAGCCAAGCTGGCAGCACTCATACGTCTATTTCCTAAAGACAACCTCTGTATATGACGCTGAGCACATGCACTTAACTTCTTTGGTCGACCATGGCGAGGCCTGTTCTGAGTGGAACCTGTCCAATTAAACCGCTGTATGGTCTTGGCCATTATGCTACAGCTCAGCTTCAGGGTCTTGGCAATCTTCTTATAGCCTAGGCCATCTTTATGTAAAGCAACAATTATTTTTTTCAGCTCATCAGAAAGTTCTTTGCCATGAGGTGCCATGTTGAACTTCCGGTGACCAGTATGAGAGAGTGAGAGCGATAACACCAAATTTAACACACTTACTCCCCATTCACACCTGAGATCTTGTAACGCTAATGAGTCACATGATATCTGGGAGGGAAAATGGCTAATTGGGCCCAATTTGGACATTTTCACTTAGGGGTGTACGCACTTTTGTTGCCAGTGATTTAGACATTAATGGCTGTGTGTTGAGTTATTTTGAGGGGGCAGCAAATTTACACTATTATACAAGCTGTACACTCACTACTTTACATTGTAGCAAAGTGTCATTTCTTCAGTGTTGTCACATGAAAAGATATAATAAAATATTTACAAAAATGTGAGGGGTGTACTTACTTGTGTGAGATACTGTGTGTGTGTGCATATATATATATATATATATATATATATATATATATATATATATATATTTAGCAGAGACCCTAGAGAATAAAATGGTAGTTGTTGCTTTTTTCTAAAGGTTACCAGTTTATAGTTACAAATGAGGTCTAGTGCTAGAATTATTGTTCCCGCTCAGACGTTAGTGGCAATACCTCACGTGTGGTGCTAACACCGTTTACAGACTGTGTGTGGGCGTGACCCATGTATGCATTTACCACTGAGTGTGAGCACACGGGCCGCTTTAAAACATTTTTTTTAATTTATTTATTTTATAAATTTTTTAAAATTTTTGCACTGTCACTTTACAAACTTTTTTTTTATCACATTTATTGCTATCGCAAGGAATGTAAACATCCCTTGTGATAACAATACAGCATGACAGGTCCTCTTTATGGAGAGATCTAGGGTCTAACAGACCCCAAATCTCTCCTCTACCCTTAAAAGCAAGAGATCAAAAAAAATGTTTGATTTTTTGCTTTAAAAAAAATAAATAAAGACCAATGGAAACTCGTTTTCTGGTAATATTTAAAACTATTCACCGATCTCTGTTCAGCTTATGTGACCTTTAGTAAAGACTTCTAGAAACACTTTTCTATCTGCCATTTTTTAACCACTTTAATGGTTAAAGAAAATCCCACCATCAGAGGATGCCTTTCTTTTTTCAATGACCATTAAAGCGGAGTTCCACCCAAATTTTGAACAATATCTGTATGTATTCTCTTCCTTGCCTAGATGCTGACATGCCGTTTAAAAAAATTTAAATCGCCGTAATTACCTTTTATTTTTCTATTCTTCTTTGCACTTCCTGGTTCTCCTCCCATGGGAGTAGGCGTGTTTCTAGCCTCTCCCAGACTCCTGGGAGCTAGTCTCAGGCTTCCCAGGATGCCACTGAGCATGTGTGGGAACGAGCGGTGAATGCTGGGAGCACAGCCTTCACCACATCCAGGAAATAAATGCTTGTGGGCTTCATATGCCCACAATGAAGATGGAAACCGCCTGCAGTGAATAATATAAGTTATTCTTTCCGAGGAAATCTGACACAGGCGGACATATTACACACAATATGTGAGTATGTAATGCTGAGAAGAAAAGTTTGTGAATGCACTCAAAAAAAAAAAAACGATAGATAGGTGGACCCCCGCTTTAAATCAATCTGAAGGGTATTTCTCTTATCTACAAATTTCTTTATGAACCCTGATCATTCAACAAAGCTACCCTCCATGGAATGTTGGGAAAGGGAACTAGACTTCACCTTAAAGTGGAACTTTAGTCAGAAAATTAGGTCCAGATAGATCGCTTCATGTTGGCCCCTTTTGCAGGTACAGCTATGTAAAACATTGAAAGTAAGTGCCTGTACTGTTTAAAATCCAGTAAGACACTGTCTCACCCTGCTCTGCACAGTATCACTTGTCCAGTATTCTCAGCACTGTGCCGATAATTAGTGAGTCACTAGAGACCAATCTGCAGACAGCCTAGAAACTTACTGCTGCTGAGGGGGGAGGAAGCAACAGGAATGACATGGACTGTGCCAATGGAAGCACAGATTAGGGAGAGAGAAAAGAAAAGCAGGAGAAGTGACGGGACAAACTCTGCTGCCAGGGAGACACAAAAGAGTTAACTTACAAGGATAGTGTCTTATCTGATCTCCCTGATTATCTCTCCTTTGGCAGGGCAGCACTATGAACTTTCAACACAGTAAAGCTTCTGCAGCCTTTCCCTCTAGCTCAGGGGTAGGCAACCTTAGAGAGATAGAGATCTACTTGAACAACACTGATGAATTCAAAGATTACCGGGCACAATGTCCTGTTGTTGGGGCTGTTTCACACCAGAACGCAATGCCAGAAAGGCATGTTCCACGTGTTTCCTGCAGTGTGTTCAAAACACACTGCCTTTGTAATCTACTAAGGGTAATAATACATTGTTAACCCCAAATGTAGATCGCAAACACAGTGGACACAAAAAAAAAGATATTACAAGAGGGTTCAGGAGTGTGTTATGCTCAGAATGCAGGGTTCAGGAGTGCGTTATGTTTAGAATTCAGGGTTCAGGAGTGCGTTGAGCTCAGGGATCAGGAGTGCGTTGCGCTCAGAATGCATGGATTAGGAGTGCGTTGCACTCAGCAGGGATCAGCAGTGAGTTGCGCTCAGAATGCAGGGTTAAGGAGTGAGTTGCACTCAGAATGCAGGGATCATGAGTAAGTTGCACTCAGTATGCAGGGATCAGGAGTGAGTTGCTCTCAGAATGCAGGGATCAGGAGTGAGTTGCGCCTAGAATGCAGGGTTAAGGTGTGCGTAGCACTCAGAATGCAGGGTTAGGGAGTGAGTTGTGCTCAGAATGCAGGGATCAAGAGTAGGTTGCATTCAGAAAGCAGGCATCAGGAGTGAGTTGTGCTCAGAATGCAGGAATCAGTAGTGCGTTGCCCTCAGCATGCAGGGATCAGGAGTGAGTTGCGCTCAGAATGCAGTGATCGGGAATGCGTTGCGCTCAGAATGCAGAGATCAGGAATGCGTTGCGCTCAGAATGCAGGGATCAGGAGTGCATTATGCTCAGAATGTAGGGTTAAGGAGTACATTGCACTCAGAATGCAGGGATTGGGGGGAGTGATGTGAAGGGGGCAGAGGACACATGGGGATGGCTCTACCACATCACCCTTCATATCAACCCCCCCACGCACATTATTGTCCTCTTGCTCCCCTTCCCTCCCATAGCATTGTTCCATTGCATCTTACCTGTGCACACTGGAGACCGAGAGGCAGCACAGTTGTGGACAAGGGGCGGGAGGTGGCAGAGTGGCTTTTCATATTAACAAGCTGGTAATTGGTTGCTTAGGACCTAACAAATGATCACCGGCGGGTTAACTCCTCCCACCGCTCTGAGCTGTGCTGGCTCTCGCTCCCCGCTGTTCACTGATGACAGCCGCGGAGGAAGCTAGAGGGGAGGAAAGAGAGAAGGACCGAAGGCATGGCGGAGGAGGCTGGGGGCGGACAAAAAACTGGCAGCTAGAAGTAAAAGGCGGGGGTTGGCGGCGCAGACCACTTTCCGGTATACCTGTCACCTACCCGCGGTCGATAGGTAGCCCATAATCTAGGAGTTTCTGACTCCCGCTCGATATGAACCAAGACATACAATCAAACTGGAAATGCAAACATTTTAATAACAAAAAGTGACACAGGGGATTGTTCTCAGTAAGGAAGTGACTGCTCTGGGCTTTAACAAAATGGTGGCTTACAGCAAGAAGAAATAGGAGCAATTTACAACACACACTAATTTTGGTAGCATGTTTATTAAAAGAGAAGTATGGGTTTCCTTTTTTTTTTCTTACATCTATTCTATGTGAGCTGCTGATATCTATAAATCCTTCCAGCCCTCTCAGAAGTGCCCCCATTCTGTTAAAATTGAGCTAAATACCCGTGGGAGGGGCTACAGACTTACATACAGTATAATACCAACAATGGTCTGGCTCTGGAGTCTGGATCCACCCCCCTTCCTGTCATTTTGCTTGATTGATGTCCGCTCTCTGCTCCTTCCCGAGACTTCACAGAGTGTAGCTGCTCCATCTTTCCTCTTCCCTTCTCCCTCCTCCCCCTCCCTTCTCCTCTGTAGCATGTTCCGATGGTCAGAAGAGTCGGCAGAGATATCAGCACTTCAGTCAGTGACTAAGGTAGGAGAAGTCACTGTTAGTAATATGTAGAGGAGATTTACATACACAGCACTATCTACCAGAGTGAAAACAATATATTTGTAAAGCAGAATACACATATGGATGTGACAGCACACAGGCATTCCATGCATTACTGGTATAGTAAAATGAAATAAAAATCAGAGCTAACATTATGAAGGAACCCTTTTATTGACCATCTGGATTTTTTATATGAGACAATTAAACCTTGTATTTTTATACTGAAGCGCAGAGCTCCTCAGACATGGACAAAGCTTTGCTCCCCCATAATTGGTGTATTACCTAGTACCCCTATAGCAATAATGCTCCCTTCATTGTAAATAGAATATTACAGGATCACATGCCGTACAGTGCCATCACATGTTGTACAGTGTCATTACATCATGTACAGTGCCATCACATGCCGTACAGGGATGGGGATGATGGGACTGTATTGGAATACAGGGGATGGGGATGATGGGACTGTATTGGAGTGATGGGGATGATGGGACTGTAAAGGAGTACAGGGGATGGGGATGATGGGACTGTATGGCATATGATGGCTCTGTACGGCATGTGATGGCACTGGGGATGATTGGATTGTATAGGAGTACAGGGGATGGGGGGGATAGGGATGGGATCAGGGACAGAGGGATGTTGGGGGGGTGGGTTCAGTGACAGACGGATGGTGTGGGGCATGGGATCAGTGACAGAGGGATGATTTGTATGTACAATAAAGGAGACTCTGGGGACATATCGGGGTCACTTTCGATACGGGGGAGTTGTTAGTCTCCTCTCCTATGTACTGTACACAGGTATGTTCTGTACACATAGCACTGTGTTAATTTCAGAGAACAGACACAGGTCACAGGTCACTATGCTCCTCGCCATGTCTCCTCTTCTGATATAACACAGTGCTGTGTGTAGAGAGATTACCTGTGTTCATAGAAGTTTTCAGTGACAATCCCCCCTAACCCCCATTTGGCTGGAGGAGACACTGACATGAACTTTGAAGGAATGAGTGAGGGGGGAGGGAATTCAGAGGACACAGGAAGGAATATCAAAGCCCAGGGGAGAGGAGAGCTTGCAAATAACAGCCAGGGAAAGGTGAGGATTCCACTGCTTGTATCACACTGTCTCTGCTTCCGGGTTTTACCTGGGGCCATGCCGCCATGGAAACAGAGGCATGTGAAGAACATGCTCGTTCTAGACTTTTGAACTGAGAAAGAACTGTTAGAGGCTGATTCTGCACAATTCAAAAGACTATTCTGCAAAAACAAAAGTGATGAAGAAAGAAATGCAATGCAGGTATGAGGGTAGCATGTACTACCTATTTTTGCATTACCTTACTTCTCCTTTATTGTGAAATGCATGTTCTTTTGTTAAGGAGAATTGCTTCCTCTCTGTATGATTCCTTCATATAACCACTACTTCTAGAGCAAATTGGCTAAAATCTGAGGTACATGTCCCTGATCTCAGATGTATCATAAAAACATAAATGGTTGCATAACCAATGAGATTTCAGTTTGGTTACCCCCTGACCCCTCTTCCCCCTTACTCCTTGCCCTTTCTTTGTGTTTGCCTCCAACCTTCTTCTCCCACATCTAATATTGGAAATGAAAGTTAAACTATGGATCCTGGAAGTACATAAGGAAAGTAATAACATACCAGGGAATTAACTAAACTCCCTGCACCATTATAATAGCGCAAGTGCACCACACCTGTTTCAGGTCTATCAGTACCACCTGCATCAGTTTCTATTTCAGAGTGAAATAGAAACTAGTGTAGGTCTACACCTAATTGACAGAGGGAATACAGCAGTTTTCCCATATAGAAAACTGAGGCACGTTCCCATCAAGTGTGCGCTTAGAGGCTCACATCCGTCTCTTTGCCCATGCAGTGATTACACTACACAAGCAGAGTCTGCAGGGTTAAACCCCCCTCCTCCCTCCCACGCTGAGCAAAAACAGAGGCAGTGAGATCAGAGCATGCAGCTCCAGCTAGCCGTTCTCTGTGCTGTATTTGTCACAGCCACAGAACAGAGAACTTATTACTAAATTAACAAAATGGCTTTTGGCCTCTGTTAAAGTGGTGGTAAACCGCCAAAAGAAAAAAAAAAAAATATGGCCCCCCCTGCAAGTTTATTACATAATGAACTAATATGCACTACAATCTAGCACATTATGACAGACTTAAGCACTCCAGCGCTGTCATTACTCCCCTGACTTCCCCAGCACTTCCATCTTCACCTGGTCTTCCTTCCAGGTTCACAGGCTCTGGCCGTATGAACGGCCGGAGCTGCGATGATGATACTACCACACATGCACGTGGGGAGCCCAGCTGTGGCACAGCACTCAGCATTTCAGGTGATGTCATTGGCTGTTGCTGATGTGACTATCTCCTAAACGGTATATGTTTAGGAGATAGTCCTTGTACCTTATTATTATTATACAGGATTTATATAGCGCCAACAGTTACAATACAAATCAATACAGGAGGGATCAGAGGGCCCTGCTCATTAGAGCTTACAATCTAGAAGGGAGGGTCAAGTGGAGACAAAAGGTAATAACTGTGGGGGATGAGCTGATGGGGAAAAAAAAAGAAAGTACAGTTGTTAGGTGTGGGTAGGATAGGCTTCTCTGAAGAGAAGGGTTTTCAGGGATCTTCTGAAAGCTAATAAAGTAGGAGATAAGCGGACAGATTGGGGTAAGGAGTTCCATAGGATTGGAGAGGCTTTGGAAAAGGCCTGGAGGCGAGCATGGGAGGAGGTGACAAGGGAGCTAGAGAGCAGGAGGTCTTGAGAGGAACGAAGAGAGCGAGTAGGTTGGTATTTAGAGACTAAGCAAGTGATGTAGCTGGTGGCGAAATTGTGGATGGCTTTGTACGTAGTTGTTAGAATTTTGAATTTAATTCTTTGGCCGAACGGAAGCCAGTGGAGGGATTGACAGAGAAGAGTGGCAGACACAGAGCGATTGGTAAGGTGGATGAGTCTGGCAGCGGCATTCATAATGGATTGAAGAGGTGATAGACTATGTAGAGGTAAGCCAATGAGAAGGGAGTTGCAGTAGTCAAGGCGAGAGATGACCAGCGAGTGAATTAAGAGCTTTGTTGTGTCATTGGTTAGAAAGGGGCGTATTTTGGAGATGTTGCGGAGGTTGAGGCGGCAGGATTTGGACAGTGATTGGATGTGTTGCTTGAAGGAGAGTTCAGAGTCTAGGACTACACCTAAAACCTTGGCATGTGGGGATGGGCTTATAGTTGTGCCATCGATTTTGACAGAGAGATCAGGGGAAGAGGCATGGGGGGGGGGATTAGAAGTTCGGTTTTGGCTACATTGAGTTTAAGGAAGTGGTTAGACATCCAGACTGATATGTCTGAGAGTAAATTACTGATACGTGAGGAGACAGAGGGAGTGAGCTGAGGGGTAGAGAAATAGATTTGGGTGTCATCAGCGTAGAGGTGGTATTGGAAGCCATGGGAGGCTATCAGTTGACCCAGGGAGGCAGTGTAGATTGAAAAAAGGGGACCCCAACAGAGAAAGGAAGAGGAGAGGAGGAAGTAGAGTTATAAGAAACGCTAAAGGTGCGGTTGGATAAGTAGGGCGAGAACCAGCGAAGTGTACAGTCACGGAGACCAAAGGCATGTCGTTTTTTGAGGAGGAGGGGGTGGTCAACCGTATCAAAGGCAGCAGAGAGGTCCAGGAGTAGGAGTACAGAATAGTGTCGATTGGTTTTGGCCGTTAGTAGATCGTTTGTTAGTTTTAGGAGAGCAGTTTCTGTGGAGTGTTGAGGACGAAATCCAGACTGAAGGGGATCGAGAAGGCCATTATCAGCGAGGTGGACACTCAGTCGGTTGTAGACCAGACGTTCGAGGAGTTTGGACAAGAAGGGGAGCAAGGAGATGGGGCGTAGGTTGTTAAGATTGGATGGGTCCAGTGAGGGCTTTTTAAGTATGGGTCTGACAAGTGCATGTTTTAGAGAGTTAGGGAAGATGCCAGAAGAGAGGGAGAGATTGAAGATGTGGGTTAGAGAGTGTAGTATAGGGCCAGAGGGTGAACGTAGCATTTGTGAGGGAACAGGATCCAGAGGGCAGGTGGTAAGTGGACATTAGCAAGTAGTTTAGCAACTTCGTCTGTAGTGGTGGGGTTGAAAGAGGGAAATAATGATTGTGCCTGTTGGCATGAAGTGTAAAGCGTGGAGGGTGTCGGCGCAGTAGAGATCTCAGCGCGAATAGTATCAATCTTCTGTTTGAAGTGATTGGCGATCTCCTGTGCAGTGAGTGAGTTGGCGGGTGGAGGACGAAGTAGAGAGTTGAAGGTGGAGAAGAGTTGACGGGGACAGGATGATAAGTTGCTAATGAGAGTGGTAAAATAGGTCTGCTTGGCAGAGAGGAGGCTGGAGTTGTATTTTTGGAGGGCAGATTTATATTGGTAGAAATCTCTCTGGGACTTAGTCTTACGCCACAGGCGCTCCAGAGCACGGCTATGTTTTTTCAGACTTCTAGTATCATCTGTTTGCCAAGGTTGAAGGGGTCTGGGCTTGATTCTGTGTGTAGTGAGGGGGGCAAGCGAGTTCAGTGAGGCTAGAAGTGAAGCGTTGTACACAGAAGTGGCTAGGTTGGTGCAGGATAGGGGAGAGATTTTGTCGTAGAGGTTGTTGATGGCAGAGTAGAGAAGGGTTGAGATGACGTAGGTTTCTGCGGGTAACTTTAAGGTGGTTGGAGGGAGAGGAGGTGAGGGAGAGAGTGAAACTAATAAGGTGGTGATCAGAGAGAGGGGATGGATAGTTAGAGAGGTTGCATGGAGTGCAAAGGTGAGAGAACACGAGGTCAAGGATATTGCCTTCTGAGTGAGTTGGAGCATGTATCCACTGCTTCAGGTCAAAGGAGGATGTTAGGCTGAGAAGTTTGGAAGTGGAAGGAGTGTTAGTATTAATAGGGATGTTGAAGTCGCCGAGAATGATAGTGGGGATTTCAGAAGAAAGAAAGTAGGGTAGCCAGGCAGAGAAGTCTTCAAGAAAGGTTGATACTGGTCCAGGGGGCCTGTAGATCACAGCTATCCTTAGAGAAATTGGAGTGAAAAGGCGAATAAAGTGTGCTTCGAAAGAGGAGAGTGACAGAGAGGGAGGTGGCCGAAGTACCTGAAAGGTGCTATGTGGGGCTAGAAGGATTCCGACACCTCCTCCCTTACGCCCGCGGGATCTGGGGGAGTGAGTCCAGAGAAGACCACCATGGGATAGGGCAGCAGAAGATGCAGTGTCGGATTCGTGGAGCCAGGTTTCGGTAATAGCGAGTAGGTTAAATGAGTTGGCAATAAAGAGGTCATAGAGAGGTGAGCTTGTTGCAGACAGAGCGCGAGTTCCAAAGGGCACAAGAGAAAGGGAGTCTGGGTTTGGGAAGAATAGAAATGGGAATTAAATTGTGTTGATTGCGGCAGCTGCTGCCAGAGGGTGCAGGGTGATGGGTGCATGGGGTACAGTTAAATGATGGAGGCCCAGGGTTTGGGGATATATCTCCAGAGGTTAGGAGAAGCAAGAGGGTGAGGGAGATTTTTTAGTGTATGTGGATTTAGAATTAGCAGGAGCAGTAATAAGGACAGGAGTGAGGGTAAAAATAAATATATATATATTCAGCTTTGTGCCTTCGCTGAAGTGCAGAGTCAGAAGTGCATTTCACTTGTAGAAATCGCCACTTTGAGAAAGAGCCAAGTTGCAAATGTGTACCCCCTGCAAATGCTTCCCCCAAGAGAAGCTTAAATATATACTGATAGGGGTAGGGTGTGGGCGGATTTCAATTAGCAATCAAGAGGTTATAAAGCTTGGCTGGTTAATAGGGCAACATTCTTAAGTCACAAACAGACTAGCAAGAGGGCACTAAAGTTAAGAGGGCCATAATTTTGGGTAAGACAAGGGAGATAATAAAGCATTGTAATGTGGACAGGTCTACAGACAGTTGAGTAAAAATAACATACCAGCATTATTAGAGACACATAAGAAAAAAAGATAGCAGTGTTTCAGTTTTTGGCTGGAGTTGTAGCAGTAGGAGCATACCAGAGTTAAGAGACATAGGAGACTGATTTCACTAATGCGATTCTGGCTGGAGCTGTAGCAGTAGGAGCATACCTGTGGGAGGACAAAGATGATATTTTCAGATCAGACAGTCAGATGATGAGTGATAAGTGCAGAGTCAGAAGCGCATTTCACTTGTAGAAATCGCCACTTTGAGAAAGAGCCAAGTTGCAAATATGTACCCCCTGCCCTCTACCCTACAGGTAAGCTTACTTGTTAAAGGTACACAGCTCTTTGTTAATTCCCCCCATATTGTCTTAATTGGTTGTTAAGTCTTGACCTCTACGAGCAACTACAATGTTTTGTGCTGTAACTTCCATACAATAAAGAAAAGTAGTTACAAAAAAAATGTGGTGAAAAGTATTGACTAGCGAATCTAAATCATTAACACGTAAGTTAATGATTCAGATTCTCTAGTCAATCCTTTCACCGCTGCTAGATAAAGCTGAAGGCATGCTGTTTACATGGAAAAACAATAGCATGTACCCTACCAAAAAGCTTGTTCAGGCATAATTAGAGTGTAGAATGCAATAACTCTTTTGAAATGTTCCCTTTCATAAAAGTATATCTTTATATAGGTTCCCTGTAAAAAATGTCAGTGTGTTATTTGCTCTTTCATATGAAGTAGATTTTTTGTTCATTACTTTGGTACAATTATGCTTAACAATCTTCATTTTGTATGAGACATCTTGTCTGATCACTGGTTTGTTATATTTGGGTTAGTCTCCTGTGTTCCCCCACAGGTCAAAACCGATTCCCTGGATGCAGATGTAAGACACAGTGTAATACCAAACAATGTCCGTGTTATCTGGCTGTCCGTGAGTGTGACCCTGATCTATGCCTTACTTGTGGTGCCTCTGAGCACTGGGACTCCAAGATTGTGTCCTGCAAGAACTGCAGTATCCAGCGGGGCTTAAAGAAGGTTTGTTACTGGGATCAAAATATAGGTTTTAAAGGTATTTCATTGAGTTATTTTTGTGTCATTTTTTAAGTAATTTTTGTGTGACGTTTTCAATAGCTTCAAAACATGAAATGATTCATATCTTACAGGTTTAGGATCATTCTTGATTCATAACACAAGGTCACAAGGTTTTTTTTTACTTGTTACTGATAGTATAAAAACTACTTGTTCATTCCTTTTGCTGCCAGAGCAATTTTTGCAATTTTCACTCATTAAAATTGTCAGTTTGGGTTTGAAAAGTACTTTAACCACCTCAATACAGGGCACTTAAACCCCCTTCCTGCCCAGACCAATTTTCAGCTTTCGGTGCTCTCACACTTTGAATGACCATTACTCAGTCATGCAACACTGTACCCAAATTAAATTTGTGTCCTTTTTTTCACACAAATAGAGCTTTCTTTTGGTGATATTTAATCACTAATGGGTTTTTTATTTTTTGTGCTATAAATAAAAAAAGACCGTAAATTTTGTGAAAAATGTCCTTTTTCTTTGTTTTTGTCATAAAATTTAGCAAATTAATAATTTTTCTTCATAAATTTTGGCCAAAATTTATACCGCTATATATCTTTGAAAAAAATTACCCAAATTAGTGTATATTATTTGGTCTTTGTGAAAGTTATAGAGTCTATAAACTATGGTGCCAATCACTGAAAATCGAAAACATCTGATCAGGCCTTCAGTTCATCAGGTGAATCTCATTTCTTGAGGTACTAACAAGTCAGAAAAGTACCCCCCAAATGACCCCTTTTAGAAAGTAGACATTCCAAGAGTTTTTTTAAGTTGTAATTTTTTCCCACAATTCTTTGCAAAAGGAAGATTTTTTTTCAAAATTTTCATATTAACTGGTTATTTCTCTCACAGAGCATATGTATACAACAAATTACACCCCAAAATACATTCTGCTACTCTTACCGAGTATGGGGATACCACATGTGTGGGACTTTTACACAGCCTGGCCACGTACAAAGGCCCAACATTGAAGTCGCACCATCAGGCGATCTACGAGCATAAATTGCACATCTCATGTCTCAACCACCTATTACACTTTTGAAGGCCCTGGAGCACCAGGACAAAGGAATTGCCCACAAAAAGACCCCATTTTGGAAAGCAAACACCTCAACGTATAATCTATGAGGCATAATGAGTCTTATAAATGGTTATTTTTTTTCCAGATGTTTTTGCAAAACGTGGAAAAAAAAATGAAAACGCATTTTTTTTTACACAAAGTTGTCCATTTATAAGATATTTCCAACACATAGCAAAAATGACACCCCAAAATACATTCTGCTACTCCTCCTGAGTATGGCGATACCACATGTGTGGGACTTTTACACAGCCTGGCCACGTACAAAGGCCCAACATTGAAGTCGCACCATTAGGCGATCTACGAGCATAAATTGCACATCTCATGTCTCAACCACCTATTACACTTTTGAAGGCCCTGGAGCACCAGGACAAAGGAATTGCCCACAAAATGACCCCATTTTGGAAAGCAAACACCCCAATGTATAATCTATGAGGCATAATGAGTCTTATGAATGGTTATTTTTTTTCCAGATGTTTTTGGAAAATGTGGAAAAAAAATGAAAACGCATTTTTTTTTACACAAAGTTGTCCATTTATAAGATATTTCCAACACATAGCAAATACATAGCAAAAATGACACCCCAAAATACATTCTGCTACTCCTCCTGAGTATGGCGATACCACATGTGTGGGACTTTTACACAGCCTGGCCACATACAAAGGCCCAACATTGAAGTCGCACCATCAGGCGATCTACGAGCATAAATTGCACATCTCATGTCTCAACCACCTATTACACTTTTGAAGGCCCTGGAGCACCAGGACAAAGGAATTGCCCACAAAATGACCCCATTTTGGAAAGCAAACACCCCAACGTATAATCTATGAGGCATAATGAGTCTTATGAATGGTTATTTTTTTTCCAGATGTTTTTGGAAAATGTGGAAAAAAAATAAAAACGCATTTTTTTTACACAAAATTGTCCATTTATAAGATATTTCCAACACATAGCAAAAATGACACCCCAAAATACATTCTGCTACTCCCCCTGAGTATGGGGATACCACATGTGTGAGACTTTTACACAGCTTGGCCACATACAGAGGCCCAACATCCAAGTAGCACCATCAGGCGTTCTAGGAGCATACATTACATAGATAATTTCCTGGCAACCTATCATTTTTGAAGGCCCTTCATATTTCTAACACATAGCATGTACATACCAAGAATTACAATCCAAAATAAATTCTATTGCGGAAAGGATAAAAAAAAAGTATTACCTGTGCTTTTAGTAGTGTCCACAGAAGAGAGCACTGGTCCAGGCAGCAGTCAGGGATGTGCTTAGCGACAGCAATAATAACTATCCAGGCAGCAGGCAGGAATATTGTCTATAGTTGGCACAGCACAGTCCATAGGAATTGTCCAGGCAGAGACAGCCAGCACAGCCATAATATTGGTCCTGGTACACTGTTACCTGCAGACACTCATTATTGTACCGCTCTCCAGCCCTTCATAAACATACTGCCTCTTGCTACAGCGAATTATTTGCATAGTCCAGGTAGCAGGCAGAGTTGTGGTCCGTTCATGCGGCAGGCAAAGGCATGATGGCAGTAAGTCAGCAGAAGGCTGAGGGCCGCAATCGGGTAAGACAGGGGCACAGGGGCACAGGGGTAGAGGCTTCGACCCACCCAAATTTCTATGAAGCCTCCGGACTCCAGACCCTAATCCGGAAATTACAAAACCGGGAGAAAACAAAAAAAATTGTTATCTCCATCCGGAAAAACTATTCTGGAGCCCCTCATGTATGTGAGACCCCTGTGTACTACAGTGACAGGGCAACAGATCAGTCCAAGCAGTAGGCAAAAGCATAGTCCATAAAACAGGCCAGGGTCAGTTAACGTGCAAGCAGTCCAAGCGGTAGGCAGAAGTGTAGTCCCAAAACAGGCCAGGGTCAGTTCATGAGCAAGCAGTCCAAACGGTGGGCAGAGGCATAGTCAAAACAGGCCAGGGTCAGTTCATGTGGAAGCAGTCCAAACGGTAGGCAGAGGCATAGTCAAAAGGCAGGCCAGGGTCAGTTCACATTGAAGGCAGTGGCATGGTTATTTGGGGAAGCATGGAAAATGATCAGCGAAAATGGGGAAAATATGGGCTAATAACTTAGGGATGTATGATACAGTTCGAAGCATTCACCAATGCAAAGGCCAGGTTGGGAGGGACACTGGGGACAATGGAAGCTGGTATCTTTTCGAAAACCTCTTCTGCTGCACACGCGACATCTTTTTTGCCGTCTTCGGCCTGCTTCCGATGGTGGAATGTTGTACGGGAAGTGGCGTTCATGAAGTCGGCTAACAGCATCAGAACGAAGTCCTTCTGGGAGGGGTCTTTTTTGATAGATGAGGGACGTGACTACTACTTCTATGAATTTTAGGAAGGGGCGGGGCTTTCTGTGGATTTTGTGTAGATTATGTAGGAATTGTAAATGGCCAAATGGATTAGATATATTGCTGCCTTCTTGTACCAGAATCGGGACCTCCTTATTGACAAATAGGGCTGAATCATTTGGTCATTGAAATCCACCCCCCCCATGTAGAGATTATAGTCTTGGACACATGTCGGTTTTTCAATGGGACCTCGTCTTCGCTGAACTACAACTGTAGTGTCATGAATGGTGGACATCATGTGCACGTTCCTGTTATCCTTCCACCTCAAGGCCAGCACTTCATTACATCTCAGTGTTGCTCTTTCCCCCCTTTGCAGCCTTTTGTTCACTATGGATTGTGGGAAGCCCTTCCTATTTTTTCTTGAGGTTCCGCAGGCCAGGGTTTTTTCAATATATAGGTGTCTGAAAAGGGGCAGGCTGGTATAAAAGTTGTCCAGGTATATATGATAGCCTTTTTTCAGAAGTGGGTAAGCCAGGTCCCATATGATTTTTCCAGTTGTGCCCATGTAGGCCGGGCACTCAGGGGGCTGGAGCTGGGAATCTCTTCCCTCATATATGCGGAATGTATATAGATATCCCGTGGCTCTCTCACACAGCTTGTAAAATTTGACTCCATATTTGGCCTTTTTGCTAGGAATATATTGTTTTATTCCTAGCCGGCCTGAAAATGGTACCAGGGACTCATCCACACATATATTCTTCTCGGGGACATAAAGTTCTGCAAATCGTTGGGAAAATAAATTTATCAGTGGGCGAATCTTGTATAGCTTATCGGAATTTGGATGATTGCGGGGAGGGCACTGGGTGTTGTCGTCAAAATGAAAGAATCTCATAATCATCTCATATCGGGACCTGGACATTGCGGCAGAATACATGGGCATATGGTGGATGGGGTGGGTGGACCAATAGGTATGTCCTTCATTTTTTTTGTAAGGCCCATATTTAGGGTGAGGCCCAAAAAAAATTTGAACTCCAAATTTAAATCTCTCCACTCAAACGGACGGGCATAAGATGATTGGGGGTTGCTGGCAATATACTGCTGGGCATACAAATTTGTCTGGTCCACAATGAACTGCAGCAAAGTGTCGGGCAAAAACAGATGAAAAAAAATTGATCTCTGTAAAATTTTGGGTGTTGGCCTGCACACCTGGCTGTGCTGTGAAAGGGGGAATATTTGGTGATCCCGAGTTGGAAGGCAGCCATGTTGGGTTGGCAAGACCATCTGGCATGTATGTAGCGGCCCTGGCTCTTGGGGGACGTGACACTCCAGTAGTTGGGGGAGTTGAATTTCCTGTGCTGGAACTCAGGTGTGATGTGGCAGCACTGGTACTGGGCATTTGTGCGCAGGGCCTATCTCTGGTGGCAGCACTGGTACTGAGCCTTTGTTCCTGGGGCCTATTGCTGGCGGCAGCACTGGTACTGGGCCTTTCTTCCTGGGGCCTATTTCTGGCGGCAGAGCTGGTACTGGGCCTGGGAATATAATCCTGGTTGCTGGCGGCTTCCTGGTTTCCAGAGTGTCGTGCCCTTTTAGGAGGGACCCATTCTTCATCTGAATCATTGCTACTCTCGATTGGTTCAAATGCCGAATTTGATTCGGAATCAGAATTGGACTCTGATGAGAACTCCCCGGTGCTCTCATCAGTTATAAAGAGGATCTGGAACGCCTCCTTACTAGTATAAACTCTTTTGGACATGGCTGTGTGGCGGGTAGCTGTGCGACGGGTGACAGATGGGTGGCAGGTGACAGTCACTGATGGGCTGTGCGATGGGTGGCAGGTGACGTTCACTGAGAGGTGATGGTGTGATGGGCGATGGTCACAGATAGTTGACAGGCGACGGTCACTGATGGGTGACAGGGCACAGTCACTGATGGGTGACGGGTGAGAGGGCACGGTCACTGATGGGTGACAGGCCATGGACGGTGACAGGTGATAGTCACAGATTGTTGACAGGCGACGGTCACTGATAGGCGACGATCACTGACAGGCGATGGGTGCACCGCTGATGGTCACGGATGGGTGACAGGGCACGGTCACTGGTGGGTGACGGGTGACAGGGCAGGTCACTGATGGGTGACGTGTGCACCGCTGATGGTCACTGATGGGTGACAGGGCAGGTCACTTATGGGTGACGGGTGACAGGGCAGGTCACTGATGGGTGACGGGTGACAGGGCAGGTCACTGATGGGTGATGGTGGCACCGCTGATGGTCACTGATGGCAGTCTCTATGTGACAGGTGCACTTTTTATGGGGTGACTGTTGGGTGACAGATGACAATTGGGGGGGGCGATGGGACAGAAGTGGTGTTGGTGCAGACACTACAGTACATAGATCTGTAACTCACTGCTCCTGGCTCTTCTCTCCTCACACTGGAAACGGTGTGTGAGGAGAGAAGGGCTAGTAACAGCTAGTGACAGCTCTTTGTTTACAGTTAGTGATCGGCTGTGAATGGATCACAGCCGATCACATGGTACACAGCCCTGGCCAATGGCTGTCGTCGGTGACAAGCAGTGTTCCCGGGGAACACGCCACCACCGACGTGCACGTGCAGCACGCTCACGATCGCGCGCATGCGCCGTGCAATGCGGGGATGTACCATTAGTGATCGGCCATGACTTCATCACGGCCGATCACGTGGTAAACAGCCATGCCCAGTGGCTGTTCACCCCCGTCAGTAACGACACGCCGCCACCGACAGTACAGGGCTGCGCACTCACAATCGCGCGCATGCCCTGTTTAAACAGGCTCACGTCATATGACGTCCGCCCAGAACAAGAGGCTTACCGTCCCGCCGTCATATGACGGCGGGACGGTAGGCTAGTGGTTAAGCCCAGGTTCACACTGACAGCGGGAATGAAATTGTGCAAGTTCAGCTGAACTTGCACAATTTCATTCCCACATGTCAGTCCCAACTTTGGGGGCCATTTCAGAGACATCTGTGTGGGTTGCTGCAGAGATGTCAATGAAAATCGCACCCCCAAGTCGCCAAAAGTAGTACAGAAACTACTTTTGGGAATGGGTGCGGTGTCGCACCGGTTCGGACGCTGCCATTGCCGGCAATTGCTGCCGATTTGACCTGTCAAATCGCATGCCAAATCTCTCCAATGTGAACCAGGGCTCAATCTCCAAAACATGATATACTTGCTGTAAGCAAAAGCCCCGTAGAGTAAAAGATCGTAGTTGCAATTTTCCTATCGTCAGTTGAGAGACACTGGAATTCTAAAACAGTTGCGTTATTTCTCTACCTTCAAGAGGCAAACTGGGGAAAAAAAAACATTGCAATTCAGCCCCCTGTATGACCCCTCCTCTACTGATCATGCCTCAGTTTTTGCTGTAATGTGATAGCTTTAATAAACTTTTGGACACTATTTTGAATATCTCTACAGTGTGCTTGCGATATATGCATTAACTCTGGATACAAGAAGGGTAAAGGAGGGCACAGCTTTCAAATGCCCGGACTGCTACATCAGCTAGCCTGGGCAGTGAAAGATAATCATCCAGCATCCAAGGAGAAACAAAAGAGTAGTGGTCAACCACCCTGCATAAACTTGTACAATGAACCATGAAGGAAGGATTGATTGATCAAACTTAGCTTGATTATTATGGAGAGTACATGTTAGCTTATTATTGATCATGATCCAGTTTAATTTTTGAAAGAGGGCACTCTCTGGCTTCCTAGAGATATACCTGTGCCTGAACGAATGAGGTTGAACGTCCTAATCCAAAACTGTGTCACTTTGAGGCAGTGCCACTATATAAGAATCATAGAACCTACAGTACTTGGTCACATTTCTGAAAACACTGAGACGAGGCCTGCGTATTCATTTGAACTATTCAAGTTGGGACCATATACCAGCGTAGTAGTATTTTATAGATAGATTGAACCAAAGCTGTGTTTATGGATATTGTTGACAAATTATTTGCAATATCCTGCCAGTCAGGTCCCACTGGACATTTAAAAACTCTGCCTATACGGTTCAAAATCAAGTAATACACTGCATCACCCTGCTCTGCAGACGCTCAGTTGCTCTATCTTTTTTGGCACTGTGCCAAAAATGTAGAAGTCGATCTGCTGGCAGCCTAAAGACTAACTCCTGTTCAGGGGCTCTGGGCTTCAGCTAAATGACAGCCTCCAGCACGAGAAAACAGGAACAATGCTGGAGGCAATATATTGCACACACTAATTTTAATAGCATAATTATTGACGTGGAATGTACTGTATGTTCTTTACTAAAGAATATTTTTTTTTTTTTATCAAGCTGTTATGGGTAAAGTTCCACTTTAACTATTTTTACTAGTCAGGGACCTTATGCACAAAAGGTTAAAAAAAAATTATGGGTTAATGCCCCATTGAACTTTCATTTTTAATTCAGTAAATACATTTCAGTTGCATCAAAACAAAAGGTGTGTAATACAAGGTTTTTCAGTCAGGGTTCTGTAAAATCCTAGGGTTCTGCGAGAGGTCACCAGGGGTTCTTCTGCAACCAACCCATCACACAAAGTCAGCTGTCAGACAGATGGCATCCCCTCTGCACACATGCAGAGCTAGGCATGGAAGCAGCTGGGATAGTGCTAGCTGTGGCGCGGTGTTCCCCACAGGCCCCTCCTTCCCTCCTGTCCATCCCAGATGCATGTATATGACATCAATAAAAAGGGTGGTATACCGTGCTAAAGTGAATAAATTATAACATGAAATTATGACTGCAGCAATTAACCAAGTGATATAAACCAGGAAACATACATATACAAAATAAAATCACGCTAGTCTGGAATTATTAGCAACTTATGCTTAATGTGCTATGACACTCTGAATGTATATAAACATCATAATTACAATAAAATGTTACACGCAAAGGGGAAAATCGTTTAGGCACAGCCAGTACCCAGCCCTAGTGCTGCTTCGTCTTCAGCTCTGTGCATCCTGTTTCCTGAGAACCTGTATTTTGATCCCTGTTACCTATCCAGCTTGTCTTGACCATCCCTTGATCTCCGCCTGCACCAACCCCGGCTTGTCCTGTGACCATCCTCTTGTCTTCTCCTTGGCTCCTGTTTGCTGATCCGGCTTTTGACCTCGGCTTGCCTCCTGACTACAAACCTGCCTGCACCCTGCATCTGATTGTTCTAGCCGTGTATGACTCAGCCTGCCTGACCTTGCTTCTTCTTTACTGCCATCCGCACCAGCTGCCTGCCTGTCGGTCTTCCTGCTGAAGTCTGCCTCTGTCTTCTCCAGCCCTTCCAGGACTGTCGTCCAGCTTCCAGCTAAAGACTCTTGGCACTCGTGCGACTCTGTACCTTGGCGCCTTCTGTTCTCACTATCAGAAGTCCCAAGTCAGAGGTGTAAGGGAGGCCTTGGTCGTCCATTCAGGCTCTTCTACCAGGTACGTGATAGCTATGTTCGTCACAACCTTTCTCCACAAACCGACAATGTTTACCAAAATGTTGTCGTAATGGACAGGTTGTGCGACCAACATATAATAATTTGCACAGACATGTCAGATAGTAAACTACATATTCTGTGGAGCAGATATAGAATCCATCTAGCTGATATATCTTATCCTTGTGTTGGAAACTACGTTGTCCGTGTCTCACAAAGGCGCAAGTTTTACATAGCGGTTTGTTGCACCTGTACATACCTGTGAGAGGGATAAGGCACAAGGGGTTTTCAGATTTGGTACTTTTTAGTTTGCTGGGCGCTTATTTTTCAGTGTTGGAGCCCTTCTATAAGTGACCTTAGGTCTATCGCTAAGACTAGTATTAAGAAAGGGATCCTGTTTTAAAATGTTCCAATGTTTATTGAGAATGTACTCCATCTTCTTGTGTTTGCCGTGGAATCTGGTAATAAAACGCACAGTATCATTTTCAGGTGATTTTTTGGTCTTGGATTTTTTGCCTGAAAGAAAGATGGTATAGGCCTGATCTACTAATTTATCGGGATATCCCTTTTCTAGAATTTTTTTTTTGAGGTGCACACTTTGGGAGATATAGTCAGAGTCTCTGGTACAATTTTGTCTTAATCTACAAAACTGACCTTTAGGGATGTTGTTAACCCACTGCGGGTGATGGCAAGTGTCAAAATGTAAATAAGAGTTCCCGGCAGTGGGTTTGGTGTAGTTTCGTGAAAGAATACGATTATTATCGTAAAAAAGTTCGAGTTCTAGAAAGGGGAGACTTTCTTCTTTATGTACAGATGAAAAAGAGAGACCTAAATCATTAGTGTTACAATAAGAGACAAAACTGTCAATAGAGGACAAGGGGCCGTCCCAAATGACAATAATATCATCTATGTATCTGCCATAAAACACCAAATGTTTGGCAAAAGGGTTATTGTTCCATATAAACCAGTTTTCCCACAACCCCATAGTCAAATTGGCGTAAGATGGGGCAAAATTGGTTCCCATGGCTGTACCATGGGTTTGTAAGTAAAAATCATCCTCAAAATGAAAATAATTGTGTGTTAGGCAAAAAGAGGTGGCTTCCGTAATAAATACAGCTTGTTTAGCATTAAGTAAGGGATCTAGGGACAAGAAGTATTGGACTGCCAACAGGCCTATATGATGGGGTATAGAGGTATACAATGAGTTAATGTCAAGAGACAGCCAAGGGTGACTGTCTTGCCATGTATAGGGAGTCAAGAGTTCCATCAGGTGTATGGAGTCTCGTACATAGGATTGAAGGTTCTGAGCTAAAGGCTGTAGAAAAGGGTCAACATACTGAGAAAAACCGCTGGTAACACTATTCATATAGGCCACAATGGGTCTACCAGGGGGATGTATATTAACAAGGGTTGTGGCGCTTCCTATGGGGTAATAGATGGGAGGGGTGGTTACCCAGATGGTTTCCCTCAATAGATCCAAATAGAGGTACCTGGTACCTCCCAGGGAAAAACTTAGTTACCGTAAGGGTATATATGTCTGTGCCTACATACATACACCTATATATCCACATGCACCCGTGTGTATCAGCAAGTATAGATAAAATACATAAATAAATAAATAAATAGGTAATGTCTACAGTGGTGGTTCAGTTAGACCCTTATAATTAAGGGGTATGGCCTAAGGCCCCTATTACTGTGATATATCTGCACCATATACCACCACTAGGTGAAAATATCTATATGCTCTATTCATCCAAAATAATTCAAACCATCAAAATAAACCTCTGCTCCCCGTGCAGAAAAAGCATGTGTAAATATGAATTAAAAGACATTACATATTATATCAAAATAGTGCAAATAAACGTATTATAATCAAATAAGTCCAAAGAAAACCAAGGTTAACAATTTTACAGTGATTATAGTCCTTAAAGTGAGAAAAACTTTTGTGAAAAAACTTTTTTGTGAAAAAACTTGTTCAGATCCAATGTTTCAACAATTTCGTGACTTGAGTGCTCTCGGATAATTCCTGTGACTTTAGTGCACCCCCTTGCGGGTCCCCACTCACCAGATCCAACAGCCCCAAAAGGGGCGACCAGCATAAGATGTCTCAATCACGATATCCTCTCCGCGGCAGTTATGCGGGCTCCTCAAGGTGGTTTCCGTGCCGTTGATTTTCCCAATGGATTCCTCCAGCCTCAGATGGAACAGGTTGCAGGGGGAATTGCGATCCCAATATTCTCTCCCCACCGTCCTACCAAGCATCCAGATAGTTTCCTACTATTGGGTTCAATGTTCACAGTGGCTCCCTCATGGAAAGAAAAAATAGGAAGCTCCCATGGTGTAGTATATATAAAAAGCTTTTATTCAGAAAACTCCATCAGCTTACAGCGGAGTAAAAAATAATAATAAAAATAAATAAATAACTAAATGAAATAACCAGTGGATAAAAACAAATTAGCTAACTCAGGAATGACCCTGAGAACAGACCCGTAGCGGTAAAAAGTGCGTGCCGCTGGTTAGAGCTGTTTGCGCTCCACCTGCGTTCCAGCTAGGGTCCGTACCCGGAAGTGACGTAGCGTGCGTGGCGTCGTACTCGTTTCGTCATAGGACGTCTTCAGCAACGATGCCAGCACGCCACACGCTACGTCCATTAGTAGGGAGCCAACAGGCTAGATCCGCCCCATATTTCTAACAGTCCAATCCAAACGTAACACGGCGGAGTGACACTCCCACCTTGTCTGGAGTGTCAGCAGAGGTGATCATTCAGCTTGTCTCGTATGGGCCCAGCTACTAGCGTTACGAACTATATTGCCATCCTGTATTTTTACACATTGTCCCTAGGGCAAATAAGTAATGAATACATTAACTTAGGGCAAATAAATAAATGATGAAAAAAATGTTGAAAAATCTAGCCCATATCCAAATAAAAATAAAACTAAAGATAAAAATAAAGATAAAATTAAAATAAAAATAAAATGCCCAGAGGGACTATATATAAAAAAAAGAGAAAGAAAGTCATGACATTTATTATGGATCATATATATAAGGGAAAAAAGAAGGAACCTTTCCATAGACTTAAGTTGGCCTTAATCTCAACCACTTTCTATACTATGCCCTCATATTGTGTCATCAGGCGATCAACCCAATATGAGTCCTAATAAGGGAAATGTTTAGCCAATATTTCCCTAATTATACCTCATCACGGGACTTATGCACTTTCCCAGTGCCTAAACTCATAGGGAATATTTTTGAGCCCCATTTTTGAAATCCCAAGGGCGGTCCTCCTTAGGGGTAATATTACCCCTATTGTTACAGGTCGAAGCTATCAACAGTAATTCTAATAAGGACATACTAAAATTATCTGTGTTACAAGATTAGGGAGTACGGGCTTTTGGAGTTTTTGCCATTAGGCCTAATCAATTCCAGAAAGAGGTTTGGGGTTACTCCCACGTTCTTGGTGTGGGTGATCAAGGGGCTAGATGTCCACTACCTTACAGCTTATGTCCATAAAGGAAACAACAATAGGTGGGAGTATTGCCTTGTTTAAATATGTGTACCCCTGTATCTTACGGGTTAGCCAAAAAACAGTTTAAATCGATATCCAGGTTGAGGCCCCTTGGAGCAAGGGACCTCAACCTGTATATCCATGCGGTTTCATTTTGTGATATGAGTGTGGTTTTATTACCCCCTCGCCAGTGATCCCTCACACAGTCAATCCCATAAAAAATCATTCCTGTGGGGTCCCGGTTGTGTACTGTGTCAAAGTGGCGGGAGAGATGGTGTTTTGGGAACCCTTTTTTGATGTTTTTAATGTGTTCCCGTATTCTCACATAAAGGGGTCGGGTGGTTCTGCCCACATATTGCATTTGGCACGGGCACTCGATGACGTAAGTCACGTGCGTACTCTGACATGTGATGAGTTCCCTGATCTGGTATTGTTTATGGTCTGATCTTGATTTAAAGGTTTCCCTTTTCCGGGGTTGTTTTTTAGTGACCCTGCATGGTAAGCATTTTTGGCACTTATAAAACCCTTTCATGTCTGGAAAAATCCGAGTCTTCTTAGGGGGGTTAATAACATTGTGTACTAAAAGATGTCGTAAATTGGGCGCTTTTCGATATACCATCTTAGGTTTCTTGGGTAATATACCTGCTAGTATTCTGTCCTCTTTTAGGATAGGCCAGTACTTCTTCAGGATCTCCTCGAATTCTTTATATTGAGAATTAAACCCTGTAATAAACGTCAGTTCTACGTTATTTTTCTTCCTTTTAGATTTTGTTAATAAATTCTTACGGTCTAGATTTGCTATATCCCCCTTCAGCTTATTCAATGAGTCTAGGTTATATCCTTTTTCATGGAACCGCTCCACCAGGATGCTTGCTTGTTCCAAATAATCATCCATGGTTGCGCAGTTCCTCCTTAATCTCGTTAGCTGGCCTTTGGGGATGTTACCCTTCCACTGGGGGTGATGACAACTATTAATAGGGATGTACCCGTTTCTGTCGGTTGCCTTAAAGAAGGTTTTCGTACACAGGCCATCATTCTTCTTGAATATTTCAAGGTCAAGGTATTCAATCCTTTGAGGGTCCCATTTCCCTGTGAAGGTTAAGCCATATCTGTTATTATTCAGCTCTTGCAGGAAATTTACAAAGGTCTCAGATGTTCCTTCCCAGAATATGATTAAGTCGTCTATGTACCTCCGGTACAATTTCACTTGTGGTATATTCCTAGCATAGATGTATTCCTCTTCCCACATGTTCATGAGTAAGTTGGCCACACTAGGTGCGTATCTTGCGCCCATAGCGACTCCCTTAGTTTGAACGTAATAGTTTTGGTCATACCAAAAATAATTACAGGACATCGCTAACTCCAGGCCTTCAAGTATGAAATCTATCTGTTCTTGCCTCATGCTGGTGAGCTCATGGAGAGCTTTTTCCACACCCAACAAGCCATCCTGTTGTACAATGCTAGTGTATAACGAATTCACGTCAATAGTGGCTAGCAAGTAATTTTGTGTCCCATCTATTTGTTGTAGTTCTTCTAAAAGTTGGGCACTATCACGTAGATAAGATTTTCCCTTCTTAACAAGTGGTTTGAGGAATACGTCTAGGTATTCTCCCAGCCTGGAAAACACTGAATTAATACCACTAATTATAGGTCTTCCAGGTGGTTTATATAATCGTTTGTGAATTTTAGGTGTATAATAGATCACCAGAGTTTTCGTGGAACTTGAAACCAAATATTCTGCTTCTTTAGTGTTTAGGATCCCAATCTGTTTTCCTTTGTTTACATAAGCTCTCAGTTTCTTTTCATACGTACGTTTAGGGTTCTTCCTAAGTTTGTTATAGGTGTTTTCTACCTGAAGCAGGTTCCCCATCTCCTCTTCATAATCTTTCTTATTTAGTATTACTAGCCCTCCCCCTTTATCTGCGGGTCTTATGACCACCTCCTTTCTTTTACTCAAAGACTTTATTGTTTTCCAGACATTTCTTGTTTTGTGATTGTTCCGTTTTTCTAGCTTCCTCAGATCGTCTTCCACCATTTTTTGGAATGCTTCCATGCATTGGTTCCCAGATGTTTTAGGGTTAAAGATGGAGTTGTTTTTCAACCTTGTTTGCTCGTATATTGCTTCTCTCCTAGTTCTTGTATCAGTTTTTGTTAGGAAATGTTTTTTAAGGTTGAGCTTCCTCATAAACTTTTTCAGATCAATATATGTTTCGAATTTGTCCAGATGTTTTTCGGGGGCAAATTTGAGTCCTAAATCAAGAATTTTCATCTCATCTTCAGAAAATTGGACATCGCTAAGGTTAAAAATACCCTTCCCTAATATTCTCGTCTTCGCTTTCTTCTTCCCTCCTCTGTTTCCTCTGGTCGTCTTCTTCTTTCTTCGGGTTCCATCCCGTGTCCTCCGTACCTCCTGAAGTGCTCCTGTTCCCTGTATGGTTGGTTCACTTCCCTCATTCTGTCTTGGTCTTCTCGGGGGTCTCCTTGCCCCATATATGGTCCTCTCCAATCGGGGTTCCTGTAGGGAGGCCTTGCCCTCCATCTCCCTGGTGATTTGTCTCTCCCCCACCGCCTGGGAAAATCCCTATGGGGTCCTCTATTTCTTCTATATTGTGATCCTGGAGTTTCTTCATAGTTGTTTCTGTATTGGGCCCTCGCATTTTCCCTTAATGGGGAGTATCTATTTCTTGTGGGTATATTGTACCCAGGTGTTTGAGGGGCTCAAAATGAAACCGCATGGATATACAGGTTGAGGTCCCTTGCTCCAAGGGGCCTCAACCTGGATATCGATTTAAACTGTTTTTTGGCTAACCCGTAAGATACAGGGGTACACATATTTAAACAAGGCAATACTCCCACCTATTGTTGTTTCCTTTATGGACATAAGCTGTAAGGTAGTGGACATCTAGCCCCTTGATCACCCACACCAAGAACGTGGGAGTAACCCCAAACCTCTTTCTGGAATTGATTAGGCCTAATGGCAAAAACTCCAAAAGCCCGTACTCCCTAATCTTGTAACACAGATAATTTTAGTATGTCCTTATTAGAATTACTGTTGATAGCTTCGACCTGTAACAATAGGGGTAATATTACCCCTAAGGAGGACCGCCCTTGGGATTTCAAAAATGGGGCTCAAAAATATTCCCTATGAGTTTAGGCACTGGGAAAGTGGATAAGTCCCGTGATGAGGTATAATTAGGGAAATATTGGCTAAACACTTCCCTTATTAGGACTCATATTGGGTTGATCGCCTGATGACACAATATGAGGGCATAGTATAGAAAGTGGTTGAGATTAAGGCCAACTTAAGTCTATGGAAAGGTTCCTTCTTTTTTCCCTTATATATATGATCCATAATAAATGTCATGACTTTCTTTCTTTTTTTTTATATATAGTCCCTCTGGGCATTTTATTTTTATTTTAATTTTATCTTTATTTTTATCTTTAGTTTTATTTTTATTTGGATATGGGCTAGATTTTTCAACATTTTTTTCATCATTTATTTATTTGCCCTAGGTTAATGTATTCATTACTTATTTGCCCTAGGGACAATGTGTAAAAATACAGGATGGCAATATAGTTCGTAACGCTAGTAGCTGGGCCCATACGAGACAAGCTGAATGATCACCTCTGCTGTCACTCCAGACAAGGTGGGAGTGTCACTCCGCCGTGTTACGTTTGGATTGGACTGTTAGAAATATGGGGCGGATCTAGCCTGTTGGCTCCCTACTAATGGACGTAGCGCGTGGCGTGCTGGCATCGTTGCTGAAGACGTCCTATGACGAAACGCGTACAACGACGCCACGCACGCTACGTCACTTCCGGGTACGGACCCTAGCTGGAACGCAGGTGGAGCGCAAACAGCTCTAACCAGCGGCACGCACTTTTTACCGCTACGGGTCTGTTCTCAGGGTCATTCCTGAGTTAGCTAATTTGTTTTTATCCACTGGTTATTTCATTTAGTTATTTATTTATTTTTATTATTATTTTTTACTCCGCTGTAAGCTGATGGAGTTTTCTGAATAAAAGCTTTTTATATATACTACACCATGGGAGCTTCCTATTTTTTCTTTCCATGAGGGAGCCACTGTGAACATTGAACCCAATAGTAGGAAACTATCTGGATGCTTGGTAGGACGGTGGGGAGAGAATATTGGGATCGCAATTCCCCCTGCAACCTGTTCCATCTGAGGCTGGAGGAATCCATTGGGAAAATCAACGGCACGGAAACCACCTTGAGGAGCCCGCATATCTGCCGTGGAGAGGATATCGTGATTGAGACATCTTATGCTGGTCGCCCCTTTTGGGGCTGTTGGATCTGGTGAGTGGGGACCCGCAAGGGGGTGCACTAAAGTCACAGGAATTATCCGAGAGCACTCAAGTCAGGAAATTGTTGAAACATTGGATCTGAACAAGTTTTTTCACAAAAAAGTTTTTTCACAAAAGTTTTTCTCACTTTAAGGACTATAATCACTGTAAAATTGTTAACCTTGGTTTTCTTTGGACTTATTTGATTATAATACGTTTATTTGCACTATTTTGATATAATATGTAATGTCTTTTAATTCATATTTACACATGCTTTTTCTGCACGGGGAGCAGAGGTTTATTTTGATGGTTTGAATTATTTTGGATGAATAGAGCATATAGATATTTTCACCTAGTGGTGGTATATGGTGCAGATATATCACAGTAATAGGGGCCTTAGGCCATACCCCTTAATTATAAGGGTCTAACTGAACCACCACTGTAGACATTACCTATTTATTTATTTATTTATGTATTTTATCTATACTTGCTGATACACACGGGTGCATGTGGATATATAGGTGTATGTATGTAGGCACAGACATATATACCCTTACGGTAACTAAGTTTTTCCCTGGGAGGTACCAGGTACCTCTATTTGGATCTATTGAGGGAAACCATCTGGGTAACCACCCCTCCCATCTATTACCCCATAGGAAGCGCCACAACCGTTGTTAATATATTTTCAGTTAGTAGAGAATCCCTAGGGAAGCTCTTTTAAGGGAGGCAGCATACCTAATTTACTGTTCTAAGCGCAGCTCTTTGTATTTAATTCTACCAGGGGGATGTGATGAGTTTTTGTGCACCTTTGGTAGATGGTAAAAATAAGGTGTACTGTAAAATTCTTTGCATAGAAAGGAGGCTTCATTCTTGTTGATGACTGCATCTGAGAGGGCTTTATTAATTAGTGGCTCAGCCTCCAATCTAAATTGAGGCAAGGGATCTGAAGGAAGTTTTTTATGTTTGATGATCTGAAAGTAATCTAGATGCTTCTGCAATGTAAGAGGTACGATCTAGTATAACAATCCCACCCCCCCCCCCCTTATCTGCTGATTTGATAATAATCTCAGGATTATTCGAGAGGGAGTTGAGTGCGGCCTTTTTGCCAGGGTTAAGATTATGAAAACAATATTTCTGTGTGTTATCAGCTTGTTGGCACAGTTTTTGGAATTCTGAAAAGACCACTCTATAGAATGCTTCTAAATAAGGGCCCTTGGTTTTGATAGGGTAAAAAACAGATTTAGGTTTAAAGCTAGTGTGTCTAACTGGGGGTGAGGTCTGGAAATGCTGAGTTAATAGCTCAAGGTCTAGACCAAGATCTGGGTCTCCCAAATCTGAATCCAACTCATGTACACTAATATAACTATCAGAGGTGTCCTCCGTGATGGTATGAGGAGGAGCTGTTGTGGTGTATGTGGTGTATATTTTAAACAATCTTTTACTCTTATTATTTAATTAATCTATTTACCATTCAATTTCTAGGCAGATGCCATGATATATTATTATGTCAATATGATTGTTGCTTTATACAGTATGATATAATCCAGCTCTTTAGGCACTGTTACCATTTATTTGTGTCCTTTATTCACAGTCACAATTTTTATTTTTGTTTTTAAATATTTTGTTTTTTCTATTTTTTTTTCTTTTTTTCTTTTTAAATATATTTAGGAATCTCTTTTTATAACTAGCTATGCTCTTTATACTAGCGGGCCAATTTATTTGTTGTTTTTTTCTGCCAGCCATAGTGTGTTTTGTCCCATTATGCAGAGCTATTTAAGTCCCCTTCCTTCCCTGTTCATTCTACACTTGAAAAAGGAGCGTGCATGCCCAGTGTGAGCTTCGCACATGCTCTGAAACGCGCTGTGTTCCCTTCCACTCCGATGACCTCACACGCCTACGAGTGCCGTGTTGGATTACAGAACTTCTATCTATCCCACCCAGTGTCTGTCTGTCTATCTATCTATCGATCTATCTATCCCTCCCACCCAGACGAGGCTCTGTCTTGAGGTTCAAGCTGGAATGAATCTTTATTCAAACACATGTTATATAGATCCCACTTCAAAACACCCCCCACCCTTGGAAAACAGGGCGGGTTAAACTGTCCAATGACAATGGACACACGGGTCAGGTGTGTTTAACTTCTCATCAGTAAACAGTCTTAACAGGCACCTACAAGTATGGTTCCAGCTATCGGACACTGATCATTTGAAGATATGGCGGAAATCCCTATAGTCTCTTGGAACATTAGGGGTCTACACTCCCCCTTAAAGCGTACTATGATCTGTATGTGTTTGAAGAAATACATTCCGGGAGTACTTTGCATTCATTAGACCCACTTGACGGCAGAAACTGTGAGCTTTCTGGGATACTCATGGACTACGAAGAATTTGATAGGGAAATAGATACGGAGGGTTGATATGTTTTTATCCATTGTAGGTTTGGTACATTGACGTGTGCTAGCTGGTATATATATATATCCCTCCTCCTTTCACGGCGACAGTGCTTAGGCTTCTGCTTGCATTTCTGGATGGCAGGCCTGACGCCCTGTTGTTGGTTACGGGGGACTTCAATTGCTATCTGAACCCAGTTGAGGATAGACATCCGGGCCCAGGATCCTCTGCTGTCTCCAGGGGTACCCCCCTGGCGCGGTTGTTGCAAGAGGTGGGCTGGGTGGATATCTGGAGGCACCGGGACCCCGGGGTCAGACAGTTCACTTGTTTTTCCAAATCTCATGGTTGCTTGTCTAGAATTGATCTAGGGGTGTGCAGCCTGAACATGCTCCCGTTTGTGACTGACATGATACACAGACCCCGTAGTGTATCCAACCATTCTCCAGTGGTCATAAGGATTACAATAGCCCCACTAGTTAAGTTGCCTAAAGCCCCTTGGAAATTTAACACCTTCTGGCTGAAACTATTCTGCTCACATGAGGGGATAGTGGGGAGCATGTGTGAGTTCTTTGCCACCCAGGATCCGAATGAATTCATTATTATGCAATGGGATGCCTTTAAGGCTTATTTGAGGGGAATATTGATTGCTGAAATGAATAGAGTTAAACATGCTTCCTCTGTCCTTAAAACGGAGGTAGAATCCAGAGTTCAAGAAATGGAACAAATGTATATCACAGACCCTTCGGACTCAACTAGGGAGGCCTGGCAGGCAGCTCTTTCTGCCTATCACCACCTGCTATCCTCCTCGGCCAAAAGAAGAGGTTCTTTGCAAAACAGGCGTTCTTTGAGGAGGGTGAGAAAACTGGTCGCTTGTTGGCATGAATTGCGAACTCCCATCACAGGTCGCCCACCATAGGTGCCATTAGGGCCAAGACAGTTAACATAGTCAGCCAACCAGAGAAGGTACTGCAGGAACTTGCTGGTTTTTATGAAGACCTATACAGTCAGGGTACAACATTCACCCCAGATGACCTAGAGCAGTACCTGGGGCAGATTGACTTCCCTGAGCTGAACGATGTCAGCAAACAGACTTAGAGAGCCCACTTACAGTTGAGGAACTGCAGAATGTGGTCAGCTCTTTCCCAAACTGCAAAGCACCGGGGGAAGATGGGATTCCCATGGAGGTATATAAACAGTATCCTGAAGAATTACTTCCTTTAACTGCTTAAGGTTTTTAATAAATCCCGAGAGGAGGGGCATTTACCAGTCTCAATGTCCAAAGCAAACATTGTGCTATTACTCAAACCGGGCAAAGACCCAGTAGATCCAGGGGCGTATTGCCCAATTTCACTGTTACAGAGTGATGTTAAAATATTAGCTAAAGCACTGGCTATCAGATTGAATGGAGTGATTATATCTATTGTGCGTGAGGACCAGGCAGGTTTCATGCCCAATAAATCCACCGCCGTTAATCTCAGAAGATTATTCCTTAATATTCAATCATAGGCAGATAGTATGGGTAATAGGGTGCTGTTATCGCGGGACGCTACCAAAGCGTTTGACAGCATAGACTGGGAATGCTAAAATTTGGGTTCGGTCCGAACTACATTTCTTGGGTAAAAATCCTTTACAGCCACCCAAAAGCTGCTGTTAGGGTGTCTGGCTTCCTGTCTCCGGGCTTCGCATTGAGGAGGGGCACAAGGCAGGGTTGCCCCCTGTCCCCCCTCCTCTTTGTGTTAGCTATTGAGCCACTGGCAATGGGGATTAGGGCCAATCAGCGCATCAATGGTTTCTGTTATGGTAACATGCAGGAAAAAGTCATGTTATATGCTGATGATACCATGCTTATGCTTGGAGACACTGACCTTTCCCTCCGAGAGGCCATGTCAACCATATCCGAATTTGGGAGATTTATGGGCCTGCTCATAAATTGGCCAAAGTCTGCTTTGCTCCTATTGGATGGAGATGACACACAGACAGTGAACTCCTCCTGCCCTATACCTATTGCCACCTCCTTTAAGTATTTGGGGATTCAGATCACTTCTCGGCCTAGGGATATCATCCACTTAAACATTTTACCCCTCTTGCAGCAGTTCGGAGACAAAATTAAAACCTGGAATTACCTCTTTCTGTCAGTTGCAGGTAGAGTAAATCTAATAAAAATGATTCTCATGCCGCAACTGCTGTACTACCTCCATAATACTCCCATGGTCATTCCCTTGAAGATATTCTGAATAGTTAACACCATTTTTAGCGTCCTCATTTGGAAGAATAGGCCCCCCAGGATCAAGTTAGAGTACCTACAGAGGCCCAAAGACAGCGGTGGGTTGGCATTGCCCAACCCATGGCTATATTACTTGGCTGCCCAATTACAACACCTAATCGGCACATTTGTACCATCACAAAACTCGTCACACAAACTAATGCTTCATATGGTGGGAAAGGGTCCAATCCACATGGCTCTGGAGGCCTTGGCATTCACTAAACCGAAAAAAAACCCAGACTTTCAGTCTGGTACAGAAGGTGTGGAATAAATCAAAATACCTCCAGAATGTATATGGCTACACAGAATACAGTCCCATATGGCATAATGACACATATATTGAGCTGGCCAAATTGCAGTCTGGAGCTAGGTGGAAGGAATTTGGAGTTAACCATATTAAACAAATATTCAGGGATGGGGTACTACGTACCTTTGCTGACCTGAAGGAAACATATCATTTACCCCGTCAATGTATTTCTATTATTTGCAACTTAGGCACGCGGTAGCTGCACAGGGCCGGTCCTCAGAGTGGCATCTGTCCTTAACCCCGGTATTTACTCTTCTGGGGGAGGCTGTCTCATCTAAAGGATTTATCTCCATGCTATGCCATCCTGTTACAATCCGTGATGAAGCAGCATCCCCTGAAGGTAAGGGAGAAAGGGGAGGCAGATGTGGGACAGTTGGACGGGGAACAATGGGAGGAGATCTTTCAGGCGGTGAACTTTTGTTCACTCAATGTGTCCCAAAAATGTACCCAACTTTATAAATTATTGAGAACGTATTATACCCCTCACAGGCTCCACCTAATTAATCTGCAGGCTGAACCTACTTGCTCGAGATGCAAACGAGACCATGGAGACCTTATACACATGTTGTGGAGGTGTCCCAAGTTATATACGTATTGGGCGGGAGTGGTGAAGACCATCAGCTTTAACGTGGCTCTTCCACAGGACCCAAGGGCATGTCTATTGGGGGCCCTGGAGGAGTATGAGTGGGAGGGACACAGCAGAGAGGCTATACACAGAGTCCTATTTCAAGCCAGAAAATTAATCATGACTCACTGGAAGTCTGAGATCCCCCCTACCACAAAAGAATGGACTGACAACATTAACATAAACCTGAGACTGGAAAAAGTGATATATCAACATAAGAGAAGCACGCAAAAATTTGAGAAACTGTGGGCACCTTGGTTAGATGTGCCGGGATTAGCCCAGCTGGATTTAGTGGCTGACAGGCTACTAGGAATAATTGTAGGGTAAATAACAGGCTGAGAAATGCTATAACTAGATTACTGTGTTAATGATGAAGCATTTGTATTGATGGTTAACAGTTGGATTGTGTAATATTCAGTTGTATTGTATGGTATTGAAAACACTGTATGCAATACATTTCTGCAAATTTAATACAAATTTTGTTGGATAAAAAAAAAAAAAAAAAACAGTCTTAACGGGGGGCTGCTGGAGGAATCCCCCCTTCCTCTTTTCTCACAGCAAGACACTTAGACATCCCCTAAATAGTTGAGGCAGACAGCCACAATAGACAATAGAATACAGTCATATCCCAAACTAGCACAGCAAATAGTACACAACATAATGAGACAGCACACATTATATATACAGCATTGAGTCTGGCTAGCACAGATCATAGTGGGGTTCTCATTCACCCTGTGCCCCTATTAGTGACTCCCGTCACATGGCTCCCTCCTTGTGGAACACTCCAGGAGACCCGGCTTGATCCTTCTTGGATCAACTTGGGGATGTCCGGAACTAGGAGGCCGGAGTGACGTCTGTTTGCCGGGACAACCCATCAGCATTGCCATTTTGCTTACCGGGTCAATAGCTGATGGTGAAGTTGTATGGTTGCAGGGCTAAGCTCCACCGCAGCAACCTGCCATTGTCTCCTGAGATCCGGTTAAGCCAGACCCATGGGTTGTGGTCGGTGACTAATGAAAATTCCTGTCCATACAAATAAGGGTTCGATTTTTTAAGGGCCCAGACCAGGGCCAAGCACTCTTTCTCCACTGCCGCATAGCTCACTTCCCGTGGTAATGGCTTTCTGCTCAGGTATACGACAGGGTGTTCTCCTCCATCCTCCCCGATTTGGCTCAGCACTGCTTCCAGTCCAAACATGGAAGCGTCTGTGTGGACAAGGAAACGTTTGTTAGGTACTGAGGCAGCCAAGACAGGGGCATTTACAAGTGCTTGCTTTGAAGGCTAGAAACGCGGCTTCACAAGCTGGAGACCACAGGACCTGCCTAGGTAAATTCTTTTTCGCCAGGTCAGCCAGGGGCTTGGCGATAGCACTATAATCAGAGACAAAACGTCGGTAGTACCCTGCAGTCCCCAAGAAGGCTAATAGCTGGGTCTTAGTACGGGGTGTGGGCCAGGTAGCTACTGCCTCTACCTTGGCTGGCTCTGGTCTCTGGTTCCCACATCCTACTCGGTGTCCCAGGTATTGCACCTCCGCCATACCTAGATGGCACTTGTCTGGTTTCAAGGTCAGGCCTGCGGCCCGAATCTTGTCCAGAACCACCCCTACGTGAACCAGGTGCTCCTCCCAAGACTCACTGTAGATCGCAATGTCATCCAGGTATGCACATGCAAAATCCTGAAAGCCATCGAGGAGTCTAGTGGGACCCACAATGTCAACGGCTATGCGGTAAAAGGGTTCCCCAATAATAGGCATGGACATTAGTTTGACCTTAGGGTGGTCCCCCCCTTACCTACCCGTTGACATGTGTCACACGTTTTGCAGTACTGTCGCACATCCTGGTTAAAATTCGGCCAGAAGAAATTCTGTGTAATTCTATGGTCTGTGCGACGGGACCTTAGATGTCCTGCTAGTGGTACATCATGCCCCGCAGAATCTCCAGCTGGTATTTCTTAGGTACCACCAGCTGTCGTTTCTGCGAAGGGGCTTTATTTCCTGGGGATAGCTTAGGGATCCTATACAGTCCATCCCCCACCCATTCATAAATCTCCCCATTTATTCCCCTTTCCTGAGTATCTGCCTTAGCCCTATACTTGTGTAAGGTCGGGTCTTCCCGGGTTTCCCTCCCGAATGCCTCTGGGGTATCCCTGCCTAGGGGAGCCTGATCTAAGGTGCATGTCGGGGAAGATAGTCTTACCTGGGTCTCAGCAGCAAGTGGTCCGGTTCCAACAGTACAGGTCTGGGCATGGGTAGTCACTGGGTTGGCTTCAGCGGGGCCCATCGGGGCGTAAGCAGAAATGAGGGGGGCCAAATCATTCCCCAGTAGTACATCCGCTGGCAAATCCTTCATCACCCCCACATTCACGTGTCCCGAACCAATCCAGGTGAACACGGGCAACGGGTAGCTGGAAAATGGTGCCTCCTGCTACCCTTACGGCTACAGTGTCTCTGGGATGAGGTTCTTCTGTAGTAGCATCATGGTGGTGCCAGTATCACGTAGGCCATTGCCTACCCTTCCTCCTCAACAGCATGGATTCCCCCTTGCTGGCTTTCTCCATGACTGGGACTGCCTGGCTGGATTCAACAGACAGTCTAGCTTTGTTGTGCCCTAGCTGTTTACACCCGAAACACCTGAGGGGTTGTGAGTAGTCCTGGGAGTTGAACCTGGGCTGCTGAGAATAAGTGGCCAGTGGAAGTGGTGCTGTTGGGTGGTATGACTGTGGTTGGTAGGCGCCAGCTGGAGGGGGTGCCGCTGATCGATAATCCACCCAAGCTGTTGTCTTGACCACAGAGTTATCCAGTTTGCAGGCGTCTGTGTATTCGTCTACCAGGCAAGCTGCTTCAGGCAAGGTGAAAGGTTTTCTGTCCCCGACCCACTCTCTGACTTCCGGAGACAGCTTGTCAAAGAACTGCTCCAGCAGGAACAGCTGCAGCACCTCTTCCCCGGATACTGCTTGGCATCCAGTGACCCAGTGGGATGTCAAGCAGTGTAGGCTGCATGCCCACTCGGTATATGAGTCTCCAGTCTGCCTGCTCGTCTCTCAGAACCGCCTCCGGTTCTGAGAGACGGCATGACGGCATATCTGGCCAAAAGTGCTTCTTTTACCAGCCCATAGTTCATAATATCCTCGCCTGGGATGGTCCTGAACGCTTCACTGGCCCGGCCGGATAATTTCCCAGACAGGATGGTAACCCATTCCTCTGTGGGCACCCAGTGTAGGGCCGTTCAAAATCGGCAAGGTACCCATCAATCTCCCCTTCTGCTTCAATTAAATTTTTAAAGGCAGCAAAATGTACCTTTCTCCTTTCAGTTGGTGCTGCTGTGACTCCTGCTGCTGCAGCACCTCTTTGCTGTAGCCTATTTGCCTCCACAGCCGCTATAACTTGGTCTAAGATCTCCGCTGTAGGGTTAGGGCCCTAATGTGCCAGTCTTATGTTAATAGCCCAATCAAAACTTGCCTCTTCGGGTGTCCTGTCTGTTACGCTTGACCTTTCGGTTATGTTGGGTCTTTCAGCTCTCTCCATTTCAACTAGTTCTGCGATAATGTCCCTCTTCTTACGGTTGTTGGCCGGTCAGCCCCGTTTCTCCAGTAAGTCCTTGAGGGTAGAGCGCTTTAGCCGTTCATACTGGCCTTCCATTGGCCTGTGTCCTCTTGTAGCTGTCCTTCTGGGCTGTGGGAATGATCCCACTGCTTGCCACCAGTTGTAACGACACCCCTAGTATGAAAGGGGTTAAATTCGTTTAGGACATTCCATTTCCGAACACAAAGGCAGCTACCGAAAACTTCAATCAGCCGAACAAGGAACCCATACAATTAATTCTCCCCAAGTAGGAGACAAGGCTCTGTCTTGAGGTTCAAGCAGGAATGAATCTTTATTCAAACACATGTTATACAGATCCCACTTCAAAACACTTCCCCCCACCTTTGGAAAACAGGGCGGGTTAAACTGTCCAATGACAATGGACACACAGTACAGGTGTGTTTAACTTCTCATCAGTAAACAGTCTTAACAGGGGGCTGTTGGAGGAATCCCCCTCCCTCTTTCCTCACAGCAAGACACTTAGACATCCCATAATAGTTGAGGCAGACAGCCACAATAGACAATAGAATACAGCCACACCCCAAACTAGCACAGCAAATAGTACACAACATAATGAGACAGCACACATTATATATACATATATACAGCATTGAGTCTGGCTAGCACAGATCATAGTGGGGTTCTCATTCACCCTGTGCCCCTATTAGTGACTCCCGTCACACTATCTATCCATCCCTCCCACCCATTGTCTGTCTATCTATCTATCTATCTATCTATCTATCTATCTACAGTGGGGACCGAAAGTATTCAGACCCCCTTAAATTTTTTACTCTTTGTTATATTGCAGCCATTTGCTAAAATCATTTAAGTTATTTTTTTAACTCACTAATGTACACATAACACCCCATATTGACAGAAAAACACAGAATTGTTGACATTTTTGCAGATTTATTAAAAAAGAAAAACTGAAATATCACATGGTCCTAAGTATTCAGACCCTTTGCTGTGACACTCATATATTTAACTCAGGTGTTGTCCATTTCTTCTGATCATCCTTGAGATGGTTCTACACCTTCATTTTAATCCAGCTGTGTTTGATTATACTGATTGGACTTGATTAGGAAAGCCACACACCTGTCTATATAAGACCTTACAGCTCACAGTGCATGTCAGAGCAAATGAGAATCATGAGGTCAAAGGAACTGCCTGCAGAGCTCAGAGACAGAATTGTGGCAAGGCACAGATCTGGCCAAGGTTACAAAAAGATTTCTGCTGCACTTAAAGTTCTTAAGAGCACAGTGGTCTCCATAATCCTTAGATGGAAGATGTTTAGAACGACAAGAAACCTTCCAAGAGCTGGCCGTCCGGCCAAACTGAGCTATTGGGGGAGAAGAGCCTTGGTGAGAAAGGTAAAGAAGAATCCATAGTTCACTTTGGCTGAGCTCCAGAGATGCAGTTGGGAGATGGAAGAAGGTTGTAGAAAGTCAACCATCACTGCAGCCCTTCACCAGTCAGGGCTTTATGGCAGCGTGGCCCGACGGAAGCCTCTTCTCAGTGCAAGACACATAAAAGCCCGCATGGAGTTTGCTAAAAAACACTTGAAGGACTCCAAGATGGTGAGAAAGAAAATTCTCTGGTCTGATGAGACCAAGATAGAACTTTTTGGCCTTAATTCTAAGCGGTATGTGGGGAAAACCAGGCACTGCTCATCACCTGCCCAGTACAGTCCCAACAGTGAAGCATGGTGGTGGCAGCATCATGCTGTGGGGGTGTTTTTCAGCTGCAGGGACAGGACAACTGGTTGCAATCGAGGGAAAGATGAATGCTGCCAAGTTCAGGGATATCCTGGACAAAAACCTTCTCCAGAGTGCTCAGGACCTCAGACTGGGCCGAAAGTTTACCTTCCAACAAGACCATGACCCTAAGCACACAGCTAAAATAACGAAGGAGTGGCTTCACAACAACTCCATGACTGTTCTTGAATGGCCCAGCCAGAGCCCTGACTTAAACCCAATTGAGCATCTCTGGAGAGACCTAAAAATGGCTGTCCACCAACGTTTACCATCCAACCTGACAGAACTAGAGAGGATCTGCAAGGAGGAATGGCAGAGGATCCCCAAATCCATGTGTGAAAACTTGTTGCATCTTTCCCAAAAAGACTCATGGCTGTATTAGATCAAAAGGGTGCTTCTACTAAGTAATGAGCAAAGGGTCTGAATACTTAGGACCATGTGATATTTCAGTTTTTCTTTTTTAATAAATCTGCAAAAATGTCAACAATTCTGTGTTTTTCTGTCAATATGGGGTGCTGTGTGTACATTAATGAGGAAAAAATGAACTTAAATGAGTTTAGCAAATGGCTGTGTGAAAAATTTAAGGGGGTCTGAATACTTTCTGTCCCCACTGTATACATCAGCCCACATGGGCATTCCAGAGCATAATGAAAACTGTAAATGGAAACTGCAATACGCAGTGTTGTTTGCACTGGAGGAGCACGTATAATACTTGAATTAATATTTCTTCTAAGATTGCCCTGTATTTGGCTCTGTCCATCTTCCAATAAACTCTGACCAGCTTCCCTGTCCCTGCTGAAGAAAAGGATTACCATTTCCCCCCACAGTGAAACCCAATCTCTTTATGCTTTTCAATGATTTAAATAAGTTCATCAGAGATCTAAGGCTACTTTCAAACTGAGGCACTTTGCAGACGCTAAAGTGCTAAAAATAGCGCCTGCAAAGCGCCCTGAAAGAGCCGCTCAATTCACTCCAATGTGAAAGCTCAGAGGGCTTTCACACTGGAGCGGTGCGCTTGCAGGACAGTCAAAAAAGTCCTGCAAGCCGCATCTTTACAGCGCTATAGGAACGGTGTATTCACAATGGGGGCAGTGCTGCAAAGCCACTGGCAAAGTGGGCGGATTTAACCCCTTTTTCGGCCGCTAGTGGAGGTTAAAACCGGCCTGCTAGCAGCCGAATATATCGCCGATTTACCGCCGGCGCCCCGCCCGCCCCAGTGTGAAATTAGCCTTATGGTAAAGAGATTCTATAACATCAAATCCTCAGACAACCAATCCACTACAGACACTACAGACACTCCTACTTTGGAAGTTTCTGTTGAACCTACACCTTTTGATGATATTGAATTACCCATTTTAGATGGCTATGAGGACATTGACTGGCTTACCCAGCATCGTTCTACCTCCCCACCCATAAAAAACACCCATCTTAGGCCAAAATCCACTTTCAACCCCACTCATTAAAAGGGCCTTATGTACAAATCTTTTATCAAGTAGTGTGTGCGGACCTACTCCATACTGCAATATAAACTTTTCCAAAACCCATGTACTTTACAACCTTACTCCCCTTGAATGTATAGCACTGGACAACCTCACCAATAACAAAAACATCATAATCAAACCTGCTGATAAAGGAGGTGGGTTAGTCTAGGCTTTTCCCAGGAAGCCTTTTTACTTGCCAATGCAGCATTTGAGGAAAATGTCCTTACC
Source organism: Aquarana catesbeiana (assembly GCF_042186555.1). Lineage (NCBI taxonomy): Eukaryota > Metazoa > Chordata > Amphibia > Anura > Ranidae > Aquarana > Aquarana catesbeiana. The sequence continues at coordinate 108,884,852 of NC_133335.1, forward strand.
AAGGCAGTGGCATCTTTCTTCAAGAAACCATTTTTTCAAGACTCCTTACTTATATTACCTGCCAAAAGTCCATAAGGACCTCAATAATCCACCTGGCCGCTCTATTGTGGCAGCCATGGATAGTGTAACGAGTGCCTTCTCCATCTATGTAGACCAGTTTTTACAGAAACTTGCCCAGCAATTGCCATGTTAAACCTTGGATGGCACATATTTATTAGAGATGCTTGCTCCATATACTTGGGAGCCCACTTACCTGTGGGTCTCACGTGACGTATCCTCCCTCTATGCTTCCATTCCTCATGAGGTGGGCCTTTGGGCTTTAGCAGAGGGCCCACTCATGAATGCTAGACAGGCTCAATTCATCCATTAAATTTAATGCCATCTTCTATCTTCAAAACAATGGCACAGCTATGGGGGAAAATTTTGCCCCCAGCTACCCCAACTTTACAATGGGATTTTGGGAACACCTCTACATCACCAATAACAACTCCTTTGCAGCCCATATAGCATTTTATGGTCGCTATATAGATGACATAGTCATTATATGGGACGGACCAGTTCATACAGTAGATGCTTTTGCACTACATTGTAACAATAATACTCTTCTTTACCTACGTGCAAGATCCAGACACTCTTGCCTTCCTGGACTTAGAGTTGGGTCATGATAGTTCTCAAATATTTGCAAAAAATTATGTCAAACTTACGGCCAGCAATTCTTATATTCACTTCCAGAGCGTCACCATCTGAGATGGATCCATAATATCTCTAGGAGCCAGAATTACTGTCTCTGCAATAACTGCACTTTCAATGAGGCTTACGTCACACATGGGTATCTCCTCACTAAAAAAAATCCTGGACAAGGGGTATCCTGCTTTCCTTGTTCAGGAGGCTTTTCAGTCCTACCTCCACAAGCCTCCTTGCAATTCCAGGAATACCACCATACCCAACTACGCACAGCCTCTCCGCTTTAACACGCAATTTCATGCCCAACATAAAAAAATGGAAGGGATCCTACAGAAGCACTGGACCATACTACTAGAGGATCTTTTTCTATCACCTTTTCTCACTACGTACCCCAAGGTACCCTATCATAGGGCCTGGAATATTAAAAGTAAATTGACCCCTAGTAAATAAAACAGTCTAGACTATAATGCGCAATGGTCCTCCACTCTCTTTCCCCTCACTGGTATGTTCCAGTGTAAAAAAAAAACTTTGCCTTACATGCAAATTTGTACAACATGCTCAGAAAACTTTTACAGTAAAAAGGAAAATGTACACCTTTAGAGAATTGGCTCTACTGAGTATATTGTATATTGTCTGACATGCCGATGTGGTTTGTTTTACATAGGGAGAACCGTTAGGACCCTACGCCAACGCTTTGGGGAACACAGACATTTCATTAAAGGCAGCTGTGACAAACAGTGTCCCTAGACATTAACTTCTAGGCATCACCAACAATCCACCACAGGACTCAAGGTGTTGGTTATTGAGGCCATCCCTACTACATACCCTGCGGCTGAACAGTTTAAATGTTTATGCCAACAAGAGACATACTTGATCTACTCTCTCAATGCCCTCACCCCAGGGGGGTTAAACGAGAAAATTGAGGTTCATACACTGTTGTGAATGTTTAAGGTTCTCTCCATTATGCATCACATACCTTGTCAGAATGTTTATACTGAAATATTAAACAGTTTTATATTTATGAAAATAAGCAAGGATCTATGGTTAAAGAGATTCCCACTTATTTCCACAAATCTACAAAATAACTTGAATTTGTTTATTTGCGCTAACCTGAAGACAAACGGAGTATAAACGGATGTGCAAAAATGTATATATTTATTTACTAAAAATCAGTGCAAAAATAATATCAAAATATAACCAGTGACAAGCAAATAATATGGATCAACATTTCAATATTGTGATAATGTGGATGATATAGATAATGAGGACATAACCACAGGATCTTGTTTTAAAATATCAATATAACAAAACTGAGTAATATCTTTAAGCACTTCCCACCCGGCCTATAGCAGATTGACGGCCGGGAAGTGGTTCCGTTATCCTGACTGGGCGTCATATGACATCCAGCAGGATAATATGCCTGCGCTTGCCCACAGGGTGTGCAACGCGGCGATCAGCGTGTCGCATCTCTGATCGTGATAAGGAGCCTCTGTCAGGGGCTTCTTACCACATGATCAGTTGTGACCAATCACAGCTGATCATCGCATGAACCAGGAAGTGCAGGTTAACAGCATTCCTCAATTCGCGCTGACAGGGGGAGCCGATCGGCGGCTCTCCCTGTCAGGGGGGGGAGGGTCTGTGCTGATAATCAGCACATTGATTATCAGCACAGCACCCTCAAATGTGCCAATCAGCTGCCAATCAGTGCCCAGCAGTGCCCAATAATAAAGTCTGCAAATGCCCACCACAGTGCCAATCAGTGCCCACCACAGTGTCAATCATTGCCCAGCAGTAACACCTGTCAGTACCCCATCATCAGTGCTGCCCATCAGTGTCGCCTGTCAGTGCCCATCACAGCCACCTGTCAGTGCTCATCACAGCCACCTGTCAGTGCCACCTATCAGTACCCATCAGTGCTGCTTATCAGTGCCCATCAATTCTACATATCAGTGCCAACTCATCAGTGCTGTCTCATCAGTGCCCACCAGTGAAGGGGAAAACAAAATTTTATGACAGAAACTAAGAAAACTTTTTTTCCAAAATTTTGGTCTTTTTCAGTTTGTTTAGCAAAAAACAAAAACCCCAGAGGTGATCAAATACCACCAAAAGAAAGCTCTATTTGTGGGAAGAAAATGATAAAAATTTTGTTTGGGTACAGTGTTGCATGACCGCACAATTGTCATTCAAAGTATGACAGCGCTGAAAGCTGAAAATTGTCCTGGGCAGGAAGGGGCAAAAGTGACTGATATTGAAGTGGATATCCTGTTAGACAAATGGCTGAATGAAGACGTGCTAGATCAGGGCTTCCGACCCCCCCACCCAGCTACATCAGCTGTTAATCACTATCCTCGCTAGCCACTGCGGTATGCCCGTCACCAGAAGGAAGAAGGCGCAGGGGAGCAGTCAGGAAGTAAAGACAGCAACGAAAATAACAAAAATAGCAGTAAACTGCCAGAAGATAGATCGCTATCTTATGGATCCCCAGGCAGCTTCTCCCGCCTCTCCCGCTCCCGCTCCGAGGATGACGGAGCTACGAGACTCACCGCTGACCTCCCCGGACCTAAGGCTCGATTCACACCTATGCATGTTGCTTTTGAGCGTTTTTGGAGGTTTTTTTTTCATGCTTGCCACGTTTTTGAGCAGCGTTTTTGCCGCGTTTTTGCCGCGATTTGCGTTTTGCGGTTTTTTTTTTTTACAGTTTTTTTTACAGTCTTAAAAAAAAAATTAAAAAAAAAAAAAAAACGGCAAAAACGCACCAAAAACGCATCAAAAACGCTGCAAAAACTGTGCACTTGCGTTTTTGATGCTTGTCCATTGAATTCTATTACATGCAAAACGCTGTATTTTGCATGAAAAAAAGTCCCTGACCCTTTCCAAAAATGCAGAGAAACAAAAAGGCATTGATGTGAACATGTTCCATAGGAACCCATGTTAAAAAATTCCCGTGCATTTCTGCAAAATGCATCAAAAAACGCGCTAGTGTGAATGGAGCCTTACAGTTTCACTGACTTCTCCGACAGTCGCTGCCGTTCATGCCGCTGCCGTCCATGCTGTCTCTGACTCATGCTCCGGCTCCGTGACGGCTCCTAGAAAACTCTTGGTACCTCCCTCCCAACTTCCCTCCCAACCGCTCACGCTCCTGTTTGACTCGGACCTGCGAGCATTGCTACAAGCCCTGCCGACTAAGGCTGATATTGAGGCTCTTATCGGTCGTTTGGAGGAGCAGCACCAAAGAGACTTTACTGAAGTGAAGGGGGACGTGCAAGCCCTGTCGTCCCGCCTGACTACCGGCGAGACATCACTTGAAGGTCTGCAGCAACGACTTACCAACTTAGAGATGCTACAGGACATTCATACACAGACATCGGTGTCCATGCAGCTCCGTTTGGAAGAAATGGAGGACAGGAGCCGACGCAATAACGTACGGATCCGAGGACTACCGGAGGTCACGGGCCTGGAGGACTTGGCAGTGAAGGCGATCGCGATCTTCCGACAGCTGACAGGTGAGGCTATCCCTGTAGACCTAGAGCTAGATCGGATACATAGAGCCCTGGGACCAAGGCAGTTAGACCCTAATCGGCCACGAGACGTCTTATGTAGAGTTCATCGTTTCACTCAGAAGAAAATCATTGCCCGCAGGGCCTGGGAAGCGGGTGCTGTGGAATACGAAGGTGCATCTATTAAGATCATGCCTGATTTATCAAGAGCCACGCTCTACAGAAGAGGACTGTTACGACCAGTCCTGGATATAGTCCGCCGTCAGGGAGCTACATATAGATGGGGTTTCCCCCTCTCAGTTACATTCAGGAGAGGAAAAAAATCTTTCATTCTCCATACACCAGGTGATCTGCCGGCTTTTTTTGTTTTTTTATGGACGCTGAGCCAATCCAGATACCAGACTGGCTGCAGCCCATTCCTAGTCGCGGCTAAGGGAAACCGAGTAGCAACGGTACAGCATTGGAACAGATGTTGGTATCTATTGGACCCATGTGAGTTCTACAGTGTTAGCTGTTGAACACTATTAGTACACTAACACTATTAATACTATCGCTCTGTTAGTATTTTTTTTTTTTTCCTCTCTCTCCCCCTGTGGCTAGTGGTTGCATTTCTCCCTCCTTTTTTTTTTTATCTCACCCTGTGGGGAACCCCCTAAATGTCCCTAGTAAATGCCCCTAGTGATGCTCCCTGGAAGCACCCTGGACAAACGGACACACGGATGCATGTATGATATATGTTTGATATCTACATGTGTTATCTTGGTTGGTGCTTCCTAATTACTAACCTCTCTCTGAGAACTTAATTACCGAGAACTTATTGTAATCCACCCCTTTTTTTTTTTTTTTTTTTGGATATGACCCTGAGTAGTATATTTTTTTTTTGGATCCTTTTTGGATTTTTTTTATGACTGAAACTCAGGGTCGATTAAGGGATCGGTTCATATGACTCAGTGTTTTAATGCTGAAATAATTATTGTTTTATTATATGATTACTTATTAAAGTGTTATATTTACTTAAAGGTATTTATACTAAATGGGACCATCATATAATGAGAATATGTTTATAACCTTTGCCAGGGGGTGTAGGGGTTGTATGATGGCCACTGTATGATGGATATACTAGTTACCTCACTATTTCCAGCCTCGCTGCGCCCGGGCCTACCATGACTATGATTGATGGATTTATGGGATGCTTAGAGGTTAATGGCTCCGTGTTCCCCTCTACTGAACAAGTGTAACAGGGGGTATCAGCTCCAGTGGAGCAGAATTACCCTCTCTTACTATGGAGTTTGAGATGCTTGGAGACCTGAAATTGAAGGTCTCAGAGAGGAGTTTCCGCTATCTCTTAGTCGAGATGGGGGGGGCGGTTGAGGCGGGGAATACCGGGGTAGGGGCACTGGAATGATAAAATGCTCTTTGTGATTAGGTGCCCCTGGATGAGTAGATCCCTGGTGGTTAGCCATGGATTAAAGACCTGGCCCATGTCATGCCCAGGAGAGAACCACCAAACCATTTCCAATTTACCCCAATTCACTGGGAGATGTATGCATCCGAGGTATGGGGGACCTCCCCCGGGGTGGGGGCATTTTATGTATACGAAGATGGGGAGGACGGGGGGAGTCCGGGGGTGCCTCCCCACCTCCTCCGGTCGGACAGGCCCCCCTATTTTTGGGGGGTGTCGGGCCGGGGGAGGGCCACAGACGCCTCTGGTTAATATTATTTTGATATTATTATTATTATTAAATATCGTTGTCTGAACTGGTGGTGGTAAAATAATGATGTCTTTGGTTTAAGCTTAGCATACAGTTTGAATATATATTCTTATGAGGATAGGGGTGGGTTGGGAAGGATAGGGGTGGGGGGATAGGGGCTGCTCTTATGGAGTTTGTTCTACCCACTTCCCCACATAGGCCGTCACACAAACCCCCCAATTTATTTTGGGGAGTAGATGTGACTTATTATTTGGTGTTTACCAATTTAGTTGTTTTAAGTTAAGTGGTGTGTGGAACGGATCGTTTCCGTCCCCCGCTCCATTTTTCTTTGACTTTTGTTTTTTTTTTGGGGATGGATAGCCTTAAGGTGTTCTCACTCAATGCCAACTGACTAAATACCCCTGAGAAACGGAAAATGTTGCTACACGACTTGAAGGCCTCTCACACTGATATAGCATTCATACAAGAGACCCATTTTAGAGAGAATAAGGTGCCTGTACTAAAGAACAGATTTTTTCCTGAAATATATCATGCCACTAATAAATTTACTAAATCTAGAGGTGCATCTATCCTCCTATCTAGTAAATTTTCATGGGTTTACAGTGAGTCTCTGTTAGACGAAGAGGGACGCTTTGTGTTCATAAAAGGGCTTCTCGGCGGAGTGCGTGTGACCCTAGCAACGATTTATGCGCCTAATGATCACCAGGACATCTTTATCCGTCGAATTTTGGCCAAACTGATGGACTTCACAGAAGGCCCACTGATCCTGGGAGGGGATTTTAATGTCCCCCTGATCCCCCAAGTAGACACATCATCAGGGAAATCATCAGTTCCTATAGGCTCCCATAAACGGATTAATCCAGCTATACACAATGCCCAACTTATCGACGTGTGGCGCCTTCAGCATTCGGGTGAAAGGGACTACTCATTCTATTCTCCACCTCACAAGGTATACTCGAGAATTGATTTTTTTTTAATCCCCCATGCCCAGCTGCATGCTGTTCGCGAAACCTCCATTGGTTTGATCACGTGGTCTGACCATGCCCCTATATCAATGATATATGCCCTATCACAGTTTGCTTCACATGCGACACGCATGTGGAAATTGAATGAAAGCCTTTTACAGATCCCAGAAGTAGTATCAGAAATCATCAAAGAACTGCCTCTATACTTCCAGACAAATCGAACTCCCGATAGTAACCCAGGCATAGTATGGGAGGCTCACAAGACAGTCATACAAGGCATTTTTATTAAACACGGCTCCAGAATTAAAAGAGACAAGGAACGACAATTAAATCTGCTTCTGACCAAACTTCAAGCCACGGAGTCTAAACACAAAGACGCACCCTCTCAGGTAATAGAACGAGAATTCGCTGAAATTCGGGCACAAATCAACGACCTTCTACAATACAGAGCTAAGGCGGCATTGCAGAAATGCAGGAAAACCAGTTACGCATATGGGGATAAGTGTGGGAAAATATTAGCCAGGTCAATTAAGGAACAAAAACTTCAATCATACATACCACATATTATGTCCTCAAAAGCCCAGAAAATAGCTTTGCCATTGGAGATTTCGGAGGCTTTTCGAGATTTTTATGCATCCCTCTATAACATACTATCTGCTACAAACTCCCAATCACTGATGGATGAATATGTGCAAGCAGCTCAGATGCCCACTATTACACCTGAAATCAAAGCGGAACTAGACAAACCAATAAGTTTAGAGGAACTGACAATAGCAGTAAACTCTACAAAACCGGGAAAGGCCCCCGGGCCGGACGGTCTTACCCTGCAATACTATAGAACCCTGCTTCCTACACGCTGATCTTAAACTGTTCACTAAAATTTTGGCGACTCGTCTAGCAATTCACCTACCAGATTTGGTGCATCTAGATCAAGTAGGCTTTGTCCCTACTAGGGAAGCAAGGGACAATACGACTAAAGTCCTAAATTTGCTACATGTAGCTAAAACTTCCCTCACACCATGCGTATTTCTTAGTACGGACGCGGAAAAAGCATTCGATCGGGTGAACTGGCAATATATGTTCACGGTTCTTCGACATCTGGGCCTAGGAGATACCATTATTCAATGGATTGCTACAATTTACTCACAACCTACGGCTCAGGTTAAAGTAAATGGGGTCCTTTCGGATCCCTTTCCTATACTAAATGGCACCAGACAGGGATGTCCGCTTTCCCATTTGCTATTTGTTCTGTCCTTAGAACCACTTCTAAATAGAATTCGTCGGAACCCGGACATTCAGGGCATAAGTGTCGGAGATGATCAGTACAGGCCTATGCGGATGATATGCTCTTTTCATTGACAAATCCCACTAATTCGCTCCCTAATCTATTACGTGAGTTCGAGATTTATGGATATCTTTCCAACCTGGAAATTAATTTCCATAAATCAGAAGCTATGGGGATAGGGATACCTCTTTCCGTGCTGTCTACATTTAAGTCTAGTTTTAAATTCAAATGGACAGCGACAGCTTTGCAATATCTAGGCACCTATATCCTGACGGAGATGTCACGCATATTTGAACTTAATTTTCCATCACTGCTGTCAAAAACCTGCACGCTTTTAGAGACCTGGAATAGGGGCCTGCACTCGTGGGTTGGCAGAATTAGCTTATTAAAAATGAGTATTCTAACTAAATTTTTGTATTTACTCTAAGCCTTACCAATTAGGATCCCCATATCCTACTTTAAACAAGTTAACGCACTTTTTATCAAGTTTGTGTGGGCGTGTAAGAAGCCATGACTTTCTTTTCATTTAATGACTCTACCTAAGCAACATGGTGGGCTAGCTTTCCCGGATATCCGAGCATACTATCAGGCAATCCACGTAGGTAGAATTGTAGATTGGTGCCGTCATGGCCGATCTAAACTATGGGCTTTGATAGAACAGGCCCAAACATGTATTCCACTCCCAAGGGCCCTGTGGTGCTATGACCATCTCCAACCACTATTGAAAAGCCACCCCCTAATGGGGACGATGCTTCGTATAGGATCGGTAGCTATTAAACAACATTCCCTTTCATCTTCGGACTCTCCGCTATTTCCCATTCTAGGGAACCCACAATTCTCTCCTGGCCTCTGCCCCCATACGTTCGGCAAATTACGCCGGACCGGCATAACCCAAGCATCCCACTTTTTATTGAATGGCAGATGGCCTTCCATCAAGGAACTAATGTCGGAGGAGGGTCCCTTTAAATTGACCCTTTGGTCAGCACTTCAGCTACGACATGTTCTGGATACTATACCTAATCCCCGTAATTTCGCCCGTTCCTTGACGACGTTTGAAGAATATTGCTCTGACGAAGGCAATATAACACAGGTTCTATCCAAAACATACACTATGCTGAACTATCTGGCAACCCTATCATATCCGCCGTTCTTGGATAAATGGGAACAGGACCTACAACGGAAATTTACACCGGCTCAAATTCAGAATATATTTAAATTTGCTTTGAAGACATCAATTTGTACAAAAATACAAGAATCTAACTACAAACTATTGACAAGATGGTATTTCACTCCCCACCTCTTGCACCAATACTATCCTGATACTACTGACCTTTGTTGGAGATGCCTGGGAGACATAGGTACATTACTCCACATATTCTGGTCATGCCCCAAATTAAATAACTTCTGGATGACAGTCCGGGAAGTGACTCAAAAGTTCACGGAATATAAGATACCTGGTGATCCGGCATTTTTCTTATTGCATGTTTCTAATATCCCTGCCAAATGCTATCAAAAATCAATCCTGGGGCACCTTCTCAATGCTGCAAAGTCCTGCATTCCACTTTAATGGAAAAAACAATCACCACCAATGGCGGCCGATTGGCTGCGTAAGGTGATAGACATCAGTAGAATGGAGGACTTGCTGGTGGCTGAGCGAAACTAACAGGACAAGCACTCCATGATTTGGTGTGTCTGGAAACAGTTCATCCACTCTACGGAGGGAGTAACCTTACTTAGACAGGAGAGTCATGTATGAATATTATTCTTTATACGCCTTGGCTGTCCTTCTTGGCTGTTTTTTTTTTTTTTTTTTTTTTCCTTTGTTTTGTTTGGTTTTGTTTTTGTTAATTGATTAGAAATAGGAAAAAAAGAAACGAGCGCAGTCAGGTTTGCTACCTGAATCCCTTAAATATACTTCTCCTAGTAGATAATAAGGGGCGGTGCCGGTCGGGGACTGGCCCTATAAATAACTATACTGATCTGCACCGCCAGATATAGACGAATAGGGTTATATTGCAGATGTAATCCGTATGTTATATTGTTTTTTTTTTTCTGTTGTATTGACCTGACTTTGCTCGTTGTGGGCGTTAATAAAAGTTATATTTGAAAAAAAAAAAGAAGTGGTTAAAGGAGAAGTCCAGCCTGAGCTTTTTAGGCTGGGCTTCTCCTCTGGGTCACAGGAGTGCAATTTGTTTTGCAATCCGTGACCCATTTTCAGTGGAGAGCGGTCTGAAACCCGATCTCAGCTGACGTTACTGCTATCAGTCGAGGCAGCGCGTCATCACGGCTTCTAAAGTCTCGATCCGCCAGCTGCCTTTACTGATGGCATTCTCCCCTGTGGAGGGACAGGGAGCGTCATCTGAGAGGCTGAGACAGCCACTCCTTGCCCCTCTACAACTCGGTGCTCCAATGAGCGTGGAGGATCAGAGCAGGAGAGATGCTGACTGACAGGAAGAATCTCTCCGCTCGGGGAGGGGAGAGAACCGAGCCATCGGTGGTGTTCGGTAGCTTGGTTCTCAGTGCAGACATGCCGGGGGACAGCTGCAGCATCGGCCTGATGCTGCATTCACCTAGGTATGAATCTAAAAAAAAACAAAAAAAAAATAAACATACTTCTCTTTTAAGAGTGATTAATTATAGAACCAGTGGCACAACAGAATGTGAAAACAACAAGGTGTTGATTTTGACACGTGACCTTTCTCCAACAGACATTTTGAAGCTCAGATTATTTTAACAGCACATGGACAAATTTGTTATACCATGTATGGAGTTGGCGATTTTAACCAGACTTGCATTTAAGGTAAAGATAATTTCCAATAAATAATTTTAATTAAAACATACATCATCTTACCTTGCAGATGCCTCCGGTTAACTGGTGAAGGCTCTGGAGCTATTTGATCAGTTCGGAAGGTTCTCGGGAATCTGCAAAATTGGGCCAAGTCAGTCCTGTTCCCGCTGCACCCCTCCATCCCTAGATCAGACACGGGTACCCCTCTCGGAAACATTAATAGAACAGAACGTCCAGCCTCCCTTGTCCCAACTGACCGCTAAATGCGCAGCGTGGCGTACCCTCCCACTGAGCCCAGTCGGTAGAGTCAATCTTCTGAAAATGGCACATCTCCCGAAATTCTTATACTTTTTCCATAATACCCCTTTGCATATTCCTATGGCCTTTTTCAAACGCCTCACGGGCATAATGACTTTGTTCGTATGGGCTGGGAGACCACCCAGGGTGGCGAAACTTATACTGTACCTTCCTCTCTCTGCAGGAGGCTTAGCGATGCCCAAGTATACTACTGGGTGGCAGTCCTGGTCACAGTCAAATGGTGGTTTTCCCAGCCCAGACAGAACCCGGCAGTGAGACTAGAGGCAGCTATACTAGGGTCCTACGCGGCATTGAGCAACCTCGCATTTAGGGGAGTAAAAGCTCCACACGACCTGACAATACCCATGAAGACGATGCTTAGGGCATGGAAAGAGGCCAGAGCAATTTATCGCAAACCAAACTGTGAGTCCCAGCACACTCCACTATGGGGTAACCCCATTTGAATGACATTCCGGATCCATCATACTGGGCTGGGCGGGGGATAACCACCTTGAAACATGACTAAAAATGGGGTTGTGACCTGTCCACACAATTTTAAAAGGATACACCAACATGCCTCCATCCCAATTGGTACAGAATAAATAAGAGGATAGAAGCGGGACTTTGCATGAGGCATGTTGGTGAGTATATTAGCTCAGTGGTTTGTGCTAAGATGTAGTATCTAAGGTGCATCATATACATAGTTATATCTACAGAGGGTTTACAAGGTAATGATGGTAAAACGATTTAATAGCGTAGATCGTAAAACTAGTACAATCTAAAACTAGTACAATTATGATGTTTTCATTCATGATTGTACTAGTTTTAGGATCTACGCTATTAAATTGTTTTACCATCATTACCTTGTAAACCCTCTGTAGATATAACTATGTATATGATGCACCTTAGATACTACATCTTAGCACAAACCACTGAGCTAATATACTCACCAACATGCCTCATGCAAAGTCCCGCTTCTATCCTCTTATTTATTCTGCACCTTGAAACATGTTATGAGAGACGGGAAACGAATGCCCTTCACGGAACTGAAACGCACATATTCACTTCAGAATTCAGATTCTGGCAACTAAGACATGCCATGAAGGCGCAGTTCCTGGAGACACTGACACTCGAGCCTGACTCCATCGAATGCCTGCTCAAATCCAGCGTAATGGGAAAACCCCTGTCCTCCCTCTACCTATACCTGAGGGTAGCCTATGACACCAAACCCGCGCACACATTGCACAAATGAAGGGAGGACATTCTGGCCCTGGGAGAAGACAAATTGGAGGACTGTATATCAACCTTTATCCCATCTATGATAGTGGCCAAAGATAGATTCATCCAGTTGAAGTTCATCCACAGGGCATACTATACCCTACATAGAATGGCCAGCATATACCCGAACCTAGACCCCTCATGCCCCAGATGCAACACAGAAGTAGAAACATTCTGGCATATGGGGTGGGCCTGCCCTAAAATCCAGGCCTATTGGGAACACATAGCAGGGAAACTGAGCGAACTGCTGGGGACACTTGTACCAAAGGAACCAATGGTGCTCTTGCTGAGCTACTTGGCGGAGGTTGAAGGGGACAGGTATGCAAAACTCTGCATTTGTAGGATGCTAATATCTGAAAATGGATATCTCAAACCGATACTGTAAGACCCCTTTCATACCAAGGCGTTTTTGCAGCGTTTTAGCGCTAAAAATAACGCTATTAAAACGCTCATAAAACGATTATAAAATGCTCCCCATGCATCTCAATGGACCCTTTCACACTGAGGCGTTGCACTGGCGGGGCGTTGAGAAAAGTCCTGCAAGCAGCATCTTTGGAGCAGCTTTTGGGCGTTGAAAAAAGCGCTTCAAAAACGCCCCTCTCCATTGAAATGAATTGAAAACGCTGTAAAAATGCCTATAGCTGTAGAAAATTCACATGATCTCACGAAAAGGTAAACATGCAAGCAGAAAAGAGAGATCTACAACAACAGGACTGAACTTGTGGGAAGGTCAGAATGTGCCAAAAAAACAAAATTAAAGTGCCAAAAAAAAAATTAATCCCAGAAAAATGAAGATTTGAAGTAAAACAAGACACTGCTTATTACTTTTTTTCTTTTTTTTTTCTTTTACCACTTCAGTGAAATTTATTCTAAGAGACGTTATTTCAACTTTGAAAATCAAAATTTATCACATCTCTTTTTTCACATCATTGTGGCCAATATTCAACTTATCTTTATTAATTCAAAAGCTTCTGAGTTGAGAAAAAATAAAAGCAACAATTCCTCCAACCGAGCAAATATTATGAACAATGCTTATACAATTTACAGTGGCATCTACAAACATCTCTTTCTCTTCCCCCTCCCCCCCAACACCCTCCCCTCCCCCACCAACACCCCCCCCCTCCCCCACCAACACCCCGTCCACCTCCACCCTCCCCTCCTCCCAAATACACACCACCTATGCAACCCAATACTCTTATACCTATCTAACCCATTCATGCTCCAGCCATAACTTCCATATACTCTTATATTTCTTTAAGCTGCCTCTCCTTCTATACCAGAATTCCTCCTTGATGATCGTATCCTTGACCCCTCTTCTCCATTCTACTATCGTTGGGGGCTCTTTCTCCTGCCACTTCCGTGCTATAATTTTCCTGCCCTGGAACAAGCATCTTATAATTGCAGTCTGAGTATCTTTCAATATATTGTTCTTCTCAAATAGACTCAGAAGGCAGGTTTGAGCCTCCATTGCCAATGAAGATCCAAATATTGTGTTAATTTCCTCCACTAGTTTTTCCCAGTACCTATATAGCTTGGGGCAACACCAAAACATATGTATCAGGTCGCCTCTCACGTCTCCACAACGCTGACATTTCGCATCCTGCCTCTTTCCAAACCTAAATAATTTTTCTGGTGTATAATAAAGTCTATAGCTCAAATACAGATGGGAGACCCCTTGCGATGGTGACAGAGATACCCTTGGGCCCAATGCTAGATTGAACTTCCATTGTTCCTCCGTTATTGTGCCGATCTCTTCCCCCCATTTAATTCTCCTGGACTCCACCTCCCCTTCTTGCCCCGCCTTGGTTATACTCCTGTACATTTCTGACATCAGCCCTCTGGATTCCATGCTATTTACCAATTTCCTTAACAAGGGCCTTTCACACCACTACTTGCCCTTAAATTGTACCTCCAGGGCGTGCCTCACTTGCAGGTAGCCAAAAAACAATCTATTGGGCAGTTCAAACTCTTCTCTTATCTCTTGAAACGATTTCAACCTCCCTACCCTATACAGTTGCATCAAGCGGTGGATACCCTTCCTATCCCATTCTTCTATTTTCCCTATCACGCTGAGCTCCTTCAGGTTTTTGTTGTTCCATAGCGGAGAAAACTCAGAGAACCCCAAGTATCCCAATACAGCTTTTACCATCTTCCAACATCTGATCATTAACTGAGTTGTAGGGCAGCTATGTCCAAAGGATTCGGCCTCTACTGCCTCCACCTCTGTATCATAGCTAATATTGCTAAACCATATTCTATTTCTTCCTACCCTTTCTTCAGACACATTGCTGCCTCTCATAAACTGCATTTGGGCTGCTAAAAAATAGCTCCAGGGGTCCGGTAGTGCCAGGCCTCCCGCCTCTCTCGGCCGCCGCAGCGCCTTCAAACCTATCCTTGCCACTCCATTTTTCCAGATTTATTCCCTGAACAGGCTATCCAACTTCCTAAACCAATGCCTTGGAATCCAGACAGGAGAATTATGTAAAATAAATAGGATTTGTGGCATCCATATCATTTTAATAAGATTGCATCTACCGGCGACCGAGAGAGGAAGACTATCCCACACCCAGCTCTTCTGTTTTAATCTTACCATTAATGGTACTACGTTACCTGTTATATACTGCCCTGGATCTTTCGTTATATTTACCCCCAAGTATCTCATTTGATTTACGATTTTTATAGAGTTCACCTGACTTGGGAGAGGATTTACCAGGGGGTCTATCGGTAATAAAGCTGATTTTTCCCAATTAATCTTCAAACCCGAAAAGTGCCCAAATTCTTTAATTAGTTTCATGGCTGCTAGCAAGGAGGCTTGTGTATCTTCCAAAAATAACAGGATATCATCCACATACATTGCGACTTTCTCCTCTGCACCCCTACTTTTGAAACCCTGGATTTCTTGTGACTTTCTCAGAGCGGTTGCCAAAGGCTCCAGTGCGAAGGCGAAGAGCAGGGGTGACAGTGGACACCCCTGTCTCGTCCCCCTCCCCAACTGGAACCACTCGGAGCACTCACCATTGACCCTGACTCTGGCTTTCGGTTTGTCATATAAAAGCCTCAGCCAGTTCACAAAATTAGGGCCGAATTTCAACTCTGCCAGTACCTTCCACAGATAGTGCCACTCAAGGCTATCAAATGCCTTGACTGCATCTAATGATAAGATAGCCCTATTGCCTCCCCTCTACGTAGGTACTTGTATGTTGCCATACATTCTCCTAATATTCATACTCACCGATCTATCCAGAATAAAACCGGTTTGATCCGCGTGTATTACTTTAGAAATTATTTTTTTTAACCTGTTTGCTAGGACTTTAGCAAGGATCTTAACATCCGTGCATAAAAGTGAGATTGGTCTGTATGGGGCAACATCTAACGGGTTCTTCCCCTCTTTTAACAAAATTATAATCGTAGCTTCTGTCATGGACATGGGTAATCTACCTTCCACCACGGCTCCGTTCAAAACTTCTAATAATTTTGGGAGCAGAACCTCCCCATATTTCTTATACAGTTCTACAGGTAAACCGTCAGGTCCTGGCGCTTTTTGATTCGCCATTTCCTTTACCACTCTTTGTATCTCCACCAGTGTCAACGGGGTTTCCAGGGTATCTCTCTCCTCACTGGATAGCGGAACTATTTTTAGTTTTTCAAAGAACTCCCACATCTCCCCTTCTACATCCACCTGTGGGGCCTTATACAAATCTTCATAGTATTCTTTGAACACCTCCACCATACCAGGAGTATGTCTTATAGTGCTCCCGTCCCTATCCCACACTGCCGGTATAGTGGATGAAGGGCCATTAGCCCTAGCTATTAGTGCCAAAGTTCTACCCACTAATTCCCCTTCACCAATAAAATTTTGTTTCTGGAACATTTTACTCTTTTCCTCTTTTTCCAGGACTAATTTTCTGTATTCCTCCTGACCCTCTACTCAAGCCTCATATCTAACTGTGGTTAGCTCCTCCAAATATCTATCTTCTACTTCCCTCACCTTTTCCCTAGTTCTATGTTCCTTGATTTGTGCTTTCTTCTTAACATAAGAGATTTTCTGTATAAGAACCCCTCTAAGGAAAGCCTTCAGGGCATCCCAGGTTATACCCAACGGGGCAGATCCTTGATTCAAATTTTTTGAACTCTTTCAGATTACTAACAATCCCTCCATCATCCTCAATTACTTCAAGCCAAAAGGGGTTCAATTTCCACTCCCCTCGACCAGCACACCACCCCATTTTGACTGAAAAGACCACTGGAGAATGGTCTGAGAGCCCCCTAGGGTCATAATCCATCCCTTCCACCATTTTCAGAGCCTCCTCATTACAGAGCACCAAGTCTATCCTGGATAGAGTGGCATGCGTCCTTGAGTGGCATGAATATTGCCTCTCCCCCGGATGCCACCTCCTCCAGATATCCACCCATCCTACTTCCTCACAAAATTGGAGGAGCGGGTCCCTAGATGCCCCTCCAGGAGCCGACCCTGTCAGGAATCTGTCTAAGCGATTATTCGTGGCCATATTAAAGTCCCCTGTCACTATAACCGGCACCCCAGGTTTATCTGCTATAAAACTTATCAGTTTATTAAGTACCTCTGTTTTAAATGGTGGAGGGATATATACACTTGCGAGAATACAGTCCCGCCCCTCAATATTACAATAAAGAAAAACATACCGACCATACTTGTCCAGTTTACTCTGCCTACAGGAGAAAACCAGTGTTTATCAGCAAACTCACTCCCCTTGAATACGAGGTATGGGTTGAGTGATACTGCTCTTGATAGCTCCTATTCCTTAGAGTATTAACTGAACCCTTATCTAAGTGGGTCTCCTGAAGGCAGAGTATCCTGACATCCCTTGTTCTGGCCATAGAAAAAATTGCTTGTTTCTTGCAAACATCTTTCACCCCCCGCACATTCCATGAACATACCTTCAAACACTTAAATGTTCCTAGTGTTACCCTCTTACCTATTTTTGTGCCTACAATCACTTATTCCTATACCTTAACTCAAAATAATTCTCAATTTCCAACACTATTGTGATTAATTTTTGAGGTTTTAGTGCCTTTACTTTTTGTGTGGCTTCCATACTGCCTCCTTCACACCACTCTACCCCCCTACCTCCCCCCCCCCCCCCGCACCACCATCCACACATCCTCACCCCCAAACCCCCCCACCCCCCCTCCTTCCCTTCCCATCCCCCCTCCCCCTCCCATCCCCCCTCCCCCTCCCCCACCGGCCCAACCTTGGGCCCATCCCAACGAGCTTCTAAAGTGACCGTGATTAACCCTTTAAACCTGGGTATACCTCCTTCCTCCTCTTGCTTTGCAACCCAAACCTTTTATAAGAGGGGAATTACCCCCAACATACTTAAAATAAGTGTAAAATTTTCATAACTGCTACCCCCCTACACCCGCACCTCTGTAAAATATATCCCTGAGAGAAGGATGGAAAAAACAAGAAGGAAGAAGGGGAGAGAGAGGAGAGGGAGAAAAGAAAAAAGAGGCAAAAAATGACAAATCTCATCTCTAAGTATACGTCTGTCCACTGGACAGAGAAAAAGGTGAAGAGACCCCAGATTCTAACCTCCTGCTCCTTCCCCCCCTCCTTCTAGGGCCTTTCACCTGGCCGTAACCTTCCCTCATTCTTTTCTAACCATGAAAACACCTCTGCAGGAGTATTAAAGAATTTCACCTTCCCGTTTACTGTTACCCATAAACGGGCTGGATACAACAGCGCATAACTGAGTCTACGCTGCTGTAAACTTCGTTTACACTCTATAAACTTTGCTCTCTGTCTCTGCAGCTCAGGAGAAAAATCTGGATACAAAGATATTCTTGCGCCGTTGTATAGAATATTTTTCATCTCCCTTGCTCTCTGGAGGATAGTAACTTTGTCTCTGAAAAAGTTTGACTATAAGGGGCCTTGACTGACCCCCTAAATGTGGGACCCTCGGGGCGACTGTGTGTGCTCGTTCAATAGCGAACATGTTGGAGAATGCGTCCTTGCCAAACATGTCTCTAAACCATCCCTCCATGAATTCTACTGGGTTATTGCCCTCACTCTTTTCAGGGAGGCCCAGGACCCCCTGAAAAGAGTGCCCTGTTCTCGTATTCATCCATTTTCTGAAGGCATGTGTCTAATTGTTCCTTCATCCTCTTAACCTCCTGTCTCAGTGGGTTCATCCTCCACCTGGCTGAGTCTCTCTTCTAAAGCGGTGGTTCGAGCGCATACCTCCTGCATATCCCTCTTCAACATAGCCAAGTCGTCTCTAATGCCTTTAAGTTGGTCTGATAGATCCGACAGCGTGGTCTTACAAACATTTGCTGCTAGGAGAATGTCCTTCAAAGATGGTTCCTGCTCTAGTGCCTCCTTATCCTTTATTGCTACATTGCCCAGGCCACTCAGGCCACTCTCCTTTTCCAGATACGTCTGTGACGCTGATTCAGTTACTGTAGGTACACAAATTTCGGCTGGTCCTAGGCTTTTCCTCCCCCCAGGGTGATTGACCTGCGCCCCCTGAACTTGTGTACCCCCCACCTGGTTTCCTTTTTTTGGTGTGCAGTTTGGCGTATGGGCAAAGCGCTCCAGCTTTACGGCAGCTCCCCGAGCTACTTTATCTTTGGGACCTCGCAAATTGTGCGCCCCAGCTCCTTCCTGTGCTGCAGCCTCCTCTGACCCTTTTTTCCTGGTCATCTTGTCCCCCCTCACCCCTTGGGACTTCAGGGAAAAAGGATTGTACCAATTATTCAGTCTCTACCAGTTCTTTTCTTCCCAAATAATATATAGTAATGTAATAATTTGCTGTTAGCCCAAGGAAAAAACTGCCTCCGGAAACCGCCTCCAGAGAGCTCAATAGACCCTGAGATGAAAACACTAGGCAGTATGCTCGCCTTCCACCTCACAGCATCCTCTCCAATCTTTAAATATGCCCCCTCCCGTACATCAAGGCAGGAACTCACCGAAAGGTGTCACTACGGGGGGTTCCCCAGATTCTCGTCTTACAGGGATGACACAGACGGGTTACCTTAAGGCATACAGTGTACCTGGATGGTCTTCCTTCCCCCTGTCATCCAATCCACTGCTCTGACCAGCAGCGTCCACCTGTTTGCAGACCTGTTTTACAGACAGCCAGCATGAGCGCTCTGCTGGAGGATCCGGTGCGGTGTAGACTCCCATCTCCGGGACAGCCACGGCAGCGGCGCCAGCCAGATCTTTGAGCCGGCTGCTTGCTGCTTGTCTCCCCTACCTTCCGGCCGTCACAGGCATAGGACAAGCCGCTACAGCATCCTGAGCTTCCAGCGTGGGCGGCAGACGGCGGGCGTCAGGAGGAGCAGCTAGGTCCGGGTTCTCAACGCCCTCCCCTTCCCCTCAGCCTCCGGTCACGCCCATCCCGCCCAGCACTGCTTATTACTTTACAAGACACTGCTTGTTTTACATGATATCACAAAGGATAAACATGCAAGCAGAAAGATAGCATCAATAACACATGCTTTAATAACGCTTGAAAAACGCTGTTAAAACGCCTGCAGCGTTGCGTTAATTTTAACGCTAACGCCCCTAAAACGCTGTAAAAACATGGTAATAACGCTAAGGCGTTTTAGGGCGTTTATGAAGCGCCTTGGTGTGAAAGGGGTCTTACTAAGAAATATTTGATTGTCGGAAGCTGACTGTATTGTAACACTGATTTGTTAAATAAAAACTTTTCTATTAAAAAAAACCATACGTGATCACTAAACCATATACTATGAACTGAAATCAGCTTCCATTAGATGATCCACATGTGTGGAAAAGGAACAATTTATACTGCAGTTAAAATTATCACAATTCCAAATCTTATACTACAAAAACTAATTGGTTCACCTATATGTATGTCTAACTTCTTACAGATAAATAGAAATTTATACTTGTCAGCTATTTGTCCCAATAGACACTTCCCTTCCTTGATTTTTCAGTTCTTCCTCACTCTCAATCTATTCTCAAACTCTTATCCCCCAAAGAAAATAGGCGTGGATGTGTTTTCTACATAATCAATGCGGTCAAATGATGTATTATTAACTATGTAACCATGGCACAACTGCCTAAGAGGGCAGTATTGGAGCCATCCACACAGCTACCTAAAGGGGGCAGTATTGGATTAAAAATGAATTTGGAAACTTTCCTTAAAAATACCATGATTGTTTTCAAATAACCTCTGACCTCAGCCTTAAACAAAACCATAAATATAATAGGATGGTCTGTTTAAGACAGAACAATCCGACTTCTCGTCTCTTCCTAAGATATATTGTTTTAAGAAAGTCCAACCAAGGCAATGATTTTTTCTCCAAACTCCTTTGGTAGTGAGGTAATTGGTTTCTCAAAATACAATGATTATTTTACATGTATTTCCACTCCTATTCATAATATTTCAAACATGCTACTATCATATTAATAATATATATACTAATATGTTTCAATGAGTACAATCAAACAATATATAATGAATAAATGTTGAATATTATAAAAGTACATAAACAAAAAAATATGTGAGATTATTCAATTAAGTAGGCATATCATTTCTCCGTATAATGTAATAATAATACAATAGAAATTATTGCTGATATAATTACTTGCAATTAATAATACTTGTTCATAAGGCAACTTTTAGATAAGCCACTTTTTTCTTTTCCAGTAATGAGAAGAAAAAAAACTTTCAACGTCTCTATTCATTGTTATAGCTGAGACATGAGTCATCAATCTCATTATACAAAGTCTGGCCCCATGGCCAGTCCTATCTTGTTATTGTTGTCTAGGACTCTTACAATTTACGACCTGGGAGAGTATGTAATAAGACTTTTAAAAATCTCTCGTAAGAGACTCTATTCACGAGAAAAGAACTTACATTAACCTTCTAACGGGGAGGGGCATGACCAGATGAGAGAGTGAGAGGAGGTGAGTGTGGCTCCCTCTCCCTCTGCTCCGAACAGCCGGGACGCTGATTGAGGACATGCAGGCCGGTCTGAGAGGATTGTAAATGCCGGGCTGAGCTGAACAGCCTTCATGCGCCCTGTCTTTCTGTACAAACTACGTACAAACTACGTGCCAGTGCGGGCTCTGTGGACGGATTTACAGTGGTGGTGTGAGAGGCCCCCTCTTACTTGTCAGCAGCTAAGAGAGGAAAGGAAGGAGAGAGAGAAGCCAGCTCCAGCAGTGGCAGCGGCGGCGTGTGTGTCTGGCGGAACGCTGTGAGGCAAGGAACCAGACTCTGAGAAGGAACGTGGGGACGCTGGATGCAGGTGAAAGCCCCCCCTTCTATCTCCCCCTCGCTATATCTGATTTTTTTTTTTTTGTTTTCTCCTTCTCAAACTGTTAGACTGGACTGAGCATATTAAGTAAATGTTGGCTGCACGGAAAAGCTGTGCACTGAAAAGATGTGTCAAAGGAGAAGCTGCTTATGTTAAGGACTCTATGTTTAAAACACAAAGACAGCTCCCAAAATCAGTGTGGTAGACTGATAGGAAGCTGTTTTATGGGACAATCTCAATAACAATAGGATCAGTAGAATTGTGTCTTTGGAGACCACTTTATTTATCTTAGATGCAATTCGAATTAAGTTCCCTATTGACATGCTGGCTGGAACTACTCGCAGGCAGTGAGAGCAACATTTGTTATTCTTCCTAAATATAAAACATTACTGGAGATAAACCTAGGATCTTATGAATGCTGGATATAGGTGAAAACCGCTCTTCCTCTCTTACACTGTATTCCTTGATTAGTTTTTCAAACTTCTGGTGTAAGTTCAATATGAAAATGTTGGCGGAGTTGGAATGTTAAAACACTTAGGAGACGCACTTACTTTTCATTTTCTCACCAAGCAATGAAACAGTCTTAAGAAGCAGGGGGAAAAGGCTGGCAGGGCTTGCCTGATGGGACAGCCTTAATTGCAATATACACATTACAGAGGGGTTGAGATTTGGAGGATTAATTGCTGCAAACCGGTTCTTGCAGTATCGGACGATAGGTGAAAAGTCCACTCCCCTTTTAGCCCCTGTGCCTCTCTCTGTACTAGCAGTTTGAGGGGACTCTCCCTTTTTTTTGTTATTTTAACATGCCCGGGAAGCGGGGAATGGAGGAACAACCAAATCAGCACCAGCTGCAACAAGAGGGGGCCCAGGTTACACGATCAGCAAAGAGCCAGGCAAACCAAGCAAAGGCCGCAGCAGCGGCGGCAGCAGCAAAACTTGAGCGATTTGCTCGAACCTCCCTCTCACCATCAAAGTTTCAACAGCCAGGAACCTCGGTGCCCAGGAAAAGTCAAGGCAGTGGCCAGGTATCAGTTCTAACAAACCCGGCAGTAGCTCTTAATACAAAATTAGTAAATACAAAAGAGCAAGGGGTGGGAAAAGCCAACATTACAACGGTTGAAACTGCAACAATAAATCCCGCCAATACAGCCGAGACGAATATGGAGGGGGATCCCAGAGGAAGAGAGGGAGAGCCCACAATGAGGGATATTTTACATGCTATAATCGCATGTAAGGAATCGATTACCGGCTTGGATGCCCAGTTGAAGGGGATTAAAGGGGAATTGGCAGTAGTGGGAGGCAGGTTGGAAGAAACAGTGGAAAGAACAACAGTTCTGGAGGAAAGATTAAGCGCGGTTGAAGACGTACTACTCCCGCTCAGACAGGACATAACTTCGATAAAGAAACAAATGGATAATCAGGCCACTAAAATTGATGAATTAGAAAACAGGAATCGTAGAAGTAATGTAAGAATAATAGGCATGCCTGAACGGAGCGAGGGATCCGACCCTATAGAATTCCTGGAGGGGTGGTTGAAGGAGACTATCGGGGCTACATCTTTTTCCCCCTTTTTTTGGTATTGAACGCGCCCATCGAGTCCCCTCTAAACCTCATCAGAGAAGTGAACGCCCAAGACCCTTACTTATAAAAATGTTTAACTTTAGAGATAAAGTGACACTACTCCGGAAGGCTAGAGAAATGGGAGAAATACTCTACAGAGGGACAAAAATCTCATTCTATCAGGATTTTTCCCCAGACCTTCAAAAGCGGCGAGCGGCCTTTATGCCAATTAAACGCATGTTACAGCAAAATAAGTTGGTAAGTTGGAGTACGCACTGCTCTATCCCGCCCGCATGAGGGTATCTACAACGAACGGTATACATTTCTTTGATTCCCCATCGAGCACCGAGAGATGGTTGGGGGATAATAGGAAATCATCGCGGAATATTGCGGGACAAGAGACTAGAGACTAATTTAATTACATTTTTTTTTTTCCTTTTGGTGTTTATCTGTTTCCCCCCCACAGAGTTAGTTGCTTTGCTCATATAAAGTAAATTTTTAAGTACTAGGGTGGGGGGGTGGGAGAGGAAGAAAGAGGGGAAAATAATAACTAAAACACTAATTGAAACACTAAGGGGAGAAAGGGGGAAGAGAAGGGAAGAAGTAAAAATTTGTTAAATTAAAATGGGGCTGGTTTGAGCCACTTATTTAGATAGTAGAGATAAGGACTAAAGCACATGAATAGCACTAAAAGGTTGTCGAAGGGAGGGGGTGGGGGGTGGTTTGGGACCCGTGGAGCAAGAGTAGAAGGGATGTATGGTAGAGGTGAGGTTAAAGGGAATGTGTGGAGTGTGGAGATCAGAGGTAAAGCCCCTAGGGTAGGCCCAGCTGGGCTAAGAGGCAGAGTGGGGGGTAAGTGGGGTAGGGGATGGAGGGTGGGTAGGGGGAATGGGGGGAGGGTGAAGGGGGAGGTAGGGAAAGGGAGGGAGGGGGAGGAACATCACAAACACATAGCGGAAAATATCACAGACATAAGCTTTGTTATTTATGTTTTTTATGTTTTATCACCGGTAGGCAGGAAAAAATGGGGGATTTATTTGGATATGTATTCTATGTTTGCAGGTTTTTGGGGACAGGCGACACCCAGAAGGGTAAAAACGACCTGACCCATTCTTCTTCTTGTTATTTTTCTTGCTTTGCACAGTCCCTGGTTTGTCCCATGCAATGGTTAATGTGAAGAGCAGGGGTATAATACTAATGACATGGAACGTGAGGAGACTGGGGGATAAGGACAAAAGAAATGCAATGTTTAAATATTTAGATAAAATGAAACCTCAGATAATTTGTTTACAGGAAACACATATGAGCCCCGACTCTGTCCACCTTCTGCACTTACGGAAATATCCGATACAGTTTCATTCCATACACACCTCATATTCGAGGGGAGTTAGTATAATGGTATCCACTTATGTATCCTTTGAGTGTATTCAACAGAAGGTGGACAAGGAGGGTAAATTTATTTTCTTATTTTGCAAACTCAATGGATTAGCATGTATTATTGCCTCAATCTACATCCCTCCACCGTTCTCAACATCCCCTTCAGAAGCTTATCTCAATTTATGGCCCAATATCTGGATGCCTCAGTGTTAGCACTGGGAGACTATAATAATACCTTGGATAATTCCCAGGATAGAATGTCCTTGACACCCAGAGGAGTGAGACAGATAGCTGGTAAAACGGCGTTCGCCTCCTTAATATTGGAACTGGGACTCAGTGATGTCTGACGAGAGAGGTATGAAGAGGATAGATGTTATTCATGCTACTCTGCAACACATGATGGACTTTCCCTTATTGATTTGGGTTTAGGGAATGAGGTACTTATGCAGCTGGTGGTGGAATCAGCCTATGAACCGAGCTTACTATCCGATCACTGTCCATTCTGGGTACGGCTGGATGTTACTGTAGCTTCGGACCGCCCATTGTGGAAAGTGAACCCCTTCTGGCTAACCCTGCTCCCGTCAGCGGACAAAATGAGGGGGGCATTGCGGGAATTTTTGCATTTTAATAGGGGATCCGCTAGCGCAGCGGTAGTATGGGATACACTTAAGGCATTCCTAAGGGGATGTCTTATTAGAGAGATTGCGGGAGTCAAAACTCGGTCCAGGGAATGGGAGAATAGGATACGGGATGAAGTGAAAGCAAGAGAACAGGCCCTAATAGCTGACCCTTCTCAATCTAACCATGACTCCAGGACAGAGGCACAAGCAATGTATAATTCGGTTTTGTTGTCCGCGAAGAGGAGATATTTTCAGCAACAGAGCTATTTTGAAGAAGGGGAAAACACAGGCCGCCTTCTTGCTCTCATAGCTAGAGAACAGCGGGAATTTACCAATATCCTGGTGGTAAGGGCAGAATCTGAGGAGAAGCAGACTCGTAGTTCAGATATTTTAAATAATTTCCAGCGGTTCTATAAGGATTTCTATTCCTCCAAAACTAGTTATAACCCATCCGATCTGGTGCGGTTTTTACAAGCCTGCCCGTTTCCATGGCTATCTGAGGTGGACAGGGAAATGTTGAACTCACCAATCACATTGGCGGAATTAGCAGAAGCACTGGAAGGGACATCACATCATAAATCCCGGGCCCAGATGGGATACCGGCGGAGGTTTATTCCCATTATAGAGAGGACCTGTTATTTCCCCTGCTACAGGCTATAAAGGAGGCAGAGGAAGTAGGCAGCTTACCAGATAGCATGCAAGAGGCAATAATAACAGTACTCCTAAAACCAGTAAAAGATAAGCTCCTATTGGACTAGTATCGCCCAATATCTCTGTTAAATGCAGATGTTAAACTTTTCGCTAGAGTCTTGGCTAGGAGGCTATCCCAAGTAATTGGCAAGTTGGTCCATTGTGATTAATCTGGCTTCATACCCACCCACTCCATGGCCGATAACATAAGGCAATTATATATGAATATACAGGCACCGGTGGATAATCCCGGGGGTAGGGCCATTCTGTCACTGGACGCTGCAAAGGCGTTCAATAGTGTGGAGTGGCCCTACCTCTGGGAAATATTGGCAAGATTTGGAGTGGGGGATAAATTTATAGCATGGGTAAAGGGCTTTATTCTAAGCCCAGAGCCAGACTCCGTTTCAACAATAATCTCTCATCCCCATTTGAATTATATAGAGGTACCTGGCAGGGATGCCCATTGTCTCCATTGCTGTTCGCCCTGGCGGTAGAGCTCCTGGCTATAATGATCTGTAATGCACTGGAGGTGGCAGGGTTTCATAGGGGCCAGAGGGAAGAATAGATATCTTTATATGCAGATGATGCGCTTATATATTTAGGCGACACAGCCGCCTCGTTGCGGGCAGCCATGGAGATAATAGGGGATTTTGGAAGTTATTCAGGTTTTTCCATTAACTGGTCAAAATCAACTTTAATGCCCATTGATCAGATGAAGGAACAATTACCAAAGGGAGCAGAACAAATAGTCATAGTCAACAGCTTCAAATATTTGGGAGTGAGAGTATCCCCGGACCCCGCTGAGTATCTTCAGCTAAATCTGGGTCCACTGTTGGCTAGACAGAGAGTGAAATGTAACAGCTGGTGTAAGCTTCCACTATCGGTAATAGGACGAGCAAACTTAATAAAAATGATATGGGCCCCGCAGCAACTGTATGTATTCCACAACTCTCCAATGTGGATCCCAAACAAATGATTTAAGCAAATTGATACACTGATGAGGGAATTAATATGGAAAAAAACACCTAGGATCAGTTTAGCCACATTGCAATATGGAAACGATAGAGGAGGACTGGCAGTACCCCATTCTAAAATGATCTTTTTGGCCTCACAGCTGCAGCAGATGGCAGGGTGGGGGCGGGAGGGAAATGAGGACCCCATATGTAAATTGGTAACCATATCGGACCCTGCACTAGAGGCGGCCTCCCATATGGAGATGGATCTACCAAGCATGAATGGTTCAGAACCTATGAGTATCCTTCTCAAAAGGGTATGGGGGGAGACTCGGAAAGCGCTGAAAATAAAGGGGGTGCTCCCCTTTACCCCAATATGGCACAATAAAAGATACCCAGAGGTACAGGAACTACAGGTCTTCACCCCCTGTAAAGAGAGGGGGATTTGTTTTTTTGCACAGTTGTATGAGGGGGAGGTGCTAAAGACATATGAACAGCTATGTAGGGAATTTCAGGTAAATCCCAGGAGCTTCTATCAATACCTTCAACTGCGCCATGCGTTGCAGGCACAACAAAAAACACACCCCTTGAGAGTATCAACATCTCCTTTGTTGAAAGAAGTTCTCGCAGCGGATACCAGGAAAGGACTAATATCAAAAATTTATGGGGAATCGCTGTCCTCAGTTCAGGACCATGCCTCCTTAAAATGTCAAAACAAATGGGTGGAAGATGTGGGGGAGATAGAAGGAAATCAATGGGTAATGGCACTTGAATCGATACCAGCGGTATCGGCATCCCATAGATTGTCACAATTATTTATTTTACATAGGGCATATAGAACACCAGTGCAGTTATATAAATGGGGAGGAAGAGACTCCCCTTTGTGCCCTAAATGTAGAATACACAAGGGGGACTTTATACACCTAATTTGGAGGTGCCCAAAACTACACAGGTACTGGGAAGAAGTCTCCCAGTATATTACTAGACTAGCACAGGTACCTATCCCTTTAAACCCGGAGGTGTACCTACTTGGTGCCATAGATGCAGAAATGTTCCCAAGAGGAATGTATTACATGTTAACTAGATTGATGTATCTAGCCAGAAAACTCATTGCAAAATACTGGATGGGACCAACGGTACCCACGGGGAAGCAGTGGATCTCCTATGTAAACTCCTTGCTCCTTAGGGAGCGATTGATGTATAGTCGTAAGAGAGAAAAGGGCAAATTCGATACTATATGGCAACCATGGCTGGGAGATGCGGATCTAGCACCATCTCAACTGGTAGTGGAAAGTCTTCAGATGTAGAACTTTGAGGGAGGTGTAAGAGAGGGAAGGGTAGAGGAGAGAGGAAAAGAAAGGTCTGAAGGAGTAAAGGTTGAATACTTAGATAGGAGAGTATCGGTGGTGGGAGAGGAAAGGAAAGGGGAAGAGGAAGGGTCAGAAAAGGAAAAATGAGCTGTGGTGACTAGAAACTAAGAGACACAGGTGATGGTTGTAGCCTTGGGGTTGGGGGGGGGAAGGGGAAAAGAAGAAAGTGATATGATATAGAAGCAAATGCACAAAATTGAAATAGAATAGAGCATGAATGTAAGATTTGGCATGTCTTGTCTACTTTTTGTATAATGTTTTAATTAACAAAATGCACGAATGATATGTATTATGAGAATAATTTTCTTAATTAAAAATTTTTTGATTGAAAAAAAAAAAACCTTCTAACAGATGAACAATATGACTTCCAAGATGCCCATGCAACCGTATATAAAATAATATGTATAGGCTTTGGAATTTAATTCTTTTTAACCTCAATAGTTCTGACAACCTGTTTGTTTAACTTTCCTTCCATTCTTTCTCCCACCCCCGCCCCCCACACCTCTTTTCCCTCCACGTTATTATGTTGTTATTTATTTAGCGATATATACAATTCATTGTCCGCTGTGTCTGGTCCAATCTTATCACTATTATTTTTAGTGGCCCCTAAAGTCACTCTCTTCATTTATGAAATTCGGATCTATAAAGCTATGGGGGGGGGGGGGGGTGTCTATTAGTGCATTCCCATCTTGATAGTAAGTGCTCATTGGCTGTTTTTTGTTATATCCCCCCCCCTTTTTCAGTCATATGCGTGTATGTATGCGTTTGCATATGTGCATGTATATTTGTAGGTTTACACCCTTTGTGATGTAACATTTGAGGTTTCATTTCTTATTTTATCTTTTGGCTTTAATAGGTTGTTTTTACATAATGATTTTATAAAATCTTTTATGACAGCATCTATTGCCCCATATATGCTTCTGCATGTACATCTTCTTGTATGTCCATATAATTATCTGGTTGTCGCCCAACCGGCATTATATTTCATCTGTATATCTGATATATTTAGTATTTATTTGTAATTGGATACTCCCACGTGTTATTCTTATGTATGTCTAAACTACGTGGCATGTTCACCAATGCCAGGAGCCTGGCGGACAAGGTGGGTGAACTAGAGATACTGTTGTACGAGGAGGATTTGGATTTTGTGGGAATTTCAGAGACCTGGTTCAACAACTTTCATGATTGGCTGGCAACCATTTAAGGGTATACCCTTCATCTGCAACTGCAGTGTTTATCCTCATGACACATTGCAGGAAGCACCTCCATGGTTAACAGAGGACAGAATTAAAATTAGACTTGGGAAACTTAACATTAATAAATCATCGGGACCAGATGGCTTGCACCCGAGAGTACTTGGGGAAATCAGTCAAGTAATTGCCAGACCATTGTTCCTAATTTTTACTGACAGTCTACTGACTGGAATGGTACCAGCTGATTGGAGAAAAGCCAATGTAGCACCAATATTTAAAAAGGGCCCAAAATACATTCCTGGGAATTATAGACCAGTTAGCCTAACATCAATAGTATGTAAACTCTTGGAGGGGACGATAAGGGACTATATACAAGATTTTAGTAATGAGAACAGTATAATTAGCAGTATTCAGCATGGATTCATGAAGAAAGTTGTTGCCAAACCAACCTTCTATGAGGAGGTGAGTTGCCATCTAGACAAAGGAAGGCCCGTAGACTTGGTGTATCTGGATTTTGCAAAAGCATTTGACACAGTTTCCCATAAATGTTTACTGTACAAAATAAGGTCCTTTGGCATGGACCATAGGGGGAGTACATGGATTGAAAACTGGCTACAAGGGCGAGTTCAGAGGATGGTGATAAATAGGGAGTACTCGGAATGGTCAGGTGTGGGTAGTGGGGTCCCCCAGGATTCTGTGCTGGGACCAATCCTGTTTAATTTGTTCATAAACGACCTGGAGGATGGGGTAAACAGTTCAATCTCTGTATTTGCGGACGATACTAAGCTAAGCAGGGCAATAACTTCTCCGCAGGATGTGGAAACCTTGCAAAAAGATCTGAACAAATTAATGGGGTGGGCAACTACATGGCAAATGAGGTTCAATGTAGAAAAATGTAAAATAATGCATTTGGGTGGCAAAAATATGAATGCAATCTATACAATGGGGGGAGAACCTCTGGGGGAATCTAGGATTGAAAAGGACCTGGGGTCCTAGTAGACGATAGGCTCAGCAATGGCAAGCTGCTGCTAACAAAGCAAACAGAATATAGACATGCATTAAAAAGGGGATTCATTGCAGAGATAAAACAATAATTCTCCCGCTCTACAAGACTCAGGTCAGGCCGCACCTAGAATATGCTGTCCAGTTCTGGGCACCAGTCCTCCGGAAGGATGTACTAAGAATTGGAGCGAGTACAAAGAAGGGCAACAAAGCTAATAAAGGGTCTGGAGGAATAATAGTTATGAGGAAAGGTTGCGAGCACTGAACTTAATCTCTCTGGAGAAGGGATGCTTGAGAGGGAATATGATTTCAATTTACAAATACCGTACTGGTGACCCCACAATAGAGAGAAAACTTTTTCGCGGAAGGGAGTTTAACAAGACTAGTGGCCACGCATTAAAATTAGAAGAAAAGAGGTTTAAGCTTAAGCTACATAGAGGGTTCTTTACTGTAAGAGCGCCAAGGATGTGGAATTCCCTTCCACAGGCGGTGGTCTCAGTGGGGAGCATCGATAGTTTCAAGAAACTATTAGATAAGCACCTGAATGACCACAACATACAGGGATATACAAGGTAATACTGACATATAATCACACACATAGGTTGGACTTGTGTCTTTTTTCGACCTCACCTACTATGTAACTATGTATCTATATTGGTTTATTTCATATTTGTATATTTTGCACACACTAGAGCTTCTGGTCCCTGTAGTCCTCCGACCGCGGCTCCACCCGATATACTATAAATAGCTCCTTATGGTAATGCTCCCCTAGGCCTGTAGAAGGAGCTTGATGCTCCGAATGCGTAGCCTTGTTCTTCCTCTCGTCTGGTCCTCCTATCCTTCCAGTGAAGTCACTTCCAGCACTCCACACTGGTTAGCGTGGCTTCCTGGGGCTCCTCCATGCTTTCGAGCCGGCCATCTCCTCTCCCAGCAGTCTGAACAGATGCCAGAGGTCCTGTAGGACAGTTTTAGGAGGAACTCACATTCACAGATTTGATTCCAGATGAGCATATTTACATTTTACCTCTTGTGAGTGTTTTTAATCCATTGCTATTAAAACTTTTAACTGGGATACTACACTTAGTTGGCACTTCCTTCCCCTTTTCCTCTTGGTTTACACAGAGCTGGTCACAACTCTGAGGATAGCAGCCGCAAGTGGTCCCGTGCCTCCCTTTATTGTATCTCCTCAACCACGGACCAGTGACGCTCATGGATTGCCTTTACCCTGATTATTGGTATATTAGAAATGTATTTCTGGCTGGACTATATATAATCTCTGTGCACCAGGATCTATTTTTCTTTTAAGACTACCCTTTCTGTCCTGCTCCTCTATTCATAGCAGCTGGTATTACAGCTTCTATGAATGAAAGAGGATATCTGAATAGAGGATGGGCAGATGACTGAAAGGTCCGTCCCCTCCATTCATAGATCGTTTTTCTTTGATAGAAGCTGTACTCTTAATGAGTGCCTGTGATAGTTCCCTTAGTTATTAACCCCCTGCTGCACCAGAGGATTATGGCTGCAGGGATTGGAGGGGTGGGAGCATCGGAGGAGGAAGATTTCTTTTAGACAAGAACACAGCAGCACAAGGGACACGTTTCTCTGAAGGTAAACAATGTCCCTTGTAGTTATTTATTTATATTTTTTAAGTGAACTAAGGCTGGCCGTACATTATACAATTTTCCTTTAGATTTACCAAAACCATATAATATGAGGTCAAACCTAAACACTTTCAATTTGTATGCAATCAGGCAGGCACTACATAGTTGAAGGTAAATCAAAAGGAAATTGAATAAGAGAATTGTATAATGTATGGCCAGCTTTAGGCTGTAAACTGAAAGTTCAGTTTGGCTTTAAACCATTTACTCTGTGTTCTCTGTTTTTACTTCTAGTTGAAGCTCCAGGAGGCTTTTATTTTCAAATTGTGCATTCTTTACATTATTAAATGTCTTTTCTTCTTCTAGCACTTGCTGTTGGCTCCCTCTGATGTAGCTGGCTGGGGCACCTTCATCAAAGAGTCAGTTCAGAAGAATGAATTCATTTCTGAGTACTGTGGTGAGGTAAGTAGTTCATTTTACCTCACTTTGGAATTTTTGCAGGGACAGCTGCTGGGACATAGTTCCTACTGACACTGGCACAACCCTCAACTACATCTCTAAAGTACCCTTTTCCTATAGACAGTGATTTGCTAAAACTGGAGAGTGCAAAATCTGGTTTCTAACTTTAGCTTGTTCTATTAAGCTTTGACAAGAAAAAACCTGGAAGCTGGTTGTATTCCATGCAAAAAATGCACCAGATTTTGCCCTCTCCAGTTTTAGTAAATCAACCTAGTGTGTGTATAAGCTCGTGGCACGCATGGCAACAGCATTGATTTATTTTATTTTTTTTTACAAAACAAGCTAGGCATGTGGCATGGAACAGAGATGGATGAGGGAAAGCCAGAGTTCTGTAATCTAGCAGGCAGGGCTGACAAAACTGTTTGGCATTTCGGTACAGTAATGTCATCAGCCCAAATAGGAGCTGCATGGATTTCTGGTGGATCAAAGGTTACTTTTCTGTACATGCAGCTTTTTTTAAGGGATAAAATGTGGGAAAATGTGTATGTAATGGAGAAATTTACTTTATACACAAATCAGACATAACTTTATTGCCACCCATCTAGTATTGAATAGGTCCCCTGACCTGACGAGGCATACACACCACTAGACCTCTAAAGATATGCTGTGGTATCTGACACTAAGGCGTCAATAGCAGACCCTTTAAACTGGAACTTTAATGAAAATAAATTCAGACAGACAGGATTTCTAATGCAGAAGAGACTTACCATGTCTTTTCTGCATTAAAGTTGCTTACTTGCCTCTCTGCACTGTGCACTGAGCTACGTATGCAGTGTAGAATTTTGGCAATGCCGAGGTTGACTGAACTCCCACACATGCGAAAGAGCAATGTCATCTCAACCCGGCCAATTTAAATGACCAGGGATCGATAACTGGAAGTCGCCGCGTTAAAGATGTCAGCAGCCGGCAGGGAGCTCAGGGACATCATAGTGCTGGAGTGTACCCCTTGCTTTAAAGTATTACTAAAGTCTTGTTTTTTTTTCTATAAAAATAACAAACATGTCATACTTACCTGCTCTGTGCAGTGGTCTTGCACAGAGCAGCCCAGATCCTCTTCTTCCCGGGTCCCCCGCCGGCACTCCCGACCCCCTCCTGCAGAGTGTCCCCACAGCAAGCAGCTTGCTATGGGGCACCTGAGCTGAGCCGTTGCTCTGTGTGTCCATTCAGAAACGGAGCTGTGGCCCAGCCCTGCTCCCTCTCTCTCCTCATTGACTCACTGACTTTGACAGCAGCGGGTGCCTATGGCGCCCGCTGCTGTGTCTCAGCCAATCAGGAGGCAGAGTCCCTGGACTTCTTGGCCCTCGTACAACATCGCTGGATCGAGTGGGAGCTCAGGTAAGTGTTGGGGGGCTGCTGCACACAGAAGTTTTTTTTTTATGTTAATGTAAAGAATATATTAAGATAAAAAAAACTTCTGCCTTTACGACCACTTTAAATCCTGTAAGTTGCGAAGTGGGGCTTCCTTGGATAGGACTTGTTTTTCCAGCACAGCCCGCAGATGCTCGATGGATTGAGATTTAGAGAACTTGGAGGACAAGTCAACACTTCAAACTCGTTTTTGTGTTCCTCAAACTTTCCTTGATTAATTTTTGCAGTGTGAAAGGGTGCATTATCCTGCTGAAAGAGGCCACAGCAATACTTTTTCCATGAAAGGGGTATACTTGGTCACCAACATTGTTTAGGTAGGTGGTACGTGTCAAAGTAACATCCACATAAGTGGCAGGACCCAAGGTTTCCCAACAGAACATTTCCCAAAGCATCATACTGCCTTCGCCAGTTTGCCTACTTTCCAAACTGCATCCTGGTGCCGTCTTTTCCCTAGGTAAGCGACGCACCCACACACACACGGTCATCCACATGTTGTAAAAGAACACATGATTCATTGGACCAGGCCACCTTCTTCCATTGCTCCATGGTCCAGTTCTGATGGACACGTGCCCATTGTTGGTGCTGGTGCTTTTGGCTGTGGACAAAGGTCAGCATGGGCACCCTGAACAATCTGTGGCTATGCAGCCCCATACACAACAAACTGCGATGCCCATTTTTTTCTGCTGTCAACACATATCAGCGTTGTTCACTTAACCTGTCAGTTTTCATAAAGTTATGGCTAATCGGTGCTTGTTTTTTTTCACCCTAACATACTCTTAAAAGCACACCAGTCATTGGGGATGTATGGGGGTTGTCATTGCTGACCCTTTTTTCTGTATGGCAGTCAGCTGGCGTTTATGCTGATTTGCTGGCTCTAAAAATGAAAGCCTCCATGTTTCTCTTATATCCGGTTTCCTTAAGGCTCCGTTCACATCTCCGCGTTCTGAAACGCAGACGGAATTGTTGTGATTCCGCCCACAATTCGAAAGAGTGGGAAACTGCGGGACGCTCATGCCTTCCCTGTGACTTCCAATGGCATCTCAATCACTGTGCGATTTTACCACTATTCGGCGGGTGACAATTGCAGTAAAATCACACAAACGGAATTGCAGGGCTCCTGTCGCCCAAAAGAAGAACCTGTCCTTCTTTTGAACAACGCTTTTCCCACGATTCTGTTTGCATGATTTTATTCTCGTCTGCCGAAATTGCGGTAAAATCGTGCCACGATTGGGGTGCCATTCGAAGTCACAGGGAACGCAAGGGCGTCCAGCGATTTGCCGCTATTTCAGTTCTGCCCATGATTCAGAACGCAGAGATGTGAACAGAGCCTTAATCCAAATGTGTTTTTTTTTTTTTATTGTGCTGTGTTTAATGTTAATGTATACAGTCTCTTTCTTGAATCTTAATACACTCCATAACAGGATTCAACTTCTGAAATTGTGCAGTGCCATATCCCGAACACCAGGGATCAAATTAAAACTCAAATTGTTGCTCATGACAACCGACTAGATTTATATTGTGTCTCTAAAATGATCTGTACATTTTCCAAGGATAACTTGAATCACTTTAGTCTTAACCATGGGTTATATGGGGCTACCTTCAGGTGATTGGACACTGGCAAAAAATAAATCTGCAGCAATATCTACAATATAACCCTTCCTACTCCTAGTAGGCCTCAGTTTTTTGCTAGTGTTCTTCTCTCATGTTCTTTTGAGAGAAGCTTAGCTCCTACATGTGAAGTTTTTTTCTGAAAAAATATTATCAATATTCATTGGTACTCAGCAGCCACTGTGGCTCTCCTTCAGCAGCTTTCTAGACCCTTTACATTCTCGACTGATCCTTGGGGAACTGAACGTGTGACAAGCCTATAGTTGACCCCTTCTCCGCTGCAGTGATCTGTGAGTAACAATGATTATTAATATCTTATAAGAATGATATCATTAGCAGTAATCAGCATGGATTCATGAAGAATCGTTCTTGCCAAACCAATCTATTAACCTTCTATGAGGAGGTGAGTTGCCATCTAGATAAAGGAAGGCCCGTAGACGTGGTGTATCTGGATTTTGCAAAAGCATTTGACACAGTTCCCCATAAACATTTACTGTACAAAATAAGGTGCGTTGGCATGGACCATAGGGTGAGTACATGGATTGAAAACTGGCTACAAGGGCGTGTTCAGAGGGTGGTGATAAATGGGGAGTACTCAGAATGGTCAGGGGTGGGTAGTGGGGTTCCCCAGGGTTCTGTGCTGGGACCAATCCTATTTAATTTGTTCATAAATGACCTGGAGGATGGGATAAACAGTTCAATCTCTGTATTTGCAGATGATACTAAGCTAAGCAGGGCAATAACTTCAATGTAGAAAAATGTAAAATAATGCATTTGGGTGGCAAAAATGTGAATGCAATCTATACACTGGGGGGAGAACCTCTGGGGGAATCTAGGATGGAAAAGGACCTGGGGGTCCTAGTAGATGATAGGCTCAGCAATGGCATGCAATGCCAAGCTGCTGCTAATAAAGCAAACAGAATATTGGCATGCATTAAATGGGGGATCAACTGCAGAGATAAAACGATAATTCTCCCGCTCTACAAGACTCTGGTCCGGCCGCACTTGGAGTATGCTGTCCAGTTCTGGGCACCAGTCCTCAGGAGGGACGTACTGGAAATGAAGCGAGTACAAAGAAGGGCAACAAAGCTAATAAAGGGTCTGGAGGATCTTAGTTATGAGGAAAGGTTGCGAGCACTGAACTTATTCTCTCTGGAGAAGAGACGCTTGAGAGGGGATATGATTTCAATTTACAAATACTGTACTGGTGACCCCACAATAGGGATAAAACTTTTTCACAGAAGAGAGTTTAATAAGACTCGTGGCCACTCATTACAATTAGAAGAAAAGAGGTTTAACCTTAAACTACGTAGAGGGTTCTTTACTGTAAGAGCGGCAAGGATGTGGAATTCCCTTCCACAGGCGGTGGTCTCAGCGGGGAGCATTGATAGCTTCAAGAAACTAGGGACCTAGTCACGCACAGCTATTAACCCCTACTGTTCTACAGATTGACTTCTGTTCAACTGCCCTGTTAGATAAAAGCTGCTCGATCAGCGATTGCAGCCAATGCCAGCAACGCTGATCTGTGTCTTCTTTTAGCAGTGTTCTGCAGTCGGTCTGAATATCCCTTATACTCCCTTGAGTATCCCTGAGGCCAATGTAGAAGTGTACCCTATTCCTTTGGAGTTGATATGCGGAGTCATTTACATTGGCAGCTTAGGGCCGTCCTGAGTCCTTTTGGCGTTCTTCTCTTACAACTGATCCCCAGTTTTCCTGACAGTGTAGTCCAAGCATCGTGCCTGAAGCCACGAGCAGGGATTTCAGTCTCTGTCTCTATTGGATTGGCAGGCATTTGCACTGCTCTGATGCAATTTCTCCTCCCTGGGATCATGGCAAAAGGGGGCTTCCACCCCAGAATGGATATGGGCCCATGGTAGTGGCTTTCATAAACCATCAGAGAAAAAGTTCATGTTTTACAAATTACAGATATATGGATCTGTTTATGACATGGGCTTGAATGATGTTCCATCCCTGCCTGCTATGCTTGTTCCAGTCATGGAAATTTAACAGGCAACCTTTGTCTGTCGCTGGTTGGTCTCCAGAGCATGGTCTTCTCTCTGAGGTATTTAGGAACTTTGTCCCCGGCTTGTCATGCTGGATGTAGACCTCCTAGCCTCCAGGTTCAACCACAAACTGTGCTGGAGTGTCTCCAGTCCCAAGCATCCCCTTCATAGTGGGAGCTCTGGTACTTCTGTGGGTTTAGTCCAACATAACGTAAAGGCTCAAGGCTTAGGTAATTGACTTCCTGAACAGTGTACCTTCATTCTTGATAGAGTATTTTGCTTGGAATTCCCAGGCTGTACTTAGTTGGACAAATCCTGTTTCCTTCAGTCTAATGCCTCGTACACACGGTCGGACATTGATTGGACATTCCGACAACAAAATCCTAGGATTTTTTCCGACGGATGTTGGCTCAAACTTGTCTTGCATACACACGGTCACACAAATCCGATCATTCTGAACGCGGTGACGTAAAACACGTACATCGGGACTATAAATGGGGCACTAGCCAATAGCTTTCATCTCTTTATTTATTCTGAGCATGCGTGGCACTTTGTGCGTTGGATTTGTGTACACACGATCGGAAATTCCGACAACGGATTTTGTTGTCGGAAAATTTTATAGCAAGCTCTCAAACTTTGTGTGTCAGGAAATCCGATGGAAAATGTGTGATGGAGCCTACACATGGTCGGAATTTCCGACAACAAGGTCCTATCACACGTTTTCCATCGGAAAATCCGACCGTGTGTACGCGGCATTAGAATCATGAGAACACCATTGATCTAATCTTGGCTCTGGAACTGTTATTCCTGTATTTTTCTCTGTCAATTCTTATTCATTCGCAGTCATCCCTATTATACTATGAGTTCTGAATTGTAGGCCTTCATTGGTAAGAAACTTTTTCTTGTTGTTCATTAAGGGAGAAATGTGGACTTACAAAAAAAACAAACATACATACTCACCTCCCTGCAACAGCATGGTCTGATGCTGCTCCTGTCCCCCGCCACCTCTGAACTGAGCAATAACATGATTGCTGATCCCTTCATTTTCTGTCAGTCACTGCTCTCTGCTCTAGCCTCCAGTGCTCACTGTGATGCCGGGCTGAGGAACGGGTGGGAGCGGCTGGCTTAGGCTCTCAATCATGCACTGAGAGCCATCAGGCATCTGTGTGGATCCCAAAATTGTCAGGGTCCTTCTAGAGCCTAGAGCAGCTCTGTGATGTCAGTGGACAGTGGGCTTTAGCTCGCTGTCAGCTAATTCTTGGTCACTCCTGTGACCCACATGAGAAGTATGATCAACAAAGCTTTGGCCATACTTCTCTTTTTATTAGGTTTTTAAGAAAAATTACAGATTTATACAGTATAACAATAGCAAAAGAATATTGATATGACTGATTTCTGATTGGGACTCTAAAACAAAGTTAATACTGCAGCTGCAGGAACAGATTCACAGGACTCAATCACTGTGTTTAAAATGTCCGTTCAGTGAAAAATGTATTATTACATGTTATTTTATACATAGATAAGAAAGGGGTGGTGTGAGATGTTATTAAAAACTAACAAATAGAAATATGTTATTAAAAGCTAACAAATAGAAATTTATTATTAAAAACTAGCGAATAGAACAATTGCAAAAGTAAAACCTTGAGAAGGGAGGGGGGAGTAGAGAGCGTTTAGTAGGAGAAGTGTCTGTGTGTTAGGTGAAGGTTACAGAACACATTTCAACAGTGAGAACAAAATGGATTCTCTTGTGCCTAAATGAACAGTACAATGAATGTCCATGTCATTTCCCCCCTTTTGTTTATTTGACACCATTCTTCTCCGCGTTACATTCAGCCGATTGCTGGTAACTCCTGTGACATTGGCGCAGAGAGACGGCGTCCTTTTCAGCTCTCTCCTAGCTTTCTCACAATAATGGGTTCATCAGGGCTGGTGGTACGTTTGTTGGTACAGCGGGTAGTCACACAGAGGCATAGCCTGATGAGGAAGTAAATGACAAATATGAGAAATAGGAACATCACAATGTAAGCGCCTAGTTTCTGTAACCATGTTGCTATGCCATATAAAAAATCACCAAAACCTCCTAAACCCTGAAAGGGGTTCCATCCATCTTTAGCAATATCTCTGGCCTTATTCTGTAGTTCTCTTATCTTAGCAAGATGCCCTTTAATAATGTCCTCATTATCAGAAATGTATATACAACAGTCAGTGCGAAATACCTTACACATCCCACCTTGAGCTGCAGTGAGATAATTTAGCGTTAATCTGTGCTCTAATACTACTTTTTTAAGCTGAGCCATTTCTTCATTTAATAAACCTATATCAGTGGTAGTAAGGTTAATAATCTCATCTACAATTCTAGTGTAATTATTTAGTCTTTTCATTGCTTCAATTCCCCATCCTGTCCAGGAAGGGAACCATGACCATGCCATGTCACCTTCAGTGAACAGCTCTCTTTTGAACACTAAAGGGTATTCTGGACTTTGATCTGGTCGCACTGTATCTTTGCGAACAGCCAAAGCAGGTACTAACTTCCCAATATAACATGTACCTGTAACATTAGTAGGAAGCCAGGCGTAAGCTTTATTTCCACATATATAATATAACCCTCTACGTATGGACGGTATGCCTGCTCCTAAAAAACTGGAAGCAATAACATGGAATCTCAGGTAACCGATATTTTCACATATTGGGAACTGTGAGCAATTTGTACTATAAAGGGTTCTATTTAGTTCTGGATCTGGGATATAATAATATTGACCACAGTTTCCTCCATAAACTGTAATTTTTGCTCCGGTGCAATCTGAATTGCCCAACCGTGTACATTTAGTGTTAAAGGGGCATGTAATGTTTAAACAAATCTGTGGAGTGTATCTGTTTTGAAACCATCAAAGTTACTGATCTGTGCTCATTAGCTGTGGAGACTATGTATGAGCCATTTATTCTGGTCCTGTTTAGATCAGTGAAATTGAGAGGCATTGCTATCATGGGTATTGTTCCTGTTTGGGGATGTAAGTGAGAACACACCCAGCAGTTACTAGCGTTGCTATGGGTTGCATATAATTTTAACATTTGGATGAAAGGGTTATTTTTCCATGTCTCAGTTCTCACAAACAACAAAAAGAAAAGAAACATTATCATCTTTTTTTCAAAGGATATCATCACTTCAGGATTTTCTTGCAGTGACTGGCGTGAATCCAGGTGGGCTTTCCTTCCAACTTGACAGCAGAACCGGTTGTCAAAAGCACCAAATGTGGTCCGTCAAATTTTGGTTCTAGCGGCTTTCTGACGTGTCGCTTGACCACCACCCAGTCACCTGGTTGGATTCTGTGTATACCTGAAACAGAATCTGGGTCGGGGATAGATTTATAAACACCTTCATGTATTTTATTCAATGTTCTTTGCAAAATCTGAACATATTCTAACAGATTAGAGTGAGAAGCCTGCAACTGTTGGGGAAAATATAGCCCTGTTTTGGGTGGCCCTCCAAATAAAATCTCATAGGGGGACAGCCCATGTGGTTGTTTAGGGGTAGTTCGTACAGAATATAGGGCTAATGGCAAAGCTTCCACCCATCCTTTTCCTGTATCTGCTTTAATTTTTGCACATCTGTTTTTCAAAATTCCATTAAGTCTCTCAACTTTACCACTACTTTGTGGATGATAAGGTGTATGGAAAGCTTGCTGTATGTGAAGTGCTTCCATTACCTCTTTCATTACTTCCCCAGTAAAATGGGTTCCTCTGTCACTCTCAATAGTTTCAGGAACTCCATATCTACAAACTATTTCATTCAAAAATTTCTTTGCTGTTGTTTTTGCATTTGCTTTGGCTACTGGCCAGCTCTCGGGCCAACCTGAAAACATGTCAACACACACTAAAGCAAACTCATAGGTGCCTATTCTGGGCATCTGAATGTAGTCTATTTGAATTCTTTGGAAAGGGAAATCTGGCTTAGGAGAATGCCTCTGGGGAACATGAACAGGCCTCCCTGCATTGTACAGAGCACAAGTGAGACATGAAGCACAAAACCTGGCTGCAAATGCACTAAATCCAGGTGCTATCCAATAGCAGTAAGTAAGTGCCACCATCGCGCCCTTAGCAAGATGACTGACGCCATGTGCCAGTTGTGCTAAAACTGGGTACAAACTCCTGGGTAGACACCACCTGTTGTCAGCGCTCCACAGGCCCTGCTGATTTTGGGTAGCATTACATTTGATCCACTTATCCTTCTCTTCATCAGGGGCCTGGTTCTGCAACTGAATTAGAGTTTCTACATCCCACTGCTCTTGATGAGGGGAATCTGTCCGCGCTACCTGGGCGACCCCTACAGTGGATGTGACTCCAAATGCCATAAGGGCAGCATCCTTTGCCGCTTGGTCCGCTAAAGCATTTCCTCTGGCTGTCATGTCACTTCCCCTTGCATGCCCTTTTACCTTCAAGATGGCAACTTCTGCTGGTTTCTGAAAAGCCTCAAATAGCCGCTCTATGAGTTTTGCATGTCTCACTGGCTTCCCTGCACTAGTCAGAAAGTTCCGTGCTTTCCAGATAGGCCCAAAATCGTGGGCTATTCCAAATGCATATCTGCTGTCAGTGTAGATGTTTCCCCTTTGATTCTCTAGGAGATGACATGCTTTGACTACAGCACACAACTCCGCTTCCTGTGCTGACATCTGGGGTTTCAATGCTTCCTGATGTAAAATGGTGTCTGTAGTGGTTACAGCAAACCCTGTGTGTGGCTGACCATCATCAGTGTAAAATCTGGAACCATCTACGAATAAGTGTGTGTCACAATCTGATAAGGGCTCATCTTTTGCTGGTGTGACAGGGGCCCTTTCTACCTCCATAAGAGCCATACAATCATGAGAAAAACTCTCAGGTTCTACATCAGTACCATTTGTTGCATCTTCCTCATCAATTATAGGAAGAAGAGTAGCCGGATTTAAAGTAACACATCGTTTGATTGTTAAATTCGATGGAGCAAAAAGAGCAGACTGGTACTTGTCAAATCTACTGGCAGACACATGTCTAGTATTTACTTGATTCATGATTTCCTGTACTGCATGTGGCACATACAGGATCAGAGCAGAATCTAGTACAAGCTCAGTTACTTTTCTAGCAGCAAAATGCAGGCTGCTATGGCTCGCATACAACTGGGGGAGCCTTTGATGACAGGGTCTAATGAGGCTGATACATACATCACAGGCCTCTGTTTGTCTCCATGTAGCTGGGTGAGTACACCTGCAGCAAATCCATTGACTTCATGACAGAACAACAAGAAAGTCTTAGTATAGTCAGGAAGTCCAATGGCGGGAGCTTCAGACAAAATTTTAATAAGCTCCTTCATCTGCAATTCATTGTCCCATGTGAGTTTGAAAGGGTTTCTAGTGGTAGCCTCATATAGAGGAGCCATAAGTTCTGATGCATTTGGAATCCAGTCCCTACAATATCCCACTAACCCCAGGAAGGCACGTAGTTGCCGTACATTTCTTGGCTTTTCAAAGTTTTGTAGAGTTTTAACTCGATCTGGGGTTAGGTGACGGATTCCATGTGAAATGCAGTGACCCAGGAAGATCACTTTCTCTTGGCAGTATTGTAGCTTATCTTTGCTAACTTTGTTGTTACTGTTATAGAGAAACATGAGAAGGCTTACTGTTTCTCTGCTACAAATGTCCTTTGTATCAGAACAAATAAGCAAATCGTCTATGTACTGAAGCAAAACTGTGTTTGGGTGTGAGGGGGACCATTGGTCCAATACTTGCTTTAACGCAGTATTATATTCAGAGGGGCTACTCACACAGCCTTGGGGCAATCTTGTCCATGCTATCTTTTGGGCATCATGGGTAAATGAAAAAAGGTGCCAGCAATCTGGGTGCAGAGGCACCGAAAAGAAAGCATTTGCGAGATCAATCACTGTAAAGCAGGTGCTGGAGGCAGGTATTCCACTTAGTAAAGTGCGGGGGTTGGGCACGATTGGGGTATCTGCCTCTATTATATTAATGGCTCTC
Organism: Aquarana catesbeiana; assembly: GCF_042186555.1. Classification (NCBI taxonomy): domain Eukaryota; kingdom Metazoa; phylum Chordata; class Amphibia; order Anura; family Ranidae; genus Aquarana; species Aquarana catesbeiana. The sequence goes on from NC_133335.1 coordinate 108,928,491, forward strand.
AAATCATGCACCATGCGATATGTCACCTGCCCACCCTTCTTGTCTGGCTTCTTTGCAATTGGGAACAGGGGTGTATTGACCTGGGACTTAATTGGTACAACAACCCCTGCTGCTTTCAGTTGAGTGATTTGATCCTTTATCCCCTCAGTCTGAGCAATACTCAGTGGGTACTGTTTAATCTGTGGGAGATGGGCTCCTGGTTTAATTTTTATCATGACTGGGGTGCAATCCAGCAGACCTACATCATATTTGCTGGTGGCCCATAATTCAGCGGGAATCACTTTCAATTCTGGTGGAAATGGCAGAGTGGAGTCCTGGATTAAAAATACTCCACAGGCAGAATTTAAAACTTCTCCTGACAGACTACTGACCACTTGGACTCCTGTAAGAGTGTAGTCTATGTTTGCTAAAATTTGGTTCAAAATGTCAGCTCCCAAAAGATTGGTAGGAACTGTGTCTGAAACTAACACTTTAGTGACAATTTCTGTTTGCTGTCCTAGCCTGAGTTTAAGTGGCTTGGACTCAACCAAATCAGTAGAGGTCCCGGTTAGGCCAACACCAGAGATAACATTTGTAGATAATAATCCTGGAGGTAAGTCCTCTGTATTAAAAACACTTCGGCTTGCACCAGTATCAATTAAACAGGTTAATTCTGTTTCTCCTCCAGGATAGGGGAGTTCTTGTAAAAATACTTTTACTCTGGCCTCGGGACCATTGTCTCCCCTATTTAACATGATTGATACTGGCATGCCATTTTCCTATGCCTGATCCACTGCTTTTGGCAGAGAACTGGGATCAGCATGAGGTGCCTCTAAGCTGTTTTCTAGTCTAAGGTCAGGAAGATGGCAGAATTTGGCTATGTGTCCTTCCCCATCACAATTGTAGCATATAATTGGTCCCCGATTGCCATGATTTCTGAAATTGCCTTTGCCTCTTCCTCTTCCTCTCTGCTTCCCCATGTACATTACCTTGGGTTTGCTGTCTTTTTGGTTAATCCTGTTTTCTATGGATAACAGGATAGGCAGGACGTCTCGAATAGACATATTGCCTGCCTCAGGCCTTGCTGTGAACAACTTTTCTTTCAACTGGCTATTAAACCATCAAGAAACCTTTGTTTCACCAGTTGTGTAGATGGACTTGCAGTTTCTCCCGCCTTCTCTTCCTCTATTTTATTGCCTGCTTCCTCAGCCATATCGCTTAAACGCCTCCAATAAGCCCCTGCTGCTTCCTCTTTCCCTAGCTTAGCATTCATAAATTCAGCATGTCTGGTTTGTCCATATATTTGGGTCAATTTTTCCTTCAATTTCTCACAAACCTCCCGTCCACTAACCATCTTACCTAGATTTTTGACATCTACACCACATTCTTTAAGTATATAGCCAGACATGTTCCTTCCCACTGCTTTAATAAGAAGCTGATGAATGTCAGTAGCAGAAGCCTCATATGCTTCCTGTGCAGCACTAAGTTTGTTTGCAAACCCAATTGGATTCTTTCTAGGATCTCCCAATCCCTCTAATATGGCTCTCATATCTTGGGGACTAAAAGGTACATGCCATTTAATTTGAGACTTACTGTCAACAGCATCACCTTCAAAAACTAATTGGGTTCTGACAGGATAAACTGCAACAGATTGCTCTATGCCAGGGGCAGAAGGGCTGGCATCTCCCTTCCTTCTCTCTTTATCTTGCTGCCACAATTTGGAAATGATGGTTTGCTCCGGAAGTTCAGACTCTATCTCTCTTTCTCTGGCCAAAGCCTTAAGTTCAGAGAGATCTAGTTTTGCATATGTGCCTTTTGATTTATGCCAATCATCTGTTTCTAGGATACGAGCCAAAATCCTCTTTGTAGGTTGATATGGGGCTGTTAAACCTCTGCTCTCTACTATATTGCATAGCTCATCTTTTGTGTGTTCCATGTAATCTAATTCTTTTGCTTTTGTGCGTGGACCCCTTAAAGCCAAACTGGCAGCCACATAAGGTGGGGGGTCCTCCTCTTCTGGCCAAACGTAGTAAATTTGGCCAGTACTTTTATTAAATATCTCCGTCAAGCCAGTTTGATTTGCTACTTTAGCTTCTGTCTCCCATGTGCAAGCTATTCTCCACGTTCCTTCACTGCACAGTAGTGGGCCATAATCGTGCAGAAAAGTTTGCCATACTTTTAAATCAAAAGTCCCTTCAGATTTTAAAGGTTTAGCTGTTCCCTTTGTCCATTCTACCCATTTATCTAGGGGCTCAGTATAGGCAGAACCGTACCTTCGGTTCATATATTCTCTAACGCTCATCTTGCGCTGGGCATTTTCTGAAGGCCTCTCTCCCTTCATTCCCTTAATTAATTTAATGCCCATAATGACTGGCCAGTCTTCTCTCTTCTCTACTTGTGCCTATAACCTCTTGCCTCTAAAACAAATAGTACAGCAAATCTGCAGATTTACAAGAATAGTCTCCACTTATCTACGTGGATAGAAGGGGTTTATGACAATAGACAAAAACACTCATTAAGAGACCCTCCTCATCTCTTCTCTTCTCTGTGAGTTTTATCTGACCCTACCATGCGCCTCTGACCCAGGTCGCCCACAAGGAGTCAACGCAGGGAACTGCAGAGGATTTTCCCTATCCACACACAGTCCAACCCGTGAAGGGGGACACAAACACATTCACACACACACGTTACCCAACCAGAAAGGTCCGAGAGTGGTCTGATTTCCTTGAGAACCGACAGATAGGATACATAGGAAAAGGCAGAAATATAGCAAGCTTAAGGGCAGCTTACCTAGCCGGCATTTGAGGTCTGCGTTTCCCGATGATCCCGATCGAAGCGCGGTTCCTTCTGGAGACTCTGCCAAACTCCTGTTATGACTCGCCAAGACTGATATGACTGATTTCTGATTGGGACTCTAAAACAAAGTTAATACTGCAGCTGCAGGAACAGATTCACAGGACTCAATCACTGTGTTTAAAATGTCCGTTCAGTGAAAAATGTATTATTACATGTTATTTTATACATAGATAAGAAAGGGGTGGTGTAAGATGTTATTAAAAACTAACAAATAGAAATATGTTATTAAAAGCTAACAAATAGAAATATATTATTAAAAACTAGCGAATAGAACAATTGCAAAAGTAAAACCTTGAGAAGGGAGGGGGGAGTAGAGAGCGTTTAGTAGGAGAAGTGTCTGTGTGTTAGGTGAAGGTTACAGAACACATTTCAACAGTGAGAACAAAATGGATTCTCTTGTGCCTAAATGAACAGTACAATGAATGTCCATGTCAATATCAAGACCCCAAACAGGGTAGATATAGTATATCTGAATGTGGTCACGTGTTAGCAGACAATATACAGTTATAACAAAGATAATTATCATTAGGTTTAGGGTGATTTCTGTGTACCGCATCTCAATATATCCTCGTAAAAAAATACATTAAAAAAATGCTTTAGACAGAGAGAGGCGGGAAAAGACAACAGACATGAAATGAGCTGAGGGATCCAATCCTGAAATTATTCCCGCAAACATATCCCCTTGCTAGATATATACAAAAATAGTAGAATTGAACATACTCAACCATTCAAAAATATAAGTGAGAACCATGCTCCAAGGCTTTCAATTATCAATGGAAGTTCAATTAGGTTTAAGAGAAAGGGAGAAGCGGGGGGGGGGGGGAGTAAGGAGAGATCTAGAGACTGGGAAGAATTTATTAATTTTTAGTAAAAGGCAAACTTAGCCTTCAAAAGATTTTTTTTTTTTCCTCACCTTAACCAGGACATTGTTCTACCCTCTCTCTGCCCTGCTCCTGTTTATCCTGTGGTGAGTTCTCTTCGTTGTCAGAATGTGGTATGCAATGTTCAACTTTATCTCTCTGCTGCTACGCCTTCTGGTCAGTCCATCTCTCTTACACGTTTCGGGTATAAGTTGCTTCAAGTTGCTCTTTGCATTTTTTGAGGTTTTTTTCCATTGTTACGTTGGCCTCTTAGCATTTTATTTACTGTGCTGCCCAACCCTCTGTTGGACTGTGTTTGGAAATGCCATAGTTAAAACTAGTCTTGTATCCTATACTGTACGATCAAGGAAATAGGAGTTTTGACTTATCTGTAAAATCCTCTTTTTTGAAGTCCAGTACTGGATACGGGTCCTTTTCTTTGTGATTTCCCTATTGCTTTCTCAGAAAATCAAAATGTGCTTGGGCTTTATAGGGTAGTGTGCCTACCTATTAATTTTTTGTCAGTGTCCAGTAGCTGCATATAACCCATGATTAAGACTAAAGTCATGTGCCCTGTGCTGTACTCTAAGAAAAGGATTTTACCAGTAAATCAAAAATTCTCTTTTCTCTACAGTGACTAAAATGCTATAATATTATATTATTCCAGCTGATTTCCCAGGATGAAGCAGATCGAAGAGGGAAGGTCTATGATAAATACATGTCAAGTTTTCTGTTCAATCTTAACAATGGTAAGATATATTTTAATCTAGATAGGGCAAAGCTTGCATTGTTGCTGCAAATGTTGCATTGTTTTAAATGTAGCTCTGGGATTTTTGCCATCTAATGCTATGTAAGTATATAATGCTATTATATTAGTGTTTGGCTCCCTCTAGTGGCCAGCTTATCTCTGTGACAAAAGACTTTGTTTACACATCGGAACATGCTGTAAAGCATGTGCAGGAAGTGACTTAAAGGTTTATCTGGAAAAGATTTACTTACCCACAGTGCCTCACCTACCCATGAGACCAAGTTAAGGAACTGCATGCTGGGTAGTGAAATAAAAGGCCCATCGCGGCCATGTTTTGTCTCTTTTTCCCGCGATGTGAGACCTGCCTGTAGGGACCTGTGTGGGAGTGTTCAGAAGAGCGCGGCCTGCTTGGAGCGGAACAGAGTTGTTGCCACTGGAGAGGTGTTGGACACAGTGTGCTGGAGGCACGTGTGATTGGGCCGGAGGATCCAGGAGGCCCAAAGGAGCCTAATGACAGCCATCATTCAACAGACAGAGCGGTGTGGTGTACCGGAGCCCACTGGAAGCGGGACTGAGATCGCAGAGACGTAGCAGTACAGCTATCCGGGCTTGGTGTGGTGAGAGGGCTGTTGCCCAAGATTTATATAGAGCACTTAACACAGTGTAGACTAATAGCAGAGTGTTGCTGAGACCTGTAGTCCTAAGAAACCATCTCAGTCAAATAGACTTGTGTTTAACAAGGCCTCAAAGCCTGTACTCCACTAGACATTGACTGACAGTCCGGTTGCATTCTCACAGAAGAAAGTTACAAGTGTGTTGCTTAATTGAGTTCACCGTTATCTACCACTTTATATTACCTTGTCATCTGCTAACTCACTGGAATACAAATACTGCAGTATAATATGGCTAGCTGAAGAAAGAAGACAACACTATACCATTCATTGTAAGGCCTTGTGTTTCCATAACATGCTCTGGGAGCTGTATTGCACCGCAGGGGGAGCTCTTGAGCATTTATACTGTGCTGTATTGTGTTTCTAGCACTAGATAGTTTGCTGCAAGTCCGGTGTGTGTTGCGTGGTCGCACTGGAAGTGGGAAGGTGCCCAGTGTCCAGGTCTTATCATCCTGAGCACTAGTCCCACTTGGAGGCACGCCTGCATGCATCATTCAGGTAATCTTAGAGTGACAATTATTTACGTGCATATAGTTTATTATTGTTCTGAATTTTGTGTACTAGAATAGTTATTGTAATTACTGTCTTAAACCAGCCTTCAGTAAACTTACAGTCTGCTTAAAATATAACTGGCGTGAGGGTTTGTTTATTCTCAAAGCAGGTGGAGCAAGGGATACCCAGGCAATAATAGAGGTACAATATATGGTTATTCCTTGTTATTGGGTTTCATATCAACACTGTTACACAGCTGTGTCAAGTGGGTTGAGCCAATTCATTGGGGGTGGAAAAGCAGAGTACAGGCCCGATTAATTACCAGCAGCTACTTAGGGGGTAAGTGCTACATAAACAACAAATGTGGAACCCACCTCTCCTGATTGTAAACGTGCTGCTAGCCCAATAATGTATGTAACAAAAAGCAAGATACGCCCAAAGGCTCTTATACGTAGCTTACAAGTAATGAAAAATACTTTTTTTTATGTAAAAATATATTTTTTATTTTCAGTGGGTAAAATTGCATCAATAAAAGCATGAAAAAAGAAATGAGAAACTACGCTAAGATAAAACTAAAAAATGGCTGGGAAACTTGCTTCCAATCATTCAATCACTCAGGAGCTGCAATTCTCATGCATAACATCAATACAAAAAGGAAAAATGGAAAAAACTTGAATCGCGCTACCCATACGATTCTGACCTAGAATCAAACAGTAACATATATGAACCAAATATTAAAAAGAATCCTGTGTGTAACGTGACAATAAATACAAAATGTGATAAGAAAAATGAATATAAGTCCCCAATACAACTGATAAATGATAGTCAAAGACATTGATAAGTCCATATATAATGAACTAATAAAAGTGAATATCAATAATAGTGAAATAGTAAATCCATAAATAAATAAATAACTTAAAAACCAAAGCATTGAGAACAAAATGAGAATACACCAGTGCACTGTGAGGTAAAAGTCCATAAATTGTGAGCAAGCCGTCCTCAAACTCTATGAGCAGGAAGTTGTGTTGAATCCACCACCAAATCAGCAGGAGTAAACTCTTACCAGATCACCATGATCCCCCATAACAGAGGATCAAGGAATGCATGTAGTGAGTCACAACTTGGCTCCAAAAGACAGCAGGCACGATCACAGATTCTAGGCAATCATCTCAGGGCCAATCAGACCATTACATGGATAGTGTGGTACCCTTTAAGGGTTAGTTTTGTAGCCAATAGGTCGTAGAGCTTTGTGTTACTTTGTAAGTGAGCAACGGCAGTGATCGGGAGCGAGCAGCAAACACCGCACATGTGCAGTATGTGAGGAGCAGAGTGTGCACGCCGACCAGGGATACAGGAGATACGCTCGCTCAGTCGTACATCCAACACCGGCTGGAGAGGGAGCAGGATATCGGGGGGAGAAGGGAAGATGGTGCCTGGACACACCTGACTGCAGGTGGTGTGACAGTGATATCATCTAATGGAGTCCAAGCAGTGGGTTTTACACTATATGGAGCATTTATGTCTTCTATATACCACGCTATCCATGTGATGGTCTGATTGGCCCTGAGATGATTGCCTAGAATCTGTGATCGTGCCTGCTGTCTTTTGGAGCCAAGTTGTGACTCATTACATGCATTCCTTGCTCCTCTGTTATGGGGGATCATGGTAATCTGGTAAGAGTTTACTCCTGCTGATTTGGTGGTGGATTCAACACAGCTTCCTGTTCAAAGAGTTTGAGGACAGCATGCTCACAATTTATGGACTTTTACCTCACAGTGCACTGGTGTATTCTCATTTTGTTTTCAATGCTTAGATTTTTAAGTTTTTATTTATTTTGTGCACTTGTGGATTTACTATTTCACTATTATTGATATTCACTTTTATCAATTCATTATATATGAACTTATCAATGTCTTTGGCTATCATTGAGCAGTTGTATTGTGGACTTATATTCATTTTTCTTATCACATTTTGTATTTATTGTCACGTTACACACAGGATTCTTTTTAATATTTGGTTCATATATGTTTTTTTTTTTTTGTTTTTTTTTTTAAGATTTTTTTACTTCAGAAACCAACAAGTAGAGGGCTAAATCAGCTCGATGTTCATTGACTGGTCGCCTTCTCCGGTTTGCATCATTGTGGATATTGCATTACATCTACTTCCTTTTTTTTTATCGTCCCTCTGAATACCTTAATATGCCATTTTAGCAGCAAGTCCTCCCTTTTTCCCAGCTCCTAGACTTAGTCTGTAGTGGCCCTAAAGCCCAGTGACCGGTGGATCTTTATCCTTTTCTGGGTCAGGCTAAAGGGGGAGGGGACTCGTTTAAGGAAACAACAAAAACAAAAAAAAAAAAAAAAGAAAAAAATTAGAAAAGCTGGTTGGTTCATATATGTTACTGTTTGATTCTAGATCAGAATCGTATGGGTAGCGCAATTTTTTCCCGTCAATAAAAGCAGCAATAACAAAACTGGATGGGAAGGGGAACATGTGGAAAAGCAGGAACAACAAGAGCTCTGGCGTACACAAAAATACTAAACATATTAGATGTCTATATAACATTTAACAAAAGGAAATCCACAAATGGTATATCTGTGGATATTGCTGTTTAGAGTAACCCCAACACGTTTCAATCACAATTTTGTATACAATCTTTTTCAGGGGGATACAGAGATCTATAACATATCGATACAGAATATTAGCCATATTGACATCAATAACATCATCATCATTGGGAATAAAGAGCCTGTATATACAGGAAATCAAAAATACCGTACCTTTGATGCAAGAAATATTTAACTAGCCAGAGCAAAAAGACAAAACGTCACAACACATCAGGATATGCTCACAGTGGTCCACCATCCAGAAAGTGGGCAGGGAGTCCAATTCTTTTTTTCTTTTTTTTTCTTTTTCAACAAATATAAATCAGCATAACAAAAGGTATAAGAAAGAATTATGACAGTTTAACATAGAAGCAGTCAAAAGCTAAGTACAAACAGTGTAAATAAGCTTGGTGGGGATATCTGTACAGATAGATGTCAGCTTCTCCCCGTATTGGGTCATACAAGCAAAAAAGAAGTTCCATACAGTATCCATGCTTCTGTCTCAACTACATGTTCAAACACAAGGATGCTCAAGAAATAGTGCAAGTTGGAATCAAAAAGGAGCAGAAATGAGAGAATCAGAAGAAAATATTGAATCATCCCAAGGTTTCCATATTTTTTCAAATTGGGGAAGTTTACCTTCGATTTTTGCGGTTAAATGTTCCATTTTACGCATATCTGTGATAATGGAAAGAGCGTGGTGTAAAGTGGGAGCGGTGCTAGAAAGCCAAAGTCTAGGGATGGCTCTTTTTGCTGCCAGAAGTACAAAAGACCCTAGTCTCTGTAGTGATTTAGGAATACCCGGGAAAGGTAGGCCCAAAAGAAAGTGTATGGGGTTTAATGGGATAGATGTGGCAAAGAGTGATTGTAATAAATTTTGTATCTCGGTCCAATACGCACTTAAGATATGACAGTCCCAAAAAATGTGAAGGTGCGTACCTACGGACTGTCCACACCTCCAGCACAGATCAGAGAGAGGAGGATTTTGGGCATGTAGCAACTCAGGAGTTTTATATCCAAAAAAAATAATATCTTAATAGCGGTCTCCTTTTGTGCCACACATCTGGAAACTTTGAAAGCCGACTCCCAGATTTTACCCCAATCTAATAATGAGATTGATCTATTTAGCATTTTGGACCATTTTGTCATGTATTTATGTATGGAATCAGTTAAAGGGGGTATTGCCTGAAGTATTTTATATATGGATGAGATTAGTTTTGGTTCGTATGGGCCATTTGTACACAGCATTTCAAAATCTGTGGGTTTTTCTAAGGATAGTGAGAGGAAGTTGGATTGGAAAAAATGTTTAATTTGTAAGTAAAAGTATTCTGTAGAGTTCGGTAAAACGTGTTTTTCTTTGAGGACTGAGAAAGGTAAAAGTTTACGTGTTACTGGGTGAACCAAATGTCGCAGTTGAAATATACCTGCATGAGTCCACGGAATTGTTCGCAAATAAGATAGTCCATCCGGGATGTCTGGGTTGAAGAGAATATTCTGGAGAGGGGAGCAAGGTAAGGAAAGATGAAATTTATCCATACATCTTTTCCAGATAGATAGCGTAAAAAGCATCGGGGATAGACACAAAGACCTTAGTTGGGGTATGAATATCTTTGAGTATGGCCATAACATATAGCACGGGTGTACTGGGGCAGTAATCCCCATTTCAATTTCAGCCCATCTATTTGCAGCTTTTCTTGAGGTCCATGTAGTCAGTACTCTAAGATGAGAGGCATAATAATATTTAATGAAATCGGGGGCGGCCAACCCGCCTTTAGCTCTAGGGGAAAGGACTACCGATTGAGCAATTCTATGGGATGCATTATTCCAAATAAAGTTAAGGCACTTTCTCTGGAGATTTTTCAACTGCGACAAAGGGACTGAAACCGGGAGCATTTCAAAGAGATACAATAATTTGGGCAGTACCGACATTTTAAGAACGTTAATCCTGCCAAGAAGGGAGATTGGGATGGAAGACCAATGTTGTAGGAGTTTAGCAATTTCTAGGAACAAAGGAGGGAAATTAGCTTGGTAAAGAGAGTGATATGAGGGGGTAAGATGAATTCCTAAATATTTTAGTGAGGTCTGGCACCATCTATACTTAAATCTGTTTTGTAAGGAGCTGAGCATATCTGAGGGTATGTTGATGGGGAGAGCTTCTGTTTTGGTCTGATTAATACGAAAACCCGATAAGGACCCAAATGTGGAGAGAGTTTCATGTAAGGAGGGTAGAGAAGTATCGGGATGTGTGATGGTTAGTAAAATGTCGTCTGCGAAAAGAGAGAGTTTGTAGTCCTGATGTCGCAGTGGAATTCCCCTGATATTAGGATGAGATCTAATAGCTGCTGCTAAAGGTTCTAGACTTAGTATAAATAATAGGGGCGACAGAGGGCAGCCTTGTCTCGTGCCATTGCTGAGAGTAAATCGTTGTGAGATATAGGAGGACAACTGGACTTGAGACGTGGGGAGGGAATATAGGGTTTGTAGAGCTTGTATAAAGGGGCCTGAGAATCCGAATCGTGTTAAAACTGTGAACATAAAGGGCCAACTTAATTGATCGAAAGCTTTTTGAGCATCTAAGCTCAAGACTATAGTGGGACGTTTGGTTCTAGTTATTAGGTCTATTAAATCTATGGTTCTTCTTGTATTATCTCCAGCATGTCTCGTGGGAACAAATCCTACCTGGTCCCTGTGAATCAGGGACGTTAATAGAGGGGATAATCTATTAGCTAATATCTTGGTAAAAATTTTGTAATCTGAATTTAATAGAGCAATTGCGCGGTAGTTGTCAGGCAATGCAGGGTCCTTACCTGGCTTAGGAATTACTGTTATGTTTGCATGTAAGAATTGTGAATGCGGGATGGATCCCCTGAAGAAAGAGGAGAATAGGGATTGTAGATAGGGGGTTAAAGTTTGTGCAAAAGTTTTATAATAAATGTAAGGAAGACCGTCAGGGCCCGGAGATTTGTGAATTGGAAGATTTTTAATCACCTCTCCTATTTCCTCCCCAGTAATCGGAGAGTTAAGAGAGGTTATATGGTCGGCAGAAATTTTTGGTAGCGGAAGGGAATCCATAAATTTATCAAACTCAGATTGTGAGAATTGAGGATGCGAATCAGGACCCAAGCAGTTATATAGCCGACTATAAAAGTCTCCAAAGACTTTTGACATAGCTTTCGGACAATTTGTGGGGGTGCCATCAGATTGTATCAAGTGGTCGGGGATCGATAGAAAGGGCCGTGGTTTTAATTTGTTAACCAGCATCCTATGTGGTTTGTTTGCGTAATCGTAAAATTTTTGCTTAGCCCACAACATGGATTTGGAAATTTGGTTCATATCAAAAGATTTGATTCGATCCCGGATTGAGATGACATTTCTCAATTTTTCCACCGTGGGGGAGGCCAGTAAGTTTCCTTCAGCTATCTGTAGTTGAGTAATAAGGTCATTTTTGAGTTGTACATAATCTTTTTTTAGGCGAGAGCCCAAAGCTATGCATTCACCTCTAAAAAAGGCTTTGTGGGCCTCCCACAGGGTGGAAATCTCTGAAACAGAGCCATCAATCTGGAAAAATTCAGTTAGTTTCTGCTGTAGTTGGGTTTGAGATAAAGGGTTTTTAAGCAAAGATTCATTGAGGCGCCAGTGGCAGGATTTAGTAAAAGACTTCGTCAACAGGACATTGAGTTCAATAGGTGCATGATCCGACCAGGTAATAGGATTTATTTCAGAAGAGACTACATAGGGAAGTAGAGGGCCTGTAACAAGGAAATAATCTAGTCTAGAATAAGACTTGTGAGGGTGAGAATAAAATGTATAATGTTTTTGGGTTGGGTGTTTTATCCTCCAGGAGTCAAAAAGATTATGGGATCTAAATAGTTTGCGAAAGGATGTTGATAATTTCTTGGAGGCAGATTGTGGAGTGGTTTGGAATAAAGTTTTCCTGTCCCTGGTCTTATGATCATAAAAGGCTGGGAGAAGGGTTGTAGTTTCTCAAAAACTTTTGCAAGGAAACCGATTTGTCCTACATTTGGTGCATATATGTTTACCAAAGAAAAAGAGGTATTTAGGTGATTACATTTCATATGAACCTACCATGAGGGTCTAAGTAGGAAGAGAGAATCTTAATTGGGCATGAGCGTTTAATAAGAATTGCCACTCCCGCTTTTCCAGAGGGATCAGAAGCAGTATATGCTACGGGAAAGTGTCTAGAAGCAAATTTAAAGAAGCCCCCAGGTTTAAAATGGGTTTCCTGAACCATAATCACCTCTGCTCTGGATGATTTAAATTCTTTTGAAGCCTGCCATCGTTTGCCTATAGAATTTAATCCTTTTACATTACAGGAATAAACCTTGAGGGCCATATTTGGTCATACAGAAAAGTGCTAATATAGTAAAAAAATTGAGAACATATAAATGAGCATCCTTAAAAAAGAACATTTGAAAACAAACATATCTTGCAGTTGGTATATTAATGTGAATATAGCACTGAAAAAACATATAAAGGTCAAAAAGGAAAAAAAGAAAAAAAGACCTGCACATGAAAACACCAAAGGAGGTTGAAAAAAAAAAAAAAAACGGAAAAAATTGAATGGGGAGAGAAAAAAACAATAAAAAAAGGAAAAAATTATTTTTGAAAAGCCTGAGAAAAAATTTCAGGCTGCCCAGGCAAAAGCCTTGGGTCATAAGGGGGGCATGTTAGCCTGCAGGAACTAATGGAGGAGGGGGGAGGTGGGGAGGTCCTCGTCTCTGCTTTTTGTAAGGAGAAAAAACAAACAGACAGGAGGAACAAAGGTATTTGGCATATTATTATAAACAAGCAGAAAAATCTTAGACAAGCTGGTAAAAGAAAATAGAGAAAATGTTAAAGGTGGAAAACTGCCACCAAAAAGGCATCGAATGGAAACAACATTAAGAGGTGTGACCTCTCAACAAAGTGACCCAATCACAGTGAACTCACTGGGGTAGCCATGACAGGTATTATCCAGTCATGGAAAAAAGAGCAAAAATTGAAAAAAAAAAAGGACAAAAAAAAGTAAGTCACATCAGGTTGGATATCTGTGATTATTGGCTCGTTGTGGGGTGGAGAAGTTCTTCTGGGGTCTTCGTTGAACTGGGGTCCAGATTTTGGCTGGCGTGGTGAGTGGTTTGGGATTCGGAGCTTGGGGTAGAAAATCTTCCTCGGGCAAAGGCGGAAGGCCTAGACTGCGGATAAAAGCTTCACTTTCGTAAAGGTCTCTCAGGGAATGTTGAACGCCGTCTTTAGAAACGGTTAAGCGGAAGGGGAATCCCCAGCGGTAAGGAACCTGGTGGTTTTGTAGATGAGTAGTGACAGGACGGAAACTGCGCCTTTTGGCCAAAGTGTTTGGGGAGAGGTCATTGAATATCTGAATCTTGTGTTGTTTATAGTCAATACGTGACTTGTTACGCGTTGCAAATGTGAGGGCTTCCTTGCTCTCGTAGAAGTGGAAGTGGACAATAACATCTCTGGGATTAGCATTAGGAGGAGGTTTTGGGGCCAGAGATCTGTGCGCCCTGTCCATACGCCAGTCTATGTCCGGGATGTGTGGGGCTAAAGTAACGAACAGGCCTAAAAGATAGGGACGTAATTCCTTGTCACTCACCGCTTCAGGGATTCCACTGATCCTCAGGTTCTGATGTCTTTCACGGTTTTCCAGATCTTCCTGTTGAAGCTGGAGTTGGGAGACTGTATGTTTCAGGCTGGAGTTGTCCTCTTCGAGAACATGTACATATTGGGTCAGTTCATCGAATTTGTTCTCCAATGTGTTGGTGCATTCTCCTAGCTGGTCAGTTTCACCCCGTAACTCATGCGCTATTTTGCCCACCTCTTTAGCGATGCTGCGGGTTAGATCGTGTAGTAATGAGTTCAACTTTGTATCTAGAACAGCTACTGTCACTACATCTACGGGGTGGTCGGGTGGGAGAGAGTGCTGAGATAATTGGGATCTGTTATCATCCTGGGTCATGCCTTCCGGCAGAACATGAGAGTCAGCAGTGTCCGAAGATCCCAGCTGTTCACTGGAGGTCGGGGATCACTGTTTATATAAAAAGCGCTCCATGTTATTGGGGGTCCGTGACGATGGCGGTGGGATAAAGCCTCTATATATTGCCTTCTGGAAGCCAATCTTCCCCATGCAGTGTTAGGAAGGATCAGATAGCTTGTTGTTATATCGCTCCTGTAATTAATAAGGATCTGCTAGCTTTGTAGGAGCATCTAATAAAGAGACAGGGACCAAAGTTCTCCACTTACATGTCTGCTTTCCTGCACGCCAAACTGTAGGTGGTCACATTAGATATCAGGGAGAGCTGAGAAAATAGTTATGAAGTTTGCAGGTAATTGAAGGTTTTGATGTTTGCAGGTAATGAATAGGTTATTAAACTAAAGAGATTAGGCTGGAGGGGTACTTGGAGTACCAAGATGGCCTCCGGCTTCCAGGACTAGGCCGAAGCCGCGGTCTTTCCTAATAGCTGAGGCCGGTCGGACGAGTGCCGCTCTTCACAGGCCCGAATCGGACCTTTAGGGCCTGAAGACAGGGTCTCTGGGGGCCAGATACTGTGGAGGGCAGCAGCGGGGAAAGGATCGGGCGAATGCCCTTTTACTCACAGAGTCCAGGGCTGAAGGTGTCCGGATGATAGGCCTAGAAATGGCGGCAGGCCGTGTGGGGATCAGGGATGAAGGGAAGAGGTCCCGTTCGGCTCTCGTTCACTATGCGGACAACCAGCTCTCCCCGATGGCGTCCCGGACGTCCCGGGTGGGGAGTCCCGATCAAGGCCTTTGCTTGTCTCCCGGCCCACAGCATAGGAAAGTGGCAGGCTCCGGACGAGCCGTAGGCCCCAATATGGTGGTGGGAGACCTCAGTGCAGGACAGGCAGAAGGCCCAGAGAAGCCTGACTTTGCTTGATTCCAATCAAGATCCGGCCGGATCTGTAGAGGAGAGGGCCTAGGTTATTCCCAGCTGTAAAAAAAACTTTCCTCGAGGGTAGATGAGGCAGGGATGGCAGTGGATGGTATTTGCCTGGACGGAGCACAGCGTCCACACGTCCTCCCTGTATCTCGTCCGGCCACGCCCCCCCCTGGGAGTCCAATTCTGTCTACAAGAGGTCATACTTATTTAATTTTGCAAGGGTGGGAGGAGACGCAAATGCGCGTATGATGAGTATAATATCTAGGGATGAATTGCCTTCAACTTTTTTGTTTTTGTAAGGATATCCTATGCACAGATGCAAATCCTGTGCTTTGTGCTGAAAGAATGTATTTCCCGGATTAAATGCATCACCTGGGGGATATACATTTCCAACGGGTGTATACATATGTAAAGAAGTTTATAACATATGTCTATATAGGTAAAGCTACATTCAGTGGGTATAATTACCTTGTTTAACTATCAATCCGGTGTGTAATATGTTGATTTATCCAGTATGTCAGAGCAGTTATGCTAGTTATACATTCATCACAAGATTAGTGGTATCATCAGTTCCTCACCATTAAAGCACCCACATGCTGCATTGAAAGAAACATATATGTGTGTATATATATATATATATATATATATATATATATATATATATATATATATATATATCTATATATATTTATTTATTTTTTTATATATGAGACTAAATTATTAGTCAGAGAGGGCTGAGACAGCTCAACCCCCCAGGTAAACTGACCATATTGCATAATATTTTCAAGGGAAAGGGATGGTAAATGGTTACTTACTGAGAGTTGTCTTTCACTACATGCTCCTGTCCTGCAACTATCCAGTGTGTTGTATCCACATAGGAATAGGATGTATAACGGGTGTGCCGTTTTTATGGAAGCCTGCTGATGCCCTAACCTATCTCACCTGTGTGCATAATCAAGGTATGAACCAGCGCATCAGTGTCTCACCTCCCCATCCTGTATTGCACGTCCCTTCCAGCCATGAATAAATCAAAGGCCAGCTGTATGGCCTCCTCGGTGTTCAGGGAGAATCCTGGCAATAGCCGCCGATTCCATGGAAACCTGTCCAGCTTTGTGATGCCATGCGTCAGCACACCGCCCCCTGGTGGTGGTCGTGCGCACGCACTTGACAGACACCAGCGCCTCGAGTCAGCCACTGAATGCTGCTGACGTGGAGGGAGATCCCCAGCTTATGCTGGAGGTATAGTGCGAGGGACAGATCCTGGTGTCCTCCCTCCCCCTCTCCGCGCCAGGAGACAGAGAAGGAAAGGAGTTGGCGTTGCTTAAAAAGAGTGTTTAAACGTATGTGTTTACCAACCGTGATAATACGTGAAAAAAACTAGTATAAAACAGTATACGTGAGTATGTTGTCTGTTTGGAACAGCAAAAAAAATGTGTAATCACCCAAATGAAGTGAAGCGATTAAATGAATATATAAAAAATATATAACTAATAATTATATCGGTATTGAATCCACTTCCAGGAAAGATGTATATAGGAATAGAAAATCTATCCACATCAAATATCCATATTCCCAAAGAGTGACTTGTGCTAATTTCCAGGCGATATTTATATATCAAAACTTAAAAAATCCTACTATACAACAATATACGTAAATATACTGTCTGTGTGAAAACATGTGATATATGTGGACAACTAAATCAAGTGAAGAAAACACTAAGATAAGTGTGTAAAAATAATCGATAACTCAAAACATGCAACCTGTAGAATTTTTTAAACGTCACCTATGGAGATTTTTAAGGGTAGAAGTTTGTCGCCATTCCACGAGCGGGCGCAATTTTGAAGCGTGACATGATGGGTATCAATTTACTCGGCGTAACATTATCTTTCACGATATAAAAAATTGGACTCATTTTACCGTTGTCTTATTTTTTAATATAAAAAAGTGTATTTCTTTATAGTACATCATGGGACACAAAGCACCATAGTAATCACTATGTGGCTATATAGGCACCTTCAGGTGATGGACACTGGTATACCCAATACAGGAAGTTCTCTCCCTATATAACCCCTCCTCCTACCAGGAGTACCTCAGTTTTTTGTCAGTGTCTAAGGTGTTTGTCAAGAGTGAAGATGTGCTCTGAGGAGCTCCAGGATGGATCCATGCTGGATTTAAATAACCTCAACAGACCAGATCCATCCAAAGTGCCACTGAGGCCAAGATGGATGGTACCCGGGCCTCGTATATGAAGCACAAGGTTTTGCCTGTTAACGCCTCTCTTTGCAGGACTGGACCCCGGGACCCAGGGCTTTTTGGTCATGCTCACATTACCTAAAGTTTTTCCTGAGGGTACAGGATGAGGTGTTACCCTCAAGCGATCAGGAAGAAAGGCAAACCAAGTACTCCTCTACAGAGGAGACAACGGTGGATTAACCTTTTTTAGCCAAGCAATCTAAAAAATTGCTGGTACAATCTCTTACGGAGATGGTTCGTGCCACTTTCAAGCTACCCCTAACGGAGTCAGCTGAAAGTTCTATTTCTACTTTAGATTCCTTGAAACCTTCACAGCCTTTGCATGCGTTTCCTGTCCATGAATTACTAGAACAGCTTGTTTATGCTGAATGGGATCACCAGGATAAGCATTTTCTGCCTCCAAAGAGATTGACAGCACTCTATCCCATAGAGGAGAAATTCACCAAAAAATTTAATGTACCAGCAGTTGACGCTGCAATTTCCAGTGTAAATAAAAGTCTAACTTGTCCAGTAGACAATGCACAAATGCTTAAGGATCCAACAGATAAAAAGTTGAAATTCTTTTTAAAATCCTCTTTTTCCTTGGCAGGTGCCATTACTCAGCCTGCAGTCACTACAATAGGCATCTGTCAGTCTCTAAAGGACCAGTTTTGACAGGCCCTTAAGGAGGTTCCTGTACAAGAAGCCCAGGATTTGGCTGAACTGCCTAGGGCATTATGTTTTGCCATAGACGCAATGAAAGATTCTATTCACCAGGGCGCCTTGCGCGTATGCTAGTAGACATGCGTAGGATCCTGTGGTTAAAAAGTTGGTCAGCTGAAGCACCATGCAAAAAGCTCCTGACTGGTTTTCCTTTTCATGGGGATCGGCTATTTGTGGGATGATTTGGACAAATACATCCAAATGATTTCTAGTGGGAAAAGTACTCTCTTGTCAGTCAAAAGAAAGTATAAACGCCCTGCATTTAAGCGGACTCTTTCTCCTGCGCCAGGGGCATCCGCCTCTAGGCAGTGGCAATGGCCTCCGCCGTCAGACTCTAAAAGGAAAGCCTTAGGGTCAGGCCCAGGCACAAAAGAAGTCCTGGGGGTGGAAACCTGCAAAGCAGAATTCCAAAGCCTCACCATGAAGGGGCGCCCCCCCTCGCTAGAGTTGGGGGAAGACTTCTGCAATACTCAGAAGTCTGGCAAGAGGAAATTCAGGACAGATGGGTCATCACCACGGTGTCCCTAGGGTACAAACTAGAATTTCGGGAGTTTCCACCATCCCGTTTTCTGAGGTCAAACGTTCCCAAAGATCCAGGGAAAAGGCAATCTCTGTTTCGGGCACTAGACCGCTTACTGGCTCAGGGGGTGATCATACAAATCCCCATAGAAGAGCAAGGTTTGGGGTTTTATTCAAACTTCTCTTCGATACCAAAACCAAATGGAGATGTCAAACCCATTCTAGATCTAAAGAATCTAAATCAGTTCCTGAAGATCCGCTCCTTTCGCATGGAGTCGATCAGGTCAGTGGTGTCTATCCTACTAGGAGGAGAACTTCTGGTGTTAATCGACATCAGGGATGCATATCTGCATGTCCCTATATTTCCTGCTCACCCAAAGTTTCTGCGGTTCGAGGTAGAACAGTAGCATTTCCAGTTTGTACCCTTGCCCTTCGGGCTAGCTACAGCACCCCGGGTGTTTACAAAAGTCCTGGCCCCACCTCTAGCCAGGTTAAGGGCACAGGGCATAACAGTCTTGGCGTACCTAGACGATCTATTGCTAATAGACCAGTCAGTGGCTCGTTTGGAGCAAAGCATGCGCATTACAACCAGTTACCTGGAAAGTCTGGGTTAGATTCTCAACCTAGAGAACTCGTCCTTAAAACCGCTAAAAAGGCTAGAGTACTTGGGTCTGATCATAGATACAGCCCAGAAAAAAGGTGTTCTTGCCTCTGGCAAAGATCAACTCCATAAGAGAGCTGGTGTGGATGGTCAGGTCAAAAGGAGATCCCTCCATTCACCTTTGCATAAGGTTGTTAGGAAAGATGGCTTCATTCAAAGTGGTTCCTTATGCCCAGTTCCATTCGAGACTGTTGAAAAACAGTATCCTGTCTGCTTGGAACAAAATGATTTAAGCTTTAGACTTGCCAATGCGGCTGTCCCCATGGGTGTTCCAAAGCCTCAGTTGGTGGTTACTAACCCAAAATCTGAATGCTGAAAGGAAGATCCTTCAGACCAGTTATCTGGAAAGTGGTAACGACAGATGCCAGCCTTTAAGGCTGGGGAGCAGTACTGGAGAAGACAACTGTCCAGGGACAGTGGTCAAGAACCGTAAGAGTCTTGCCCATCAACATCCTAGAGATTCGGGCAGTGCGTCTGGCTCTGAAGGCCTGGACTTTCAGGTTACGGGATTGTACTGTCAGGATCCAATCCGACAATGCCACAACTATATCAATCACCAAGGGGGCACCAAGAGTCTAGCAGCGCAGACAGAGGTGATCCATATTCTAACTTGGGCAGAAAGGAATGTTCCGTGCCTATCGGCAGTCTTCATTCCAGGAATAGAGAATTGGCAGGCGGACTACTTGAGTCGCCAGCAGTTATTCCCGGGGGAATGGTCCCTTCACCCCGACATCTTTCGGGCTGCTTGCCAAAGATGGGAGACTCCGGACGTAGATCTTCTGGCATCCAGATTCAACATGAAGTTAGTCAACTTTGTGTCCAGGACAAGGGATCCACTCGCATGCGGAACAGATGCATTGGTGACCCTCTGGGATCAGTTCTCACTGATTTATGCATTCCCCCCTATTCAGTTGCTGCCACAACTTCTTTGCAGGATCAAGCTGGAAAGAAAGCCGGTAATTCTGGTAGCCCCATTATGGCCCAGAAGGTCCTGGTATGCAGAAATCGTAAAGATGGAGGTGGAGGATCCATGGTCCCTTCCACTACGGCCAGACCTACTCTCACAGGGGCCGATATTCCATCCTACCTTACAAACGCTAAATTTAACGGCTTGGCTATTGAAACCCACATTCTGAGAAAACGTGGGCTTTCCGAGTCAGTTATCTGTACCTTAATTAATGCAAGGAAGCCAGCTTCCAGAACTATACATTATAGAGTCTGGAGGGGTTATGTTTCCTGGTGTGAATCCAAGGGTTGGCACCCTCGGAGGTATATCATAGGCAGAATTCTTGCCTTTGATGAAGTTGGCCTTGAGTACTATTAAGGGCCAAGTCTCAGCTTTATCGGTCTTATTTCAAAGAACGCTTGCTACACATTCTTTAGTCCAAGGTTTTATCCAAGGGGTGATGCAGCTTAATCTGCCAGTTAAATCACCTTTGAACCCTTGGGACTTGAACTTAGTTTTGTCAGTGTTACAAAAACAGCCATTTGTACCGATACAGCATATTCCCTTAGTCCTTCTGACAAGGAAGCTAGTGTTCTTGGTTGCTATATCCTCAGCAAGGAGGGTTTCGGAATTGGCTGCTCTTTCTTGTAAAGAGCCATACTTGATTATTCATGAGGACAGAGTGGTGTTATGCCCTTGTCCAGATTTTTTGCCAAAAGTGGTCTCAGGTTTCCACCTGAACCAAGATATTGTCCTACCATCATTTTTTCCAAAACCATGTTTCAGGGAAGAGAAGTCACTACATTGTTTTGATGTGGGGAGAGTGGTCAAAGTCTATTTAAAGATGACTGCTCAGATTCGGAAGACTGTCTTATTTGTTCTGCCAGAGGGTCCTAAGAAAGGACAGGCAGCGTCAAAATCAACTGTCGCTAAGTGGACTCGGCAGGTTATAATTCAGACTTATGATTTAAGGGGTAAAATTCCACCTTTTCAAGTAAAAGTGCACTCTACTAGGGCGGTTAGTGCTTCTTGGGCAGTGCGTCACCAGGCCTCCATGGCTCAGATCTTTAAGGCCGCAACCTGGTCTTCAGTACATACATTCACCAAGTTTTATCAGGTGGATGTAAGAAGGCATGAGGATATCGCCTTTGGGCGCAGTGTGCTGCAGGCAGCAGTATAGGTCCTCAAGTCTGGGGGTGCCTTACGGGTTGTCTCTCCCTCCCCTCAAATAGCATTGCTATGGGAAATCCCACATAGTGATTACTATGGTGCTCTGTATCCCATGATGTACTCCAAGAAAAGGATTTTACAGGTAAGCTGTTATAAAAATTCGGTATGACAGAAAGTATGACATGATGTATGATAAAGAAAATAGGATTTTTATTAAAGCTTACCTGTAAAATCCTTTTCTTGGAGTACATCATGGAACACAGAGGTCCCTCCCCTCTTTTGGAGTTTAGGTATATTGCTTTGCAACAAAAAACTAAGGTACTCCTGGTAGGAGGAGGGGTTATATATAGGTAGTAAACTTCCTGTATTGGGTATACCAGTGTCCATTACCTGAAGGTGCCTACACTCAGGTCCATAAATATTGGGACATCGATACAATTCTAATCTTTTTGGCTCTATACACCACCGCAATGGATTTGAAATGAAACAAACAAGATGTGCTTTAAAGATGTGCAGACTTTCAGCTTTAATTTGAGGGTATTTACATCCAAATCAGGTGAACGGTGTAGGAATTACAACAGTTTGTATATGTGCCTCCCACTTTTTAAGGGACCAAAAGTAATGGGACTGATTAACAATCATCCATCAAACTTTCACTTTTTAATACTTGGTTACAAATCCTTTGCAGTGAATTATAGCTTGAAGTCTGAAACGCATAGACATCACCAGACGCTGGGTTTCATCCCTGGTGATGCTCTGCCAGGCCTCTACTGTAACTGTCTTCAGTTCCTGCTTGTTCTTGGGGCATTTTCCCTTCAGTTTTGTCTTCAGCAAGTGAAATGCATGCTCAATCGGATTCAGGTCAGGTGATTGACTTGGCCATTGCACTTCTTTCCCTTAAAAAACTCTTTGGTTGCTTTCGCGGTATGCTTCGGGTCACTGTCCATCTGCACTGTGAAGCGCCATCCAATGAGTTCTGAAGCATTTTGCTGAATATGAGCAGATAATATTGCCCAAAAAACTTCAGAATTCATCATGCTGCTTTTGTCAGCAGTCACATCATCAATAAATACAAGAGAACCAGTTCCATTGGCAGCCATACATGCCCACGCCATGACACTACCACCACCATGCTTCACTGATGAGGTGGTATGCTTTGGATCATGAGCAGTTCCTTTCCTTCTCCATACTCTCATACTCTTCTCTTCCCATCACTCTGGTACAAGTTCATCTTGGTCTCATCTGACCATAGGATGTTGTTCCAGAACTGTGAAGGCTTTTTTAGATGTTGTTTGGCAAACTGTAATCTGGCCTTCCTATTTTTGAGGCTCACCAGTGGTTTACATCTTGTGGTGAACCCTATGTATTCAGTCTGATGAAGTCTTCTCTTGATTGTTGACTTTGACACACATACACCTACCTCCTGGAGAGTGTTCTTGATCTGGCCAACTGTTGTGAAGGGTGTTTTCTTCACCAGGGAAAGAATTCTTCAGTCATCCACCACAGTTGTTTTCCGTGGTCTTCCGGGTCTTTTGGTGTTGCTGAGCTCACCGGTGCATTCTTTCTTTTTAAGGATGTTCAAAACAGTTGATTTGGCCACACCTAATGTTTTTGCTATCTCTCTGATGGCTTTGTTTTGTTTTTTCAGCCTAATGATGGCTTGCTTCACTGATAGTGACAGCTCTTTGGATCTCATATTGAGAGTTGACAGCAACAGATTCCAAATGCAAATAGTACACTTGAAATGAACTCTGGACCTTTTATCTGCTCTTTGTAAATGGGATAATGAGGGAATAACACACACCTGGCCATGTAACAGCTGAGCAGCCAATTGTCCCATTACTTTTGTTCCATAAAAAAGTGGGAGGCACATATACAAACTGTTGTAATTCCTACACCGTTCACCGTTTGTAAAAACCCTCAAATTAAAGCTGAAAGTCTGCAGTTAAAGCACATCTTGTTCGTTTCATTTCAAATCCATTGTGGTGGCATATAGAGCCAAAAAGATTATATACCCACATAGTGATTACTATGGTGCTCTGCGTCCCATGATGTACTCCAAGAAAAGGATTTTACAGGTAAGCTGTTATAAAAATACAGTGTGACATAAAGTATTGCAACGACCGCCATTTTATTCTCTAGGGTGTTAGAAAAAAAAAATTATAATGTTTAGGGGTTCTAAGTAATTTTCTTGCAAAAAAAACTGTTTTTAACTTGTAAACAACACATCTAAAAAAGAGGCCTAGTCCTTAAGTGGTTAAGATAGCTTTCTACCATCCTCTTAAATGCGCCCATATATTAATTACCAGGTACCTTCGGATTGAAGATAGAATTGTTCCTTAAGAGTCGTATGGGAAAATTCTGAGGAATCTAGTGATTTCTTATTTTCATTAAGCGCAAAATGCTTTTTAATATTCAGTCGCTGTAAAAAAATTTGTAAGTCAATGAATTTGAATTGGTCAACGTTTTTCTCAGGGGCAAACTTGAGGCCTAAATCTAGAATTCTCAATTCATCTTCAGAGAAAATCTCATTACTCAAATTAAAAATCCCACCCCCTAATACTCTCCTCCTTTTTCTTCTTCCCTCCTCGTTTTCCTCTTGTCGATTTCCTTTTTCCATAAATCTCTGTGTTTGTTCTGGTTGATGAAGAAGCGAATGTATTAATTAAAAAATTTGAAAATAAGGGTTACCGGAAAGAGACGATGATTCTAAAAACAGAAGTAACAAATATGGACCGAAACAATTTATTAATGACGAAGAATAAAAGAGAGAATTCGCACATGGATGTAGCTTTTGTCACCGGTTTTAATAGCCAATATCAATCGATTGAATATATCATTAGGACATATTGGCTCATTCTCAAATCTGACAACGTTTTTTCTAAAATTCTTCCTAGGAAACCAAAATTTGTGTATAAAAGAGCCCCAACTCTTAGGGACCAATTTGTTCGTAATGCCATTAACCCTCCAAAAACAGTAAAATTATTCTCTGAAATGGGTTTTACAAATGCCAAAAATGTCTACCCTGCAGGGTCAGTAAGAAACAACCAAGAAAGAATCATTCAGATCCTGGACCAACAACAAAGAGTATCAAATTAGGGCACTTATCATATGCAGTAACACACATGTGACCTAAGTCATTGAGTGCTCCTGCCACTTACAGTACGTAGGCAGGACTACCAGACCACTCAATGTAAGGATTAGAGAACACATTAATAATATAAGATTTCATATATCAGATATATATCAGATTTCCATCTAGGATAACTCATGTTGTCCCGCAAGGCCGTAAGACAGTGTATAGCGGGCTATCATTATTGTGTTATGATCAGCATTTGATACCCCCCGAACCTTTGGGTTCTTTTGTATTTATCATGACTGATCATCAATTTTCATAATTTTTTGTATATATATATATATATTGTCTGCATACTTATGTGTGTTTTAACATGTTGTGGTTCTTTTAGATCTCTCTCTCTCTCTCTCTCTCTATATATATATATATATATATATATATCAATTATTTGTGAGGTAATTAGGAAATAAATAGAATTTATGTGATTGCATTCTCAAGAATATAACCCTCTATACTCTCTTAAATCTATTTGATCAACCAGTGTATATTTTGTTCAAAATAATGTTTTTATTATTATGCTTTTATATGTTTGACTTTACCTGGTAGTATCTGATTTGCATTTGGTAAGTGGAGTTGTATCGCGGCATGTAACAACAACCTAGATTGCTAGGGGGACTTGCCGGGTTTATAACACATATTTCGGCCGCCCATGGAGTTTACTTATAGCTGGGATTTTTAGTACATATGGCCGTTCTGCCATGAATGAATACCAATCCTTCATTAGATTCTATGTGGTAACTCACTATTATTATGAGGTTTAGCCTGATTGGGAACAATTGCGGCGCTACCTCCACCTGCTATATAATGACGTGAGGTATAACAAGATGGCTACGCCTCAGACAATGTCCATTGATGAAATGCGTAAGGCCGTACTTGGTACACGTTACCGTCATTTACGGGAACTTACGGTTTTCTGGTTGTGGTCTATGGAACGCACGCTACCCAGACCCAGGAAATTTCCTGTATGCTTATATGAAATTGGGGTAATTGGAGCCCCTTCTGCTTATGGAAAGCTTTTTATTCTTGATAAATAAATTTAGATTTTATCAGATTCATGCTATGAGTGCCCGCTTTTATCATGTGGATAACCTGTTATAAACCACACTACAGAGCAGGAGATCATATTGATTCTCGGGACACCAGGATTGGAGACCTATTTGGCTACATGCTCTTTACCACTGCAGGGGTGGGGGCCCCTGGTGAGTGCATTTACCTAAGGGGGAACATGAAAAGTCACCTCACTTATTTTTTTGCACGGAAGTTGAGATAAAATCGCATCATCGGGAAATCGGATGATGTGGATATATTTCTTTGCTATATATTTATATATATATATATATATATATATATATTTTTTTTTTTTTTTTAAGTGGACTTAATATTGATTTAATTATTGATTATTTTTACACACTTATTTTAGTGTTTTCTTCACTTGATTTGGTATCCACATATATCACATGTTTTCAAACAGACAGTATATTCACGTATATTGTTGTATAGTAGGATTTTTTAAGTTTTGATATATAAATATCACCTGGAAATTAACACAAGTCACTTTATGGGAATATGGATATTTGACGTGGATAGATTTTTTATCGCTATATACATCTTTCCTGGAAGTGGATTTAATACCGATATAATTATTAGTTATATATTTTTTATATATTCATTTAATCGTTTCACTTAATTTGGGTGATTACACATTTTTTTGCTGTTCCAAACAGACAATATACTCAGGTATACTGTTATATACTAGTTTTGTTCACGTATTATCACGGTTGGTAAACACATACGTTATTTAAACACTTTTTTAAGCAGCACCAACTTCCCTTACTCTGATTACGAATTCTTTGGCCCCACTAGTGGATTCTTTTTTTCAGGGAGGCTGTATCTTAACTTATACCTAAGCACAGATTTTTTACTTTAATAGGGAAGGAAAGAGCCCCGACCATCCAACCGGAACAGGAAACCACTGAAAGACCTGCGTGGGGACACACCACACAAAAAAAAAAAAATAAATAAAAAAGGGGGGCACAGTTATTGCATACATCTATACATTTTTCTAAGCGAAAAATCCATCTCTGTTCTAATTGTGATAACGTTTTGTTCCAATCATCCCCCCCGGGAGATGGGTATATGTACCCCGGCTAGGGCTGTGACTTTAACTTTGGGGACGCTATATCCATGTTCATCTACTACATGTCTCCCTACAGGAAGGTAAGATCTTCAGGGGAGATCTCAGGAGATCTCATTTTCAGTTTGTTCATTTTGCTCAAAATATGTTGACATAAGGTCAGTCACTGTTGCCCCTGAAAACACACAAAGAAGACACAAAATTGTGAACAATACAGTTTCCAAAATTAGATATTGATCAAAATTGAAATGTAATATACCTATATACCAAAGCTCCTGTTGTCAACCACTGGATTGGAGGAGGGATTTTGGAATGGGAGATACTGGTATTTAGCCACCCAAATGTTTTATACAACAAATGTGGAACCCATCTCTTCAAATTATAAACAACGTGCTGCTAGCCCAATAATGTATGTAACAAAAAGCAAGATACTCCCAATGGCTTATACGCAGCTTACAAGTAATGAAAAATACTTTTTTTTTAATAAAAATATTGTTTTTATATATTTCTGACAAGAAAATTTATGAATGTATGTCTCTTCCTCTGTACCAAACACACATAAAGTCATCAATATACACATAATTGATAGATATCATAAGATAATAACAGTTAATTGGTGACACATCTTTTTCAAGCTCTTATGGGAGTATATACCCCTTTAAAATCAATAATGATTAAAACACAATTAATAAACCCTAATGATAAGTTAAAGTCCTTTCCTTTTTTATACAAGGACTTTTACCTGAACATGTTAAATAATTACTTATATAGAAAAATGTATAGATGTATGCAATAACTGTGCCCCCTTTTTTTGTGTGTGTGTGTCCACGCAGGTCTTTTGGTGGTTTCCTGTACCGGTTGGATGGTCGGGGCTCTTTCCTTCTCTGTCTCCTGGCGCGGAGGGGGAACGAGGACTCCAGGGTCTGTCCCTCCCACTATACCTCCGACATCAGCTGGAGATCTCCCTCCATGTCAGCGTCATTCAGTGGCTGACTCCAGGCGCTGGTGTCTGCCACATGCATGCACACGTCCACCACCAGGGGGCAGTGTGCTGGCGCATGGGATCACAATGCCAGACAGGTTTCCATGGAATTGGGATTCCCCCTGAATGCCGAGGAGGCCATACAGCTGGTCTTTGATTTATTCATGGCTGGAAGGGGCGTGCAATACAAGATGGGGAGGTGAGACACTGATGTGCTGGTTCATACCTTGATTATGCATACAGGTGTGATAGGTCAGGGCATCAACAGGCTTCCAAATAAACGCCACACCCAGTATACATCCTATTCCTATGTGGATACAACACACTGGATAGTTGCAGGACAGGAGCATGAAGTGAAAAACAACTCTCAGTAAGTAACCATTTACCATCCCTATTCCATTTACCATCCCTTTCCTTTGAAAATATTTTACAATATGGCCAGTTTATATAGATAGATAGATAGATAGATAGATAGATAGATAGATAGATAGATAGATCGATCGATATCTATCTCTATGTATGCGGCACAGTGGTGTAGTGGGTAGCACTCTCGCCTAGCAATAAAAAGGGTCGCTGGTTCGAATCCCAACCCTGCGTGGGTTTCTTCCGGGTACTCCGGTTTCCTCCCACACTCCAAAGACATGCTGGTAGGTTAATTGGCTTCTGTCTAAATTGGCCCTAGTATATGAATGTGAGTTAGGGACCTTAGATTGTAAGCTCCTTGAGGGCAGGGAACGATGTGAATGTACAATGTATATGTAAAACGCTGCGTAAATTGATGGCGCTATATAAGTACCCTAAATAATAATAATAATATATGTATAATATACATATATATTTATTTTAATGCAGCATGTGGGTGCTTTAATGGTGAGGAACTGATGATACCACTAATCTTGTGATGAACGTATAACTAGCCGTCTGTTCTGACATACTGGATAAATCAACATATTACACAATGGATTGATAGCTAGTTAAACAAGGTAATTATACCCATTGAATGTAGCGTTACCTTTATAGACATATGTTATAAACTTCTATACATATGTATACACCTGTTGGAAATTTATATCCCCCAGGTGATGCATTTAATCTGGAAAATACATTCCTTCAGCACAAAGCACAGGATTTGCATCAGTGCATAGGATACCCTTACAAAAACAAAAAAGTTGAAGGTAATTCATCCCTAGATATTATACAGATCATACATGCATTTGTGTCTCCTCCCGCCCTTGCACATCTAATTAAGTATGACCTCTTGAAGATAGAATTGGACTCCCTGCCCACTTTCTGGATGGTGGACCACCGTGAGCATATCCTGATGTGTTGTAATGTTTTGTCTTTTTGCTCTGGCTATTTGAATATTTCTTGTATCAAAGGCAGGACCCTTTGTTATTTTTGAATTCCTGTATATACAGGCTCTTTATTCCCAATGGTGATGATATTATTGATGTCAATATTGCTAATATTCTGTATCGATATTTTATAGATATCTGTATCCTCCAGAAGAAGACCGTATACAAAATTATGATTGAAACGCGTTGGGGCTTCTCTAAACAGTAATATCCACATATATTTCCTTTAGTTAAATGTTATATAGACATTTAATATGTTTATTATTTTTGTGTACACCAGATCTCTTGTTGTTCCTCCTTTTCCACATGTTCCCCTTCCCATCCCCTTTCCCTTTTGTTATTGCTGCTTTTATTGATGCAATTTTACCCATTTGAAAATAAAAACATTATTTTTATATTAAAAAAAAGTATTTTTCATTACTTGTAAGCTGCGTATAAGCCATTGGGGGTATCTTGCTTTTTGTTACATATTGCATTGTTTAATCCCTCCCAGTGTTCCCTTGCACTTACTTCCGCTGTTATATCTTAACCACTTCAGCTCCGGAAGAATTTACCCCCTTCCTGACCAGAGCACTTTTTGCGATTCGGCACTGCGTTGCTTTAACTGACAGTTACGCAGTCGTGTGACGTTGTACCCAAACAAAATTGACGTCCTTTTTTTCCCACAAATAGAGCTTTCTTTTGGTGGTATTTGATCACCTCTGCGGTTTTTATTTTTTGCACTATAAACAAAAAAAGCGACAATTTTGAAAAAAAACGCATTATTTTTTACTTTTTGCTATAATAAATATCCCCCAAAAAATATAAATAAACGATTTTTTTCCTCAGTTCAGGCCGATATGTATTCTACATATTTTTGGTAAAAAAAATCGCAATAAGCGTATATTGATTGGTTTGCGCAAAAGTTATAGCGTCTACAAAATAGGGGATAGATTTATAGCATTTTTATTATTTTTTTTTTTTGCGACATTATGGTGGACATATCGGATAATTTTGACACATTTTTGGAACCATTGGCATTAATACAGCGATCAGTGCGATTAAAAATTCATTGATTGCTGTAAAAATGTCACTGGCAGTGAAGGGGTTAACACTAGGGGGAGGTGAAGGGGTTAACTGTGTTTCCTGGGAGGTGATTCTAACTGAAGGGGGAGGGGACTAACTAGAGAAAGTGACAGATTGTGGTTCCTAGCTAATAGGAACACACGATCTGTCACTCCTGTCAGAACAGAACAGGGAATGTGTGTTTACACACACTCCTCGTCCCTGTTCTGTCTCTCCTAGTCACAATCGGTCGTGCGGGGGTGTCGATGCCATCGCGACTGTGGGCCACAAGCATCGACACCCCCGCTGTCCGGATTCTGCGAGCCAACGTATAGTTACGTGGTTTCGCACAGGGGAGCCAACCTGCCGCAGTAAAACTGCGCCGCCTGTTCCGGAAGAGGTTAAAGAAAATACTTGCATGTGCCCATGCAAGTATTTAAATATTCTGTTTAACTAAACCTGCACAATCCTGTGACCCTACTCCTCTGTTGCTATTTCCTTGATGTTCTTACCCTGTTTGGCGATTTTAGAAATAAAGGTGATTTCTGCAGTAGCGTGGCTGTCTGGTCATCCTTTTTCCTTGTTCAGTGCTATCATGGCAGACCTGGTGCAGTGCTTTCTATCTTGTTCAGCCTTCCTTGTTTTAACTACTCTTGAACAGTCCAGGTGACCGTCCAGGAAATGTGATATTTCTTTGTTTAAGTTATTTTTTTTTTTTTTATTATCAATAAAGGCTCTGTCGTTAAGATTCTTTTTTGTCTACCTATTTTTCCTTTTCAGATAATGTCCTAAGCTTTTTAAAAATATTCTCTTGTTTGCTTTATGTCAAGTCGCATGGTTTAATTTATTGTGGACTAAAAACTTAATTTAGTTTTATTATGCATTTTCATTAAATTCCTAAACATTTTGCTCTTTTGAATAAAATGCATGTGACTGTGTTTTCCTATAATCTCTCCTCTACAGATTTTGTTGTGGATGCCACAAGAAAAGGGAATAAAATCCGTTTTGCGAATCACTCTGTAAATCCTAACTGTTACGCTAAAGGTTTGTATTATATACTGACTGTAGAAAAGCTATTGCTTCCCTTCCAAATACAGCACAATGGCAACATACCTTCTACAACTCAAAATTTGACTGCAAATGAATTTATACTAAGTGGAGAGTTGGATCCCCTGCTGGGTCTTTATTTGTGCATAGACTACATTGAAGAGAAGTCTTCCTATCCCTATCATGATCATGACAAGCAGGACTTGTTTTTTCATGTAGGTTGTCCACATGAAGATGGGATGCATGAGAGAATTCCCTTTTCTGCTCTTGAGGGATACAGGAATTCAGATACAGTCTGGTTACATTGCTGTCTACAGAAGGACTAGACACTGGCAAACAAGAAAATCGCAGGCCAGCCCAGCCCATGATAACACCTCCTATACCCAGTATGCCTATAGCTTTTTACTAGTGTTCTAGGAGGATGAATGTCTTCTCTTTAGCGTTGCCGTCTAACCACTTTTTCTAGTCTTTTTTTTTTCCTCAATTGACCCTTTTCAGTTCTTTTGAACTGCATTGAGATTCTTCAATGCAGTGCAACATCAAATGTTAACTCCATTTTTGGTGGTACAAAAATATAGCATTTACAATTGCTACACAAGCCATTTTGTAATTTAATGTCATTAATATTGACCTTTCTGTTCCAATCTGCAACACTAATTTTCTGGAAATTCAAGTCCTGCTTTTGTGATCTAGTCACTAGAAGTCTGCACTATACAAATCAGATGTTGGGCCTCCCCTTGCAACAGAAATTTCACTTTTTGGAATATACTTCATAAAGTTTAATTACTGCTGAAGGGATGCAGACACTGCAACTTTTCTCATCAGAACACAGTAGGTAATTATAATGAACCAGTCACTCCAATTTATAATCGACATCCAAAGAACAGCTATTTCTTAAAGTATAACTAAAGGCAATTTTTTAAAAAGTTTCTAGAGGGGAGATGGTTTAGAACACTTGTCAGTTTTTATTGCTATCTGTGCCCCCATTAGGAAGATTCACCCTCTCAATTGCTCCTGTTTACCATTATTGAAAGTAAAAGAAAACAGCAAATTTGCAGTTATCCCCAGAAAAGTAAAAGAGAGGAAGTCTTCCAATGAGGACACTAGTTCTGGTGACCTAGGGGTCCCCAAGGAATTTCCTTAATTTGCAGGGATTTCCTCTCACTTCCTATTTGGCTATGGGACAGGAGGTGAAGGGAAATCTCTGCAATTGGATACAGATGGCAAAAAAAAACTTTCATGGGTTATAATCCTCCCTTACTCTATCCAAAATGAAAAAAAAAGTTTTTCGTATAGTTCTACTTTAAGAGCAGAAACAGGTAGGAATAATCCTTAACATGTATGTTGATCACCCAGAGGAGATTGTTTTTTTTCTAAAAAAAAAAAAAAAAAAGTGGAGTTTCTACATGGCAGCTATCAAAGTCAGCCTTTCCTCAGCTTGACTTTGGAGTGCTCCACCCGGACACCGCTGAACCGGATGTTACAGGGTTAGCCTTGAATGTGACATTTGGCACTGTGTTCCAGTTTTTGCACTTTCCACACATGGCATACTGGTAAAAGTTACTTTGTCATCTCCAGCCCTCATCAGTCACCAACTACATGGTTTGGAATCACCTGAGGATTTGCCTCACATTTTGAGCCTGGTTGCATTACCACCACATGGTCGCAACAGGTCTGTTCATATTTACAGAGGAGATGGTCCCGCTGCTTCTGGTGACCCCAGCCCATATTCTCTAATGGTTCTGAAGTGCCTACTTGGTATCCAGGCACCAAAGCCTGCAGTATGGAATCCAGTGGTCCTGTAGTTATAGGTTCTACAACATTGGAATATCTTTTGGCTTTGTCAGATGAAGCTGAGTCCCCTACCTTGTCATCAGAGATCTCTACTGCATTCACTCAAGACTATGTGACCAAATTCACCTATTTACTCATGGATACTAACCACAGAGACCAGGGTCATCTCCTGTGTAGTCTATATTTGAACTTCCTGAGACTTTAAAACAGGCAAGGCCACTAGTTGCTGTCATCATCTCAGATTCAGAGTCCCAATAGTCTATCTGTGAAGAGACTATTATTGAGGCACCACAGTCTCTTGCCATAACCACAAAATTAGGAGAGATAGTTGTGGCCCTTATTGATGTAGTGCACATTACTCTGCATTTGGAGGATTAGCCTTCTGTCTCCAGCTTTGGGTCTTTCACAGCTTCTACAACCGCAAAGACCTAACCATTATACCTTTTATTCCTTTATGCAGATTGGAGGCAGTCAGAAAATTCCTGGGCTCCTTTAGGACTGTTCCCCTTTGAAAGGGAATTTGTGAAATGGTAGTATATAACTGAAAACCAAAAAGCAATCAGTGTAGTGAGTATATGACGTGACCGTACCAAATCTGTAAACAATGTGGAATATACCCTTAATTGCCGCTAAACATCTAAAGTGCTTTCACTACACCCCAACATACATAAACAAAATAACTGATGCAGCACAATTGTATATAAATAATACAAAATAAATACATTCTATAAAGTCCATAACATGAAGTGCATCCACCACCAATGTGTTGTAGTGTACATTAATATCTTCCAATCCACCTAATAAACTTTCACCTCACAGTATTGACTCCAAAAAAAACAAGGTCAAAACAAATTTTATTTGCCCCTCCTTGAGCTGTATTACCAGTAGTTTCCCAGATAGCTAATTTTCCTCCTCTGTTGGCACCACACTCAAAGGCAGGTCACATGCAAAACAGAATAGGACCGATAGTGCTCTTTGTGTACAAATTGCTTTATTAAAACACCAAGATAAAATCCACTCACATAAATAGGCACACCAAGTGCTATGATACAGGTATAAGCAGAAACATTGGTACACCAAACTGCTATTCCCCTCTACACCGCATGGACTCGCCTGACCCTCAAATGGCCTTGTTTCAAATGTAACCAGCTTGGCTCCGCCCCTATACACGTTGCAGCCACATGTCTGTACGGTGATACTACAACACATTGGTGCTGGAATCACTTCATATTATAGACTTTTTGGACTTGATTTATTTATTTATATATATTTATGATTGGAGTCCCTTGAACCTAGACAAACACAGAACCACATAAAAATGCCACAAGACTCATAACGAAACATAGACCTGAGGTGTGCCCTGGTCAGTATGCCAAAAAAGGAGGCAAAAATACCAGGATAGGGAAATAAGTGTTTATTGAACATGTTACTTTATTGAGCAAGCTTGGCAAAGGCTTGCAACATTTTGACCTGCGGGTTTGGGATGTACCGGGAGAAGCAAGCAGACTTCCATCTGCCCAACCGCCTGATGACATGATCTGGCACACCATGCCGAGAGGAAGCTGAAGCTGCTTCAATGCAAAAGGAGTACCTTGGATATAGGCTGGGGTTGAGGCCTAAGTTGACCAGGAGAATGCAGATGTGTTTGAATTGGTTAGCACTCGGGGGTTAGTAGGGAATGGTAACAATGGACTGCTACTAGACTGGCTAGGCAGGTGCATCACCAATTGGTCCAGGACAGCTACTGGGCACCATTTGTTGAGCTTCCAGAAGAACTTAATGACCCCCCCCTGCCCGGTCTTGGACACTGCCAGATGTAGTATAAATTAATCTTGGAGGTGGAACAGGTAACACCTGCGCAGTACCTGGCAACAGGGGCCCCTGTAGGTGAACTCACCTGGCCACAAGAACCCATAGAAAGCCAAGTAAATGGCAGCTTTGATGACCAGGCTGGGCAGTAACCCGAAGGGAGACCGCAAAAGAGTAGCTTACATGTCCCGAAACGTGGCACCTGAAATGGGTAAGCGTCTTCCTCTGGCCATTGGTTGGTGCTTCTGGATACCTCGTAATATAGCTTTGACCCTATGGGCCGTGAACAGGGAAGGCTTCTCGGGGTCCTGTAAGGACAGGAAATGTTGAAAGCTGGGCAAGTACAGCTTGATGGTATTGTAGGATAATGTCAATTCCATGTGACAATATGACAGGAAATGTAAATACTCCCTATATCCCTGAATATGACAGGAAAACCAGGATATGCTTGATGTCGCCTGTCCCTGAACTGGGATACGAGACTCAAAACCTGCAGTAAGTGTTCCAGGCGATGTGGTAGGCCTTTAACGTGTTGCGGGACAGAGATTGGTTTGTCAGTTGGGTAGCATTGCCTAAGTGGCCATTCAGCCCATCATCAGCTGCGACCAAGGTGGGATGGGAGATGTAGTCTGGTCGGCTCCGGGGTTCTGTTGAAAGAATAATGAAAAGTTAAAGCGGGACAGCATATTCACTGCGATGTTGCACTTGCCGGAGATAAAGGTACAGTGTACATTGAACTTGTACTGTAGGGATGTCTGCACTAGCCTGCGTAGAAAGGACATAATGGCCAAGGACTTGGACCTGCCTTTTTCTTTATCGTACATCATGGGACGCAGAGCCTAAGTAATTACTTAATGGGTTATGGGCCACCTTCAGGTGTTGACACTGGTATACCCAATCAAGGAAGTTCACTCCCTATATAACCCCTCCTCCTTCCAGGGGCACATCAGTTTTTTCGCCGGTGTCTAAGGTGTTGATCACGAATGAAGATGTGCTCTGAGGAGCTCCAGGAGGGATCTATGCTGGATTTAAAAAACCTCCACAACCGGATCCATCCATGCCACTGAGGCCACAGGATGGTACCCGGGCCTCGCATAGAAGAATGAGGTTTTGCCTGTAATGCTTCTCTTTGAGGGCTGGACCCTAGGAACCAGGACTCTTTTTGGTGTTGCTACATTACCTAAAGTTGCTCCTGAGGGGTGTTATACAGGTCCAAAGGAGTGGAACCCCTGTTAAAAGGGACCCAGTCTGTCAAGGTTTACTAATGCAGCCCGCCGTGATGGGTGAAGTTTGGATCTGTCTGTTTCAGCCGTATCCTGCAGCGAGGATAAGGTAAGGGAAGAAGCTTAGGAACTGTAAAAAGTCTACCTATGCCTTTCTTCCATATATTAAACATTGTAATGCCTTAAAATCTCCTCTAGAGGGAGTAAAGATACACATACCTTATTACGTTGTTTCTCAACAGCTCTGTCCAGCTACAACAGCTTGTGTGGTCCCAGTTGCACAAGGGGGTTTGAATTGAACAAAATTTTCCTCTCCCCCCCCCCCACAAATTGGGGAAACTAAGGGGCTGGGGGTACAGCAATGTAAAAGCTGTACCACATCATTTGGGTAGTATTGCATATTTGGCAATGTGTCAGCACTCAATTGATTTACACTTAATGAGAATATAATTTCAACTGCTAAATATATATATAAAAAATTATATATCCCCCCCCCCCCTCGAGGGGTGCGGGGCAGCGCAGCTTTCTTATACATTAAGCGGAGCTTTGTTCTAGTTTGGGAGGTTTAGCAGCAGCCAGCAGCAGTTTAATAACATTTTATTATGTTTTACTTGCCTGTTTAAAGATTTTTGCGCTCATGCAGTGAAACTGCCAGGAGCGCCAGATAGTGGCAGCAGCTTCCTCCTTCAGGTCTGCATTACAGTCCCGAATGCGTGCCGCACGCGCTAAAGTTAATTTGAAAGGAGGAGGGCAGGTCACTGAAAGAGGGCATGATCTAAGACAGGCACTGTGTACAGGACTCAGCGTCCACGTGGAGCACACAGCGCACATACAGGCGCTCACACCTGAAGTTTCTCATATAAAGCTGACGCTCTTATGACAGAAAGTCTCAAGAGCAGCTGAAGTGAAGAGGCTATCACACAGGACACAGAAGCGCTGGGTCACGTAAACGGTGTATACAGGCATTTCCAGTACAGGAAATACAATTGTTATTCAGCATCAGAAAATGATCTGTATGGTAACATTATTGCTAGACTATTGCTCAGCAAATAGTATAATTTTCTTAAAGTACCTTTGCTTTTGTGCTTAGCATTGTGAATTCCAGAGCTACCACAAGGGTGCCAAAAATGCCACCCCCAGGCGCTGCCGGCGCCTCCACACTGTTATCCTCTCCAGAGATACCAGATATGGCAATCCAGGGTGAGTCATTGGAACCTATTGGTGGTGCAACTGCTTCTCACACTTCAGCCCCTGTATATGTGACTGAAGATGCATTTTCCTCTGCCCTGCAGGGCTTAGAAGGAAGGTCAGCGGCTTTAATCACATCCTCCATCCAAGGGGATAGGAAGCATGCTAGATCCCCCTTCCCCACCTCAAACCCTTTACCAAGGGAACAGTGGGCACAGGATGAGGTATTACCACCCTCAGGCGATCATGTGGAAAAACAAGCCGATTTTTCCTCTGCGTAGGAAACAACAGTTGATGAACCTTATGCAACCTATCTGAGAGATTGATGGTACAAACTCTTACAGAGATAGTTTGTTCCACTTTCATGCTACCCCTAACAGAGTCAGGTGAAAGTTCAGTCTCTTCCTTGGGTTTTTTAAAACCTTTACAGCCTTTTCATGCGTTTCCGGTCCATGCATTACTAGAAAAGCTTATTTATGCTGAATGGGATCATCCGGATAAGCATTTTCTCCCTCCGAAGAGTTTCTCTGTTCTCTATCCCATGGAGGAGAAATTCACAAAAGATGGAAAGTACCAGCAGTAGACGCTGCGATTTCCAGCATCAATAAAAATGTGACTTTTCCAGTAGACAATGCACAAATGCTTAAGGATCCAACAGATAAGAAGTTGGAATTTCTCAGCCTGCAGTCACTGCAATAGGCATCTGTCAGTCCCTTAAGGACCAGTTCAAAGAGGCCCTTAGGGAGGTCCCTGCACAACAGGCCCGTGAGTTAGCCGAACTACCAAAGGCGCTATGTTTTGTCATAGACGCTATGAAAGACTCTATTCACCAAGCGTCCCACCTTGCGCTAAAACACATGCGTAGGACCCTGTGGTTAAAAAGTTGGTCAGCCGAAGCATCTTGCAAAAAAGCTTCTGACTAGTTTCCCTTTTCATGGGGGGCGACTATTTGGGGAGGATTTGGTCAAATACATCCAAATGATTTCTAGCGGTAAAGGTACTCTTTTGCTTAAAAGAAGGTATAAACGTCCTTTTATTTAAACGGACTCCTTCCCCTGCGCCAGGGGCAGCTGCCTCTAGGCAGTGGCGACAGCCTCCACCATCAGACTCTAGAGGAGAAAACATTCAGCCCCTGTATACATGATTGAAAATGCATTTTTCCTCTGCCGTGCAGGGACTAGAAGGAAAATTAGCGACTTTAACCATATCTGCTATCCAAAAGGATAGGAAGCGTGTTAGATTCCCCTCCCCCACCTTAGACCCCTTATCAAGGAAACAGTGGGTAGAGGATGAGGGGTTACCCTCAGGTGATCAGGAAGAAAGGCAAACCGATTACTCGTCTGCAGAAGAGACAACTGGAGTTGAACCATTTTTCAGCCTCGAAATCTGAAAGATTGCTGGTACAAAATCTGTACAGAGATGGTTCGTGCCTCTTTCAAGCTACCTCTAGTAGAGTCAGCTGATAGTTCTGTTTCTTTTTAGGTTCCTTAAAACCTTCACTGCCTTTTTCATGCATTTCCTCTACATGTACAGATCCACGCAGAAATTCAACAGATCCATTCTAGACCTAAAAGAATCTAAATCAGTTCCTGAAGATCCGCTCCTTTCTAAGGAGTCGATCAGGTCAGTAGTTTCTATCCTAGGAGGAAAACTTTTGGCGTCTATCGGCATCAGGGATGCATATCTGCATGTCCATATATTTCCAGCTCACCAAAGGTTTCTGCGGTTCGAAGTAGAACAGCAGCATTGCAGTTTGTAGCCTTGCCCTTCGAGCCAGCTACAGCACCCCGAGTGTTCACAAAAGTGCTAGCCCCACCTCTAGCCAGGTTAAGGGCACAGGGCATAAACAGTCTTGGCATACCTAGACGATCTATTGCTAATAGACCAATCGGTGTTCGGAGTAAGGTGTACACATTACAACCTGTTACCTGGAAAAGTCTGGGTTGCGTTCTCAACCTAGAGAAGTCTCCCTTAAAACCGCTAAAAAAGCTGGAGTATTTGGGTCTGATCATAGATACAGCCCAGAAAAAGGTGTTCTTGCCCAGGCAAAAAAACAACTCCATAAGAGAGTTGGTGCGGAGGGTCAGGTCAAAATGGAGATCCCTCCATTTGCCTTTGCATGAGGTTGTTAGGAAAGATGGTGGCTTCATTCGAAGCAGTTCCCTATGCCCAGTTCCATTCGAGACTGTTGCAAAACAGTATTCTATCTGCTTGGAACAAAACGATCCAAGCTTTGGACTTGCCAATGCGGCTGTCCCCAAGGGTGTCCCAAAGCCTCAATTGGTGGTTACTAAAGAATCTGCTAAAAGGTAAATCCTTCAGACCAGTTATCAGGAAAGTGGTAATGACAGAGAAGACAACTGTTCAAGGACAGTGTTCAAGAACCGAAAGAGCCTTGGCCATCAACATCCTAGAGATTCGGGCAGTGCGTCTGGCTCTGAAAGCCTGGACTTCCAGGTTAAGGGATTGTCCTGTCAGGATCCAATCCGTCTATGCCACGGTTGTGGCCTATATCAATCACCAAGGGGGCACCAAGAGTCTCTCAGAGCAGAGAGAGGTGAACCATATTCTAACTTGGGCAGAAAGAAATATTTTGTGCCCTGCAGTCTTCATTCCGGGAATAGAAAGTTGGCAGGCGGACTACTTAAGTCGCCAGCAGATAATTCCCAGGGGAATGGTTTCTTCGCCCCGATATATTTTCGGGCTGTTTGTCAAAGATGGGGGACTCTGGACGTAGATCTTCTAGCGTCCAGTTCAACATAAGGTTAGTCAACTTTGTGTCCAGAACAAAGGATCCATTCGCATGCAGAACAGATGCGTTGGTGATACCATAGTATCAGTTCTCACTGATCTATGCATGTCACCCTATTCAATTGCTGCCTCGACTTCTTTGCAGGATCAAGCTGGAAAGAAAACCGGTAATTCTGGCAGCACCAGCATGGCCCAGAAGGTCATGGTATGCAGAAATCGTAAAGATGGCAGTGGACGATCCATGGTCCCTTCCACTAAGGCCAGACCTGTTCTCACAGGGGCCGATATTCAATCCTACTTGTTAAATTTAATGGCCTGGCTATTGAGACCCATGTTCTGAAGAAACATGGGCTTTCCAGGTCAGTTATCTCTACTTTGATAAATGCAAGGAGACCAGCTTCCAGAACTATACATT
Organism: Aquarana catesbeiana; assembly: GCF_042186555.1. Lineage (NCBI taxonomy): Eukaryota > Metazoa > Chordata > Amphibia > Anura > Ranidae > Aquarana > Aquarana catesbeiana. The sequence continues at coordinate 108,968,745 of NC_133335.1, forward strand.
ATAGAGTCTGGAAGGCTTATGTTTCCTGGTGTGAATCCAAGGGTTGGCACCCTCGGAGATATATCCAATTAGGCGTAGTGATGAAGTTGGCCTTGAGTACTATTAAGAGCCAAGTCTCAGCCTTATCAATTTTATTTCAAAGACCGCTTGCTACTCATTCTTAGTCCGGGGTTTTATGCAAGGGGTGATGCGGATTAATCCGCCAGTTAAATCACCTTTGAGCCCTTGGGACTTGACCTTAGTTTTGTTGGTGTTACAAAAACAGCCATTTGAACCGATACAGCATATTCCCTTAGTCCTTCTGACAAGGAAGCTGGTATTTATGGTTGGTATATCCTCAGCAAGGAGGGTTTCGGAATTGGCTGCTCTTTCTTGTAAAGAGCCATATTTGATTATTCTTGAGGACAGAGTGGTGTTACACCCTCGTCCAGGCTTTTTGCCAAAAGTGGTTTCAGGTTTTCACCTGAACCAAGATATTGTCCTGCCATCGTTTTTTTTCCAAAACCATGTTCCAGGGAAGAAAAGTCACTACATTGTCTTAAAGTGGTGAGAGCAGTGAGAATCTATTTAAAGACAACTGCTCAGATTCTTAAGACTGATGTCTTATTTATTCTGTCAGAGGGTCCTAAGAAAGGACAGGCAGCGTCGAAATCCACTTTTCGCTAAGTGGATTCGGCAAGTTATAATTTAAACTTATAATTTATGGGGTAAGATTCCCCCTTTTCGAGTTAAGGCACACTCTATCAGGGCGGTTAGTGCTTCTTGGGCAGTGCATCACCAGGCCTTCATGGATCAGATCTGTAAGGCCGCAACTTGATCTTCAGTGCATACATTCACAAAAATGTTCTCAGGTGGATGTAAGGAGGTATGAGGATATCGTCCTTTGGGCGCAGTGTGCTGCAGGCAGCAGTATAAGTCCTCAAGTCTCTCCCTCCCTTCAAGTAGCATTGCTATGGGACGTCCCATTAAGTAATTACATTCAGGTCCATAAATATTGGGACATCGACACAATTCTAATCTTTTTGGCTCTATACACCACCACAATGGATTTGAAATGAAACGAACAAGATGTGCTTTAACTACAGACTTTCAGCTTTAATTTGAGGGTATTTACATCCAAATAAGGGGAACGGTGTAGAAATTACAACAGTTTGTATATTTGCCTCCCACTTTTTAAGGAACCAAAAGTAATGGGACAATTGGCTGCTCAGCTGTTCCATGGCCAGGTGTGTGTTATTCCCTCATTATCCCATTTACAAGGAGCAGATAAAAGGTCCAGAGTTCATTTCAACTGTGCTATTTGCATTTGGAATCTGTTGCTGTCAACTCTTAATATGAGATCCAAAGAGCTGTCACTATCAGTAAAGCAAGCCATCATTAGGCTGAAAAAACAAAACAAAGCCATCAGAGAGATAGCAAAAACATTAGGTGTGGCCAAATCAACTGTTTGGAACATCCTTAAAAAGAAAGAACGCACTGGTGAGCTCAGCAACACAAAAAGACCCGGAAGACCACGGAAAACAACTGTTGTGGATGACCAAAGAATTCTTTCCCCGGTGAAGAAAACACCCTTCACAACAGTTGGCCAGATCAAGAACACTCTCCGGGAGGTAGGTGCATGTGTGTCAAAGTCAACAATCAAGAGAACACTTCACCAGAGTGAATACATAGGGTTCACCACAAGATGTAAACCATTGGTGAGCCTCAAAAACAGGAAGACCAGATTAGAGTTTGCCAAACAACATCTAAAAAAGCCTTCACAGTTCTGGAACAACATCCTATGGACAGATGAGACCAAGATCAACTTGTACCAGAGTGATGGGAAGAGAAGAGTATGGAGAAGGAAAAAAAACTGCTCATGATCCAAAGCATACCATCTCATCAGTGAAGCGTGGTGGTAATGTCATGGTGTGGGCATTTATGGCTGCCAATGGAATTGGTTCTCTTGTATTTATTGATGATGTGACTGCTGACAAAAGCAGCAGGATGAATTCTGAAGTGTTTTTCGGGCAATATTATCTGCTCATATTCAGCAAAATGCTTCAAAACTCATTGGACGGCGCTTCACAGTGCAGATGGACAGTGACCCAAAGCATAGTGCGAAAGCAACCAAAGAGTTTTTTTAAGGGAAAGAAGTGGAATGTTATGCAATGTCCAAGTCAATCACCTGACTTGAATCTGATTGAGCATGCATTTCACTTGCTGAAGACAAAAATGAAGGGAAAATGCCCCAAGAACAAGCAGGAACTGAAGAAAGTTGCAGTAGAGGGCTGGCAGAGCATCACCAGGGATGAAACCCAGTGTCTGGTGATGTCTATGTGTTCCAGGCTTCAGGCTATAATTGACTGCAAAGGATTTGCAACCAAGTATTAAAAAGTGAAAGTTTGATGGATGATTGTTAATCTGTCCCATTACTTTTGGTCCCTTAAAAAGTGGGAGGCACATATACAAACTGTTGTAATTCCTACACTGTTCACCTGATTTGGATGTAAATACTCTCAAATTAAAGCTGAAAGTCTGCAGTTAAAGCACATCTTGTTCGTTTCATTTCAAATCCATTGTGGTGGTGTATAGAGCCAAAAAGATTAGAATTGTGTCTATGTCCCAATATTTATGGACCTGACTGTACTTAGGCTCTGTGTCCCATGATGTACGATAAAGAAAATAGGATTTTTATTACAGCTTACCTGTAAAATCCTTTTCTTGGAGTACATCATGGGACACAGAGGTCCCTCCCCTCTTTTGGGATTTAAGTATATTGCTTTGCTACAAAAACTGATATGCTCCTGGAAGGAGGAGGGGTTATATAGGGAGTGAACTTCCTTGATTCGGTATACCAGTGTCAACACCTGAAGGTGGCCCATAACCCATTAAGTAATTACTTAGGCTCTGTGTCCCATGATGTACTCCAAGAAAAGGATTTTACAGGTAAGCTGTGCCAGAGTTCCAGCCCGAGGTGCCAGCCAGAGCCAGCGTTCCAGACTGAAGCGCCAGAGCCAGCGTTCCAGACTGAAGAGCCAGAGCCAGCGTTCCAGTCTGAAGAGCCAGAGCCAGCGTTCCAGTCTGAAGAGCCAGAGCCAGCGTTCCAGTCTGAAGAGCCAGAGCCAGCGTTCCAGTCTGAAGAGCCAGAGCCAGCGTTCCAGTCTGAAGAGCCAGAGCCAGCGTTCCAGTCTGAAGAGCCAGAGCCAGCGTTCCAGTCTGAAGATCCAGAGCCAGCGTTCCAGTCTGAAGAGCCAGAGCCAGCGTTCCAGTCTGAAGAGCCAGAGCCAGCGTTCCAGTCTGAAGAGCCAGAGCCAGCGTTCCAGTCTGAAGAGCCAGAGCCAGCGTTCCAGTCTGAAGAGCCAGAGCCAGCGTTCCAGTCTGAAGAGCCAGAGCCAGCGTTCCAGTCTGAAGAGCCAGAGCCAGCGTTCCAGTCTGAAGAGCCAGAGCCAGCGTTCCAGTCTGAAGAGCCAGAGCCAGCGTTCCAGTCTGAAGAGCCAGAGCCAGCGTTCCAGTCTGAAGAGCCAGAGCCAGCGTTCCAGTCTGAAGAGCCAGAGCCAGCGTTCCAGTCTGAAGAGCCAGAGCCAGCGTTCCAGTCTGAAAAGCCAGAGCCAGCGTTCCAGTCTGAAGAGCCAGAGCTCTTATATAACAATCATATTATTGATGATTTTGGCCATGGCCAGTTTGTCCTTGGAGAAGACCACGGTTTGCCCTATCCAGGCGTGGCCCCAAACCAAGCTGCTTCTACTATGGGATAGAGTTCGAAAAAGGACGATGACTGACTAAACCTAGGGATCATCAGAATCTCCTGTGGCCACGGTCCTGTGAACCAGTGAGGGCCAAAGATTGCTGCAAAGCCTGTGGAGGCCATTGCACCCTTCACAACATGAGGCAACGAGGCAGATGCTACCGAGATGAACATGGACACATGGTTCTAGTTTTCCAGAAACTCGTCCCACAGATCAGCGATCGCTGCTTGGTCCAATCTGAGGATTTGATCAGGGTCCTGCCTGCAACAGGAAAACCAGAAGTCGTGAGAAGTCGTGAGATGAAGGAACGCCCCTGAGGAATAATCCTCATTGCAAAATTGAGCATGCCTAGCAAGGACTGTAGTTGCTTCTTGGTACAAACTTGTGAACGGGTGTAGGCATGAATGACCGACCTTATCCGGGACAACTTGTTGGGCTGGCCTGCATGGAGCAGGTGTCTATACTGATGCCTAAAAAGGTGATAGACTGAGCCGGACCTTCCACTTTATGCTCTGCGATGGGCACGTTCAGGTTGCCAAACACTACTGTCATAAACCAGATGTGACCAGAACTGTGTGACTGCGACATAGTGAACCAGACATAAATAGGTGAAAGTAAGTTTATTAAAGTAAATGCATATAAATGTGAACACACTACCAATACAGAGTGAACAAACTGAACAACCAAACAGTGATAATGAACCAACCAGGATATATAGCAAAAGGGAGTACCAGAATCGTAGTCAAGCCAGGCCAGGGTCATAAACAGGAGATCAGCAGATGGGGGGCCAGGAGTAAACAGACAGGGAAACAAGATGGAAGGAATCAGGCTGCAGGGCAAGGATCCAGGGATACGGGAACAGATACAAACAGGTTCAGGATACAGGAATCGGGTTCAGGATCAGGATAACAGATAAACAGGCTGCAGGTCAGGGCACAAGGACAATACCAGGGCAAGGTGTGTGTGCACTTGCCGGGTATTTATACACATCTCAATCAGAGACTCAGGTGATGCCTGATTGCAAGAGGTAATGTCGGCCCCACAAGCCAGGAACCACCCGCTGGTGGACGCCAGTACTGCGGCCCAAAGATCACATAATACCAGCAGGGAAAGGCTCTCCTGACAGTTCCAGACTGCCAGGAGACACCTGCTGGTGGACCTTAGTACTGCACGCCAAATGATAGACATTACCAATGGAGGGAACCTTTCCTGACAGTACCCCCCCTCGAAGGAGCGACCTCCGAACACTCCAACTAGCTGTTGCTGAGGAAAGTCCATGGCGTCAAGCCGGGCAGTGGGCAAAGTCACATCAGGTTGGGAAATAAGTACGTCAAGCTGGGTAGCAGGCACAGAAACCTTAAGCTGAGTAGCAGGCACATTGAGCTGGGCAGCAGGCACTTCAAGCTGGGCAGCAGACAGTGGCACATCAGGCTGAGCAGCAGACAGTGATACATAAGGCTGGGCAGCAGATAGGGACACATCAGGCTGTGCAGCAGACAGAGGCTCCTCAGACTGGGCAGCAGACAGGAACACATCAGGCTGGGCAGCAGACAGGAACACATCAGGCTGGGCAGCAGACAGGAACAAATCAGGCTGGGCTGCAGGCTCCGCAGGCCGGGAAATGGGCAACACACCGCCAGACCGGGAAACGGGCATCGCAACCTCAGACCAGGAAACGGGCATCGCAACCTCAGACCAGGAAACAGGCACCGGGACTTCAGGCTGGAACGCTGGCTCTGGTTCTTTGGGCTGGAATGCTGGCTCTGGCTCCTCAGACTGGAACACTGGCTCTGGCTCTTCAGACTGGAACGCAGGCTCTGGCTCTTCAGTCTGGAACGCTGGCTCTGGCTCTTCAGTCTGGAGCGCTGGCTCTGGCTGGCACCTCGGGCTGGAACTCTGGCACTTCAGGCTGGGATACTGGCACCGGAACTTCAAGCTGGGACAGATTTGTGGGTGTGGAGGCAGGTCGGGTTAATGGCAGGATCGTTTTGGTTGGGAAAAACTTTATTTTTTTCTATGGCTTAGCCACTGAAGCTCTGTAGGTGACTGTAGGTAAGGGGTGCAGCAGACTGGAAAGGAGGATCTTGTGGGTTGGGAGGCAGCTGAGAAGAGGCAGGTGGGTTGAATGCAGGATAGGTACGGGATGCAGAGACCAGATATGAGTATTTGGTTGGGAGCAGTGTATACTTGGCTGCAACTGAGGTTGACATGGGTGATGGGAAACACATTTGGGTAGGCTGGTGTCTGGCAGAGGTGGTTTGTTTGGCTGGGGCTGAATGCATGCCAAAAGTATAGGTTGTACAAACTGTAGTTTTAAATCTCCCTGTCTAACAAAAGACTGAGCAGACACAATGCACTCAGCAATCACCTGTGGGGAACAGGCTGAGTAGTGCTCACAAAAATCGGCGGGATCATCTTCAGCCCCACACTGCCAGAAACCACCCGCTGGTGGACGCCAGTACTGCAGCCCAAAGATCACATAATACCAGCAGGGAAAGGCTCTCTTGACAGTTCCAAACTGCCAGGAGACACCTGCTGGTGAACCTCAGTACTGCACGCCAAATGATAGATATTACCAGCATTGGGAACCTTTCCTGACAACTACCCTTAATTTTTCCAAATCTGTGGGGGACTTGTGGGGCATTTCAATCAACAGGAAGTCATCAAGGTAGCCGATGACTTTCTGGCACTGCGCTTGGTGGGACAAAATCCAGTTGAGAGATTGACAGTAAAATATATATAATTTCCACAATTATATTCCTTGTTTCAAACATTGATAGATCTCAGCAGTGCCTTCATAATATGTCAGATGTTTATACTGAAATATTAAAACAGTAATATATTTATGGAATTATGCAAAAAAAACTGTGGTTAAGGAGATTTTCACATTTTTCCACGAATCAAACAAATAATTCAAGTTCGTTTATCCGTGGTAGTTTGAAGACAAGAATGAATACAGTGATGTGCTAAAATATATATATTAACAAAAAATTCAGTGTAAAATAATATGAAATATATTTGGTGATAATAGAAAAAGATATAACTTCAAATATCAAATATATAGGTGATACAGACGATGAGAAATTTTACCACAAGCTCTTGTTACAAAATACCATGTTTCAACACTTTATGTCTTTTGACTTATTTTGACTTATTATTTTGACTTAGTAACACTTAGTAAATACCGTATATACGCGATTACAACCTGACCTGAATATAAGCTGAGGCACTTAATTTTACCACAAAAAACTGGGAAAACGTATTGACTCGAGTATAAGCCTAGGGTGGGTAATGCAGCAGCTATTGTTAAATTACCCAGGCACACACATACACAGACACACACATGTAAACAGATACACACATGTACACAGACACATGTACAATGACGCACACACAACCCCCCCTTGTAGAACAGCCCTTACTTTTTAGGTGGTGTTCCTTGTTCCACTTCCAGCTCTTGTGCAGGACATACGAGGGGTGCACATGCAGGAATTTACCAGAGGGGGCAGCAAAGAGCCCGATGTCAGCTCAATAAATACGCACACACATTCCAAAAGCCAGCGCAGCCACGGAGCTCTCCTGCACCCGTCCCTGCCTTCTCCCATTCTGCCAGCCCTGCCTCAGTTGAGTATAAGCTGAGGGGGGCATTTTCAGCATAAAAAATGTGCTGAAAAACTCGGCTTATACACGAGTATATACGGTAGCTTTCCGTGGCTCTACAGACTTACAAAAACAAACTAGGTGTTGAGTTTAACATGTGTTTTCTTCTCAAAACAAAAACCTTCAAGCTTACACTTTAAAAATGCACGGAAAAAATGTTATACTGTGCACAGAGCTTGATAATTTAATCAAGACTTATTTACGGTAAAAATAATTCTCAAATGAATTTTATGTTTAAACATATTTCAAACAAAACCATTGATAAGACTATTAAAGTCAGTTTTTGTTATTTTGATATACAACAATGTGTATTTCTCTATATTTGAAAAAGAATAATTTTGTACTGCAGTTAGAAACAACACAATTACAAATATGCTACAAAGTTTAAATGGTTTTAGTAATGTATATGCTAATATGATTCAACTATCAATATATAGAATAGAAAATTAATACTTTACCGGTGGTGTAAGAAACTTTTGTTTTGAGAAGTATCGGCTGGGTGTCCCAAAGGACTTCTCCCCCACTCCTACATTTTCCCATAGTGTTTTTCCTCTCGTCTCTCCATCTCAAGATCTCCCTCCAAGCTCCCTTTTCAAGCTCTCTAGATCTTTCCCCCCTCACCATATGTGTAAACCCTCTATATTCCCCCCCAGGAGTGGGTGTGGAAATGCCCCTCATGTCATGAATGACGTTAAAATGTATGTCATTTCCTGGACAAACCTATAGGGAAATTGTAGTGCCCTACACATAGTTTTCAGTAAGGGCAGTATATGATTAGAAATTGATATTGTTAAATGTTATTTTAGATGTCAAATTAAATTTATGAATGACCCTTGACTTTGGCTTAAAACAAGGAAATACGGTTATGAGACAATTTGGATAAGGTCATTAACTTAACTTCTCGCATACCTTGAAAGTTAAGTCATGGCACAAGGAACATCCTGGTTATTCAAAATACAAGGATTATTACACAAGTATAGTTTCTATACTCTAAAATATAATTGGCCTTACAAACATGCTCTATTCACTATGTTAGGATAAAGACATGCCAATACATTTTTATGAATATATCCAAACAGAGAGTATATATATATATATATATATATATCTACAATAAGTGACATTGTTAAATTATTTATGCCTATAACTACTCCAATATAATTGATAAATGATACAATATGTTTCATATAGTCATTTTTGAATAAGCCCTATTTTGTTTCTCAATCCTGAAAAAAAAAAATTAGGTCTGTAAGGTCATGGTTCCCTTATCTTGTTTTTTTGACCAAGGGTCCAGATACTTAATTTACAATCTAGGCTCATATGCAAGGAGCCCTAACGTCTCTTACAAACATCCCTGTCCACAAGCATGAACTTAATTTAATCTCCCCAAAAAATATATATAGGAATGAGATGGCCTCTAAGTTGTTCATAAAATATATATGAAAAATATATGATGTGCAGAGGCCTTAAAAATTAGTTCTTTTAACCCCAATAGTCCTGACAAGCCGAATGTTTGGTGGCGAAATGGTATGAGCCTTTCCACTTGATGCTCAAAGATAGCTCAATAGGCAATAGCTTAAAGGAGTCCAAAATGTCTGCCTTGGACAGCCATGCGCCCATTCCTATGCTGATGATGCACTGTTTGGCTAGGTCAACAGAAGTGTACTTGAGGAAGAACTCTTTGGATGGAATTAGAGAATTTAAACTGGGAATGTGAGTGGAATGAGGCATGGACAAATAAATTAAGCAGAGTTTATTAGAGAACTTGCCCTTAACAAGCCCAATAGGGCCAACTCTCCAAATGCTAAATGGCGGCACAGAAAAAGGTCCAATGATGAAACCTCAGTCCAGTTCTGTCTGCAGAAAAGCATCTATGGCAGGGGTAGGCAACCTCGGCCCTCCAGTTGTGTTGAAACTACAAATCCCATCATGCCTCTGCCTCTAGGAGTCATGCCTGTGATTGTCAGGGTCTTGCAATGTCTTATGGGACTTGTAGTTTCACCAAAGCTGGAGGGCCGAGGTTGCCTACCCCTGGTCTATGGCTTTCATGTCGATGGAGACCAACAGAAGATTCCTGCGCTCGTAAGTGGTTTGAGGCAAGGTGATGAGCCCGGTATGAAAACCGAAGTTATATCCCTGAACCAGTAAGAGTGCGAGGGAGATGGGTGCAAGGAGAGGCAATAACCCAGCCGCTGTTTGTCCACACGGCTTAGTCATGAGGTGTTGGGGTGTTTGAGAGTGCACGTGGTCTTGAGATATGCTGTGTGACAGATGGTGCAGATGTGAAGCAAGCGGCAGTGGCTGTACATGCAGGAGGCGTAGTTGAATTTGTTGCAAATCTGAGCTTTTCCCAGCGACAGGTCACCCCAATTTATCCACCTGAGATTGCTGGGTGGGGATAGGTAGCATGCCCTGGGCAGCACTGGAGGTGGAGGGGAGGACCAGGGAGCATCTGGAATCAGCGTTGGAGCACCAATTTGCCACATACATGGAGGATTGGCAGATGGAGCAGAAGCGTATGGCGATGGAAGAGTTTGGTTTCCATGATGTTCCAATTGGTGCCGACTTGAAACTGGGAGCACTTGGCTGCTGCTTTTGCTGCGAATGACCGATGGTAATCGTAAAAAGCGAAACCCCTCTACTTATACCCCAAATCCACCACAGCGTGCAGGTACAGATCCAGATCCTCCCTCCTGCTAGGACTGACAGAGCACAAGACATCTCTGAAGATGCCAAAAGCCAGAATAAACTCAGGGATTGATAACTTTCGATTAAGCCTGGGATCTTTGGACCTTACCACCATGGAGACATCCCCCCAGGTGTAGGACTTGTTCTCGGATATGTCATTGACCGAAATTAGGAGAGAGGCCTAGTTCACGTCTTTGCCCTCTAAAATGTTTATCCTAATGTTGTGGGATAAAATGCGCTGGGTTGGTGGTGGGACTGTCATCCATTGTACCTGTAGGTGGGAGTGCTGTGGTTGGGGCTGCAACTGTGCCCAAGGTGGCCGCTGCTAGGGGAACCTCCAAGACTCTCACTCTCGCCTCGACATTGGAGATGGACGTGGTCAAGGTGTTGACCATTGCGTGCAACTGGGTGAGAGCCGAGGCAATGGACTGTAAGGAAGCCTGCTGAGTGCTGCTGCTGGTGGTGGAAACAACAACGGCTCAGCCTTCCTGGCTGCGGCGGTGTAGGTAATGCCTCTACACCAGTGGTTCTCAACTCCTGTCCTCAGGACCCACTAATAGGCCAGGTTTGCAAAATAACTGAAACACATCACAGGTGAAATCATTTGCTGCTCAGTGATTGCAGTGTGCTAGTCTGCATCTCCCCAAGGTAATACTTTAAATCTGGCTTGTTGGTGGGCCCTGAGGACTGGAGTTGAGAACCACTGCTCTACGCCTTAGTTTCGCTGTAATCATGGGGATGGTCCAACCTCTCAGAGATTGAGCACTGCCGTGCTCTGAACCCCTGGTGGGTGTCGGAGGGGCAGAGGCAAGATCCTCGCTGTCAGCCCGTGACATGGCTCCAGCTATAAGAAAAGGGGGGAGGGTATGTGTTAAGTCAGAGTATGCAAGAACAGATGAGAGAAGTAGTGAGAAACAGAGAGAAATGTGACAAGACGTAATGATACGTATCAATGTGTTTGGGGAACACGTGATGAAGTAGCAATTTTGAACGACTCAAGGGTGCAGGCCAACCGAGAATAGCCAGGAGGTGACTGGCCATGATAACCGATAGCTCAGGTGCCCAGTCTGTGTCATGCACAGACCTGTGGAACCAGAGCCCCAGGGCGTTCTGGGGCAGGAACCTGATGTCTGGTTGAGGCCTAAGTAGAAAAGTTACGTTCTGTAGTACATGACATATGGTAAAGAATGCTAAAGCTTGTCTGCAAGCAAACCATTTATCAACCGTGTCTGCGTGTAGAAAAAGGCAGTGACCTTTCAAAAATAAAAATGAGAAGAAGAATGTGACAGTAGCTAATCACCAGATGAACAGCCAAATAGTGTGTGTGAAATCAACGAGGTGTAAAGGTGCTGGGAAGTGATGTAAGAGCGGAGACTGCGCACTACACACCTGACTCAAGATGCACTGGTTTCCGAAAGTCCTGGTTGTAGCTGAGATTGCTCAGCTGACCAGGAAACCTGTGGAAAAGGTGACATGAAGGCCCAAAGTTTAAAACCTGGCGTGGAAGTGTCCCCTGGCCCACCCCCTCCCCGATTGTTATAAGCCCCTCATATGTGTATGTATGGGACAAAAAACAAAACTCTTTTTTGTTCCCCTTTTTTTTTTTTCCTTACCTGTGAGGGAACATCCAACCTTGTACAGCATGGATCAAGCTGAACTCAACAGATCTATGAGAGAAAAGACAGACGTGAATGAGTGGCCGTAAACATGTGCCACTGTTAGAGGCGAGTTGCAATAGAGTGCTGCAGAAAGAAGCCTCATGAGGGAGGCATAATCCAAGGAAGCTGAGAAATTGCAGAGTGTGTGTGGGGAGGAACACCATGGACTATGCTGGACATGTGTCCGAGCACGAAACAGTGTATGTGTAAATGACGGGACGTGTCGAATCGCACCAAGGATTCGAATTGCTGTGTCACTAATGCGACCGAGATTCGAATCAGGCGGTTGTAGAGCATTGACCTGCGTTGACCTGCGACTGCTGCGAGGCCTGCAGACTGAAGCCGTGGTGTGGTGGTATGAGCTACACTACGAGGGTATGAATGAATCTATAGCAAAACAACGAACAAGGCTGCAACATTGACTGCCTGCAAATCATTTCAAAGCCTGTGCCTGGTAAATGTCGGACGACGACTAGCAACGACTTGGAGGCTTAGGGAAACTGCAAATTAATTTGTGAGAGAGGTAAAATCAACGAATCGCAACATAGTGTATGGTGCAAAGGTAGGAATCCTACCTGCAACAGGAAATGAGAACCGCAGACGATGACCCCGGATGGTAGAGTTGCAAAACTCGAAAAATCAAACAGTCAGTCTCACAGACAACGACCTGAGTGGGGAAGAGTCGGCCTAGTGACATCAACGTGTCGTGCACCGGAACCGACAGGGAAGCAGGGGAGTGGGCTGAATATATATCCCCCGGGCACCTCCCATAAATTCAGGCCACCATACTGGCCGCCTTATAAAGATATATATTTGCGCTACATCAGTTATTTTGTTTATAAATGGTGGTATATACAGACTGAGGATCTGTCAGTGACTCACCATAACAGGAAAACTACTAGACATGTAAACGGCTTGCTTACCTTTAAAGTGTTACTAAACCCCCAACAGTCAAATCAGTCTGTATATGCAGTAAAGTATACTTGAACCTTCAGTGCCTTGAATAGGTATTAATACCCCTTGAAATTTTCTACATTTTGTCATGTTACAACCAGAAACGTAAATGTATTTTTTTTGGGAGTTTATGTGGTAGACCAACATAAAGTAGCGCATAATTGTAAAGTGGAAGGAAAACGATAAATGCTTTTTAACATTTTTTACAAATAAATATGTGAAAAGTGTGGTGTGCATTTGTATTTGGCCCCCTTTACTCTGATACTCCTAACTAAAATCTAATGGAACTAATTGCCTTCAGAAGTCACCTAATTAGTAAATAGAGTCCACCTGTGTGTAATTTAATCTCAGTATAAATACAGCTGTCCTTTGAAGCCTTCAAAGGTTTGTTAGAGAACCTTAGTGAACAAACAACATCATGAAGGCCTAGGAACCCACCAGACAGGTCAGGGTTAGAGTTGTGGAGAAGTTTAAAGCAGGGTTAGGTTATAAAAAAAAAATATCTCAAGCTTTGAACATCTAACTGTTTAATCCATCATTCGAAAATGGAAAGAGTATGGTGCAACTGCAAACCTACCAAGACATTGCCATCCACCTAAACTGACAGGCCGGGCAAGGAGAGCATTAATCAGAGAAGCAGTCAAGAGGCCCATGTTAACTCTGGACGAGCTGCAGAGATCCACAGCTCAGGTGGGAGAATATGTCCACAGGACAACTACTAGTCATGCACTCCCCAAATCTGGCCTTTATGGAAGAGTGACAAGAAGAAAGCCATTGTTGAAAGAAAGCCATAAGAAGTCCCATTTGCAGTTTGCGAGAAGCCATGTGGGGGGACACAGCAAACATGGAAGAAGGTGGTCTCGTCAGATGAGACCAAAATTGAACTTTTTGGCCTAAAAACAAAACGCTATGTGTGGAAAAAAACTAACACTACACATCACCCTGAACACACCATCTCCACCGTGAAACATGGTGGTGGCAGCATCATATTGTGGGGATGCTTTTCTTCAGCAGTAACAGGGAAGCTGCAGAGTTGATGGGAAGATGGATGGAGCCAAATACAAGGCTTCAGAGCAAACAACAAAGGAAAAATGCTCAGTACTACTTAATGGTATAGTACTGTAATCAACATAATTGTAATTGTAAACATAATTGTAAACAGAACAACTGACGGTAACCGGGAAAATAAAGAAGGGGTGGTAGGGGTCCCGGGCATATGCTTGGGAATACCAGATCAGTGCCAAGCTGGCATGAGCGTTCAGCCAAGTGGATCAGGTCTCAAGCAGAGATTCATCAAATCCTGATAATAGAAAGTGGGACACCCAGGGAAGCCACAGTTTGGTGTAGGTTGGCACTTTGTGCTGTAAGGTGACTTCTATTCTACCATGAATCGTGGCCTGCGTGACCTTGTTCTTGGTTTCAACAATACACGACTTTCTAGGCCTTTTCCAGTATTTGTTTGGCAGTCGCAGTGACCTGCAAGAAAAGTTTGAATGGCCATTTAGGAAGCTCAAAAGTATTCCTGTTAAGGAGCACTACCGTAGGCTCAGGGGCAAGGGATCTATCAAATATTGTGGAAAGGATTGCAATCACTTCAGTACAAAACCCACGTGCTAGTGGACAAGTTCACCAGATATGGAGGTGGGTGCCTGAGTGCAAGAACCGAATACCACTGCTAGAGTATGTTGAAGGAATTTTTTTTTTAGCAGCCACAGTCTGGGAACAGGACTTGGTCTCCCAGATATCCTTGCAGTCCTCAGGTTCCAGAATTACATTAAGGTCAGCTGCCCACATATGTATAAAAGATGGGGAATAAGAAGTAGGTCTTATTGATAATATGGATGTACAATCTGGGGAATGAAGGTCTTCAGTGGACATGCCTTTGAAAAGCCATAATTGGTCCAGGAAATCCTGTTTGAACCATGGAGAGGTAAGTGTTTTGACCTGAAGGTACCTAAATACATCAGAGTGGGGAGCATTCAAGTCCTGCTTTAGAGTGGCAAATGGTAGAATCCTTATGGGGCCAGCAGGTATAAGCGAGTCAGGTGCAACCTGGATCAGGGAGCAAATGCATGTGGGGTTTCAGTCACTGGGTAAAAAAAAACTTTAGGTAGCAAGGTCATTTTGATCGTGACCCAGGAGATATAAAGGTGGACCACTGAGTCAGGAGAGAGGTTAGCTTGTGGAGCATTGGTCTGTAGTTAGCCTGGTAAAGGGTGTTGAATATTTTGGAAACAATAACAATTATGAGGCAACCACGTAAAAGAAAAGGAAGTTTGAATCAAAAGAAGTTCCTGGGAGGAGAGAAATATCAAGCGTCTTGATTTAGCTTGATTGACATCCAGACTAGATAATAATGCAAAGTAGTGCAGAATATGGAACAAGTTAGAATTGGACACAAGAGGTGCCATGACAAATAGGAGCACGCTGTCTTCAAACAGCAATAATTTATGGTTAAAATGAGCTAATTCCACACTTTTGATATCAGGAAAAAAAAAAAAAAAAAATTCTGTACCAGAGGTTCAATAGCCCAGGCAAAAAGCAAGGGTGAAAGGGGGCAGCTTTGGCTTGTGCTCCTAGTGATTGGGAAGTAGACTTACTGTATATTCTGAACGCTTGAGGATAGGAGAATAAAGAGGAAACCTAGCTCAGAAAGTGAGGGCCAAAACCCCAATAGAGTATGTCAGGTAGAACTGTGATACAGTGTTGATGTTTTCAAATGTCTTTCAACAATAGGCAAGCAGGAATAAGCTTTTGACAATGGCCTGTAAGAGCAAGGACTCCCTATGAATACTGTCACTGGCCTAGGTCTGTTGTTTTTCAGCAGAAAATCTGTCCTGTAGATGTAGCAGATAGAGGGTTGAGACAAACCATTTAACACTGATGGGGTGCTTACAATGATCAGCTTTTATTCATTTATGTTAAACCTTTATCCCAAAAGGAAAAAAAATGTTGCTGTAACTGCTTATAAAGTATTAGCACGAGTTTGGCTTCAATTTGTTAGTGTAACTAAATGTCCTAGTGCATCTAGCACTCCTATCCCTCCAGACTGACAATTCTGCTGTCCAAAGGTGCCTCCTTCATCCAAAATGTAGGTACTGTAATAGAGAAAGTGTGTTACTGGCCAGATTGCCAGGTGAAAGCAGAGGGAAAAGAGCATATAAAAAGAAAACAAATGCAGCCATGATAGTTTCAGTAAGCTGCAGTATATTGTTTGGTTTTGGGTTTAATACCACTTTAAATATTCTACAGACCATTCTACTGAAATATTAATTAGGCAGTTGCAATCCTTACTTAAGTCCTAGTTTGATATGACAGTTTCTGCCTTCCCTCTTGTATTGGTTGTGCCTTCAATCTGCCAAACTGTGCACATTGTTAGATCCTTCAAAAATGATCTCTCAACCGCTGGGGTAGACCCATTCCTAATTGATTGTGTGGATAATGAAAAAAAAAGGTAGCCGTGTATTGCATTGCTCCAGTCTATGCAGTCCATGTCTCTGTTCAATCTCTTTCCCTTTTGGAAATCCTTTTTCCTTGGGACAATTAAAGTACTTGATTGTACATGATACACCCCAGTGATAGAACCCTCTAACCTACTTGCTCAGTTGGAACAAGCTATGGTTTTGCCCCATGTGGATAAGGACCTGAATCCTTAGTGTCTTCTATGAACATCTAAAATGTCTTTGTGCAACTTCCTGCTGGCTGAATCTGGCTGTGTCAGGTTTCAGCACTGGTAACTATCACTTGTGAGCCGGGTTAACCAGCCTAGTTCCATGCCACCATGGACAACCTATTTATATCAGGCCCCTCAACATCCAATAAAGTGCTACCCCCTTCTATTTTCTGGGCGTGTTGGGCACAGAGAAGCCTTCTCCCAGAGTCTCCTCTCTCCCATTGTTTTTTTAATTTCACCCCCCTCCTCTTCTGCTGCGGGTGTAGTTTCTGAGCATTTTTTTTTGTCTCTATGGATCAGGTAGTCCCTCATTGGAAAACTGGTCTTTTGGGCTACTCTTTGGCTTTCCAGAGCAGGTGGCTCCTTCACCATCATGGGAACTCACCTTTGGCAGGTTTCCTGGTTTATACTCTGTTGGACACCATCTAGTTGCTGCTGAACCTTCAACACCAAAAAGATGTTGGAGTCCTTCCTGCAGCAGGAGAGGTAGTCTGGTCTCTAAGCTGGATGATACCATGTGTCCAAGCCTTCCTTGCAATGATTAACTTAAGGTCATTCCCTTGGGGATCAGATCCTCACAACTAGTAGCCACTGGACATAAAGAAGATGTGTACCTAGGTGCACCTCAGGTCCTTATAGTAGGTGGAGGTCCCTGCTACCTCTACTTGTGCTTCTCTGGATTGTCAGCAGACAGAACACTTTAGTTTTCTACTGCGGGTATCCACTGACATGAACAGTGTATATCTTTATGACTTTACATAACCTGTCCACTAGGGAGATATCTGGTTGTTTCTATCTCACCATTCTGGAGCAGAGGTCTTACTTCCATTTCCTGCCTACCCTTGTGGGGGTGCTTCTCATACCCCTTACCCCTCAGTCATTTTGACTTTGTGGGTTTGGACCTCTGAGTTCTGTGGTGGACACAGGAGTCTCTTCACACCCTTTTGCAGGCTGTGTGTTTGCTAGTTTAGGATTTTCACTGCAAATCTCACTTGGTGAGATTGTCTGGCTAGACAGCCTCTTTAGACACAGTTTTTGACCTTTTGATTCTGGGATTTCAGGAATATTAAGGCCTGGATCTGTTTTGTTCTAGGTTTTTTCTCTGGATCTGTTCTTTCTAGAGGCTAATCCTCAGTGCATTTTGACCACATCAGCTTGTCGGTCTTCATGGTCTACACAAGACTTTGTTCTGGTTTCACCTGTTTATGGTGGATTTTGGTTGATCTTCTCACTAGATCAGGTTCATTGTTTAGTTCCATGTCAAGCCATTTCCCTGTGGTAGTGACTTTTCTAACTAGGTGGTGAGCTTTAGGTTAAAACTCTGTGCCCTCCCTCTGACCATGTGGATGGTTCCCCTATCTGGTAGGGGAATCCGTCTCATCCAGTTACAGATTCGGGGACTGGTCCTAAGTCAGCTTTTGGGCTGCAGGCAGTCCCTATATTCCTTTTGCTCACCCCTCACGTGGACTGCTTTTGGACCTTACAACTATATTGGAATTCCTGTGTTTCTCGGTGGATGTGAAGTGAAATAGGATTTTGTACTCACCAAAAAATCCTTTTCTTGGATTACATTGAAGGACACCGATCCCAATCCACTGTGTTTATGTTCATGCTCTTGGTAATGCTTGCTATAAACTGAGGCATGCTGGGTTAAGGAGGGGTTATCCTGGGCTGGCCTACATTTTTATTTTATTTTTTGCCAGTGTCCAGCCCTCCTGTAGCAGTTTACCCTGTATCTAATTTCTTGCATCCCTCAATGCATATGGGAAAATCACTTGGGTTAATAACACAAGTGGCTTAACTGAATATTCAAACTTGTCATCTTTGCAATGGGAATAAGAGGAGAGTAGGCAAGTGGTATAACTCTTCACATTAGCAGCAGCTGGTGTTACCTCTCACAGCCCAGGGCAATATTAGGCAGCTATGAAGGAGGCACTGAATAGAAGATTTTACAAGAAGTAGCAGCAGACTGCAGGTAAAGAGATACATGCCATAACATGTAACTCGTGTTAACCACTTCAGCCCCGGAAGGATTTACCCCCTTCCTGACCAGAGCACTTTTTGTGATATGGCACTGCATCGCTTTAACTGACAATTGCGTGATCATGCGACGTTGCACCCATACAAAATTGACGTCCTTTTTTCCCCCACAAATAGAGCTTTCTTTCCCACAAATAAAGCTTTCTTTTAGTGGTATTTGATCACCTCTGAGGTTTTGGAAAAAAAAGCAATATTTTTAACTTTTTGCTATAATAAATATCCCCAAAATATATATAAAAAAAACAAAGGTTTTTCTCAGTTTAGGCCAATATGTATTCTTCTACATATTTTTGGTTAAAAAAATCGCAATAAGCGTATATTGATTGGTTTGCGCAAAAGTTATAG
Source organism: Aquarana catesbeiana (assembly GCF_042186555.1). Taxonomy (NCBI): domain Eukaryota; kingdom Metazoa; phylum Chordata; class Amphibia; order Anura; family Ranidae; genus Aquarana; species Aquarana catesbeiana. Next base: position 108,987,491 of record NC_133335.1, read on the forward strand.
CATCTACAAAATAGGGGATAGATTTATAGCATTTTTATTATTAATTTTTTTTTTTTTTATTAGTAATGGTGGCGATCTGCGATTTTTCCTTGTCAAAAGTTTTTATCAATTGTATGTTCAATGACAAGAATAATAACAGTATATAGTAGAGAATATTAACAACATAAGAAAGCTGATTAATATTTAAACTGTGAATATAAAGATATGTGTGTAATAATTATACAAACATTTGATTATTTGAATAAGTCTGGGGGTTTAGTATGGGTTTAAATACCAATGAAAAAAAAATGCATACTGTAATATTGAGTAAAACCCTTTATATATATATATATATATATATATATATATACATATATATATATATATATATATATTATCGTTTACTGGGAAATAATATTTATATTTGATAGAATAATGAGTTTTAAAAGAATGGTAAAGTATGAAAAGTGAAGAAAGAAAGAGGAGAAAGAAGGTGAAGAAGTCAACAGGGTCGACCCAAAAACCAGCTCATGTTACATTCTAGCTGTATGGCTATTCAAGTATCCATGAATTCAAATATATTGTCTCCTAAGCAATTAGACACTCAAATAACTAAGTATACGAGTATCTAATATGTAAATCAGCTACCATGGCAGAAGAACTGATTCATTAAATGTTGGTGGGAAGTGATATTTCATCCAGGGGTACAATATTTTTTCAAATATGGGGAGTTGGTCTCTTTCAATCGCTATCATTTTATCGTGAGACATGGAAGTGTTCAAACTGTTTTTTGTCTCAGCCATCACCAGGACAGGGGACCTCCATGCCCTTGCAATCGTTTGTTTTGCAGCTGTGAGAAGTTGAACAAATAGTTTGAATTGATTGTGTGTTATAAAATTTGGTTTCAGATTGATTATTGCCGTGGTTGGATCTGGTTGTATTTTTTGTTTAAACATTCTGGATGCAGTTTCAAAAATTTCTATCCAATAGGTTTGAGCTATTGGACAGGACCACCATATGTGTAGATGTGTACCCGGATCAGAGCAACCTCGGAAGCATTGAGCTGAATGGTTAGGTGCAAATTTGGCTACTCTAGAGGGTACCAGGTACCAACGAGTTAAAACTTTATAGTTGGCTTCTATCGCTAGGACATTAGGTGAAGATGATTTGGTTATAGACCAGATTTCCAACTAATCGGCAATGTCAAGCGTTTGTTCTAGGTCTTCCTCCCATTTCTGTGCATAGGATGGTTTTTCCATTTCAGGATTGATAGAAAGTTGGGTGTATAGGGTTAAGATCATTCCTCTAGAGTAGGGATCTTTCATACATATAGATTCAAAGTTGGTAAATAGGAACATAGAGGTATTGGTATTAGTAAAGGGCGTGTAGAAGTTTTTTATTTGGAGATATCTAAACAATTCAGAATGTGGTATTGTATTTATCACATAAGGTTGGGAAAGGGAGAAAAGAGTTGGAAGTGACAAATTTATGTAACCTAAAAATGTCTAATGATATCCAGGCTTTGAATGATTTAGGGGCGACCCATGCTGGATAAAAAGCCAAATTTTTAACCGGTTCAATACAGGGCATTTTCACCCCCTTCCTTCCCAGGCCAATTTTTAGTTTTCAGCGCTGTCGCACTTTAAATGACAATTGAGGGGTCATGCAACGTTGTACTCAAAAAAAAATTACGTCCTTTTTTCCCCACAAATAGAGCTTTCTTTTGGTGGTATTTGATCACCTCTGCGGTTTTTATTTTTTGCGCTATAAACAAAAGAAGAGCGACAATTTTGAAAAAAACGCAATATTTTTTACTTTTTGCTATAATAAATATCCCAATTAAAAAAAAAAAAAAAAAAAATGTTTCCTCAGTTTTGGTCGATACGTATTCTACATATTTTTGGTAAAAAAAAATTGCAATAAGCGTATATTGAATGGTTTGCGCAAAAGTTATAGTGTCTACAAAATACGGGATAGATTTATGGCATTTTTAAACTTTTTTTTACTAGTAATAGCGGTGATCGCGATTTTTTTCATGACTGCGACATTATGGCGGACACATCGGACACTTTTGACACATTTTTGGGACCATTCACATTTATACAGCGATCAATGCTATAAAATTGCATTGATTACTGTGTAAATGTGACAGACAGTGAAGGGGTTAACCGCTAGGGGGACACAAGGGGTTAAATATGTTTCCTAGGGAATGATCCCAACTGTAGGGGGCGGGGACGTACAAGGGGAGGAGACCGATCAGTGTTCTGCTGTACTGGGAACACAGATCGGTCTCCTCTCAACTGACAGGACGTGGATCTAAGTGTTTACACACACAGATCCACGGTCCGGCCCGGTTAACGGGGCAATCGCGGGTGCCCGGCGGACATCGCGGCCGCCGGGCACACGCACCGGGTCCCGAGCAACGCGGCAGGCGCGTGCGTGCGCCCCCGGTGGCACGCGCGTGCCCTCTAGGGGGCCGGGAAGCCCAGGCCGTCATATGACGTCTACCCAGGATGGGAGATCCCATCTGTGGACGTCATTTGACAATGGCTGGGTACTGAAGTGGTTAAGGAATGATAGTAAAGAATTATGTGGAGATTGTAGGTTATGTTTAAATTTAAATTTATCCCATAAGTCTATATGATATTTGGTGATAGGATTGTGCAAACCCCGTCTGTCTTTGGGGTGAAGCCATAACAGTTTTGATATTGAGAGAGGGTCACACTCTGATGCTTCTATAATTACCCATAAAGGGATTTCTTGTGCTGTGTGGTATTTGGCAAGACTGGCAATATGTGCTGCTTTATAATAATTTGCAAAATTGGGGAAGCCAAGGCCTCCTCTTATTTTATGGAGATATAAAGTAGGAAATACGTGGTTTGGAGGAACCCCAAACAAATGTTGTTGTTCTTTTCTGGATTATTCTTAGATAGTAGGAAGGAATTTGGATTGGTAGGACAGGTATAACAGTTTTGGTAAAATTGTCATTTTTATTGCATTGATTTTACCTAACCATGACAATGGGAGGTTAAACCACTGTCCTAGTAAGGTTGTTATCGGTTTCAATATAGGGGTAATTATTCAAGAAGAGGTCAGAAAAAGAGGCTGTCAAATGGATACCAAGGTAAGGTATTGATTTTTCCGCCCAAGTGAATGGAAGCGCATTTTTTGCTGAAATTATTTCCATCTCAGAGAGGGATATATTAAGTGCCAGGCATTTCTTAGGATTGATTGAGAGGCCAGAAAATGTTGCAAATTTTTATGAGAATGGGCAAGAGATTAGGACCTGATACTTGTGGTAATGACAGGAATAACAAAATATCATCTGCAAACATACAAATCTTGTGTTGATGTCCCCCTGTCTCTATACTGGTTATCGTTGGATTCGTTCTAACATGCTGGGCTAAGGGTTTTATTAAAAGGGTGAATAACAGGGAGGAGAGTGGACATCCTTGACGCGTACCCCTCTTGACATCAAAAGAATCAGATCTATATCCTGCATATTTTTTGTATGCTTTGGGGTTGTCATTATGTGCTGTGATCCATTTTATAAAATGTGGGCCAAAACCCTATTTCTGTAAAGTATATTGTAGATATGGCGAGGATACGGAATCAAAAGCTTTTCTGATATCAAGGGAAAGGAAGCATGTGGGGATGTGTCGAGTTTTAGCAATATGTGCCTGTCGTACATTATCACCAGCTTGGCGAGTTGGCATGAAGCCCACTTGATCTCTATGGATCAGGCTACCTATAATTCTATTAAGGCATTTTGCTAGGAATTTTGCTAAAATTTTAATATCTAAATTTAGAAGGGAGATGGGGCGATAGTTTGTACAAGATGTGTCATCAGTGGAGGGCTTAAGGATCATGCAAATGATGGCCATAATGATTCTTGACTAAAGGAATGTCCGTCTAATATTACATTAAAGGCTTCGGCTAAGATGGGAGAAAGGGTTTCTGTAAATGTTCGATAGTATAAAGCCGAATATCTATGATGACCTGGTCTTTTGTTCATTTTTAATTCTTTAATAGTGTTGGCTACACCTACTGGCGTAATAGGTTCTTTAAGTAAACTTTTTTGGTCTTGGGATAGTTCTGGTAGGTTTATTTGTGAGAAAAAGTTGTCTGCTGCGTTTGAATCAAAATCGTTTGTTGACGCATACAAAGATGCTAAATGAGAGTGGAATTTGTGAACTATTTTGATAGAATTACTAGTGAATACATCTTTTGACAGTTTCAAGCGGATTGGTTTGAACGATTTATTTAATGAGTGCGCGCCAGGTATGTCCCTGGTTTGTTAGAATTCATGAAAAAGTTATGTCTAGATCATTTAAAAGATTTATCCACAAATTCTGTTAGGAATAGATCATACGTTATGCGGGCTTTATCTAGTCGAGTTTTTGTTATTGAGAATGGATTATCTTGAAAAGATGTAAAAGCGGTATTGAATTCAGATTCTAATTTATGAGCAAGAATTTTGCGTTCACATTTAAATAATGCAAATTGCCTCTGAATTATACCACGCAGCACAGGTTTGTGAGCTTCCCAGAGCGTTCATGATGGGATATCTGGGCTAGTGTTGTTTGAAAGATATTCTTTTAAAGCTTGATCAATAAGTTTGCGATGGTTTGGATGTTTAAGCATAATATCTGGAAGATACCAAGTGGTATCATGTCCTTTAGGTATAGTGGAAGCAATGGTGGTGAACACTGCATTGTGATCCGACCATGGGATTGGAATTATGTCAGCTGTGGGTATTTCTGGCAGCATGCCAGCAGTTCAAAATATGTGATCGATTCGAGAGAATGTTTGGTGAGGATGTGAATAATAAGTATATCTTCGTTTGTTGGATTATTTTCTCTCCAAGAATTGACTAGGTTATGTTTAGACATGAGTTGGGAGAAGGATAATTTAGGTGGGTTTCTGGGTGAGGTGTATGGAGATTTGTCTGGAAATGGAAGGAGGACTTGATTGGAATCACCACACATTATAATTGTTCCTAATTTGTGGTTGTGTATTATCTGTAAAAGGTGTGATAAAAATGCTGTTGGTTGTTTATTTGGTGCATAGTATGAGATGATAATAGTAATTAATTGGAGTATCCATTATATGTCCAGTAAGGATTAAATAACGTCCCTCTGGGTCTTTAATTTGCGATTGAAGAGTAAATTGGGGTAGAGCGATGAAAAGCTACAAGAGTGCCCTTTTGTTTGGTGGTAGCTGAGGCTGTAAAAACTTGTGGACAGAAGTGAGACATAAATTTGGGAGTGGATCTATTAGTAAAATGTGTTTCTTGTGTGCTTTCCAAGCATGAAAGGTTCGGAACGCTTTAGTGCATTTCTGAGGAATATTAATACCCTGAACATTCAGGGAAAGAATGTTTAATGGTGCCATGATATCTGATAAAGGAGATGGAACTTACCAATTCGCATGTAGTGCTAGTTGGATGAGACAAAACATGTGGACTTGGAAGATATCAGGAAAGAGTAAAAAACAGTAAAGTCTGAAGAGGAGAAAAAATTTAAAACATAAAAGATTAGTTAATATACATATGGATTAGACCTAAAGAAAGGTACAAGAATTGCCCGTGACAGGGGATAAAAATCCCGTTCTGGGGGAAGGGTGCTTCCGTCGGACTTCCACATATAAGTTGAACAACGAGGGAGGCGAAGTAAGGCACACGGATCTTCCGCTTGCGGGAGAAGAATGCTATAATAAAAACATTGTAAAGATGTTCATGCTTTTGAGCCGCTTGCCATAAAATAATTATTGAGTCAATAGTCCCAGATGTTCCAGGGAAGGAATATTATTAAATATGGTCTATATGAGAATAGACATGACAGGATTGTAGATGGAAGGATTGGGAAAAGGGTCAAGAGGATAGAAAAAATGGGAGAGGAAATAGGTAAGGGGGTGGTTGAACAATCCTGAAAGTGTGGCTAGGAATTGAGGATTACTTCATCCTAATAGCCAAAAAGGAATTCATTAATGAAGTAATAATATAAGAACCTTCAAAACAACTTAAGGTAACTAATAAATGAATTACTTACTCAAGAAAATAATATACTATCTTCATTTTTCCTTGTCAAAAGAAGTTTATTGAGTATACAATGTTATAAAGATACATAAAGTAAGTTTACAAGGATCTATAAAGTAAGCTCATTGTTTTACAGTAGGGTTTATATAGGTAAATATCATGAAATTTCAAATATTAAACATTGGGTTCACGTAAACCTAAATTAAAGATATATATAATTTCCTTAGTTACTTTTGTAGGTATTTAAATGATTTATACCTACTATACATATTGTTTACAAGTAGAGTGTATATAGGTCAAATAAATTCTGATAATGAGCTTTAATCGTAAGGTGGAGAAAAGGAAAGAGAAAGAAGAAAAAGGGTTGAAAGGTAGAGGTATGGTCCACAAGGTTGTCCCGCTCGTCAGTTTATTGTTCTTTTTAGTTCTCTTTGAAGCCTTAGAATGGGTGTCTCTGTAAGTAATTTAATCTGTTACCATGGCAACAGGACAGAGTCATTGAAGTTTGACAGGAACTGTTGTTTTATCCAAGGATGCCAAAGTTTTTCAAATTTTGGAATTTGATTTTGACCGATGGCTACCATCTTAGCATGGGACATTGTATTATTCATTCTGTGAATTGTTTCTGCTAGTACCAACGTAGGAGATTTCCATGCCTTGGCCACTGTTTGTTTTGCAGCCGTTATTAGTTGGATCATAAGTTTGAATTGAGAGAGTGTTAACCATTCCGGTTTTAGATTAAGTAAAGTTAAATATGGATCTGGTTGTATTATTTTTTTAAAATATTTTAGATGCAATCACAAAGACTTCCTTCCAGAAGGTTTGGATTACTGGGCACGTCCACCATATGTGTAAATATGTGCCTATTTCTGGGCATCCTCGAAAACAAAGAGCTGAGGTATTAGGTGAATATTTTGCCACTCTAGCGGGTACAAGGTACCAGCGAGTTAGGACTTTATAATTTGTCTCCAGTGCTAAGATGTTGGGTGAAGATGTCTTAGATGTGAGCCATATGTTATGCCGCGTACACACGGTCGGACTTTTCGTCTACAAAAGTCCAACGGACGCTGACGGACTAAAGCTGGCTGGTAATCCGATCGTGTGTGGGCTTCTCCGGACTTTCAACGGACTTTTTTAGCCTCAAATCCGACGGACTTTAGATTTGAAACATGCTTCAAATCTTTACGTCGTAAGTACGACGGACCCCGAAATCCGCTCGTCTGTGTGCTAGTCCGACGGACAAAAACCCATGCTAGGGCAGCTATTGGCTACTGGCTATGAACTTCCTTATTTTAGTCCGGTGTACGTCATCACGTACGAATCCGTCGGACTTTTGTGTGGTCGTGTGTAGGCAAGTCCGTTCGTAAGAAAGTCTGCCGCAAGTCCGCCGAAGGTACGTCGGAAGTCTGTCGGACAGGCTGTCGGACTTTTGTAGACGAAAAGTCCGACCGTGTGTACGCGGCATTAGACCAGTCCGTGTCTTCTAAAGTTCGTCCCAGGTCCTCCTCCCACCTCTGAATGTAAGAGGGTCTATTAAGGTTTGCTACTCCATATAATTGATTATAAAGTGATGAAATTGTACCTTTAGCAAATGGATCTTTTGTACAGATTGATTCAAAAATGGATAATTGGGATAATGGTGTATCCCCCTTTAGGAATGGTGTATAGAAATTTTTGATTTGGAGATATCTAAATATCTCAGAGTTTGGTAGATCATATTTTTCTCTAAGCGATGGGAATGAAAGGAATGATTTAGATGCTATGAAGTCATTTAGTGTCTGAATGCCTGATGTTGTCCAAGCTTTAAAAGAATTTGGGTAGATCCATGCCGGATAAAAGGCCGGATTTCTGATAAAAGAAAGGAGAGGATTGTGTGGAGATTGTAACTGATATTTAGTTTTTAGTTTATCCCAGAGAGATAAGAAGTGTTTAGTTATGGGATTATGAATTTTAAAGCGATCTTTAGGATCAAGCCATAATAAATTTGATATTAATAGAGGGTCATTTTCTGAAGCCTCTATAAATACCCATAATGGGATTTCCTGTTTTGCATGGTATTTGGACAGACTGGCCAAATGTGCTGCTCTGTAGTAGTTAGTAAAATTAGGGTATCCCAGGCCTCCTTTATTTTTGGGAAGATGTAGTGTGTGTATAGGTATACGTGGTTTAGAAGAGCCCCATATAAACGAAGTTGCTCTTTTTTGTACTATTCTCAAAAAATAGGAAGGAATTGGAATAGGGAGGACTCCGAATAGATAAAGCAATTTGGGTAGAATAGTCATTTTGATTGCATTAATCTTCCCTATCCAGGATAAAGGAAGTTGCAACCATTGTTTTATTAGATTTGTGATCTGTCTTAATACAGGAGGATAATTGGTTGAGAATAAGTCAGAATGAGATGCTGTTAAATGAATTCCAAGATATGGGATTGATTTTTCTGCCCATGTGAATGGGAGTGCAGCCCTAGCCGGGATCAATTCCATGTTTGTGAGTGAAATATTAAGCACTAGGCATTTCTTAGGATTAATCATAAGGCCGGATAGGGCTGCAAATCCATCAAGAGCTGGTATTAAGTTAGGACCAGAGACCTGTGGTGATGATAGAAAAAGTAATATATCGTCTGCAAATATACATAATTTGTGTGTAATACCTCCTACTTCAATGCCAGTTATAGTTTGGTTTGTTCTGATGTATTGGGCCATGGGTTCGAGTATAAGGGAAAATAATAAGGGAGATAATGGGCAACCCTGTCGGGTACCTCTTTCGATATTAAAGGCTTCAGATTTGTATCCAGCATATTTTATATAGGCTTTGGGTTTATTATATAATGCTTTGATCCATGTTAAAAAGTGGGGTCCAAAACCCCATTTTTGAAATGAATATTGCATATATTGCCAGGATACTGTGTCAAATGCCCTCTTAATATCGAGAGATAGAAAACATAAAGGGATTTTCCGTTTTTTAGCAATATGTGCCAATAACACTGCCCTGCGTATATTATCGCCTGCCTGTCTATTTGGCATGAAGCCTACTTGATCTCTATGTATTAATTTTCCTATAATGCTATTGAGGCGTTTTGCTATTATTTTTGCTAATAATTTAATATCGAGGTTTAACAGAGAGATAGGGCCGATAATTCACACAGGAAGTATCATCAGAAAGGGGTTTTGGGATCATACAAACAATTGCCATTAGTGTTTCTTGCCGAAAAGAATGTCCATCTAGAAGTTTGTTAAAAGTTTCAGTGAGAATGGGAGAGAGTATTTCTGAGAATGTTTTATAGTATAAAGCCGAGTAGCCGTCTGGGCCTGGTCTTTTGTTAAGTTTTAGGTCTTTTATGGCGTTAGCAACTTCATCTATAGTTATAGGCTCATCCAAACTGCTTTTTTGATTCTGAGATAACTCAGGTAAGGTTTTTTTTGAGAAGAAGGATTCAGCCTCTGTAGGATTAAATTCATTGTTTGTCTTGTATAAAGTTGCGAGATGTGAGTGAAATTTATGGACTATTTTAACTGGATTACAAGTGTAAACATTTTTTGATAATTTCAAACGTATTGGTTTGAAAGATTTGTTAGTTGAATTTAATGCCCGAGCCAAATATGTACCTGGTTTGTTTGTATTCATGTAGAAATTGTGTTTGGAGCGTTTGAGGGATTTATCAACTGACTCAGTGAGAAATAGATCGTATTCCAATCTAGATTTTTCCAGATGAGATTTTGTACTCTGAGATGGATTATCTTGGAATGATATGTAGGCTGCATTAAAATTGAGTTCTAGTTTTTTTGCTAGATTTTTGCGTTCCTGTTTAAATAATGCCATTTGTCTTTGTATTGTACCACGCAAGACAGGCTTATGAGCTTCCCACAGTGTTATTGGGGAGATGTCTGTTGTATTATTAATTGATATGTATTCCTTTAAAGCTTGTTCAATGGCCATCTGATGTAGTGGGTGTTTGAGCATAATGTCCGGTAAGTACCACGTTGGGTCATGCGCTTTTGGTATGGCTGAGGCTATAGTAGTGTATACTGCATTATGGTCAGACCACGGAATCAGAATTATATCTGATGCAATAATTTCTGGTATCATTCCTATTGTTAGAAAAATATGATCTATTCTGGTGAAGGTTTGATGAGGGTGCGAGAAATAAGTGAATTTCTTTTTCATTGGGTTACTTTCTCTCCATGAATCTACCAGATTGTATTTGGAAAGAAGTTGAGAAAAAGGTAATCTAGAGGTTATTTTGGATGGTGTAAAAGGTGATTTATCTAGAAATGGGAGGAGGACCTGGTTCGAATCCCCACACATTATCACTGTTCCTATTTCGTGTGTATTAATCACTTGTAATATATGTGAGAGGAATGGTGTAGGTTGTTTGTTAGGAGTGTAGTAGGAAATCACAGTGATTGCTGTATCCATTATATAACCCATGAGTATCAGGTATCTACCTTCTGGGTCTTTCATTTTTGATGATAAGGTGAATGGTGTGGATCGGTGAAATGCAATTAGAGTTCCCCTTTGCTTGGTACAGGCAGAAGCCGTGTAAATTTGTTGATAAAAAGGAGAAATATATTTTGGAGTAGAATCTTTGGTGAAGTGTGTTTCTTGGAGGCATACTATGTGAGCCTTCTTGTTATGGAAAGTACGGAAGGCTTTGGTCCTTTTTTGAGGGACATTTATTCCCTGAACATTCAGGGAAAGTATATTCAGTGGTGCCATGGTAATAGATCAAATAGTTTTGACTTACTTTTTGTTATGCAGAGCTGACTGCGCAGATCAACCTGTGTGGACTGAAGAGATGAATAGATAGAAAAGAAACCAGTGAATTCTGGAGTAAAGAGTAAACAAAAAACATATGAGATTAGATGATACATTGTATAAATTATTTTTTTCAAGTAATCACAATTTACCCGTGAAAGAGAATAAATATCTCTCTCAGGGGAATAAGTGCCTTCGTCACACTCCCACATAATATGGTTGGGAGAATGAGGAGGGCTAATGGGGGTACACGGATCTTCCGCTTACAGGAGAGAAGTGCTATGTCAAAAGACATCAAAATGATGATTCATTAATTGGAGTGCAGAATATAGTTTTTGTTGAAATTATTTATTCCAGGGTGGTTGTATATGGTTAGTCTTGCCCTAGGCTAAATAATTCAGTTAGAAAGGTACTGTTAATAACTTTGGTATTGATGAAGATAGTTTGAATTATTTTGGGATTTTAACCCTTTTAGAGTAAACAATTACATATTTTATTCATATGTAACTGTTTAGATATGTTAACTCATAAAATTGAGGTTGTATTGCTTCAGATTAGAATAAACAAAAACATAATTCTAGGAACTAGTTAGGTAATAATATATTTGTTTTAAGAAAAGAAAGAAAAAGCTTCCATTACTTCTGGATTATTGAACATATTTGTCCTAAAAAGTAATAAATCTATTGTTATTACCTGATAATATATAACTGAACAAGAATTTCCTTATTTCACTTATATATTCTAAGGCTATATGAATCAGAAGTAATAAGAAATATAACTGGAATGTAACATGATCCCACACAGTGTGTGACTATCAGAATGCAGTTACATTCAGTTATAAATATAGGTTTTTTATAGAGAACCATCTCTTAGTATAATAAATGAAGAGATATCAGGAATTAGGATGTCAGTCCATTGAATCTTCTTGGTCCATGGATGATGTGGCATAACGGCCTCTTTTGTGAGAATGATGATTCCCATTTTGTTCTGAAATTTTCTGGGTGCTGCCTGAAGGTGAAGATGATGCCATTCTTCTGCGTGTGGGAGTGTTGCTGCTTGTGGGTTCTGTCAGATTTAATTTTAAAAGGGTTTGTTGTAGTTCATCTGCTGATCTGCTTCTGTAAATTGTACCTTGGTAGTTAAATCTGACTGAAAAGGGGAAGCCCCATTGATACATAATGTTGTGGCGTTGCAGTTCCATTAGCTGGGGTTTCATGGATCGTCTTTTAGTAATAGTAAGTTGGGATAGGTCAGCAAAAATTTGATAATTGTGTCCTTGAAAATTAAGTTCCTTTTTTTCTCTTGCAGCAATTAGTATTTGTTCTTTCGTTCTGTAATAATGAAATTTTGTGATTATATCACGTGGGGGTCCATCTTTCTTTTTGGCTGTGAGGGCTCTGTGTACTCTGTCCAGTTCTAAACGTTCAATAGGGATATCTGGCTTTAGTTCTTGTAATAGAGCAGTAATAGTAGATTGCAGGTCTGTCACAGTTTCAGGTATTCCCCTTATGCGCAAGTTTGAACGTCTGGCTCTATTTTCGTAATCTTCGAGCTTAGTTTGAAGTATTAAATTCTCTTTTTTTAATTGTTCCAATTCTGTTATATTTTCTTGGGTTGTAATTTCAAGTTCATCCATTTTTATTTCTAAGGCTGCGGTGCGGTTTCCCAGCTCTCTTATTTCTTTGGTTAGGCTTTTTGTTATTTGGTCTGAGGTTTGTTTTAAAGCCTTATGAAGCATCTTTTCAAATTGTAATAATATTTCTGGGGATACTGAGGAGGCTTGTGGAGAAGTTTGTGAGAGGATTTGTTCTGTATCTGACTCAAATGGAGAGTCTTGCTGTGACATTTTCTGTCTGTGAGAGCGCCCTGATGCTGTATCTTGTGAGGTGACTGGAGCTGCTTCAGCTGCAGTGAGTGCCTGTGAGCTCTTTCTGAGGTGATTTTTATTTCTGCCACGGTTTCCTCCCAGTACCATATTTCCTGCCCAAACTTTCACAGTTTGTTCCCTGGGGCAAAAAGGTTCAAATGGATACCTTTTGAGCCTGCAGGCTCCGCTTTGTCCTTCTCTTCTCTCCTCAGCGGTGTGGAGCTCTAACAATGCATGTCTGCTCCGCTAGGCTCCGCCTCCTGCCCCCCACTATCTTCATTTTTAATGATAGTATGTCGGTTGACAATAAATGATGAACTAAAATTAATTACCATTAAACACCTGGTCTGTAATGACGCCAAAGATATTCTTGAATATATATTGATAATTTGAGGTTATGTGAATTAGTGAAATTCAAAACATATAGAGATAGGTTAGGGAGTGCAAGACGTCTTAGGGAATATAATAATAGATAAAGTAGCCAATCAGGGAACTATTAGGAGAGAAAATACAACATTGATACGTAGCCTGTATTCAGTTTAGGAGTAGTCTATAAAGACTCAATAAAGGCTACAAGAAGGATAAAAGAGTAGTAAGGAATTCCTTATTGATGATATTCTTGGTCTTGTGGAGGAGAGGTAAATCAGCCTCTCTTGTGAGATTGGTGGATACCATTTTTCATCGTGATGTGGGTGGAATTGTTGGAGGGTGATGGTGATTCTGATCTTCTATGAGTGGAGGCAGATTTGGAAGAAGGTTCAATCAAGTGTAGCCCTATTCTTCTCTCTTTACGGCTACTGAGGCATGATGGCGTCACCTGTATAGTATTTAGGAGCAGAGTCTTATAATCAGTGTGATCAGGACAGGATCTTTAACAAGCACAGTGCCTCCACTCAATTGGGGCTTAATAGCAAGTGAAATCCCAATCGAGAAATATATCTTCATATAGACAGTAATCCACACAGCATTGTATTTAAAAGTCCATGTATTGAAGAAATAACATTCAGTGAACCATTTAACATAAAGTATTTTCCAAAAAGGAACATGAAATCATTAACAGTCTCTATGCATGTCTCAGTGAGATGAAGCTGCAGCACTTACACAGTCTGTGTCCTCTTAGCAGGCATTACTGTTCTCCCCACATGTCTTTCTCTCCACCCACTTACCCACAAGACCCCTTGCCATACTGCTCTTCTTGATGACCTCATCCTTGGTGAGCGAGAGAGAGAGCATAGCAACCATATTGGAAAAGGGCAAACAAACAAACTGCATAACAAGAGTATACACTTAGTAAATGGGCAAAGAAATCACATCACTACACAAGCATAGGTTTAGAAGGGTTTGTTGAAGCTCTCCAGGAGATCTGCAGGTGTATTTAGAGCCATTTTGTGTAAAGCGAATGGAGAATGGAAAACCCCACTAATAGATGATATTGTGGTGCTGTAGTTCCATTAGTAGCGGTTTCATTGCTCGCCATTTAGTGATGGTTAGTTGGGACAAATCTGCAAACAATTTGTATCTGTATCCTTGAAAACTTAAATCTTTTTTGTCTCTTGCGGTTGTCAAAATTTGTTCCATTGTACGATAGTAATGGAATTTTACGATTATATCGCGTGGGGGTCCATCAATTTTTTTGGCTGTAAGGGCTCTGTGGATTCTGTCAAATTCCATTCTTTCAATTGGAATAGCTGAAGAGTTGAAGCTCTTGGAATAGCGCTGTAATAGTGGACTTCAAGTCAATGACTATTTCAGGGATTCCCCTTATGCGCAAATTGGAGCGTCTGGCCCGATTTTCAAAATCTTCCAATTTTGATTGCGGCAATAAATTTTCTTCTTTAAGATTTTCCATTTCCGACATTTGTTCTTGTGTGGTATTCTATATTTCATCTACTTTAAGTTCCAGTGCTGCTGTGCGGTTACCCAATTATCTTATCTTTTTAGTTAGACTGGTAGTTATTTGTTCAGATGTTTTTTTCAGCGCTTTATTTAACATCTTTTCAAATTGTTTTAATAAGTCAGGGGCTATAGAGGAGTTTTGTGTAATATTTTGTAAACAAGTTTGTTCATTCTCAGAGTCAGCTGGAGATTCTAGCTGTGTGAGCTTGTTTCTATGGGAACGAACTGAGGCAGTGTATGAGGGGAGAGTCTGCGCTATTTTAGCTGCAGCTTTAGCCTGTGGCTCTTATATGAGGGAGTTTTTCATTTTGGCACGGCCGCTTCCCAGAACCATATTTTCGTCCCAAAATGGAACCTCAGGTGCCCGGGGGTCTGCTGGAGACTGTGGGGTTTTTTTTTGCCTGCGGTGTGCGGTATAACTGGAATTCTTCTCCCCTATAGTGTAGAGCTCTAGCAATGCATGTCTGTACTGCTAGACTCTGTGCATGCGCCTCTTCGATCTGCGATTTTTATCATGACTGTGACATCGGACACTTTTGACACCATTTTGGGACCATTGTCATTTATGCAGCGATCAGTGCTATAAAAATGCACTGATTACTGTGTAAATGACACTGGCAGGGAAGGGGTTAAACTCTAGGAGGCGATTAAGGGGTTAAGTGTGTCCTAGGGAGGTGTTCCAACTGTAGGGGGGATGGGCTTCCACTACATGACAGCGATCACTGATCCTGATGACAGGGAGCAGTAGATCCCTGTCATGTCACTAGGCAGAACGCGGATATGCCTTGTTTACAAAGGCATCTCCCCATTCTTCCACTCTGTGACACGATTGCAGACATTGAGTCCGCGGGCACGGTCACGGAGTACACGGCGGGCGCGCGCGTGCCCACTATGCCACGATTTAAAGGGGACATACCTGTACGCCCATTTGCCCAGCCATGCCATTGCGCTGGTCAGCTAGTGGTTAAATAAAAAACTAAACTCTAGCTTTAACCTGTTGCTGCCCGCCCACCGTCATATGACGTGATGGACTTTGAGTGGGGATAGCTACAGACACCATTCAGATATTGCCGTTTTCAGCCGGCGATTCCCTACACCATAAGAACGATCATAGCGGCTGTTCCACCGCTTGATCGTTCTTACGGGAGGCGAGAGGGGACATCCTCCCCCTCCAGCCGCCCTCTGGTGCTTCCCCCGACTACCAACTCACGGATACGATCGGTGAGTCAGAGAACGGATCTGCCGGCCCCAGATGTTGATCATAGAGATTTCCAGTGGACCAGATGGTCCCCAGAGTCTCTATGATCGTCTGAGGCCGGGCGCGATGTTATGACATCACACTCTGCATTAAAAAAAATGGCGCTGCCTCGGCTGGGAAGCTGTGATCGGTTTATTATTTTTTTTTATTTCAGGCTTCCCAGCCTAGTGGTGAGATATGGGTCTTATTGACTCAGTTCAGTGCTCAGTTTGAAGCTGTGGAGCTTGGTGTAAGTGGAGCTTTTTTAAGTGGGAGTTATAAACAAGAGTTAGAGTATACAAGTCTTGCTGTCTGTTGGTGTGTGTATTGCTGCTGTCTGCTGGTGTGTGTATTGCTGCTGTCTGTTGGTGTGTGTATTGCTGCTGTCTGTTGGTGTGTGTGTTGCTGCTGTCTGTTGGTGTGTGTATTGCTGCTGTCTGTTGGTGTGTGTATTGCTGCTGTCTGTTGGTGTTTGCTGGGTTGCATTTTGGGGACTTTTCCTTTTAGTTTTTATCTTGCCTTTTGCTGTCACTTTTTAAATAGCTTTTTTTTTTTTTTTTTTTTTTTTTTTTTTTGTTT
Organism: Aquarana catesbeiana; assembly: GCF_042186555.1. Taxonomy (NCBI): domain Eukaryota; kingdom Metazoa; phylum Chordata; class Amphibia; order Anura; family Ranidae; genus Aquarana; species Aquarana catesbeiana. The sequence goes on from NC_133335.1 coordinate 109,003,841, forward strand.
CATCAGTCTATCAATTAAGGGTGTGGTTAATTGCTCCCAGGTGACTATTTAACTTGTTGTAGGACTCAGTTGAGCGTGCTCAGTTTGAAGCTGTGGAGCTTGGTGTAAGTGGGAGTTATAAACAAGAGTTTAAAACAGGAGGTTATAACAGGGGTCATAGTACCTGTGTAGTGTGAGTATCTGAGTGTTGTCTGAGTAGTGTGTGTGGATCGTTAGTACTTGTGTATTGTGTACCTGTGTATTGTCTTGAGTATTAGTGCCAGGAAGCTAGTTGTTAGGTAATTTGGACAGGGTAAAATCCCCAAATCCTCACTAAATTTAATAGGTACGATGCCCGGCGGGTGTGGAGAGGCGACTCTTTGTACATCTTGCCGCATGTATGCGTTCCTTGATCATCCGATCGAGGGCGAATACTGCTGTGCAAAATGTAAGCACATTGTTTCCCTGGAAGCCCAGGTTCTGAATCTGGGGAAGCAACTGTCAGCACTGAGAAGTCCCTCCATACTAAAGGTGAGCCAGGAACGTACACGGCAGGTGCCGGCAGGGGCCAGCACAGAGGCGGGTGGAGACAAAGAGGTGCAGGCACTAGCAAAGAGTAGATGGGTGACAGTCAGGAGGGGTAGAGGGGGAAGTGCCAGGGAGGCCGATCCAGGACTGGAGCATCCCAATAAGTACGCTCCATTGAGTGACATTGGTGTAACCAGTCAGGGACCAGCACTGCTGGAGTTGAGGGACTCTCCTAGCTGCCAGGGGAAGAACTCCTCCAGTGAGAGTGGGGGGGCAGCAAAGGGAAAGGAAAGACAGATTCTGGTGGTAGGGGACTCAATTCTTAGAAGGACAGAGAGGGCAATCTGTAACCAAGACCTGAAGCGCCGAACAGTATGTTGTCTACCGGGCGCTCGGGTTCGGCACATCACGGATCTTGTGGACAGATTACTGGCAGGGGCTGGGGAAGACCCGGCTGTCATGGTGCACGTTGGCACCAATGACAAAGTCAGAGGCAGATGGAGTGTCCTAAAGAACGATTTTAGGGACTTAGGAGCTAAATTGTGGAAAAGGACCTCCAAGGTAGTGTTCTCAGGAATACTACCGGTACATCGAGCCACACCAGAGAGGCAGAGGGAGATTAGGGAAGTAAACAAGTGGCTGAAGAGCTGGTGTAGTAAGGAGGGGTTTGGGTTCCTGGAGGACTGGGCCGACTTCTCAGTCGGTAACCGGTACTATAGAAGGGACGGACTGCACCTAAATGAGGAGGGTGCAGATCTGCTGGGAATGAAGATGGCCAAAAAGTTAGAGGGGTTTTTAAACTAGGCGATGGGGGGGAGGGTCCAGAGACAGTGATAGCCAGCGCGGAAGATATTCCAGAGGGTAGTATTGGGGGCATTAGTGGTAGGTTAACCAAAGCACAAAAACACAAGGTGAGTATAGTAGCAAGTCCAAGTTGCAATCTTGAAACACCCAATACGAGGACAATATGCGACCGGTCTAAACTATGTGGCATGTTCACCAATGCCAGGAGCCTGGCGGACAAGATGGGTGAACTAGAGATACTGTTGTACAAGGAGGATTTGGATTTTGTGGGAATTTCAGAGACCTGGTTCAACAGCTCTCATGATTGGCTGGCAAACATTCAAGGGTATACCCTATACCGCAAGGATAGAGAGGGTAAAAAAGGGGGAGGGGTATGCCTATATATCAAGAATAATGTACAAGTGAATGTGAGAGATGACATCACTGAGGGGGCTAGGGAGGAGGTGGAATCTTTATGGGTAGAGCTCCAAAGGGATGAAGCTAAGGGGAAAATAATACTGGGAGTATGCTATAGGCCCCCTAACCTGAGGGAGGAAGTGGAGACGGATCTCCTATCACAAATTGGATTAGCAGCAAGGATGGGAAGTGTTATCATAATGGGGGATTTTAATTATCCAGACATAGACTGGGCGGAGGGAACTGCGCATTCATTTAAGGCTCGCCAGTTCCTTAATGTCTTGCAGGACAATTTTATGGGTCAGATGGTAGACGCACCAACTAGAAATAAAACATTACTAGATCTACTGATTACCAACAATACAGACCTGATAACAGATGTGGAAATACGGGGCAATTTAGGTAACAGCGATCACAGGTCAATTAGTTTCAGTATAAATCACACAAATAGGAGACATGAAGGGAACACAAAGACACTGAATTTCAAAAGAGCCAACTTCCCTAAACTACAAACCTTGCTAAAAGGCATAAATTGGGATAAAATATTAGGAACAAAGAATACAGAGGAGAGATGGGTTTGCTTTAAGAGCATATTAAATAAGGGCATTAGCCAATGTATCCCATTGGGTAATAAATTTAAAAGAGCGAACAAACATCCTGGATGGCTTAACTCCAATGTAAAAATGCATATAAAAGCAAAGGAGAAGGCCTTCAAAAAATACAAGGTTGAGGGATCATCCACAGCATTCAGAATTTATAAAGAATGCAATAAGAAATGTAAGGGTGCAATTAGGATGGCTAAGATAGAACATGAAAGACACATAGCGGAGGAGAGCAAAAAAAATCCCAAGAAATTCTTTAAGTATGTAAACAGTAAAAAAGGGAGGACAGACCATATTGGCCCCATAAAGAATGAGGAAGGACATCTGGTTACAAAGGATGGGGAGATGGCAGAGGTATTGAATTTATTCTTCTCCTCAGTATTCACGAGTGAATCGGGGGGCTTCAGTAACCAAAACTGCAGTGTTTATCCTCATGACACAACACAGGAAGCACCTACATGGTTAACAGAGGACGGAATTAAAATTAGACTTGAGAAACTTAACATTAATAAATCACCGGGACCAGATGGCTTGCATCCGAGGGTACTTAGGGAACTCAGTCAGGTGATTGCCAGACCGTTGTTCCTAATTTTTACAGACAGTCTATTGACTGGAATGGTGCCAGCTGATTGGAGAAAAGCCAATGTAGCACCAATATTTAAAAAGGGCCCAAAAAACATCCCTGGGAATTACAGACCAGTTAGCCTAACATCAATAGTATGTAAACTCTTGGAGGGGATGATAAGGGACTATATACAAGATTTTAGTAATAAGAATGATATCATTAGCAGTAATCAGCATGGATTCATGAAGAATCGTTCTTGCCAAACCAATCTATTAACCTTCTATGAGGAGGTGAGTTGCCATCTAGATAAAGGAAGGCCCGTAGACGTGGTGTATCTGGATTTTGCAAAAGCATTTGACACAGTTCCCCATAAACGTTTACTGTACAAAATAAGGTGCGTTGGCATGGACCATAGGGTGAGTACATGGATTGAAAACTGGCTACAAGGGCGTGTTCAGAGGGTGGTGATAAATGGGGAGTACTCAGAATGGTCAGGGGTGGGTAGTGGGGTCCCCCAGGGTTCTGTGCTGGGACCAATCCTATTTAATTTGTTCATAAATGACCTGGAGGATGGGATAAACAGTTCCATCTCTGTATTTGCAGACGATACTAAGCTAAGCAGGGCAATAACTTCTCCGCAGGATGTGGAAATCTTGCAAAAAGACCTGAACAAATTAATGGGGTGGGCGACTACATGGCAAATGAGGTTCAATGTAGAAAAATGTAAAATAATGCATTTGGGTGTCAAAAATATGAATGCAATCTATACACTGGGGGGAGAACCTCTGGGGGAATCTAGGATGGAAAAGGACTTGGGGGTCCTAGTGGATGATAGGCTCAGCAACGGCATGCAATGCCAAGCTGCTGCTAATAAAGCAAACAGAATATTGGCATGCATTAAAAGGGGGATCAACTGCAGAGATAAAACGATAATTCTCCCGCTCTACAAGACTCTGGTCCGCCCGCACCTGGAGTATGCTGTCCAGTTCTGGGCACCAGTCCTCAGGAGGGACGTACTGGAAATGGAGCGAGTACAAAGAAGGGCAACAAAGCTAATAAAGGGTCTGGAGGATCTTAGTTATGAGGAAAGGTTGCGAACACTGAACTTATTCTCTCTGGAGAAGAGACGCTTGAGAGGGGATATGATTTCAATTTACAAATACTGTACTGCTGACCCCACAATAGGGATAAAACTTTTTCGCAGAAGAGAGTTTAATAAGACTCGTGGCCACTCATTGCAATTAGAGGAAAAGAGGTTTAACCTTAAACTACGTAGAGGGTTCTTTACTGTAAGAGCGGCAAGGATGTGGAATTCCCTTCCACAGGCGGTGGTCTCAGCGGGGAGCATTGATAGCTTCAAGAAACTATTAGATAATCACCTGAATGACCGCAATATACAGGGATATGTAATGTAATACTGACACATAATCACACACATAGGTTGGACTTGATGGACTTGTGTCTTTTTTCAACCTCACCTACTATATCTCACTATTAAGATGACCTGTCATGTCATATTCCTATTACAAGGGATGTTTACATTCCTTGTAACAGGAATAAAAGTGATCAAAATGTTTTGGTTTTTTTAAAAAAAAAGTGTCAAACTAAAAAAAGAAAGTATAATTAACAATAAAAAAAAATTTAATTTTAAAGCGCCCCTGTCCCCGTCTGCTCGCATGCAGAAGCGAATGCATACGTAAGTCCCGCCCACATATGAAAACGATGTTTAAACTATACATGTGAGGTATCGATGCGAACATTGGAGTGAGAGCAATAATTTTGTCCCTAGACCTCCTCTGTAACTCAAAACATGTAACCAGTAAAAAAATTTCAAGCATCACCTATGGGGATTTTTAAGTACCGAACTTTGGCGCCATTCCATGAGTGTGTGCAATTTTGAAGCGTGACATATTGGGTATCTATTTACTCGGCGTAACTTCATCTTTTACAATATGCAAAAACATTGGGCTAACTTTACTGTTTTGTTTGTTTTTTTTAAAGCCCCAAAAAAGCATTCGAAAAATTGCTTCGCAAATACCGTGCAAGATAAAAAGTTGCAGCAACCGCCATTGTATTCTCTAGGGTCTCTGCTAAAAAAAAAAATATATAATATTTGGGGGTTCTATGTTATTTTCTAGCAAAAAAATTATGATTTTTACATGTAGGAGAGAAATGTCAGAATTGGCCTAGGTGGCAAGTGGTTAAAGACTTACTGAACTGCTCTAACTCGTGCGGTTTTGCATTACCATGGAAGGCGCAGCAGGCTGGGGTGGGGTGGTATGGCTTTGACAGGTAAAACTGTTGTTCTTGGAAGAGAAATGATGTAGCAGAGACAAACATTATATCAAACAGGTTAAGTGTTGTGCATTTTTGCACTCGATTTAGCAACAGCTTTTTTATTATTACAGGTACTTCTATAGCACCGTCGATTTACACATATAAATTGTACATTTACATCAGTCCCTGCCCTCAAGGAGCTTACATTCTAAGGTCCCTAACTCACATGCAAATATACACTAGGGCCAGTTTAGACCGGAGCCAATTAACCTACCAGCATGTCTTTGGAGTGTGGTAGAAACTCATGCAGGGAGGACATGAAAACTTCAGGCAGATAGTGCTGTTGTTGGGATTCAAACTGACAACCCTAGTACTGAGTGAAGGTGCTAACCGTTTAGCCACCGTGCTGCCCATTTTATTGGAGCTTGTTCTCCTAGCCTATTAGATTGGCTTCATTTCCAAGTAAGAAACTGCAACAGATTCACAAAAAATTTTTTTTTTAAGAAAACTGTATACATGATGCCATACATAGTGGAAAATGGATTTAGGGTCTACACACATTTTACCTTCTAAAGCTGCCATTCTTTTCACAAAATGTGTAGTTTATCACAACCCTTAAAAACTACATTAAAACATTCATGAAAGAAAAAAAAGGCCTTGTTTCCCTCCTCTTTTGTACCACTTTGTTTCCACAAACCACAGATGCATTTAATTGTAGGACTGTTAAAGCGGTTGTAAACCACTGATCGTAAAAAATAAATAAAATTAAATACAAAGAGCTGCGCTTAGAACAGTAAATTAGGTATGCTGCCTCCCTTAAAAGAGCTTCCCTAGGGATTCTCTACTAACTGAAAATATATTAACAAGGGTTGTGGCGCTTCCTATGGGGTAATAGATGGGAGGGGTGGTTACCCAGATGGTTTCCCTCAATAGATCCAAATAGAGGTACCTGGTACCTCCCAGGGAAAAACTTAGTTACCGTAAGGGTATATATGTCTGTGCCTACATACATACACCTATATATCCACATGCACCCGTGTGTATCAGCAAGTATAGATAAAATACATAAATAAATAAATAAATAAATAGGTAATGTCTACAGTGGTGGTTCAGTTAGACCCTTATAATTAAGGGGTATGGCCTAAGGCCCCTATTACTGTGATATATCTGCACCATATACCACCACTAGGTGAAAATATCTATATGCTCTACTCATCCAAAATAATTCAAACCATCAAAATAAACCTCTGCTCCCCGTGCAGAAAAAGCATGTGTAAATATGAATTAAAAGACATTACATATTATATCAAAATAGTGCAAATAAACGTATTATAATCAAATAAGTCCAAAGAAAACCAAGGTTAACAATTTTACAGTGATTATAGTCCTTAAAGTGAGAAAAACTTTTATGAAAAAACTTTTTTGTGAAAAAACTTGTTCAGATCCAATGTTTCAACAATTTCGTGACTTGAGTGCTCTCGGATAATTCCTGTGACTTTAGTGCACCCCCTTGCGGGTCCCCACTCACCAGATCCAACAGCCCCAAAAGGGGCGACCAGCATAAGATGTCTCAATCACGATATCCTCTCCGCGGCAGTTATGCGGGCTCCTCAAGGTGGTTTCCGTGCCGTTGATTTTCCCAATGGATTCCTCCAGCCTCAGATGGAACAGGTTGCAGGGGGAATTGCGATCCCAATATTCTCTTCAAAAGTCAGAATAGCAAGAGGCCAAGACAAGATCAACACATAAAACTTAGGGAGCCACTGTGAACATTGAACCCAATAGTAGGAAACTATCTGGATGCTTGGTAGGACGGTGGGGAGAGAATATTGGGATCGCAATTCCCCCTGCAACCTGTTCCATCTGAGGCTGGAGGAATCCATTGGGAAAATCAACGGCACGGAAATCACCTTGAGGAGCCCGCATAACTGCCGCGGAGAGGATATCGTGATTGAGACATCTTATGCTGGTCGCCCCTTTTGGGGCTGTTGGATCTGGGTTTAATTCTCAATATAAAGAATTCGAGGAGATCCTGAAGAAGTACTGGCCTATCCTAAAAGAGGACAGAATACTAGCAGGGAGCCACTGTGAACATTGAACCCAATAGTAGGAAACTATCTGGATGCTTGGTAGGACGGTGGGGAGAGAATATTGGGATCGCAATTCCCCCTGCAACCTGTTCCATCTGAGGCTGGAGGAATCCATTGGGAAAATCAACGGCACGGAAACCACCTTGAGGAGCCCGCATAACTGCCGCGGAGAGGATATCGTGATTGAGACATCTCATGCTGGTCGCCCCATTTGGGGCTGTTGGATCTGGTGAGTGGGGACCCGCAAGGGGGTGCACTAAAGTCACAGGAATTATCCGAGAGCACTCAAGTCACGAAATTGTTGAAACATTGGATCTGAACAAGTTTTTTCACAAAAGTTTTTCTCACTTTAAGGACTATAATCACTGTAAAATTGTTAACCTTGGTTTTCTTTGGACTTATTTGATTATAATACGTTTATTTGCACTATTTTGATATAATATGTAATGTCTTTTAATTCATATTTACACATGCTTTTTCTGCACGGGGAGCAGAGGTTTATTTTGATGGTTTGAATTTTTTTGGATGAGTAGAGCATATAGATATTTTCACCTAGTGGTGGTATATGGTGCAGATATATCACAGTAATAGGGGCCTTAGGCCATACCCCTTAATTATAAGGGTCTAACTGAACCACCACTGTAGACATTACCTATTTATTTATTTATTTATTTATGTATTTTATCTATACTTGCTGATACACACGGGTGCATGTGGATATATAGGTGTATGTATGTAGGCACAGACATATATACCCTTACGGTAACTAAGTTTTTCCCTGGGAGGTACCAGGTACCTCTATTTGGATCTATTGAGGGAAACCATCTGGGTAACCACCCCTCCCATCTATTACCCCATAGGAAGCGCCACAACCCTTGTTAATATATTTTCAGTAAAAAATAAATAAATCCTGCAAGGCAATGTCATAATGTGCGAGTATGCATTTCATACTCGCACATTATGAGAAACTTACCTTAGAATGAAGCATTCCAGTGCCGAGATGGCTGACATCTTCACCCGGTCTTTCTTCCAGGTTTGCGGCCTCCGGCTACATGAGTGGCCAGGGGCGTGATGACATCACTCCCGTGCATGCGCGCGGGAACTGCCGTTTCCGGCACTAGCTCTGAAGGTCCGAAACTGTAAGCCAAACCTTCAGAGCGCATGCACTGATGATGTCATCAGCTGCATGCACTCTGAATATCTCCTAAACTGTGCAAGTTTAGGAGATAATCACAGTACCTACAAGTAAGCCTTATTATAGGCTTGCCTGTAGGTACAAGTGGTGTAACAGAGTTTACAACCACTTTCAGTACAATTATGGAGCAGTAGTTACCTTCCCGTCCGGCTCCCTATACATTTGGACAACAGTTGTGACTTTGTTAGACCAGTATCACAGTAAATGTGTGAAAGCTATCATAGGTTGAAAGTCAGTTTTCTCTGAGGGCTTGTATTACCTCTTATTTGCCCACTTGAGTGCATATGTACACATTTTATCTTATACTAAATACAATCTGCTTTTTTATTACAGTGGTCATGGTAAATGGAGATCATCGGATTGGTATATTTGCCAAACGAGCAATTCAGGCTGGGGAAGAATTGTTCTTTGACTACAGGTGAGAGCTAACTAGGCGGCATGTTTTTTTCTACTCATTTTGGCTGCTCTCATAAGCCTCAAAAATGAAAAAATTTCAAGTTGCATATCAGAAAAAAAGACATATTCAAAAGACCCATTTCAACAATTTTCCTTAAGGCAATACCTTCATTTTTGTGCAGGATACACTGAGGAGAGTGGAGTGGTGCAATAGATTCCACTCATTGTCAGTAAAGTTTCTTGGGGAAGGAGATAGCAGGTTGTGGCTAATGAGACATTCACAGAGAGATACTGTATAGGGGTGGTCAGCAGATAATTTAAAGGGGTGGTCAGCAAATAATTTAAAGGGCAAAGCTCATTTCAGTGAGCTGCTTTGCTATCATGTGCAACATAAGGCACGTTAACTCACCAAAAAGAGTGTTTAATAAACGTATTGCTACAGAGTGCATTGGAAAGATTGGTTCATACTTTTATAAACCAGTAACCCAAAAAAATTTGATACTGAGGTCATGTGTTCTGAAGGGTATAATGGTTATGAATCATTTTGCACTCTGTAGTAAATAGGGGAGGTTGAAAAGTTCTTGAAATAAAGATAAACGAAGATGTAAAAATAGAACAGGCTCATCTAATATATAGTGTAGACAAGAACAGATTGACACTGCCAGTATAGATTTTAGCTAATTTTTTTTCTGCTTGTGATATATTGTTTCACCCGTAACAGTCAATAGCATATATTTACCTTCCTAAACATGGAAAATTTCCTAAAAATATTACATGATGATTTTTACATAGGGAATTGGAGAAAATTAGCACCTGTAAAAACCACTATGACTTTCACACCTATAAAAACCCCTTATGGACATGTGTTAACACTTTGCAGTGCTATTATGCTTGAATGGCACCACAGTGCACTAAGGCTACACATTTGCATTGTAGCACACTGCAATGCACTGGTGTGCGTTTCAGTGCATCTCAGCAGCCTATTCATTTCAGTGCACTGCTTTGCTGTAAGGTGCGAAAGAAAGCTTTTTAATGCACCACAAAGAAGTATATGAAAAGAAAAAAAGAAATAAAAAACAGAAAGAAAAAGAAAGAAAAAAACTAAGAGGAGGAAGTTAAATAGGCTGATTAGGGTTAACTAAGGATGTTAAATAGAAACAAATGCTACATAAGTTTTTTTTCTTTTACTTGTAAGTTTGCTTTAACTGGTATCATATGCAGACCAAAGATCATCCCTTATGTTAATGAAGCTTCTGAACACTGTTTGGAACAGTCAGCAACTGCAACCTCTGCTGTAATGCAGGGCACGTTCCAGCTGTCAAAATGACAGCTGTGATTTGCTAGAAAAAGCAGTTGAGAGCAGCACAGAAAGAGAGGTGAGGAACAGGGTGTATGTCCATAGTACATAACGTTTTTTGGGGCCTGCATCATATGCCCAAAGCACTTAACTGGTTATTGACCAAATTCAATGGCATGAACAGGTGCGTGTCACATGGTACCTTGACTTACTTCGTACAATAAACACCAAGTTACCACAACAGCATTACTGCATGTACAGTCATTTAAATGTAGCTATTCTCCTTTCTCCCTGGGCCAAGTTGTAATTCTTGAACTTGCTCTGCGACTCTGGTATTAAAGCAGAGGGGAAGTTCCACTTTAAGTACTCCTCCCGCCTTCCCTATCACATTTGGCATGTGTTTTTTTTTGGGGGGGTGGAGGGAGCGGGTACCCAGTTTTGACAGTACCCGCTTCCACTGCCTAGGTGATCTGAGCAGAAGTTCTCCTGTCCCCCTCCCTCTGTGCAGTCTTCTGGGACACGTCACGTCACACTGCCCAACCATTCAGAAGGCGCAGTGCAACTTGCACATGAGCAGTGCGCACTCAGTTGTAAAGCCGCAAGCTGTCACAGCCGGGTGCTCACAATTGAAATGCCGGGGAAAGGAGAGGGAGAGAAGCGATGATTCGGGCGTCCACATCGCTAGATCCTGGGACAGGTGAGTGTGTGTATATTAAAAGGCAGCAGCTACACTTTTTGTAGCTGCTGACTTTTAATAAACACAAAAACGACTGGAGCTCCGCTCTTAAGACTGCTCTGTGCTCCGTGTAGGCACAAAGTATGGAGTGTAGACTTCCTTGGCATTGATGGTACGGAGTCTCGAGAGTTTTCATTCTGCTCAAAAAATAGGTCGGGTATCTTGCAAATTTGTAGACCCTAACATTAATTTTGTCGTCTTTATTTTTCAGATACAGCCAGGCGGATGCTCTGAAGTATGTGGGTATAGAACGAGAAACGGACATTGTCTAATATCCTTCCAACACTTTTTTTGCATTGTGTAACCATTTTAAGCTTTTTCTCTGGCACTCATAATCTCTGTGTTTGTTTTGACACTTCATTGTGAATGTATTTGTGAGACAAAGCAACAGTCAAACTGGACTTTGCAGGACCCTCTGTAGTCATTCCGTTGGTAACTTGAAGTCTGAAAATTCTGTGCAACTCCAGATTTGGGCACTTTGTTTTCAAACACACGTTGTGATTCCAAGCCATAAAAGGTCTAATTGTCACCAGTTCTTCTTTCCAGGTGTTATGTGCAGTGATGGTTAAATGTGCTGTTTGTAATTTTTCCCAACCTAGATGCTGGCATTGAAACTTATGAGCCTTTTAAAGAGATTTTCTAAACTGAACAGTATATGAGACATATTTTCAGAAACAGCAGTTTAATATTTCCACTGTGATTTCAGAACCAATGCTTTAATTGAATTAGGGGCATGGTTAGTCAAATGCAGCCCAGTTTGATCTCAACCTTTCCCCTTAATGGTTTCCCAGTCGGGGGTAGAAAATCCTAATCTGTGGCTATCCAATCCATATACAGTGATGTGAAAAAGTGTTTGCCCCCTTTCTGATTTTTTTTTTGCATATTTCTCACACTTAAATGATTCAGATCATTTAACACATTTTAATATTACACAAAGATAACCGGAGTAAATCCAAGATGCAGTTTTTAAATTATTATTTCATTTAAGGGAAAAAAAGCTGTTCAAACCTGCCTGGCCCTATGTGAAAAAGTAATTGCCCCCTCCCATGTTGAATCATGAATGAACTATGATTAACCACAATTTTTTGGAAAGCTGAGTTAAATTTCACTTGCCACACCCAGGCCTGATTACTGCCAGACCTGTTGAATCAAGAAATCACATAAATAGAGGCTGTCTGACAAAGTGAAGCAAGCTAATAGATCACAAAAAGCCACACATCGTGCCACAATCTAAAATAATTCAAGAACAGATTAGAAACAAAGTAATGTACATGTATTCAAACTACAGTGAACCACAGGGACAGCCATTATCCACTAATGGAGACAATTTGGAATAGTGGTGAACCTTCCTAGGAGTGGCCGGCCTACAAAAATTACTCCAAGAGCATGACGACGACTCATCCAGGAGGTCATAAAAGAACCCATCTAAAGAACTGCAGACCTCCCTTCCCTCAGGTAAGATCAGTGTTCATGATTCAACAATAAGAAAGAGACTGTGCAAAAATGGCATCCATGGGAGAGTTCTAAGGCCAAAGCCACTGCTGACCAAAAAGAACACAAAGGCTCATCTCACATTTACCAAAAAAACATCTTGACTATCGTCAAGACTTTTAATCAAATATTCTGTAGACTAATGAGACAAAAATGTAACTTTTTTTGAAGGTGTGCCTTTCGTTACATCTGGCATAAAACGAATACAACATTTCATAAAAAGAACATAATACCAACAGTCATGGTGGTGGTAGTGTGATGGTCTGGGGCTGCTTTGGACAACTTGCCATAATTGAAAGAACCATATATTCTGAGCTCTACCAGAAAATCCTAAAGGAGAATGTCCGGGTATCCGTTCATGACCTCAAGCTCAAGTGTACTTGGATTATGCAGCAGGACAATGATCCGAAACACAACAGCATGGCTGAATTAAAACAATTCTGCAAAGAAGAGTGGGCCAAAATTCCTCCACAGCAATGTGAAAGACTCATTGCCAGTTATCGCAAACACTTGATTGCAGTTGTTGCCACCAAGAGTGGCACAACCCGTTATTAGGTTTAGGGGGCAATTACATTTTCACATAATGCCAGGCAGGTTTAGACAGCTTTTTGCCTTAATAAATGGAACCATCATTTAAAAACTGCATTTTGTATTTACTTGGGTTATCTTTGTTTAATAATAAAATGTGTTTGATGATCTGAATCTTTTAAGTGTGAGAAATATGCAAAAAATAAAAAAATCAGGAAGGGGCAAATACTTTTTCACATCACTGTATATCAATTCTCACAAGTACTTAAACTCGAAAAATAGGACCAGGATAATATATGTGAACATTTGATGACCACATTTGTCATCAGAAGTCCATCTAGAAGTGTGGGTTTTTCAGGTACTGAAGAGGTAGCTCTTCTCTTATATTTCAAGTCAGTCAGTTTACCCTCATAGAAAATTACAACCCCTTAATGTGACACTCACTTTCAGTGCAAAGTGGCAGTGTGATTGTGACGGTACCCCCACCCTCCCCATATCCCAGTAATACTCAATTTGCCAGTGCTCCCTCTCTGTTGCTGTCTCTGCCACAGATGGAGAATATACCCAATACTTACAGGTATTGGGAAGCATGTGTCCACTGCTCAGGTCTAACAGCCAAATGCTTCTTCTGAGCACATGATAAAGGAAGGGACATCTTCACTCCCCATAGCCTTTAACACCAAATGTTACTTGGATTACTTTTCTAGCTGCAGCAAAGGGAAGGATATTTTGCAGGATGTAGTTACTACATTCCATCTTGTGTGCTTCAAGTTTTAAATCTAGAGTTCATAAAGGCCCTATGATATAGGAACATCCATATCCACTAATCTTTAAATATCTCCAGTACTTTGAACAGAGTTGGGGCAATCCCCTCCCCTCTTCAATACTGTAAAAGTGGTCAAGTAGTCAAGTGGCTGTAGAGCTACCCAGAACACTTTTACTAAACAGCCTATCAGGTGAAAAAAATAAAACCAAGCTCATGGCTGGAACCTTGCAACCATTAGAAGTTCAGGACGTTTTAAAATGGCCTAAGGACGGTTAAAGTGATAAAAAAAACCCTTACATATGCCCACTGAAGTGACTAACCTCAGGTGATACACAGCGATGTAGCAGAACCAACCACGTAAACGGTATCTGTTTATCTGCAGCCCTCTCTCATCCAGAGCCTTCCAGAGTACACCGTTTAGGTGGTATTTCTCCTGGGGTAGGAATCTGACATCACACATTGCAATATGCGCAGAGCAGAGAGCTGAGTGTAATCTTACATCTGAGTGGAGGGAATGTGAACATGCAACATGCACATTTGAGGCTATCAACCACCTGCTGTGTGCTTGGGGGGAGGGGGGCTGTATTGCAGTAGATTGCCTGGTGTCTGGGAAAACTGTCAAACTGGCACATACATTTACAGATATCAGAGGAAGGACAGAGCAGCCAGGATCCACACTAAAGCCTTGTATACACGGGCTGAAAATCGGCAAGTTTAGCAGGTACCAGACAACTTTTGGCCCATGTGTATGGATTGTCTGTTCTACAGAAGCCAGTCTCAAGACCGGATTCTGTCGAACAGCATGCTGGAAAACCAGCATCTGATCAGCGCTGGTAGCCAATGGCTGTGAGCACTGATTATTGTTTTCTAGCGTGGGGTGGAGTCCCTATCAGATTACAAAGACACAGTAAGGAAGATCGCCACACTAACACACTGTCCTCAATTCTTAGAAGAACAGAGAGGGCAATCTGTGACCAAGACCTGAAGCGCCGAACAGTATGTTGCTACCGGGCGCTCGGGTTCGGCACATCACGGATCTTGTGGACAGATTACTGGGAGGGGCTGGGGAAGACCCGGCTGTCATGGTGCACGTTGGCACCAATGACAAAGTCAGAGGCAGATGGAGTGTCCTAAAGAACGATTTTAGGGATTTAGGTGCTAAATTGAGGAAAAGGACCTCCAAGGTAGTGTTCTCAGGAATACTACCGGTACATCGAGCCACACCAGAAAGGCAGAGGGAGATTAGGGAAGTAAACAAGTGGCTGAAGAGCTGGTGTAGTAAGGAGGGGTTTGGGTTCCTGGAGGACTGGGCCGACTTCTCAGTCGGTAACCGGTACTATAGAAGGGACGGACTGCACCTAAATGAGGAGGGTGCAGATCTGCTGGGAATGAAGATGGCCAAAAAGTTAGAGGGGTTTTTAAACTAGGCGATGGGGGGGAGGGTCCAGAGACAGTGATGGCCAGCGCAGAAGATATTCCAGAGGGTAGTATTGGGGGCATTAGTGGTAGGTTAACCAAAGCACAAAAACACAAGGTGAGTATAGTAGCAAGTCCTAGTTGCAATCTTGAAACACCCAATACGAGGACAATATGCGACCGGTCTAAACTATGTGGCATGTTCACTAATGCCAGGAGCATGGCGGACAAGATGGGTGAACTAGAGATACCGTTGTAGAAGGAGGATTTGGATTTTGTGGGAATTTCAGAGACCTGGTTCAACAGCTCTCGTGATTGGCTGGCAAACATTCAAGAGTATACCCTATACCGCAAGGATAGAGAGGGTAAAAAAAGGGGGAGGGGTATGCCTATATATCAAGAATAATGTACAAGTGAATGTGAGAGATCAGTGGCGTCACTAGGGTTGGTGTCACCCAGTGCGGTAAAACATGGTGTCACCCCCTCCACCAACTATAGTTGCCCCTCAGTACAGACCCCCCCTCCACTAAGTGCAGACCCCCCACTAAGTATAAACCCCTCTCTCAGTACAGACCTCCCATCAGTATAGACCCCCTCAGGACAAACCACCCCCCTCTATTAGTACAGACCCCCCAGAACAAACCACCCCCCCTCCATTAGTACAGACCCCCCATAACAAATCACCCCCCCTCTATTAGTACAGACCCCCCCAAACAAACCACCCCCCTCTATTAGTACAGACCCCCCCAGAACAAACCACCCCCCTCTATTAGTACAGATCCCCCGACAAACCACCCCCCCTGCATTAGTACAGACCCCCCCAGAACAAACCACCCCGCCCTATTAGTACAGATCCCCGACAAACCACCCCCCTGCATTAGTACAGACCCCCCCAGCCAAACTACCTCCCCTACATTAGTACAGACCCCCCAGGACAAACCACCCCCCTACATTAGTATAGACCACCCCCAGCACAAACCACCCCTCCTTACATTAGTATAGACCCCCCCAGGACGAAACCACCCCCCTACATTAGTATAGACCACCCCCAGAACAAACCACCCCTCCTTACATTAGTATAGACCACCCCCAGAACAAACCACCCCTCCTTACATTAGTATAGACCCCCCCAGGACGAAACCACCCCCCTACATTAGTATAGACCCCAGGACAAACCACCCCCCTACATTAGTATAGACCCCCCAAGACAAACCACCCCCCTACATTACTATAGACCCCCCCAGGACAAACCCCTCCCCCTACATTAGTATAGACCCCCTCAGGACAAACCACCCCCCCTACATTAGTATAGACCCCCCAGGACAAACCACCCCCCCTACATTAGTATAGACCCCCAGGACACACCACCCCCCTACATTAGTATAGACCCCCCAGGACACACCACCCCCCCTACATTAGTATAGACCCCCAGGACAAACCACCCCCACCTACATTACTATAGACCCCCCAGGACAAACCACCCCCACCTACATTACTATAGACCCCCCCAGGACAAACCACCCCCCCTACATTACTATAGACCCCCCAGGACAAACCCCTCCCCCTACATTAGTATAGACCCCCCCCAGGACAAACCACCCCCCTACATTACTATAGACCCCCCAGGACAAACCACCCCCCCTACATTACTATAGACCCCCCAGGACAAACCCCTCCCCCTACATTAGTATAGACCCCCCCAGGACAAACCACCCCCCCTACATTAGGTTAATTTAAAACACCCGGGCGGCAGCTGGAGAGGAGAGGACAGTATGCAGCCGCGCTGCCCAGGTGAAGTGTGTCAGGCTTGGGAAGCATGCGTCAGGGAGGTCGGAGGAGGAGAACTGTCTGAAGTGGAACACGTTGGGCACGCCCCCCCCCGTGACGTCAGTCATGTCTTTGCGCGGCTGGTCTCTCACACAGAGACAGCCGCTCCGATCTAATTTCGCTCTCCTCCTCTGACAGGAGGAGGGACGGGGGATGGGCTTCGACACTCGGCAGGTCGAGGCGGTGATCAGCAGAGAGCCGCCTACGGACAAGGAAGAGGAGAAGGGAGGGGAGCACTCTGGCGCTTCAGCGCCCCCACCTCTGTGGCGCCTGGGTGCACTGCACCCCGTCCAGGATCGTCCCTGCTCGGGATGGTGTCACCCCTCTAGTGGGTGGCACCCAGTGCGGACCGCACCCCCCGCCCCCGTCTAGCAACGCCACTGTGAGAGATGACATCACTGAGGGAGCTAGGGAGGCGGTGGAATCTTTATGGGTAGAGCTCCAAAGGGATGAAGCTAAGGGGAAAATAATACTGGGAGTATGCTATAGGCCCCCTAACCTGAGGGAGGAAGTGGAGACGGATCTCCTATCACAAATTGGATTAGCAGCAAGGATGGGAAGTGTTATCATAATGGGGGATTTTAATTATCCAGACATAGACTGGGCGGAGGGAACCGCGCATTCATTTAAGGCTCGCCAGTTCCTTAATGTCTTGCAGGACAATTTTATGGGTCAGATGGTAGACGCACCAACTAGAAATAAAACATTACTGGATCTACTGATTACCAACAATACAGACCTGATCACAGATGTGGAAATATGGGGCAATTTAGGTAACAGCGATCACAGGTCAATTAGTTTCAGTATAAATCACACAAATAGGAAACATGAAGGGAACACAAAGACGCTGAATTTCAAAAGAGCCAACTTCCCTAAACTACAAACCTTGCTAAAAGGCATAAATTGGGATAAAATATTAGGAACAAAGAATACGGAGGAGAGATGGGTTTGCTTTAAGCACATATTAAATAAGGGCATTAGCCAATGTATCCCATTGGGTAATAAATTTAAAAGAGCGAACAAAAATCCTGGATGGCTTAACTCCAATGTAAAAATGCATATAAAAGCAAAGGAGAAGGCCTTCAAAAAATACAAGGTTGAGGGATCATCCTCAGCATTCAGACTTTATAAAGAATGCAATAAGAAATGTAAGGGTGCAATTAGGATGGCTAAGATAGAACATGAAAGACACATAGCGGAGGAGAGCAAAAAAAATCCCAAGAAATACTTTAAGTATGTAAACAGTAAAAAAGGGAGGACAGACCATATTGGCCCCATAAAGAATGAGGAAGGACATCTGGTTACAAAGGATGGGGAGATGGCAAAGGTATTGAATTTATTCTTCTCCTCAGTCTTCACGAGTGAATCAGGGGGCTTCAGTAACCAAAACTGCAGTGTTTATCCTCATGACACAACACAGGAAGCACCTACATGGTTAACAGAGGACGGAATTAAAACTAGACTTGAGAAACTTAACATTAATAAATCACCGGGACCAGATGGCTTGCATCCGAGGGTACTTAGGGAACTCAGTCAGGTGATTGCCAGACCGTTGTTCCTAATTTGTACAGACAGTCTATTGACTGGAATGGTACCAGCTGATTGGAGAAAAGCCAATGTAGCACCGATATTTAAAAAGGGCCCAAAAAACATCCCTGGAAATTACAGACCAGTTAGCCTAACATCAATAGTATGTAAACTCTTGGAGGGGATGATAAGGGACTATATACAAGATTTTAGTAATAAGAATGATATCATTAGCAGTAATCAGCATGGATTCATGAAGAATCGTTCTTGCCAAACCAATCTATTAACCTTCTATGAGGAGGTGAGTTGCCATCTAGATAAAGGAAGGCCCGTAGACGTGGTGTATCTGGATTTTGCAAAAAGCATTTGACACAGTTCCCCATAAACGTTTACTGTACAAAATAAGGTGCATTGGCATGGACCATAGGGTGAGTACATGGATTGAAAACTGGCTACAAGGGCGTGTTCAGAGGGTGGTGATAAATGGGGAGTACTCAGAATGGTCAGGGGTGGGTAGTGGGGTTCCCCAGGGTTCTGTGCTGGGACCAATCCTATTTAATTTGTTCATAAACGACCTGGAGGATGGGATAAACAGTTCAATCTCTGTATTTGCAGACGATACTAAGCTAAACAGGGCAATAACTTCTCCGCAGGATGTGGAAATCTTGCAAAAAGACCTGAACAAATTAATGGGGTGGGCGACTACATGGCAAATGAGGTTCAATGTAGAAAAATGCAAAATAATGCATTTGGGTGGCAAAAATATGAATGCAATCTATACACTGGGGGGAGAACCTCTGGGGGAATCTAGGATGGAAAAGGACCTAGGGGTCCTAGTAGATGATAGGCTCAAGCTGCTGCTAATAAAGCAAACAGAATATTGGCATGCATTAAAAGGGGGATCAACTCCAGAGATAAAACGATAATTCTACCGCTCTACAAGACTCTGGTCCGGCCTCACCTGGAGTATGCTGTCCAGTTCTGGGCACCAGTCCTCAGGAGGGATGTACTGGAAATGGAGCGAGTACAAAGAAGGGCAACAAAGCTAATAAAGGGTCTGGAGGATCTTAGTTATGAGGAAAGGTTGCGAGCACTGAACTTATTCTCTCTGGAGAGGAGATGCTTGAGAGGGGATATGATTTCAATTTACAAATACTGTACTGGTGACCCCACAATAGGGATAAAACTTTTTCGCAGAAGAGAGTTTAATAAGACTCGTGGCCACTCATTACAATTAGAAGAAAAGAGGTTTAACCTTAAACTACGTAGAGGGTTCTTTACTGTAAGAGCAGCAAGGATGTGGAATTCCCTTCCACAGGCGGTGGTCTCAGCGGGGAGCATTGATAGCTTCAAGAAACTATTAGATAATCACCTGAATGACTGCAACATACAGGGATATGTAATGTAATACTGACACATAATCACACACATAGGTTGGACTTGATGGACTTGTGTCTTTTTTCAACCTCACCTACTATGTAACTATGTAACATCGCTTGTGTTAGCAAGGTACATAAAGACATGGATGAGCGAGTTTAGGGTGGAGGAACTTGACTGGCCTGCACAGAGTCCTGACCTCAACACGATAAAACACCTTTGGGATGAATTAGAGCGGAGAGTGCGGGCCAAGCCTTCTTGTCCAACATTAGTGCCTGACCTCATAAATGCACTTCTGGAAAAATGGTCAAACATTCCCATAGACACACTCCTAAACCTTGTGGACAGCCTTCTCAGAAGAGTTGAAGCTGTTATAGCTGAAAAGGGTGGGCCAACTCAATATTGAACACTATGGACTAAGACTGATATGATATGTGTGTGTGTATGTGTGTGTGTGTGTATATATATATATACATACAGTTGGGCTCATAAGTTTACATACCCTGGCAGAATTTATGATTTCCTCACCATTTTTCAGAGAATATGAATGATAACACAAAAACCTTTCTTTCACTCATGGTTAGTGTTTGGCTAAAGCCATTTATTATCAATCAACTGTGTTTACTCTTTTTAAATCATAATGACAACAGAAACTACCCAATTACCCTGACCAAAAGTTTACATACCCTGGTGATTTTGGCCTGATAACGTGCACACAAGTTGACACAAAGGGGTTTGAATGGCTATTAAAGGTAACCATCCTCACCTGTGATCTGTTTGCTTGTAATTAGTGTGTGCGTATTAGGCCGGGTTCACACTGGTACGACAAACGCTCAGACATGGGGAGCTCATGACGCGTGACGTGTGAAAATCAATGTTTCCCTATGGGAGCCGTCTTAACTGGTCCGACACAAGTCAGTCCGTCTTTGAAAATGCTCCCTGCACTACTTTGGCCTAACTTTGATCCTACTTCAGCCCATTGATTATCACTGAAGTCGGATCAAAGTCGGATCGCCGTCTTAACTGACTTTGGCATATGACTTGTGCTCTGAGGGTCTTGAAGGGGAACTCCACGCCCAATTGGTATGCTCCCCCTCCAAGAGCATACCAGGTCCTTCGGTCTGGTATGGATTTTCAGGGGAACCCCCATGCCGAAAAAAACGGCATTGGGGTCCCCTCAAAATCCATACCAGACCCTTATCCGAGCACACAGCCCGGCAGGAAAGGGGGTGGGGATGAGCAAGCTCCCCCCCTCCTGAACCGTACCAGGCCGCATCCCCTCAACATGGGGGGGTTGGTGCTTTGTGGCACGGGGCCCTGTGCCCCCAAACCCAAAGCACCTTGTCACCATGTTGATGAGGACAAGGGCCTCTTCCTGACAACCCTGGCCGTTGGCTGTCGGGGTCTGCAGGCGGGAGGCTTATCGGCATCTGGAGGCCCCCTTTAACAAGGGGCCCCCAGATCCGCCCCCACCCTATGTGAATGTGTATGGGGTACATTGTACCCCTACCCATGCACCTAAAAAAATTTCAAAAATAAAACACATTACACAAAAGTAATTTATTAAGGCAGCTCCGTCATCTCTTCCGATCTCTTTTCCCCTCTCTGGCTCTTCTGCCTCCTCCGCTGACATTTTCTGCCTCTGCCGGTTTTTCTCCCCTCTCCGGGTCTTCTCCACTCTCCGCTGATGTCTTCTAGCCCTCTCCGTTTCTTCTCCCTCTGTCTGCTGCAATGTACCCCATACTCATTCATATAGGGTGGGGGGCCAAGATCTGGGGGCCCCCTTGTTAAAGGGGGCTTCCAGATTCCAATAAGCCCCCCGCCCACAGACCCCGACACCCAATGGCCAGGGTTGTTGGGAAGTGGCCCTTGTCCTCATCAACATGGGGACAAGGTGCTTTGGGGTGGGGGGCGCAGGGTATGGTTCAGGAGGAGGGGGTGCTCGCTCGTCCCCACCCCTGTTCCTGACCTGCTGGGCTGTGTGCTCAGCTAAGGGTCAGGTATGGATTTTGGGGGGACCAAAGGGCCTGGTATGCTCCCTGAGGGGGAACCCATGCTGGGTTTTTTTACATTGTGGGTGGAGTTCCCCCTAAAGATTCATAACAGACACAGTGCCTGGTATTGTCGGGGATCAAAGTTGGATCCCTGTTCATTGAAGTTGGACACATGTCAGACTTCAAATCGAAGGGCAAAGTCAGATCCAAAGTCCAACTGTCGTGTCGTACAAGTGTGAACCCAGCCTAAGGCTTCATGTACATTGCTGCTGGTAAATGGATGTTTAGGAGCAGTTGGGCATTTTTTTTCAGCTGCCCCCTGAACTCTGAGCTCTCCTCTGTTATCTTATCAGTACATGTATACAGGGTCGTTTATAGTCGTTTATAAGCAGTTGAGATTAGAACCTTTTTTTGAGCGCAAAAAAATGCGTTAAGGACCGATGTTCAGAGGCATTTGAAATGCCAAATGCATGCTAAACATGATAACTTGCATTTAGCAGCATTTTGTTTACAGACGTTTTTCATTTTAATAAAAAAATACATATTTTTTTAAAAAGGTACCTAAATGCAAACACGGCATGTAAACGCGGCTAAATGGATGTTTTTCATCATCAGATTCTAGCTGTCAAGTTAAATCGTTCAGGAGAGGTTAAACAACGTCCCATGTACATGAAGCCTAAAAGGTCGATCAGTTTCTGGACTCCTGACAGACCCTTGCATCTTTCATCCACTGCTGCACTGACGTCTCTGGATTCTGAGTCATGGGGAAAGCAAAAGAATTTTCAAAGGATCTGCGGGAAAAAGTAGTTGAACTGTATAAAACAGGAAAGAGATATAAAAGATATCCAAGGAATTGAGAATGCCCATCAGCAGTGTTCAAACTCTAATCAAGAAGTGGAAAATGAGGGGTTCTCTTGAAACCAAACCACGGTCAGGTAGACCAACTAAAATTTCAGCCACAACTGCCAGGAAAATTGTTCGGGATGCAAAGAAAAACCCACAAATAACTTCAGGTGAAATACAGGACTCTGAAAACATGTGGTGTGGCTGTTTCAAGATGCACAATAAGGATGCACTTGAAGAAAGATGGGCTGCATGGTTGAGTTGCCAGAAGAAAGCCATTACTACGCAAATGCCACAAAGTATCCTGCTTACAATACACCAAACAGCACAGAGACAAGCCTCAAACCTTCTGCCACAAAGTCATTTGGAGTGATGAGACTAAAATTGAGCTTTTTGGCCACAACCATAAACTCTACATTTGGAGAGAAGTCAACAAGGCCTATGATGAAAGGTACGGAGGTGGTTTGCTGATGTTTTGGGGATGTGTGAGCTACAAAGGCACAGGAAATTTGGTCAAAATTGTTGGCAAGATGAATGCAGTATGTTATCAAAAAATACCGGAGGAACATTTGCTTTTATCAGCCAGAAAGCTGCGCACGGGACGTACTTGGACATTCCAACATGACAGTGATCCAAAGCATAAGGCCAAGTCGACCTGTCATTGGCTACAGCAGAATAAAGTGAAGGTTCTGGAGTGACCATCTCAGTCTCCTGACCTCAATATCATTGAGCCACTCTGAGGAGATCTCAAATGTGCAGTTCATGCAAGACGGATCAAGAATTTACCGGAACTGGAGGTTTTTTGCCAAGAGGAATGGGCAGCTTTAACATCTGAGAAGATAAAGAGCCTCATCCACAAATACCACAAAAGACTTCAAGCTGTCATTGATGTTAAAGGGGCCAATACACGGTATTAAGAACTGGGGTATGTAAACTTTTGATCAAGATCATTTGGGTAGTAGTTTATGTTGCCATTATGATTTAAAAAGAGTAAACACAGTTGACTGATAATAAATAGCTTCAGGCAAACACTAACCATGAGTGAAAAAAGTTTTTGTGTTATTCATATTCTCTGAAAAATGGCCAAGACATCATAAATTCTGCCAGGGTATGTAAACTTATGAGCACAGCTGTAATGTAAAATACAGTTTTAAATGTAAGAAAAAAAAATATATATTTATATATATATATATATATATATATATATATATATATATATATATATATATTTATATATATATATATATATATATATATATATATATATATATATATATATATATATATATTCCCAAGGGTAGCCACGGCACTCTGTTTGAGATAAGTAAACCAATCATATGTTTTGAGCTGCTTATAATATTCCCAATCAGTGCTTCTCAAAAGTGAACTCTACTCAATCATCATTGCACAAAAATCTTCCTTCAACATAAAATAAAAAATGTGTCTTCCATACAAGTTCTCTTTACACCGGTGCAATCCGTGCTCCACCATAAATCAAGACAGTGCTCCTCCACCAGCTAGATTGCTTGCTCACCTTGTTTGTGGACCCATATAATTATACAGGTCTACAATGCATAAATTAAAAGGTCCTCAATACAATCTCACATCCGAGGGTGCGATCTTCCAAAGAGGTCCGCATTATCACTGAGTGCTTCCCCTTGAGAGGGGCATCTCTATGTAGCTCACCATAAGGAAAAGCAGAAAGCCAGCAATAGTGAAGTATTTATTTCAGGTACTTATATAGGGCTGTCAACTTACACATCGCTTTACATATACATTGTACTTTCACATCAATCCCTACCCTCAAGGAGCTTACATATATTTTGTTTTTTTAAATAAAGCTGCTACTATATCTACTCACATAGACACCTGAACCTGGGACCTGAGCTACCTGAGATGCTGGACAGCGCCTTGTCGGATCCTTTAGACAACCCTGCCTTGTGCCTTGGTTTCTGCTGAACCTTGAACTCCCACGAACTTCCTGATTTAAGCCAAGTCTCTGCACATCCTGTTTGCCAGAATATTGTGCTATTTCCAGCCAGTATCTCTCTTCTGTCTTCCTTGCTGCCGTCCATATTTGCTACCACTCATTATGAACCCTTGGCTTGTTCCTCGACTATGCTTCTGCCTGATCCCAACCCGCAACTACTCGTTACTGACCTTTTGGCTTGTTTACTGACCGCGCTTCTGTTTGATCCTTACCTGCTTATCTGCTACTGGACCCCAGCTTGCTCACCCCCTCAGGAGCTCTGGTGAACACCGGTTAGTACACCTCAGGTGAGCCTGCGTCATCTGCCAGGGTGACTGCTTGTGTACCCATCCTGCTGGTCGATGGTAGTCTTGCAACTGCTATAGCAACTGGTCTTCAAGCCTGATCCCTTGATCGTGACAGAATATTCTGGCCTAAAACATGGAGGCCTCTATAGAAAATGCTGTGGCTCCTTTCAGGCAGCAAATTGCAGAGCTGCAGGAGTTTGGTGTCACTTACCAAACAAAATTTGCTGGACTGGAAGGTGTGGTGAAAGAGCAACGCAAAGAGATCCGTGCTCTGAAAAAACAATTGCTGGACCTATGTTCCCATGATGATGGTAATGCAGATATGCCTCACCCACCCATGTTTAATGGAGACTGCCGCCATAACAGAGGTTTTCTTAACCAGTGTCGCATATATATCCAAATGTGACCCGCTGCATTCACTTCTGAAAGACAGAAGGTAATGTTTGTTATCAACCTCCTGACTGGGGAAGCTCTAGCCTGGGCTTCCCCTTCTATAGAACAAGACAGTGCCACGTTGAATAATTTCCAGACTTTCGAGGCCACAATGAATCAAGTTTTTGATGATCCCAACCACTGCGCTACTGCTGAAGCAAAGTTGCATAGTTTATGGTAGGGTAAACGCTCTGTTGCTGAGTACACAACCAAATTCAGACATTGGATCACAGATACCACTTGGAACCCAGCAGCACAAAAAGTCAGTTCCGCCAAGGGCTTTCTGAACAGGTAAAACATGAGCTCACCAGAGTAGAAAATCCTAATGATCTTGAGGCCTTCATCCAACTACGTATCCAAATTGATTGATTCTGACACCGCTGAACCTATGCAGGTTGATGCAATTAAGAGATCCATTTCTACTCGGGAGAAAGAGAGAAGACGTTCAGAGAACATATGTCTATATTGTGGGGACTCTTGGCATTATGCAGTTAACTGTCCTAACAAGGTTAGAAGAACAATTGCTGCGACTGATGTGATCGTGCCTGAACTAATAAACTCTATTACCTAGTCTATCTCCCCATTGATTCTCGAAGAAAATAAAGTAAATTCTCCACTATCTAATTTTGTCATCCTTATTAAGCTTATCTCTGAGGGCAGTGAAATCCCCTGCTCTTCTGTGCTGAACTCTGGGGCTAGAGGAAACTTTATGGACATAGTTTGCCCACAGCAATAACATTCAAGGCAGAAATACATCTGCTCCTATTGAGATGGAGACGGTTGATGGTTCACCCTCATCTACAGGACCTGTTACCCATAAAACTGTTCCTCTGGTACTCCAGTTTGAGGCTGACCATTGTGAGACCATCAACTTTCAGTTGATCATATCACCCAATTTTCCCATTGTTTTGGGTTTTCCTTGGTTCTCCACTCACAATCCCTTCATCAACTGAGGAGCATGGACTATAAATTTCACATCCTCCCACTGCAAGGAACACACTAGAGAACCTGAGCAAACAAGTTCTCTGCTGGTCAAGGAATTGCAAGTTGGTGTGGTACCTACCCAGTCATATGACATCTTGCCTCCACAATACCATGCGTTCCGTGATGTCTTATTTCTGTGATAAGAAAAATGTAGATCAATTACCTCCTCACCGCCCATATGATTGCCCCATTGAGCTGCTCCCAGGGGCAGAAATACCTTTCAGACACTTTTTCAATTTCAGAACTAAATTAAAAGTGCTCAGGGAGTGGCTTGATGGGAATTTAGAGGGCTTTATTAGACACTCAACATCTCCTGCAGGAGCAGCCCTGTTCTTTGTTGAAAAGAAAGACTCCACCTTGCGTCCATGCATTGATTACAGGCACATGAATAAGGTCACTATTAAAAACTGTTATCCACTCCCGATGATCTCGGCAATGTTGGAAAGACTTCATTCTGCCAAAGTGTTTACAAAACTTGACTTACGGGGGGAGGGGGGTATAACCTTGTCCACATTTGTCCAGGAGACGGATGGAAAACCACCTTTAGAACCGGATATGGACTTTTTGAGTCCTTTTTCATGCCTTTTGGTCTTTGTAATGCCTCTGCGACCTTTGAACACTTCATAAACAATGTTTTTTGAGAACTGTTGGACCAATTTGTGATTGTTTATTTGGATGATATCCTTATCTTTTCCAGTAACCTGGAAGAGCACTGCATGTTTGCACTGCCTTTGAAAGATTAAGGCTGAATCGGCTTTACATCAAACTGGAGAAATGTTAGTTTGAACAAGCCCAGATCCAGTTCTTGGGGTACATCCCATCCTAAATTGCCTTTTATAGTGGAAGTGGATGCATCTGACTCTGCCGTGGGAGCTATCCTCTCTCAACGATATGGTGAAAAGATGCAGCTTCATTCTTGCGCTTACTTCTCTTGTTTAATGTCTTCAGCCGAAAGAAATTATGACATTGGGAATAAGGAGTAACTGGCAATTAAGGAAGCCTTTTCTGAATGGAGACATTTGCTGGAAGGTGCTAAGCATCCTGTGACCATTCTCACTGATCATAAAAATCTGGAATTCATTCATTCTGCCAAGAGATTGTCTTCTAGACAAGCACGTTGGTCATAGTTCTTTTCCAGGTTTAACTTTATTACCTCTTATCGACCTGGGTCAAGGAAGGGTAAGCCGATGCCTTATCACAAATGTTGTCTGGGCCTCTCCAGGAAAAGGACTCTGAATACACAGTCCTGCCTCAAAAGAACTTTCATTCTTATTTCTCCTCAAGGAAAGGTACGAGAATGACTCACTCCTCAATAATCCTCCTATGGACATCCTCCTTGAGTACAAGAACAGCTTTTGGACTTGAGCACATCGCCTTTATGTACCTGAAGTTGCTCAGGTTGAAGTGCTCAAGTTGGCTCATGACTCCAAACTTGCTAGACATTTTGGAGTTTCTAAGACAGAGGAACTTTTATCATGTTCCTTTTGGTGGCCTGGGTACAAGAAAGATGTCAAGGGTTTTGTAGCCTGCGTGTCTGTGCACGCAATAAGACACCCTGAGCTTATCCTTTGGGATTGCTCCAGCCACTCCCTGTCCCATCAAGACCACAGGGATCAATCTCTACGGACTTTGTGGTCGAATTACCCCCCTCTAAAGAAATGACCACTATCTTGGTTGTATCGACCGCTTCACTAAGATGGCTCAATTCATACCTGTCAAGGGGGTACCCTCTGTGGAACAAACTGCGGAGTTGATGGTTCGAGAAGTCTTTAGACCAAATGAAATTCCAGAAGATGTAGTTTCCAACACAGGAGTACAGTTATAAATAATAAAAATAAACTGCGCTAAGTGTCCTTTAGTTGATATTGACATAAATATTTGAAGTGAATGTACAATGGTATAGTCCAAATATCGCTTTGAGTAAGAAAAAGCACTCCAGATCATCCAAATGGTACAACATGCATAGAAATGATTCACAATCCAGAGATTACGACCATGAATTGCCCTTACCAGAACGCCAAATATAATAAGCGGATGGCTTAAAACCCAGCCGGGGCCTTTTGGGATAAGGACCAATCAGCTCTGTCAGAGTTCAGGCATAGTTCCCTCAGTTCATTACCGAAAGAGAAACAAAAATGCTTGCCATAGTATAATATTGTTTTGCAACCAAATATGAGCATGCACCTGAAACCAACACCCTATTGTGCATTTAGAACAAAGGTGATAACCCACCACCACAGCTGTAGAGTGTGCTTACCAACTCTCAGACTTAATATTCATTGGGCTCTATATCACTGGGAGATTGATGGCTGTATCAGGAAATCCTTATCCACAGTATACGACCTTTTAGTCAATTAATTTGGTGCTCTGGTGGGGGGAGGGGCTCCCATGCAGGAGCAATAGGTCCAGTTGGTTGGGTCCAGTAATTTCACTGTCAGTGTCCGCAGCCTTCTACTTCTTGTATCCACGCCGCTCTGCAGCCTGCAAGGTGGACAAGATGGAGGGAGGAGGTGGGTGGAGCCAACACTCACCAGGGATGTACAGGAGTACAGTTCACTTCAAATTTTTGGAAAATCTTTTGCTCAGGTTTAGGAGTAACAATTAATCCGTCTTCTGCTTTTCATCCCCAGTCTAATGGTGAGACCGATCAATTGTTAGAGCAGTACCTTTGATGTTTTGTTAGTCCACCCGGTCATCCTGAAGATAACTATCTTCCTACACCGGAGTTTGCTTATTACAATTCTAAACATAGCTCCACCTCTCAGACCCCTTTTTCCCTAAATACGGGGCATCATCCAGCTTTTATCCCTGATTTCCCTATTTAACCCCAATGCCTGCTGTTACCAACAGATTAACTGCTTTACAGGAGATTCAGGAGAAATTGATCTAGACTTTGAGGGAAGCTCAGGAAAGTTACAAGAAGGCTGCAAATGGACATTGCAGAGCACTTCCTACCTTTCATGTGGGTGACCAAGGTTGGTTATCTACTAAAAATTTGAAGGTTCAAGTTCCATCTGCAAAGTTAGGACAAACGTTTGTGGGACCTTTCCAGATCTTTCAGCTCAGATCAACCCAGTCGCCTTTCACCTAAAACTTCCCGACAGTATGAGGATTTACCCTGTGTTTCACATATCACTACTCAAACCATTTCACGAAAATGCTTTTTCTGGAAGAATTCTTCCACTCCCTTTACCTGTTGAGGTACAGGGTGAAGAAAATTCTTGATTCCAGGATCTTTAGGAACAGATTATAATATTTGGTTCAGTGGGAAGGATATGGGCCAGAAGAGAATTCCACCAGAGGTTCCCTCACAAACTAGGCCCCAAGCTGTCCTGGGAGGAGGGGAGAACTGTCAGGACCTGAACTTGAACCTGGGACCTTGGCTGTGTCTGGCAGTGAATCTTCTCACTGAGCTACCTGAGATGCTGGACAGTGCCTTGTCGGATCCTTTGGACAACCCTGTCTTGTATCTTGATTTCTGCTGAACCTTGAACTCTTTGCTCCTCCCATGAACTTCCTGATCTAAGCAATGTCTCTGCACTTCCTGTTTGCTAGAATATTGTGCTATCTCCAGCCAGTATCTTGCTCCTGTCTTCCCTGCTGCTGTCCATATTTGCTACCACTCGTTATTGACCCTTGGCTTGTTCCTTGACTACGCTTCTGCTTGACACCAACCTGCAACTTTTGGCTTGTTTACTGACCTTACCTACTTATCCGCTACTAGACCCCGGCTTGCTCACCTCCTGGTGGGGCGATCCTGAGGACCGCGACCTGGTACTAACGCAGCAAAATCCATCTCCACCATCAGGAGCTCTGGTGAACACCGGTTATTACTTAGACTTTACACCTCAGGTGAGCCTGTGTCATCTGCCAGGGTGACTGCCTGTGTACCTATCCTGCTGGTCATGGTAATCCTGCAACTGCTATAACAACTGGTCTTCGAGCCTGATCCCTTGAGTGTGACACACACATACAGATGATCTGCTTCCTGCATCAGGCTCCAGACCGAAAATGACATCAATTGGCTCCCCCTCCAAGGGTTACACCACCTACCCACGTGGCTTTGTCAGGAATGCCCAGGTGCTCACCCACAAAGAGAGCCATGCAAATCCAAGCTTAGTATAGAAGCACTCACAGATCTTTCAGAGGAGGTAGATCAAAACAGCAGCATTTTTTAAATACATTTTTCAATAATTAAAATGCTGCTGTTTTGATCTAACTCCTCTGCAAGACCTGTGAGTGCTTCTATACTAATTTTGGATTTGCATGGATCTCTTTGTGGGTGAGCACCTGGGCATTTTTCTCAAAGATAGAGTGCCATGGCTATCCTTGGGATTTTTTATATATATGTCAAGTCCTGAGCTACTAGCCAGGCCTCAAAGGTTACTTGCCACCAGTTGCCCCGCCCAACCCCTACCCTGCCCCACCCCTAATCATGCCCTCATAAATTATCTCATGAAATTGCACTTACATGTTTTATGCAGAATTAAGTTATAAAAATAAATATTAACAACAACTTTATCCATGTCCACCAATGCTGCCTACCCGTGTCCACCAATGCCTGTGTCCGCTTAGCGCAGCCTGCGGTCCCCCAGTGCAGCCTGTGTCCCCCCAATGCAGCCTGTGTCCCCAAATGCTGCCTGTGTCCCCCCAGTGCAGCCTGTGTCTCCACCAGTGCAGCCTGCATCCCCCCAGTACAGTCTGTGTCCCCCTCAGTGCAGCCTGCGTCCCCCCAGTACAGCCTGCGTCCCCCCCAGTGCAGCCTGCGTCCCCCCCAGTGCAGCCTGCGTCCCCCCCAGTGCAGCCTGCGTCCCCCCCAGTGCAGCCTGCGTCCCCCAGTGCAGTCTGTGTCCCCCCAGTGCAGTCTGTGTCCCCCAGTGCAGCCTGTGTCCCCCTCAGTGCAGCCTGCGTCCCCCCAGTACAGTCTGTGTCCCCCTCAGTGCAGCCTGCATCCCCCAGTGCAGTCTGCGTCCCCCCCAGTGCACCTGCGTCCCCCCCAGTGCAGTCTGCGTCCCCCCAGTGCAGTCTGCGTCCCCCCCAGTGCAGTCTGTGCCCCCGTGCAGCCTGTGTCCTTCCCAATGCAGCCTGTGTCCTTCCCAGTGCAGCCTGTGTCCCCCCAGTGCAGCCTGTGTCCCTCCCAAGGGCAGACTGTGTCCCCCCCAGTGCAGACTGTGTCCCCCCCAGTGCAGACTGTGTCCCCCCAGTGCAGACTGTGTCCCCCCCAGTGCAGACTGTGTCCCCCCAGTGCAGCCTGTGCCCCCCCAGTGCAGCCTGTGCCCCCCCTAGTGCAGACTGTGTTCCCCGTGTAACTTAACTGTGCAGGGGAAGAGAGAGGAGTGGCGCCGCCTGGTTGATTAGAGCGCGGGGAACATAACAGCTTTCATTTCAATACAGGGGGTCCCCGGGTTACAAACAAGTTAGGGACTATAGGTTTGTTCTCAAGTCGAATCTGTTTGTAAGTCGGAACAGGTACATTTTTTAAGTGTAGCTCCAGCCAAAAAAACTATTTTTAAGCTTTTTGGATAGCATAGGGAAGGGTTAACACCCCTGTAATGTTTGTTTTGCTGTGTGTGTCCCTGTTCAGAAGATTTCACCTCACTTTCTGTCCCAATGACAATTGGATTTTGAAAATTTTGGGTTGTTGTGGAAACAAGCCTTGGTGATAAAGCATCAGTGGAGGTACCTTTTCCCCAAAATAGTTCTTACAGGAGAGAATTTCCCTTCCTAGGGGTAGATTTCCTCTCACTTCCTGTTGTCTGCCTCCGTTTGTAAGTAGGAGTCGTTTGTAAGTCGGATGTTTGTAACTAGGGGACCCCCTGTAGCTGTGTGTTCCCCGCCATGCACCGTAATATACAGCCCCTCACCCTTGTCCGGGCACTTTGATAGACAGATCACCCGTCCAATCCTGGGATGGGTGATCTGTCTTATCAAAGTTCCCTGGACAAGGGGGAGGGGCTGTATATGACGGCGCACGGCGGGAAACACGCAGCTATTGAAATGAAAGCTGTTATGTTCCCCACACTCAAATCAACCAGGCGGCGGTGGCGGCTCTCCTCTCTCTTCCCCTACAATCGCTGGGAGAATGTCTCCCATACCATCCACGCATCATCATCCATCCCCTGCTCCCAGGCAGCACACACTCGCCAGCCCTCAAAATCCACTCGCAAAATGCGAGCAGGCAAGTGGAATTTTTGAGGGCTGTATATAATCTCTCTCTCTCTCTCTATATATATATCTATATCTATATTTATTTATTTCTGTAGATTTTACATAGTGTCCCATCTTTTTTGGAATTGGGGTTGTATAATCAAATACAATATCTATCTATCTATCTATCTATCTGTATATCTATTTGATTATACAACCCCAATTCCAAAAAAGATGGGACGCCTTTAGTAAAACAACTGCACTGAATTCACAGGATAGATGTTTTAAACCCTTTTAGTGATTAAAGAGTAAAATGCTACTTATGTCAAGATACAATTTTTATGCCATCACCTACCATAACTGTGGCTCCCCTTGCAGAAACAACTCACCAATCCTAATGCTATTATTTTCACAAACCATCAATTAGGCTTGGTTCACACCT
Organism: Aquarana catesbeiana; assembly: GCF_042186555.1. Taxonomy (NCBI): domain Eukaryota; kingdom Metazoa; phylum Chordata; class Amphibia; order Anura; family Ranidae; genus Aquarana; species Aquarana catesbeiana. The sequence continues at coordinate 109,036,757 of NC_133335.1, forward strand.
ATGCGGTTTGCTTTTGATCCGTTTTTGCTGTGTGTTTTGCATTTTTGCACACATGGTTTTGATGTGTTTTGCATTTTTTGTTAGGCTGATTAAAAAACACAAATTAGAGTAAAATCGTAGCAAAAACACACTACATGCTTTTCCATTCAAGTCTATTGAACCAAAAAAAGCAGTTTTGCGTTGAAAAAAGTCCCTGACCCTTTCCAAAAACGCAGTGGCTGAAAAAAGAATAGATGTGAACGTGTCCCTTAGGAAACCATGTTAAATGAACTGTAGTGCATTTCTGCAAAGAGCACCAAAACCGCTTAGGTCTGAACCGAGCCTAAATAGGCATTACTGGTCTGTTATTATCTCTTTTAGCTATATAACATGTTATGGAGAGGAAAAGCTTTAACATTTCATAAAACAATACAAATGGATCCCTGCTGTGAAATGTATCTTGTGTCCCCAATAAGCTATATATTCTTAACATATACAAGTGATAGTTTTTGACACATATTGGATCAACACAAAACCAGGCTTATCCAAACTGACAGATTGCACTAATTTAGTCATACAGAACAATGTTTTATTCCATTGGTCACATTAAGATTATGCAATGAACTGACACTTTTTAAGAATAATTCCAGGCATTGTATATTTTTATATACAGTATCTCACAAAAGTGAGTACACCCCTCACATTTTTGTAAATATTTTATTATATCTTTTCATGTGACAACACTGAAGAAATGGCACTTTGCTACAGTGTAAAGTGGTGAGTGTACAGCTTGTATGACAGTGTAAATTTTCTGTCCCCTCAAAATAACTCAACACACAGCCATTAATGTCTAAACCGCTGGCAACAAAAGTGAGTACACCCCTAAGTGAAATTGTCCAAATTGGGCCCAAAGTGTCAATATTTTTTGTGGCCACCATTATTTTCAAGCACTGCCTTAACCCTCTTGGGCATGGAGTTCACCAGAGCTTCACAGGTTGCCACTGGAGTCCTCTTCCACTCCTCCATGACGACATCAAGGAGCTGGTGGATGTTGGAGACCTTGTGCTCCTCCACATTCTGTTTGAGGATGCCCCACAGATGCTCAACAGGGTTTAGGTCTGGAGACATGTTTGGCCAGTCCATCACCTTTCCCCTTTAGCTTCTTTAGCAAGACAGTGGTTGTCTTGGAGGTGTGTTTGGGGTTGTTATCATGTTGGAATACTGCCCTGCAGCCCAGTCTCCAAAGGGAGGGAATCATGCTCTGCTTTAGACAGTATGTCACAGTACATGTTGGCATTCATTGTTCTCTCAATTAACTGTAGCTCCTTAGTGCAGGCATTACTCATGCAGCCCCAGACCATGACACTCCCACCACCATGCTTGACTGTAGGCAAGACACACTTGTTTTTGTGCTCCTCACCTGGTTGCTGCCACACACGCTTGACACCATCTGAACCAAATAAGTTTATCTTGGTCTCATCAGGCCACAGGACATGGTTCCAGTAATCCATGTCCTTAGTCTGCTTCTCTTTAGCAAACTGTTTGCAGGCTTTCTTGTGCATCATCTTTAGAAGAGGCTTCCTTCTGGGATGACAGCCACACAGACCAATTTGATGCAGTGCGCGCCATGTGGTCTGAGCACTGACAGACTGAACCCCCGCCCCTTCAACCTCTGCAGCAATTCTGGAAGCACTCATACCCCTAATTCCCAAAGACAATCTCTGGATATGATGCTGAACATGTGCACTCAACTTCTTTGGTGGACCATGGCGAGGCCTGTTCTGAGTTGAACCTGTCCTGTTAAACCACTGTATGATTTTGGCCACCTTGCTGCAGCTCAGTTTCAGGGTCTTGGCAATCTTCTTATAGCCTGGGTCATCTTTATGTAGAGCAACAATTCTTTTTTTCAGATACTCAGAGAGTTCTTTGCCATGAGGTGCCATGTTGAACTTCCAGTGACCAGTATGAGAGAGTGAGAGCGATAACACCAAATTTAACACACCTGCTCCCCATTCACACCTGAGATCTTGTAACACTAAGGAGTCAAATGACACGGAGAGCGTAAATGGCTAATTGCGCCCAATTTAGACATTTTCACTTAGGGGTGTACTCACTTTTGTTGCCAGCGGTAGACATTAATGGCTGTTTGTTGATTTATTTTGGCGGGACAGCAAATTTACACTGTTATACAAGCTGTACGCTCACTACTTTACATTGTAGCAAAGTGTCATTTATTCAGTGTTGTCACATGAAAAGATATAATAAAATATTTACAAAAATGTGAGGGGTGTACTCACTTTGAGATACTGTAGTTGCATTTTTACAGCTTGGACCAATGTAACTATGTATATACCATACCCAGCCCATGACCTTGGAAGGTGAAAATCATTGAAGTAGACACTGTTACACCAGTGATCTCCACTTGCTTCTGGGTCCTGTGCTGATTGACTAGCCTGATGCAATCTGAACACAGGAGGTGGGCTGCTCAGCATGGACACCATTCAGAGAATGCTTTGCATTTTCTGAATAAATGCAAAGCATTCTTTGATTGGACGAAGTGGAGAGGCAGGGTTGTTATGGTTGCAGCACTTTCCCTCTTTGCCCAATTAATATCTTTTTTAAGACAGGATGCAGAGTACAGTGTTTATCCCATGCATTACATAGGAATACATTGTTGTTACAGATGTAAAATAATCACATAGGGTCCTAGAAATTTCAAGTTAGAGATAGCTAGAATAAAATTCTAAATAAAAATGGAATTGCTCTTCTCAGTTGTGGCCATTGGATTTATTAAATATTATGGGTTGTATGTATTTAAAGAAATGTTATATGGTGTGCATAGAAAAAAAAAAGATTGCATATAAATATAAATAAATATATCTTCATGCTTGCGCTATTAATATGCATGGTAATGTCTTACAGTTATGGTACGCAAAGCAGTATGTTATATTTAACAATTTATGCGCATTACAAAAGTCTATGGAAATAAGTATTGTGTAAGTCTTTTTAAAAGTCTAGAAATTTTAGATGTTACATGAAGGTGTATCGTTATGTACATGTGTGACTGCCATGTGGTAATAAAATAAACATAGTGGCTCTTGGACATATTGCCTGTGCCTAAAAGCTTGGTGTTGCTTTTTCTTTTTGTCAATAAACAGAAAGGCCTTGACCAGCAATTGAATGTTCTGTAAAGGTAAATTCATACTCACTGGTTATCTGGTTGTCATTCTGCCAAGATCACCCTGATTGAGCCCCAAAAAAGGATTGGGTTTTTCTAGTGTGCGTGTCTTAATCAAAGTTTACTTTGGGTCTTAAAGTGGATGTAAACCCTCACATATACCCAGTGAAGTGAAAAGCCTCAGATGATACACAGAGATGAAACAAATCTCCCTACATAAGTTTTACATGTATATCTGCTTATCTGCTGTCTTCAGCTTTCTGTATTCTTTAGAAAGTGAACATTGTGGTAGAATTTTTACTTCCTCTTTCAGCATTGGGAGGGGAGTCTGGGCATACACTGTGTGACTGCTGATTGGAGGAAAGGCACCCCCCCCCCAACCCCACACAGGTAGAGGAAGAAAGAAACATGCAGAGATGTGCTGTGAATAGATCAGTTCTCTACTAATCTATTTATAGCAACCTCCCCAACACAAATTTTCAGCTGCTTTTATCTCCCGTGTCGGAGAACTTGTCAGAAGTTATCATGCTGATAACAGAGGAACAAAGCAGCAGAAAGACACGGGACTTAGTGCTTTGGAGAGAGATGAGTAAACACTACAGATAAATGTGCCCAGTTCAAATTTCATGAATTGAGTTTACATTCATTTTAAGGATGAACTCCATTCAAATATAAACACATCATGCAGCCCAACTCCGGGCAAATAAAAAATGATCCTTAGCAGTGGGGCTGTGCCATCACTACAAGGATAAATTACTTGTTTATGACTGGAACAATAAAAGAAGACTTGCTTACCTGATCCTCTGCTCCTCCAGCTTCTGCACCCCCATGCTCCTACCGCTCTAGGGTGCTGACACCCTCAAGAACAGAGCAGGGCCAATAGCCCTTGTCTGGACTTGAGGACACAGAGGGACAGTCCAAGTGGATCATCTAACTGGGTCACAAAGGAGCTCCACTTGCCAGGGGAGTGGAGAATCAGGTAAGGAAAACTGTTTTTTCCTCTTACCTAGATAAAATGAGCCATTAACCCTTGTTATTTTTTTTCTGCCTGGAGTTGGGCTTTAAATTTATTTTTTAACAGCACGCACTGTGAGTACCTGAATTTGACTTGGTATCAGTCTCTTGCAATCCCTGTACAGCAGAGCACAGTGGGAGGGAAGAAGCACCACATGAAGCTAGTCTGGCATGTTACAGTGCAAGATGAATATTGGTAGGAAGAGAGTGACAGAGAGAAGAGATGATCTTTGTGATGCTTCTCCTTTTACGGTCCAGTCACATGGTGGGGAGGGAACCTGTAAGTGATAATAAAACTGTAACAGAACGATTGGATCCCCTCCACTGCCAGGCAGGACTGTGGCAGAGCTGTGTAGGTCTGTGTAAAGTTCAGCTTTAGTTAGCACCAGGTTTTAACTTTTGATGCCAACGTTGTTTCCATGCATTCATGAGAAAATCCACTCAGTTTACACTTTTTTTGTGTGCATTATCTCTTGCTACCAGATCAAGCTACTTTTCCCAGAGCTTCTGGATTAAATTGTATCATGTGTGCTGTATAACTTGTTTCTCATGCTCTTGTATGTACATAAGAGGTAGTGGAAAGCAGGAAACACCAACTGCAGGTAGATTCAGATCCTTTTAGAAAATATACCTTGAGTGGTGAATTACTGGCGCTGGAACTTCAGGTGAACAGAGCTTCCGTGCTAAGATTTTATTTTGTCAGAACTATTACTAGTGGTGAGAAACTGGAGCAACCAAATGGTATGTGGGTTGCTTCCATATGCCAAGGAATTGTCACAGAAACCTTTGGAAATTAATTCAATGTTTAGATTTAAAAAATTGAAGCGCCACACAAAGGAGTTTTTAGAGTGGGATTTATTCCAATCTTTATTATTATTTATTCCAACTTATTGAATCAATGTGCCAATACATTTTGGGTGCCATAGAGCTCCCCCTTCATGAGGGCATTACAAATAGTGATATGGACACTGGGTGATGAATAAGTCCTGTGAAACTATAGTGGACTCAGTCCTGTTCAGCATTAGCTGACTCTATTAGGTGACTCATTAGCTGACTCTATTAGGCTTTCAGAAAATATAGTCCATTTAAAAAATTTTGCACATTACGGTGCTCCAAGATAATTGGTGGGATGAAAATTAAAACTATTAGGCATACTATTTCACACTGGGGCGTTGGGGGTGTTGACGGTAAAGTGCTGCTATTTTTAGTGGTGCTTTACCGACGTTTTTGCGGGCCTTTTCGGCTGCTAGCGGGGCACTTTTGACCCCCACTAACGGCCGAAAAAGGGTTAGAAAGCGCCCGCAAAGTGCCACTGCTGTGGCGCATTGCCGGCACTTCAGCGGTGCTGCCCATTGATTTCAATGGGCAGGGGCGCTGTAGGAGCGGTGTATACACTTCTCCTACAGCACCTCAAAGATGCAGCTTGCAGGACTTTTTTGGCGTCCTGCCAGCCTTTCTTTTTGTCCTGTTTGACCGCTGTCATCGAAAGTGAAAGTTTGTAAGTTAAAGAAATCCCAAATTTTGGGTTGACCGGAACAGGAATAGAGGGGAAATCTTCCAATGGGCACATTAGTACTGGTGACACCCCAGGATTCCATCACTTTGATTGGATTTCCTCTCACTTCCTGTTTTGACTATGGGGCAGGAAGTGAAGGAAAATCTGCACAATGGGCCAAAGATGGCAAAAAAAAACCTTCCCTTGCGCTATCCAAAATAAAAAATTGCTTTTAGTGACACTTTCATAGTAGGTAAGGTTGAATAAAGACAATAGTCCATCCAGTTCAACCTCTGTAGGTGTACGCCCGTGTCTATAATTATTTCCCATATCCCTGTATTTTGTGGTCTTTAACCAGTCCAATACAGGGCACTTTCCCCCCTTCCTGCCCAAGCCAATTTTCAGCTTTCAGCACTGTCACTGTTTAAATGACAATTGCGTGGTCATGCTACACTGTACCCAAACAACATTTTTATCATTTTGTTCCCACAAATAGAGCTTTATTTTGGTGGTATTTGATCACCTCTGCAGTTTTTATTTTTTGCTAAACAAATAAAAAAAAATAAAAAACGAAAATTTTGAAAAAAATAAGTTTTTCTTTGTTTTCATTATAGAATTTTGTAATTTAGTAAGTTTTCTCCTTCACTGATGGGCACTGATGAGGCTGTACTGACGGGCACTGATAAGGTGGCACTGATGAGCGTGGCTGAGGTGGCACTGATGGGCACTGATATGTGACAATGATGGGCAGTGATAGGCGGTACAGATGGGCACTGAAAGGCTGCACTGATGGGTACTTATGGGTGGCACTAATGGGCACTAATAGGTGGGCACTGATGGACACTGATGAGTGGCACTGATTGATGGCGCTGATGAGCATCACTGATTAGGAGGCACTGGCAGGTATTGTGGTGGGCACTGATTGGCATCATGTGTGGGCACACATTGCCACCCATGGCCACCTGGTGGTCATCAGTAGTGGCCATCCCTGGTGGTCCTGGGTGGGCATCCGCGGGGGGGCTGTGCTGATAAACAATAAACAGCCGATTGGCTCTCCTCTACTCGTGTCTGACAGATTAACGGCTCTTGCTGTTTACATCATGATCAGCTGTGATTGGACACAACCACTTTACCTCCGTCATTTTGCTATATGGCGGGGTAAGATTCACATCCAAGAGTCTTTTAAAAATATCCATTCTCCCAGATGCCACCACTAATTGTGGAAGAGAGTTCCACATCCTTATTGCCCTGACAGTGAAAAACCCCCTTTAAGTTTAAGGTTAAACCGCTTCTCCTCCAATCTCACTGTGTGGCCCTGTGTCCTGTTACACTTCCTGAGAGTGAATTGTTTTTTGTTTTCCCTACACTGGGATCACTATTGAGGTATTTGTAAATCGCTATCATGTCCCCTCTTAAGCGTCGCTTCTCCAGCGAGAATAACTTTAGTGCTTGTGGTCGTTCGTCGTAATTGAGGTACTCCAGTCCCCTTATTAATTTTTTTGCCCTTCTTTGGACTCCCTCCAGCTCCAGCACATCCCTTCTTAGGACTGGAGACCAGAACTGAACGGAATACTCCAGATGTGGCCTAATCAGTTATATAATGTGGCAGGATTATAGTTTTATCTGTGGAGTATATCCCTTTTTTTATGCATGCTAAAATTCTGCCGGCTTTGGTAGCTGCAACTTGACATTGAATGCTATTGCTCAACCTGTCATCTACTAGGATCCCAAGATCTTTCTCCAACCTTGATTCCCCCAGAGGTTCTTCCCCTAGTGAGTAGTTTGTGTTTGTTTTTAGCCCCCAAGCGCATGACCTTACATTTCTCCACATTAAACCTCATTTGCCATGTATTTGCCCACCCCATTATTTTGTTCAGGTCTTTCTGTAAAATTTCTATATCCTAAAGTTATTGCCCTGCTTATTTTTGTGTCAGCCGCAGAAACTGAGATTGAGCTATTTATCCCATGCTCTATATCATTTATGAATAAATTAAACAGAATTGGTCCCAAGACAGAGCCTTGGGGTACCCCACTTACCACTCCAGACCAGTCTGAGTACACGTTATTTATTACCACCCTTTGGACACGCCCCTGTAACCAGTTTTCTATCCAAGAACGGACCTTATTGTCCATGCCTGCAGACCTCAGCTTGTAGATTAAGCATTTATGGGGAACTTTGTCGAATGATTTTGCAAAATCCAGATATACCACATCCACAGGCTTCCCCCTATCGAGATGGCAGCTCACTTCCTCGTAGAATGTTAACAGATTGGTCGGGCAGGAACAACCTTTCGTAAACCCATGCTGATTACTACTAATGATACTTTTCTTCAGTAAATTCTTGGATATAGTCCCTTATCATCCCCTCCAATAATTTACATACTATTGATGTTAGGCTGACTGGCCTGTAGTTTCCAGGAATGTGCCTCTGCCCTTTTTTGAATATTGGCTTTTTTCCAATCAGCTCCAATCAGCTGGTACCATTCCTGTCAGTATGCTGTCCACAAAGATATTAGGAACAATGGTCTAGCTATAACCTGACTGAGTTCTTTATTTGTGTTAAGCTTATCTAGCCTTTTCTTGACTCCTGCCTCTGTTAGCCACAAGGGCACACCCTGTGATGTGTCACCAACAATACTGTCATGGTCCCCTCCTTTTCCTGTGTAAAAACTGAGAAGAAAGCACTTAGTACTTCTCTTTCTCATCTGTAACCATCTTCCCATCATTGTCTTTTATGTTGGCAATGTACTCTGATCTTGCCTTTTTACTGTTAATATTTCAAAAAAATGTATTGGGATTTTTTTTACTCTCCTTTGCTATGTGTCTCTCGTAGTCTTTTTTTTTTTTTTTTTTTTTTTTTTTAGCTGCCCTGATTTAGTTCTTACACTTCTTCTTGCATTCCCTATAGTGTTGGAATGCTGACAATGACCCCTCTGCTTTATATTATTTCACCACTTCAGCCCCAGAAGTATTGGCTGCTCAATGAGCAGGCGATTTTTTGCGATTTGGCATTGTGTCGCTTTAACTGACAATTGCGCAGTCGGGCAACATTGTACCCAAACAAAATTGATGAGAGGGAGATTAATATCAGAAGGGGATAAGAGGGAAAAAATTTTGGACAGCTAAAAAACATAATAAAAATGCCATAAATCTATGGCCTATTTTGTAGACGCTATAACTTTTGCGCAAACTAATCAATATACGCTTTTTGCGATTTTTATTACCAAAAATATGTAGAAGAATACATATCGGTCTAAACTGAGGAAAAAATGAAATAAAAAAAAAAATTGGGGCTATTTATTAGCAAAAAGTACAAAATATTGTTTTTTTCAAAATTGTCGCACTTTTTTTGTTTATAGCGCAAAAAATAAAAACTGCAGTGACGATCCAATACCACCAAAAGAAAGCTCTATTTGTGGGAACAAAAGGACGTCAATTTTGTTTGGGTGCAGCATCGCACGACTGTGCAATTGTCAGTTAAAGCGATGCAGTGCCGAATCGCAAACAATGGCCCGGTCATTCAGCAGCCAAATCTTCTGGGGGCTGAAGTGGTTAATCTTAACTCTTCTATCAAAAACAATTATGAGGACAGGAACATCAAACTAAACACCACATCCCTTGTAATTGAGGACAAGAAGGGGGAAGGTGAGGTAAACAAACCCCGGGACTTTTAAGGTGTTTGTAATATATGGTAGATAGACACTCTACAGGTATCTATAAAAAAAAAATTATTATTACAATTAATACAAAACAACATAACAAGATAAAAATATCCACATCAAGTTCTGTAGGAGACAGAACAAGTAATTGGAACAAAAGATACCACTCAATAGATACCACTCAACATGTTTCGCTCATTTGAGCTTCCTGAGGAGTTTTGGTACAATGTATGGTATGCCAAGTTGCCAAAAATCAGATATGGTTTGACTTGAAATAGTAGCATCACTCATGGAGAACATTGGAAATAAGGGACATCATGCAAGTTTTTCAACCATATGTTCTCGTCTAAATGGCCACAGGAGGACAGAGAATTTGCATATCCTTTAAGTGGGTTCAAAATAGAATCAAGAGATCCTCTGCTAGAGGAAAATTCCTCACTGCTGGTTTTAAAGGCAATTTATAATCTACGTCATAAGCCTTTCGTCAAAGGGAGAGGGTATTTCTCTCCCACTTCTCGCCATATGGACTGACAAATTACATCAGATGCATCTTCATGCATTTGCACCTTTGGGAATATCAAGATTTCCTCTTAAATCACTTGCTGGCTGTGATTTTTTTCTACAACTCAGATTATAAATTTTCCTCTAGCAGAGGATCTCTTGATTCTATTTTGAACTCACTTAAAGGATATACAAATTCTCTGTCCTCCTGTGGCCATTTAGACGAGAACATATGTTTGAAAAACTTGCATGATGTCCCTTATTTCCAATGCTCCTGAGGAAGCTCAAATGAACGAAACATGTTGAGTGGTATCTTTTGTTCCAATTACCTGTTGTGTCTCCTACAGAACTTAATGTGGATATTTTTATCTTGTTATGTTGTTTTGTATTAATTGTAATACATTTTTTTTATGGATACCTGTAGAGTGTCTATCTACCATATATTACAAACACCTTAAAAATCCTGGGGTTTGTTTACCCCACCTCCCCCCTTCTTGTCCTTAACTCTCCTATATTTATTGCCAATTGGAATGCACTTTGTGATACCTTTGTTTAATATGTTCCTAAAGCATTCCCATTTTTCTTCAGTGTTCAATGTTTTTAGGATTTGGTCCCAATTGTTGTCTTGTAGTATTGAGCACAGTTCAAAAAAGTTGGCTCGTTTGAAATTTAGTGCTCTTGCGCTACACTTGTGCCTCCTTTTCCTATGATTTACGCTAAATATGATCGTCCTGTGATCGTTAGATCCCAAGTTGTCCCATATTGCCACATCTGAGATCAGACTTGGATCATTCATAATTATTTGATCTAGTAATGTATTCTTTCTGGTCAGGAAATCTACCAATTGAGACATGGAGTTGTCCTGTAAAACATGAAATGATGGGCCTTTAATGACTGAGCTGTCCCCTCTGTCCAGTCAATATCAGGATTTTTGAAGCCCCCCATTATGATGACATTGCCCTGCCTTGCTGCCATATTTAATTGTGATAGGCGGTCCAGCTCCTTCTCCTCCTTCAGGTTGGGGAGCCTGTAACATACCCCCACTATTAATTTCCCACTTACTTCTTCTCTTTGAAGTTCTACCCACATGGATTCCACCTCCGCCCTTGGCTCATTTACAATGTCACGCCTCTTCACCACTCTTACATAATTTTTGATACATGGACACACCCTCTACCTTACCTGTCCTTCTGATACAAGGATATTTGCCAGCCAATCATGTGAGCTGTCAAACCAAGTTCCTGTTGTTCCAATAAAGTCTAAGTTCTCCTCATGTAATAGCGGCTGCAGTTCCAGTTTCAATAAAACCATGGCATATTAATTAGCTAGCCTCTAATTGATTTCAAGCTAATGGCTAACCGTTATTTAGAGAATACAGGTATATCACACCCATATTTGCCATAAGCAATATCAAGCAAAACTGAGCCATAGGCCCAAGCTACCCGCACGGGGATCACTGCTGTAAAGTAATAGCAGATTGCAGAGACATTTTATTTGTAAGGCTTGGTGTTTTTTTTTTAATTTCCATTAGATAATGCACACTTATAGATGATCGGTTTTTTTAAGCTTATAGTGACTTTAGAACTATCACCAATCTATGATAAATTGAAATCTAGTTGCACACTTTAAATAATCCTCAATTCTTTTTTGCAGTTATATGAAAGTCATCATGTGTACAGGTTTTGCAGTCTGGTTACTAGAAACAGTCAAGTTAATCTGTCAAACCTTTTACTGCATATCATGTTTTTTGTTGTTTCTTTGGTAGCATCTACCTATCAGTGCTACCTTCTTTGGAGAAGGTGGGTCCTTGACAGCACCCTGTAGGGCATACCTTGATGACACTTGCTGTCATTTAGTATGGAAGTTTGATGTTGGGCATGGTGTCAGTGGAAACTCTGCTTGCTTATATGGGGGAGCACAGGGAAGAGAAAAGAAACATACTTGAGTCAATGGGACTGGGATGGACAGCAAAAACAAAAATAAGTAGATTTGCTAAAGTTGGAGTTCAGCTTTAAGATAAAAATAAGGACTGGTATCGACATGCTTTATGCTTGGGTCAATGTCATCACTTTGAGGTGTTTCTGGTAAAATTCAGATTTTATTGACTGATGCATTTGACCTGTGAATTACCTCTTTCTGAAATGCATTTGCCATGCTTCAAATCAGTTTTGCATTCCTATAGACTAGTATAGGAACGCAATACATGTTAAAACGAATAAAAGCCTGTTGACACAGGCCCACATGGACATGGGTGCATTTTGCAATCTTGATTTTACTACCTTCTGTTGCACCATCATATGTGTCAGTAGTAGTGATTTTTGTGTCTTTCCATGCCATTGAGTATATACAGTGTATTGTATATTGATCACCTTGTAAAACAACCAATTCAGTTTAAAATAGAAATGAAAGACAAAACATTTGTATATAGATTTTTATAAATACCTCCCCCCCCCGCCTTTTTTTTTTTATAAGTGATCACTTTCCCTCTGTTCTCAGATGCATAATAGCTGGGGGGAGGAGAAGCAACAGCACACTGATCTTCCCAGTGAATGGCTGTGCAGGGAGGTCATGTCAGGAGTCTGATCATTGGAGAAGAGCAAGCTGAGTCCCCTGCTTTGCTAGAGAACTGACCACATTGTGTTCTCCTGCCTAGTGTGGTCAGTTTTTAATAGGAAAGCAGAGGGACTGGCAGGAACACCAGGGCTTTCACACAAAGGAAGCAATACAAAGAGAACAGAAGATTTTTTCATAAAAGTACATGGCACAGCAGACACATATCAGGAAAATGAAATGTTGGGGTAACAAACACTTTAAAAGACAACTGACATAATCATTGCACATACCAGACATATTTTCTAATCACTTTATTTGTATAACTTCAGGTCTTGTTGAAGAGAATGAGTTTGTAAAAATACATAGTTTTATTTTTTTTAACATACATTTTTAAATATATATATATGTGTTTGTGTCACCATATTACATTCTATAGAGGGAGACTGTTGTAATAATGAAGTTTTGAATGTGTTAATTGAATAGAATTAGGACAGGTAAGTATTAAATTAACAAGAGCACCAGATATGCATTGGTTTGGGTAAAGAGAAAGATCTTCCAAGGCAAATACCAGGGCAAAGCATTGAAGGGTCACTAAATCTAAAATACAAATTGCTTTATCTATCAATAAGTAAAGGCACCAATAACAGTCACAAATATGAATATAGGTCAGACAGACTAACTGGACATATTGTGGATATAGATACATGCTTGACCAAAATGACTATGTTGCATGATAATCAAGTTGTAACTTTTTACTGGCAAATATTAGTAATAGCCATGTCATTATGACCACTCTGAACACTCTGTAAAATGTGTGTCCATTCTTTATCTGAATACACTAATGGTAAATAACAGACCAGACTTTCATATCATGTTTATATTCAATCTGATGTCCACTACATGGAACCAAACTAGACATTTGGGAAGGTGGAAAGTTATATAGAACATGATTACCTTTTAGTTTTATATTCTCTGCAGGTCTATTTGGGGTGTTATAAATCATGAGAATATTTGTTAAAGGTGTTTTTTTGGAACAGAGGCTTGCCCTGTGATGGCCAGTGATGTCAATAGTCACTGTCCAAAACTGTCAATTCTGTGAGGGGGGCTCTTCACCCTATCACATAGGACTTCCTGCAGAAATATTTCCGAAGAGCACCCTATGGGCTCAGTATGTGATGAAGTGCACGCTGAAGAACTCTCCTGCCCAACCATCTCCCAGTATTCCCCCCCGGCTCTTGGCTGATAGGACAGGGAGAGGTGCTATATGCATACTTCAAATCAGTAATGTGATAGTAATAGTTCAGTTGATGTCAGCAATACCCACAATAAACCTTTAGGAGGATGTTCTACCCATTGCACAGAAAGAAGACAGAAGGCAGAGCTTACTGTGGACTATAGAAAGAATTCTGATGTAAAATACACAGCTGTGCCATGATGTAAACTCTTATGTGGACCATAGAACCCATTAAATGAACATTTTTAACCTTCATAATTTTGGTGATTGTCTTAATCAGAAAATTGCTGTACATTTTTAGAATTTGTGAATGTTCTCAGTAACTCTTTAAAAGGAATAGAAATTACCGATCACAGCCTAGGTACTGTTGGATGTTTGTCAGTGACCTTAATTCCAAAACTGGGCAATAACATCTTCATTGGTGGCTTGGCTGTGACAGGTACTGTTGATAAAATTCACCGCTATATAAGCCAGTTTGTATTTTATGTTTGTGGATCTTGAAATGTCTGCATGGGATGTCATACCAGTTTGTGCTTGCCTATATTGTAGTGTCACTTCAAACAATAAGGAAAACATAGTGAAAGCCATGCAACTGTTTAGGATTTTGAAGGACTACTCAAAGGATATCTTGAGCAGCATCAAAAATACACTTAAAGCCATATGTGCTTTACCAGCAATTTGTTGGAAACCACTGAATTAGAATTGTATTTTGTTACATTGGTGATTTGCCTTCATACATATAGGCACTGTTCAGTCACTGTGACTGTAATTGGTCAAATATAATTTTAACAAACTCCACTTTTGTTAAGAAAAAACAATTTGCACCTTGCAGGGATTTTAAACTTTGTTTCAAATTCTTTTTGGGGGGTGTTCAGTACCCGGTGTATAGAATGCCTCCATATTATTTTAAATTTTTTAACAGTTTTAGGAAGTTACAAAGACAGTAGACTGAAATTGAAACAGGATTAAATTACAAAAGGGTTTGTGAACCATTTTAACAGATTTTTTTTTTTTAGGCCCCTTTCACACTGGGCACTGATCCCCGCTGAGCAGGCAGATGACAGGTCCGTGTCTGCTCTGCTGATGCAGAGCGGTCACAGACTCTGCTGTTCTCTATGGGCTGTCAGAGGTAGACTGCCTGTCCATTATCATCCATTTTCATCCAACTATCAACCGGCCCAATCCCCAGCTGTCTGTTTTAGCGGATTGGATGTCAGTGGACACATGTCTGCTGACATCTGCCGCTCCATAGAGGGCAATTGATGGTCAGACTGGGTCCTCCTAAAAAAACTGACAGGCGGACCCATCCGTCCGTCAGTGTGAAAAGGGCCAGTGGAGTTTTTATTTAAATCTAAGATAGCTGTTCACATAAATAACATTTCAAATTAACATTTAATTTCACGTGTCAGATCTATTATGGTATTCCTATGAGAAAGTCTTTCTGTTACCAAACCCTTTTTTTTGTTATTTTCATCAAATCTAATAAAATATGATAGGTTTGTGTTGGAAAAAAAAAGCCCAGCTTCTCTACCCAGGCCTTCCCTTCTTGGATCTTCTCATTCTTCGAGCCTTATGTATAATGTATTATTGCAGAGGGCAATGTTGTATAGCATAGCAGCCAATCAAAAATATTCTTTTATCATTAGTTTGATCATGCAGTGATCTATCATTTCTGATTGGTTGCTGGTCGATGTTCTTGCATTGTATATTAGCATCTTTTTTTTCTATGATAGGTAAAAATGAGAACTGTGCAGATGATCTGTAGCAAACACTAGAAAATGTGAGGGAATTTAACAACTGTCCATCTATATTATAGCCAGTGTATGTTTTACCTTGGACTAGTCTGGCTTATCTATAAAATGTATCACCCAGCATTAATGGCTACCATTTTTTTACTTCTGCTGCAAAAAATGGCTGTATTTATGTAAGCTGCTTCAGATCAGGCCACAATCAAGCCATATATCAATGATGCATCTAAATATAAAGTGATTCCCTTGTTTTTGCACAACTCTGTACTGTGAAAGCATTCTTATTTATTCTATTATTTACAAAGCCACATTGTTGTAATTGTGGCATATTCAAGGTATGTCATTGTTTTGGCAGTGTATTGAGAGAAAATTATACCGAGATCTAGGCTGTGGCAGCATCCAAACAGAAAACCACAGTGGCCGTGGAACACTCAACCCTGTCCAACTATCACCTGATATGGAGATTTAGGCCGTGGCAATGTCCATACAGAAAATCAGAAATGTCAGGAAACGCACACCAGTCCACCTTATAAAGCTTTTTCGGTGTTGCATCTAATTTATTATTCTCCTCAGTAAAACTGTTAGTACCTAATGTCACTATTTTCTTAGTCAGAAAAATAAGCCAAAAAATTAGTAGGCCATTTTTGGCACTTTAGCCTGAGACAAAATTGTATTATTATGTCAATAGAAGTGATAACTGTGCAGAAACTACTTTAAAGTAGAACAATGGGTAAAATAAAAAATAAAAAACATATATCATGCAATCTGTCAACAGCATTAAAGTTTGCAGTTTTTGTTTCCCCCCCAGTAAACCTTTTTATTGCTTGTTGATCCTATCAGTATATCTGTCATTTTCTGCTTTTTTAAAATCACATGTGCATCTAAGATCGCTCTATTCATAGGATGGCAACACTTGTGTGCAGTTTCTCTGCAAAGCAAACAGTATTTTCACCCTTTTACAGTGGAAAAAGAATGGCTCTACTTCCAGGATCGACAGATAAGCTGTTGTTACAGGGGGAACACAAAAAAGAAAAGCTGCTGTGTTAATGCTACATCATATATGGCATTCTTGATTTACTTCTACTTTAAGGTTGGAACTACAGAGGTAATTTTTACTAGTTATTTATTGTGCTGTGAAAATCTCTAGCAATTAATTGCTAATAAGATGAAACAATTGGCTGCTTTTTGTCTAAATTATAAAAGGGACATGGCAATGATGACACAAATTTCCAATTTTAATTAATTGATGACTACTATGTTACCGGTGTACCTTACATTACAATTTCTGTTCTGCAATTAACTGTTAAGCTGGGGTTATATGTTAGCAGAAATTTGAGTAAACATTTGTATGGGAATTCTGAGAACATTTGAGCCGTTCAAAAGTATTTCAAGATTTAATTTGCTCTTAACATTTAATTCTGGAATGTATGGACCACATACACTGTTAAACATTCATACATTTGAGACATTTTTTCCATCCTGCTCCTTCACAACAGTTGAAAACTAGTCAATTTTACCCCACTAATGATTAGAAAAATGAATGCTCTTACAACAAAAAATGTCAGATTAAATTCATCTAGTGTATACCCAGCTTTATCCTTGGCTGTTAAGCCATCCATGTGGTTCCAACATCATACTACTGACACTGCATTTCTGCATGAAGTCAAATATCATATTCTAATGTCCTCACAGCAACTGAACACATGAAAGAAGAGAAAGTGGCTGGTGTGACCCCAAGTAAGTAGTCTTTCATCAAACATCTTCCATCTGAAACCAAGTTCACATTGTGCTTGAATTATTTGATGTGAAATATCCAAGCTTGAAATTGGTACATAAAGCAACCTGCATTATCCACTAGTGGTCCTTTAAGATATGTATATGCTATCTATAGTCTAAGAATTTTGGAGGTCTTGTTTGTTTCTCTTTGCATTTTTGGAAGGTCTTGGATGGGGGGGTTGAATATCATCCAGAAAAGCACTCTATACCTCCAGATCTTTGGATGTCGGGTGAATTTTCCAAAGGTTACTTTGGAATCTTGTGAGTTAGAAAAAATGAAATGGCATTGTTTTAAGTCCTCATATATGAACATACCCATCCATCTATGCTTTATTTTACAGTGGCCATTCAATGGACTACAGCTGTGTCAGTAAGAACTAGTGTCTTTTACTGATACAACCATAAAAGTTTCTTCTCTTTAAAAGTCAGCTTAGTTTTTTAGTGATCCTTATGTTTCTATCAGCGGAGGAATTTAACTCAGTATATTTTATTGGCAGCCACACTGAGAGGAAACTACAGATTTTTTTTTTATTCAGCCCCACAGTATTTGGATGCATAATACCATGTCCTGGGGTCACTGCTTTGAGATTTGGCTGCACACTTGCCATTAAATAGGCATCTGTAGACAGGTGGCCCAGAACAGGCTAAAGCATACAAGTTTAACAACATATGCAAAAAATGTATATAATTAGATGGGTTAGTCTCTGTTGAAAACAGTGGCCTTAAAACCTGGATAACAATGGAAGATCTTTGAATCTTTTACTAGAAATATAGAGACAACAAGTACAACAAGCAGATTCTAACAATTGCTTGTGCAGTTTGAAGGATTGGTTGCAAAAGATATCAAGCTAAAGATGAATGGAATACTCACTCCACAAAGACCTTGATTTTTCTTCACTGATCTGGCTGAAGACACATCTAATATTGTCCATTGTTCTTGTTATTTTGTGGTTCATCCACAAAACCACACTGGACCAACAAGTAGGAGTATCTCAAAGTGCCTGTGGCAGTTGTTCCTGGACATCCTGAACTGATGGCTGATGCTTCCTGGATGCTGCTCCCCTATAGCCTAGGGTTATTCTGTTGTCCCTCCTTCCTCCTCTATTTGGGGAAGGGGCTGCTCTTTTCTTGCCGAGGAAGACTTTGGAGCGCTAGGAGCGTCTATAGCTTTGGGCTCATTGGTAAGATAAGAACCCTTATATCGGTGAAAATAGTGGTAAACCAGAAAGAGAGCAGCAACTCCAAGGAGGAATAAAAAGATCACTATGACTGGGTAGAAGAAAAAATATATTATAATAATTATTATAAGTAGAAAATATTTTTAATGCATATTAAAGCTACACTATATTGTCAACAGTATTGGGACACCTGCCTTTACATGCACATGAACTTTAATGGCATCCCAGTCTAATGCCCTGTACACACAGTCGGATTTTCCTGAGGAAAATGTTCGATGGGAGCCTTTTATTGGAAAATCCGACCGTGTGTAGGCTGCATCGGACAGTTTCCATCGGAATTTCCGTCGCACAAAATTTGAGATCTGGTTCTCAAATTTTCTGACAACAAAATCCGTTCGTGTAAATTCCGATTGTGTGTACACAATTCCGACGCACAAAGTGCTACGCATGCTCAGAATCAAGCAGAAGAGCCACACTGGCTATTGAACTTCATTTTTCTCTAGTACGTGTTGTATGTCAACTCGTTCTTGACGTTTAGAATTTCCGACCAACTGCACTATGACCCGCATGCTTGGCCAATCACAGCGCCGTCTGAACAGAGAGCCGTAATTGGCCAAAGCCAAGGAGGCTTTAGCCAATTATGGCTCAGGGGATTTAGTACATGCCCCACACTATATAAGGCCACCTGCAGGGCGGCCCTGTGTAGTGTGTGTTCCGGCGTTGAGAGAGATAGATAGATAGACAGAGAGACAGTGTCATTTGATTTAAGTTAGATAGATTAGGCAGGACAGTCAGTGAGTTAGCTGCACTTACAGTGTATTGTGTATATATATATATATATATATATATATGCATCCCAGGTGTTGTGTGTGTGTGTGTGTGTGTGTGTGTGTGTGTGTATATATATATATATATATATATATATTACACTGTATTCAGTTTAGCTAGATCCGTTCCTGTTATCTTGCTACTGATAGGCAGGCTTTTCTTGTTACAGTATTTACAGCTACCTGAAGAAAATTGCTGGTGTTCTTTTGATCCTATTAGTACCACAGTCTGGCAGCTAGACTATTTACAGCTAGTGTAGTGCGTCTTCCTCACTGTGTTCAGTTAAAGCTACAAGTTAGTTTAGTGTGACCTCTGCACAGTGTTCAGCTAAAACTACAAGTTAGTGTAGTGCACAGTGTTCAGCTAAAGCTACAAGTTAGGGTAGTGCGTCCTCCTCACAGTGTTCAGCTAAAGCTACAAGTTAGTGTAGTGCGTCCTCCTCACAGTGTTCAGCTAAAACTACAAGTTAGTGTAGTGTGACCTCTGCACAGTGTTCAGCTAAAGCTACAAGTTAGTGTAGTGCGTCCTCCTCAGTGTTCAGCTAAAACTACAAGTTAGTGTAGTGCGACCTCTGCACAGTGTTCAGCTAAAGCTACAAGTTAGTGTAGTGCGTCCTCCTCACAGTGTTCAGCTAAAACTACAAGTTAGTGTAGTGCGACCTCTGCAGAGTGTTCAGCTAAAGCTACAAGTTAGTGCGGTGCATCCTCTGAACAGTGTTCAGCTAAAGCTACAAGTTAGTGTAGTGCGTCCTCCTCACAGTGTTCAGCTAAAACTACAAGTTAGTGTAGTGCGAGCTCTGCACAGTGTTCACCTAAAGCTACCTGTAGAAGGTTGGTGGTGTTTTCCTGATCCTATCACTACCGCAGACAGCTAAATAAGCTACAAGTTAGTTTTTTGCGAGCTCTGCACAGTGTTCAGCTAAAGCTACCTGTAGAAGGTTGGTGGTGTTTTCCTGATCCTATCACTACCGCAGGCAGCTAAATAAGCTACAAGTTATTTTTTTGCGAGCTCTGCACAGTGTTCAGCTAAAGCTACCTGTAGAAGGTTGGTGGTGTTTTCCTCATCATATCACTACCGCAGGCAGCTAAATAAGCTACAAGTTAGTGTAGTGCGGGCTCTGCACAGTGTTAAGCTAAAGCTACCTGTAGAAGGTTGGTGGTGTTTTCCTGATCCTAACACTACCGCAGGCAGCTAAATAAGCTACAAGTTAGTGTAGTGCGTCGTCCTCACAGTGTTCAGCTAAAACTACAAGTTAGTGTAGTGTGACCTCTGCACAGTGTTCAGCTAAAGCTACAAGTTAGTGTAGTGCGTCCTCCTCAGTGTTCAGTTAAAACTACAAGTTAGTGTAGTGCGACCTCTGCACAGTGTTCAGCTAAAGCTACAAGTTAGTGTAGTGCGTCGTCCTCAGTGTTCAGCTAAAACTACAAGTTAGTGTAGTGCGACCTCTGCACAGTGTTCAGCTAAAGCTACAAGTTAGTGTAGTGCATCCTCCTCACAGTGTTCAGCTAAAACTACAAGTTAGTGTAGTGCGAGCTCTGCACAGGGTTCAGCTAAAGCTACCTGTAGAAGGTTGGTGGTGTTTTCCTGATCCTATCACTAACGCAGGCAGCTAAATAAGCAGGCTTGTCTTGTTACAGTATTTACAGCTACCTGAAGAAAATTGCTGGTGTTCTTTTGATCCTATTAGTACCACAGTCAGGCAGCTAGACTATTTACAGCTAGTGTAGTGCGTCCTCCTCACTGTGTTCAGTTAAAGCTACAAGTTAGTTTAGTGTGACCTCTGCACAGTGTTCAGCTAAAACTACAAGTTAGTGTAGTGCACAGTGTTCAGCTAAAGCTACAAATTAGGGTAGTGCGTCCTCCTCACAGTGTTCAGCTAAAACTACAAGTTAGTGTAGTGTGACCTCTGCACAGTGTTCAGCTAAAGCTACAAGTTAGTGCAGTGCGTCCTCCTCACAGTGTTCAGCTAAAACTACAAGTTAGTGTAGTGCGACCTCCGCAGAGTGTTCAGCTAAAGCTACAAGTTAGTGTAGTGCGTCCTCCTCACAGTGTTCAGCTAAAACTACAAGTTAGTGTAGTGCGAGTTCTGCACAGTGTTCACCTAAAGCTACCTGTAGAAGGTTGGTGGTGTTTTCTTGATCCTATCACTACCACAGGCAGCTAAATAAGCTACAAGTTAGTTTTTTGCGAGCTCTGCACAGTGTTCACCTAAAGCTACCTGTAGAAGGTTGGTGGTGTTTTCCTGATCCTATCACTACCACAGGCAGCTAAATAAGCTACAAGTTAGTGTAGTGCGTCCTCCTCACAGTGTTCAGCTAAAACTACAAGTTAGTGTAGTCTAACCTCTGCACAGTGTTCAGCTAAAGCTACCTGTAGAAGGTTGGTGGTGTTCTCATACTACAGGCAGGCAGTTGATTTTGCTAGCTGCAGTATCAGCATAGATATATATATATATATATATATATATATATATATATATATATATATATATCTATCTATCTATCTATCCCAGCTTAGTGCAGCTACAGGCCATTAGTATGTATGGAAGGCCAACAAGGAGACTCAGACAGTCACAAGCCAATAAAAGAGGGCAAGCAGGCTCTGTGTCTAGAGGCAACAGTGCTGGTCATGGAGACGGTGCATCCTCATCAGCACGTGGCCGTGGGGCACGCTTGGCCTTTTTTTCAGCAGCTGGCTGTGTTGAGCCGCAACATGCGGAAGACTTGGTCGGGTGGATGACCAAGCCGTCCTCATCCTCCTCATTCTCTCTCACACAAAAGAAGGCAGGGAGTAGGGAGTGCCGCAGTTCGCTGCTTCTGTCGGCAGGTGTCCCAACCCCCCACACACAGGGAAAAACACAGGGGACTATTTCGGTACTGAAGGTAGTAGGGTATTAGTACAAAAGGGTGAAGAGGAGATAATAGGATAAAAACTATATTTTTAATAGAAATCCATTTTAAAAGAATGTATATAACACAATAATGCAATGACATATACAGTTGCAATACAGGACAAGGCAATATATACAACCGCATGAATTGCATCCAGTAATAACAGAGATTGTAACAATGACTTGGATTCTCGACCGGTTTCGCGGTATTCACCGCTTCCTCAGGAGAGTAAAGTCTAAAATGTAGCATAAAAAACAAATAAATATACAAAGATTCACAGATGCGTAAAGTTTTTGTAATGGTGGCAGCGAGGTCATTGAAATTACATTGAACAATAATATACAGGTTGAATAAAGAAAGGACAGGCTCACCCGCTCAGGTATTCTCTGTAGATATATGGGGCCCCATACAATTCCCCCTGCGACGAACACAGGGGATAACAGAACAGCCTCTGGTGGGTAAAATATTTAGGTAATTGGTATATGTGTGGGTCATTGAACCACAACACAGAGTAAGGCGTGAAAAAGTAGAGGGGTACCCATAAATTACCTCTAAGTTTGGAACCCAGTGTGCAAAGAACAGAGACTAGAATTAGAGTGGTTAAGGGAAAAAAGAAGAGGGAGAAAGGAAGAAGAAGGGAGGAAGGTAATAGGAAGGAGGGGAGGGGGGGAGAAATGGGGGGGGGAGGGGGGGGAAGGGAAGGGGAGGGACAGGGAAGGGGGGAGGGGTTGGGGGTGGGGGGAGGGGGAGGAGGAGGAGGGGGAGGGGGAAGTGGGAAAAGGGGGGGGGGGGCGGGAAGGGGGGAGGGGGAAACTGGGGGGGGGAGGGAACGGGGGGGTTTTTAGGGGGGAAAAGGGGGGAGAGAGGGGGGGAAAAGGTGGGCGAGTGGGGAGGGGGGGGGGGGAGGGAAAGGAAAGATAGGAGGATAGAGTGGTGAGCAGGGCCTAGGATTAGGTCCAAGTGAAAATTAGGCAAGGCTGAAAGAAAAGGAAGGAGAATGCACACAGGTAATAGGGACCATAACTTACCCCTGCAACGTGATCAGCGAGGGCGGTGAAATATAGTGAAAAGGGAGCATACAATGGTAAGGATCGGGGGGTACAATCGTTTAAACGATCCAGGCGCTCATGAAAGCTCCACACAGCTGGAGTCACTGATATGTGCAAAAGGGATAATGGCCATAGCAGCTGTAATAAAGTAGGGTAAATTACATTCCAAGATGACAGGAGGGGGGAGAACAGTGCCCACAAAACAGAGCGACATAAACGGTAGCTCAATAAAGGGTATCAAAACATAGGCAATGAGAATAAGTAACAGTTACCAAGAGGTGTGAAGGTAACAAATTATATATATATTCCCCCATGAAGAAAAGATGGTAGCATATCAGTATGGAGACACATATAGGTGCTGGGAGCAGCCGCTGTGTGTGGAAAGGCAATGATTCACCAGGTCCAGAATGGGTGAGAAGAGAAACCGAGGAGAGAGGTCAGCCACCAGGAAAGAAGTAACAGGGAAGGGACGGAAAGGGGAGCAGGGAGGGAGGGGGGAGAAGGTAAAATTTACCCAGATGCTGCTCCTCGTTGAGCGCCACGTCAGAGGACTGTAGGCCTGTACAGCGGCCGTGTCCGGCCGCTATAAAAGCACCCCAACCCGGAAGTCAGGGACGGCAAGAAGAAGGCGGTCCCTGACGTCACCGGGTCAGCTCGCCCGCACTGCGCAGGTGCACTGTAAGTGCTACTGCGCAAGCGCGCGCTCCTGACAAAGGGAATCTAGTTCCCAAACAAGGAGACGCAAGCAGTCACAAGACTGCCAGGGCGAGCATGTGTCCGTCGCACAGGAGGAGGGTCGGGGCAAGACATACCAACAGAGTCTGATGACGGGGAAGGGAGCCTGACCTTGTACAGCAACACAGCAAAACAGCATGGTACAGCATAATGAAATAAAAAATAAAACGGATATAAATACAAATGTTGTGTGAAGTTAAATGGAGTGTCAGCCACCCATAGCTTTAGAGAATGAAACTCAGGCAGACATGGTCAATACATTGATACTTGGCCCTAAGGGTGCCACGATGGGGGTAAAAGAAGGGGGGGAGGAATAAGGGGGAGTGGGAGAAAAAAAAAAAAAGGGGGGAAGGGGGGAGGGGGGAAGGAGGGAGAAAAGGAGAGGGGAGGTGAAGGGGGAGGGGAGGGGGGGGGGGAGAGGGGAGGTGAAGGGGGAGGGGAGGGGGGGGGAAGGGGGTGGTGGGGGGGAGGAAGAGGGAAAGGGGGGGGAAAAAGAGGGGGGGGAAGGGGGGAGAGGAAAAGGGGAGGGGGACGGAGGGGAGGAAGGGAGAGCAAGGGGAAAGGGAGTGAACGTGATCTCATAAGAAAGCCCTATAGGACACCGACTCGTTTAGGCCAGGCGGGGTGGTGGCGTTGAGTCGCTGGATCCAGAGGGACTCTCTCTGCAGTATCGAGCGATCCCAATCGCCACCTCTAGGGCTGGGTTTCACCACCTCTAATACCAGAAATTTGGCCACGGAATTATCGAATCTATGATAAAATCCGATGTGTCGGCCAATAGTAGTCAATTTACCGTTTTCTGAGTCGTAGAGGTGGTCACCAATTCTCTGCCTGAGTTCCCTAATAGTTGTGCCCACATAGAAGGCTTTGCATACACACTTCATGAGGTAGATGACCCCCTTTGTAGCACAGTTCGCGAAGGTCCGTGGAACCAGGATTTCTCCGTTAGGTAGGGTCACTGTTCTGCTTTCGTGGACCCAAGGGCACCGGGGACATTCCCCACATTGGAATGTGCCATTGGGGCCACTACGCGCAGGTTTGGTGGGATTGTAGTGGCTCGCAGTAAGTTGATCGCGTAGCGATCGAGCTCTGCGAAAGACCACTTCAGGTGTATGTCTAATGTATTTATTTAAAGTGTGATGTTCAGCCAAAAGGTGCCAGTGTTTGGCTAGGATATTCCGCAACACATGATGGTGTGCTGAGTAAGTGGTAATAAATCTTACAGTTTCTGTAGGGAGCGACGGTTTCCTATCTTTAAAAAGGAGAGAGGTTCGTGAACGGGACAGGGACTTGTTATACGCTTTACGCAAGGTGGTAGAGGAGTAGCCTCGTCGTAAGAGGCGAACGCGCAAGGCTTTAGCCTGGCGTTTAAAGTCAAGGTCATGTGTGCAGTTCCTGCGTAGGCGTAGGTATTGGGCATAAGGTATGCTCCGTATCAAGGAAGTGGGATGGGCACTCGTGGCAAATAGTAAGGTGTTCCCCGCCGTGGGTTTTCTATACAGGTCCGTTCCTAGGGTACCATCCGGATGTTTAATGATTAGTAGGTCTAGAAAGGGGATTTGTTCAGTCTCGATTTTGAAGGTAAATTTAAGGTTTAGGTCATTATTATCGAGTTGACGTAAGAATTGCAAAAGTTTTTCCCTGGAGCCCGACCAGACCAGGAACAGGTCATCAATAAAGCGAAACCATACCAAGATGTCGTTTAGGAACTCTGTGTATTGGTCATGAGCATGGATCTGTCGCTCCCAGCCCCCCAAGTATAAGTTGGCATATGCTGGGGCGCAGGACGTCCCCATTGCAACACCCTGTATTTGCAAAAATAACTGATCGTCAAAAGTAAAGTAGTTCTTGGTTAAAATAAAGTACAGTAGTGTCAATATGAACTGGTTCAGGGGCCAGGTCGTTGTATCTTGTTCAGCCAGGAAGGATCCAGCCGTCCGTACGCCCTGCTCGTGGGGGATACTGGAGTAAAGAGCCTCAATATCAACAGCCACGAGCAGGGCGTCGGGAGGGATCTGGATACCCTCAAGGTGTTGTAGCAGGTCGGTGGTATCCCTGATGTACGACGGGAGGCTACGGACATGGGGCATAAGGAAAGCGTCAACAAATTTGCTTGCATTGTCTGTTAAGGAGCCTATCCCCGACACTATGGGTCTTCCGGGAGGGCGATGCATATCTTTGTGAGTCTTGGGTAAAGAGTAAAAGGTAGGGGTGCGTGGGAATTTGGGGACCAGGAACTCCAAGGTGTCTTTGTCAATGAGGCCTGAGAAATAGGCCTCAGTGCAAAGAGCCCGGAGTTCCTGTACGAAGGACAGAACGTGAGTAGGGGAGATGGGTCTATACCAATGTTTGTTGTTCAAAATAGCAAGGCACATAGATTGATATTGGTGATTGGTCATGAGGACAATGTTCCCACCCTTGTCTGATTGTTTGATCACAATATCAGAACGTTGCTGTAGGGACCGGAGGGCTCGAATTTGACTATGATCGAGGTTTGGGGAGAAGTCGGGCCATTTTTGTTTCTTAAGGTCGCTAATTGTGGCTCGCAGGAAGGCCCATATCTCGGGACAGGTGTTGAGATCGGGGAACCTGCGGGATCGTAAACGGAAGGATTTCGGTAAAGGTATATGTCTAGGGTCGACCGGAGGGTCACACCTATTGGGTGCAGGGGAGACAGGTAGATCTGTCCCTGCTAGCGATACACTTGGGGAGCTAGTGACACAATCCATGCTATCCTGTGAGGCTGCGGTGTCTCCGGTATTTCCCTCGTCAAAGAGGAGCATTAGGTCACGGAGCGCCCTGAATTCCTCCATCGAGAAACCCTTGGTGCGCTCCGTGAGCTCGCGCTCCAGTCCCTGATTGATGCGGTCTTTATCATACATGAATCTAAAAGTTAAATTACGTGCAAATAAGTAAAGATCTTTAATTGTTTCAGTAACCTTAAGCGCATCAAGGGGACAAAAGCCCAATCCTAATTGAAGTATCGAAATTTCCCCATTGTTAAGTGTGTAGGGAGTGAGGTTAATGACATTGTGATCAGTGTAATGTGAGGAGGGAGGTGTTATTGGGACGGTGGGGGTTTTAGGACGTACGCATCTAGGTTGCTCTGTTGTTTTTTTAGATCTAAAAAAATAGCATCTTCGTTAACCTTAGTGTATTTATTGGTCATTAGACCTGAATTCAAAATTTTAGGAATGGTGCCGTGCAGTGTAGAGTAACCAGTTGCCCCTTCCACGGGGGTATTGGTATCCTGCGAGGTTTGTGTAGGAGGTGCCTGGGTCGGTCTAGGGCCTCTAGGGCCTTTCTTATCTTTTTTGGGATTTGTGGGTGGGGTGTTGCCTCCAAAGCGGAGTCTCTTGCGTGAAGCATTAAGTGCAGATGAAGTGGTGGGTTGAGTGATATTTAAAGAAGATACCGTAGAGGATAATGATGAGTCTGATTCAATGTCAGTGGTGAAGTTTCTATTATTGGTACGGGGGGGGCCTCGTCTACCTCGGCCTCTCCCAGGCCAACGGTAGGCCAAACCCTCAGTGAAAGCAGCTTTATCCTTTCCAAATTTAATCTGTTTCTTGACGATGATATCTTTATTCATGATTTCCAAGCGTTCTCTAAGGTCTTTCCACTTGGTTTTAAAAACCGTATTGTCGGTCAAGTGGGAATATTCAGCATTCAGTCGCTCGATATCACCGTCAAGAAGGCTCATTTCGAGGGTATATTGAGTAATCAGTAATCCGATTAATTCCAGACTATTTTTGGTTAGGATGTCCTCCCAGGTTTTTTTAAAATCCACTGAGGGGTCCTTGAGGGTAGGGAAGGTCTGCCCCCTCAGGCCCAAGGGGCAGACTTTCTCGGTGACATAGAGTTTAAAATATTCAATGTGCCAATGTAAATGGGACTTACGTTTAAGGAGTTTAGACATTCGCGCAAAGAACGTTGAAATATCGTCATCAATTTTATGTTCATTCAGACAGGTGGTTTTCAAGTTGGACATGAAGCCCGTCCAGTCTGTACCTAGAACATCCATATTGTCCCAGGCTGCCGACGGCAATCCCTAAAGTGAGTTGTGCTGACACAATACAAAAAACTGAAAAATATGGTGAAAAGTAAAATCAAAAAAGTATACAAATCCAGGCGCTGAAAAAAAAGGGACGTATCAAAGGGTGTTGCTGTTCACCCTGAGGTCCAGAGAAGTTATGGGTGTATTATCCACCCTGTGTATACAATAGGACAGAGCGCCTACGATTAAATAGTTAAGTTATCAAGTATAAAGTACCATCATCCCAACAATCTACTACAAAAGAAGGCAGGGAGTAGGGAGTGCCGCAGTTCGCTGCTTCTGTCGGCAGGTGTCCCAACCCCCCACACACAGGGAAAAACACAGGGGACTATTTCGGTACTGAAGGTAGTAGGGTATTAGTACAAAAGGGTGAAGAGGAGATAATAGGATAAAAACTATATTTTTAATAGAAATCCATTTTAAAAGAATGTATATAACACAATAATGCAATGACATATACAGTTGCAATACAGGACAAGGCAATATATACAACCGCATGAATTGCATCCAGTAATAACAGAGATTGTAACAATGACTTGGAAGGGAAGGGGAGGGACAGGGAAGGGGGGAGGGGGTGGGGGGGAGGGGGAAGGGGGGAGGGGGTGGGGGGGAGGGGGAAGTGGGAAAAGGGGGGGGGGGCGGGAAGGGGGGAGGGGGAAACCGGGGGGGGAGGGAATGGGGGGGGTTTTTAGGGGGGAAAAGGGGGGAGAGAGGGGGGGAAAAGGTGGGCGAGTGGGGAGGGGGGGGGAGAGGGAAAGGAAAGATAGGAGGATAGAGTGGTGAGCAGGGCCTAGGATTAGGTCCAAGTGAAAATTAGGCAAGGCTGAAAGAAAAGGAAGGAGAATGCACACAGGTAATAGGGACCATAACTTACCCCTGCAACGTGATCAGC